>NC_134142.1:107467500-108717500 GCF_033958435.1 Carettochelys insculpta | reverse complement strand
GATGTCTGTGGAAACATGGCCAGCGGCAGCCTTTCAGCACTGTGCAGAAGGGAAGGGACAGGAACTGCTTCCAGCCACGTGTGGGGGTGGAGGTGAGAGGTGGGCATTACTTGGCCCATATCTTTGCAGAGTTCATCTTTTGTCTCCTTCCCCCTGCTCCCCTGTGGCTAGAAGCAACTTATCCCTTCCTGCCCATAGAAAAGCAGCTAACATCTCCAAGATGCTGCTGGCCACCAGCATAACCCTGCTATTTCCTGTCCCTTTACTACAGAGTAGACAGGAAGAGTTAATCCCTAAGGCTACATTGTGCACCAGGGCCCAGAGAACCTGACGGCAGTGGCTTCAGTAAACATGGCCAAATAGGTGGCTCAGCAGGGGTGGGTGCCTAGGAGACAGAGCAGCCCCACATTGTCTGGGATCAGGACCTAGCACATAAGGTTTGTGAAGCAAATACTAAGACCTTGCCTGGGAGCTGCTGCAGAGTTTGCAGGATTGGGAAACAAACAGGCTGGAAATTGCTTCCTCCCCACCACTCCAGAACTTAGCTGAAGGGCAGAGAAGCTTCCCTGTGCCAGTGCTGTGCAGGGCTTTGGCACATGCAGGGCTTGGCTCCTCCTGGCCACTAGGTCTTCAGCTTTCCATGGCTGCCAGCCCATCCATAGGCAGTAGGGTGAGGAAGGAGCCTGCCAGCGAGGCTGTTGGTGAGCTGAATGATCTGACCAGGGGCTGGTTCTCAGCACAGTACTGGGAGCATGACACACCCTGCTGGGCGGGGAAATGTGGAGGAGCAGTAGGGCTGAGAGGGAGAAGGGACACAGCAGAGAGATGGAGAGCATGTACAGGGCTGAAGTGGGCAGCAGAGGCGACATGTAACCAGCCTCTGTCTGCCCACACTCACCAGCCTGGGCCATCCTTAGGCTTTATGGGCCCCATGCAGTACTATTACACTGGTGCTCCTATGCCTGACTGCATGCTGCAATCAGGAGGAGGCGGGAGGGCTGATGTGTTTTTAGAGATGTGATTTTATCAGCTGCTGCAAAATATGAATAAAACATTTTTAAAGCAGATTTTAAACTAAGGTCCTGTAGACTAGCACGGTAAAATCAGAAACTGACAGTAAATAGCTGGGGCTGGCAAAGGCCTGTTGAATGGCTTCATTTGCATCGAACAGCTCTGTCACAGGGTCAGTGTTCTGCTAAGAGGTCTGGCGGGCTCTTGTATTTTTCAGTTAACTAGGTGATCTCCAGAGAAAGCAGAGCCACAGAACAGAGATAGGAAGAAGTGGGTGGATGGACATTAACACCCAATGATGTCCCAAATTTTTGGATCCCCAAAGCAGCTGAATATTTTGTGTATGGGTAAGGACAGCCCTATCACTAGTGACTTCAGCAAGCAGCCAGTGCTGGCTGGAAAGAGGACAGGGAGTTGGGGGGTGGGGACCTGCTGACCAAGAGGAGGTACATAGCAAGGAATGCACTGATGAACCAGCAGGAGGAGGAGCTGGCCCTGACCACTGGTCTTACACACCCAACCTGGTGTCAGCCAATGGGTCCTCTCCCGTTCACTCCCATGCTCCCTGCTGGTTGGTGAGCGGCTAGTAAGCAAGGATCCAGCCAGTGGTAGCACCCATCAGTACTGATGGGAGTAGGGAGACAAAAAATATGGGACAGTTTGCCCAGATCTAAGAAAAAGGGACACCTATGGGAGGGCTAAATATGAGACTTTCCCTCTAAAAATGGGACATCTGGTCACCTTGAAAAAATGAAATATGGGTTGTAATCCTTGGCTAATTATGGAAATTGTGGTTTATTGCAAATGCAATTTTAAGTTGCATGAACAGAGGCATGGAATGCAAGTTAAGAAGGTGATAGTACCATTCTGTTTGGCACCGATTGAGCTTCAGCTGGAGTACCATGTGTAATTTTTGGTTATCAATGCATAGAAAATATCCAGAGGTAAATGTCAAAGATGATCAAAAGGTTGGAATGCAAGCCAGATGAGTGAAGGCTGAAGGCTCTGAGTATGTTTATAGTCTGGAAAAGAGGCTAAGAGAGGGGATGTGGTAGTGGCCTTCAAATACTTGAAAAGCTGTCTCAAAAAAGACAGAGAAAAGTTGTGGTCACTTGCCATTCAGAGAAAGACAAGAGGCAATGGGTTCAAACAGCACCAGAGCAGACTTAGAATAAATCTCAGGAGAAACTTCCTACCTGTGAGAACAGTAGGATGTTGCAGCAAACTGCCAAGGAAGGTCATAGAACCTCCTACACTGAAGGTTTTTGAAAGGAGACTGGATAGCCACCAGTCTTGGTTCCTTTACACACAACAAATCCTGCATCTTGGCAGGGGCATAAGACTTGATGACCTTTGTGGTTCCTTCTAAGATTATGGTCCTATGATTCCATTGTTTGTACAGTTTTAAATTCTGGCAAGTTCATTATAAGTATGAAAGATAGGAATTTTTGCAAAGTTCTTTGGGTTTGTGCTTTGGCAACATAATTGTTCTTCATATATGTGAGTCCTAGAATCTGGCATAGTTTTGTAGTGTTTGCCTATCACATGCATTGAAATTATTTCACCTAAATGGCAAATATGTGCACCAAACTCAAACGGCTCAATTTTTATTTGACAGCAAAACCTTAACAATGTCCTCAGTAATATAAATAATATTACATAATAAATTTAGGATTAACTTTTGTAACACCTGGGGTGCATGACAGTGTGGATCTGCAGAATGAAATGATATAAAAATTGTTATGATTTTTTATGAGTAAAAGTTCAATTGACTTGGGATGCATATTGCTTTGAGGATTTGTTAGAGATGAAAGAGAAAGCCTCATGGAACACAGCAGTGTGTTATCAACAGTATTTATGTTGTGGAAAGGAATGCATAAGTCTTTTCCCTCTAATGTCTTATTCCCCTGCTCTTAAAGGATTTGGGTGCATGGAGTGAGTCCTGCCACAATTTTAGCAGTCACAAAGCTGATTTTAGTTTGGTAATAAAATTTTACGTTTTATTCTGAAAGTACTGAACTATCTTGCCTAATTGGTTTACATTTTTGTAAGTTTTATGCCACTTAAAAATTTTAATAATTTTTGTTAAAATAGACATTTGTCATTCAGTAAGTTTTAAATTCAAATTATAATTTCTCTCTCTACCCTACTAAAATATATCTGTAAAAGTTAAAACTTGATTCATTGTCATGTGGTCATAATACCAGGGTTTCACATTGCACATACTGTACTGAGACATGAAGACAATATATTCTTGAAATTTGATAATTCATAAATAATTTTCATTGTTTGGCACAGACCAAGACATTTGAAGAGTCTAGTAAAGTCAGCGATTAAACTTCCAAGTTGTCAGGGATTACATTGGAACTTTTCCTGCTGAAAACCAAGTCATTATGACTTGAGAAGCGCTTTGTGGAAGTAATAAATTTTTACATTTTCATGTTGTCTTGCTAGTTTTCAAGTAACTAACCCCTCATTTGAAATGTCAGACATTGGGTAAGTTAAAGATGATGAAAATGCTATTTATCTTGCTGCTTTTTACTGGCATTGCTGGTATAAATCCATTCATTGTTAGAATTGTAAAGTAAATACAAGTAATTGTAAACCATTGTTACATGAGGTCTGAATATGAAAACTTACAAAGGATTTGTTTGTTGAACACTGTTACATTTTTGCATGAAAAAAATTAGTACAGTAAACCCTTGATTTAACAGACCCTGATATAACGGACACAGTCTGCCAACTCCCCTGCCCCCCTCCCTAAATAAATTCCCGGAGCCACTGCAGCAGCTGGACAAGCTACCAGAGCGGCTGAGGCCACTGGGGCTGGGGCACGGGAGCTGGGATGGGGGAGGCGGGGTGGGCAGCCTCTGGCAGGCCGAGGGCAGCCATGCTCTGTCTTCGTGCATGCGGTGTAAGGAGCCAAGCTGGCATTCAGATCCTCTCCTGGTAATTGAAAGAGAAAGATGGAGGTGTGAGGGGAAGAATGGGGCAGGAGGGGGAAGGGAAGACGGGAGCAGGGAATGGGAGTGAGTGATGGGCTCGGAAGGTCAGCACATCATCATACACTATAGCCATTCATATATAATGGACTTTTGGCATGAACTGACATCCCTTCCCCCCGTCAGTTCATTAAATTGAGAGTTCACCGTACAGTAATACTTTGCGTGACACACAAGAAAAAGCATTATGACTTCCATTAATTGAACCTGAATAATGTTAAAAGCTATGCTACCTTTATTCACCTGACAAGATAGAGTAATGTCTTTGAAAACTCTTTTGAAACTTACTGATCTTACTAAACAATAGGAACTTAAATCCTCAGCTAGTGTAAATTGGCACAGCTCCATTTACTAAGTGGGCCCACAGTGATTTACAACAGATGAGAATCCAACCCAGAATGACCCTGATTTTGTTTTTAGTTGGACTGCACATTAATGGTGCTAGTTCATGCAAATGAAATCTGGCTACAATCGTTTCTTGTAACTTACATTCCTACAGCATATTCATGCCATTTTTTCCTCCAGAAGCTTGTTAAACTTCTTTAGTTTCACTCTTACTGGAAATAGAATCCCTGTCTCCTTAAGAAGAGTTTGGCCCAGTGCCTCCATAAGAAATGAACTTCTCCAGAAGAGGGCTAGACCAGATGGTAACACATCTGATGTGCACTCGTACAAAATCAGACAGTGAGACAGGGCTGAAGTGTGTGTGCTTCTGTGGGCTCAGGACATTTTGTAACTCCACTTATGAATCATGATTTGGAGGGGGCCGAGAAGCTTGTATCTATTAATTTACAAGACATTAAGGTATTCTTGCACTGACTGTCATGTGGCAATTATTTGAGCAATGTCTGATAGGCTGCTACCTTCAGAAATTACATATGCTGATGTAATGAGTGTGTGAGCACCTGTTACTGAATACACTATTTTAAGTAGTGTAATAGCACATTTTTTCCACCTTTCTGATGATAACAATCAAAAGGCTTAATTTTTCTTTCAGTTATGGATTTTTCCTTCAAGAACTATTGGCCCAATCCAACTCCTATCAAAGTCTGAGGAAGCTTGATCAGGCCCTAAACTGGTCAGTTAAAAAGTTCTTATAAAAAAGAGAATGAATTTACAGCTAGCCAAATGAAAGTTGTATGTGGAAGTGACAGCTGCCCATATTTATATGTGGCTAATGCCTTCTTTAGGCTTTGGGGAAAGATTAGCTAGATCCTACTGCTGTTTATCTGAATAATCCCTTAATAAATTCCAGCCCTTAGCTATGGGTACGTCCTCACTAGATGGAAGATCGACCCTGCCACAGTTGATCTTCCGAAGCTCAATTCAGCGTGCTAAATCGAACACACTAAATCGAACTTACAGGGTGCCTGCGTCACCACTGGTACTTCTACCCACAGTTAGAGTAAAGCAAGTCAGTGGGAGAGTTTTACCTGTGTGTGGATGGTGGCAGATACCAATTTTAAATAAGTGAACTTCAGCTACGCAGTTCTCTTACCTGGGTTTGCATATCTAAAGTTGATTTTACCTCCTAGTGTGGACCTGGCCTATGTGAAAAGGGAATTTAGGGGGCTATTTCCAAGTACTTATATTATGTAAAGCAAAAATACTTACCTAGTCCCAGTCTACGTAGTGGTGTATTCGCTATGTATAAATAAGTAGGACATCTTGCTTGCTGAAATATGTGAGTGTTTCGCTGACTCATGCACATTAAAGAACCCTCAACAAACAAATGCGATTTGAGGGGATTTCAAGTGTTAGAAATTACTTCCTTTAGATTATTTTTGTCTTTGAATTGCACCAAATTTTGGATTCCCTTTTACCAAGCCGTGACTGTATAGTAATCTGTTTATTGAAAAGTTTCCATAGTTATGAGATTAAACACAAAGCACATGCAGGGAAATGAACATCACTTCATGAATAAAAATGTAAAAAAAAAAACTGAAAAGCTTTTAAAGCTTTCACCACCACTCCTGCATCTCAATAACTTGTCAAGAGGCCCAGAAAGGCCTTCAGAAGTGGAAATCACCATAAAAGACAGCAGTTAGTTTGGGATCACTGATTTATTATCTGTAAAACTAGCACCATGCTAGCTTCATCTGCTAATTTGGAGATATTGTATGACTTCTTACAGCAAATTTAGAATTAGGGAAGGTTATGGGCTCTATTTAGTAAAGGAACCATGCTTGGGAAACATGGAGAGATGCTTTCTCAAGAGGTGCTTCATTATTATGTTTTATGGTAGCACAGAGTCCCCCAAATCTCTGTGCTGGGTGTGGGAAGGACAGCCATTGGGATGGGTTTACTATTTATCTGCTTACTATGCAACTAAATTCTGTTGATGGGGTAGAGGGAACCAATCGATTACTTTCATCCCAGCTTCTTTGGCAAGACCTGCGTTTTGGAGAACAGTAGTCTTCAGTATTTGTTTGTGCTCTCTAAAAAGGGTGACTGCTGTTATCCTTGCCTCCTCTATTTGTGGTAAAGCTTGCAGAGCCCTGTTGCAATCTTGCCCTAAATTGGAAAGGCTCCAAAGGATTGTGTATCACGTTCACTCTGCAGAAAAATTTCCATATTTGTTTATTAATCATGAAAATAAATAAAAACAAGGAATTTTTATCTAACTGGTTTAGAAACACTGAACAAATGGAAGCAGAAGGCAGGGTCTGGTTGAGATATTTGTTAAGAGTGTGCTATTAGTTTCATAAGTCAAATTTGGGACTCCTGAAACTCCCCAATGTCCTGAGACATACATTGTCAAAGGATTACTGTATCAGGTACCTTGGTGATGAGCTAGCTATTTTTCTCTGTGAGAGGAACACTACTTCAGGAAACATTTGGTACATTTTGAAATGTCTGACTGTTCTTTTACGCTATTTAATATCTAATGTTTATATTAAAATGTTGGCAACTAACTGAGGCATATTGAAAGGATATCTGGTGTTGCGCAAGCTTTCATACGCTCACCTAAGATTAAGTCTGGACTTATTCATACATAGTTTTGAACTCTAACGTAGCTCACATTAGGTCTGCCAGCAAAATGTTCAACCCTTTTTAAGGCTTCTTTTACATATAAAAATAACTGTCTCCCTTCTCTGGGCCTCCAAATACTACTTTTTTTTTTTTTGGTTAAGAAAAATAATCTATGTGCAGTTACAATTACTCCTCAAAATATACCACATATATTTTTCTTCTTTTTCTCTCTCCCTTGTTGACTCTAAGAAGTGTCGAAGTGTCTGTGAGAATGAGGGAAGGGGAGTCATGCATCCAGAAAAGGGATTTCTTAATATCCACACTCCACTACTGAGTATCAGAGGGGTAGCCGTGTTAGTCTGGATCTGTAGCAGAAACGAAGGGTCCTGTGGCACCTTATAGACTAACAGAAAAGTTTAGAGCATAAGCTTTCGTGAGTTAACTCACTTCTTCACATGCAGCGTCTGAAGAAGTGAGTTAACTCACGAAAGCTCATGCTCTAAACTTTTCTGTTAGTCTATAAGGTGCCACAGGACCCTTCGTTGCTACTCCAGTACTGAGGCAGTATAGCTCTGTGAACTACTTATAGTTTGTGAAGTGCTACTACTGCACTTCCCACAGGCAGATGGCTGGCCCTTTCAGCAGGCTGCCTTGCTTGTTTGCAAATGCTAAGTGGCATTACAAGCAAGTAAGAATGTTATGGCCAATGTTTTGAAGAACAGCTAGTGATTTTGCATACTTCCTTTTGGGGGTTTTCAACTTGAGACACTTTAAAAGGGGGGTGCTCATCAGCTTCTGAAATTCAGACTTACTGAAAGTGTCTCAAGTTGGGTATTCAACACTAAAGACATACAAAATAACTAGTTGGTTTTTTAGCAGTTCTCAGCCTAGCAACTATCTGTATGTCCATGGAAACAGCTGCTCATTGTGGTCATGAATAGCAGGGAAGGTATCCCTGAGACAAATTCTTTAGTAAGAACTACACTGTCTTGTGCTAAAGTTTCAGAAACACTTGGAATATGATACCCATTTCTAGCCAAGTGTAGAGGCAGTGCTTCTGTCCTTTGCCAAACAGCTTTCTAAAACCTTTCTTTTTTCTTTTCACGTGAATTTAGCATTGGTGAATTTGGCTGTACTAGAGACTAAAATCTAAACTAATCCTGTTAATGCAAGTTTCCTCTCCCTGTCCTACCAATGTTCCTCAACCCAAAGTTGTAGGGACCAACTCTAAGAATAATAGGATAGTTCATTCTCCACATCTAAGGCTCTAATTAAAGCAAATTGTGATGTTGGTATCTGTCCACTGAAACTCATTACATAACTAAGCCACTGAATAGCCATCAGATGAGGGTAATTTTCAGAGGTAATTACTGAGCCTAGAAATGAAAAATTTCAACCTCCCACTACCAATTTCCTGACCCATTCCTCCCTCTGAAAAGCACTGTTGCTTTAAAATAGAAGCATAATATAGCTTATGCATCCAGTTAAATCCCAGTCTAACAGGTCTAAAAATACAGCCCAAGAGAAAAAGCCCTGCTGATCTCATTAAATAAATAATTCCTGTCTATTTGTTTGATGTGTGCAGGCCTGCTGATGGGTGAGTGGAACTGGGGGCAGGAGGAGGAGTGGAAGCAAAGAGGGTAACCAACCTGGGACCTGGCAATTTAAAAGAGCCGGGGTTCCCAGATGTTCCCCAGGGTCTTTAAATCACCTTCAGATCCTTTCACGTCCTGCTCCAAGCGGCCCTGAGGGCTGTCTGAGGGAGGTGCTGCGTGCTCCCTGTAGCACTGAGAGCTGCCTGGTGGAGGCTAGCTCCATCCCCACCCCTTCTGGGGGCATAGAGCCAGCCTGACCTTTCCTGCCCTCCTCTCCCCACCAGCACTTTGCCCTGGAGCCTGGCAAGCCTGTCTGCCCTTCTGGATGTGTGCCATTTTAAGTAGCAAAATTCTGCAAAAATCTGTGGCTTTACCCAGTGCTCACTATACTATCTGTCCCAATTGCTTCTTTCAGTATGTTTCTTCTTGAAATGTTGACCTTCTGGTGTGTTCCTAAGGAAGAATAAAATCTGGGGGTTTGGCTTAAAAATTAGAATAACATAGCAAGACACGTAATCAGCTTCATTGCTGGGTTTAGCAGCAAGGGACCTATATAGCTTGTGCACATTTTTTTCTCTGAAAAGCAGCCAACATACTGTATGAACTGATCCAGTATCTGTCACAGGAGGGTTAAGTCAATATCATTTACAAGAACATGCATGGACAAGACCATGTCTCTCCCTCCCCTCAGTTTCTCCCTCTTCCCCACACTTTTTTCTCACTTGTTGCCAGTAAAAAGATTGATCAGATGTGTGGATTTGTCTCATGTTACAGTGGTCACAATTGAAAATTCACTCACAGTCAGTGTTTGAGGTTTTACGTAAACAAGAATGGACAGGAACCACATTCCTGGGTTGATCCAGTATGAACACGTTACACAGTCTTTAAGTTAGTGGCAAGGTTTTGGCAAGAGATTTTTTTTTAATTTTTTTTTAGTATATGTGAGGTTTGTTTTGTCTCTTTTTAGGAGTTGGAAAAGCCTTTGCACGTTGAATGAAACATACATTCGGATGCTTATCTATTGCTTTGGAGATCCTCAGCATTTTTAATACATCCCAGCTTCCCCTCACTGCTGTTTATCCCATCAAATCTTTTTAGCTTCCTAGTTCTCTCTCTGATTCGCTACCAGATCCCAGAGCTTTTGATGATCATCCATTAAGAGACTTTCAGGTCCAACAGTCTCTGTTTTGGCTTTTAGCTAGCTGTAGTTCTCCCAGCACATGAGTTTCCCAAGTGTCACTGGAGAGGAGAGACCCCCTAAAAATATTGTCCCTCCCCTTTTCCCAAGAAGTGCTGCAATCCATAAAATTTAAAGACCTCAGCTAGACTAGCAAAGGTTGTCAAATGCACTGAGTCACCCTGTCAATTTAATAGGAAGACAGAAGGTCTTTTGGAAGCCACAGGTGAGGGAATTCACTCAAGGTGATAAAACCAACAAAAAAGTATGTGTTCCATTTGTTGATCTGGATTGAGGCTTGGGACAGCTCTTTTCAGAAGGGTAAACTGATCCATACTGGGACCCAGAAGCAAAGAAAGTCCCTAGAGGAAAGGCCAGTGCAAGAAAGGAAAATGCTGTACAGTTTGCTTCTTACCACTTTTGTAACTTAAAAACTCTGAAGAGACATGTTTGGTCACAGTTGTTCACACTTGCAAACAAAGAACTACTCCTTTTCCCCAGTTTCAGTGTGTGGCATAAAAAAAAATGACCACAGTCATTGTTTGGCAACAAGTGTCCCAGGATCCCTGGAAACAAGTTGAGTGAGGTTTGTAAATCTTCACAGAGGAAAAATAGAGAGCGTCCTCTGGTCTAATAAAGAGTTCCATTTTGAAAGATGCTTCACCAGCGTTCCTATTATACAACAACCTCAGTCAAGATCCCATGCTTTTATCTTTCATATTTGTTTAGATAACAGAGTCATACAGTGAAAACTTTACTGTACTATCTTAATGGTTTAGTCACTGATACTTGAAGAGAAACAGAAATATGCACTAGTGATCCTTTAACGTGATATTTTATTAGGCTTGTACTAATCAACATGAAGACATTAGCCCCTAAATTCTGCATTCAGCTAATTTCATTTGGGCTGCAACCATGGAAATGAGGGCAGATATTGTTCTCCAACAGTATGTCTTCATGATAGTGGGGGAAGGTGCATTCTCTACTTGCTAACATCCAGTTAAAATAGCAGTGAAGACATAGCAACTCAATGTATTAACTAAAGTTGGCAGGGTTACTTCAATCCCAAGTTCTCTTACAGAGCTCTCATACTGCAGGTTGTGACTTGCCAGAGTCACATGGATGTCATGAACTGTCAGCCTCATGGGACAGACAGCCCCAAGCCCCTATTAAATTAAATACTCCCCCCCATTTTTTAATTTATAAAGGGGTGGGGAAGTTAAGGGCTTGCTCTGTGTACGGGATCAACAATACAATAAGTTTGAAAACTACTGTCCTACTGTCTTTCACTCAAGCTGCCAACCTGAGTTGAAATGTGAGTTGACATACCTTCATGGGTGTTCTAACCCAAGTTAGCTAATGCAGGTTAGCTAACCTGATTTAAGACAAAAAAATTTTTTTGCAGTGATGTACATCTACATTGCAATTAAACACCTGCAGAGGACCTGTGTCAGCTGACGTTGGCTCTGGGACCCTGCAAGATGCGGGGGGGCGGTCTCAGAGCCCACGCTCCAGTCCAAGTGTAAATGTCGACATTGCAATTTCACAGCTCTGTAGCTTAAACCCTGTGAGCCTGAGTCACCTGATGCAGGTTCAAGTGTAGCACAGAAATACCCTAAGTGTCTGGCTCTCCTTACTGAGTCTCTCCATTGTTGTGCTTGAACAAAGGAAACTAAATTTTCTTCCTTGCATTCCTGAACAACTAATTCATCTATAGTTTTATCATGGTAAAGGGATTTGAAGTGACATATCTGAGAAATTCCAGTGCCTGTAAACAGCCAGATGCTAAAACTGTCTGTTACTACATTGTCCTGTGTCAGCCTGCATGGGACAGGGAGTCCGTCCAGCTAGAGTTGTATTTCCACTCACTCACACACACTGTGACTCTGGCTAAATCATTAAACTTTGTAGTGCTTCAGATGGCCCATCCTGAGAGTAGGAAGAATATCTCCTCTGTGAGTAAATTGCTGTGAGTAAGGTGTAGCCTTTTTGAAGCAGGGACCATCTTTTTGTTCAATGTTTGTACAGTGTTGGTGCAAAAGGGTTCTGGTCCATGACTGGGGCTCAAGTTTGCCACTTCAGTAAAAATAATAAACAGTAAAAGTGGAGCATGTGCAGAAACATAGAGTCTGGATACAGAACAACTTCTTCAGGTTTGTGTCAGGTTCATCATCTCTATTTGTGGTGCTTAGCTCCTTCATGTTTATAACTTGACTAGATAGATAGGCAGCCCAGTACTCCTAAATACCTCACACTTCTTGAAAATCTCCTCTTAAGTGATTAGCTCAAGGTCCCTCAAAGTCTATGCCACAGTCAAGAATGGAACTCAGATTCCCTGGGCCCTAGTCCAGTTACATTAAACTCTTTTATATGTAGCAGCCCTGGGACCAGGAAATTTGTCAGCTATTCAAATATTCTGGATAATAGAGAGGTATACCTAGCAAATGCAACACTAAAGAAAAGAAGATGCGATATTAAGAAACAACAAATGTATGCAAAGTACTTTATTTACCAACAACAGTAGTATTGTACACTGTAAATGTATACTGTATTTATTTGTGTTTAATTTCACTATACTGTACTTACAGAAAAAGAAACTAAACTTTACTTATGGTTAAAATGCCAATTATTTGAGAGTTCCAGATGATAGAATGCTGGATAGGAAAGAGTTTACTGTATCTTATCCGTAAGAGTTTCATATCTGTAAAATGGTTCTCAAACTCTCATCTGGAATATGCAGTAAAGTCCAGAGCCTGCAATAACTTTTGCATTTCCTTAACTTCAGGAATTATAAGAAGTCCCACTAAAGTCAACGGGGACTATTCACAGGCTATGTCTACCCTACATTCCTCTTTCAAAGAGGAATGCAAATGAGGGAAACCAAAAATGCAAATAAAGTGCTGATTTACAAATCTTGTGCTTCATGTGCATAATCTTGCCCAATCGCTTTTTTTAAAGAGATTTTTTCGGGGGAAAAAACAGCAATATAGACAGGATTCTTTCAGGAAAAAAACCCTTTTTTGAAAGAACCCTTTTTCCTGAAAAAAAATTAGGTGTACAGGGTTCTTTCAAAAAAGAGGGAGTTTTTTGAAAGGACCTCATCTACACTTTTTTATCAAAAAAACCTCTTTCAAAAAAGCAATCAGAAAAAAGTTATGCAAATGAAATGCAAGATTTGTAAATCAGTGTTCATTTGCATTTTTGATTTCCTGCATTTACTTTCCTCTTTTGAAGGAGGAATGTAGTGTAGATGTAGACACAGTGTATGGAGTTAGAAATATGGGTAAGTTGTTGCCAGATGGGGGGCCTTGATGTGCAAAATAAAATAGGGCTGGATCAGCTAATTGAAATATTATTGAATCCTGACCTAGCAATTTTATACAGGATTGAAAAATAATTAGATCAGTTTTTAATTTTTTTTCTTTTAACTTATATCTGTGCTTCTGCCTTTAATTAGAAGCTGAAAGTGCTGAAATGCCATAAGTAAGCCAGACTTCCTGATATATTGAGCACAATTTGCAGGTTAAGGAGGTTCAAATGAGCTCCAGATAAGATTCTGTTAGGTTGCTTAGTGAATCTAACTTCCAAATCCTTCCATGTTCCCAAGCTGAAATAGACAATTAGAAAACTAAAAGCTTCAACAAATCCTCATGGTTTCCCAGCTTGGCTGAGCACATAGAATTTTTCAAGGTTCCGAGGAGAGGAGAGCGTTCAGCTGATTACGGTAATTAGGACTGCACAAGAATCTAATAGTTCTAACGTCTCATCTGTTCACATATGAAAACTGAAATTTGTCACATATTTTTGGAAATTTTATCCGGGGCAAAAATTCATAATTTTTGCCAATCATCATTTTGTGCTAAAAATGGCAAAATTCTATGGTTTGGATAAAAAAATGCACATTTGTAGAGATTTGCTGAGAATTAAATTCTCCATTAGAAAGGGAGATGTAGAACCAGGAGATGAAAGCAGGAGGAACTCACGACACCAGCCAGGTGGAAGGTCTTTTAAGGAGACATGTTGCAGGAAACATGGATAGAAGTCTTAAGTTGGGGAGGGCTTCAGAAAAAATAGGCAGCATGTTATAGCAAAATTCTATTGTTTGGGTTAAAAATTGCAAACTTCTACATCTTTGCTGAAAATTAAATTCTTCACTTTTGGTCTGGAAAAAGATATTGTATAAAGACATGAAAAAATGAAAGTATATTGCTTTTTGCTGATTTTGGCTGGGTGTGAGAATTTTTTCACACAGTCCTCATTGTAAGTCTGCTGCAAGGGAAGAGTTTACAGTGTATTGTAAACAGCAAGTTCAAATCAAGGCTAACCCTGTGCTCTCAGTCCAGCCAAAGCCACAGGGTGCTAGAAACTCCAGTCTATTGCAAAATTGGCAGCAAATTGTCCTGTACCACAAGGGGATGAGTAATGAGAAGGTCTGTATTTTCACATCAGATTCCTTTTTGGATACATTTTCTTTTAGCTACAAAATGGTGTTAGGGTTGGTTAGTTGTTTTCTCAATCCCAGAATGGTTGTTTTTCACAACATTCTGGATTTTGTTTTGCTAATTTTCATTTATTATTTATATATTTTTGTCCTTACCAAGTAAAAGCCAGAGTCTCGGAGAGGTAGCCTATGTTAGTCTGTATCTTCACAAAACTAAAAAAGCAGTCCCATAGCACCTTAAAAACTAACAATATTATTTATTGTATTATTCATTAGGTGATGAGCTTCCATGGGACAGACTCACTTCTTCAGGTCTGGAGATTACTGATAACTGAGAGGAAGAGAATTTTAAAAAAATAGAACAAAAAGAGAGAGAAAAAAACTGACAAATCATTTAGATAGGGAAGAAGGGAGAGGGGAAAAAGCCTCTGCAAGTGTCTATTAAGTGCAATGCCTGCAGTCACTAGCTGCGTCTACACGTAAGCGCCCTTTTGAATGGGCAAAAATCGAAGTTCATTTTTTGAAAAAGAGGCGATCGAAAGACAGCACCGGCCATTTTTCAGATCAGCCTTCCGATCTGCTCTTTCGAAGTGCCGTCCTGGTCTTTCGAAAGAGAGCGTCTACATGGCTCCAAGTTCTCTTTCGAAAGAAGGGAGGCAGGAAATGCTGCGGACGGGGTCCCATGACTGACAAGCCCTTCCGGAGCAGCAGCCAGCCGCCTCCTTTAAAGGGCCCCTCCCTCCGCCCTCCCCTCCGCACGAGCTGAGTGCTGCCCAGCCTGTTCCTGCCTGGCAGAGCCCGCTCACTTGTGCTCATGGAAGCCCAGCGACAGCTCCTGCTGGTGGACAGCGTCATTTTGGATGCCCTGCTGGCAGTGCTGTGCACCCTCACCACAGCTGCACCCAAGCTCATCGGGTGGCTGCAAGGTCCCCCCAGGCCATGGGGCTTCCCCCCCGGGCCACCGCCGGGCACTCCCCCGGGTGCCCTGACACCTCTGGATGCACCCCAGAAGCACCGACTGGTGGGAACATGTGGTGCTACGGGAGTGGGGCAAGGAAAGGTGGCTGCGGAACTTCCGCATGTCGAGGCAGACCCTTGACGAGATCTGCCAATGTCTCGCCCCTGCACTCCGGCACCAGGACACATCCATGCAGCCAGCCCTCACCCTGCAGAAACGGGTCGCTATCGCCATCTGGAAGATGGCCACCCCGGACTCCTACCACTCTGTGGGACAGCAGTGGGGGGGGCTCGGGGGCAGGAGTCATCTGGGGGGACCAGGAGCCGGGCCACAGTGGCAGTGTGGTCCCGGATGTCCTGGCCAATGCCCTGGAGCATGTCCAGCATCCTATCCCAGGCCACCCTCCGCAACTCATGTCGGCCCAGGCTTGGTGCAGGTGCTCCTTGGCCACCTCGGCCTGCCTCTAGGTGGCTGGGTCTTCCTCGGGTCTCTGGGGGGTCCAGCCATGGCCCCGATGGCGCCCTGCCTGGGGTGGCATCTGAACAGGAGCTGCTGGTGGGATCTCCAGCATGAGGGATGGTGCAGGGCTGTCCCAGCCCCCTGAATGGTATGGCTGCGTGGAGAGGAGGGGAGCATGTCAGTAGTGTGCCCCAGACGGACAGAACTCGGCTGTGGTGTACCTGCCCGAGCCGACCCCATGGGGCCCCCACCCCCACAAGGAACACTGACCCCCCCAGGGAGCACCGATCCGCCCCCACCCTCCCCCGAGACTGGGCCTCCCAGCCTGGGTGTGATTCCAGGGGTCTCTCCCACAGGAGGCCCTTCCCAGGCTGCAGTATGTGGGCCCCGGGCGCCATCAGGCACCGACCAGCTGCCACCCCGCGCAGCTTATGGCGCTGTCCACTGAGGGTGGGTGCTGGGCGTGGCTGATGTGCCACCGCAGGGTGCCACATCCCATGTGGGGGCTGGCCTGTGTACGGCCCGGGACCAGAGGTCCCATGTGTGGGCGCCTAGCTGTTTTGTCACACACCCCTTGGAGTAGGTGTGCACCCCTCCCTGTACGTACCAGAGGGTTCCCAAAGCCACGTCTGGAGATTCCCGGTCCTCAGTTGCCTGCCTGGAGGAGCGGGAGGGGATCAGGATTGCCAGCTCCCCCTCCTCACTCGACCAGTCTGTGGTCCCCGATCTGGGCTGCTCCTCCACCTCGGGTGACTGCAGCTCCTCCCTGGAGGTGTCCAGGAAGGCGGTCGGGGGGAACTCTCCTGGGGCCCCAGGATACAATGGAGCTCCCGGTAGACGGGCCCTGGAGCGTCCGGCCTGGTCCGTGGCCCGGGAATACCCCTGATGGAGCTCCTTAACTTTGGAGCGTACCTGCTCTGTGGCCAGGCAGGCAAAGGCCGCGGCATTCCGCCACTTCACCCCCATGTGCTGGAGGACCTCCTCATCCTACCAGAGGCTGAGGAGGTCCCGCAGCTCCCGCTCCGTCCAGGAGGGGGCTCATTTTTTTCTCCCCCCGGGAGCCCTGGGAGGCTGTGGAGGGCTCAGTGGGGGGGCTGTGGGGCTCGCGGGGGGGGCTGGCTGCTGGCCATGATGGTGCTCGAGCGTGTGGCTGGAGCACATGTACAGCCTGCTCTGAGCACGCTTTCAGCTTCCTGCCACAGGTTTCCTGTGTGCGCAGGGCTTTGAGGCAGCCGAAATCAGGGACCATAGAGTCCTGCTGCTGCCAGCTGGAGCGGCCCCGAGCTCCAGCTGATCAGTGCCATGGCGGACCTGTCTTTTGAAAGAGTGGGCTGTGGAGCGTCTACATGTGTACTCTTTCAATTTATTATTTTGAAGGGGAGAGATCTTCCTGACACGGGATCAGGGTTCGGATTTCAATTTTGGAGCCCCGTTCTTTCGATTTTCTTTCAAAAGACGGGTTTGTACATGTAGATGCTCTGCCCGCTCTTTTGAAGAAGGGCCTCTTTTTTCGAAGGTTTTTGTATGTGTAGACGCAGCTACGGTGAATATCCCAGGTGGGGAAATTGTCCATGTAATGAGTAAGTAATTGATATCTTTGTTGAGTCTGAGGTGATAGGTATCGAACTTGAAAATAAATTCCAATTCAGATGTCTCCCTTTGTAATTTGGTATTAAAATCTCTTTGTTTTAAAATGCACAACATTAGATGTTTATACTGTATCCTGCTGAATTGAAAGATTTTTTTCCACCTTTTTTTTTTAATTCTCTTCCTCTCAGTTACCAGTTATTAGGATTCGCCAGCTCTGAAGGAGTGGGTCTGTCCCACAAAAGCTCATCACCTAATAAATAATACCATTAGTCTTTCAGGTACAAGACTGCTTTTGTTTTGTGTTGTTTTGTTTTGTTTTGTCCAGATTCTAAGATTGTTTCTCTATACACTTTAGGTCTATTGGTTTCTAAAAAGGGGTTTATAGTATTCTAGCTTACATTTGGCAAGACATCATGCTTAGTCTTGAAATGTGTCTTGCTCATTTAGCTTCCCAAACAAATTTCTGAATTTACTTTTGCATGGTCTTTTGATTAAGAGCTTGATCTTGCAGTCTACACATGCACATACTGTAACACTAAATGAATCCTGAAGAGTTTGTATGCACTAAGGGCTACAGGCCGTAATTGGAGATTCCCACACTGCAAAGAGAGAATGAAAATTTTTCCTGACCTGTATTAGGGTCATATGGATAAAAAATAAAATCTGGATTTTTCTTCTTTTCAAGTGGTAAATATTAAATATTTAGTCATAGCAAGAAACCACTGATAAGGTCAGGAAATACTAAGGCTAGCAATTTCCTGACCTATTGTATCTTTCCTATCTTAGATTTAAAAGACTTCCCTGTCATCTGATGGACTGTTTTTCAGTTTATGCCTTGGTCATTGAGACAGCTCCTTGCATCTTCAGTATTACAGTGGCAGAGCTCCAAGATAGTACTTGGCTATCTGTCTAGTCACTAAATGTTTCATTCAGAAATTCTCCTGAGCTTTGAAATATGGTTCAAATAAACTATTAGTTGACTGAGAGTGCTGGCTGTAAATGTTTGGGACTTTATTTTAGTATAAAAACAGCCATGGGAACTATTGCAAGGAAAATATTAGTAACACATTATGTGATGGAAATTGACTATTTGTTTTGTTTTCAACCAGGAACTTTTGTAGAAAAAGATCAGACGTTAATGTCACAGAAGCAATTGTGTAATTTCCATGGGTACCCAATCAGCTAGTCTAGAAAAATCAGGACTTATGGATCCAATGATGAAGCAAGATCTGAGACAAGAGAGGAGGCAAACTTGCTGCACCAACCTGGTAGAAGGTCTAGTAAGAAGATACCTTGCAGGAAATAGGGATAGAAGCTTTAAAGTGGGGGGGGGGGCTTTAGGACAAATTAGGCAGCAAATCCTAGGATTCAGGAAGAGCATTGTTCATGCCATGTCTGCAAAAGGAAGGGGTCAACTAACATGGGCTTGTGGGGCTCAGGCTGAGAGGCTAGAAAATTTCAGTGTTGATGATCAGGCTGGAGCCTAGTCTCTGAGATCCTGCAGGAGAAGCGGGTCTCTGAGCCAGGTCTCAAGCCCAAGCATGAACATCCATCCTGGTCTTTTCAGTCCTGCAACCCAAAGCCTGCAAGTCCAAATCAGCTGACCCAGGTTCTGAAACTTGGTGCTGCGGGCATCTTATTGCCATACAGAGACTGTGAAAGAATCTAGGAAAAGATTTGTGTTGTATTGAACTTGCATTGAACGTTGAAGAAATGGGATAAAATTTGGCCACTGCTGAGAGTGGGTTCAACAAACTGACCAATGTTCCGGCCCACCCGCATGCAGTGATTAATTGCCCTACTCCATCTGCCAGCCAATCCAAAGAATGGCATTGAGGCTGGCTTCTGGTAGAAGGTTGCTGCAAACCTTCCTGTGTTAACGGGAGGGACAAGTGTGGTAATGACTGATGCATGGAGAAAGGTAATAAGGAGCTGCAGGACAAAGAGGTGACCAGGGAGCCTTGTTTGAATGCCTAATCAGGTGGCAAAACATTTACACATCTTGGGAAATTAAGACATACAACTCTCCACCAGTTCAGCTCCACACAGAGAAAGCATGGGCCTTTTAACCACCTTTACCACTACTCCAAGTGCAGTTTAATCACAAGGTGGTAAAAAGGCGTGAGTCTTTTTTGACAGTATACCTTCTACTGGTGCTGCTACCAACTGATGGTGCCTCGCTAGTAGAGAGTTGCAGCTTCAATGTTTACCATTTTGGATTCAGCTTTGGCTTTTCCAAAGCTACCTAATGGCATATGAAACATGGCAATGGTGTGTGAGTTTGGACGTACTGAGAGCCTCTAGCCACAATGTGGAACAAATTAGAGGTGGACCCAACCTGAATAGGAAAACCAGTTGGAATCTCTATAAACTTCAGTACATTTTAGATCCTGGTCCAGATCAGCAACTTCACTTCACAGATCAGGCCAATGGGATCAAGCCAAAATCCTGAGTGCAAAGGTTTGTGAATGTTGGGGAAGAGGGGATTCAGATCTGTATGCTTAGCCTAACAAGGTGGCTTGAAATTATATCTATCAGGAGCATGACACTGGATTTCTTAGCTCTATCAACTCCCAAAACAAGGAAAAAATTATAAGCAGATACAAGTTGACTTTACAATTTGGGGTGGCCTGCAGGACTTTTCTCTGCCTCTTCATTCCCCTGTGATCAAATCAGCATATGCATATTGTTCTTAAGATTTTGAGATGGATCTTCAAGACATTCTTTGCATCAAAGTGAACATAGAAGATGTTCTGCCTTGATAATTGCTTCACACTGACTTACGTTTTCCAAGCATTTCCCTACTCAGAGGTCTGAAGAGACCTCCTTTTTCAACAAATAAAGAAAATTTAGCAGTGACATTAATAGACTCCCAGTATCAAAGACATAAAAGGTCAGCTCTGCCCTGAGTTGTAGACCCTTCAGATTGGCCCCAAGAGTAACTACGTTTTGGAAAAGTGGTAGCACTTTAGGACGCTGATTCCGATCCTGCTCCCTTTGGTAGTTTTGCCATAGGTTTCACTGAGTTTAGTGATGCTAAAACGAATTTCTTTGAGCCTAGGAACAGAAAGCGTTGAGTTATCCATTATACTTTATAACATCCTCAGGGCTAGACCATTCTGGGAATTTACATCAGCTTAGCTGTGTTTTTCAGGAGCATGAAAAATCCAGGGCCCTGAGAAAGGCAGCTATGCTGCCTAACCCATGGTGTAAACTGTGCTAGTTGGATGGAAGAATTCTTCTCTTCCCATAGCTACCACGCATCAGGGAAGTGGATTTTTTGCCCTGATAATCAAATCTGTCCAATCAGCCTGTGTATACTGAAACACATCAGTCACTGGCAAATCTGAAGCTATGCCATTGTAGCATTTTCAGTATAGACGTAAGCTCAGATGACTGAACCAAATACAGTATGTTTTGGGGGAGCTCCAAACAGGTCACGTTACTCCATTTCCCATGGTAGAATTCAGGGTGGAGATCGATGTAGTTTGGTGCCCAGGGATTATTCCTATTTTATATCCAGTCACACTATTCACAGCATTCATAGGTACAGTTCTGGACAGTGTGAAACAAACCCCTCTCTAGGGATTCCTGCTGGAAAGCACCAGCTAGATGAAATGACAGAAACAGGAAATTCTCCAGCTTTGTAAAAGATTTTAAAACTGATAGCCCTGATGGCAGGCATTTCTTCACAGACCAACTCCCTCAGATAGTGGTTCCCAAATAAGCAGACTCTTGTAATGTCAAAATCAGGGCTGTCAAGCCATTAAAAAAATGAATAATGATTAATAGCACTATTAAAAATAAATCACCTGATTAATTTTAATCATGCTCTTAGTAATAGCATAACATTAATATATTGGATGTTTTACACATTTTCAAATATGTTGATTTCAGTTACAACTTAGAATGCAATATGTATGGCCCTCACTTTATTTTTATTAAAAATATTTGCACTGCAAACATGAAAGAAATAGTATTTCTCAGTTCATTTACTAAAAGTACCATAATTCAAACTCTTTATGATGAAACTTAGAAGGGTAAAATAGTATACAAAAATAATTGCATTCAAAAATATGTAAATGTAAAATATTAGTGCCTACAAATCCACTCAATCTTTCGTCTTGTTCAGCAAATCGCTCAAGCAAAGAGCTAATGCTGCTCACTTCTTGTTTATAATATCACCTGAAAGTGAACATAGGCATTCACATGACACTGTTGAAGCCACCATTTCAAGATACTCACGTCAGATGCACTAAAGATTCATATGTCCCTTCATCCTTCAATCACCATTCTAGAGCATGTGTCCGTGCTCTTCATGGGTTCTACTTGATAATGATCTAAAACAGCGCAGACCAATGCATGTTCATTTTCATCATCTGAGTCAGATGCTACCAGCAGAAGGTTGATTTTCTTTTTTAGTGGCTTGGATTCTGTATTTTCCATATCAGAGTGTTGCTCTTTTGAGGCTTCTGAAAGTATATGCCACACCACGTTCCTCTCAGATTTTGGAAGGCACTTCAGATTCCAAAACCTTAGTTTGGGTACTGTACCTGTCTTTAGAAATCTCACACTGGTATCTACCATGGGTTTTGTCAAATCTGCATGGAGTAGTGGCTGGCAGCCTGACTGGGGCCGGAGCCACAGTTCCCACGTGGCTTGCAGCAGTGTGGATCCAGTGCTGCAGCCCCATGGCAGTCCTAGGGTATCAGGAAGGTGGGGCCGAAGGGGGCAGAAGGGGGCAGACCTCCCCATGTCCAGCAAATTTTCTTGTTCCAGACCAGGGATGTGCAACATGTATGTGTGTACATTCATGAATAATATGCGCATGTGTGTACAGAGTGTTTGTGCATGCAGTATGGTTAAGGTTGTGCATGCACTATAGTTAAGGTTGCCCAACGCTTCCCCCATAAGATGTTATATTTAGTTGCTTAGAACTTTGATAGTCTGATCAGAAAGTTTCCACAGTGGGTGTCTGTTTAGAGCTAATAGTTTTGAGGGAAGTTTCAGCTGAAACAGTTCACCCAGTTCTCAGAATGCAGGTAGAAGACCATTTTTTTTAACCTTACAACTGTTTAATAGAGAAGCTCTATCAGCTCCGTGCTTTAGAGCAGGAACTTAAAATATAACATTGAGTGTATCTTTTTCCTGTTCTCCTAAAAGACTATCTGTATTTGATTAAATTGTAAGCCTCTGACATACTACAGTTCTCACATGTTCAATAAGAAGATCACTATGGTCATAAGAATTCTTTTAACATAGTCAAAACAATTTTTCCTTAACTTCTTTCTCTGACAAGAGGAACCATTTTGGATTAAACAAAAAAAAGAATTTTTACCAGTTGCCTGAGGCAGACAGCCAAAACAGGTCAAGTTTGGCAAAGTTAAAAGCAACTGAAACAAGGGTCTTATTATGGGAAGCATTGGGCAACCCCCAGTATATGTAGTGCAGGGGTGGGCAAGAATCTGGCCTGCTGAGCCTTTTAATCCATCCCATGGCTGGCTCCTACTCTGTGGTTGGGAGACAGCTTTGGGTACCTCCCTCAGCAAAACGCTCTCAAATTCCATTGGCCAGGCAGAACAGCTGAGAAATTTTGCTGGCGGGAGGGGGGAAGGGAATGACAAAACTAATCAATGAGAGCTGAGAGACTGCTAGGAGCAGGACAGTTCAACATAATTTCTCAGCTTCCATTGGCTGGTTTCTGACCCTCCTAGATAGATTAAGGCAGATTCGAGACCCCACATCCCCTCCATAGAAAAGTGTAGCCCTTTACCACATATCAAAATCTTGGAGTGCCCCCCTCCTACCAAAAATGATTGCCCACCCCGATGTAGTGCTACCACTTCCCATACAATATGTACGTGTTCATTGAGAAATACACACACTCTGCATTTTTCACTTCATGGTGAATGATATGGCTAGTGCAGGGTTTCCCAACCTATGGGTCATGATTACATTTCGAAAGGGTCACTGGCTGGCCTGGGCAGCTCCACAGGTGGCTATTAAGAAGCCATTCACACTCCTGAAGTGGTTCTCAATTTCTTAATTAGATTAACAGCTGTCAGGCAGTTAAGCCAATCAATTACATTGAGAACCATTTCAGCTGCAGGGCAGAGAACTGCATACCTGAGGAGCAGTGCCCAGCTCAGGTAGGGTGGTGGCCTGAGTCTGAGGTTGGGAAGGAGGGAAGGCAGAGCTGATCAGCTCCCTGGCTTCCATCCTCTGCAGGGTTCCCGCATCTGGTGGTGCCAGCCGGGGTTCTGTGTCCCAGCTGGCTTCCAGCTGTGGGGGTCCCTGTGCCCCCCACAGCTCCCTCCAGCCTGTGGGTGACTCCTAGCCCCTGAGTGTGACTCTCCTAGCTCCCTGCAGCCCCTGAGTGTGACTCCCTTAGCCCCTAATTAAGACACGCTTAGCCACCTTCAGCCCCTGAGTGACTCCTAGTCCCTGAGTGTGACTCTCCTAGCTCCCTTCAAATCCCTCCAGCTGATGAGTGTGACTCCCCTAACCCCTGCAGTCCCAAATGATTTCTAGCTCCTGAGTGTGTCTCCCCTCACCCCCTGCAGCCCCAAGTGACTCCTAGCCCCTAAGTGTGACTCACCTAGCCCCTGAGTAACACACCTTAGCCCCCTTCAGCCCCTGAGTGACTCCTAGCCTGAGTGTGACTCCCCTCACCCCCTGCAGCCCCTGAGTGTGACTCCACTAGCCCCCTCTAGCCCCCTCCAACCCGAGTGTGACTCTCCTAGCCCGAGTATCTCCTCTAGCCCCTTTCTGCCCCTGAATGACTCATAGCCCCTGAGTGTGACTCCCCTAACCCCCTATAGACCCTTCCAGCCCTTGCTGGTGACTCCCCTAGCCTCATGCAGCCCCTAAGTGACTCCAAGCCCCAGAGTGTGACTCCCTTAGACCCCTGCAGCCAGAGTGACTCCTAGCCCCTCAATGTGACTCCCCAAGCCCCTGATTGTGGGGTTTAAGACGGGGAGCAGTTTGGGGATGAGTGTCTTTTCACCACCAGAACTCTGACTACCTATAGTAAATGTAGTGTTACTATTTTATTAATATATTTCCCCTTTTCAATGAAATAACAATTATGAATATATAAACATAAGATGGCACCATTTTATATTCTTGCCTCAGGTGCAAAATTAGCTAATTACAGCACTGCACTCCCACCTCTTCCCCTGCCCCAATTTTGAATTGCCTTGGGTCATCAAGGCTACGTCTACACGTGCCCCAAACTTTGAAATGGCCATGCAAATGGCCATTTCGAAGTTTACTAATGAAGCGCTGAAATGCATATTCAGCGCTTCATTAGCATGCGGGCGGCAGCGGCGCTTCGAAATTGACGCGCCTTGCCGCCGCGCCGCGCGTCCAGACGGGGCTCCTTTTCGAAAGGGCCCCGCCTACTTCGAAGTCCCCTTATTCCCATGAGCTCATGGGAATAAGGGGACTTCGAAGTAGGTGGCGTCCTTTCGAAAAGGAGCCCCGTCTGGACGCGCCGCGCGGCGGCAAGGCGCGTCAATTTCGAAGCGCCGCTGCCGCCCGCATGCTAATGAAGCGCTGAATATGCATTTCAGCGCTTCATTAGTAAACTTCGAAATGGCCATTTGCATGGCCATTTCGAAGTTCGGGGCACGTGTAGACACGGCCCAAGTCTTTCTGAATTGTCAAAATGGATCCCCATCTGGAAAAGGTTGGGAACCGCTGGGCTAGTGGGTAGAAGAGAGGGGAGGAAATGAAGTGAGAATTTACTTAATAGCCAGTACAAATTTCTTGTAGTTTTTCTTTCTTTTTCCACTTTCTTTCTAAGTTCTGCTGTATAGTTTAACCTTATTGTTCCCCTCTAACCACTTTTCAGTTTGTTTGGAAGAGTAAGACTGTTTAGTTTGGGATCTAGACTTTTTCTGCCCAGAGTAAGACACATTTTACACTGAAGCTTTGCAATCAGCAAGGGACATATAAAAGGTGTTGATGGACGTGTCAGTTGTTTGGAGAAATCCATTATTAGATTATTTCGATATTGATTTTTTTCCCTCCATATGACATGTTCCATAGTTGCTGTGGCTGTTTACAGCACAAATTCTAATGAGAAATAGTGGAATCTAGATTTCATTGGCCAAAGAAGGAAGCAAGAAAAAAAATGAACAGATTTTTTTTCAGTTTTGATTTTTCTAAAACCTTGAGTCATGATCTACAAGCACCTATTTGGATGTTAACTTGTATTTTCAGGAAGGGCTATCACCAGGTTCTTCCCTTGCTGTGTTTAGGCCCTTTCTGTGTATATGTCCTCAGGCAGAATTTGGTCCGTGAGCATTTCAGTTATAATTTATAGCATTTGGTGAGTACCTCTCTCGCAGTAAGTGAGTGTAAGGTTAGAGAGGAAAGATTGTCTTGATGGTTAAGGGCACTGCATTTCGATTCTGGAGACGTGGGTTCCACTCTCTGTTCTGGTACAAATTTCCTGACTGTGTGCAAGCTGCACATAGCTCAGTTCTGCATGTGTAAACTGGGGGTTAAATATTGTGACCATCTGTCCCAATTTTACCAGGACAGGCCCTTATTTAAGCTGTCTCACAGGTGTCCCAACTTTTTACAGGAAATGTGCAGATTATCCCATATTTTGCCCTGCTCCCATTCCCCAGTACCTAGGGTCTCAGAGTAGCAGTCTCTGCCACTGGGGAGCCCTGCCATGGGGCAGCTGCCCAGTTCCCTGGCTCTCTGTTCCCCAGTGTGCCAGCCGGCCATTGCCAGAGACCACAGCTGGGGGGCAGTTGCCACATTCCCAGGCTCCCCCTGCCCCTTGCTGGGAGGCTGTAAAGCCTCTTTTCTTACCATACACAGCCTCTGCCAGGAGGTTGCAGAGCCTCCATCCTCCACTTCCCCTCAATGGTGGGCTGCAGGGCCTCCATCCCTGGTGCCTCGCTGTGGGGCAAGAATCCTTACTGCTGATGAGCACTGACACTGGATGTCATCCCCCCATTCCTGGAGGCCGGTGTCCTATATTTGCCATTGGGCAATGTGGTCACCCTAGTATTAAAACACCACCTTTCCTACATCCCTTGCCTGTCTAATCTATTGTAAGTTTTGATCCAGGAAGAGAGAGTCTCTTATTATGTGAATGTGCAGTATGTAATTCAGTAGGGCCCTGATCACAGTTGTACCCTCTTGTTTCTGCTGTAATACCTATAGTATTTGACAGTAATACATCAAGATGGAATTCTAATTGACATCACTGAGCTGTTACAGAATCTTGAGAATGACAAGAAATTGAACCCAAGATAGCTGTTTTTATTACAGACAAAAGCTTGTAGTTTGGCCAAGCAGCTAAGCATGATGTTATATAAGCTTACAACTTTACTGCAAACTTTGTTTTAATTTGCACATCTCTGTGTTGGTCGATCCAGGACTGTCACTGTTTTAGAACTGGTTCATTGTAGTACCTACCCTGCTGCAAAACAGACCTTACACATCTGAAAAAAGAGCTGCTTTAATTAACTAAAAACTAATACACACAGACGGCTTGATATGAAAAATAGCCCAAATTATAGTGGTATTCATAGCCTGCTGGAATGCTCAGTTGTTTTGGAAAATTTTTTGTTTTCGAAGGAGCTTTGCCAAGAAACCATTCTCCAGGGAAGTGATAAATGATGGCTTTGAGTCTTGAGTAGCCTGTAGTGTATGAATGTATCTTAGTAACTGCTGACTCGTTTTTGTATATTCCTGATGTCTGTCACATTCTGAAAACAGGCAATTTACAGTCCTAATTCACAAGCCAATTATTGTTCTGCAGCTTGGGGATTGTATACGTAGTCTCAGGAGTGTGTGTTTAAACATATAGCAAACAAATTTTGAAAATTATAGTTCAAATAACTTTACACTTATTAATTTTATAGTACATTCTAAAGACCTTGTGATTTTCTGTCTGAAACTTTAGTAGCTTAGAATTTATTTGGCAGGATCTGTTTTGCTCTTTTACAGTGTATGTGTGGACCACATACTATGATAAGAAATTAAATCTGCTCTTTTAAATAACATAAGAATTTAGAAAATAAGTCATGTAAAGTGGTTGTCCTCTTCTATATGTTGCAATTTTCCTGATAGCGTAGAAGAGAATCACTGTTGTCCTTGCGACCACGATGAAAGGATTGCTTAAAAATACTGGTGACAGCAACATGAAATTGCCATTACTGTTGGGGGTGATGTGGTGTCTTCAGAATGGACCATTCTAGGAAGTACTAAACATGGACCTGATTTTCAGTCTGATTAAACTAGTGTTATATACATCAGTGGTTTTACTCCTGATTCAAGCCAGCCAATTGACTCATTGGGTGCATCTACACTAGCCAGCTTCTTCGAAGTAGCTGGCGCAATGTCAAAATAGCACGCGTAGCATCTACACTTGCTGTGCGCTATTTCGACATTGAAATCGACGTTAGGCAGCGAGACGTTGGAATCGCTGTTCCTATCCGAAGATGGGAATAGCACCCTACTTCGACATTCAACATCGAAGTAGGGTGTGTGTAGACAATCCGTGTCCTGCTACATCGAAATAGCTGGGTCCTCCATGGCTGCCATCAGCTGAGGGGTTGAGAGATGCTCTGTTCAGCCCCTGCAGGGCTCTATGGTCACTGCGTGCAGCAGCCCTTAGCCCAGGGCTTCTGGCTGCTGCTGCTGCAGCTGGAGGTCCATGCTGTGTGCACAGGGTCTGCAACCAGTTGTCAGCTCTGTGGACCTCGTGCTGTGCAGGCCGAGTGTGTCTGGGAGGGGCCCTTTAAGGGAGCGGCTTGCTCTTGCCCCATAAGGGCTAGTCCAACATGTGACCCCGTCAGCAGGCTCTGCTGGCCCCCTATTTCGACAGAGAGTGCTTGTGTGTGTGGACTTTCTGCATTTCCTTCCAGGGAGGCTCCTTTCGACGTTCCCCGTCGCTACTTCAACGTTGAACATCGACAGCACCAGCCCTGGAGGACTTGTAGATGATACACATCGAAGTAGCCGATTTCGATGTTCTTACTTCGAAATAGGCTACTTCGATGTAATGTGCTAGTGTAGACGTAGCCATTGTGTGTTGCTACTACGTTGTTGGGAAGCTCATTTCATGTGTGAGCAATAATGAGCTTTCCATAGCACTCCAGAAAGCAGGATATGTTGAGCTAAGAGAGACATATTTCTAAAGTTATTTAACTTATCAGAGTGAGAAAGATCATATAATAGTATGAGAATTGTTTGTGCACGTTTTTCATTACAATCTTAAACCATCTGTGTATAAATTACAAATGTGCCATAGGATTAAGTTTAAATTAATGGATTTAGAGGTAATTTGCTATAAAATGTGTAATTTTTCTAGGTTTTACTTGAAACCTGTAAGTCACATTTCTGGGCCTATTGTATAGATTTTGTAATTCTGGGGATTTTGGTACTTTTGGATTTTTAGCATCCACATTTCCAGGGGAATGGCTGAGGTTGGCTCCATCTGACATTCATTCTGCCTACCTAATCCCTGCTTTCTGTTTTGCTTGGGGAAATTATTCACCTCATTCTTTTGCATGATGCTGCTGGTGTAAAGTGGCTCCTGCATTTGAGTAGTGATCCTTGTTCGCACCAGTTGTCAGTAACTTTGGGTTCTCTCCTGATGACCAAGACAGGAATTACGTAATTACTACATTAAGGAAAACAAATATCTGAAGTATGTTAAACTGGAGGAAGCATGAACCTGAGGTAACCTTTCAGCTAGGGCTGTCAATTAATCACAGTTAACTTGCACAACTAACTCAAATCATGATTAATTGCAGTTATAATCACACAGCTAAATAATAGAACAGCAACTGAAATACGTAAAATATTTTGGATTTTTTTCTACATTTTCAAATCTACCAATTTTAGTTACAACACCAAATACAAATGTACACTGCTTATGTTATATTATTTTATTACAAATATTTGAACTGTTAAAATGATAAAAGAAATAGTATTTTTCTTGCACAAGAACTGTAGTGCAGTTTTGTTATTGTGAAAGTGCAATTTACAAACGTAGATTATTTTTGTTACATAACTGCACTCAAAAACCAAACTACTGTAAAATTTTAGAACAGTGTTTCTTAAACTGTGTTCCCGGGAACACTGATATTCTGTGAACAGCTTGCAAGTATGCTGTGTCAGCATAGCAACTAGCAATGATATGCAGCACATGTATGTATTTCCTGTTATTAAAATCTTATACAGTGTTACTTCTTCATTGCTATGACACCTGGTTAAATTACTTAATTTTATTCGTGCTGTATATACTCCTGTTTGGTTTGTTTGTGGTTTTTTGTTTTTTTCAGTCTGACAGCTATATTTTCATAGGTGTTCTCTATAAAAAATATTACCATTTGGTGTTCCGTGATCTCAAAAAGTTTAAAAAACACTGCTTTAGAGCCTGCAAGTCCAGACAGTCCTACTTCTTGTTCAGCCAATCACTCAGACAAATAAGTTTGTTCACATTTGCAGGAGATAATGCTGCCTGCTTCTTATTTACAGTTTCACTTGCAAGTGAGAACAGGCATTTACATGGCATATTTATAGCAGATATCACAAGGCATCTACGTGACAGATATGCCAACTTTAATATGGCCCTTCAGACTTAGACTACCATTCCAGAGGACATGCTTCCATGCTGACAATACCTGTTAAAAAAGAATCTGTAAATTAAATTTGTGACTGAACTCCTTGCGGGAGAAATGTGTGTCTCCTGAGTTGTGGTTTACCTGCATTCTGCCACATATTTCATGTTCTATCAGTCTTGGATGATGGCCCACCATGTACTTTTCATTTCAAGAACAATTTCACTGCAGATTTGGCAAATGCAAAGATGATACCAATGTGAAATTTCTGAAGATAGGTATAGCGCTGCACTCAAAATTTAAGAATCTGAAGTGTCTTCCAAAACCTGAGATGACTGAGGTGTGGCGTATCCTATTAGAAGTCTTAAAAGAGCAGCACTCTGATGCAGAAACTACAAAACCCAAACTTCCAAAAAAGCAACTCAGTCTTATGCTGGTGGCATATGACTCATATTACAAAGGGAGACATCTTTCAGTCTTTAAGGTGCTACTTCAAGGGCTGCTTTTCTGTTTTGTGAAGATACAGACTAACTCGGTTACCTCTCTGAGGTGTGTAAATGTTGCAACTTGAATTCTGAATCCCACTTCCCTTCCCTATGCCCCACAACTCAGGCTCTAATCCAAGCTTCAACATCTACACAAAAATGAGAACAAAGACACACAAAAGCTTATATTCCAATAAATCCAGTAAGGTGCCACAAAACTTCTTGTTTTTGTGGATACAGACTATCATGGCTACCCCTCTGATATGTAACATCTAGGCCGTGTCTACACTAGCCCCAAACTTCGAAATGGCCACACAAATGAGCTGATGGGAATAAGGGGACTTCGAAGTAGGCGGGGTCGTTTCGAAAAGGAGCCCCGTCGGGACGAGCCGCGCAGCGGCAAGGCGTGTCAATTTCGAAGTGCCGCGGCCGCCCACATGCTAATGAAGCGCTGAATATGCATTTCAGCGCTTCCTTAGTAAACTTCGAAATGGCCATTTGCATGGCCATTTCGAAGTTTGGGGCTAGTGTAGACGTAGCCCTACACAGCTGTTTTTAGTGCAGTTGTGCAAACCCCACAAGTTAGAGTTTGCCAATGCAGGCTTAAAAACTGCCTGCCCTGAGCTGTGTAGACATACACTTAGGGGCAGGTTTTCAGATTGTAGACCATCGGCCATGCTGTCTGTCTCCAGACTTGGAATACCATATTTCCAGAATATGATACCTTTGATAATAGAGAATCAATGACTGGAAATATAATTTGGGACAAGGGTTATTTATCTAAATTGTGGAATCATTCTTTTAAATAACCATAGCCATGTCTACACTAGCCCCTTCCTTTCGAAAGGGACATGGTAATGAGCAAGGTTGGAAGATGCTAATGAGGTGATGCTGTGAATATGCAGCACCTCATTAGCATAATGGCAGCCACAGTGATTCAAAAATGCCACTTCTGAATCACACACTGCCCGTGTAGATGGGGGCTTTCAAAAGGAGCCCCCAATCTTTGAAAGCCCCTTATTCCTAAAACCAAGTAAGAATAAGGGGCTTTCAAAGACTGGGGGGTCCTTTCAAAAGGCCCCCATCTGCGCGGATGGCACACGATTCGAAAACGGCACTTTCAAATCACCATGGCTGCCATTATGCTTATGACACGCTGCATATTCATGGCAGCGCTTCATTAGCATCTTCCGACCTCACTCATTATCATGTCCCTCTCAAAAGGAAGGGGCTAGTGTGGACGTAGTGTAGACATAGAAAACCTGGGAGTGTGTAGGGTACTAGAGACATACACACTGACACCTGCATATTGTGTATTGGTAGCTCAGCCCCTCCTCACCATAAACGGCAGTGGGGAGAATAATGAAGAAAGTCACATAAGGCCTAGGAAGCAGATGCAGAGTAAAGGCTGGGGACAGGTGCAAGCAACAAGCAAAGAAGAGGAGCAGAGCTAACAATGGCCAGTCTAGCTAAGGAGAGTAATGGTGTTGACTAATGTCATCAGAAGAGGGAAGAAACTAGTAAAGAAGTTGAAGAATGTTGCAATGGCCAGAGTGAACTTAAAATATGGAACTCAATATAGGATATAGTCACAAGTTCATTATTGTTTATTTTATTGCAGTGCCTGGGTGCCTCAGCCATGGGATCAGTGCTGACTTAGGTATTAAGGACATGTGTAACAATAAGCATATGAGGGGTCCCCATGAATCACACAGTGAGCGAGATGATGTCATATGACATTACTCATAGGTTTACAAGCTTTGCTGGATCAGGCCTTTACTGTATAATGAGATGCTATGAAAAAAATATTAGTCAATAAGTTAAATAAACATTAAATAAACAATATTAGTCAATAAGTTAGAAGGATTGTTTGATTTTTAATCCAAAAACAATACTGAATTTTAGATTTTAACAGAAATATCCAATTACTTCTTTAATCTTTACCAGTCATTTAGATTCTCTAGAGAGACAGTCTCAGCCTGCCATGCAGTGGGATATTGCTGTCTTTCAATAGGCAAACTTTAGCTATAGATAATTTGATATTTGGTATGTTGTTGAGTGTGCTTGGTCTGAAGTTTGCTTAGGATGGGTTATTTTTTATTTTTCACAGTTCTGGAATGCCTGCTGTAATAATACAATAATGTCTGTCCTTTGGGGCGGTTGAGATAAACATTTGCCAAAAACGGAGACCTCAAGTTAGTGAAGTGCGTAAATAGCACAGGTGCTCACTGTACAAACAAAAGTGCCCACAGGCTGTGGGACTATAGGCAAGGGTCAAGTTCAAGTCATTTTCTACACATGGAAAGCTTCTTTGTCCAGATCTGATATACAAGCCTCTTGCCATAATGAAATTATCCATAGAATTGTAAATAGACCGTGGTTACAATACACAAGGAGAGAAACCTTGTTTTGACCTCTTGTATTGTGCAGTCGCTGCAGTGCACAGGAGGTATGGACTCAGCTTTGATTGGCAGTTCATGAATTGTTACTAGTAATTTAGCCTGCAGATCCTTAAATAAAAAGCAAAAGATATTAGCTAATTCTACAAAAAGCTGAAAATCTTCACTGTTTTATAAAAGAGCAAACAGCCCTGAAAGGAAAGGGCTATGAAGGAAAATAATGTATCCCAGGAGACGGCACAGTTGAGAGGTCAAATCACATTCAAGACTCACTGCGTGTTTTCACATATAGTTAATTTTTCCTGGATGCATACATCTTAATAAGTCAAAGTTTCAGTGAGAGTAGAGGATATCTTACAGAAAGTATTATGCACATTACAGTAGTAGACCCCCAAATGTGTTGAAGTCCAAAGTTTTATCTATATAAAACATTCTTATAAAAATTCAGGCTGTTCAGCTATTCAAATTAATTGCAATTAATCACACAATTTAAAAATTAATTGTGATTAATTACACTCTTAATAATAGAATACAATTTATTTAAATATTTTGGGTGTTTTCTACCTCTTCAAATACTTTTATTTCAATTGCAAAACAGAATATGACACATACCCTGCTCACTTTATATTTATTTTTACACTGTAAAGAACAAAAGAAATTGTAACAATATTTTTAATTCTCCCATTGCAAGTACAGTCTCCTTATCATGAAAGGTTTAAGTTACAGGTGTACAGTAAACCCTCAAAATGCGCAATTTCGAGTTGCGCTTAACCCGCATTAACATGAGTTAAGTGCAACTCAGAATCCTGCTCCCCCCAGCCCTGGCTCACCCCCACCCCCTGCATGGCTCTGGCTCACCCCTTTTACCCCCCTGCCCAGTTCATCCTCCTCCCCTCCCCCACCATGGCCCAGCTCATCCCCCCAGCACGTGGCTCCGGCTCAAACCGCCCTCCCCAGTTAAACCACCTGCGGCCCAGCTCACCACCCATGCACAGCGCCGGGTCACCATACCCTCACATGGCTCTGACTCAACCCCTTATGGCCCAGCTCACCACCACCTGCGCATGGCTCTGGCTCAGCTCTCCTTCTCTGGTTCAACTCCCTCCCCATGGCCATGGCTCACCCCCTGTGCACAGCTCCGGCTCAACCTGCCCACCCTAGTTCAAACCCCTGTGCCCTGGTTAAACCTCCCCATGGCCCGGCTCACCAGCCAAGCATGGCTCCAGTTTACCACCCCAGCACATAGGCCCCATTCAACCTCCCCCCAGCCCTGGTTAAACCAATCTGCACATGGCTCTGGCTCAACCTCCCCACCCCGCTGAAGCCCTAACCTACCCCAGGCTTAGCCCCCCTGCCCCCCTTCCACAGCCCCAGCCCACTGCCACGCTTGACCCTTCCCAGCTGCAGCCCCCCATAACCCAGGACTTACTTTGGAAAGGAGCTCCAAGTGCTCCTGCTGTTTCCTGGGCTGCAGAATGTGCTTTCCACTGGGGAAAAAAGCCGCCCCCTGACTTACATGAAATTCGAGTTATGTGAGGGTACGTGGGAACACAACCCTCTCATAACTCAGGGGACCCCTGTATAACTATGTATGAAAAATTATTACATACAAAAATAAAATAACGTCAGATTTGGAGCCTGCAAGTCCACTCAGTCTTATTTTTTGTAAACTCAGGCTGCGTCTGCACTCTCATTCTCCCGTCAGAGGGGACATGGTAATGAGGCAATTTGAAGCAGGCTGAGGCACTAACGTGCATATTCAGTGCCTCATTAGCATATTGGCAGCCACACAAATTTTGAAGTGCAGACTTCAAATTTCGGATGGACAGTAAAAATGGGGGCAGCTTCGAAATAAGTGCCCCACTTTGACATTCCCTTACTCCCACAAAACTAGATTGGAGTAAGGGCTTGTTGAAGTGGGACACTTCTTGTGAAGCTGCCCCCATCTACACTATCAATCTGCAATTCAAAGTCTGCGCTTTGAAATTGGCACAGCTGCCATTATGCTAATGAGGTGCTGAATATGCACGTTAGCACTTCATGAGCCTGCTTCGAATTGCCTCATTACCATGCCACTTCCGACAGGAGGGTGAGAGTGTAGAAACAACCTCAGACAAACACGTTTGTCTACGTTTGCAGGGAATAAAGCTACCCACTCTTTGTTTACAATATCACCTGAAAGTGAAAATAGGTGTTTGCATGATATTGTTGTAGCCAGCATCACAAAATACGTACATGCCAAATGGGCTAAAGATCTGTGCATCCCTTTGCATGTCAACCACTATCCCAGTAGACGTGCCCATGCTGCTGTTTCTGCTTGATAACAGTCCAAAGTAGTGCAGACTGATTCATGTTCATTTTCATCATCTGAGTCACATGCTACCCGCAGAAGGTTGATTTTCTTTTTTGGCAGTTTGGGTTCTGTAGTTTCCACCTCAGAGTGCTGCTCTTTTAAGACTACTGATAGTATGTTCCACACCTTGTCCATCAGAATGTTTAGACTTTGGGTTGAATGCTGTAGCTTTCTTCAGAAATCTCACATAGGCAATGTGATAAGTCCCTTGACAGCCCCCTAGGGGTTCTGCAATTCTTGGCAGATTTCATTGTGTGCCTCAGAGACTCACAGTGGCCCTTCCACTGCCTTGGCTCTTTCCAGAGGCAAAGGCCTCCAACATACCAAACCATTGTCTTCATAGGCAAGTTATAAGAAATGGGGCAAGAACCCTTCAGAAGTTTCTGATGCCCTATCCTTCAGCTACTGCAGCTCTCCATGGGAAGGGTGGGAGGGCCCAGGCCTGCCCACTACTCTGGGCTCCAACCCAGGGACCCTAAGTAGGGAGCAGGTGAAGGAGCTTTTCCCCTGCTCCAAACACAGCAACATGTTCCTGGGCCACATCTCCCACTGCTTCCCTCTAGCACCTTCCCCCTTGTACCTGGCTGAGTTGCTTCTCTCTTCTCAGCCCTCCAGCCTCTCTTCCTGGTCCACTCCTCTTCTCCTCCCCTGCCCATGCCTCCCATTGGTGGGGGACCTTTTATAGCGAGTCAGAAGGCGTTAACAGGCAGCAGGTGTCTGATTAGCCTGTTTGCTGCAGACTGATTCTTGACAAGCCCAGTTGCTTGTCTTGTCTCCTTGGCCGCACTCAGTGAGCATAGATAGAAAACAAAAAAGCACTGATGTAGCTCCTAGTATATTTGTCTTCCACCCATGTCTTGTAGCATGCTGTCTGTGGTCTGCCTCAGTACCATTTTTGTGTTTTATCAGATCTGCAGTGAAAGTGTTCTTAAAATGAACAACACGTGATGGGTCATCATCCAAAATAAGAAATATATGGCAGAATGTGTGTAAAATACAGAGCAGTAGATCTACAATTCTCCTCCCAAGGACTTCAATCACAAATTTAATTAACACATTTTTTAGTGAGCAACATAAGAGCAGAAGCCTCTCTTTTGGGTTGGTGGCTGAAGCACAAGGGGGCATAGAAATATTTAGCATATGTGGCACATAAGTACCTTGCAGTGCCTGCTATAAAAGTGCCATTGGAATGCTATTCGCACTTTGTAAATAAAACATGGCAAATAAGAGGTGGCAGTATTGTCTCTTGCAAATATAAAACAAACTTGTTTGTCTTAGCGATTTGCTGAACAAGAAATAGAACTTAGTGGACTTTTAAGCTCTAAAGTTTCATATTGTTTTGGTTTTGAATGCACTTATGCAACAATCTACATTTGTAAGTTGCACAATAGAGACCACTTCACATTATTTGTATGAGGTAAATTTAAAAATATTATTTCCTTTATCATTTTTTCATTTCAAATATTTGTGATGGAGACATAAGGTGAGCACTGTACACTTTATATTCTGTGTTTAATTAAAAATGTAGAAAAACATCCAAAATATTTAATAAATTTCAATTGGTATTCTATTTTAGCAGCATAATTAAAACTGTGATTAATCACAGTTTTTAAGTGTGATTAGTTTTTTGAGTTAATTGCATGAGCTAGCTGCTATTAATTCACAGCCTTAGCAAAAGCGCTACCCTGGAAAATGACACTTATTTATAGGCTGTGTTAATTTTTCAGAGGAAGGGATTGATAGTGTTTAAATAAGTTCCACTGCCATAAGCCTCCTCTCTTCACCTTTAAACTTATTTGACTTTCCTTTTCTAATGCTGAATAAATGTGCAGAAGGAAGGATTAAAAGGGGAAATACATGATTCATTTCATAGTAATCAAAGAAAGCATGTGCAGTAAAAGTAAGAACTGTCTGCCGCAGAGCCAGTCTTGTGCTGTGATCCTCTTCATTTTTACATCAGTATGGCAGTCTGAGTGAGACGCTTCCAGAAGTGCAGGTTGCTGCTTGCTGCAGAAAATGGTGGTGATGATTCAATATGTAACATTTTTATCCTGAGTCAGAAATGAACCATGCTTAGCGTGGAGCAAAGGGACACTATGCTGATGATGTTGTCATGTTTTGGATGAGATGTAAAACAGAGAAGAATCTTGTGCCAAATAAAACTTTTATATGTGACTTGCTACAGTTTATGCACCTTTTTATTTTCTTCTGTAGGATTTAACTTTCAGTTTTCTAAAAGATGCTCTTTTTTTTGTCTCCAGTGGCCTCTTTTAGTCTGTTCTTCAGCCATGGTCAGTGTTTCTTGTAAGCTGTGCATGTGGGTGGCCACCCAGGAGAGATTGAGTTGTCACCCAGCTGATTTGGCAGAGAGCCCACAGCGAACAGCAAATGTTTGTACTGGTGGTGCAGATCCACACATGCCTCAGTGCACATAACAAAATTTATTCTGCATATGGATGGAAAATTTAGAGGGAACGTTGGCCACAGTGGCTCCTCTTAGTTCTCTACTTACTTTTTTTTTTTACTTGGGGTACGTGTCTAGTTTTATCACATATTATGATGTTTTTAAAAACTTTTCATGAGGGTGTCAGGCATTTCACTGTTGTGACATTGCCTTCTAATTTCCATGTAACCAGCTTCCTTGAATGTATGTAGTTCCCCTTTTTGAAATGAAATGCTGCTGTGGTGAGTCTCTTTGGTATTTTCCCCTCTACAAGCATCGTAAATTTAATTACATCATGGTTGCCATTACTGAGCAATTCAACTTGATTCACCTGTGGGACCAGATCCTTTGTGCCATTTAGGACTAAACCAAGAATTTCCTTTCCCCTGCTGTGTGCGAGGACTAGCTGTCTCAAGAAGCAGTCATTAGTGATGTCTAAAAATGTTACCTCTACTTCCCATTCTGAGATGACAACATGTTCCCAGTCAATATGGAAATAGCTGAAAACTCCTGTTATTATTGAGTTTTCTGGTTTTGTAGCCTATCTAATCTCCCTGAGCATTTTACAGTCATCACCAACATCCTTGTCAGGTGATTAGTACAGATTGAAATTCTCTCATCTGGCAACATCCCTCATCAGTCAGGACCACAAATGGTGCTGGACCAGAGAGCACCTGGATGACAGAGCTCCAGCTGCTAGGCTGCAAAGAAGCCCTGCTGGTGGAAAGGAGCACCTCTGGAAGCATGCTCTGGGGAGCCCCAGAGGCAGCCCCAGGGCAGGAAGCCAGGTCGGGGAGCCCCACTACAGGGATCACAGTTTGGGCTGTCAAGTATCGGATGGGTAGCCGTGTTAGTCTGGATCTGTAACAGCAATGAAGGGTCCTGTAGCACCTTATAGACTAACAGAAAAGTTTTGAGCATGAGCTTTCGTGAGCACAGACTCACTTCATCAGATTTGGGCTGGGGAGCCTAGCCTGGGTCAGGGAGCCCTGCAGGGAGCGTATAGGGAGCCCAGCTGGGCCAGGGAGTACCTGCAGCAGCAGCAGCAGCCTTGGTTGACCCAGGGAAAGCTGGCAGCCCTGCGGGGACCCCTGATAGGGCCAGAGGAGCCCAGCAGCCCCATGGGGGAGCTGTGCATGAGGGGTGGGGAGCCCAGTCAGAAGGCTGTTCTCCCCCACCTCCCACCCAACCCTGCAGGGAGGCGTGTACTCTCCTTATCCAGCAAATCACCTCATTCAGGACCACTCAGGTCACAAGGGTGATGGACGAGGGATGTATACCCTGTAATATATTTGTATAGCTATTATTATACAGTCCTGCATTTTCTATCTATAATGATTCTGTGGTACAATTTGATTCATTTATATTTTTTTACGACATTTGACATGTTTTTCTTCAGATATTGACTACGTCTACATTAGCCCCAGACTTCAAAATGGCCACACAAATGGCCATTTCGAAGTTTACTAATGAAACACTTAAATGCATATTCAGCGCTTCATTAGCATGCGGGCGGCCACGGCACTTCGAAATTGACGCGCCTCGCCACTGCGCAGCTCGTCCCAATGGGGCTCCTCTTCGAAAGGACCCCGCCTATTTCGAAGTCCCCTTATTCCCATCAGCTCATGGGAATAAGGGGACTTCGAAGTAGGTGGGGTACTTTCGCAAAGGAGCCCCGTCGGGATGAGCCGCGCAGCGGCGAGGCGCATCAATTTCGAAGTGCCACGGCCGCCCACAAGCTAATGAAGCACTGAATATGCATTTCAGCGCTTCATTAGTAAACTTCAAAATGGCCATTTGCGTGGCCATTTTGAAGTTTGGGGCTAGTGTAGACATGGCCATAGTGCCACTCCCACACCAGTGCAACCTGCTCTGTCTTTCCTATATACATTGTACCCTGGTACTAGTTTGTCCCAGTGATTATCATTGTTCTACCAAGTTTCCATGATACCTATTAGGTCAATATCCTCATTTAATATCAGGCACCCAAGCTTACCTATCTTAGTATTAAGACTTGTACACAAGCACTTACAAAATTTGTCATTGTTCGTCTCTCTTCATGTGATATAATTGAATGGGACTTTCTTTTGTTTGACGGTTTCCCTTCACTTCTTACCTTTTCTGTACACGCTTTTTCTTTCCCTGAATCCCTTCTCTCATCTCATCCATGCATTGTGATCCTGTAGTTCTGCTTATCTAACTGGCCTGTTATGTAGAACTGTAAGTATTTCAGAGAATGGTACCATTTTTTAAAACTGTTTTCAAACACTTGTGTTTACAACAATGTGGGCCATAAACTTACTTTTTTGGAACCAAAGATTCTCATGGAATAGCTAACTACCTGAGCAGGGACTTTGGTGGGGGGGGGGAACGAAATATCATGAGACTCATGATAAAATCATGAGAATTGGCAACACTGCAATTTTTTATTGCTATTATTCAGACCAGATTCCACAAGTGAATTTTACTACTGATTTTGTGACTGTCTGCTGGCGTGGCTAATATCTTTGCATGTGTCAGAGAAATCATCTAAAAAATTCCTCAGTAAACAATCCATTGCCTCAATTGTAATTTTTTGACTGCTGTACATGGGGTTCTCTCAGTTTCCCCTGTGAGAGACTTCTTTCATACATGGCAGTGCTCTTCATTCAGTCCATTTCATTGCCTGGCTGCTTGCTGGCCCTGGTTTTACCTGTCTCAGCCCTGGTGCCACCTAAAATGTCCACCAATAAACTATGAAGCCATAGCTGCTGTCTCCCGTTGACTTGTGTGGATTTTGTGGCAAACAGAACATCTGAAAACAGGAGATCATTGTTTTAAGATCCAAATCCTGCTAGAGGAAGTACTTCTAGCAATACGGTTTCAGTAAGGGTGGTTAGCAGCGAAAGGGGCAATGGCGCAGACCTTGCTTTCAGACGTTTTGTCTCAGTAAAATTTCAGTTGAACTCTGTGCAGGCCCTTGGCAAGAAAACATGTGCCTTTGGGATTCTGTGTGGTTCCTTTAATTGCACTGAGATTTCCCACTACATTTTTTGTCCTTCAATTGTTTGTTTGTGAAGGCAAGCTCAGTGACAAGAACACAGGCAGCCTCTTTACATACAATGCACTTTGTGTGTTCAAAAGGACCATGTGCTTGTCACTGGGATTTCTAACCTTCCTGTGACACTAGCTCATAAATAACATTTTTATCATCATCATATTTATCAAAGTATTTCTGATCCAGTTATGTTGCTGAGCTTGTTTTGCAAAATTTTCTCTTGAAAGAACCCTTTTAAAATTTTTCTTTTGAAAACAAATTGGTGACCACATCAAACATGGACTCCATGTTGGTGTTAGTTTAATCACCAGTGGCCCTCAGGGAATCTCAAAACTAGCTGTTACTCTAAGTGCTTTCTCTCTCTCTCTCTTTTGATTGCTCATAAGTCATCTTACGGTTATTAATTTTGTGTGCTGATTTAGGATATAAAAGAGCTTTGTCTTTTTTTATCCATTTAATAACTATCAAATTGCAAATAATGAGTAGATCACAGATACTAAAAATGAACGGGCAGAAAGTTTTTTTGAAAAACTAACTGAAGTCATCCTTGACGTTACGTGCTACATAATTTTTTAAAAACTCGGTGTTTTTTTTTTTTCCTTTGCAATAGTCTCATGATTATTCTCAGGGCTCCTAAAGCACCTCCCATGCCTGCGTCTCAGTGCAACTTACAAACGTTTAATAGTTAGACTCACAGGCCAGGCAAGGTCCCCAACCACATGATCAGGTTTCCACACTGGGAGACTACAAGAGAACCAGTCTCCTTCCTCTTATCCTATACCAACAAGAGCTTCTTAACACCCAAACTTTTCCCTGCCTGGTGTTTTAGTGGCAACCACCTTCACCTGCAAGACAAAGCTTTTGGAAGAGAACTGAGTGACCCCTCTTCTTACCATCACAGTGACAGCATCCAAAGCTGTCAAATTTGACTAGTGACTTTTGGATTCTCAGATACATCTTATATCTATGTAAGATATCACTTTGCTTGAGATATCTTAAGGGGTCCTGATTTCCTGAGAGCAAGCCCTCAACACTTGTGAAAACCAGGCTTCTTCAAGGGGTCTCATTTGGGGTGTTTGGGTGCTCAGCTTCATTAGCCATTTTTGAAAATCTTGTCCACTATGCATTTCTTCCAGACCAGGACATTTCTTGGGGATGAGATAGGGACTGAAAGATTAGGAGTGTTTCCTTTGCCCAGATCTGACAAGGGATGGTAAGCTACGGAGTTTTAAAGAGGTGTCCTTTAAGAAGGCCTGCAAACAGATCCTGATCTGTAGAGTTTCTAGCAGTCCTATTGTTCTCAGATGTAAGCAGGATCTCTCTTTTTATCGCCATTAGGCTTCAGGTCAGGGAAGGAGCGCTTTTATCATATTCATAATGCCCTTCCTCAGAGTCTTGAGTCAGAGCAGTCAAACTTAGGCTGTGTCATAACTTACACTTGCTCACAAAACTTTTCTTCGTCATGGGTGCTCAACCTCCCATCCACTGTGAATGACAAGGTTATGTAGTAGCTGAATGTGTCTCAACTCTGGAGAGTGCTCTTGCAACAAATTAATTGCTTATTGATTAACTGAGTTCTTTTTTTTTCCCCCATCTGTTTTTTATTTTGTTTAGTGGCACTGGTGGTACCGTAGTTAACGTTGCATCTGAGCTTTCATTGCAAACCCAACTGGGGGCCACCTATACAATGCTCAAAATGTCAGTGTCCCTCACCTACCCTCTCCAGTTAGAAAATTAAGGGCACCTAGTCTGGTTTTCTGAGCCTTGTAAAGGAATGTGGCTGTCTCTTCTGGATGAAGTGTGAAACATAGCATAAGCAGTGCTGACATAACCCGATATGATACATGGCTTGTTTGCTTAAAACAATGGCTGCAATTTCAAACCTGTTTTGAATTAAGAAAAGTGTATGTGTCAGAGACAGAAAGCGAGAACCAGAACCACAGTCTCTGTAGGCATCTGAAAAATAGCTATTGGGAGGGTGGTGTGAAAAATGTGTTATAACAGCATAGAAGCTAAATGCCTGGACTGAAAAATGTATGCATAACACTAGAGAACTGTGCATGTGTATCTTGTTCTTTGTTGTTGTTGTTTTTTAAATAAAATCTTGGCAACTTCAGTACATACTCTGGTGAACCAGAACCAGGACAGCTACTCAACGGTGAAATTATCAGCAGTATTCAAGCAGGGGGTTATTAGTCATAGTCCTAGTATTGCACTGGAATAATAGCCAAGGATGCAAGAAACGTTACAGTCTGCTTTGGAAAGAAGTCAATTTTTTTTTTTAAGTTAGGGAGGTTTTGGAAATTTCTTTATTCCAGTTCAAGGCTTTTGCTTTTTTAACCCTAAGATGTCTACATATTCCTCTGTTCCACATTCACCAGTAAAAAGTAGCAGCTGGGAAAATGCTGCTGTCTAATCGCCAAAGTCAGTAAAACACGTGGCAGAAAGATATAGTTCAGTGATCTGAGCACATGACTGAGAACAGCTAAATTCTAATATTTGCTCTGTCACTGACTGATTCTGGGGCCTTGGGCTAGTTATTTATCATGTGACTTCTCACATGTGCTGAGCACACACAACTCCTGTTCAGATGTGACAAACAGTGCCCAATTCTTTGCACAGAGGCAGTGGGTATAAATACTGACCAAGGAAACCAGGACAAGCCTCCCCGCCCTGCTCCTATGGAAAATGCCCTTGGGATCTTTGAGGTCAACCCAGAGGTCCTATTTTTATGGTGTCATTTGAGTATTTCACTAGGAGCTGTGAGTGCTCAGAACCATTGGCAAATCAGGCCATTACCTGCTTTGCTGAATATTCCTGTCTCTGACACCTAGTCGCCTCAGAGCAGCAGTGTGAGGATCAGTTAGTTAATGTTAGTTCATTGCTTCGTAGGTGAAAAAGTGCTGTCGAGTGTATCCTGTAAGCTGAGTGCTTGGGCAGCCACCCAGGAGAGATGCAAATGCCACTCTGCTGATTAACAGAGTGCCCACAGCACCTGCGGCAGGCATTGTATGTGTCTACTGGTGGTGCACATTCTCATATTCCTGGGTGCACATTACAAAATATATTCTGCACATGGATAAAAAAATCAGAAAGAACACTTGTGCTATCCATTATTAGTGTGTCTGTTTCTCATGAATTGGGAGACAGTTCGTAACCAACGGAAATAAATGTCATCGCTAGACCCATCCTATTGCCTATTCCTTCACATTCAGGAGCATACAGACCTATACATATGTGTTAAAGCACAGCAGGGCTGACTCTGCCTCTCATGAGAGCTACCTGTAGGGCTTGTCTACACTACCACCTTCCTTCAAAGGAAGGATGGTAATTAAGGTGTTGGGAGTTTACTAACGAAGTGCGCAGCCCTTCATTAAGCAAATACCCCCCCGCAGCAACTTCAAAGTTTTAAACATCGAAGTACCGGCACGGGTCTAGCCGCGGCGCACCCACCAGTACTTCGAAGTGCCAGGGCAAGTTCAAAGTCTCCTTACTCCTCAAAATTCAGAAGACAAAGAGGCTGTGTGAAAAGATGTTCCCTGGTACTTTTTCCTCACCAATTAGAGCTTTCTCTGTTTCCCTTCCTGCTAAATGGCTCTGTTTCAACTTAAATGCAAATTAAGTAAGGCACACATTCCTTTATTTGAGACAGATCTGTTTGCTTGCATCACTTCGAAATATGTGTTTCCACCACCATACCACCACATATAACTTTACATTCAATGTTGCTACCCATATTTTAGCAGGACAATACCAATCAACAAATCACGAGTTTTCAAATGATACCTTACAGGGTATATTTTGTGCAAGGATTAGTACAATAGTGTGTGAAGTGTTGATACAGGGATATATTCTTTCACTGTAAATTACAGTAAAAATCCTACATGTTCTATTGGTTGTGTATGGAGGGAGAGGGAATTTTGTGTTTGTTGGCAGGATCTGACAAAGGTTATTGTTGGAAACGGGACATTCCATTCAGTAGACCATTATTTCAGTATTACGATTGCTATAACTCTGTAGACAAAAGGTTGGGTTTTCAAAAGTATCTAAGTAATTTAGGAGCACAGGTTCCACTGAAAATCCCTTACTCTATGCTTTCAACATCCCCTGACTTCCTGTGCTGAAAAAGCAACACTTTGTATCCTCGCTCTACTTTCTATCTATATTCTCTCTATTTTCAATCTTCTGTCTATGACAAGTTTTAGAGGAAAGGCTTTACAAAGGTCAGAGGTTTTGTTGTTGTTTTTTTAGATTATTCATAGAGTGGCTATATCCTGAGGCTGTACTGAGTACAAAGATTGTAGATTTTGGAGAGTGGCCTAGTTTGGAAATATCCATGGGTTTCATCATGTCTGACTTATCTGCAACAAAACTCAGTCATAAATTTTAATTGTGTGGTTGTAATCCTCTGATTGCCAGTGAATTTTGTGAGCATAGCACAAATTTGAACATTTGTTTGGGACTGAGACCACCAGGGACAGTGTCAGCAGATGTCAGAGAGATTCCCTCCCCCAAACTCAAATTTAGGATACAGTAAACATCCGAGATACGTGCAACCAAGTTGCACGTGTCTCAGGTTAATATGACTGCCGCCCCAGACAGGAGTGGAAAACTGCTCCTGTCAGGGGCAGCAGCCTGACTCTTGGCTGCTACCCCTGACAGGAGCCGTTTCCCAGTTCAGGGAGCGGGGTGGGGGAGCTGGGAACCAAGGCCAGAATTGGACCATGGGATGTAGTTTCTCATTCCTGCTTTAAAGCACTCTCTCTCACACACTCTCTCTGTACTGGGGAAAAAAATCTGTTAACTGTTTCTTATTTCCTGGTTTTGCTGAAACCCTTTTTAAACCTCTTTTTAAATGACTAGACCTGTGAAGTGGGAACTTTGCTCAGTTCTTATCAGAAGAAGTAGATTGTTAGATCCTTAACAAACATAACATCCTAAACAAAGACAAATAGGAGACTGAACCTTATTAAAAATCACATCCCATCTCAGTGAACCATGTTTCACATCTGCAAATATCATGCCCTGACAGATTTAGCAGACCATAAAATCTTCAGGGTCTTTTCACTACCTCATCAAGATCTCCACCTCGCCCACCCCATTCCCTCACACAACAAGACAGGTTTCTTTTCAGGTCTCGCTTAACAGTTACATGTTTTGCTTGCCATTCTGACCATTGTCAGAAACATGCATACATGGCAGTGTAGATGGCATTTGAGTGAGCAGATGGAGATAATCAAAAGCAATCTTTGAAGGATTTCCATTTATTGTACAGTATTCCTTATTCTTGAGCTATATGAAGTGCATTATGGGCAAGAGAGCATGTCACTCCTCGGGTATTTTTCATGAGTTGTTTACCTTCTGGAAGTTGCAGAGACCAGCATTTGAAAAGTGCAGTCATTCAAATGTACTGCGTTCAATGCCAGTTTCTATGCAAGTCACAGTTTCGGAGGAGGCAGATGTTTTTCCAAAATGATTTTGTGTGTATAATTTGTCAGAGCAGAGCTTTAACTTTGTTCAGCTACATGACAAATAATAAAAGGGGAGGCCCATATGGCTGTCTGAAAAAGTGTATTAAAATAGCTGTCTATCCTCCCCCAAAAACATTGCACAAATACATTCCCATTAAATAGACTGTGCTAAATTACTATTATGTAATAAGTAGGGATTGGATTATTTAGCATAAACTTGTGGAATTTGTTTTTCCCTTGGGGCCTCTGAAGAGAAGCCTCTAGCAGTTGTGACTTTTATTCACATAAAGCCTGCAAACTCAAAGTTATGAGGTATTTTTCTTTTGTGAAGATATGTAAGTGTAATAGATCAGATCAGTGTTAAAGCCAGGGCTAATTACTTTGGTGTCATTTTGTTCAGTGTTTGAAGAGTAAGGATTGTCTGGTGGCTAGGGCATTTGCTTAGGGTATGAGACACTTGGGAGCACCTGGTTCAAGAATTGGCTTTGCCACTGCCTTCCTATGTGGCCTTGGGCACATTTTCTCATGTCATTTTCACATTCTCTTTGTGTCTCTATTTCACATGTGTAAAATGGAGAGGATGACACTTATCTATCTCACAGAAGAGCTGAGGGTAAACATAGTAAAGTTTATGAAGCACTCCAGAACTATGCTGAAGAAGGCTGTGTAAAGTACCTTATGTGTATTTACACTTTAGTAAATAAGATCAGAATCAGCTACTCTTATTTTTCAATAGCATTTCACATTAATAAAACCCATTTCCCACGGTTTCCTTTTTCTACTCCTCCACAAATTTAATGAAAATAATTATCCCTTTTAAAATAAAATACTCTATTTTCTCTATGCCTGTAACTTGACTATCTGGAGCCTTAAAGATTTTGCTATATAATTGGAACAGTACAGTACATCTAAGTCAAGCAAATATTATTTTAAAATAAGAGCCTTCAGCCATTTACCCTATGGCCAGATGTTGGTGTCGGATGTAGTATACGGTACCATCCAAGAAAATGAGGTGTTCATTCTCAGAAACTAGTTTATCAATTTGTTAACTTTTTGCCAAAGTGAAGAACAATATGTAACAAAACATCATGTTCTTACAGTGCATGAGGAATTTATAGTATCAAATCAGTCCTTTGTAACAGCCCTTCCACTTGTTATCCAGATAAGTCCCCAGGAACCAGAGCCAATGCTTGGCTAACATGTGCAGAAAACACCTCACAGTAACTCAAGTTGTGTTTGAGCTCTGATCCATGCCTGGTGAGTTGGAAGTCTCTTTCCAAGGTCATCACTGTACATTTGAAAATACACATTGTCACGTACTGATTAATGGAGACTTAGTGGCAGTGATTTAACAGTTACTAATGCAGAAAAATAAACCTGCACTCAGGATGTTCCTATTTTAGAGCTTTAAAAAGTTGAAGGAAAGTTTTACTATAAAAATTGTGAAGTCAGGCAACATCAGTCTCCTCTTACTGACAAAACAAAGAGTTTACTATCCTCCAAGTGAGGGATAGACTGACACTGACAGCTTTATGCAGGAGAATTTCCAGATCTGAAGAAGTGGGTCTGTCCCACAATAGCTCATCACCTATTAAATTATTTTGTTAGTCTTTAAAGTGCTACAGGACTGTTTTTTTTTGTTCTGTGAAGACACAGACTAAACATGGTGACCTCTCTGTGGTTATGCAGGAGGGTTACCTTCAGGCCTTGTAAGTTTTACAAAAGCCAACATGGGATGCAGCAGTGTCTGTATTTCTGCAGGTGCTCTCTTTCTCCAAGTCACCATTTTTTTATATGTCAGTTAGTGTGGTGTCTATGATGTTTATTGAACAGCAAAGAAACATGTTATATAAAGTCCATATAACTTTTGCTCAGTTGTTCAGGTTTTTTTTTCCCCTAAGGCCAGGGATTTGTGTATCAAAGGGGAAGGGTTCCACTTTGGTCTGCCTACCCCTGTACCCCACCCCCTAACCAATCACAAACAGACTACTCTCCTTCGGACAAGTCTCGGGAAAGCACAGATGGTTTGCGGAGAAAATTCTCTTCATTTAGAGTATATTCCCCCATAAATGCCTCAGTGATTGGCCTTAGCCTACTGCAAGCATTCAGTCTAATCTCTGACTGCAAAGTAAACAAATCTCTGATAAGAGGGCACCAGTTCTCAGGAATCTAGGATCTTGAGTCTTGTAAACAGAATAAGGAAGGTTCCTGGTATCTTAAACCACACCTGGACAGAAAGAATCTCTGTAAGAATACTGGCTCCACAAAACAAACTAAATCAGAGTTCTACCTCCAGCTGCCACAGGTAGAGTACTAGAAAAGACATTAATGAGCTACCAAGATTTCTGTTCCTTTTCCATTTTTTACTGCTGATGTAACAAGAAAATATGTCCTGGAACACATTTCCATGGTCATTTGGATGAAAGCAAGTGCAGAATTAAATAACAAGTTTCTGTAGGTGCTCTGATACTAAAAACAGTGAAGTAGATAAGAACTGGATCTCTGGAACTTCTCCACATATTATCTATCAAGAAACCTACTTAAAATATGTAAGAGACTATACATCTGATACCACAGTCAGTTAGAACAATGACTTGTAAAAAAGAAGTTTAGCTCCGGATATACCAATCCTGTTTTCCAGAGGATAATGTGAAGAGCTTCACAGTTCGTGGCAGGTGCCTTTTTTAGGTGCTTGCATAAACCGTTTTAAGGAATCCTATGAGTCTTGCTTTTGCAATCTTCCCTTCAGTTGAGAAGCTTGCCCATTTGAAGGGGATTGTGCTATTCCCAAAATGAACAGAAAAGAAAGTTGGATTAGTCCAGAATATGGTAGTGAGTGATGAACAGAGAGAGGATACTGCAGTGACAAAGAAAGGCCTAAAAGTAAGTAAGATTCGGACCAGAGCATTACAAGTAAAGCATCACTGTGAGAGAGAGCACAATAAAGGTCCTTTTCAATAGGAAGCTATAAGGAAGTATAAGCACCTAGGGACTTCATACCCTGAAACTTGTTGACTAGAACTTACATGAGTAGTCCCATTGAACTTTCTCACAAGAGAAAGATACCACTCAAGATAATCAGGACCCTCATCTTTAGAAGCCATCAGATATTTGATATTGGAATCCACAGGTTCATTTCGAAATGTGTAGTCTACATTCTGCTACTTCTGTGTGTCTGAGTTCCTATTCTGAGCACAAATGCAGTCTCTTGATTTAACTGAATAGCATCATGCAGATCCTATGTACACTGAACATTTCTGTTGTGGCCATCCAAGATACCTTTGGCATTATTCAGCTGTTAAGAACATAGTTGTACCCCAGCATTTTTGTCCTAAATCCTGAGGAAGCTCTCTTTAATTTTTTCAAAGTAATTGCTTTAAATAAAAACTTGAGGGGTGAGTCTATGCTGTGCCTTTAAGCCTATGTCTACACTAGGCAAAGTAAGTCGACCGCAGATGTGCAGCTCTAGCAACGGCAATTTCGTAGCTAAAATCAACCTATCTGCGCTTGGCTTACTTGGCTATCCCCACTGAACAATGTGGATGGGAGAAACGCTGCAACTGACCTCCCTTACTCCTCGCAACTTGCAAGGAGTACAGGGGTCAACTGCTACCCCTGAGAGGTCGATTTCACATGTCCCTCCTAGATGTGTGAACTTGAACCCCAGAAGATTGACTCTATGTTGGTCAATCTTCTGGGCTAGTGTAAACGTAGCCTCCAAGACACAGAACTCAGAGCGCAGGAGTGGAGGTTTAGTCAGTTTTAATCCATTTTGCAGCCTCCCAATCCTGAGCTTATCCAAGGTCTGAAATGACTGTAAGCATAATGTAGGGAACATGGAGGCCTGTAAGTTAACCTTGTGAGGCGCACTGCTGCCTGAAGTCTCTGCAGCTGACAGCACTGGTCTCTGAAACATTTCTCCTGCCGAACCCCTCCCCCAGCTCATTCCTGATACCAGGGCTTATAGCTTGGTCCTCAGAAGGCAGCCTTCCAGGTTGAGTCCATCAGAGTAATCCTCATCCAGCTGCAACTGGGGCTATTACAGTCCCTTTTTGTGTCTGTGACCTCTTTACCTGGTCTCAAGGAGCCAGATTCGAGTGAGGCTTTCACACTCCACCTTTTTAGTTACCATTCATCTTCTGAATTCAACAGTAAGTTTGCCATGGATGCTTAAAATTATGGAATCTTTAAAATGAAAGGAGTATAAAGGTCTAAAGATTTTTAACAGATAAAGAACTCTACTTTTTTTTCTTCCCCCTTCTCACCAAGAATGATTTCTGTCTTGTTCACTAACTAGATTTGTTTCTATGAGCTAGATCACAAAATGGTAAAAATCTGCTTAACTCATTTGAAGTCTGTATGTGAATCTTGGGCACATGCTTTTTTAAGAAGAGGGCATTTACTCTTCTGGAGGAGATGCTGCTTTCATCTGCATAAACTCCTGTGTGTGACCTTAGAATAAGTCAGAGTATAATTTCCAAAAAAAGTTTCAAACCACTTCTTGCCTAGTCTCAGCAATGCTCCACAGCACATACACACACAGTGAAAACAAGTTGCATCTCTAGCATCTGATCACATACACTTTGCGTATTCTTTTTCTATGCAGCTCAAGTCTGGCAAAGACACTTCTTGGTGGTTTCATACAACAAAACCAAAATCAGTGTGAGTTATTTTTTGTGGTATTAGTGTAGTTTGCTGTTTTAAGTAAAAAGGAACAGAGTTGTCCAGAGGAGTTGAGATTACATTAACATCAGCAGTTTTTCTGTTTGCTTTGCTTTTATTACATTTTTTGGCACCATAGTTAATTTCTAATCAAGTAAATGTGTTTGAAAGCATGATTCAAGGAGAAATCTTACATCTTCATACAAGATATGTTAAATGTATTTAAATCCAGTTTCATAAGGATGGTAGTGTTATTACTACTCCATTGTGATAGTTTTGTAACTAGTGCAATTATCTTGATTTAAGCAAACAAATAGTATTTTGCAATGATATGATATGGATGACGATTTGGATGAAAACAGGAAGACAGAGGAATGGCTATCATGACAGTCTTTCACTGCTGGGTCCTGGGTCCAGTACATCAAAAGCAACAAAAAAATCTGTTGCCTTCTGGTGGCTGTTCTTTAGCTTTTGTGAAATACGTTGTTGGTCTCAGCAAAGTTCCTAATGGAGGACACCCATTGATAGGGGTTGACAGGGACAAACCACATGAGTGAAGCAGCCTAGGGAAATTCAAATCTCCCCACCCCCTGCAATATCTGTAGGAGTGGTTTAGCATCTGGAGCTGTTAACTCTTCTGTTTATGGGCTTGATCCAAAGCCCATTGAAATCCATGGAAATTTATGACATCCAAAAGCATCCATTGTCTTCAGTGGGCTTTGGCTCAAGCCCTTCATGATCACTGAAGTCACTTAAATGTTTTTCTTTATTTAAAAATAAAGCAGACTAAAAACTAAAAATTCGAACCAAGCAGCCTCTCCTCATTGTACAAACTGTTGTAATTCTAAAAGCTTACACAGATAAGCAGGGACGTGGAGCAAAGCCTCTATTTTTAATCTCATATGGCTCATCTCAATAATAATTAGCCTTTCATCTGCTTCTGTGGGCCTCCTGCACTGCACAGCTGCTGCAGCTAACCTTGATTCCTTAGAGAAAATTATCTCCGGAAATTGATTTCCCAGTAAGGGTATTCATATCTCACTCACTCATCCGTATCTTTGTCACCAGGATGCACAGCTGTTGGAGAACCTCAATCCAACCCACTGTCGCGTTGAATAGCTCACCATTTCAAGAGCACTAATAGTATAGATATTTTTGTACATTTTTGGTCAGAGTTTCCTCTGTTGAGATCCCTGTTGGAGGAGCAGGGGAGAGGAGGGATAAAAATAAAGTCTCTGCACAGTTCTTCTAGGAAAGTATTCTGTTTTTAGAAATAGTTATACCTTACCATCTCAAGACTTCTAGTAGATTGCAGCTTTCAGTTATGATGTCTTCAAAATTTAATCAGATAGGTTTGGGTAAGTGACAGAAATGTCCTACAAGTAATATTCAGGCAGTAGGCAATGTGGAATTTTGCAGGCCAACTCTGTGCTTTGTACTGTGCCCAGGAGTCTTATCAATGGACTGTCATCGGAATGCATTTTAGAGAAGATACACCTTTTCTCTTAGGGAATATACCAGTATTTAATAGAATGAAACCAAAGCTTAGTAAAATTCCTCAATTTTCCATCTCTCTTTCCCATAGCAGTTTTTCACTATGGCTACGTCTACACGTGCAGCCAACATCGAAATAGCTTATTTCGATGTTTCGACATCGAAATAGTCTATTTCGATGAATAACGTCTACACGTCCTCCAGGGCCAGCAACGTCGATGTTCAACTTCGACGTTGCTCAGCCCAACATCGAAATAGGCGCAGCGAGGGAACGTCTACACGTCAAAGTAGCACACATCGAAATAGGGATGCCAGACACAGCTGCAGACAGGGTCACAGGGCGGACTCAACAGCAAGCTGCTCCCTTAAAGGGCCCCTCCCAGACACAGTTGCACTAAACAACACAAGATACACAGAGCTGACAACTGGTTGCAGACCCTGTGCCTGCAGCATAGATCCCCAGCTGCCGCAGAAGCAGCCAGAAGCCCTGGGCTAAGGGCTGCTGCCCACGGTGACCACAGAGCCCCGCAGGGGCTGGAGAGAGAGCATCTCTCAACCCCCCAGCTGATGGCCGCCATGGAGGACCCAGCAATTTCGACGTTGCGGGACGCGGATCATCTACACGGTCCCTACTTCGACGTTGAACGTCGAAGTAGGGCGCTATTCCGATCCCCTCATGAGGTTAGCGACTTCGACGTCTCGCCGCCTAACGTCGAAGTTGGTGCCGCTACTTCGAAGTAGCGTGCACGTGTAGACGCAGCTTATATCTGCATCTACACTAGCAAGTTCTTTTAAAAGAGTTTTCAAAAGAAGGGGGCTCTTGCGAAAGATCTTGCAGAGCATCTAAACATAAAAAGTGTTCTTTCAAAAGTAAATTGAAAGAATGCAGCACACCTTTCAAAACCACTATTCCAGTCTCTTTCAGGAAGAACACTTTCTTTGGAAAGCTTCTTTCGAAAGAAGACTTGTGTAGATGCTCCTCAGAGCCTTTCTTTTGAAGTAGAAGTCCCCATGTCACCTGATTTTTCAGTCCCTGGCCCATTCTTTTGAAAGAGTGGGGGTTGTATGGACACTCTCTTTCGAAAGAACAGATCACTCTTTTGATCCACTTTTTTTGTGTGTGGACATACTCTTTCAAAAGAGGTTCTTTGGGAATAGATCTTCCAGAAGGGCTTCTTTTGAAAGATCTCTGTTGTGTGCGTATAGCCTATGTGTTCTTGAACATCTTAATTTTAAGAATCTCATCTTTTAACAGCCATTTCTGTCCAGTGTTTTCTGCACCAACCAGGATGCTTAGTATATATACCTTGCACCTCAGATTTTCAAATTTTCTATATCTGCTTTTCCACTAGTTGTACAAAGCATTTAACAAAAACAACACTTTCTATACTGTGCAGAAAACATTGTAGTCTCTTTAGAAATTCTCCAGGTATATTGATGTTTTACTCAGTCTTATTGTCTTTTACCATCCTGTCTATTACTTGGATGATAGCCAGACATATATAGATTGCTCCTATTACTTGTTCTGCTTTATATACCTTTCAGTACTTTCCAGCAGATATTCTGAACAATAATTTATTTCTTTGATCATTCATTTTTCTTTTATTTGTAAAATCTGCTACATCTTTTTCTGTATAATTATATCTCTTTGTAATATCTTATGATTCCTATGATCACTAGGTCCAAGAATAGGCAATATTATGATTTGTTTCTTGCTGCCCTGAGCAGGCTATTTGCATTGCAGGACAGCAGCTTCTATAGGACCATTCATCTGCTGCCTACATGGATGGGCAAAAAGTGGGTGTAGCTTTAAATATGCTTTCTCGGTGCACAGCCATTACAGCTGATTTGAAACATAGGGTATTGTATGCCAGGCAAAGGTCTGTTATATATTACTTCCCCACTGAAGCAAGGGGGAAACCAGACCCTCAGATTGTAGCACTCTGCAGTGTGTCTACACAGCAGCCTTGTGCTCCTAGGGTGTGCGCTAAGAGACTGCTTTACTGGGGTGTAGATATTTGCATTCAAGCTGTAGCCCAAGCTCTGGGATCCCTTCTCCTCACATGGTCGTAGAGCCAGCACGTGCAGGAATTTCGGGGGGGAAGCTGGTGACGTGGGGTTTTTTTTGTTTTGTTTTGTTTTGTAAATGTGGACCACATTTTTTTAAGATAGAAGAGTTCAGAATAGTCATGCAATCGGTGTGCGTAAGAGAGGTTAATGAAAAATTTGAGTGGAAACAGTGAATGGTAAACTGATTTTGTTATAAGATATTAACAATTTATATGGTAATAAAGATTTTATAGAGATTACCTTTTGGGACCTTGCTGTAATAGCAAAAGTGAATGTAACCCTTCTGCTGGTAGCATCAGCAGCAGCCAGGGCCAGGTTTAATATCTAGGGGTTCTTTTCATCCGTCTCACACAGAACCAGCTAGAGCCCCCACCCAGTAGCCTGGGAAATTTGGAGAGGCAATGCTTCCCCACTCACAAGCACAGAATCTGAGTGTAGAAAAGAAACTTTTAATGAAAAAGGCAGAGAAGTCACATGGCATTAGCTTGGGAAAATACCACACCCAGAGTTCATAACCAACCCGCAAGTGACAGTCCCAGCTCAAATGGATTGAGCAGTGTCCTTTGCCTGTCAGGCTCACCAGTCCAACACTGTAAGCATCCCTTTCACATTCACATACCCGTACTTTCTATGTACCCTGCTTCAAGTGCCCCACTTACACCTCTGTCCAGTCTGTGCAGACCCTGACACTTCACCCTGTTGCATTCCCTAACTGAGCCTGAGGCAATGCCACCTTTGTGCTGGTCCTGTGGTCTGCTTGCACCTTACAGCTGCCCCGCTGGCTGCCTGCTGCTTCTCCTTCCAGCCACCCACCAGTCAATCATGCCAGCTGTATGCCTAGCCACCACTTTGTGAGTTTGGCTTGAGGCAAACCCCTGAGACTTCAGTGCTCAGTGGCTTGAGCTGCTGCCCTGTGATTTCAGCTCTCAATCTCAGTATCTACCAGGGTGGATTCTCAAACAAAAAGAACACAGACTACGGCATCCATCTTTTCTATCTCTGAACAGTGGGGTGAAGGACTAGTCACACCAGGCTTATGGCTATGGCTCAGTTGAGCCTAAGGCTCCCAGCCAGCTGGCTCTACCAGTAACCCCTCCCCACTGCTGCCTCACAATGCTCAGATGAGGGGAACCCTGTGTGATCCATATCTTACACAGCAATGATGACCAATCTGTACCCCCGACAACTTCAAGCATTGGTGAGACTCCACCATTTTTACACTGGGTGATAAGTTAAATTGTGACTTTATAACATGTTGTTTACAATAGACGAAACTCCATTGCTTCACCTGCTACCCATCAGGCTTTGTTTGCAAGACATTACATATGCATACCTTTGCATTTTCAGGCAGATGATCTCTAAAGGACACATTCCTTGAATCCTTCAGCAGTACTGAGCACCTGCTGACGCATTCCTTACATGAAACACAATATTCTGAAATCCCCCTCCATTTGCTGGTGCTAGTGACAAAGCCATGCTGGGAAATGTAGTCCCTTCACTCCCTCAGAGCCATCTCTCTAGACAGGGAGCTGGACAAGGAACTACAGCTCCCATAGTGCCTTGGGCTACCCCTCCAGAGTGCAGCAGGGAGAAAGGGAGAGAAGCTGGACATGGATGGTGCATTTGTACCCTTCACACACACACACACACACACACACGTCATACAGGTCTTTGGAGACTAAGTTGCTGCCTGAGCCCAAATGTCTACACCACAATAAACAACCCTTTAGCCTGAGCTCTGCAAGCCCAGGTTAGCTGGCATGGGCCACTCATGGTTTTTTAATTTCAGTGTAACCATGCTTTGGGATGCAGTTCAATTCCTGGTCTTCTGCTGGGACATCACAGGCATACAGTAAACTCTCACTTTAATGGACCCCAATATAAAGGAGTTCGGAAATAATGGGCACTGTCTGCCCACCCACCCCCCAAATAAATGTCAGAGGCTCAGCAGAGCCGCTGCCAGAACAGCTGGGGTTGCCAGGGCTGGAAGGGCCACTGCAGTGGCTGGGGCCAGAGGAGCCGGGGGTGGGGCTGCGGCGGGGCGCAGGAGCTCACTTTCCCAGCACCATGTACATAGAGCATGTCAGCACCCAGCTGCCGCTGCCTGCAATGGCACTGAGCAGCAGCCATGTTGTCAGAGGCTGCTGCCCTCTGGCAGGCTGGGGGCGGCCATGCTCTACCTTCGTGCCAGCGGCTCAGAGCCGGGATGCTGGAGGAGCCGCAGCGCCAAGAGCTGCAGGATGTAGAAGGAGTCACGAAGGCATTCAGTTCCTCTCCTAGTAACTGGGAGAGGGAGATGGAAGTGTGAGGGGAACAATGGGGCAGGAGGGGGAAGGGAAGGGGAGGGCAGAGGACAGGAGTGAGCAATGGGCTGGGAAGGTCAATGCATCGTCATACAGTGTAACCATTTGGATATAATGGACTTTCAGCATTAACAGACACCCCTTCCACACATTAGTCTGTTAAATCGAGAGTTTGCTTTACTGTAAATATATTCCAGGCTTATGGCAAATCCACAGTCTAATTCTTAATAATCTTGACATCTCATCATATTTCTTGAAAATCAGATTCTCTTTTTAAAATAATTTGAGCTATAGGTAGAAGAAATGCAGAGGATTTATGTCACAGCACTCGGGCAGGAAAGGTGGGGCAGTAGGGAGCTAGTAACTTCTCCCTGATTCTGAGCCTAGTCCTGATCCCCACACAACCTAGAGCAGCTATAGAGCTGCGCTGAAGTGCACCAGTGACAAGGAACATTAATGGCCCCTATGGCAATGGAGAATTGGTGTACCAGAGCAGAGCTCCACAATACCTTCTTTTGCCCCCAGTAAACCCCACTCATAAGTACTGACTCTGTGGGTGCCCCAGGGTTGAAGCACGCACACTAAAAAAAAAAAATAGTTGATGCTTGGTATCCACCAGCAGTCACACAGAAGAGTTCCTTCCCCGTCCTCCAGCCTTTCCACCTTACAATAGACCCCACCTCCTCCATCAGCTCCTCTCCTCCTTCCCAGCACCTTCTGTCCATCACAATCAGCTGTTCAGCGGAGTTCAGGAGGCACTGGCAGGGGCAGGAGTGGAATCAGGATGAGGTGGAGAGAAGGCAGGAAGAGGCAGCAAGGATGGAGGAGGGGAGAGGGTTTGGGGGAAGAGATGGAGGCAGGGGTCAGGACCTTGAGTGGAGCAAAGGCTGGTCGCCACCTGGGAGCTTGGGAAGTCGGCACCTACAAACCCACCAAGTTTGTCTATAAGTGGGTGCGCACACAGGATCTGGCTGCCATGCATTTGCACATTCAGGGATTTCCCCTCAGACCAGGGTCTGTTTGGCATTTTGTGACCTGAGCAGCAGATCATGATCCCATTGAGAGTCTGAACCAAAGAACACGAGTATCAGTCACAAGTTCACAGAATCACAGAATCATAGGGCTGGAAGGGACCTCAGGAGGTCATCTAGTCCAGCCCCGTGCTTCAAGCAGGATCAACCCCTACTAAGTCATCCCAGCCAGGACCTTGTCCAGCCAGGACTTAAAAACTTCACGGGATGGAGAATCCACCACCTCTCTCGGCTTCACCACCTGCCTGGTGAAGAATTTTTTCTTAATATCTAGCCTACACCTCTCCCTCTTTAACTTCTGACCATTACTCCTTGTTCTGCCATCTGACACCACTGAGAACAGTTTCTCACCCTCCTTTTTAGAGCTCCCCTTCAGGAAGTTGAAGGCTGCTATTAAATCACCTCTAAGTCTTCTCTTCTGTAAACTAAACAAGCCCAAATCCCTCAGCCTATCCTCATAGGTCTTGTGCTGCAGACCCTTAATCATTTTGTTGCCCTTCGCTGAATCTGCTATAGCAAATCCAAATCCTTTTTATACTGGGGGGCCCAAAACTGAACAGAATATTCCAGATGTGGCCTCACCAGTGCTGAATAAAAAGGAATAACTACTTCTCTCGATCTGCTCAGAATGCTCCTCCTAATGCACCCCAGTATGCTGTTAGCTTTCTTGGCTACAAGGGCACATTGTTTACTCATATCCAGCCTTTCATCCACAATAACCCCTAGGTCCCTTTTCATCGTACTGCTGCTGAGCCAGTCGGTCCCCAGCCTGTAACAATGTTTGGGATTCTTCCGCCCCAGGTGCAGGACTCTACACTTCTCCTTATTGAACCACATCAGATTTCTTTTGGCCCAGTCCTCCAATTTATCCAGGTCCCTCTGGATTGTCTCTCTACCCTCCAACATATCTACCTCTCTGCCTAGTTTTGTGTCATCCACAAACCTGCTGAGGGTGCAACCCAGTCCCTCATCCAGGTCATTAATAAAGATGTTAAATAACACCAGCCCCAGGACCGAGCCTTGCGGCGCTCCGCTTGAAACAGACCACCATCCAGATATTGAGCCATTGACCACTACCCATTGGGCCCGACCATCAAGCCAGCTTTCTATCCATCTTACAGTCCAAGGATCCAATCCATATTTCCTTAACTTATGGACAAGAATGTTGTGGGAGACCGTATCAAAAGCCTTGCTGAAGTCAAGGTATATCACATCCACTGACTTCCTCATGTCCACAGAGCTTGTTACCTCGTCATAGAAGCTAATCAGATTGGTCAGGCAGGACTTGCCCCGGTGAATCCATGTGGGCTACTTTTGATCACTTTCCCCTCTTCCAAGTGCTTCAAAATGGATTCCTTGAGGATTCCCTCCATTATTTTCCCAGGGATTGAGGTAAGGCTGAAGTTGCGTCTGACAAAAAGATCATTCCAAGCAGAGCAGGGTTTTGTATTTTGAAGCAGTCTCAGTGGAGTAGCCATGTCAGTCTGTAGCTTCACAAAAAACGAGCAGTCCCACAGGAGCTTAAACACGAACAAATTTATTTATTAGGTAATGAGCTTTCGTTTTTCTGCCATGTCTTCTCGTTACTTTCTCAAATTCTGACACTGAAGGATGTTTCTCTTTGTTTTGCAGGTAATGCAAATGGACCAGAAATTGAACCACATTACAGATATGCTGCGTCACCTGGTTTCCACTCAGCAGAGCGGCCAAAGCAATAACGGATCATCTCACAGAGACAACACAGCTAACTCAGATCTCTTCCTCCCTACTTATGAACAACTGACAGTACCAAGAATCCAAGATGACGTATCTTGATATCATAGAAATACAGGTGGTTGATTTTTTTCCCCTTTTTAAATGGAACTGAAGGTTGTGAATCTGGAAAGAGTTATCAGCCATATGAGAACACACATGACTACTGTATCAGTGTTTCTAGCATTTGAAACACTCCTTCCAAAGACAATCACTCATATCAAATACCGGTTTATCAAGCTAACACACCTCAGGGCCTCTGTGTTGTGTTGTTTTAACACAGTGCATTCTCAAGTTCCATTTTTATTTTGTTCAAGAACAGTCAAGTGCGATTCATCATGGCACTGAAAGACCAAAACAAAATAGAAGAACAGGCAAAATTGCAAGGAATTAATGGCTCTTTTTAAAGGAAAAATAATAATACTTGAACTTAGATAGCAATGTGTGCATTCTGTTTATGAATCTATTGCTAGGAATATCGTTTTACCAGCTAGATTTTAAAGAAAAATGGAGTAACTTATGTTGATTTTATTGTATAAACGTACCACTAGCTTTCTAGAGAATGACAAATTGCACAGTGAATTATTTTCTTTCTTCTGTTGCATAAACACTTACCGGATAATGACTAGATTTTCTTTTTCAATCTGATTTTCTTCAGGGAAGAAGTAGTGAAACAATACTGTTTATAGAGGAAAGTGCTATAGATTTTTTTAAGATATGAAGGTTTCATGGGAGAAAGATAAAATAATGAAAAGAAAAAAATAATTCTGCTTTCTAAAAAATTGCTGCCAAAGAGTGCATTTATAAATGTTAGTACAACTATCTGATTGTGCTTGTCCAGAAATTTATTTTAAAAATGAATGTTCACTGCTTTTATATTTTTTCTATATCCAGTTTTTGTAGCATTACTTCCAAAAATGTTACAAGTAAATATATGCATATGTCTCTAAAGAAAATGGATATTGCTGGTCAAGTGCTTGAATTCACCAGGTATTGAGCACCCACAACTCCCATCGAAACTGAGGCCCCTGTTCAGAAAAACATCTCTAGTCAGCATGTAAAAGCACGTATATTAAGTCCTTAAAGTTAAGCCTGTTTTTCCTGACTAGGATAGAATTGAGCATGTGCTTAAGTGCTTTCCTGAATCAGGGACTCAGAATACAGTACTCAGCTCCCAACAGGAGACACTCAACATCTCAAAGACTTAGGCCCTAATTTAGGGGACTGAGGCATTAAAATCAAAGACTCACATTGACTTGACCATTCAACCAGGGCTCCAAATCCTGCTTGTCACACACACACAGGTAGTTCCCACTGAAGTCAATGAGCTAAATTCTGCCCTCATTTATGCCAGGGTACATCTGGAGTAACTACACTGAAGTGAAACGACCTTCTCCACATTTATTTTTGTATTAACAAGAGCAGAATTTGGCACACTGTGACTACTTAGATGACTGAGGTGAGCAGTGTTTGGATTCAAGTGACTTAGAGTGAAATGTGCCCCAGGCAGAAAGCCAGGATAAAACCTACCCACTTTAAGGGCTTGGGTGGGACTTAGATGGTGACTGGTTTTATGTTAGCTAGCTGCACATGGATGAAGTTCACCTTCATTGAAACTGCAAAACACTGAACACTGCTGAGTACAAACCAAATAAGCCATATTAATAAGTAGGTTTATTGCTGGTAAATGAAGAGGAAGGTAGATGAGGTGGGTCACAAACTCATCTACTGTTGTAGCAATAGATATAAAAATCCAGGATCTGAGTATATTTAGTCCTGTACATTCGAAAGGAACTGGAGTGTGTTGCAAAACTTATGCCTCACAGGCCGTGTCTACACTAGCCCAAAACTTCAAAATTGCCGTGTAACTGGACATTTCAAAGTTTACTAATGAAGTGCTGAAATACATATTCAGCGCCTCATTAGAATGCCAGCAGCTGCGGCACTTCGAAATTGATGCGTCTCGCAACCGAGCTGCTTGTCCAGAGGGGGCTCCTTTTCGAAAGGACCCCAGCAACTTCGAAATCTCCTTATTCTTCACAGCAGATAGGAATAAGGGGATTTTGAAGTTGCCGGGGTCCTTTCAAAAAGGACCCCTGCCTGGACAAGCCGCGCAGCAGCGAGTCCCGTCAATTTTGAAGTGCCACGGCTGCCAGCATTCTAATGAGGCGCTGAATATGTATTTCAGCGCTTCATGAGTAAACTTCGAAATGGCCATTTGCATGACCATTTCGAAGTTTTGGGCTAGTGTAGACGTAGCCACAGCCACTTATTACATTGCAGTTACCTGTACTCCACTTTAACTTACTAGTAATTTGAAATACTTGTGCATATCAATTGAACTGAGCTCAGAGGGAGTCTTTTCCTAATAGAGGTAATATTTCTGTGCTTTGTTTTAAACATTTCATTTTCTAAAATGTTTTATCTCAGTTGGATATAGAGCAAAGCATACTGTATGTCCTCATATTGATTGTTAAAATCATTCAGTCTTGCTGCTGTACAATCGATGATTTTAAGGGTGTAGATATTTACAGATGTAAACAGGGATTATTTCTGGGCATTATGTTTTATAAAAATCAAAAATAATTGTGATGATTTTGAATTTGTTTTCTGAGGTTCACTATGTAATTTCAGGTTATTAATCTGACTGCTAATTTCCTAATAAAATGCAGGACAGGGTATTATGCCATGATTTGTTCTAAAATCCACAGACTTTGATACATTCCAGAAAGACACTTTTTTTTCTTTTATTGTATTGCTCTGGTGTGTGAGTGCCTTATTTGAAACACAAGTTCTCAGTAAATATGGATCAACTTCCATCCTCCTGTTCTGCCTGTATCTTAAGTAGAGATCTGTGAAAACAGGATTTAATTTTTGAGAAGATCCAAGCCAACAGGTGTATCCCGCAGTTCTTACTGAAAGCAACCAGGTTAATGCTTACGCATATTTCCAGAGACCCAGGGCTGCTGCCAAGAAAGCTCTGCTGCCAGCAATGAATCCTTCTAAGATCATATTTTCATTTTCTTTCTAGTAGGTAAACCTAGGTACTAATAACATTGAACACAATGCCTTTCATGCTATAGGATCCAAAATCAAGCACTTTACACATTGACATGTACATTTCAGAAACCACCTTCACCAAAATCCTGGTCTGCACTGTGTTCCTAAAAGATTTAAAATCTCGTCATAGTTATTTCTCTGGTCTACAACTAATCATTCCAGATCTGGATCCAGTCATTCCTATCAGAAATATAGTACCAAATCCTAAAGCAGTGGTGGGCAACCTGCAGCTTCTGGGCCATGTGAGGCTCACCAGGTTTCTAAGCATGGCCCATGAGACGTTTTGTTTACCGTTGCCCATGGGAGGGTTGCCAAATTCACTGGTTTTAGTTTGCTTAGTTTTTTTTTCCCCTTACCAGAATTATTAAAATGGCACACCTGTAAACATTTAGTTGTACTGGCATCAGATTTCATTCGTATTGTTTGACAGTCAGTGCATCGACACACATCTGACCAACCCTCCTCCTTCATCCAGGCTGATGAACTCCTAGGAAACAATTTATTGATTAAGATCCTCACTTAATAAGGAAACTTACAGGCATTACTATGATCGCATAACTACACAGAATCATTGAGACATCCAAATTGTTTTTATTAATGACAGGCCCGCTAACAGCAGAGGGCAAAAGTGGCAATTGCCTTGGGCCCTTTAAATTGCTTCTGGAGCACTGCACTGTGCACTCCAAGTAGTGCTAAGCGGGACTCCGGGGGCAGCTCCCACACTCCTCAGACCTGCCTCGTGGACCTAACCCTTCTGGGAGTGCAGAGCTGCCTCCCCGCACTACCACCCATGTTGCCGAGGAGCCAGCAGAGGCTGTCAGTTCCACTGATTAATGATAATTTGAAGTGACTTCTTTTTGGCACAGCTCATTTTCTGATACATACCGAGATCAGTATTACAAACTGTTCTGGATAACAAAAAAAAATTCACATTCACTGCTTAGAATTTTTATGGGTCCTTTTGCATATAACAAAATTTATTTCACACATGGGTGGAAAAGAATAGACAGAACTTTGAACAGTGGAACAGACCCATAGGGGACACCTCTAGTTACCACTGCGTTCTGAAAACTGGCCACTTTTTCCTACGTTTTATTTCCTATCTTTTAACCACTTACCAATTCATGCCAGGACCTGCCCTCTTATCCCATGACAGGTTACCTTACTTAAGAGCCTTTGGTGAGGAATCTTGTCAAGGGCTTCTGGAAATCTAGGCTACGTCTACACGTGCCCCAAACTTCGAAATGGCCACGCAAATGGCCATTTCGAAGTTTACTAATGAAGCGCTGAAATGCATATTCAGCGCTTCATTAGCATGCGGGCTGCTGCGGCGCTTCGAAATTGACGCCCCTCGCCGCCACACGTCGCGTCCAGACGGGGCTCCTTTTCGAAAGGACGCCGCCTACTTCGAAGTCCCCTTATTCCCATGAGTTGATGGGAATAAGGGGACTTCGAAGTAGGCGGCGTCCTTTCGAAAAGGAGCCCTGTCTGGATGCGACGCGCGGCGGCAGCCCGCATGCTAATGAAGTGCTGAATATGCATTTCAGCGCTTCATTAGTAAACTTCGAAATGGCCATTTGCGTGGCCATTTCGAAGTTTGGGGCACGTGTAGACATGGCCCTAAATACATATCCAGTCAATCCCCCTGGTGCACATGCTTGTTGACCCCCTTAAAGAATTCTTGTAGACTGATGAGGCATGATTTCCCTTTACAAAAATCCTGTTAACTCTTCCCCCAACAAATAACGTTCATCTATGTGTCTGATAATTCTAGTCTTTAGTTTCAACCCGTTTGCCCAGTACTGAAGTTAGACATACCAGTCTGTACCAGTCTGTAACTGCCAGGATCACCTCTGGAGCCTTTTTTTAAAAACTGATGTTACATTAGCTATTGTCCAGTCATTTGATGTGGAAACTGATTTAAAGACTAGAGTACAAACCATAGTTGTTAATTCTGCAATTTCACTTTCGAGTGCCTTCTGAACTCTTGGACGAATATCATCTGGTCCAAGTGACTTATTACTGTTTAGTTCGTCAGTTTGTTCCAAAATATCTTCTAGTGACACCTGAATCTGGGGCAGGTCCTTGGACTTGTCACCTAAAAAGAATGAATCAGATTTGGGACTCGACCTCATATTTTCAGTTTTGAAGAGTGATGAAAAGAACTTGTTTCATTTCTCTCCAATCACCTTATCATCCTTCAGCACTTCTTTAGCATCTCAATCATCCAGTGGCCCCACAGATTGGTTAGCAAGCTGCCTGCTTCTGATGTGCTATCACTTTTAGAATTTTTGGCTAGCTGTTCTTCAAATTCTGTGTTAGCCTTTCTGTTTGTACATTTCATCTGCCAGAGTTTATGCTCCTTTCTGTTTTCCTCACTAGCTTTAACTTGCACTTTCCAAATGAAGCTTTTTTGTCTCTCACTGTTTTCTTTTACTTTGTTGTTTAGCATGATGGTGCTTTTCTCGATTTTGTTTGTTTTGTTTTATTTTGTTTATTAATTTGGGGACTACATTTAAGCTGAGTCTCTATGATAGTTTCTTTGGAAAGTTTCCATGCAGCTTGCAGGGATTTCACTTATGACACTGTACCTTTTAATTTCTGTTTAATTAACTTCCTCATTTTTGTGTATTCCCCCTTTCTGAAATTAAATGCTACGGTGTTAGGCTGCTGTAGTATTTTCTCTGCCACAAGTGTCTTAAATCTAATTATATTATGGTCACTATTACTAAACGGTCCAGCTATATTCACCTCTTTGACCAGTTCCTGTGCTCCATTAAATCAAGAATTGCTTCTCCTTTGTGACTGCCAAGACTAGCTGCTCCAAGAAGCCATCATTTAAGGTGTCAAGAAACTTTATTTCTGCATCGCACCCTGAGGTTACATGTACCCAGTCCCCAAATAGTTGAAGTCCCCTGTTGTGGATGTTTTTATTTTGATACCCTCTGTAATCTCCCTGGAAATTTCAGCATCTCCCTCAGTTGTTAACACTGATTATTCGACTGTCCCTCTTCTCACCAGCCTCCATGATCTCACATTGCTCCTTTCAAATCCATGAAATTAAATCAATTCAAATTTAGTGCCTACATGTTTTCAAAATCCCACTGCACACATTTACTCATTAAATTATGTGCATAAAATGTCACACATTGAGCTGCTTAAAACATGGCAGTTGTGACTAGAGGACAGTCATACATGAAATAAGGCAAATTCAAAAGTAATAAAAGAAAGAACTTTTTCATGTAACTCACAATGTGGATCTCATTGCTGCAGGTTATCGCTGAGTTTTTAGCTTCAAAAAGGGATTAGCCATTTACATGAGCAACAGGAATGTGCAGAGTAAATACTAAAATACTACTCCCAAAAGCAGAGGTTTAGAAAAGATAAAAACCTGCATACTTCATGGAATAAGCCTACTCTGGCTACAGGGGAGGAGGAAACTTTCTGTTGCAGGTTAGTCCATCACTGTTTTAAGCAGAATTTCTTGCACCTGCCTCTGAAGCACCTAGATGGACTATTGGTCTGAGCCGATGGTGATTCTTACGTTGCTATTGTTACGCCTTTTTGACACAAGTGCCTAGGCACAGTTCAGGAGATGTTCCAATGGGCATGTGGATATTGGTGGTGGAGTCTACCATTTTCTTTGATGCAGCTGTGTTTATTTACAAAGACAGTATAAAGGCCTGCTTCTCCAAATGCCAGACAATTCAAATCAGCATAGCTTCCTCACTCACAGCCCCAACCCTCTTTAACCAAAAGGTCTCCTTAGTCTTCTCCCAAGATGACAGGATCTTGATTCATTTTTTGGTTTTCCTAGGTCTCTCTCTTTTTGTATGCCTGCCCCCACCAGATATTTTCCCTACTGACACACCTGCCCACCTGAGCAGAACAATACACTAGTAGAAACCTTACCTACATGGTACAAGTTTCTGGGCAGGCTTCATTATGCTTTGTTTTAACTGTGACCCTCAACTCTGTTACACCTATCTTAAGTGAAAGATGTGGTTCGGTATCCGTATCGTCAAGTTTTCAGCTCACCAACAATGCGTTTAACCCAGCTCAGAGCACTATGAATGCTAATGTGCTAAAAGGGGATATGGCAGTGCTAGGAGCTCCTGAAGTAAAATGGCTGTGCTAGCAAGAAAGAAAATGGAGACACTCAACAGACATGTTAGACTCGTCAATGTGCATTATTTTAATGCAGTACATTGTTCAGCATGAAGACACGTGTTACTAGAGATGAAGTTGTCCCAAAGAAGAATTGGCCCAATACAAGGCTGGTGACAGACTTTGCTGGACCTTGGGCAATGGGAGATGAGAGCTTGGCTCCAGGCCCTCTGGAATGGAGGGGGCCTTGGATGCAAGGGGCACAGCTAGTGGCAAACCTCCCTCAGCCAGCCCTTAATGTAGCCCAGACTGCACAGTGTGCAGCTCTGGTGGTGATTTAAAAGGCATAGGAATCTGTCTGCTGCTGCTGTGGTAGCAACAGTGGAAGCCCAGAGCCCCAAACCTTTTAAATTGCCACGCCCCATGGAAACTGCCCCCTTTGCTTCTCCTCCCACCCACCACTGTCGACAGCCCTGCCCAAAGAAAAAGCACTGTCTGAGGTAGGTAGAATTTTTTTTTTCACATAACTCCCACACTGGCAGACCATTTGGGGAAAAGCTTGCCAGCTTGACATGAGACATTCTAGTCTCTTCCCATGGTTTTTAAGCATAGGAAGAACAAATATAGAGAGCTGGTCCTGAAATCATTTTGGGGAGTTCCATTTTCTCCAGCGTTAGCATTGCTCTGGCAAACTGCCCAGGGATTTAGAATCAGTTAATCCAGCCTTGGCTCTCCATGGCAGGCACCCATGGAACAAAGAAAATAAAGCTTCCACAACCCTGTCAAGTTTCTGGTAAATCACTAGGCCAGGTGCAGAAGTAGGATCTGAAATCTTCCACAGGCTTTGCTTGGAACAGCGAGCAGCAAATCTTTTTAGGGGTGAATAATAAGAGTCTTTAGTAATTTCCTTACCATAATTTACCATATGCATAGATATAACTAAGGGTCTATTGTCTCCACATTTTGCCTGGTTTTTTAAAGCCATTCGTGCTGAAATATTTCGTAGCTGTTTTCTATTTTGAATAGTTTATCATGTCAATATGTAAAAACTTCTGCTATTCAGCATGTTTTTGTACATTTATTTCCTTGGTCTACCTTCTTGAAACAGAAATGTTGACAGCTATCTTTTGGGGTTTGTGCTGAAAACAGACTCTCTCTCATATTCCCCTGGACATGATTTGTGAGTTTTATTAATTATAATTGAACAGGTTTTATCATTATGAATCATTGTGTTCTCATCTACTTAATTTACAGGGATATAAATCAACTCCCCTGCTTGTGGTTTATATTTTGGAGAGGAGTAGGACACTGACTATTTTGTGAATGGTGTTGCAGAGAAGCTGCTAGGGGAAAAGCCATTCTGTTTTTAATCCCATATTACATTTAGGCTTGAAAAGCATATGTGTTTATTGGGTAAATGTCAATTTCACCATATACTTGGAAACTGACAAAATATTTCCATCGGTGATCACTGATATTTACAGTCAGTCAATATAAGTAAAATGCTGTTTCATAGCTTGTTAGAGTTTGATCTAAGGATGTTTTCTATATATTTCAGCACATGAGTAGAAGGTATTATAGACGGTTATATTCCATGATTAAGAGCATTGTGTAGGATTCTATTGTATGTTGCTATAGTTAAAGTGCAAGAGGGATGGCCGTGATAGACTGTATCTGTAAAAACCATGAGGGATCTTGTAGCACCTTAGAAACCAGCAGACTATTAGTGCATAAACTTCCATTTTACCCACAAAAGTTTACGCCCTAAATAATCTGTTAATCTCTAAAATGCTACACAACTCATTGTTCCTTATAGAGTAGCTGTTAAGAAATCTGTTAATCATTCATTACATTTTTATTATCTAATCAATGTATTCTCCATATAAAGTGTACCCATTTTTTCCTTGTGTCCCTGATGCTACACATCCAGCTATTGCCTTCCTTAAAGTTCTCTTGTGAAGCCTACCAAAAACTTGATAGCAGTTAGGTTGCTGCTATGCAGAAACCTCTGCCTATCATTGTCTCATTGTTCGCTTGTACTCCGTCTGTAACTTTCTGATGAGTACATTGAGTATTGAAAGTTAGTGGTTAGTGAAAAAGAAGTCAGTGGAAATGATTAGGGCTACGTCTACACGTGCACCCAACTTCGAAATAGGCTATTTCGATGAATAACGTCTACACGTCCTCCAGGGCTGGCAACGTCGATGTTCAACTTCGACGTTGCTCAGCCCAACATCGAAATAGGCGCAGCGAGGGAACGTCTACACGCCAAAGTAGCACACATCGAAATAAGGGAGCCAGGCACAGCTGCAGACAGGGTCACGGGGCGGACTCAACAGCAAGTCGCTCCCTTAAAGGGCCCCTCCCAGACACACTTTCATTAAACAGTGCAAGATACACAGAGCCAACAACTAGTTGCAGACCCTGTATATGCAGCACGGACCCCCAGCTGCAGCAGCAGCAGCCAGAAGCCCTGGGCTAAGGGCTGCTGTCCACGGTGACCACAGAGCCCCGCAAGGGCTGGAGAGAGAGTATCTCTCAACCCCCCAGCTGATGGCCGCCATGGAGGACCCCGCTATTTCGATGTTGCGGGACGCGGATCGTCTACACGTCCCTACTTCGATGTTGAACGTCGAAGTAGGGCACTATTCCCATCCCCTCATGGGGTTAGCGACTTAGACGTCTCGCCGCCTAACGTCGATTTCAACTTCGAAATAGCGCCCAACACGTGTAGACGTGACGGGCGCTATTTCGAAGTTACTGCCGCTACTTCGAAGTAGCGTGCACGTGTAGACGCAGCTTAGGTGACATTACTGCAGCACTGAGGTCAATTCCACAACTTTCAAGCATTAGCTGCACATGAAGCTTGAGGTGAATTAAGGCTTTAGAGTCAGAATGAAGTTAAGCACATGTGTAAGTGCTTTGCTGAATGGAGATGGATTTAAGCATGAGCTTTACTGCTCTCCTAAACTGAGATATTTCACTTCTGTAAGGAAAGTTGTAGGTAGGGCTGGGATCATCTTTCCATAGTAAATCTGACTTTTGAGTACTTGTAATGTTCTTAGTCCATTTCCTCTGGAGTTGCAGTTTTTAATACTTGTGTTTTCAGACCAAAGGGGATTCTGATTTTTAATATTCAGGTAAAATTCATCCAGAATTTTTTAATTTAGCAAGTTTGGGGCATGAAATAGAAGACGTATATGCTTTAAAAATTGTTCACACTATTTTTCTTGTTAGTTTTGGTGCTTGAGCAACACAAGAATGGTTGTGTTTTAAGACTTCACCTGTGCATAGTCCTCAATGAGGAATATTTATGAAAAAAATGACTGAGAAATACTGACATTTTAAGATACTAGCACACATAAGGACTCACTGAAGATTCATGAAATCAGTGGAAGGATTCCAGCTGATTTCAGTGAATCTCAGTGTTCAGATCCATTTTGTCATGCATGGTACATTCATTGTTGTTAATTAAACAAGCATTGACTGAGGAGCGCAAACTCTGTCCCCCAGAGGCTTTGCCTGCAATGGAGCCAGTGTGGTCAAGCTTTTAAAGAGGAAACAGAATAGAGGAGGTGTACATCCCTTGTCTACCAAGATCTACTTCTGCATAGGCTCCCTACTCACCACCGTGCAGCAGGGACACCCGAGTAGACCAGAAGCATGTGGGTATGACCAACAGATACACTTCTATGTGGATTTCCAGTGGCTCTTTCCCAGTTCAGAACTTCTGTTGCACTGGGGGAGGGATCCTGGCTGTGGATTCCTCCCTCTCCCATCCCTGGGGATCTCCGAGTCACAGAACCCAGCTGCTCAGTCAGTGTCTAGGGAGAGGACATGCAGCAGTTATCCAGATGTAGGAAACAGTATTTTTCTTTCCTTTGCCCTGATTATATTCTGCTGGGTTATTTTTCAAATCCAAATAATCCCTATCTACATGTATTCAAACCCAGAAGCCTTTCTGTAAGTGCCCATGTGCAGCTCCATACTCATAACTGTCCCAGCATATGTGCAGCTACAGCCATTATTTCAAAAATTTTAAAAGTTTCCTTCAGTGGCTTCAAAAGTGTCTGTGTTATTTCAAGGTGACATCAAGCAGATATTTTAGTCTTCCACTATTTACCATATTTGAGGGGCAGGATGCTTATTGTTGGGTTGTTTATATGACTTTCTGTGAAGCTGTCTGCTGGGGATCTCTGTGCGGACTGAGAGAAAGGGATCCTCTTCTTCCAGGCTTCAAGAGAATCAGTTCTGTGGCTTCTACCTCATCCTCAGAACTGCACTGCAACTATTTGGTGTTGGAACAACGGCCCTGGAGAGCTGTAAGATAGTGTCATTTACAGCAGCCCAGGGACTGGGATCAGAAAAGGGAGGCAGAAAGGTAGTAAGTCACTTTTCTCTGACCTCTTCAGTCCTCCACTCAACACAGAACCAGAAGAACACACAATCTGGCCCACGAGAACAGAGCAGGATATGCTGCAGAGGATTTTTAAGAATATTACAAAACAATGAGAGCTACATTATGTTCTCAGGTGACTTGTGTTTGACTAACTCTCATTGAGACTATGTCCCCACTGCACAGATTTCAACATTAGAAAGAAGTTATTTCTGAAAAGGGCGTTCATACTGCAAGAACATTGTGAAATTGAGGATTCACACTAGAGAGCCCAATTTAAAAATAAGAGCAATGATGGCGGCTTGGAGCCACATAAGTCACAATTACCTTTGCTCAGTACACATTGAGTCAAGTTTGAAAATGAAAGTGGGGGGGAGGGTTGGTGAAAGTCGTTGGTTTTGGTGGCAGAATTATTTCAAGTTAAATGCCCTGTTATTCCAGAATAACAAGCTTTGCAGTGTGGACACATGGGGCTTTTCCTTTTTTTTTAAAAAAAAAAAGTGTAGACAAGCCCTACGTGTGTCAGAGGATGAAAAAGCCCTGTATTATGACAATGGAGCCAAATTTAGTTTTGCTGCAACTTTACACTGTCTTGACATCTTTGCACTGAAGCTCTCAGCCTTACACTCACATTCAAGCACATTTTAAGTAGTGACTCTTAGTTTCCTTTGGATTTCCCCACTCCCATAAATTCACAAAGGCCTGATCCACAGCCCAATGAAATCCGTGATTGTTTCCATTGACTTCAGTGGGCTTTGTGGCAGGCCCATCTGGGATTATTCTTCTGCCCACATCTATTTGCACCTCACCTACCGGACATGTTACTCATCACTGTTTGGCATTACGCATACCCTAATTAAAATTTCCTTCCTAAATCAGTCATTCAAACAACGAATCTGATTTTTTGCGTGTCGCCTCCCCTTCCCACCCCTCCCCTGCCCTGCCTGAAATATAGAACAATTCCAGGAAATGAAGAATGATTTCCACACACACACCCCCATATTGTATAAACATAAAGGGAGGAGAGAGACTTTAAAGAACATATGGCTAAAATTGTTTTGAGGACTTCCGATAGTGAAGGAGTGATGAGGTCTCCAGAGGGTTTTATTTATAAATGATAGACTCCTGAAAGAGAAATCATTGCTGCTCTCCCATGCGTAAAAATGCAATTCACCTGACATAAAACCCAAGGCTAAAATTAGCTAAACGAAAATCAAATATAGTAACTGTATCAGGATTTTCTTTTTCCGAATAGTGAATTATTTTAAATTTGGTCCCCCCCCGGCCCACTTTCTTGGAGAAAAAAAATGCCTTCCCTCTGAAAGAACAGATGGTGCCCTGCTCTGCTTTCTGAAGAGATCTGTAGTGCACATTCCTTTACTCTGTCCTCTCAGATAACTGAGTTATACAGCACACGACCATCTGGTGTATGACACATCTTGTGTCCCACAAACAATGCCCCAGCAAACCTCTTCAGGGGAGAGGTTAGTTGCTATGGTAACAGCAGCATGTGCAGCTCTAGGCCTTATTCAGATTCAGGCCTCCTCACTTGTCTCTATTCTTTTCCTGGCTATTGTTGTCACTTGGGCTTTTGCTGCTTGGTTACTCAGAGACTGACAATATCCGTGAGTATTTTGTCCCCAGCCCAGATACTATTGTCTCCAAATTTTGTTTCATTATTTATGTTTTCAATATCCAATGGTTGACTGAAGCATCTGCTGTAGAGTGATAAGGCAAGTGCCTTTTTTAGAAGGAGGGCTTTGCTGCTGCCTGATGACAATGCTTTGAATTATTTAGGTTGTGGTTGGACAAGCCTTTGCAAAAGCCAGCATTTCCATGACCACTGAGGTGGCTTAGTTAAAAAAAAACATATATGATATTATGTATGTAAGTTTATTTACTGTATTTATTAGAGAATAGAATATTTAGCCAGAACAAAAAAAGAAAAGAAAAGAAAAGCATATTATGTATTTTCATAGTTTCCTGTGGAAACAGGTCAGTTCAATGACTAAGGGGTCTCCAGATTTCTAACTATTAGACACTGTATATGACACATTTTAACCTTCCCTTTCTTTCTGTTTTTTTTTTTTAGCTTCTTCACAATAACTTTTTTAATGCTGTTTTCCTGTGGTTACTTAAATAACCAACATCTAGGTTATCATCAAATGCACACTCCGTAAATAATACATGACCCTGTCCTATGAAATTCCATTTTTGTCAAAGTTCACCAGAAAAGTTTGGTGGCAACATTCGCAGTAGCAAATAAAAGCATTTACTGTCAGTAAGAGCCAGTGCCTCTCTCTATCTTTCATATTGCTTTAGGCTACTTGTATTTGTTGCATTATCTTCATCAGTTGTCCTTAACTTGCCCCAATTAAGTAGAATCCAAGTAAATCTTAAATCCAAGTGCACTTCACTACCTCTTATTTCATATAGAAAATTGAATGTATTTATTTTTTTTAAAATTAAACATCAGAGATGAGTCCTTGATTCAAGAAATCTCTTAAGATGACTTTTAACTTGATGTCAGTAGAACCTAAGATTGTCTTAAAGTTCAGCTTATGAATTTCTATGCTTTCCTGAATCAGGGCCTGACTTTTTTAAAAACAAAAGAAAACAAAAACAAAAAACAAAAACACTCTATAATATCTTTCTCCGTTTAAGATAGTGCATAATAAAGCAAAGTGATATTTCAGGGAAATACTATTAGAAATCTAACAATGGAAGAGAGAGGTCCTCTATACTGGTGTTAAAGGATAAAGTTATCTCCGTCATCTGTGCATGTATTTTATAGCATGAGTGGCAGCTAAGTGTGTATAGTGGTTCCTTTTTAATTCCCTATTTTCAGTCATTGGTAACTTTCTAAAGGTTGGACTTTTCAAAGTAAAGTCTTCACACTTATTTACTTGCATAAAGCCTTTGTTTTTAAAGTTTGCACAAAATGTTTCAGTAAATACTTTGTATGAGGCAGGTAAAAAAAAAAACCACTTCCTCTTAAGAAAAATGCTTTAACCCAAAAGGCAGCGTTCCTCACTCCTCCCAGGCACTTGGGCAGATTAGTAACGTAGGGAAAGGAGCAAGCAGCCTTTCCTGTCTCCTAAGTGCCTTGTTCAAGGGCCAGGTCCAACCCTTGTCCATGTACTCAGCTGCGCACCCCCTTCTGTGCACCAGCAGGGGCAACTGAACCAGTCAGGGACAGAGAAGTGACCCTGCCCCCAGTCTTGCCTTATCCCTCTCCTAGGGCAAACAGAAGGTACACACAGGACAATCTACCTTGAGGCACTGTCCCTCCCCCTTGTGCCTCTATGGCATCACAGCTCGGCACAGCACTTAGCAAAGACCTTTGTGTTTGGCACGTAATGGGGTGTGATTATCGAAGGTCAGTTTTGGTCTCAGTGCAACAGAGAAGGAAGCTCCTTAGATTGGAAGTGTGCCATACCCTTCCTGTTCTAGTGACTGTAACGATGACAGCAGTAAACCCTCGAGTATCAAATTAGTACGGACGTCTGACCTGCGTCCATCACAAGGAAGAGACAATCACCCAGCAAGATCATGGTAATCCCAGAAGGAAGAGCAGATGGAGGGAGATGAAGAATATCCAAAAAATTAATCTATCACCCAAAGATGCTTCTCCCACAATCATCTCTCAGATTAGAGAAAAGATAGCTGGCAAGATCACTACATTTTTTAACACAGACATAACATATGCTTTGTTGTGAGCAAACAAGCCGACAGTCTCATCAGGCCCCTGGCAAGGGGTTTGGGGTGGCTTGGCTCAGTGCTCCCAGAAAGGCTGGGGTCTTGGGCAGAAGGAGCCAGACTGAAGCAATAAGCCCTGAGCACCTCCCAGACCACAGCATGCGCCCCTTCCCCAGCCTTTGGAGCATGCTGCAATGCGCTCTAGTAGTGATTTAAAGGGCAAGAGGCTCCAATCTCTGGACCCTGGGGCAAGCGCCCTCATTGTCCATCCCTATGCCTGCTTGTGAGGAACTGGCACTCTCATCGTTCATCTTAAAGGGAGATATTAGCCACCACCCCCATTTGATTTTACCAGGTGTGATGAGCATGAGTTTCACTTGCAAACCACATGGATCTCACTTGCAAGCCACAGATAAAAGCTCCCTCACCATCTCTAAGCACTTCAGTGCATGGAAATAACTAAAGATGAACTAGAGTAGATGTTCCATTTGTGCCCTCCAGATAACAAGTTACCATGGTGAAGATGATGTATCTATCTGGTCCCACTCTAGCTAAACTTGTTTCACAGTTTAATAGATTCCAAGACCAGAAGGGCCCCTTTAGTCTGTTTTCCTGTATAATGTAGTCCATAGACCTTCTTCCAGTTAATTCCGTATTGAGACCAATAATTTGTGATTGATTAACCCACAACTTGTGTTTATCTAAAGAATATTCTCTGGCAAGGCATTCAGTCCTGATTTGAGGACTACAAGAGACTGAGAATTCATCATTTACATTCTCACTGCTAAAAATTTGTGCCATATTTCTAATTTGAGTTTGACTGTCTTTAATCTCCAGCCATTGGTTCTGGTTATGTCTTTCTGCACTAGGTTAAAGAGCCTTTTAGTGTTGGGAACAATCCCGCAGTTGCAGGAATGTGGAACATATAACGTAATAAGGACATGGTTCTGTCTGCAAAGAATTTCTCATAGTGAGAATAAAGGTAGAGGTAGAGACACATAATGTGATACAGGAAGACACAAGTTCTCTGTGTTGACTGATATTGTACCTGCAAATTCCAAAAAGTCTGTTTGAAATCCTGGGAGATTGAGCCCAAGGCCATGTTGTTGCAGAATCAGATAGGTACTTCTCACAAGAAATTTGCATTTATAATTTTGGGGTATGGTTTTTTCAAGCATTCTTGATAAAGCATTGTGTTCCTTAAACTTTCTCCATATGTATTGAGGGTCGTGTATGGTGGAGTGGACAAAAGGGGAGCTTACACTGCAGCTGCCTATTTTCTATACATACAGTGCACAAAAGGACTTCAGTGACCAGCGCTGTCAATTGAGCACCTTTTGCTAGCCCCAAATTCACTTTAAAAAAGGGGGTGCAGAGCAATCAGCTCTCTAACAACAATACACACCAGGAGATTCTGAATTTGAATGAGTCTCTTTGCTCTGTTTAAAGTAAAACAAGACTGGAATGACTTGTCCCCATTTGCTGACGAGAGGAAGATGCACGCTTCTAAGAGCATAATGCTTGCCCTGCTCTTTTGGTTCCTGTAATATTATCAAGAGTCTCTGGTCCACTTTTAAGCCAAGTGTCAAGCAAATTGACCTAAACTTTGGCACCGAAGATAGTGAGGAAGATACATATTATAGCAGCTACTTCCCAAGAAGGCCAACTACTTATCTGACTGAGTAAGGCTTTTGCAATAAGAGGACTTTGAGAGCCAAAAAAATGAGATGCAAGCTTCAGTGTGGAAGTAAATCTCTCTAAAGAAATAATTAAAAATTATTTCATCTTTTGTACAAATTCTCATCTGGGTTTGGAGTCCAAAAAATCTATTTTCATTGAAAACATTTTCATTTCACTTGTGGGAAAGGAAAGGTCAACTATTTTTCTGAGTCTGATGAATCCTGAATCTGTGGGGGCTTCACCGGTATGTTACATATCTGACATTATTACTTATACATTTATCCCTCCAACAGCGTAGATCAGCTGTTGAGAAAGTGACAAGAATAAGAACCCGGTGCGCCGAACAAAGCGCAAGAAATCACAATCTGAAGAAGCAAGTTCTATTTATTGCAAAACTTGTAATTGAATTGGGCTGAGTTTTCAGTCCATCAGTAGTGCATTGTGGGGCATCTGAGTTTGAGGATAATCTCCATCCCTTACACTTCCAGTCTGCAAGGGCTCGAGAAGTCAGGCAGGATATTAATTTCTAGCGAGGAGAGCTTTGCTTTGTTCTTGAGTGGCCCTCTCTGGTTAGTCCAGGAGTGGTATGGCTAGCCTGTAGTTAGTCTGGCTGAAGGAGTAGTTTACCCCAGGCTGGAACCTGAGAGAAGGAGTAGTGGTCTATCTAGATGTAAAGAACATGGAAGCAGGAATTTGAGGGATGTGTTCTTTACAGATCACTTACATGGCAGGGGAGGAGTTTCAGGGTGTGTCTATGTAAATAAACAGTTGCTTTGTTTGCAAGACCTGCTGGGTGGCAGGTGAAGCAATGGTATTTTGCTTATTGTAAACAACTTGTAAAGTCACAACTTCTGTTATCACTCAGTGTAAGAACTGTGGAGTATCACCTGTGTTTGAAATTATTGTTGGGATGAAGGGCAGTCATCATCACTGCGAAAGATGTGTGTCACACAGGGCTCCCCTCTGCAGAGCACAGTGAAACAGAAGTGGAGAGGTGGTAGTGGTTGAACTAGCTAGTGAATCTGTGGTTTTGCTGCTGTAAGTCTGATTTGACTAGTCCTTTCCCTACTTTTCAAGGACAGAAGTAAACCTCCAGATCAATGCTTTAGTTTATAATTATGGTGGTGGATACTGAGGTGTTTGTGGCTCAGCCTAGAGCTGAAATCAAGGGGAGCTGAAGCCATGGAGAGCTGAAATCAAAGGGTTTTTGCCTAGACCTAAACCTGCAAAGCAACAGACAAGTAATTGGCAGGGGTGACTGATAGAGAGTAGTGGGCAAGTGAACAGCAGGTGATCCTGCCCTGGTGTAGCAAGGGTCTCCATGCTAATGTACCTATGAACTCTGGGTTGGCACAGATGAGACTGCACTCTGAATGGAGAATTGAGGCAGGGGTACACTGTAAGTGCAGGTGTGTGGATAAAGAGCTCTAAGCAAGGGACTTGTCTCAGCAGACTCTAGGAACCGTGCCTTACCTAATGGGGCTCTCCTTTCCTTTGTTTAGAAATACTGCATGTGTCACTATGTAAATTTGTGTTAGGCTACTGATATTAAACAAGCCGTTTCTTTCTCAGACTCTGTGCTGGTGAGAGAGAAGAACTGTCTTTACAGGCACCCAGCAGGTACCATGAGATTGTCCCAGTGACTGGGTGGGAGCTCAAGCTGGGTTTTTTTTTTCCGCATTATTGATGGAATCCCGTATGAGCTGAACCTGGCCCATTTGGCGGTCACCTGCCATTAATAGAAGGGTTACCCTAGATGCAAGACTGTGCCTACAAAGTTCAAACCCAACCATTTCTGCTATCAATACAAAATGTGTTTTTGTGTGACCTCTCTTTCTCTGTAAGTCGTGGCCATAAGAATCCTCATAAGCTGCTTTTGAAGATAACACGATTCACAGTGTGCTGCACCCTCCTCTCAACATCAACATCTCTGTGAAATAGGTAGGGACGTGACAGGAAAACTGAAACTCAAAGAAATAAATGATTTACCCAAGATCATGTGGGTAGGCAGTGGCTGAACCGGTATTTGATCTCAGAAGTTCCCAGTGCTGTATCAGGCTTGTGCTCCCTTAACTAGACCACTTCTCACATATGGCTGAAATATGGCCACTTGTATAGCTCATCAGCTTTAACTGAGAGCACAGAAAATGGATTCTCAATAGAAGAGTTTACTTTTTAGCTTGTCTCAGGGATGTGGATCACTGAAGGATGGTGAAAAGCAAATTAAATTAGGGAGAGTAATCAGACTGGCATGAACAGGAGGCAGGAAAAGGCGTTGAGATGGGCACATATGGGGACAGACTGCCTTTTTAAAAGCCAGACATAGTTTTATTTTCACAATGCCTGAATATTCTTGTTTTTATATTTACACCAAAAAAGTCAGTCACGTAGTTTGTTTAATGGGGTGTGGATGGACAAGCAATGACATGAGCCATGATGCAATTTGCATCTAAATAAGTTTTAGAGATAAGAACGTGTTCAGAGGAAAAACAGTTATTGCCAGTTCACAAGACTTATTTTCTGATATCATTGTGGGAACCAAATGAATTGCAAAACATCTGCAAGGTCCAAAGTGTCAATTATGCCTTTATGTACAGGGGGAAACGTCACATGATTGAGTCAGTCATTGGACATGGTCAATTGTAAGTTTTTATCCACCGCATAGCTTTAAAGCTTCAGTCAACAGTCACATTACACAATGGGACTGTCAGAGAGAGATGGATCAGTTTGGCCACTCATAGAAGGAGTTTCTTATTGGAATATGTCCACAGTGGTGGACAGCTTTGTCATTTTGTTTGTGCATTTCCTGGCGGACTGGTGCTTCTAAAGGTCCATTTGAGATCTATATATCTGCAAGAGGCCAAACTAAAAGCCATCTGCACACAAAGCACAGATATCACTTTGGATTTTTAAAGGCAATTACCACTAGAGTCGTCTTTAGAAGATTCTTAATTTTATTAAGCAAAGTGTGGCTCCTTAATCAAATTTCTTTTCCACTTCAGAGGCGCAAGTAAAAAGAAATAAACAAAAAGCAACCCTCACAAAAGAATCTTCCAGAAACATATTAAGCAGACTCAAAAGACCACCTTTCATGTTTCATAAGAGCGCCCAACTCCAAAGAATGCTTTTGAAAGGCCCATATGGGTACTGTATGTACCAAATTATAGCTGTATTTGAATGGCTTGTGTGCTACAAATTATGCTGAGCAGCTCAACAAGTCTCAACAATATTGTTTTGGTCTGCAAAACTTGCGTTGCTTCTTAAGCAAACTTTCAGCTCCAGCAAAATTTGAACTATATATAATTCTGTTTCTACAGTTAGCATTTGCAGCAAAAAAAAAAGTGCAGTCTGAGAAGTTGCACTGAAATACCGATGGCACATTTTCCAGCTGTGCATTGTGCTTAACTATAAAATACGGTAAAGTCTCAACATTCGTGAGGCTTCCATGTTGAGAACCCTCGCGAAAGTTGAATTTCACAAATATGGCAGCCACTCCCGCCTGGAGCCAGGCTGCTGGTACTCCTGCCCAGATGAGGAGCGGCTGATGAGGCGGTGCTGCTGATGAGGCGGCGGCTGCTGGCGCTCCTACCTGGAGCTCTGGGGAACCAACGGCTGCCGGCGCTCCTGCCCGGGGGTGTGGGGAAAGAGCGGCCATTGACGCTCCCTGCCCAGGGAAGCAGTGGCCACCAATGCTCCTGCCCAGAGTCCCGGGAAGTGGCAGCTGCTGACAGTCCTGCCCAGAGCCCTGGGGGGATGTGGTGACTGATGGCACTCCATGCCCCAGAACCCCGGGGAAGCGGCTGCCCACAAATAATTGAATTTGCAAACCGTAAGTTTGCGAATGTTCAGACCCTACTGTATTTATAATTTTGGCCCATCACCAATTTCTGTTGCATTACACTGCACTTTAGTAAACCACAACAAAAAATCCAAAGCACATTGGCATATTCTGTGGAGCCCAGACCAGTGCTATCAGAAGTCTTTGTGGAACATTGTTTTTTAATAGACAAAAGGTTAGCGCGATTTCTGTGTGGCTAGTACATTGGTGTCACTATGAAATTATTAGAGAACATTCCAAGATTTGGTCATTTTTCTATGTCTATTTCTGATTTTGTGGAAGGAAACTTTGTCTGCCTGAATATAAACTAGTCACCTTCACAACTGCAGTCCACATCCTCTTCCTTTTTAATTAGTTGCTATCTCAAACAGCTTGTTGGCAGCAATAGTCCCACTTGTTGGCACTCAGTCCAACTCCCGCAGCAGCTACTCATCTTTTTTTTTCCCTGTTGTACATACTTGTCTAAAGTTTGGGACGTGCACAGCTCTAAGGGAACTCTCTAGATGAGCTCTGTATTGGTATGCCAACCAACAGGAGTCACCTTCAAGTGCAGACTGGTCTAGGAAAATAAAAAAGACACTTTGGCTATGTCTATGCTACAGAGAGCTGTCGAGGGAAGTTACTGTCAGAAGATATCTTCCCACAAAACATCTGTCGACAGATCACAGCCACACATGAAAGTGGATTGCTCTCAACAATATCAGTGAAACAATATAAGTATCACCATTGTTAACTATTTCATTGCTAATCCTATAGTGTTAATGATGTGTTGATGCCATAAACCTAAACTGCCTGCCATGCCTTCACAGCTTCCAGATGCTGCTAACTTCTCTCTGGCAACTTCTGTAAATCCAGATAGGTACTGATATACAAAAATGTAGTATATATAGAAACTGGAGAGGGGAGTAGACAGTGCAGAACTCCGAATTTAATATCAAAATGAATAATACAGGCAACAACTGTACATTATTTTATTCCTTATTTTCAATTCTAACTCACTGAAAACTTGTTGCTGAACTTTCTGTCTGCCGTACCAGAAAACACAGAAATCTGGCTGAAGAATTAAAGGCCAGATTGCTGTAAAGTGCTTGAAGCCTTGATTACACCACACTGAGAAGCAGCCATTTGACTGAATGGAAACTGAAGCAAATCAGGGCATTCCTGCAAAAACTGTCCTGTAAAAGTAGGGATGGAAATATGAGTCACATAATTCTAGGTAAAAGAGTCAGGTGAAGAGACAGCTGAACAGAAAACTAGAAAGCAGGAGCAAGTGTTTTTAATTGTTTTGGAAATTGTGTAGCCATGTTAACTTCACCGAGTCATTTGTTGTAGCAGCATATGTATCTAGTAATAAAGCTTCAGGTGCATTTTCTAACTGATTTTAGCTTTAGGTGAAGCCAATGATCCTAATGAAATTACTGGTGTCTTCCACCTCCTCTCCTCTGACTCTCCCAATATTGCCCAACAAGGAATTTCCTACTCTGCAGACCAAATATACATACACCAACATGTAATTCATGCACATGAAAACAAGGACGTTAAAACTCTTCAGTTGGCATTAAAAGATTATCTGGGGCTTGGCTTGCATTTACAAAAGACAGGAATTTCAGAATGAAAGGTAGGACTTTGCCTTTACATATTCTGCTGTGGCTAATTATCACTGTTTAGTGAGCTACGTATGTGACTGATTTAGTTAAACCAGACCACCAACTGAAACAGGTTTGGAGTTTGTTTTGTAGAGACAAAATTAGCTTTAAAAACCAAAATGAAATCAATTATCTGGTGGGAAGGTGTCATGTAGATCTTCCAGGCTGAGTTAAAAAAAAACACCGCACTATCAAAATGTAGTCGTACAGATTGAACCTCTCTAATCCAGAGCCCTGTTGTTCGGCAACATTTGTAATCTGGCATGATTTCAGTTAGCTGGATGATCACTTATCATGGATGTAGTCAAATTTCCTGTGATCCCATAAAGTTTGCTTCCAGCCACCAGATCTGGCTCTCAAGTGTTCTGTACTGTTATTTAGCTGTAATTTACCCCTAAGTGTCTTCTAAGAGCCCAATAAGCAGTAAAAGTGTTGGTAATGCTGCTGGACAATATTGACCTCCCATGGTCCAGCAAATTCTCTCATTTGGCATTGGTGCCGGATTAGATAGGCTCAACCTGTAATGCAAACTACTGTACTAAAATAGATCATTTCAAAGCATTCTGTAAAAACTTGGGTAGATTGTTCTCAAAAAAAAAAAAGGCAGGGATTCTGTGAAATGGATTTATATATAACAAGCCCTTAAGCGTATCATGCTCGTTGGGATATCATCATGAGATGTACATACTGGGTCAGACTTTAGTGTAAGTCCTTGTTTTTACACCAGAGATTAATTTGGCTCTTAATTTTTCAGAGGTTCCCTGTATCCAGTAGTCATGTGAGCATTGTAGCATATGGTTCTTCAGGCCAGTCCTGCTCATTTTACTTGTCTAAACTGAGTCTACTGGATCCTGTGAATATGGCCCTACCAAATACATGCCCATGAAAAATCTGCTATGGACCATGACATCTGGTCTTCTGAATGCTTTCATCCTATACTATACAGATTTTACTGATGGGGGGAGACCAGTGTTTCTCAAAGTGGGGGTTCTGACTCAAAAGGGTGTTGTGGAGAAAATCACAAGATTATTTTAGGGGGTCAGAATAATGCCACCTTCACTTCTGCACTTCCTTCAGAGCCAGCTGTCCATAAAGAGGCGACTGTTGGCTGGGTAACAAGCTTTGAAGGTAGCATCTCCCCCAGCAGCAGTGAAGAAGTGAGAAAGTCAGTGCTGTACCATGACAACCTCACTTCTGTGCTGCTGCCATCAGAGCTGGGTGGCTGGAGTGTGGTAGCTGTTGGCTGGGTACCCAGCTCTGAAGGCAGCATCTCCCACAGCAGCAGCACAGAAGAACATCGATGTCATACCATAAAAACCTTGCTGCTGCCATCAGAGCTGGGTAGCTGGAGAGCATTGATTGCTGACCAAGGATCCAGGCCATGCCATACAATGCCATCCTCACTTCTCCACTGATGCTGGCAGTGGCTTTGCCTCCACCAGCTGCCACCCTCCAGCCAAACAGCTCTGATGATAAAGCCACCACCAGCAGTGCAAAAGTTAAGGGTAGAAATATTGCAATCCTCTTCCCGCAACACACACACCTATACAATAACTATTGTAATCCGCCCCTCTCCAACCCCTTTTTGGGTCAGGACCCTCCAATAACAACACTATAAAATTTCAGATGTAAATATTTGAAATGTAGGATATTTCAAAATCCTATGACCATGAAATTGACCAAAATGGACTGTGAATTTGGCAGGGCCCTACCAAATGGGATTGTTTATGCAAATAAAAATGTGGAAGGACTGAGTCTTAATGCTGAGTATAATCTAAAACTGCTGACATGTAACAGTTAAAACTTTTTTTCACTGACAGGCTTAATATGAATTTTGTAAGTGTTTCTGTCCACATACAGCAGCTTGTGAAAGCTCAATGGAAGGCTCCCGTTCTGCTGTATGGAACAGTGAACATGGACATGCTATGTGTAGGAATATAGGAGTTGATATATTGGTTCAGACCTGGGGTCCCTCCACTCCTGTATCCTGTTGCAACCAGTGATCAGTGCCACATGCTTCAGTAGCAAGTTCAAGAAGCTCCATTGTGTAAGATTATGGAATAAGCTGCCCATAGAGAAGTTATGTGATGGTTCTCTGTTAGAGGGTAGCTGTTATTCCTTTCAACCTTTTTGTTTAATCCTCCTGTCTTGTGCCCTGTAACTGCAAATGTCCTTTTTATCCATACACAGTGCCTTTTGGACTCCTGCTAATCTCTGGGTCTCAGTAGCAGAATCAGCAGCATTGCTTCTTGGCATTTTAAGGGTTAAACTCAAGTTAAGTCTCACAGGCTAATTTGTGCTAGTTAAAAAACAAATGTGGCTGGGGAAAATCTGCAGCAGACGTCTCTGTGAAGCTATGTGGTAGTGGTGAGGTGTAGTAGGAGCATAGCTAGTGGTTCACCAGCTACTTAGATCAACTGTCCAAAACCCGCTGTGGGCAAGACTGTCAGGGATAATAGTGATTTCAATCTCTGTAAAATTCTAAATCACACCGTTAGTTAGAGCTCATTTTTTCATTCCTTGCACTATGTGGGAGTTTCAGCTAAGATAAGGATGGTACAACTGGGGAAACATTGGGCATGACACTTTCATCAAGAAAACTGGCAGCAAATTTTCAATAGTTATTTTGCTCACCGAAGTCTTTGCTGTGGATATACTCATTTTGTCAACCTGTGTAATAAATAGCTTCTGTGTAATAGGCTTCTCTGGAATTTTGGCCAGTGTTTATATTAAAATCTCTTGCCTCTACCTAAACATACTGAGAAAATGCTGATGCCTGACATGTATAGACAAATGACCCCATCTTAACCTTTGTGCTTAGTTAAAGATAGAGTTTCATTGGGCACCTCCTCTGTATGCTGCCTCAAGGGCTACTAAGGAAGAGGTAATAAACACATTAGTGTACCAGAGATAATGCATTGTCAGCAAAATAAAATAGGTGACCTTTCCTGCTGCTGCTAGTTTTGCACTTTTCTGAAGGAGGAACATCTGTTTGCTAGTCACAGATAACAACCGGTAACTTAATATAAAAGGGCAGAGTGAGACTGCACCTTTTAGTGTCAGTGTAATGGGGGTGGGAGAGCTGACTTAATTTGTGAAAATTAGGGCTGTTGATTAACCCCAGTTAAAATTAATTGTGATTTAAAAATGAATTGCAACTAGTCTATTAAATATTTTTGCTGTTTTTCTACATTTTCAATATTGATGTCAGTTACAACATAGAATGCAGAGTGTACAGTGCTCACTTTCTATTATTTTTATATTATATATATAGATTTCTTATCGTTGTATTATATTCATTGTAAAATGATAAAAACAGTATTTTTCAGTTCACCTCATAGAAGTACTGGAGTGCACTCTATTGCAAAAGTGCAACTTATCTATGTAGATTTTTTGTTACGTAACTGCCTGCAAAAATAAAACAACATAAAACTTTAGCGCCTACAAGTCCACTCAGTCCTACTACTTGTTCTGCCAATTGCTAAGACAATCATGTTTGTTTACCTTGATGGGTGATAATTCTGCCTGCTTATTTAAATGTCATATGAAGATGAGAACAGGAATATTCATGGCACTTTTGTAGCTGGCATTGCAAGGTATTAATGTACCATATATACTAAACATTTGTATACCCTGTGCAGTACTGCAGCCATTCCAGAGGACATGCTTCAGTGCTGATGACACTTGTTAAAAAAATGTGTTAAGTATGTTTGTAACTGAATTCCTTGGAGAAGAACTGTATGTTTCCTGTTCTGTTTTACCCATATTTTGTCATATTTTATGTTATAACAGTCTTAGATGATAAGCCAACACATGTTCATTTTAAGAAGTTTTCACAGCAAATTTGACAAAACACAAAAAAGATACCAATGTGAAATTTCTAAAAACAGCTACAGCACTCAACCAAAAGTTTAAGACTCTGAAGTGCCATCTAAAGTTCAAGAAGGACAAGCTGTGCAACATGCTTTCATAAGTGGTTTAAAAGAACAGCACTCTGATGTAGAAACTACAGAACCTGAACCACCAAAAGAAGAAAATCAACCTTCTTCTGGCAGCATCTGGCTCCAATGATAAATAATGATGATCTTCACTGCTTTGGATCATTATCAAGTATAGCCCATCATCACATGAATACCTGTCCTCTGGAATGGTGGCTAAAGCATGAAGAGACATGAATCTTTAGTGCTGTAGTGAGTAGGGGTAGCTGCTCACTGAGCACTATTGGAGTGCTGAGAAGAACCCCTCCCTGAACCCTGGTGAGCAGAACCTAGCCCCGCCCCCTCACATGTCCAAAAAGGGGTGGGGGAACTAACTGTATAAAAGCCCCAGCTCCCAGAGTGGGAGGCTGATCCAGCCCTTCAGGAAGCTGAAGACTGGCTCAGACTACCAGAGCTCAGTAGGGAGGAGCTACCAGCCAGGACAGAGGCCCCACTCTGCCCAAACCCAGAGAAACTTGACCAGCTACCCAACAAGGTAGGATCAGAGGGGAGCTTTGGAAGTGGCCCAGGGATAGCTAGGTCAGCCTGTAGTGGTGTGGATACCTGTTGATAACAGTGGCAGACAGTTCTGCTGCTAATAGGGTCCTGGGTCAGGGTGCAGTGGAGTGGGTGGGCCTGTTCTTCCCCTCTCCCCCTGCTATTGCTAACCTGGGGTGGCAGTCTCTTCCTCTGGCCATTCTAGGCATATGCCAGGACCTGTCATCCCTCTGCCTTGTGAGGACCTTACCCTGAACTGTTGTTAGTTTGTTGCCATGCCCTGAACCAGAGCCTGGGTCTAGTGAATCTCCACTGAATGGTTAGATTGTTGCTTGACCCTGAACTATGTCCTGGGCTTACTGACTTTAACCCAAACTGTTGTTTATTTGCCCTGCCCTGTACCAGGGCCAGCGCCTAGCAATACTACACTGAACTGCTGTTGCCTTCCCAGAACCAGGATGTGAACCTAGCAAGCCTCAGGCTAAGCCTTTGCTGGATAACACGCACATTTGGCACACAAATACCTTGTAATGCTGGCTTAAAACAGTGCCATCTGAGCCTTGTTCCCACTTTCAAGTAACATTGGAAACAAGAAGCGGGCAGCACCACACATGTAAACAAATTTATTTGTCTGAGCCATTGGCTGAACAAGAAGTAGGACTGAGTGGACTTGTAAGCTCTCAAACTTTGTTTAATTTTGAAAGCAGGCTTTTTGTACATAATTCTATATTTGTACATTGCACTTTTAGGATAGATATTAAATTGGAGGTTAATTGAAAAATAAAATTTTTATAGTGCAAATATTTTTTATCAAAAAATAAATATAAAGTGAGCCCTGTCCACTTTGTATTTTGTGTTCTAATTGAAATCAATAATTTTGAAAATGTAAAAATATCCAAAATATTTAAAATTAAGGTCATTCTATTTTTATTCAACAGTACAATTAATCATGCAATTAATTTTTTAATAGTTTGACAACTCTAGTGAAAATGCATGGTTATTTACTATGGCAATTTCCTCATCTCAGTGGTCTCTGAGCTGTCAACCAAAGATGTTTGTTCCAGGCAGTGCAGCTCATTTTTTCCTTTGAGAAATCCATACCCTATGAGGTCAGAGAGCCACTGCAGTCCTGATGTCATTAGCGTAACCTAATGTAATATATGGTATAATCTTGGGCGCTTCCCTCAGGCAAGGGCTTGGCAGGCACATCAGTGTTATATGCTGTTGCAGTGGAGGGGGCCAATGCTCAAGATTAGACTAAGTCTCAGTAATTGCAGAGCAAAGCTAGGCCGGTCTGCAGGGACAGGAGCAGGATAGTCAGGTCCTTTTCCTAGAACTTCTGTCTTTCTAAACATTAGAAAAGCATTTTAGTTAATGGTGCAACTGTTTGGCCCTTAGTCTCCTTGCATTGTGATAGGAGTCAAATTTATTTTACTGTTTTTCCACTCCTTCACCTCTCTTGTGGTACCAGTAATTTCTGCAAAATTTAAAGAAGAGGGTGGGTTGTTTGTAGTCCTGGAATTTGAATGTAACATTCCAAATGTATGTCTGAGTCATCTGAATGTAGGTGGAAGAAATGGTTGACTGTGGCCTCTAGGTGTTACTACAGGCCAAATAATACTAAATAAATAATTGCTTGGTGCCCTGTGCAGATGCAGCTGTCTGCACATAGGATGTTGGGTGGCGTGTCATTTTGTATTCCCTTTCTTTGGAAACCCAGCAGAAAATGCAATGTTTCCTTTACTGAGCTTGTGCTCTTCCATGCTGCAAATGTTTCCCTTCCCCCTATTTTGTGAAGAAAGCTCATGTTAACATGTTGTGGGAGGAGCGTATTTGCTTTCAACTTCAGATGGCATTTTCTTATCTCAGAACACTTGGCTTCTGCACTATCGGATGTGGATGTGATTCTGGTATATATTTTGTTAGCTGCTGTTGCAGAACCAGTAGGGGGAGCACATACAACATTGTGTTTTTGTGGACCCCAGAATAGCACTGGCAATTGTCTGATGTCTTAATTTCTCAGTGATGAATCTACTAGATTTAAATTTAAAATAGAAATAAAGTATGTTTAATGTGAAGAACATTAGTCTATAACGGTTTTTGTAGGGTGTCACATTTGGCCCTATTAACCTTAATCTTTATCTTTAATTTTCTGTTTCTTGCCTTGTGACATAATTATGATGCTTGCTTATACAGCAGGATTCATTTTGTGTATTTTAGCTAAGAATTGAAACAGAGGCTTCTTTGTCTTCTTTCACTGCATTGAAAATATTTGCGAATAAACAAGTTCCTTTAAATAAGCTCTAATTTCTGAGAAAATTGTGGTTGGAATCCCATTATTCATAGATAGGTTTTCATTTTTATATTAGAATGCAACAGACGATGTCATCACTGTCTCTACTTGGTACCTATAGTAACACTCCAGAGAGTCTATCAAACTGCCTTGAAGTGATGGGAAAAGGGGAGGGCTAAACAATAGTCTTGTGAGCAGTTTCTGTGTTCTCTTATTTCTGCTCTTTTGTGCTTATTGCATACATGTGAGTGATCCAAAGAAACCAGGCAGGATAATACAATTAAAAGTTATTACTATAAATGCCAATTATTATCTAATCATCCTGCAGTCAGTGGAGTAGATGCATTACAGACACAAAATAGGACCTGACCCAAACACTTATCATCTGAGGCACCAGTTCTCCAAGTTGATCCAAGTGGGCAAACCCCACTGCCTGCACAAAACACGACTGACTCCGCAAAAATCCATCTAGCACAGGAGTAAGGCTTTTTTTTGTTTTTTTTTTTTTTAAGGGGGAAATCATTTCCATTGCACTTGTCTGTTTTCCTTTTATGTTCTATTGAGCCCCTATCTCATCTTTAATTTCTGTGTTCAATGGAAACATCTTTCTCAGGATCTCTGGCTCTGCTCCAGAAGCCCACTTTGATTTCCTGGCCACTCTCTACAAAAAGCTCCAGCTGTGCCCCCTAATAAATTGAGTGTGGGAGTGTCTTAATCTATAAATTGCCTGTCCTCCATTTTGATACACTTATTACCAAGCAAATGCAACTGGCAATGGTGAAAGAGTAACAGGCAGGTAAGTCTAAATAAACATTTTTAAAGGAACAAAAAAATAAACAAACCAAAGACCCTACCTGCCCTGTTGATGCTAATTCCTGCTTCCTAGTTCTGTCTTGTAATCCCCTTATTCTCTTTTCACTCTCTCCAAATCTTCCTTTGTGGAAACTGCCCTGTCCAACCCTGACTTTAGTTCAGACTCATGGTTCCCACCATAATCTATCTCTCAGGTTCCTCTGACTATCCTCCTTATTCTCAAATTAAGAAAAGCAGTGATGTCATAGCTCCATTACAATTTCTGAGACTGGAATAAATTCTGACACAGGAGGTCGAGGAGTGAATGAGCATAGAGATTTCATTTAGCTTATAGTACTCTTTCTGTCCTGTGGCTAAACAGAAGTCTTCCGTTTCTCTCTCACAGAGCGAGACAGAAATTTAATTCCCTTGGAGATGGTCTCCTACCACAGGTCCCATTGACAATGCAATTCCTGCTGTGGTGCTGGTCTTGTTTATAACACTTGTCCTGATGTAGCAAAGGCACTCTTTATTCCACATTTCAGGATCATCAAATCTTAGACATACAGGGCTGGAAAAATGATCCACTCGGGGCTTAGGCCTATCTACCCATCAAGACTGAACTGAGTAAACACTATCATGCTGTTCATGATGGCATTTTTACAGCAATGATGGTACCATTCTGTAGCCTGTATTTACTCTGGGTGCAAGCGGGCTGGGTCCAGATTTCCAGTCGGTATTGGGAACAGAAGCCAAAGAATAGCTTTGAGGGGCCCTTCCACCTGTACTATTTTTTGAGAGTTTCCTGTTCAACCCATTTACTGCCACAAGTAACACAGGATAAACAATAAAACACCTTAAACTTTATGAATATGCAAAATCCTGGAACACTGGAGTTCAAATAGACTTCTGTATCTGTTCTACCCCATCTGCTTCAACCTTCTTCAATTTTACAACTTTATCTGTACATTTCATTTTTTTTAGTTACCCTTTAGAGGTGAATCTGGCTCCTTTATAAGAATATGTCTTCACTACAGGGAAGCTCTACCTGGATGCGGTTGACCTTCAGAAGTTTGACTGAGCACACCTAGTAGTGACATACTAAATTGAACTTACAGGGTGTCTGCATCAGTGTTGGTATACCCGTCCCTCCTTAGGAGTAAGACATCAACTGGAAAATTTTTCCCAACTGGATGGTTGTAAAAATCGATTTTAGATAAGTCAACCCTAGCTACATAATTCTCATGGCTACATTTGTGTATCTAAAATTGTTTTTTTTTTTTTTGTGTTTGTTTTTTTTTTTTACCTCCTAGCATAGATCTGGCCTAAAGTCCCTACATCACTCCATTGTCAGTTTTACTGTAATTCTTGCCCTACAGAACCTGCTATTTAATAAGATGTAGTCAAAATTAAGGCTTTGTCATTCTATTTGAAACTGCTTTTAAACTGTCTGTGCTCGGTTACAGGCTAGATTATGAACCAGATGACCCAGTGAGTTAGTCTGTAGCATTTCACATGACTGTTTGGGGGTGGGGGGGGGAAATCTGGTCTGTATTTGACAGAAAATGTAGGCTAACCACCATGCCAGAAAATATGCTTCTCACATCCATGTCTGATAACTGATCTTTCACATGGCAGTTGCTAGTTCATCAACCACTAGCATGGACAGGCATCTAAGCCAATAGCTCAATAAGGCAATCCAGTAACTGGGCAGCTGCTGCAGTGTTTAACAGTCCTTAGCATTTTTCTTGTAGTGATAACAACATATTTCCTAGTGTCTTTATCTAATGTTGAATTGGGGCTTTTACACAAGAACCATTCTAGATCCAACACAATCAAAATCCCTTCAGACATTCCATAGACCTTGCTGTACCCTCTAACAAAGTGACTTGCTATTTTCTGCTTTCTATGGCTCAGGAAGGTAATTCAGCTGTTCTTTAGAGAGATCGTGAGCCTAGCAGCTAACCAAGCCATCATTTTAACATGAAGTAAACACAAGATCATGATGGAAAGGCAACTCGGATCCCATCCTCATGAAAACTTACACCAGCTGTGGGACTCAGTTACACAACAAGCAGTGGTGCTCAATGCAGTTAAAATATAGTATGGCTACATCTACAGGGGCTGCCTCTGTTGCCAGAGACTCAGTCAACAAGTAACTGTTGGCAGAGAAACCTCCACAGTACTTCTGTCGAGGGATCATGTCTACACATAAAAGCGGCTTGAAAAAGCAAGCCGCTCTGTCAACAGAGCAGCCAGACTGCCCTGACCTCTCTGGAAGCTCTGCAGACAGGGTTGCCCATGGAACCGGAAGTCCTCTGTCGACAGAAGTATCTACAGAGACACTCAGTCGACAAAACACCGTTGACATAGGTGTTACTTCTGATTGGGGAGAGGTATAACACAGCTGACTGAACAGCTGTTTTGTCGACAAGCTCTTGACAGAGTGCTTTAACTGTGTAGATGCTTGCTGAGCTTTGTCGACAAAAGCCCAGTTTTGTTGACAGGCTGCCTGCGTAGATGTAGCTATGACTTCAGCCTAGAGACCGGACAAAGCCATATATTTACCATGTTCGTGAATTAAGTTCTAGCCTTGAACATTGCAAACAAGGGTGCTATAACATGATTTCAAGTGTAATATAGAAAGGGACTAAAAGGAAAAGCAGGAAAGAGAGCTTATTCTTAGATATCTAGAGCCATCTGCCACCACAAAAGTACAATACTGTATTCTTGAAATGTAAAAATGGATCTCAAAGGAGACTGTTTTAATGAACTGAAGACAAAGAAACATGTTTGAAATAAACTGAAAACAGAAGCAAGGTTCAAGGATCTGTTTGTTAAATGAACACCCAAAGCCAGAATATGTTTTTACTGCTGGAGAATGCTGTCTGTCTGGTTTGTGCTAAAGACACGGTTTCTCTTTGGGATGCATGTGGGAGAAGGAGGGCGTGAATGGCAGCTCTTGTTTGTCCTTTCTTGAGGAATCTAATTATGTATTAATTGATTTCAAAGACTGGAATCGTAATTCCCTAGCAAATGCTGGCTTGGAGACATTGTTCAGTTTTATCCTCTTTGTCCTTGTTTATAATTTATTCACCTCTGCATAAAAAGGTTTTTGAGATTTATATTTCTATTTAGACTGAATCACAAGTATGTATGGTTTTGAATTTAAACAACAAAGTTGTAGCTCAAGAGAAGTATCTAGGGTACTGGGATGGGCATTTGGTTTTAAATAGTACATGCTGAAAGAAATGGTAAATAACTGCATTTCAACCATGTTTATCAGCATCTTCCTCCCGGCATCTGTTACTGAAAAGCTGACTTTTAAAATTTCAGCTAGCTGCCAGAATGCATTAAAATAATCTGAGCATAAAAGTGTAATTTCTGCATTGGCACTGTGTGTCTTAAATTTATTCAGGCTTCAGTCTGTCCATCTGTGAAAGGAGGATGACGCTTACCTATGGCACAGGAGTGTTGTGAGGTTTAATAATAGGTTGAAAGACACTAACTCAATTTTAGTATTGAATATTTATTATTCTCATGACTTGCCTTAGCAGTTTCTTCCAGAGAAGCCTTTGAAATATTTTGCCATTCACCCTCTCCATTCCAGCACCATCGTTAGCCTCCAACTCCTTTTTATCCATTGATCTCTCCATCCTCTCTCCTTCTTCCACACCGTTGCAGCGCCCTGAAATACCCTTTGTGTTGGTCCCCTAAAATCACTATCCTCTTCAGATGCTTCCATCAGACCCACTTCTAACATGTCTAGTTGAAATTTAATGAATTTGGGGGACAAGTTGAGTTAAGGGGAAACAGGAAATGTCAGCTTTGGTTTGGCTCGGCTCTGCTGGGGCTGTCTCACATATCAAGGAACTGCTAGTAATGATTTTTTTTTCTCTACCCTAAAGTCCAGCTATGGGAGCTGGGATGTGTTCACTACATAAGGGAAAACTCAATGCTGGGCTGTCAGCCTTGCTGCTGGGTTTTCACCGGGTTTTCACCAGGTTTTCTGGGGGTGGGGAGAAGAAGAGGGCAAGAAGCCGTTTTTCTTTAAATAATAGTTGAGAGTCTCTGTGGTTCTTGGCTCCTCATTGATATTAGGGAACGTGGGGGGCGAGGCGGGGCCCTCGTGTGTGAGGAATGGCCAAGCCCAGCGCTGATCTGCCAGCAGTGGGTCAGGAGGGCTGTCTGGAGTGGTTCCTTACTCCGTCCCTGCAGGGCAGGGCCCCACGCGCGTTACAGGCACACCGAGACGCAGGAGTTTGGGGACTCCCCTCCAGCCCCTTGCTCTCCCCCTCCCAGAGCGGCTGAGCCACGAGCCCGCTGTCACTCAGCCTTCTGCCCGGCTGATCACTGTGAAAAGAGCCACCCTGGTGACAGGAACACAGGAATACTGACTGCAAACAAACCCCGGGAGAGCGGCACCTGGGAGCTCCAAGCACAGCCCCTGGGAGGGCGGGAGGCCGAGCGGACGCGCCCACCTGCAGGAAAGAGCCGAGAGGACGGCCCCGGCCGACCCCAGCCCGCGTGCAGCACAGCTGCCTGCCCGGAGTGGGGAGGGGTTCAGCTTGGCCAGGAGCACCCGCCGGCTCCACAACCAAGCGGGGATTGCGCGGATAACCCGCGTGGAGCGTTGCCAGGAGGCTGTGCCGTACAATAAGGCGGGGGGGGGGGCTGACCGTCTGAACCCCAAGCTCCGGCGCCACGGGTGAGGGGGACGCCCCGTTCCTGCCTCTCCGTGTTGTGCGGAGGCAGTTGGGTCCCGCGTGGCTGTGCCCTGCAAAACCCCTGTCTCGGGATCTTTGTTTGAGGAATGGGGGAGCCCAGAGCTGTCACTCCTCACTTCCCCAGCGCGCCTGTCTGGCTTGGGGCTGAGTCCCAAGGCCCCTCCGAGTGATTGATGATTGCTATGGCAGGCTCCCCTCGAATCGCTTGCTGGAGTAAATGGCCTGCTATTGCCATTGGCTTTTGTTTCTCAGCCCTGGCTGGAGACGGACAATTCTTCTCTTCTCCCCCCGCGTCTACCTGCTGCAGGCCCAGGGCGAGCGCAGCGGAGCATAGAGAGCTGCGGCCTTACAAGGGGAGCGCCTCCCCCGCGAGAAGAGGATAATGAAGAAGGAGGCTGGGCCCCCTGCAGCTGCGGGGGTTGTTTCCTTGTCGGAGGGGTTTCTCTCCCGTGCAGCTCGAGGGGCAGGACCTTTGTTTTACCTCTGAGGTCCTCCAAGGTTCGCTTCGCCGGCAGGGGCCACTCCGGTGGGTGGGGCAGTTGGTGCCCCGGTGGTTTGGGGTTAGGGAAATCCCCCGCCCTTTTTTGCCTGGACAACGGCCGGCCATTGGCCTGGGGACAGGGGCATTGTTCGCTTTGGAAACGCACTTCCAAGCCACCCACCCCAAGCGAGCATCTGGAGGCGCATCTAGCGCCCCCTGCTCTGCCTCCAGCTCGCCCCGGTTTCATTGTGCGGCGCTGGGGCTATAAATTAGGCCTCCGATGGGTTGTTTTATTCCTAAATGAATTCCAAAGTCGGCCTCCCTTGCAGCCCCGAGCGCGGTGCCCGGGGGAGGGCGGCGGTCTGGAGCGGAGCCTGCGGGCTGGACAGGGGAGCAGGTTCAGCAGAGCCTCAGCGCTCCTGTAAGCCAACCTGCTATTAACTGCCTATTACAGAGAGGTTTAGCGCGGGGGGGGGGCTTCCTCCCTCCCTCCCGCCCCCAAGCACAGACAAGTTTGATGAGTGGGTTTTTGTCCGGATGGTCTGTAATGGTGCCTGTTTTGGGGTGTCCCGGGGGGTCCGGGAAGCTTTAATTCGCTCACAAAGGCTCATTTGCAGGTCAATGCCATGGCACGCTCGCCTCGCCCCTTTGCCTAAATCTCCTTTTGTTCCCCCTCGCCTGCTCCTCATGCCAGATGGCCGCGGAAAATGCTAATTTTTTTTCTCCCCCCCCCCCCCCCCCCCACTCCGCTTTGCATTTAATTGCGGCCCTTTGCAGATGGGGGCTGCGGAGTGTGTGCTTCATTCAAATGGAGTTTGCTTTTTGGTTTCCAGGCACAGTTCTTAAAAGTCCGAGGCGAGTCAGGCAGGGATTAGTTTGACAGGGAAGTGACCAGATTAAAACCAGCACACAAGATCTGCTTATTTTTCCCCTTCCCTTTTTAGTACCCCCCCCCCCCCACACACACACACAAAAAGGAAAATTTCATCTCCCTGAATTAATACCGATGGTTGTGGCTGAAAAAGAAAGACACACAAGACTCCCGGAAGCAAGACAATCTTCCAGGAAGAATTCACCTTCCTGTGATGGGGAAAGCTACACTTTTTTTTTTTTTTTTTTTAATTCTAAATTTGATTATTTCTTATATTGATTCTATAGCATTAGTTTCAGGTTGAAAATAAGTGACCTTGCTCTTTTTAAAAAAAATCTTCCAAGAAAAGGGATTTTTTTTCCCCTTTGTTCTTGCTAAAGGGAAGGATAACTGCCTAATTTGATAATCACTGTGTTGGCTGCATATCTGAGATTGTCAAGATTTGGAGTGCCTTATGTCTTTGAGTGCTCAGTTTGAAACTCTTTAAAGTGGTATGATTTCCAGAGGGTGGGTGTTCGGCTCTTATTTTAAGAAGGGGGTGTGAATTTTCAGAATGTCCAATTAGGTCCCCAGACTCACTTAGGCCCAGGTCCTCAAAGGTATTAGAACTTATATTGAAAGCAATGGGAGTTAGGCTCAGTTCCTCAAAGATATTTAGGTACCTTTCTGTCTTGGAGAATCTCACCCATCCATCCTTGTGTGCTATATTAGAAACAGAAGGGTCAGGTCCTCCTTTTTGTGTTATGTAAATGCACTCATTTCAACAAAGCAGTGTTTGATTTCATACTAGCATACGGGCCTGCTCCAAAACCTTGACGTCTTCCAGCTGTCTTCAGGAGGGTTTGAATCAGGCCCTAGAAGAGAGAGGCTAAATTATGGCAGAGACTGTCTTGATCTACTCTGCCATCAGAGACACAGCTATACTGACCTAGCCCCAGGTATAGACAATTGTTCTGTGTTGACGGAGGGCTTCTGTGAGCCACAAAGGTGCTGCCTCTTGGGCAGTGGAGTGCCTATGTTGACAGGAGAAGCGTTCCTGTCGGTGTAGGCAGGCCCTAAATATTTTGGCTCCACCATGAGCCACAAAACTCGTGTCAAACTAATAAATGCCTAAACTCTATCCAAGACTAAATTGTCAGAGAAAAAATTCTCTTGGAGTCTCTGTTCCTGCCTCTCGACTTGCACATGGCTGCTTCTGTCTAGACAGATGCCTGTCTCCTATCCCAGAGAAATACATGAACTATGGGAAGATAAGTACCTGTTTGCCTAAGTTGGATGGGGGGGGCCCAATCAAGTAGACATTCTTGGAGCCCACCTACCAAACTGCACGTATTCAAATATTGGGCGGGGGGGAATTAATAGGAATCCCAATCTTATCACTGTTAGATGGATGATCAGAGCATTCATCTGGGATGTGGGAAACTCAGGTTCAACTACACTATCAGGCCAAGGGGTAGAAGTGAGAAACCTGTGTTCAAATCCTTTCTCACAAGAATGCTCTGACCACAGATCTGTGGGGTAGAGCTCCCTGACTCACTCCCACCTCCCAAGTTGGTGATCTAGCCACTGAGCAACACGCTGATTTTTTTTTTCACCAGTTCTTAGGTACCCATCACTCCCATTCATTGTATAGAGAGTCTAGGTACCTAGCTAGGCTTTCTGGATCACAGTGATGTTCAAATGAATTGTTAGGCACTGACATTCAGTGTTCCAGTTCTAAAGTAGTTTAGTGGAGCCAACCCGTAACTTTGCCAAGTTCTCTAGTCTGGTTTCTAATCTGAAAATGGGATAACACATACCTGGCTCACATAGGAGTAGAGACTGATGTTTAGATCCTCATCCTCCAAACACATACACAGGTGTTTATGCATATCCCCAATGGCAACTCAAGCTTAAAGATAAATACTTGTGTACATGGGAGAAAACTTGTTCTTCTTGGCCTCTGAGGGTAGAACAAGAAGCAATGGTCTTAAACTGCAGCAAGGGAGGTTTAGGTTGGACATTAGGAAAAAAGTTCCTAACTGTCAAGGTGGTCAAACACTGGAATAAATTGCCTAGGGAGGTTGTAGAATCTCCATCTCTGGAGATATTTAAGAACAGGTTAGATAAGTGTCTGTCAGAGATGGTCTAGACAGTACTTGGTCCTGCCATGAGGGCAGGGGGCCGGGTATGATGATGTCTCAAGGTCCCTTCCAGTCCTAGCATTCTATGATTCTGTTTGCACCAGGAGGGTTGATGAGTTTAAAAAGCACTTTGGATTCAAGGTGTAAAAAGTGCAAAATGTTACTGGGTTCTACTACTCTCCTTTGAGTACTGACAAACTCTTGCTACCATGATTTATGGCAATGAGTTGGAGTTAAGAAAAATGCTAGAGATTCCATCATCCACTAAGAGGAAAAAATGTACTTTTACTTCATTGAGGTCAGGATTTGACCCAAAGGGACTGTTTAGTGAGGTTATTGCTATGTAATAAGATTTTGAATAATAATAATAATGTTGCCCTTGAGTATAACCCTTCCCCTCCATCGTTCTCATTGCTGCTAGCCGTTGAAAATCCAGCCTTCAATGAACAAAGGTTAAAAATGAATGTTCAAATGTCGCTTAGTAGTTTGTGTGTGTGTGTGTGTGTGTGTGTGTTTTAATGTGTCAATACTCATGCCCTCAGGAATAAGCAACAGAAATAATCAAAAGCAAAAGTACAGCAAACAAAGATTTAAGGCCAGGTTCTCCCAAATCTTTAATGGACTATTTTGCATGATGATTTGTTCACTATTTAATATGGGGTAGGGGAGAATTGTGTATAGTCCTAATTTTAAGTTACAATTCTCTCTCTGAGAATTGAAGAAAGTTTATTTGCTTAGGGGCTGGCTGGTAAAAAGGCCCCAAGTCTAATCCCCTTTCTGCTACACACCAATGAAAATTAGAAAACTCTTTGACGACTGACTTTTTCACGTGGAAACCGATCTGCTGCGACTGGAAGTGAAAAGAGACCATTTCTTCAAGGGGGGAAGGGGGAAAAACCTCAAACTCTGTTGTGAAGAAGTCGTTGTCCTTGGCCTGTGTAGTAGCGGCAGCAGCAAAGGCTTTTTGATCTTCAGATTTGTAAACTTGTAGACATAATAATGCCATTTCTCTAGTGTTAGCAGGTGTCCTGTCTGGAAGTTGCTGCCTCGGCCTCCAGCAGAGCTGGGAATTAGAAAATTGTCTGCCTTTCCTGAACCGTGAAGTGCTTCTCTAAGATAAAGGCCAGGTCAGATGTTAAAGGGACATTCTTGTCTTCTGAAGCCGAAATAATCTACAGCCATGCAGAGAAATGAAGGCATCCTCCTCCCAAAATGGTCAATCTCTTTATCTGCCATTATATTTCCTTGAGTCAGAGAAAACTCTTTCCATTCTCAGCCATTTCATATTTCCCTTCAACCAATAATTATGCTCTGGCTCAGTATTTATTTTTCATTGAGAAATAACTAGAATTTTTTTCTCTAGTGGGTTTTCTCCATCCCTGGCAAGCTATTTCACCAAATATGGATTGCGCTTTTAATTTTAATTTTTGGTGTCTTCCTTTCCCCCTCGCCAACTTATATCAAATCCATGAAAACATTTGTGTGTTTGAGGTGATGGTTAAAGGGATTTTCATAGTATATTTTCAGAGCTGCCACAGAAACTTCAAAAAAACAAAACAACAAATAAGAGCCCCTGCTCTGTTGTTTGCACTTAATTTAAGGTGCTGCAAATATTGCTTGACAAGATATTCTTGCAATAGTCCTGGGACTGTTAACACTGACTGCAATGAATGCTGCCCAGAATTCCCCTTGAAAATACACTGGTTTTAGCTGCTGAGAAACTTACCAAAGTTCACACATTTGGGATGAAATTTGATAGTAGGACTGCCTGCCTTAGACTGATTTTTCTTTACTTCAGCAACACAGTTTTGCTGTTTCCGAGAATGAGGCGAGTGAAAAATATGTTGTTCAGCTCATGTTTTTAAAAATTCTGGTGACCTTTTCTTCAAAAAGCTCTGGTGTCCCCATGCTTTGGAGCAGGGACTTGAAATTTGGTGGTGGAGGAGAGGCCTTTGTGTCAAGATTGTACATTTTGCTGTCCACATACAAATGAGAGACTATATCAAGCACTTAAAAACTTGGAAATACCAGAATTAAACTTATCCATGTAAACTTGAATTCTCCCCTTATGCATATTCAAGTGCTTGACTTTGCAACCTTAATATTCTTTTAAGGGGGTTTGAATATCATACGAATAGGGTTGGCAGAAAATCAATTTTTTTCTTATAATCAAATTTCTTATAATTTCAGTGGACAATATCCATTTATTTTTAAGCATTTTCTAGCTTCTAAAATGCACAGAATTATCTATTATGAGCTTTTTTTAATTTTGGTTTTATCTAAGCATTCAAATGTATGGGAGCTTCTGCAGGATGACAATAATTTAATGACCAGACATTAAGCTTCACCAAGCTGTACATTATAAACTTTAAAACACAAATTGTCAACATCATATTCCAAAATACACAAGTAAATATAATCAAATCAAACTCTAAGTTCTCAAATAGCATTCTTCTCTTTGCCTATCCGTAAATGTTGATTCTTATTAATAGACATGTTTTTTGTTTGTGCGTGTATAGTGAAATCGTTACAGAGTGATAAATATCTAGTCCTTCCAAGCTGACATATAAACAATCTTGTTGCCTGGTCTCTTGGGTTTGCAGAAGAGTGGAGTTGTGTGATGTGTTTCTGACCCAGGTCTTCTACTCAAAAAACACTGCAGAATTTCAAACACACCAGGATCATATCTGCAAAAATGAATAACTCATTAACTAGAGCACTGGCCTTCTAAAACAGAGATTGTGAATTCAGACTTTGTTAGAGCCTCTAATGTATTTCATGACAACAGTTTTCCAGTACTTAGGGGCAGGTTAGATGTAGATGGTGATATGTCCCACTGTGAGTGAAGAGGACTGGATTTGATAACATTCTATACTAAAGAGCAACAATAGAGCTTCAGAAAAATACTTTGCACTTACATACTGCAAAACCTTCCATCTGAGGATCTCAAAATACTTTACAGATATTACGGAATTAATTCTCACAATGCCCGGAAGCAGTTAAGCATTATTACCCCCATATTATAGAGTAAGAAACAGGCACAATGCATCAGATTCTGATGTTACTCTCATCAAAATAAAACTGGGGTATATCTATCTATTTGGACAAAGTTCCTCTAAATGGAATTGAGATGTGATGTATCATTCAAAAAGTCAGAGCTGTGATTAGAATTAAATCTGAGTTAAATTCTTCCCCCCAACTTGTTTCTTACTGTGAAAAATGCAGATTGTGGCAACACAAACAGTTTTTGCTGAATTGTTCCTTCTGAAAATAAACTTTTTGAGAAGAATAAAAATATGCTAGTGGCACTTCTTTAAATTAAAGCTTTCAATTTTTATTCAAAATATTTTGTTTAAAAATGTCCTTCCATTCTAGTAGTTTGGTTTAATGTTAAGCTGTTTGAAATCTAAATATTTGGGTTGAACAATTTTTAAAATTTTTTCCTGATTTGCCGAAAATTTTAAGTTTCAATTTCAGATTGACTCAAAAATCACTTGTGTAGCCATAATTAGAATCAGGGGAGTAAATTCCAATGTTGATTTACACTAGCATAAATGATTGACTTCAGATTTAGTCTAGTTTTTCATATCTAGAGATAAGGAGCTGGCCCCCAGTCTCTCAACTCCAAGTTGACTTGATTTTTTTTTTTTGGGGGTTCCATTTCACTACTGTAATGATTTATCTGAGAAATCAGAATTAGGCACAGGAGGCCAGCTAGACTCCTTTAAGTGTGCTTACACCCATATTCTAATGTGAGTACAACAGCCTTGAATGTAACTTGAATTCTGCTGAGCCAAAAAGTGGTGGTTGCCTGCTTGGACTTACATATTTGTTCTACCATCACTTCAGTTGCCTTCCTTTCCTCTGGATCCTTGAACTGTGGAGGCTACCACTTGGAAGAGCTGTTAAATCACAAAGAAATCTGCTAAAAGATCAGAGCCAGGGAAAGTAGCTCACACTCCAGAAGCAGACTTGAGGAGTAATGGAGAGATAGCCATGTTAGTCTATATATTATCAAAACAAAAAAGCAGTCCAGTAGCACTTCAAAGACTAACAAAATATTTATTAGGTGGTGAGCTTTTGTGGGACAGACCCACTTCTGCAGACCCTAGCCATAGAATCACATCCCAGAAGGGCTCTTTGAATGGTGTAGAGTTGTAACAGTAGAAGCAGAGCTGCCAAGCAGCACCTCAAGCCCAAATGCCATAGAATCGCCTCTTTTGAACTCTGTGCTAATGCTTTACAATCTCACCCTCAGTTTATCATCTCTCCCATCTTAGCTTTGCTTTAACTCCCAGTAAATGGGACCATTAGAAAGTCAGACTTGCTCTTATTACAGTCTTTCACAACGAAGAACTCTTTCAAAGCCAAGAAGTCTTCATAACAAAAGTCTTCTCCACTCTCACATGCGTGTGCATGCACATGCACATAGGCACAACTGAACTAAGAGCAATTATTCATTACAGAGCCAACATGTAGACATATGGGGTCAGAGTCTCAGCTGATGTAAGTAGCTCTGGCTTTTCAGAAGCAGATAAATCTTATTTAGGAGACAAGGCATCAAGTAACATTTGTAACATGATTTTCATTAAAAAAAAATGAATTACGTAATAGTTTTCCCAGTGAATTCATCAAAGCAGGCCTTCCATCAGCATCAGGCATGCATTGGTCTATCCATTAGTTTTCTTGGACAAATGTAGTGAAAACACAACTTTTGGTAATATTCTACTCTATTAGCTGCAATGTCGTGCAGGAATATTTCCCAGGGGTCAGGACACCAGTATTGTAGAACTGCTGTAATGTTAAGTAACCTTTTGCAGTGTACTTTAGATGTGCACTTACTCTGATAGGGCATCATTCTCTAGCGCCAGGAACAGCATGTTGGTTCACATACCTCATTGCTTGGAGTACACCGGGGTCATCAAACTTTCTGAGGTGGAGTGCCAAAATTAGACCCTTTAACCTCTATGTATGGTCCAAGTGAAAACGATACTTTTAAAAAATCACCAACAGTCCTATTTACAACAGCTTCATTAATAAATTAAGATGCAGAACTTCACTGTTTAGGTGTGGATGGTAGTTTGGTTTCAATTGACAAGTGGCATGGCTTTGAGCAAGCACCTGGCTGCATGGGAGAGGAGGGATAGGGCTGAGCTCTGACCTCATGGGCCGATGAAAATTGACTTGTGTGCCACTCTTGACACCTGTGCTGGGGGGTTGCTGACCCTCCTGAACTACAAAAATGACCTCAGTAGACAGGAAGGAAGGTGTCATGTTTTTAAAAACTCAGTTGTGGTTTAGGTGCTTTAGTTTCAAATCCTGCATTTGCCAGAGCCTCGCTGTGTGATGAGGGGTTAAGTTATTGTACTCAACTTTTTGTGCCTTAGAAAACTGACACTACTTTCTCCCCACCCTTTGCTTGCCTTTTCCATTTCAACTGTAGGATCTGCTAAGCAGAGATTGTCTCTTGCTACATATAACTAATCAGGTCAACCCAAGGGAACTGAGCCAGTGACAAAGTAGCATGACATCTGCTCCACAGCATTAGGTGTGAGGACGTTGGCGTTTAGCTCATGCAGTAGAAAGCTACATGTGACTTTGGCCCCTAAAGCGGTGGATTCAAATCTACCTGCTAACAAACAGGGTCCCTCAGCTTCTCTCTCTCTCTCTCGCACGCGCACGCGCACGCGCGCGTGTCTGCAGTCCAGCTAAAATGGTCAGACTAGGAAAATGACTCATGTTTAGCAACAGGTGTCACATACAGGTCCTATTGCACCCTCTCTTCCAGCTGTCAGGGTTGAAAATCCTGGCTGCTAATGTTTAACATGTGCTGTGAGTAGTTTGGTCCTGTCCCAAAAGAAGGTTAGATCAGTTGTAGAATGTGGGATCCCGCAGGGCTATGTAGTGGATGTTGATAACAAGGGCTTGGAGTTTGTGAATAATAGTAATTCAGTTTTATGTTAGATTTTGGTATCTTGAAATTTTCTGTTAATTCTGACTAGGAATGAAGACCAAAATTTTGAAATTCTCAGCATATGACAGCTCTGAAGTCCCTGACTTTAGGACAATCCTCATGGAATTTCTGGTGATGTGTACCCTAGAACATTGGGCTTCTGACCTCCCCCAGAAGCTCCTCAGCTGGACTGCCAAGTAAGAAACTTGGCAGGTTTCTTAAGAAATTCATTAAAATCTGACTATCTCTGTTGGACATTTGGATTTTGAAAAATCAATAAATTCCCAGCAAAAAACCTCCATCAAAATTTTTCTGACCAATTCTACTTTGGATTTGCCTGTTAGCGGTCAAACCATTTTCAACCATATGTGAGAGACCTTGAGTTGAAATCTGGGTCAATTTCCTTGTGCAGCAAAAATTGTCATGTAGATGGGGCCCCAAAAGTTGTTCAAACTTTTTTCAAGTATATTACATTTATACCATGCTTGCACAGTATGTGAGACTGTTTGCACACCAGTAATAGTCTTAAAGTTGTCCGTGATGGCTGGCCAAACTGTTAGCATCATTTCTGACCATTGGAAATCTAGTCAAGTTAGGAAAACAGAACCTGGGACTGCTCGTTTGAGAGAGGATTTTCAGAATCAGGACGCATGTTTATAATCCTGGTGGGACAGGGACAACCAACAGCACGAGTTTTGCTAATCAGTTACTTTAAGTGGGGTGGGGAAAATCCCTGTATTGAAATTACATGAGTCATAGCCATATTTGAATACAAGCTCATTTACCAAGTAGAACATGGCCTACACAGTCCTGTGCCATATTAAACCAGCTAGTTTCTGTGCATGGTGTTCTGGAAAAGCCAGTTTCTGTCTTGCAGAAACCCTATAAAGCATCTAGCTCATGTTAATACATATAAGGATCTCTATCATGGTCCAAAAAGCTATGCCTACACTGTCACTCAAGCCATACATTGGCAGGTGGCTGTATATGTTTGTTTATATAATACAGTGAATGGCTCTACTGTATCATGTCTCACCCATAGAGAGAATGGAGCTACCCACACACACACCAAATATGTGAGCAATATTCCATAGTTTCTGTAATGTTCCAAGTTTGCTCAGCTTTTTCCTGCTTACTTCTGAGTCCACCCCTTTTCCTCTGTTTTTCCCCATGGCCCCCACATGTTGATGGCTGTTTGTATTATGGTAGCCAAACAAAATCCGGGCCCTGTTGCACTACATCCTGCCTTTATATGTATTTGAGAGAGAGCTCCCTCTACCAAAGAGCTTATTTTTGAAGTACAAAAAAAAGCGGGAGGAGGAATAGAGGCACAGAGAGATGAAATGACCCACCTATGTGCCAGACTTGGAGCGGGGGGGGAGGCGGCAGGAGCTGAGCCCTGGGCAGGGGACCAGGAGTGGGGCTGGCAGCCAGGTGCTGCTGTAGCACACCTACTTCCTGCATTTATGCTCTTATCAGGCTCCTGTTCCAACCTACTTCTGCATTCCCGCCTGCCCATTTCAGCTTCCATCCCCTATGCATTTGGATCATGGAGTGTCTTCCTCCAGTGCTGCCTGGGCCCAACTGAAAGCGCAGGAGAGAGACTCTCCCTGATCTGTTGTGATGCCCAGCAGCTCATAGCAGCCCAGAGCTGCAATAGCTGCAACTTGCGCTTCCAGGGTTGGCGGAAGCTTTCATGTAAATGGAATCTGTAGGGAATTTCATTATTAAAACATCTCAGAAGTCTATTGAACATACGAAAAATATGATCTTTCACAGGCTTATCACATGACCAAATTTGAGTGGATTTTTCACCAGGAAAACACATGTTCCTGACAGAGGCAATTCACCTGCCAAATTTCAAGTCCCTTCATCAAAGTATGAGGCTGTCAGAACTTTTCAAAGAACAGTTAAACAGAAGTCTTTTAAGATGGGCAAACTTGTTTTCCAAGCTTCTTTTCTGGAAATGGCAAGTCTGTTTTGGTTGAACTTTCTCAAATATTGAGATTAAAGCAAGACACAGTATGGCAAACTTAATCTCTAACAGTAGTCTGAAGTCAAAAGCAACAGAAAAGAGGGGCTCATTATGGGAAGTGTCAGGCAACCTTAAAAACAGGATGCTTTCTTCCCTGCCCCCACAAAACGCTATTGCTTTGTATTAACTCCTTTTCTTTTAGGGCCCCAGCCAGTGCTCCCTGAAGTAACTGTAAGTGACAGACTCTGTCCCAAAGGGCGCTTACAATTGAAATAGACAATAGCAAGGGAAATAGGTGAAGTGGTGCGCAGGAGGTCACACAGCTGGTCAGTGGCATACGGTGGAATAGACCAGAGTGCTCCTCTTTTTTGTACAGGCTCCTCTTCCTTGGCAGTCTTTCCAATTATCTCAATAGGTGGTAGATCAGATCTTTATTTATTACTGAGTCTGTGAGCAAAGGAGCCAAATTATATATTGTAAACTTTCATATCCAGGAGCCAGATAGTCAACTAGTCTCGAGAACAGTGCGCTATGCCTACCAATGCACTACACTAAAGAAAAACAAAATCAGATATTAAGAAATAAACAGTATATGCAGAATACTTTATTTACCAACAGTAGTACTGTACACTATAAACATACTGTATTTGCTGTATTTATTTGTATTTACTTTCACTATACTGTACTTAAGTAATTTTTAGTTATATTTTCCATATGGTTAAAATGCCAGTTATCTGAGAGTTTGGAGTGATAGAATGCTGGATATGAAAGAGTTTACTTTAGCCTCAGACAATGGAAGAGTAGCAGGTAACACAGGTATTACCCTATCCTTAGGAATTGTCATTTTGTATGTCTATTTAAATTTTGGAAAAGAAGGACTGTCTCATTTTTGTAAGAATGGGGCCAGTGAAGAAACATCTGGTGTTTACCCTGTATTCTGTGGGAGAGCAGCAAAAGCTGGCTACTTTATTCAAGCAAGGCCAGCTGTGGTCATCTAATTACTACTTTACATGTAGGCAACAGAGCAGTTCTTCTCTGTACCTAGTTCTTTTTCTTCACCTGGTCATTAAATTTCCCTTTTGCCTAGTGTTGTGTTGTTGTGGGTTTTTTTTTTTTTTTTTAATACAACCAGTGTACTAAGAAATCTGTCCCTGAGGTGTATGGTACATTGGATGCTTAGGAAAATAACTGTCTTGATTATGGTATGTAGGAAGGTATTCTTTTTAAGATTTTTTTTAAATGCTGTTTATACTGAATGCTCCCTTTTCCACTGCAGAGAGCTGATTATTTGCTTAAAGGTGGAAAATTGTTTTTTTTGTTTTTTTTTTTTTTTAAGTGATATAACTAAAAGAAGGGGAGAACAGTGGAACCACTCCAAAAGTTTTGGTGTAAAAAGGCAGAGCTCTAGAGCCAAGCATATTGTGAGTACATCTAAGGGAAATAGTTTAATTACTAATAGATGTTGCATTCACTGCTAAAGATACTGCAAATCCTTCTACCTAGATGGTTGGCTTCAGGGAGAAAGGAGCGGTGTATGCGGTTGGAGCGCCTGCCACTAACTGCATTTCAGAAAGAACTTCCTCTTAACTAGTATCTCTAAGTTTCCTGCCCGGATATTTCCCTTTCGCCAGGCCCGGCAGGATGCTCACTTAGGGCTACTCACAAAGAAGGACTCGCTGAGGTCTGACAATAATAAACCCCACTCCCAGTTCGCCTTCTAGGAAAAGGGTATCCCCCATCCAGCCCTCTGCGTTGGGAAGCCGAGCCAGGGGTTTGCGCTAGAGCTTCCCTTGCAGCGCTGTCTTTCTCCTAGGTGCGGTGCAGCTCGAATAACCCTCTGATGCGGGGCAGGAGGCGTTGCAGAAACCATTTTAGGACGCGCCCCTTTGTTTGGGTTTTTAAATCTCCCTGTCCTAGCCCGCAAGCTGGAATGGGTTTCACACTCGCTTGCTCGGCATGAACCAGCAGAGCTCCCGCCTCAATTTCGCCCAGGTTTCCTGGTGATAGAAGGCACTTTAAAGCCCCTCTCACCCTCAATGAGCTCCCGTTAAATCTTTCAAGCCCCTCCTTGCATGGTTCCCTCCGCTGCTGGGACATCTGGCTGCTGCACCTAATAAAGTAGTCTAGATTTTAAATGCACTTCATTGGATTGCTGCGGAACTATAGGCACATATGGCTCATAATTAGCTGGATATCTCTTATAGCTAAATGATTTTTTTCTCTCGCTCTCGGCCCATTCGCATCAATAATGGAAGCAAACAAAGTTCCAATTGTTCCCCGTTGCGGGACATTATGTGCCTGAATAAATGGATGTTGGCTGTGTCTACATGGATTTGCCATATGGCTACAAAGGCCCGAAGAATGGGGGCAGTGTGCTTTGTGCTGGGAATAAGAAGCCGGCCGTGCCAAAGCGGGTGGGGCAGGGAATTCCCGAGGCGCCGCGGAGCTGCCCACCTTCCCCGGGCTGCGGCCGGGACACAGCGTAAACACAGGAAAACCAGCTCCCTTTCTCCCCCCGGACTCCACACCCAGGCGCTCCCCGGGGGCTTGGGTGGCTGCGGGCCGGCCTGCCGGGCACGCCCGGGCCGGGTGGCGGAGATCAGACTGGCTGCGCGGAGCCGCAGCCCAAGCCGCGGCCTGGCGCACGCTTGCGCGCCCTGGGGCTCCAGGCTAAGGCGCAGGGGCGTGGGAGCTGGAGGCCGAGCCTGGCTCTGCGCGTAGGAGCCCGGCGCGGGGACAAGGGCAGGCCCAAGGCACCTGCTTCCCGGCACGCCCGTACGCCCCGGCGGCTCCAGCTGCCTCCCGGCCGGTCGCGCGGGCTGCTGACCGGCAGGGGAACGCGCTGGCTGGGAGCAGGGCCGCCCCGCACGGCACACGCGCGAGCCTGGCCCCGCTGGAGTGAGCCCAGCGCTTGTGTGCGGGGAGCCGGGGTCCTTTGCCCGGCGCTCGGGACGCCTCCTGACCTCGCCCGGGCATCCCAGATCCTGCCGCCCAGCGCCCGGGTTCCCTCCCCGGCTCGCCCGCTCCTTGCCCCGGCACCTCTGCGCCCGAGGTGAGCCCAGGGGTCAGCGGTGCGCCCCGCTCCGCTACGGCCGAGCCAGGCCTCTGGGACCCGCAGCGCTGCCGTGGGGAGGGCGAGATTTCCAGGCGCCAGGTTAAACGACAGCGGCGCTTAGAGGGGCGGAGTCCGAAAGGTCACGAAACCGCTTCGAAGTATTTCATAGGGACGTGGTGGCGGGTACATATAATCCACCCGCAGAAATTACCGTAAAACCCGAAGGCAATTCAGCTGCCGAAAGCCCATGGAAGCGTTAAGAGCCTGCGTTAAACCCCCGAGGGGGGGGCGTTTTCAGCCTGGGAAAGGTGAGCTGACACCCCCGGAACCCTGCCTGGCCCTTGGGCCGACAACTTCGTCAGTTCCCTGGGCCTTTTCAGCGTTCAAGCGCTGCCTCTGCAGCCGCGTCCGATCATGTGTGGGCTTGCGCCGATCCTGGCAGCTTTTAAAAATGTCTAGCCCGTTCCTAGGAAAGGGTGCTGTCCACACACCCGTTCACCCACTTGCAAAGTTGCAAGTGCTACATTTCTGCCGGTTTGTTGGAGTAGAGACTAACCCCCCCACCTCTGAAACTTTTATTGTGTGTTACCCAATTACACTGAGCTACAACTTGGGTTTTCTAGTTATGTAAATACAAAAAAAAAAAAAAGCCTGAAAAATATCAGCCTTTCAAAAGTGGTAATGCACATTTAAAAATATTTTTGTAAGTTACAGTATACTAGGCCTAGAACGTTTCTTTTAGGGGGTCTTTTCCCACCCCATATATGTATATAGTGACAGAATAATACTGTGTGTCTGCCTGGATTGTGAGTAATTTTAAGGCATAGATTTTTAAAGTGGGGTTACCTACTTTTAGTTTTCAAACTTTTAACAGGACTACAAAGTAGTGTCTTAACCGACAACAGGTTGTGATGTTTGTTCATTATGACAAAATAAGCTGTAAAATATTACAATGTTTTGTGGCTATTTTTATAGCTAGACTCTATGCTACAGTTAACAGCACTTTTTCATGTTACCATTTCTATTGCAGTTTTTCCATGATTTATAGCTGACTCCTGAGTACATATTCTGGATTTAAATTGGCATACTAGGAAGCACTTTCTTGCAATTATTGTATTTTGTGCTCCCACATAAAGGAATCGCATACAAGCAAGTTAAAAGATTTTTACTTTGAGGTTTATACACAGAACTTCACAAGTCAGTTTTGCATGTGGTCTTTAGATGCACACTAGATAATGTGGTGTAATGTTTTTAAATATATAAACTTTTCTGGACAAGAGCAGAATGGCCTCCTTTATTGTGTGAAGGATTAAAGGATTCCTAAATGCATCAATGCAGTAGAGGAGCCACTGCGGCTTATCGTGCCACTGATCCATAAATAACAGGTCACTGGAAGAGTTCTGAATCAGACCATTCAAATCCTTGCAAATGGTGTGTGGGTGTGTCAAAGCTTGGCACACGTCAGTGGAACTTGGAGGAGTGTGACAGAGTATCACCCCATAGTAGCACTGGGGAAAGATTTAACTACAGGGTAAGTGTGTTTATAAAACTATAGCCTGGAGAACTAATTTTATATGGAGGGGGAAAGGCTCTACAAAAGAAATAGCCTTCCTCACAAAGAGCATGGAACAATGCAATAGTATTCAATTAAATAGAAATTTAATCCTCTCTTGTACTAAAGGGGTCCAGGCCTGTAAACAAATGCTATACTTGCATTAATTAAGACTTAAGTGTTAACTTTCAAATAATTGATTGCTACTAACTCTAGCAGTGGCCACAGCCCTACTCTCTTAGAGACTGTTACATGCTTCCTTACCACAGATTTGGGTACTGCTTACTATATGGGGGGAAATCCCTTATGCTGTGTAGTATGTGAAGGATGAGAAACTGAGAATCAGTGTCTTTTATCTGACCTAGTTCTGTGGCACTTTTCTATCTTGTGATGCTTTTGGGCAGCAATCCTGTTATTTGAGCATCTTACTTTGCAAAGGTGAGGAAGCTGGCCTTGTTCTGTAGTGTTCTGACCCAGCAGCAAGGGAATGTGAGAATGACTAAGTAGAATTAAGTTTCAGTGTGCAGGAGTAACTAAGTTATGCCTTAGGTGTTCTCTGATATTTATGAGCTATGCAATTTCTCACTCTTGTAACCTTAATACTAGTTAACAACAATAGATTTTGGACTCCTTTTTTTATTTGAATTGTGTGGCATTATTTGCAATGGCAGTGGTACAAACCGGCTCAGGAACCATTGAAACAGATTTGTCTTCAAGTAAAAACTAAAATTTTGATTTATAGCTACATTTCATGAATGCAAAAAAACCCCTATAAAAATAAATTTACATTTTGTAAATAACAAAAGCAAATATATAGTGCCCTTTGGCTTAACCAAAAAAACAAAAAAAACAAACCAAAAAAAAACTATTGGGTATCAACCAACATTACCCACATTTGACATAAATAGAAAATATAAGTTAGTATAAATCTTAAAAAAAAGATTTGTACAAATATACAATTTTTTGCACTGAGAGATCAGCAAAGATTAAACATTTCTTATAAAAGACTTTAAAGCTTTTACACTTCTGGCCAGTGTACTCACATTAGGCATAATACATTTATATATAAAACATAATACATTGCACAGTTGTAAATTAACACTGCTCCGTCCGTGGCTGAAGTCAGAGCCACGCTTACTCCATGCAGCTCCTCTGTGGGGAGAGGGGGTAGGGAGCCCACATCGTAACCCTCTTTTCCCCAGATCTCTTAGGAGATGCTCTTTTCCGAAGTGGGGGCAGAACCGCCGCTGGGCCCCGTGCCTCCCGGGACGAAGCAAAGTCTCCATGGCGGGTCATAGTGCAAAATCTGAAAGGGGTGGGGGGGAAGAGAAGCAGGCACATGAATTTCGGGAACACGCACTGAAACAACCGCGGCCCAGGCTGCTTCCAGCAGCCGCAGAGCCCTCGGCGGCCACAAAGTAACTCGGCAGACCCCGCCCCACCTCCCCCCTCCGGCGAATGAGTCAGCGAAACCCGCTCCCCCGAGGCCGGATGCCACTGGCTGCGCACTCGGGAGCTGCTCTCCAGCTTTAGCAGCGCGGGGGGGGGGACGCCGGGCTCCCTTCTCAGGGGAGGGCTCCCCGCGCCCGCGGGGCCCGGCGAGGATCGGTGGTCTGCAGCGCGCCCACTCCGCCACGGGTCCCCGTGGCCCAGCCAGGCAGAGCGCTGCGCTCCCCCAAGCGCGCTGCCCCGCCCGGCTCGCACTCACCTGGCTCACCGCAGCCGCTTGCGGGGAGTCTGTTCGGGGGGGACGGCGGGCGCGCCAGCGGCGGCGCAGGCGCCGGGATGCTCGCAGGCCGCCTTTGAGTCCGCCGACCTTTTCCGCTTGACAAAGAAATCTGGGGAGCAGAACCAGGAGGGAGGCGTCAGGCACGGCCAGCAACCCCGTCCCCACGCCGCCCGCCCGGCTTCGGAAGGCCGAGCGCCCCCTACTCCCGGGGCTTCCTGCTGCACGGGCCGTGTCCCGGCTGCGGCCGCGCAGCTCTTTACTCCCCCCCTGCCGCTAGAGAGCGCTGCAGCGGGGCCGGGTTTGCTTTCCTCGCCCGGCCGCAGCAGCAGCGCTCCAAGTGCTGGGTAAGCACTTCCCCGGGAGCCGCGCGGAGCCCAGCGCGCCCCCAGCCCAGCCGCCGGCCTCACCTGTGATGTGCGCGGCGCCGGAGGGCGAGAGCCTTTTGAGCGGCGCTGAGGCGCCCGGGAGGGCTCTGATTGTAATCCCTGAGTAGTTGAGCTGATCCGATCGGTTCTCCTGGTTGAGCCGCTCGTTGCCTGCCGCGATAGCGCTCTCCAAGGCCGCCGTCTTACCCGGAGAGCTCAGGGCGGAGGGCCCAGATGCCCCCAGCTCTTGGTGGGGATCCCGGGGGTTAACCCCCGCCGGAGTGTCCAGGCCCCCCAGCGAGGGTTTGGACCTGCCCGTCAGCACCGGGAAGCGGCACCTCCCGACCTGCAGCGTCTCCCGGTAGAAAGCGGGCACCGAGCCTCCGTCAAGCTCTTCCCACTGCAGCCTGCCCGGGCCGGCCAGCGGGGTGTCGGTCTGGAAGTTGTAGTCCCACCGCCGCTGGTCGTCCTCGCTGATCTCCCGGAGTTTGCTCTTCAGCTCCCGGCTCAGCTCTTCGTGATCCACCGGGCCAAAGAGGTTCCTGCAGACCCCAGTGCGGGCGTGTAAGGGGAAAGTCCTGCGGGCGGCCAGGCGCTCCAGAGCCGAGGCGCTGGAGAGGTGCACGTTGGACATCCTGCGGCTGGAAAAGCAGGGACCCAGATGCGGTGCGGCTAACGAGAAACGGGCTGCGATCGCCACCCCTCCCCGAGCCTCTCCGCTGTACGAGAAGGGAGCGCCACCAGCCTCCCAAGCTCTGCGCAGTCTGCTGCTGAGCCCGGGGCTGCCTCGCTTTTTAAAGCCCTCACCAGAGTTAGAGCAAAACATCTATTAGCATAATAGTATTTCTCTTTAATAACACTCCTGCTATTGGCGGAGAGTCCGGTGTACCCTAGGGTGAAATACCTCCACCTCCACTCCTTATTGGCTGAAGGGGAAAATGTGGCCAGGCGCCAAAGTGGCAAGATCCCTGCTATTGGTAAGCCGGGCTGTCAGTCTGAGTGATACACTGGTGCGGGGGGAGGGGGGGCTGAATGGGTTGAGATTTAAAGAGAAGGTTGGAGTAACGTGACACCCAGCCTGCAAACAGTTCCCTGCCCCCTTTGTTTGCAGGCGTTGGTGGCTGGTGCTGCGGCTACTGCTGTGTGATTTTTTTTCTTCTGTTTTTGCCTTTTTAACATGTAGGAGCCAGCCAAAGAATGGAGTCCCTGCATTTTCCGTGCGGGGACTAAGGCTGGTTTAGTGTCTCTCTTTTAAGAGGCAAATGGGTTTAAAAGAAAACCTTTGGAAGAAAAATCTCATAGAATGGGCAAAACATCAGGGAAGACTAGCACAAAAGAAAGCTAGATGCCTTCAGATTTCACAACAAGGGGAAGGAACTTTTTAAAAGGCTTTTTTATAGACACTGGGAAGTATTAAGATATTAGGTACATTTTAGCACTGCACAGTAGAAACAGCATGTGAAAACCTCTGCTTTTTTGCCTGTCTTGACTGAGAAACCTATATGATACAGACTTGTTTGTCTGCTGTAGATGATCTAAATTTACTAGCGTGTTGCCAGGAATCAGCTTTTCCTTCTCTGCTGATCATTAGCAATCATTGATTTTTTTTTTTGTTGTGATGCGGAGTGGGAATCTTACAAGGGGCTCACATCATAATGGGCCTTCTTTAATGCTTCTCTCCACACAAGAAGACAAGGGAAAAGATCAACTTTACAGTGGTTTTCAGGTTAAGGAGCACTCTCCCTTTTCTCCAGTCCTGCGCAACGCTATTGATCCAAGGAAGCCTGAACCTTTGACTGACTTTTTTTTTGTTTTTGTAAGAAGAGGGGGATGAATATTTGTCTAATAACATGTGAATATGGCGGTTGTGAAAAGTCTCCATTTGACTGATCAACGGAGACTTAACTCCTGTCTCTCTATCCAGGCAACAGGTACAGAGCAAGAAGCAGTATTCTGTTGCCTCTCCACCCTGCCAGGAGCATTCTTAATGTGTCAGAAGATGATTTAGTTTCCATGTGCCTTAGGCCATCAAAAGCTGAGTTGGGCCAGATTGGAAAAGTTAAACTACAGGTGAAAGGCTCTGCGTCCTGTTACTAGTTCCAACAGCCACACAGTGACCTTGAGCAGAAGAAAAGCCTTTTCTTTTAAATATTTTTCTGCTCTTTAATCGCCACTGCTGTGAAGCAGTTGGCCTAAGATCAGTCATTGAGGCCACTGGGGTCCAAAGTTTTAGCAGTGAGGATGTTGGCCACATGGAGAGTAAGTCCACAATAAAGTCATTGGTGGCTAAGTTCACCAGAGCCACTTTGAATGTGAAGACTTGGACAGCTCTTCCCAAGTTGTGAGGTGTTGAAGGAAGGCACAGAGGCCTTTCATTGTCAGGTCTCTGGTGTTACATGATATCTGCTTCCATAAGGAGAGACTGTAAGTGTCCGTTGGCCCTATAGAAAGAGAAATATTCAACCGGTATGCAAGATTAGCAAAGGACCACACAACAATCCAGACCTCTGTGCTTCTGTCTCTAACCTACGATACAGGGAAACATCCAAGTCTGGTAAGGGTCACAGATATGTTTCCAGCAGCACAGAGCCTGCCAAAGAGCTATACAAGGGTTTTCCTCCAGCTGAAGAGTAAGGGGAAGCTAAAGGCAATTTGGACCCCTTGAATTCAGCATTTTCTGACAGCCAAAGGACCGACACCCTACTGAGTGATAAAAGTCAGCAGCAGTTTAATTGTTCAAGCTTCTTTAGGTTAAAAGCTTCAGACTGAAGACCTCTAATTTCCACATAGAACTTTTATTATAATTAACTCATGCTAGTAGGTAATGTCAGGTAAAGACACAGATTACCCTCATGGGACAATATAGGAGTCCCATAAGAACATGACCAACTCACAATTTGTGGCTCAGTCTTGTGAGGATTACAGGAACGGATAGAAGAGATCGCATAAGGCACACAAAGGTAATTTTATAAAGAAGTCTGGAGATGTTATGGGCTTGTCAGATATGCTTGAACTCTTAAGTAAACTGAGGTGGAAGCAGCTAGTAGTAGTATTTGGGGAAAATGGTATGTGGGTTTTTCTCATGGAAATTGACCTCCAGAAGACCATGTGCCTTTTGGAGGATGGTCTTCGGGCCATAGAGAAGCTGTTCAGTTAACAGTTCACACAAAGGCAGTAATGGTTCACTGATACAAACAGTACACCTCATTGGACCGCATCAGTTAGAAAGGTTTTTGATATAAACAGAAGAGATGAAAGGGTTGCTCATCAACCAGGTCTTCAGTGTCAACAGAATCTACTATTATTTCTCTTTACTTTGCAACCATACAGGGGTGCTTCATGAACGGGTTGAAAGAATTGAAACCAGTCCAGTCTCAGCCTACAAATACATATTATATGGATATCTTTTTCATAACTAGAGTTTGCACTTCCCTAACCTGGGACTCTCATTTGGCAACATCTCGTCAGGCAGCTGAGGGCTGCTGTGGCATTCCTGGCCCCCAGGCCTGCTGTGGCATTCCTGGCCCCCAGGCCTGCCGTGGCCAGCACTGTGACAGGACTGGGAACTGGGGCTATGGTGGCAGCTGTGGTGGAGCTTTGAGCTGGAGCCAGTGCAGGGTGGGGAGCCAGGGCCATTTGTGTTAGCTGCCACAGAGCTGGAAGCTGGGTCTGTCACAGCTGCAGTGGATGTGGAAGCCAGGGATGGAACAGTGTTGGTGTGGCCAGCCAGGGCCAGAATTAGAGCCAGTGGCACTAGTGGATAGCTGGCAGCTGAGGACTATCCCTGATCTGGCAGTCTCTCTCATTTGGGACCAGTGTGGTCCTTGGTGCCAGATCAGGGAGCTCCAACCTGTAGTCCACTGGAAAAAGGGGCAGGATCCATTCCCTGTACACACACACCACCCACTGTACGCTTCTCCACCCGCAAGACCTGAGAAAAGACTTATCAATATTTTATGAATCCTGCAGACAGTAGCCAGACTAGACATTGTTTCCAGAGACCCCTCTCCAGAATTTTCCCTTCCAGTTAGTTTACTAAGATAGGTGCTAGTTTACAGTGAGAGAGAGGCGTGTTCTGCAGTGCTGCCTCCATTACAGACCTTTCTCAGCAACCTTTTTCTGATAGGAAAGAGAACCAGATCATCTGGCAGAACTTCATATACTGATGATGACCTATTATTTACAAGGAGTCCTTCCTGCTGCTTTTCCATAATGTGTGTAGGAATGGGATTGTATCCCTCTAAATAGTTTGTGAAACCCCTAGAGGTGCTCACTGTGTTCTGTATTTCAAACATCAGCCACAGCACCATAGTTTATATCAGGGATTCCCAACCTATGGGTCAAGACCCAAGGGCAGGTCACAGTTCGATTTGGTAAGGGTTGCCGGCTGGGCAGCTCTGAGCCGCGTGTGGTTCTTAAAGGAGCCATTTGTGGCTCAGTCGCCACCCCGTCCTACACCTCCCAGTCCCTGTCCTGCCCTGCCCTTGTGTGCTGAAATGAATCTCAATTTAATTGGTTTAACAGCCAGCAGGCGGAATCTGGCTGTTAAACCAATTAAATTGAGTCCCATTTCAGAGCAGCAGGGAAGGGAACTGCTTGCGCTGCAGGTGTGGGAAAGGAATAGGAGGGCTGTGAGGAGCACTGCAGAGAAGGAGGTGGTGACCCAATGAAGGAGTAGTGGGGGGCAGCAGTGCACGGAACTCATGAGATTTGTGAGGAGGTTGGGGGGTTGAGAGGTGTTTAAGCCAAGAGGCCGGAGGAGGGGCTGAGACCCAGTGAGGGCTCCACTCTCCAGCCAGCTCCCAGCCATGGGGCTTGGGGTCGCCCTAACACCCTGTCTGGGGATCCTACAGCTGCCATTGCTGGCCAGGGCTCCATGCCCCAGCCACAGGGCTGTGGGTTGTTCCCCCGCCCCCCGGCTGGGGATTCCATGGCTGGTGCTGCCAGAAAGGGTTCCATTCCCTAGCTGGCTCCCAGCTGTAGGGCTGCCAGGTCCGGGCCCTCCATCCCAGTTTTTGGAAATCTTATGCGGGACAGGCAACCCTGGCTGGGGATCCCACAGGGGGAGCTGCCTGTCCCACACAAGTTTTCCAAAAATCTGGCAACCCTAGCTGAGAGGAGTTTAAATTGGGGGGGTGGGGGCATTTTGGGGCTGAGAGGAGTTTCAGCTGGGGGGTGGGGGGCATTTTGGAGCTGAGAAGGGTTTACGCCGGGACGGGGGAGGCATTTTGGGAATGAGAGGGATTTGAGCTGTGGGGTGGAGTGGGCTGAGAGGGGTTTAAGCGGGGAGGGGGGGTGCACTTTTCCCAGGGGAGAACCTCCCTCCCAAGGTTTCAATTGCCTTGGGTACCAAAGTCCTCCTGAATTGTCAAAATGGGTCCCCATCTCAAAAAGGTTGGGACCTGCTGGTTGATATGTAACTAGACTTTCTGTATATTTAGTAAACATGTCATTTAGAATCCCATTGTGCCTGTATGATATATACCTATTTTGTTGCATGATGAGCTAAAGACAACACAGCAGTTAGCATTTCTGAGCTGTCTGTTGATTCTTCCCAGGGATGGGTAAGACTTCTGTCTTCTGAGGTGTGAAAAACAAGGAAACATTGAGAAGGGTGTTGCATATGAATTTGGTGTCAGAGTGTGATGGGATGGTCTGAGCCCCGATACCCTACAGGAGCCAAGGAGCCTTGCTGCACCGCATCCCAGTGAGAGGAGCAAAAGAGAGATCCTCCAAGCATAATAGAGTGGCTGTCTCTGTGACAGCCAATCAGGACCCAGCAGGCTGGTATAAAATAAGCTTCTGGGCAAGGGCCTGGCAGTTTCTCACAGGAGTTTGGCCCAGGTGGGTTGATATGCTGAATGGGAGACCAGCAGCACTGTGGACAACTCAGAGTGCCTGCACCATTTGTAAGTTGGAAAGGGTTGTTTGATGAGAATGTTTGGTTGAATAACAGGGAGAAAAATCCCTCCATGTCTGCAGACTAGAGAAGTGGAGCAGTGCTCACTGCTACATATTCAGTCTTGGAACAAGACTGTGATGTTCAAGTCACTTCCAGACGGGGGTTCTTGGCAGGAAGCCACATGAATGTGGTAGAACTGTCAGCAGATTCATTCAAGAGTCTGAAGCTGTAACTCTTTTGTTTTCTGGAGAAGGAATCAACACACACTGTTCAGACAACTATTCCTGACATTTAAAAGATGTAAGAATTTTCCCTCAAAACCCAAATTTCATTCAGCATAGAAAACTTTCTGGTTTATCTACACAATAGTGACTTAGATGTTATTTCGGGGATGCTGGTGTTTAGATGCATGAAGGGAAAGTGCTCGTGGACTGCGCTATGTTTGAGCCTGTAGGGGCAGTCAATTTACCTCCCATCTCACCTATCAGCTGGAACAATTGTATGGCTGGAGTCCAGATCCAGAGGCTCTGGTGGTGGATGCACACCTGCAATAAGACAATTAACTTCCCTAACCCTCCTCCTCACATCCTTTTGTCATGCTGTCTTGCACTGTGATTTGTGAATTAAGACGTGTGGGTAATGAGAGAATCAGTGACTTCAATGTGATACTTGCAGCTGTGTTATCCAGCTCTGCTGGCACTAACAATACCCATCATTCTGGCAAACATCTTGGCTGACCTGACATGCCCATGCTTTTCTCATGGATGTAAAATTTTGTTTACTATTTTCATAGACCAGAAAACATTATTATGATCATCTAGTCCAGTGATTTGCAAACAGGGATATGTGCATGCTTGGGAGTACACAGAAGTCTTCCAGAACTACTTCAACTCATCTAGATATTTGCCTACTTTTACAACAGGCTACATAAAAAGCACTAGGGAAGAGGGTAGAAACTATAATTTCATACAGACGATGACTTGTTTATGCTGCACTGTATGCTTAAATGTAAGTACCCTATTTATATTCAAATTGATTTATTTGATGATTATGTGGTAAAAATTAGACTGTAAACAATGTTCACTACTAGTGTGCTGACACATATTTTTAATGTCTGATTTTGTAAGTAAGTAGTTTTTAAGTGAAGTGAAATTTGGGTTGTGTGCAAGACAAACCAGACTCCTAAAAGGGTACATTGGTTGCGAAAGGTTGATCTAGTCCAACTATTTGAATAACATTGGAGTTAAAATTTTACCCAGATATTTCTTGCCATTTAAGCCCATAATTTTTGGTTGAATCACAGCATGTCTTTTAGAAATTTCTGTTCTCTGTTTTAGGAGAAGAAAGTATGCAGAATACTTAGAATAATTAAAATGCAGGGATGGTCTGAACAACGTTTATATAGGAATGGCACATTTTTACCCTAAAGGCCCTTCACTCTTGGTATTTAGAGTCATAAACTGTGCATATATATGGGGGCAAAAATACTTTTTAAAACTAGCTTTTATGCCTGTTAGCTGTGTTGGCTCTGCAGGGCTCTAGGGGAGAGAGACAAACTTTTATTGGCCTTGTGCATCAAAACAGTTATGAGTACATAACTTTTGATTGTTTCTGAGAAAGAATCCTATTTGTCAGAAACCATTTTGAGTTTTCTGGACTGGTAGATGGGGAATGGTGGGGAGAGCCTTTTTGCATTGTAAATCCAACAAAATTGATGAGAAGTCATTGAGACAACAAATATAGAACCCAGATCCTCCTAAAAATTTTAGCAGTCCCTGTTCAGTACCAAACTGCACTTTAACCTCCTCACGTGCCATTTTGGAAGCACATTTGTATGAGTAAGGCAAAGAGGTCCTGATTATATATTCTTACAAAAGAGCCAATCAGTCTTCCTCCTTGTGGAAGTTCCAAAAGAAATCATCTTAGGCATGAATAGTGTGGTCTGGTCAGTCACTCAAGTAAATAAGCCAGCCTTTAGATGGTCATATTTAATGGTAAGTCTGCATGGCAAAGAAAACCTGGTGCTGGTGCTTGTGGGGTACAGGTTGTGGGGCATTTTCGTTGCTGTGTAGGCTTCTTGACTTGCAAGTTTCTTGGGCATTGGGACCCTCTGAGGTGGGAGTGTCTAAGGGGTTGGGCTCCAGTCCAAGCCTAGACATCTACACAGCAATGAAACACACAGCCCGAGCCCCTTGAGCCTGTGCTGGGTGACAAGGGCCAGCCGTGGGTTTGTTCTTTGTCATGTAAACACACCCTAAAAGACTTAGGCTTCACGCTACTTTTCAAGGATACCTGTTAAGTGTAAAGTTGCCTGTATTTATCCAAATGCATTATATATGATAACTCCAAACATAAAATAACCTACCCCCAATACTTTAATTTGAAATAATATAAGATAATAGAATAATAAATATTGGTTTTTTTTATTTACTTGTTCAGCATTATGCATCTGTGCAGAAATAATTTACAGTTACACACGTACACCAATAACATTTCATTGTTTGTCCTAGTTAAAGAAAGTTAGATATAACCAAAGTTCAAATACAAGTAAAATACTTAGTAGAGGTGGTCAAAATATTTCATCAAAGCTTTTTCTCAACAAACAATCATTGTTTTAGCATTTGGAATTATACAAAATCTTTCATACTCAAAACTCTGGTTTTGTGATGAAACAAAAATTGAATTATATTGATTAGAATTACATGGAATCAAAACAAAAAGAATTTGGTTTTAAAGCTGGGGAGGAGTTGGGTTGCCAGCCATCCTCCAAACTGTGGGACAGTCCCAAATTTTCCATGAAAAGTCCCGCGTCCCGCACTTAGGCAAAATTGTCCCATGGCAACATTTTTGCATAAATGCAGGACTGCAGGACTTGTCATGGAAATTCCTGGCCCAGGATGACGTTCCGGCAGCTGTGGCTGCCAGGGGGGCTCTGTGCCCCAGACAGCTCCCAACCACAGGAACTCTGGCAGGAGGGGTGGGGCAATCCTGGCAGCCCTGCAGCTAGGAGCCAGCTGGGTTGTGGGCTGTGTGGCCCGGCGGCAGCCTCTCAGCTGTGGCAGCCTCCCAGAGGCAGGGCTGCTGGGTCCCCTCACCCCCCCCCCCCCCACAGCCAGGGATCCAGCAGCTGGGGCTGCCTGTCTGCAAACCCTCCCCAAAAGTCTGGCAAACCTACAGAGGAGGGAAACTCTGAGTTTGAGTTGAATTGACACATTTTTGTTGCTTTGTTGCAAAATTGGAAAAAACATGGAAAAAATTCAAGCCTAATGAAAGTTTTTAATTTCATAAAAAAGTATGGAAAATATTTCTTTTTAAGATCAGCACTAATATTTCATCTCATTCGAATCCACTACAGAACTTCTTTACTCTTCATTGTGAACTTGTTAGTTAAGTTGGTTTACATCATTAGAGCAGAGCAAAGTAGCTAGTGAATGTAGTTTATTCAGTTGCTCAGTCCATCAGTGCAACTTTGGCCATGAGTTCTCTCTTCTTAGTGATATCTTTTCTGTCAGATATATGAGTTTGAATAGATAGGAGTTACTACATTCAGTCATATTCTTGCAACCTGACTTGCAGCCGCTGCCTTGGAATCTTTGATGGGTTCCAGGATTGTCTGTGTAGTTTGTGTTTTTTGTTTTTGTTTGTTTGTTTTAAATTATACATTCAGCAAATCTTACTGCTGTACATTGTAAATTAGGAAGCATGGTACAAAAACTACTATATATATATATATCTATCTATATATCTATATATCTATATATCTATATCTTTGTGTGTCTGTTTGTGCTATGTTTGTTCACGAACTTCTCTTTAACCGGAAGAGCTATGACCATGACATTTGGTATGCAGCTTCTTCTTACCCTAACTTAAACCAGCGTCAGGATTTGGTTGTGCCTGGAAAGTGGAAAATGCCTGAAATTCCAGGATTTCCCAGAACATGGAAAGTGAGGGGCACCAACAGGATGAGCAACATACTTCAGATTCACCAGTGGGGGCAGTGAGCACAAGGAACAGCTAAAATGCAGAGTGACCTCTTGGGGCAGCTGCAACAGGAAAACAGTGGTCACATGGAGATGGGGCTCTTGACCACACCTGCCTCCAGATGGGGAAGTGTCCCCCACACGTGCTGCTCCCTTGTGATTCCCCTCCCACAATTAGCCCCTACCCCAGACATTCTGGGTCCAGGAAACCCTGTCTGTCTCTTCCTCCAAGCTCATGCTGGGATTGGGGAAAGTGGCCCAACCCAAGTCCCACCCCTACTGCTCTCACTGGGGACAGTCACAAGAGCCCTGGCTCCCCTCCCGGTGCTGACCTTCCCCACCTCCCCATACCCCTGCTGCTCTGGCTGGGACCAGGGGAAATAGCTGCAGACCTGGCCTCTCCCCTTCTGGCCACTCAGGTTGAAGCCAGGGGAAAGAACTGTGGCACACCTCCACCCCCAACTCCTAGAGAGCTCAGGCCAGGTCTGAGCCCAGGGCTGCAGCACAGCCCTGGGCCTCTTCTCCACTCCAGATCTCAGGTGAGGCTGGGAGCTGGGGACTGACTTTGTCCCCCGGAGGACAGGCAGGAGGGACTGGGAGCTGCAGCCCAAACTGCCCCTCCACTTGAAGTCAGGCAGTGGGAGCTGAAAGCCACAGCCTGACCCAGGGGACAGGTGGAGGCAGCCAGAAGTCGCAGCCCGAACTTGCTTCCCCCTAGGGACAAGCGGTAGTGGTTGTGAGTTGCCACCTAAACTGCCCCCACCTCTGAGGACAGGCAGAGAGTTGGATGTTGAAGCCCACATTGGCTGCCCCCTCTGAGGACAGGTTGAGGGGTAGGGAGTCATGGCGTGACCTAATCCCCCAACCTGGGGATAAGCGGAGGGGTGGGAGCCACGGCCAGACCCAGACCGTGCCCCCAGGTCTCAGGCTACCCTATCCCCACATCCCTACTTCTTGCCTTGAGCCCTCCACCATACACCCTTAATTTTTTCCCTGAGCCCCATATTTAATTTTTTTTACTGGTACTTCCTATTGCATCCCCCTCCAGCTCCCTGACCTGAGCCCTCCAGAGTGGGTAATATGAAAGTACATATAAGAAATTTATACTTTTCACCCAGATTAGTAGCTCAGTCTTGTCCCAGTTTTGGTGGAGATTTTTCACATCCTCTATTGTGTCGATTCAGTTTCTTATTTAGTATATTTCAGGCTATTTAAAGGTCTCAGCAAAATCAGGGCCCCATTTTACTAAACATTCTAAATTCTTATAGTAAAAGACAGTGCCTGCTTACAGAGGAAATAGACAAGACAAACGAAAGACAGGAGTGGAAACAAAGGTGACGTGACATGCCAGAATGCTCACAGCAAGTCAGTGGCAGTGCTAGAAGTAGCATCCAGGGCTCGTAATAGCTAGTGCAGTGTCCTGTGCATTGGATTATGAGGCCTGTCTTTACAATATACTGCTTCCAATTCAGCTTAGTGCCCCTAAGGTAAATTAACATAGGCTAATATTTGATAGATTTTCCTGCCTATCTTTGCAGACATCCGAGGTCCAAATGTCAGTATTTCCTGGGGGCTGTGGAGTGGGATGGACTCTTGTTCTTGTAGGTTAGAATCAGAAGAACTGAAATGGCTGCTGCTTCTGGCTTTACATTATTTTTTGTCCAGAAGTGTGAGATCAGATCAGGGCTTGTAAACTGAGTAGGCATGATGACCTTTGGCTCTGTTCCATCCTGGGCTTACGGTGGGTTCTGACATACTGTCAGCTTTAAAAGATACCCTGCACTTGACCTTGTTTAAAAGGGATTTGCTGCTGAGAAAAACACTGTCAAACGCAGGAGTAAAATCTCAGCCTGGATTCCAGCACTCTAACTGCCACACTCAAGGAAAACAACATTTTTTGGCCTACTTCCTCCCCTCCCTCCCCCCCTCAGAAGAGAGAGAGAGATTGAGTGAGAGAGAGAGAGGTGAAGCTTCCTGAGGAGCGTGTGTGCAGCAGATTCCTGCTACATATTCTGGAGGGAAGAGATAGGCAAGAACTTGAATCAGATATCACAAAAGATCTATTTTATTTTAGTGCCTGGAGTCTGAAGTCCTTTCTTTAGCCCCAGAACAAATGAAAAAGGCAAGCTGTGTGCAGTTTGCATGCAAGGAGACAATTATAGCCATGAGATGTTTGTATTTCCTTTGTCAAACAGCATCTATCCACATCACCTTCTATCCTGGTCAGGTGTTTCTTAGAGGGGCTGTATTACACAGGTGGTGACAAAGTGTGGTGCGAGGCTAGGAGGGGAACATTTCCTGTGGAGGATTATGATTAACTGGGCTGTGATGATAAGTGCCAGGATATGCTTCATTGCCTTTGCCTTTAGATAGCTCTAACACAAATCATGTAACACAAATCATGATATTAATGTTATTTATTAGTTAGAAGATGTACCCGCTATTGCCATGAGCTGGGTCTGGTCTGGGTTGGGGGGACCTGGGAGGGCTCAGCGCAAGGGATGGGGCTTGGGGCAGTGTGTTGAGATGTATGGTGGGGGCTCTCAGACCAGGGGGCTGGGAGATATGGGGGGAGGTTCAGGGGATCCACAAGGCTGGCTAGGCTGCACTGCGCGGCTGACAGCTCTTTCCAGGGAGCTGGGTGCAGCAACAGGGACTGCACTGCCCAGCCCTGGCCAGGGGCTTCTGCCTGCTGGGGGCAGGGCTTTGCTGCCCTGGTGGCAGGTCCTTCCCAGTGGGTGACGGAGGAATCTGGTGGCACAACTACACCTGACCTTGCTTTAAGTTGTGATAAGAAGCTGCATACCAAATTGGTGGCCCTAGCTCTTACCCTTTAGGAGGAGTTGTTAAATAAATGGACTCACAGATGGACAGACAGACACATTTCTAAATACATCATAAGATTATTGTTGTTTATCATTCCTGTTAAAGGGTTTTTGCTAAGAATTAGTACAAGGGCCTCCAAGGATTAGGTTCCTGTTGTGATTTCTACCAATGCAACAGCCTGAAGGAAAAGGTAAGGGACCAAGTGATCACCTTCTAGTTTGCTCTGTTTGTTTTAGTTCCTACGGCAGGAGTCTCAGACTCGTGGTTTGGGGGCCATCTGCGGTCCAACCCATTCCTCAGTCTGGCCCACACACGACTTTGGGGTTGTTTGTACCCTTCCCCCAAGCCCAGTCCCTGCTCTGCCACTGCCCTCCCCTCGCCCCCATTGCACTTCTTCCCTCAGGCTCCCTCCCCTGAAGTTTTGGAGGTGGTGGCAGAGCGAAGCTGGCAGCTGCATGGCTCTGCTTTCCTGCAGCTCATGCTGCTGTGGTGAGTGCAGGTGGGTCTTACCATAGGGATATGCCGGTAGTGGTGCAGAGATAGCAGCCAGAAGCTGCTCTAACCCTGCTCAACTACTGGTGGTGGCTCCAGGGGACCCCAGGGGATTTTTAATTGCCCTGGGGTGGCAGGGCCAGGGCACACAGTGGGGAGTGTGTAGACTGGCAGGTGGGGCAGGGAGAAGCGGTGGGGAGGCTAAAGACCCCACTCCTGTGGAGCCCTGCCAGAGAGTGGTGCCCCGGTCCAGTAGGAGAATTTGAGGACAGGCACCTGGCCCTAGGGTAAATTGAGACTGAGACCTCTTTCCCAGAGTTTACAGAAGCTGTATGGCAGCTGAGGACTGGACTGGAGATCTCTCCTGCTTCAGTCCCCACAGTGAGGCTGAGACAAAGCCCTTACTATTTCCAATAAAAAAACAAAAAAGCAGTCCTGTAGCACCTTAAAGACTAACAAAATAATTTATTAGCTGATGAGCTTTCGCGGGACAGACCCACTTCTTCAGGCCATAGCTAGACCAGTATGTTTCTGAAGCAGAAAAGAGAAGAGACTGCTCCATGGTGCAGATTTTTAGATCCAGTGGATGATGTTATTTATCTGTGGAGTAATGGCGCCCTCTGATGGCCAAAGGATTCTCCTCATTTGTGCCTCTGAACAGTACAGATTGAGAGAGAGAGAGAGGGAGGGAGGGAGAATATGTAGTAACTCACCTCTGAGGCTCTGTTACAATCTTGACTTTCTTTTCAGACCTCACCTGGGGACAATCAATTTCATTTTCTTTTCCCTGTTTGTTGGCACCAGGATTGCCTTTAAACACGTTTAAATACAGCCGCTTTCTGGGTGCAAGTTATATTAGCCGTGCTGCAATAACTATTTACTGTTTTCCAGTGTAACAATGGCAGCGTATCAACTGGCTGTCAAGAACAACAAAGGGATACGTTTGCTTTGCAAAATTTCTGAGACAGGCCAGAAGTTAATCTCAGAGACTTGGTAGGATTCCAGTGTATTTACCATCCCTATTCATTCACCGTCAGTGTTCCTGCTGCACCTTAGAGTTATGGAGACTCTCTTTGGCTTACACTTCTCCTGCAGTCTCTTGTACAATTCCCAGTGATATTGGCATGTGCCTAGAGCATGTCCGTAGATCTCATCAGAGGAATACACTGTATGTATCGAAAAGAGAAAATTGTATTTCTGTGGCCCCCTCAGAGCTGGAAGAATCACCTCCGAAGTATGTAACACGGAGCCATTTCTAAAGAGGGGGGAGGCAAAAAAGAATTAGATAAAAGTCGTAGGTTCAAACTGGACTAATATTTTAATGACTTGTGATTCAAAAGCAGTTTCCTGGGAAAGGAAGAGCGCCTCTGGTAAAAGGGCTGCAGTTTTTTGATTTCATATCAAAAGAGCACAATTTGTGTGTAGACACTCGAAGGGTTTTTTTTTTTTAAAAAGGCCTGAATTTTCTGAACAAACTTGCTAGTGTAGGCACAGCCTAGTAGAGCAAGGTATCGCTGCTCCACAATCACTCTGCAATATATACAATGCATGCATTGATCTATTACGCACTATAAATTGGGAGTATCTGTTTATTCTGGGAGCAGAAACCATGTTGTGCATGTGGGATACATGTAAGCATGAGCAATTTATACCTGCCCACGAAAACAGCTGCACTTTAAAAAAAACGAAACAAACAAAAAAAAAACCTTGTTAGTGGTTTCCGTCTGGTTCTAAGAAAAGTGAAATTGCCATATTCCTAGTAAAAAAAAAAAAAAAAAAACCAGAGAGGATACTAAGAAGCCACAAATAATGCTGCATTTAACTAATGCAATGAGTCACTTCGTTGGTCTGTTTTAAACCCACAGATATTATTTCTGACTGACAACCGAGTCTCAGATGTGTGACAAAGATTTTAAGGGTTCAGTTTTGAGGTCCCTCGGTCCTGTTCAGAAGTGCTGGTGAGTGTAACCCAGAATGAGGCATCTATATGTCATGTCTTTCTGGTAGGCAGTGGACAAGGTTACACCTGTGTGCACTTTCTTGCACTTTGTTCCATATTAAACAGCTCCCCAGCTGTTGTGCCCCTTTCTGGACAACCTATGGCAAATTTAAATGTTAGCTGCAGATTTTTAGCTTCTGGACTTCAAACGGGGTTTTTGCCCAAGTAAAGACTACAGGACCAGGTGCAAAGATGTAATTTTCCCTTCATGCAAACATCAGTTTAAGGTGCATACTCTTACTACTCTCTGATGTGGGACTGCAGTTGCCTTTCTGTCCCATCTCCACACATACAGGACCTTTATTCCTCATATCTCTTGTGTAAGCTGATTAATTTGAGGAGAAGGGTGCCACTCAGTGTGAATAGGGGTAACACAATCTGGCCTAGAGTGGACTAACATAAGTCATTTATAATGGGATATACACCACCCCACGCCTCTCTACAGAGACCAAACTTTAAAGGGCGCGATCCATAGTCTATGCAGACTGAAGGATGCCTACTATACACCACCCACTGAAACTTTCTCTCACACATACACACACATTAGCAGATTAAGACATTTTATGATAATGTTGTATTAGAAAGATCTCCTGCACAGATTGCTGAAATAAAAGGCCCAGGAAAATGGCAATCAGCATTACTGCACTGAATGTTTTCAAAATAATGAAAATGGAGATGACCACATTGAAGTCAGTGGCAAAGGTCAGTGGGGCTGGGACTCAGCCTTAAAATCTTCAGAAAACTTTGGGTATGGCTCCAGATCTTTTGGTTGGGGTTCCTCTCCAAATAAAAATAAGACAACTGGTCATTCTGGGTACATGGAAATTGTAGTACAGGTTGGATCTCTCTTGCCCAGAACTCTCATCTGGCAACATCCCTAATCTGGCATGATTTTAATTTGGATGACCACTTATCATGGGTATAGCCAAGTTTCCTATGATTCCCATTAAGTGTGTTTACAGCCACTAGTTTGTTTACAGCCAACTGGATCTCAGTGTTCTGTGCTGTTAGTTACCAGTAATTTACACTCAAATGTTTTCGAAGAGTCCTGTAAACAGAGGAAGTGTTGCTAGTGCTGCGAGACAATATCGACCTCCTGTGGTCCAGCAAATTCTCTCATTCAGCACCAGTCAGGTCCCAAGGATGTTGGGCTAGAGAGGTTCAGCCTGTACAAAACAGCTGTGGTAATTTAAACAGATAGTTGCCTGATCAAAGCAAGTTCTAGTCTGAAAATGATTGTGTACAAAGTAACATCCTGAAAGTCTATGGTTATTGTGCCTTACTGATTTACAGCTCAAATGTGTTGAGACTGAAAACATAACTAAGTATTTTTCTAACTTCCAGCCCTCCAAACTTAAGCTGGATTCTTTTCCTTCTATTGCATCATCAACAGTGAACAAAGATCCTGCAAGCCAAGTTAGGGGCCTCCAAGATATCTTTGCAGCCCTGCTGTCTTTGTACTATGTCTTTAGTGTCACCTCAGCTGCCAGTGGGTTGACAGGTGTGTTGCTGATTAGACTTCAGCCAGCAATTCTATTGATAATGCACAAGAAGGAAGAGACTCCAGCACATTTGCATGGTTCTGCTGGGCTAACAGGAGTGAGAATTACTAAAATCTCTTGACTTTAAACCAGCAGCTGAGAATCTGAACAAATGCCAGGAGCTGATCTGTTGAGTAACAGTGTCCTTTCTGCAGTGTGACTGTTCAGAGCAAAGCCATACTTTAAAAAGTTTGGTACAGGTTGAACCTCTCATCTGGCAAACTCTGTAATCTGGCACGATTCTAGATAGCTGGATCACCACTTATCCTGGGTGTGGCCAAGTTTCCCATAAAGTTTGTTTACAGCCACCAGTCCTGGCTCTCAGTGTTCTGTCCTGCTATTTACCCGTTTGTCTTCTCAGAGCCACGTGAGCAGTGAAAGTGTTGGTAATACACTGGAAAATATTAACCTCCCATCATCCAGCAAATTCTCTTGTCCAGCATCAGTCAGGTCCTGAGGGTGCCAGACAAGAGAGGTTCAACCTGTAGTGTGTGCACTTGAGCTCTCTTCTTTAGGTAGCTTAATGAAGCCAGATGTATTGCTATCCTGAAGACTGACAGGAAAGTGACCTGTATTAATACTTCTACCACAGTGCTCTTTGCATGCAGCATTCTTTTTGTAACTAAGGTATTTGCAAAAGCTGTAGGGCCACACCTGGCTTTTGTGGGGCTATTTGTAAAGAGCTAGCAAAATTTGGACAGGAGTTCCCAAGTACTGTTCAATTTCTGGGAAATCTCTATTATACCACATTTTGTTGTTTAATGTCTTTGATTTGTGGTAGTGCCAGAAAATCTTACCATAGACATTAGTCCATCTTGTGCATTGCTGTATTTTGGGCTACTTAAAGGTGCCATCCTTGCCTGTCTGCTGCCCTTCTCTCCAAATCTTCCCATTTCGTGGTGATGTCGTTCAGAACTGTTCATTTCCATGTTCTTCACAGTCTTCCTCTCTTTCTTCTTCCATTTTTCTGGCTTCCATTCCGGTGCGATATTTGCTGCATGATTTTTCCCAGCCCTGGCCACTGATTTTTGTCTCTTGTAGATGGTTTCTGAGGGGTGCCTTGTTCAGCAATTTTCGTAAGTTCTTCATTCATCTTCCCATCTCTAAATGATATTCCCAAAAAGCTTCTCAGGTCTTTGTGATGAAATGTGTCCAGCTGTCATGTACCTTTTTTGGCAAGCTGCCCTGTGTCGCTGCTCTGTGTTGAGGTGGCCATAGCAATTGTTTTGCATGCCTTCAGTCTGTCTGGAGGGAGAAGTCTTTGAGTTACCAGAGGTTTCTGAGTTTTTGAAATGCAGCATTTGCCTTCCCATTTCTCCTTCTTATTCCCTCAGAACTGGTACTGTTTTGGCTGATGGTACTTCCAAGCAGGGGCAACCTGGCTGTTGGGGGGGTGTGATGAGAGGCCATATACCCACCTTATGGTAGGAGGGGCCAGCCAGCTGAGGAACTAGTGGGACTGGAGGGCTGACACTGGCAGCAGGAGTCTGCATCCCCGCACTTGCCAGCAGCTGCCAGGACGGCACAGCATGATCGCTTTTCCCACCACAGCTGGTGGGTGTGGGTGAGCACAGCCTCACTGGGAGACTATCAGGACAATGTGGCCAGCATTAACAGCAAGAGTCTGGGCCACCATCTACTCCCACTCCTGCACTCACCTGTAGTGGCAGGGGGAAAGGGGGAGTGCAGCCAGGTGGCTCCAGCTGATGTGGCTCTCTGGCTGCACTGCTCCACTTCTTGCCTGCACACACCGCTCCATTATAACAGCTTAGAACATGGCCCTGGAAGTTTCCTTGAATTAGGCATTGGTAGCAAAGTAAAAAACCTTCCATAAATGACTGCCCTAGTGAAAAGCAATGAATAACCTGTATTTTGAGCTACAGCTCCTCTCGGTAGCTGTAGTCAACTTGGTTTGGGGCTAACAAATTCTTTTGCTCATATCTCTTTGCAAGTCCTACTTTGTTGTTCTTCCTGCAATGCAAATGTTGGCTTGCTTGTATAACTCACAGTAGGTGGGTGTGATCTTTGACTTCTCAAGAGCAAGGGCGAGCGAGGTGGGGCCCACGGGCTGGATCAGGCTCACAAAGCCTTTTCGTCTGGCCTGCAGCCCACCCCTGTGCACGGAGCAGTGCCACTAAAAGTGTCTGGCTGCCCCCTGTGGCTCTCTGTGCTATGAGGGGAGGGCTTTGCATGCTGCTGCTCCTGCCCCCAGCAAAATCGCTCAACTCCCATTGGCCATTTCCTGGCAATAGGGGCCTGAGTGATTTTGTTGGCGCAAAGGCAGTGCGCAAAGCTGCCCTCTGCAGCTCAGAGAGGCACAGGGAGCAGCCAGGGGCTGGGGCCTCTGGGAGGCAGGAAAGCCTGCCAGAAAGTGATGCTGGCTGGGAGCTGCTTAGCTAAGAGCATTCTGTCAAAAAAACAGCCATGTAGACGCTCTGGTGCCCTTTTATTGACAGACAGCATTTCTGGTTCACTGGGCCGCTTTGTTTGCAGATCTTCTGGTTAGCCATTCTGTCGAGAGAGGTCTGCGCAGTCTGTCTGCTCTCTGACTGATCAGATTACTCTTTTGATCTGTTTTAATGTGTAGACCCAATCTGTCAACAGAAGTTTTGCTGGGAAATCCTTCCGATAGTCACTTCTGTCGACAGAGGCTTCTCATATAGACATAGCCATAGGGTGTACCTCGACCTCAACTCTCCACTTACAGTGCAAATCCAGTCTGTACCAACCCAGAGTTCACAGGTACCTCAGCATGGAGACCCTTTACATGCTGGCGCAGGATCACTTGCTGGCGGCCCGCTGCTCCCACTGTCTGCCTTTTGCCTGCTGCTCTCTGCCAGCCACCCCTGCCAGCTGCTTGCCTGCTGCTCTCCACTGTCTTCCCCCTTGTCTGCTGACTGCTTGTCCACTGCTTTGTGGGTTTGGCTCTAGGCAAAACCCTGTGATTTCAGCTTCAGTAGCTTCATCTGTGGGCCTAGCCAGAAGAATCTCAGTATCCACCAGGGAGGATTCTCACAGAATAATTACAGACCCCAGCATTAGTCTGGGGCTTTAGATCTATCTTTGAACAGTGAGGGAGGGACTAGTTAAATCATACCTATTGCTGCAGAGCCAGAAGGCTCCCACATGGCTCAATCACAACCCTTCCCTCTCCTCCTGCTCCGCAGTGCTCTGCCGAGGGGATCCTGTGTGATCCACATCGTACACAGCAACGACTGCCCTGTATCCACACAATAATTTCAAGCATTGGTGATGTTCCGCAATTCTTACGTTGGGTGATAACATAAGTTGTGACTTTACAGCAACAAGTTGTTTACAATAGGTGAAACACCACTGTTCCATCTGCTACCCAGCAGGTCTTGCAAACAGAGCAACTATTTATTTGCATAGCCACACCCTGAAACTCTTCCCCTTTCATGGAAATGATCTATAAAGAACACATTCCTCAAATTCCTGCTTCCATGTTCCTGACATCTACATAAGCTCTAGCTAGGTTATTTCCCTGCTTTGTTTATGAGATGGTCATGTGAAACTATCTAAAGCCTTACCAAAGTCAGGATACAGTAGATCCTCAGAGATACAAACAGCTCTGGAAAGGAGGTTGTTCCTAACTTTAAAATGTTTGTGACTCTCAACAAAACATTATAGTTGCTCTTTCAAAAGTTTACAACTGAACATTGACTTAGTGCTGTTTCAAAACTTTACCATGCAGAAGAAAAACCGCTGCTTTTAACTATCTTAATATAAATGAAACAAGCACAGAAACGGTTTCCTTATTTTGTCAATTTTGTAAAAAAAAACTATATCTTTATTTTTAGTAGCTTGTTCAAAGGTAGCTCCTTGAGAATTTTGGGATGTATTTCATTAGAACCTGAAGACACCTAGCTTGTCTAAGTAATTTTTATGTTACTCTTTCCCTATTTTAGCCTATGATCCTACCTCATTTTCACTGGTATTCTTTACCTTAGATGTCCTATTACAGTGTTTCCCAAATTGTGGTACATGCACCACTGATGGTATGCAAAAGGATTTAAAAATCAGGAGATCAGCATTAGGATGGCACTGGGAGAGGGGGGCACACTGATAAGGCTGAAGTCCTAAAAGTGGCACGCAAATGTTTTAAGTTTGGGAAACACTGCCCTATAGCATTAAACTTTTTGGTGTAAACTGAGACAAAAAAAGTCATTTCAGATTTCTGCCATTTTCACATTTTCTGTTATGGTTTTTCCCCTCATTGAATAACATGTCCCACCCTGTCCTTGGCCTTCTGTCTTTCCCTCCCCTCTCACTTACAGGAGAAAATCCACTAGGCACCTAAATACTTTTGTCCTTAATCCTTTGTTCTGTATGTATGCTGCCTGGCTCAATGCAGCATGTTCCTGCATGCAGCAGTATAAACTCTGAGTAGCAGCTTTGACTGCAAATGTATGGTCCTGCTCCGGATTTGTGCTGAAATAATGTGGAATATGGCCAACAGGGAGCCAAATGAGGACCTTGGAACAAAATGTTAAAGATGTTCAACGGCCTAAGTATGTAGAGGCATGCCTAGTGGTATTATGAAAAATGTCAGTGTGCTCTGGAAAATCCCACTAGACACCTACATACTTTTGTCCTTAATCACAAAGTGCCAGATTTTTGTTCTGTTTGTACACTGCCTGGCTCAATGGGGTCCTGGTTTGTGACTGTGACCCATGTTTCTGGGTGTTACTACAGTACAAACAAAAATAGGCATCTTTCCCTGATTACAAGAAACATCCTGGCTATGTCTACACTAGCCAAAAACTTCGAAATTGCCATGCAAATGGCCATTTTGAAGTTTACTAATGAAGCGCTGAAATACATATTCAGCACTTCATTAGCGTGTGGGCGGCCGTGGCACTTCGAAATTGATGCAGCTCGTCCAGACGGGGCTGCTTTTTGAAAGGACCCCAGCTACTTCAAAGTCCCCTTATTCTCATCTGCTCACAGGAATAAGGGGACTTCGAAGTAGGCAGGGGTCCTTTCGAAAAGGAGCCGCGCAGCGGCGAGCCGCGTCAATTTCAAAGTGCTGCGGCCACCTGCATGCTAATGAGGCAAAATGAGGCATTTGCATGGCCATTTTGAAGTTTTTGGCTAGTGTAGACATGGCCCCTGTGTTCTATATCCAAATGTGTTAGTCTCAGTCCTGGTTGTACTCTGACTCTCATTCTGAATGATCATGTTACGGTTGCAAGAGAGAAGCTACACAAATGATTTTTACAAAAGAATGACTCCTACCCCACATTTAAAGTTTATCACTTTGGTCATTTTCATGTGTTTCTCAATTCAGGCTTCCCCCCACCCCCACCCCCATTTGGACCTTGTTGGTACACATGTCCCATTGCTCTTATTCTGATTCTGCAGTGCTTCTGTGTTCAGCCAACTTTGCTCATGAGTGTCATGTAAGAACTAGTCAGTATGAATAAACACTAGAAAAAGAGGCAAAATTCACCCATCATCGAAGGCTCCAGTGGCAGTTCTGCTATACAGATTGGACATGTGCTGTGGATATGACATCCAGGGGCACCCAAAGTGGGAATTATGTAAATCAGAAGCATCTCTGTTTTAGGGCAAGCATAACTGACTCTTCCAGCCTTGTGCTGAACTAAGGCTGTGTCTATACTAGACATAGAAGTTGACCACTGATACACAATTTTAGCTATGTCAATTGTGAAGCTAAAATCTACTTATCAGCTGTCAACTGCTATGGCTGTGTACAGGGACTCCTCGCTAGGAGTTCTGGGGCCAACTTTGACCCTGGAAAGCACCATTTCACGCATGTGCAAAACAAGACCCCAGAAGATGGACCGTGAGTGGTATATGGACCTAGCCTTAGGGTTGTGACCATAGCAGGGCTGCATAGATGACCTTGGTTGTGGGTTGGAGGACTGGGTTTCATTGTCTCTGACTAGCTCACTTACACAGGGGCCATTAATTCAGGTTTTCTGCAGGGGAGTTAATTTCATCCAACGTGACCTTGGAGGCACAGTTTTTACAGCAACACCTTTTTTGCAGTTTTTGATGACTTTTTGCAGAAACATATACTATCAGAAACATGGAGGATGGAACAATTTTTCTGACTGCCATTGCATCGAACTGTAAAACCTGACTATAATGGGTACCACTTCAAGTCAGGGAGTATTGTAGCAGACCTCCCTGTGCACCTAAAGTGCCAGCACCTGTGCTAGGGGACAGTCAACAAAAACAAATCAGACACCACAACCTGAATCACATCTATTGCAGCATAAATATTGGTAACTTGGAACACACAGCTAGGGATAGGCCTGTATGAAAAGCAACTATCATAAAGGCACTGAACACTTTGAGGAAGAATCTATTGGAAAAGGGGCCAGGTGCAATCCCCAGTATTCATTGGAAGCCTGCACTTTCCTGCGTGACATGTCTTCACAATCTTGCTTCTTGCAGAATGGACTGTATAGCCACGAGAGCACACGTGACACCATGACATCATCATCCCTTACGACAGCAGCCGTACTTGGTTGTGAATTTTGTTTCTCACTGCAGCTGAGATTATATCGAATGTGACTATTGAAAATGGGTTCCAAAATATTTTGTTATAGAAAAGCAGCAGACCCAACACAGTTCTTATATGTCAATCCACCAGGAGGGCCACAGGCCCCGCTACACTCCTTCCTGCTGAGTTGTTCCTTATCGAGGGAGTTGTACCATTGATTACAGCTGAGCTACACACAGAGTAAATTCTAAGTAAAGGTGTCAAAATCTGGCCCTAGTGACGCCCGGTTGAAGCCAAGGAGCTCACACTGATGTAAAGCAGAACGATATTGAGTCTGTGTATTCCAGTTCCTGGCTGGTATAATTCTGTTTGATTAAAAAATGCATTCAGGCCATTACACTGTTCCAAATAGTTATACATAACCCCAGAGGCACTGAGAGCACATGCCTTTAGCTCCTACGGCTGCAGGATCATTCTCTCCTGCCCATCCGGGGCTATAGGCCTTACATAAGCAAACTCGGGAGCAATGGTCATGATATCTTCACCCTTAAAGAATATCAAGATGTCAGTTTTAAGCATGTGAAAGTACATATTTTAGCTGTGTTTATTCAGAAGGTGGCTAGAAAGGATGGATGGACTTTTGCTTAAGCTTTGGACTTGGAAGATTATTTGAGTTCACATCCCCCAGATCAGTTACAGATTTCTTGCATGAGCTTGGCAAGTCACAAAGTCCTCACCTCTCCATGTGTAACATGAAGATGGCAATACTTTATTTTTGCTCTTGTCTACATTATAAACTCTTTGGGCTTACTATGTGCTTTTTTCAGCATCCCATGGAGCTGCATTCTCAAACCGGGCTTTTGGCTTCTCCCTTTAAAATGGTAATAAGAATCAGCCCTATCTGAGTCATGGTACAGTTTGCACTTTAATGTGCAAAATAACAAAGCACTTACTGAAATAATGAACAATAGTCATTTCCATTTTACAAAAACTACGTGTGGCAGAATAAGCACACCCGCATTGTATTAGAACAAGTTACAAATAATTGCTCTTTGCAATTTAATACCACATAAAAAGAGCCAAAAGAAATCTACAGCCACTGGGAATCTAATTTCATTGCCCATTTGGACTGTCTCTGCAATTTTTATGAAAATCACCGGTCTGTTGCTATTTTGTAAACGAAACATGGCTTTTCTGTTGGCCATGTGGGTTCTATTTCCATTCATTAGTGAACTGCTTGTGTGTGTGTTTGTATGAACACAATTAGCCAAAAGAATAAATCAGTCAACAAAAAATGGAACCAAGTCTAGCAATATCAGACCATATACCCTTTTGTTTGCTTAACTGTATAAATCTTTCACCAGTTTACAAATGAGATGGGGGATAATTTGAACTGTTGAGTAACAAGCCCGCTCGTATAGCTTTTTCTCTAGCATGTTTCTTGATGAGTAAGTTGTCTGTATTCTGTGACCTGGAGAGAAATGTAGAGGACCATTTCCTTTCTGCTCCTGTTCTTAGAATGCATATCAGACTAGGCCACAGCTCCTGGCTTTGAAGGACTTCAGTGTCAAATACCTACTTTTAGTACTCAACATAATTACAAAAATTTGGCATTACCAATACACTTTGAGTTTGTTTTGGGTTATTTCTTTTCTTGTCTCTTCCTGGGTGCTATCACAAGGGATTTAAGAAGGTAGAGCCTAGAATATGAGTGACAATATACATTGCTTTTATTGAATTTTTTTTACATCTAAACTGTAGATTTGATGGTATTTAAGTAACATACTAATCTAATCGCTCTCTGACTGGGAAACATCTCTTAGGTACTTACATGGCTCACATTAGGATTAACACCTGAGCACCTCACAATTTTACCCTGTTTAGCCTCATGGCATCCTGGCAGGTAGAAGAGTGGTATTGTCCTCATCCTAGACATTAAGGAACTGGTGCAATGTCCCAGAGGAGACCAGCAGCAGAGAAAGTAATTGAAGTGTAAATCAGGCATTAAAGCTGGACCATAGCTTACTTTCAGTGCATACCAGCCCAAGAAAGACATGCTGGAAATGTAATGTGGAAGGTCTGTGTGGTCCAGCTCTATAAAGAGATTTCCTGGGGCACAGACCTCTACTCTTTTGAAGTCACTGGGAGTAAGAATCTGCATTGGAGGATCAGAAACATATAATGTAAGGCTTGCTGCAATATGGTCTCTTTTAACAACTGAGTACATCAGCACTGGAGCTGCTGACCCTTTGCAATTCTGGGCTGATCCAGAGGCCCAAATGGTGCCTGGCAATGACGGGCCAAGAGGACAACCACAAGGAAAAGCAGCTTTAAGTCAATTTCACATGCTATGTATTGCCTGTATTTATTGGTCCTTCAGCCTAGTTCTGTCCCTCTGTGGAAGGAGTAGATTTCAGCTAACCTGCTCAGAGGACAAAAGAGTCCTGTAGGACCTTAAAGACTAACAGTATTATTAGGTGATGAGATTTCGTGTGACAGACCCACTTCTCCAGATCTGGAGAATTATAACAGATAGCGGAGAGAAAAAAGAACTTTAAAAGAAGATAGGAAAAAATGAAGGAAAAAAGCTGCTCAGAGATGCTAGACATAAGGTTGAATGTCCCATATGCATGAAATTGAAAAAGGAAACAAACTACTGATCAGAGAGGTAGCCGAGTTACTCTGCATCTTCAAAAACAACAAGAAGTGCTGTGGCACCTTATAGACTAACAGATATTTTGGAGCCGCTTTCATGGGCAAAGACCCGCTTCATCTGACGAAATGGGTCTTTGTCTACAAAAGCTTATGCTCCAAAATATCTGTTAGTCTATAAGATGCCACAGAACTTCTTGTTGTTTTCAAACTACTTAGTAAAAAATGCAATCTACTGTTGAACTGAGGAGACTGAGAGGATTCCTCACAATTACTGTTGTTTCCTTAAAAATCTAAACACCCACCCCCAAACACTTTTAAAGCCAACATTTTATTTCCAAGCCATAGCTTTGCTGTGGGTAGAGTCCCATACACCAGTACACTCTTTTAGAAAGCCTTGATTCCCACAATCAGAGATTTCAGCAGGGATTCTGTCTGAATGATAACAAGAGTCAGTAAGCTGTGAAAACCCTTGTTTTGAAGATGTGCACTGCTTTCTCATTCTTTGTGTTCTTCCAGTAATTGCCAGGTAAACAACCATCAAGGGGCAGTGTTAGACAGTCATTCATCAACGCTGTAAAACAACTAAGATAATTTTCATCCATGAATACAATGCGGGGTGGCAGTCAAACATAATCAGCGTAAGAATTCTCAACAGATTTGTCTCCTGTCTTTTCCTTCTCTCTGCCTCCACCTTCACCTTCTCAACCATCCACCCCCTTTGCAGCGTACAATTAACTATGCTGTACTAATAAACACTTTTGCATTTGCTCAAGCATCCATTTATAGCTACTTTTTAAATGAATAAGTTTTTTTATTTTTATGAAGTGTGATAAATTAGTTATCACATGCTATCAACGGTTATCTAGTCCACTAACTCCAGCAATTCAGCTGCCATGCTAATTCTTAACTAATGTTCCTACAGGTACCACAAAGGATCAAAGAGTTAATTAACAGGATTTCAATTTTAAAGTGTGAGTTGGCTTCTGTGCAGGTTTACAATGCAGCAACTGAGGACAGAATTTGTCTCAAATACCTCTGCAAATTTCAATAAACATATTTTTCTGAAACTGCTGTTGACTCACAGGTATGTTAATGAGGATCCAAGTTCACCAGTGGCGTAAGGGAATGCCAACTACTAGGGCTTCAGTGGAGTGAAGCTGTCTGATGCCAGTGGTACCATTTGCCTTTTGACCATAAATTTCATCAAAACGCAGCAATCCCAACGTCAGGCTTACAGCAATATAGCAAATGGAAAGAGAGGTACAGAAACTTTTTTGTCTCCATCTGTCTAACCAACTTAATTTTAATCTCACGCACTTCATCTTTATCAGTTATTACAGTTGCTTCTTTGATGTATGAATATCGTTATCTGTGAGGACGTTTAATGGAGGGGTAGCTGTGTTATCTGTAGCTGCAAAAACAACGGGAAGTCCTGTGGCACCTTATAGACCAACAGATTTTTTGGAGCATAAGCAAAGACCCACTTCATCAGCTGCATCTGCCCACAAAATTCCTTATGCTCTAATAAATCAGTTAATTTACAAGGTGCCACAGGACTTCTCATTTTTATAAGGACATTGAATTTTAACAGAGATTCTGCTGACTTGAGAATATGGTGGTTTGCATGCACAACAGACGGCCTTTAGTTTTGGATGGGTCATTCTAATCAAGGCTTGATAAGAAGAACTTCGTCCTGGAAACAAGTTAGTAATCATGCAGTGTGGCCCATTAGCAGGGCATCTGACTTCAGAGGGGTAGTATTTTAAAAATGCATGTATGGAATATAACATGCAGGAAGTTGGAAATGCGAAAGTAGATAGGTTAATTAAATGTCAGGCAATCTTGCAAACACAGACTTCAGCAGGGCTATTTGCGGGAAAGGAGGTGTGTATTTGCATTATCAGGGACAAAAGTTCACCTCCAAAAATTTCAGGTGGAAAAACAATTTCATGAAACTTCCTTGTGCAATTTGTGTTAACAAATTAAAGCAGTACATTCTCTAGACTCCCCTCCCCACCATTTTTTGCCTGGCCTATATTATGAGGAATTGGGGGCAGGGGAGCAGGGGAGGGGCAAACTAATCATAATGATCCATTCTGGCCTTAAAAATCTGTGAGAATGGGTCACCTCTGGCGATGCTGAAGAAAGAGAAACCTTTACTCCACAGATTTGGTTTCCAACATGCCAACCACTAGCCACATGTGGCTCTTTGGCCAGATGAGTGTGGTTAGTTGGTTTGAACAATAAATATATTTTCAGAATAATGTGGCTAGTTCATTACAGCAGTAGCTCAGAACTGGTTGACAGTCAGCACCTACATCTTAGTGTTCTAGTAAAGATGTCTGTAATGGTGTTAAGTAATATATAGAGCAGAGATGGGGAACCTATGGCTGTGGCTTGCCTGGATCGTGCCCCTGGGGCTTGGGGCGTCTCCCAGCCCCAGCATCAGGTCTGCTGTAGAGGAGGAGGGAGCCCCAAGCCTTATAGGTCAGATCCAGGCAAGTCAAGGCTGGATCTGGCCAATGGGGTCTGCCTGGCAGGGAAGGGGTGGGGGTGGGGAAGAAATAGCACCGCATGCTGTCGCTGCTGCTCCCTCTCCACCTAGCTAGGGGAATAGCAGTGTCGAGAAGAGCTGTCTGGAGGCTTTACTCCTGCCACTCTGATTGGCCAGAACTGTGGCCAGTCGGAGCAGCAGGGGTGGTACCTGGGAGCTGTGGGAACATGGGGCCATGTGTGCCCCTGGCGAGCTGCAACAGGTGAGCACTCCATCTCTTGGACCCCATTCACCCACCTGCTCCTGCACTCCCTCCTGCCCAGGTCCCCAACCCTCCAGCCCACTCCTGCATCCCTCTACTGCTCAGTCCCCCCCACCCCATCCCCCTCCTGCACTCCTTCCCATCCAGACCTCCATATCTCCATCCCCTCTCTTGCACCACCTCCGACACCAGCCAGATCACCCACCCACAGTCTGCTCCTGCACCTTCCCTCCCACCCAGATCCCACACCCTAAGTCTGCTTTCTAGCAGCCCCCTCCCACACTAACTCCTCATGTTTGGCCCAACAGAGCTGGGGCTGGTGTGTGAGGGGAATGTGGTTTTTTTCTCATTTGTGTAGCTCCCAACTGATTTTTCTGTGGGTCCATGGCCCCTGATCCAAAAAAGGTTCCCCACCCGAAGAAACTCAAGGCCTGATGCTCCCTTCCCTTTTAAAACTGTGTGTAAAGAGAGTTCAGACCATCTAGTTATGACCTCTTTTGGGGCTGGATGCATAACAATGGTAAAGTGGGAATGATCTCAAAAGGTGAATTATCTGGAGATCTGAGGAGGATACCGGAGGCAATTCCATGGAACCCGGGACATTCTGGTATGTGTCCAAAAGCTGAACTCTGCTTGGTATGTCTGTCCATACTTCCTCCTACAGGAGGTGTGGAATCTTAACTGACAAGCAATAGCTTTCAGTGCATTTTGCATTAGAACTTCAAAGAGGAACATACCACGCAGAGCAGGTGCTCGGCAATTCATTGGCTTATCCAAAATTAGCTGTTTTGAATGTTGAAAACCTTGGCCTTTGAGCTTAACTTTTGCTTTTTAGAGTCATGTCCCTTAACTATATTGATTCCCAGGTTTGACATGAAAACTGGCATCTCCTCTCTATTCCCTTCTTACTGCCAGCAGTGCTCAGGCCAATCCAAAGTGCACTCAGGTAGAAGGCATACAGACTCCTTTTGGCAATGCTCTATAGAGCACAGCTGTGGCAGAAGTAATAAGGGGTGTGGCCAAATTTGGTAACCTGTTTTCAAGTCCACTTTGCACAAGCTGATCAGTCAACACACGGAAGATTTTCAGATGCAACTCAGCAGTTTTTTCCCATGGGGTAAACAGTTACATTTTATTTGGACTGCACTTGTGATGCCTATGTCTGGTGCAGCTGGATTTTTGAACCCTAAGCCTCTCAGACAGTTTTGCTGTTAACTTTCCTTTTATGTTGAGTGTTATAATTTGTTCATGGTCCCCTGTTCCAGCACGTAAACCAGGAAGTTTTGTTTTGTATTGTTTGCTGCTCTTTCTTGCAGGAAATTTAGCTGCCGAAGAATCACTTCTTTCAGGCATAGATGAGTTGAACGTTTAGCACCAATCTTCCACAAAACCAGGCCAGTCTGTAAGTAAATTCCTCTTTTTTAAGTGACCAGTGTGATCCTAGCTGTGGGGGGTTGACTGTACTTGAACACAGAGTTTAGTTTATGGGATCAGAATTAATAACCATGTCTCTTTGTGTTGCTTTCAGCTATCATGCTGTAGCTCATTTGGCAAAATAGCATTCCTGAGAGCTCTCTGACCATGGTAAAACTGCCCTGTATGACATGACACTTCCTTCCAAACAGTCCCCTATTGATTTGTATTGTGGTAGTGCTCAGGACCCCTGTCATGGGCTGGGGGACCCCAGCATGAGAGGCTCTGTACAACAGAACAACAGGATCCTTGCTCCAAAGAGTATACAGTCTGCCTTCCCCTCAGACTTTAAACACTCTAATAGAAGGACAATTGTAGTCTCATAGGTCACTTTACAGATGTCCCACTGTCACTGTTTATCTTGAATCTTGCAAAAGTTGGTATTTTTCTTGGAGCCTCAGCTCTGGAATCAGCTGTTAGTCTGTATCTTGACAAAACAGATCTGAAGAAGTGGCTCTGCCCCGTGAAAGCTCATCACCTAACAAATTATGTTGTTAGTCTTTAAAGTGCTACAGGACTGTTTTTTGTCTTCTTCATGTGGTCTTAAAGTCTTTATATTAATCTGTATGACTTCCACCTTGCCCCTTCAGTCAGCCCTGTTCAGTATGCTCTACTGGGGTCTCTGGCCTTAAAATATGAATGGTTACTTACCACAAATCTGCGTCTCTGGACTGCCTGGTAATATAAATATTAAATAATATCATGTGTAGGTAGCATATGTGAATCTACCAACTATGATAAAGGGGCCCAGCTGTGACTAAGTCAGAGCATGCCTGCAGCTGATCAACCGTATGAAACCTTAAAAAGCATAGAGTAAATGCACTCTTATTGGAGCCAGAGCTCTGAGTTGTTGGCTCTGTGCGGTCTCTAAAGATCACAAGTTGCCCTTTAAATTCCCTTTTTTGAGCCATTGGGTCCAGTCCTGCTTTTAGGTACACTGTTGTTGCAGACAACCTTTTCATGAGTGAGAGCAGGGAGGAGTCCATTATCTGCCCAGATCCATTAAAAGTAGCACAAAGATTGACATCTTGAACACAATTCCATATCATGAATTTATTTTTAAAAGTTGAAAATGAAACTAGTTTGTTCTGACTGGCCTTTATTTTTTTTTTCTCTTTTAAAGAGCCAGCACCTTGAGAAGTCTGAATAGACAGTAGTGACTCAATATGCCCCTGCTATGCTGTTGCAGTAAAAATTAAGATGTGAACAATTGTACTCTAATCTTAGCCCTTTGGTACCAAATTCAACTGCTAATGTTGCCAACCCTCCAGGATTGGCCTAGAGTTTCCTGGGATCATCATCGATCTCCTGATGACAACCGAAAGCAGTCAGGGGGAGTTTGATAGGCTGGGGGTCAGGCGAGTCCCTTGGAATAGCTTCAGAGTAGGTAACCAATTAGCTGCATCTATGCTGGGATTTTAAAGATGACCTTGTTCTCTTAATCCAACAGTTAACTCCAAAATAAGAGACATTTGGGGAAAAAAGTGACGCACTATGCTGTGTGGATCAAAGATAACACAGATGGGTCTCCATTTGTGAACATGAAATTAGGGGAAAAAAGAAAACTCCACAAAACAGAGTGACTCAGCAACTTTTAGGCTTTTAAGCCTCAAACTACAAATATGACTTTTGCACCTTGCATGTGAAAAGAGCTCAAGTTTCTAGCTGAATATTCCCTTTCAGGTTACACTACAACCTGGGCTGCAAACCATTGCCTGAGCGGCATGCATGAAGGGGCCAGCTCTGGAAGAGGGAAACAGGAACTGAAATTCAAGAGCACAACCTTGCAGGACCAGAACAAGCCAGAAAATATGTTCCAAAAGCAACAGGTGATTTGGCTCACCTATCTGATTACAGCCGTGGACCTGACCTGCTTGTTCATGCAGATTGGAGTCATTCCAGTGAGTACCCTTTGAGCCTGCTCTAACAGAGCAAACCACTTTCTCTTAACACCGACTATTCTGCTTTTCAATGTTAGAGGAGACTTTCTACCAGGAAAGTGGGGAGAAAGTTTAGCTCTAAGAAGTTGCATGTAAGTGAATGCAAAATCTTTTCACCTGGCTCTCCAGCCACTGAGGATAAATAGAGGCATGTAAGTAGTGACAGACTGTTTAATTTGTGCCTGAACTTGCCCACCTGAGCCCTGGTGCCTCTAGGCTTGGCAGTTTGTAGCTCTGGGACCGGTGGGCTTGCTGTGTCAGTTATGAAAGTATTTAAAAAAAAAAAATGGCTTGAGCCCTGGCATCTCTTTCATTAGAAACTAAGTATGGTAGGCAGTTGATGATTGATTATTTTGCAGTAGTGCTTGGAGGTGTCTGCTGTATTATGCTGTGCCCTGTGCAAACACAAAGTGAAGTTTATTTAATAATTGGAGATACACATCTCCTAGAACTGGAAGGGGCCTTGGGAGGTTATCTAGTCCAGTCCCCTGCCCTCTTGGCAGGACCAAGCACCATCCCTGACATCTATTTGCCCCCATCCCTAAATGGCCTCCTCAAGGATTGAGCTCATAACCCTGGGTTTAGCAGGCCAATGCTCAAACTACTGAGCTATCCCTCCCCTTGTTCCTAGAGAGTTTACTATCTAAAGCACAAGCTGTAGTAGGTAGGTCCACAAAGAAGATGACAGCTAGGACAGGGAACATAGGGTAACAGTAACTATCTTATTATTCATTGCTTTGTGCATAGGACAGCTGTAATGAGTCAGTCAGGAGAGGTAATCGCAATATGCCACATGTCTAGTGGCTCTCAGGTGGCATCTTTCCGTAGGCACCATGCAAGAGGTGAGTTTGAAGGAAGGATCTGAAAAGTGATTAAAATGGTGGGTTACCAGATTTTGGCAGGGCACTTCCCCACATGTAGAGAGAGCAAAGGTGTTTGTGTGAGACTGCAGCTAGCCCTGCTCCCCACGTAGAGGTGGGGATCGAGTTTGCATTGAGATAATAGAATGGATTAGGTATGGGGAGGCTGAAGCGTGAAGATGTCCATGTGGAAGGCCAAGAAAGTTGTTTGCTGCAGTGGAGGAGGAGGAGTGAAGAGAGGGTCTCAAAAATGGTGTTGGTGTGATCAGAACAGGGAGCTGGAGAGGTGATCTCTACAGCAGCATTTTCAGTGGTCAGGAGGCACGGGTGGTAGTATCATGGTTGTGGGGAGGCTGTGCCTTCCCAAACAGCTCCATCTTTCCACTGCCTCTCCAGTTCCTGGAATTTTGCCCTGGCTCAGAATGGTTGAACTGGGACAGTCTCGCCTTTTATGGTGACCTTTTTATAGAGCAGCTGACTCTGGTGCCAGTGCCATATTACCTGCCCATTTGAGCTATGTCTACACGTGAATGCTACATCGAAATAGCTTGTTTCGATGTAGTGACATCCAAATAGTCTATTCGATGAATAATGTCTACACGTCCTCCAGGGCTGGCAACGTCGACGTTCAACATCGACGTTGCGCAGCACCACATCGAAATAGGCCCTGCGAGGGAACGTCTACACGCCACAGTAGCACACATCGAAATAAGGGTGCCAGGCACAGCTGCAGACAGGGTCACAGGGCAGACTCAACAGCAAGCTGCTCCCTTAAAGGGCCCCTCCCATACACAGTTGCACTAAACAACACAAGATCCACAGAGCCGACAACTGGTTGCAGACCCTGTGCATGCAGCATGGATCCCCAGCTGCAGCAGCAGCAGCCAGAAGCCCTGGGCTAAGGGCTGCTGCACACAGTGACCATAGAGCCCCGCAGGGGCTGGAGAGAGAGAGTCTCTCAACCCCTCAGCTGATGGCCGCCATGGAGGACCCTGCAATTTCGATGTTGCGGGACACGCAACGACTACACGTTCCCTACTTTGACGTTGAACGTCGAAGTAGGGCGCTATTCCTATCCCCTCATAGGGTTAGCGGCTTCGACGTCTCGCTGGTTAACGTCGATGTTAACATTGAAATAGCGCCCAACACATGTAGCTGTGACGGGCGCTATTTCGAAGTTAGTGCCGCTACTTCGAAGTAGCGTGCACGTGTAGACACAGCTTTGGTGTTCCAGGGCTGGGAGTGCTGCTGTGATGCTACCAGGCACTCCAGCATTAGGGGCAGTGGGACCATGACACCTCATGCTCCAGAACTGGAGCACTGCAATGAGGAGTGTGGGAAACAGCAAAAATGGTTAGGGGAAGGGGTGGTACTTTGCTCAGAAGGGGCCAGAGGCTAGTATCCCCCCATCGACCGGGTCACTGGACATTCATGCTTAGCAAAGGTGCCGGATTGCAGGTGCCAAAGCCAGAGTGGAGGATGCTGCAGTAATTGAGTTGGAGGTAATTTTAAAGGGATCTTAGCATTTAAAATTTGGTTCCTATTCCTCTCACCACTCTCTGAAATTTTTCCTCTTTTCCACCCTTTTTTTTTTATTTCTTTTTCCCCACTAAGAGAGCTCTCTCCCATTTCTGTGTCTCCAGAAATAATCTGCTTCCCCCTCAGCCCACCCTCAGTCAGCCAGTCCAACAGTGGCTGCACTGTTGTTTGCATGGTCTCTTAGCGCTTATCTGTGGGCAACTAATGTAATCATACTGGGCCATGAGACTAAGAATTAAAACTGTCCACACTGAAAGAATGCCAACAGTTAACCAAGCTCTCTCCAGTACAAAGAGGAATACGGGAGCTAGATACATCTTTGCTTTACTCTCTCTTTCAGCGGCAGTATTCTTAAATGCAGGTTGCATCTCCCTAAAATGGAACTCTGGTCTGGCAATGCTGGACTGTGGATGTTCCCTGGTCAGAGAGCCTCAGTGGCCAGGACTACAGCAGCAGGAAGCTGGCAGCTAGGGCCCCAGCTCAGCTTGATGCTGGGATGACCTGACCTGGATGCTGGTTCCAACTCCTCTACCCTGGTTCCAGCTCCCCTTCCACGATTTCTGTTGTCCTGGCTACCAGCTCTGCAGCAGCTGCAATGATAGGGAGACCCCAGCTGGAAGGAGGGCTGGGACTGGGTTCTGGGGCCAACAGAAGGCAGCCTGTCTGGAGTAGTGACAGAGTGGCCATCTGGGGCTGGCAAGTGGAGCTGGAGGCAGGCTGGGGTGGCAGGGGATTTCCCCAGTCTTCCACATTTCTTCATTTGGGACTGGTCAGGTCCTGAGGGTGCTCGACCATGGAGGTCCAACTTGTGCAACTTGTAATGAATATGAAGACTGTCCAGACTAAAATATGTGCATTGATCATGCCCCTTAAACAGTATCCAAGGATGAGCTAACACTGGGATATTGTGTTGCCTGCCTGCAAGAGGTGTTTAGGTTGGGCTGCATGAAGAAAGCTATTTGCTGTAATTTTCAAGTGACTCTTCAAGTGACTGTCTAGGTACATTTTTAGGCAAAGTAACTTGATGCAGTGCACATATCAAGTGTTGCAAGGTGGCTCTCTTGTTTCCAAAATGCATTCAGTTCCTTTAATGCTGATGAAAATGCCAGATTACAATGCAGGTGATCCTGTGTACAGGTGTTAGAGAGCTTTGGAAGTGTAAAAATGTTGTGTTCACATTAAAAGCTATGAAGCATAAGACTGAGTCTGAAGATTTGTAGGGTTCTTCAAACTTTGGGGATGAAGAGGGGACTGAGAGTACCATTTAGTTTGTGATATTAACTCTACTGGCTTGATTAAACGGGTGACATGATGACCTGATTGCAAGAGCTACTCAGAGTGATGTGCGCTGCATACTGCAAGACACAGGAGGCTTATCTAAAACCCTCCTCTTTGCTATTAACTGAATGGTTAAGACCTTCCTTGTTTGCCTCAACATGCTAAGTGAAAAACAGAGACAAGGTGGATGACGATTGGACCAACTGCTGTTGATGGGAGAGACAACAACCTTTTAAGCGACACAGAGCTCTTCTTCGGGTCTGGGACCCATACTCAGATTTCAACAGCTGCATACAAATTGAAGAGCCTGTTTAGCGTAAGTATTTAATACATATCCTAAGGGATAATTCATGGGGACATTTCCGGTTAACATCTCTCCAGCCATGAGAGTTAGTAGGCTACAAACAGTTGTTGCTGGGTCACTTAATGCACTGGATGAACCTTAATTATAACTTTTGACGACAGTGTGGGTGAAACCAGACAATAGCTATACTCTCAGTGAACTGACACTGAAAAATAAGACAAAAACACCCTATCACCTATGCATGAACAGCTTCATTGTTGAACGAAGCCTTGCAAAGCCTGGGAGTTTAAATTTCTATCTCTGTGGTAGACACTAGAAATCATAGTCTTAATACAGGCACTAATACACCTACTCTTTCTGTCCTAGGACCACTCTGAATGGTCCATTCAAATTATGTGCTACTTATGCTAAACTGTTTGTTTGTTCCATCCTGTATTTAGTTGTGACACTCTCTGGGTTCCTTTCCCAGACCTGAGGAAGAGTTCTTCATAGCTTGAAAGCTTGTGTCTCTCTCACCAACAGAAATTGGTCCTATAAAGATATTACTTCACCCACCTTGTCTCTCTAATGCAGGTTTTCCCAGCCTATGGGTTGGGACCCAAACATGAGTCACAATTAGATTTTCTAAGGGTCTCCAGATAGGTGCTTCTGAGCCAAATGTAACTCTTTAAGGAGCCATTTGCGGCTCTGCTCATTCCTCCGGCTCCCAGTTCCCACCCTGCTGCACTGAAATGGGACTCAGTGTAATTGATTTAACAGGCTAGCAGGAGAGATCTGGATATTAAACCAATTAAACTGAGTATAATTTCAGTGTGGCAGGGCAGGGAACTGTCCACGGTGCAGGTGGGGGAAGGGAATAGGAGGGCTAGGGGGAGCTGTACAGAGCTGGTGATGGTGGCCTGGGGAAGGAGCAGCAGGGGGCAGCAGTGGCACTCTTGTGAGGTAGAGGGAGGGCATTTTGGGGCTGTGAGGCATTTAGGCCTGGGGGTGGAGGGATTGGTTTGGGGCTGCAAGGGGTTTAAGCCTGGGGGTAGAGGTGAATCAAGATTTTACAAAATTTTTTTCCCCAGGGAAGAACCTCCCCTTTCCAGTTTGGAATTGCCTTGGGTCACAAAGTCTTAATGAATTTGTCAAAATGGGTCACCGTCTCAAAAAGGTTGGGACCTGCTACTCTAACGTCTTGGGCTCGACCTAGAACAACACCACTGTATTGTCTAGTGTAAAAATAGAGAGACAGTTCTGCAACTGATATTCTAGGTGCCATGTAGGGGAGGGTGCACAGCATCATGCCCCATCCCCACACTTTGTGACCACTGCACCACTTCCGCTGAGTATGCACACTGCTGTGACTTAGGAGTAGTGGTTTTGGGGCCAAGCCACTGCAGGGGAAGCAGGGGGACTATCCCTGCACCTACCAGAAGTGTGGTGCTTCCATAGGAAGAGGTGGGTGGGAGCAGAGCAGGAGTGGAGCAGGGGCACGAAGAGGGTAGGGCAGAGCAGGGGCCCTTGGCTGGTGCACTACTGTAAGCCCCGCACCGGTCACCTCTGGTATAAACTGGTGACAGCAACAGACCCCTGTTGCTGCACCATGGATGATGATCTGGGCTGGAGACTTTAGATTTTTATCAGCTAACTTCTCTACTCTTTATGCTCCACGTATTGCATTTATGGACAAGCACTGTTGCGTTACAGTAGGGTCTCAACATTTGGGAACTTAAGGTTCAGAAATTCAACTATTCGCGAGTGGCTGGTTCCTGGCGTGGGGCAGCGCCGGTGGTCATATTCGTGAAATTCAACATTCTCGAGTTCTCAACGTGGAAACCTTGTAAATGTTGAGACCCTACTGTAGAAGTACGTGATCACTAGTAGTCATGTACTGACTGATGTTAAGCTCTGGAACTTTCAGAAAAGTAGCATCACTTTTCCTCCATTTTATTTAGTACTTGGCAAAGAGCCTGGGATTGGATTCGGTTGGATTTGGCTACCTCCAGACAACCTTTGGTGTGCTGCAACTTCTGGGAGGTCCTATTTTTGGAAGGTAAATAAGAACCATTCTTGTGAACCTTTCATGCCCAGTTATTTATTTTTGTTTTTAAATCTACTTTATTCCTACTTCTGGATCTTGGGGAAAAATATTTTAGGAAGCCATCTGGATTTACTAAAGCAATGGAGAAATAGTAATAAAAATACTGTAACAAAATATTTTGATGTTAGTTATTTCTCTAAATTTGATTATTTGGACCCAGAGTGCTTAGCCATAACATCTAGCCCCTGCAGAGCTTGCGATCTAATGCCATAATCCTGCTAATGCTTACTCATATGAGTAAGTTTATGATCAGGAGTACCAGAAGATGAGTGTTCTTTGGCCTTTTTGTTAACCAGTGTTGTTGTTAAGTAGTTCTAGTGGGAATCCTAGAATTTCTGTGCATGATTCAGATCTTACTTACACTGTTGCAGCAAATTACTTCAGTGCAGTAGTTCTTTACACTGGTGTCAGTGAGACTAGAATCAGGACTCAAGTATCAGAGGGGTAGCTGTGTTAGTCTGGATCTGCAAAAGCAACGAGGGGTCCTCTGGCACCTTATAGACTAACAGAAATGTACGAGCATAAGCTTTCATGGGCAAAGACCCACTTCTTCAGATGCAGGTAGTTATACCTGCCTCTGCCAATTTCCACTACCTGCATCTGAAGAAGTGGGTCTTTGCCCATGAAAGCTTATGCTTGTACATTTCTGCTAGTCTATAAGGTGCCACAGGACCCCTTGTTGCTTTTGTAGAATCAGGACTGTATGTTCAAACAGCCCTACCAAAAGGAAGGCAGGAGAAGCATTTGAGGTTCTCCTGTGTTTCTGCCTCTGAGCAGTTGCAAGAACTTAATGTTATGGGATATCTACTTCTTCTCCAAGTAAGAAGATGAGGTGCACTTGAAAACCTAACAGAGATGGAGAATGTACAGTAAATAGTACATTACCCTGTTTAGAGGCACACCAAAAGAGCAGCAGAGTAAGTGTAGCATAATTCAAGTGGCTTTTTTTCTATAAATGTACAAAACTATAGGAAAATAATTCTGATCTGGATCTGTGAGAAGTGGGTCTTCTGAAGTTCTATTCTTTCTCTGTGGATGGAATATCCACTAAAAGTAGTGGGAGATGCATGCAGGGATGAGGGCACCTGAATACAGAAATCTAATTAGAGTCAGATCCTTAACTGATGTAAATCAAAGTAGACGTACAGAAAACAAAATTTGCTGTACAAATTGAGATTGAAACTTCCCTGTGTGGAACCATGAAAACAGTTTGTCACAATATGGATGTAGCTATATAAAGAGGAATTCCATAGATTAGTTAAAGTGGGCAAAAATAGGAAATAAATTCATAAGAAAACCTTAAACTGCATTTTTTTCAGGCCTCAGAAATATTGGGGTTGAGTGTGAGATTAAAGCTGTGTCCACACTATTCCCTTCCTTTCAGAAGGGGCATGGTAATGAGTGAGGTCAGAATATGTTAATGATTTGCTACCATGAATATGCAGTGCCTCATTAGCATAATAGCAGCTGCAGCTATTCGACTCCAACATCTTAGAAAACACTAGCATGGAATTTTAGAATGCATTTGGCACTGTTAGCTGAAATGGGGTACCAGCTCACTCCTAAATCCTAGCCCAGACAAACTTCTCACTGAGCCACATTTTCAAGTACTCAGTGCCCACAACTGGGACCAGATTTTCAAAAAAGGAAAAATCTGATCGGGTGGGTGGAACAACCGTACAACATTGCCAGCCTGGATGTACCATATTAAGCAATTGTCAAACAAGTTCCATTACTAAAATGCTGCATTGTTTACATGCTAGGTTTGCTGACCAGTTTGGCACCCGAGCTGCATTAACTGTTTCGTATCTCTCTGGATCTGCCTTCTTCCTACTACTGTCCATCTCCACCAGCGTCCCAGTTCTCTTTCTGTCCAGAATTCCATCTGTGTTTATGCATGGGTTACCAGGTAAGGGCATGATAGGATGACCCTAATAGCAGGCTCAGGAACTTCCAATCTGTTTGTAGGGCCTGTGGCAGACAAAAGGCAGTGGAGAATAGGAGACTAGTGGAGGGCAGAGGCACCAGGAAGTGCGTGAGTGGGTTTCTGTTCCCTGCATAGAAGGTACAAGAGGTTTATTAAGAGTTTACCTGCAACAGCAGCAGGCTAATTAGACATCTGCAGCCAGTTAAGGCCAGCAGGCACACCTTAAAAAGGTTCCCTCAAGTAAAGGAGGGGGAGGGAGAGGAGAAACAGACCAGAGAAGAGGAAGTGGTACTTGGAGAAAAGGAAAGACTCAGTCAGGTATGAGGGAGAAGTTATTAGAGGGGAGCAGTGAGAGAAGTGACCCAGGGAAGAGGCTGCTGTAACTGGGGTAGAGGAAAAGCTTTGTCAGCTGCTACTATTTTGGATCCCTGGGCTGGAGCCCAGAGTAGTGAGTGGGCCTGGCTTCCACCACCTTTCCCCATGCCCTGGAGATCTGCCTCAGCAGAAAGACTGCAAGCCAGGACCATTAGAGGGGAATTGGCTATGATTGAGAGTGGCTTTGGTAAGCAAAGACCCTTGCCTCTGGAAAGGCAAGAAGCAGGAGGTGGGGTTGTCATGAGCCTCTGAGGCACAAATAAAAAGTCACTGGGAAGCACAGGACCCAGAAGGCATGGCTGGTGCTCTGTCAGGCCTCAGCCTGCAAGTCTTCCTCATGTAAGTAGCCTTATTAAAGTCAATTGGACTAACTCTGTGTGTGTGTGTGTGTGTGTGTGTGTGTGTGTGTGTGTGTGTAAGTAAGTAAAGGTTGCAAAATCATTCTCTGTGTAGTTGGTTTTTAGGAACATGAGGCAACTTGTTTAATGCTTAGAGAAAGGGGTTGGGAAGTAAGACAGTGAAATCTTAACCTTAGCTCTGCACCAACATGCTGTGTCCACTTATGTGGCTAGGATGGATGACCTAGAATGCCACACTCAGGGCAGGAAATAGGCTGGTGGTTTACTCTATAATTGGATTCACCAACAAAAGGGCTTCTGTAGTACCACACTGGTTAGCTGGAAGCCAAACACCATTCACTTTAGACCTTCCTGCCCTTGGCTCCCATCCAGACAACCACTAATAGTGAGAAGTTAGTGAAAGCTCATTTCAGCATGGCTGAGGTTCTTTTTAATCCAAAGGATCAGACACATCCCCAGGTCCGTTTGAACCTCTGATCTTCCCCAGCCAGAGGGAGTGACAGGATTGCTGGGTCCCTGTACAAGGTCAAGGGGTAGTGGGGGTACCTTTGTACTCCTGGAAGGGGCAGGGCCTTGGGCAGAAGAGGTGGGTCTGGAGCTAGCTTCTCCCCGACAGTCCTTCAGTGCCACTCAGAGCATGCTGCATGGGGCTCTGGTGGCAGTTTTAAAGGGCCTGGGGCTTTGGATGCTGTCACTAATGGTGGCAGCTGGTTCATGGGGCAGCTGCCTCTTCCACCCCCACACTGTCAGTGGGCTTGTCCCTAGATATAGGGTTACCCTTGAGAGGGAATGTATCTTATTTTTATATGGTATCTGTATCAATATCTACCAACTCACATTGTAGTAATGTGTTACAGTGTGTGTGTATATATAGTACATTAACATGTGAGTTGGTGGATACTGATACAGATACACTCCCTTTCTTTTTGAAAGGTCAAATATTGCATATCAATAGACTAAAGATTTATTCATGTGCAAATGTGCACCACCAAGAGAACCACATTCTGCTGACTGTGGGCAGCTGCATGTACTCTGCAAATCAGCTGGGCGGCATTTGAATCTCTCCAGTGTGGCCAGCCAAGCATTCTGCTTACAAGAAACACTGGTCTTAAGTGCCTATGTGTATGTCTACACTGCAATTAAAAACCCACAGCTGGTCCATGCCAGCTGAGTGTGGCTGTGGGGCAATTTCACTACAGACTAGATGTTTGAGCTAGAACCTGGGCTCTAGGCCCCTGCAATGTGGGAGGAAGAACATTTACACTGCAATTAAATGACCCACTGAGCCCAAGACAGCAGGCATGGGTCAGTAGCAGGTTTTTAAATGCACTGTAGGCATACCTTGAGTTGTTGTTGATCTGGTCCTCGGTTCTTTGGCACAAACAGTAGAAGCTAGTGCTATTAGAGGAAAAAGTCTTGGGGCCAGTTACCGTTCAGTGGAGTATTTGCGTGAAGATCTGGCTCAGTGTTACAAGGCCTGATTTTTGGGGGAGCTCTGTCACTTGCATGTGTGCAGGGTCACCTCAAGGGGTAGATTTATCATTTGGGCTCCAGAGTCTTGTTTCTTGTGGGTTCTGTGTTCCTCATCAAGTGTTTGAATATCTGTGCAGGTGCTCAGATGGTCATTACAGATCTGACTACTCCTGCTGAGCGTGTGGATGCATTAGGGAAGCTTGGACTTTGCTTTGGAATAGGAGTAATCATTGGATCATCCCTGGGTGGGACACTTGGCGCAAAATTTGGGTGAGTGAGTTATTTTTCACTTCTTTCTGGCAGTTATAACAATTGACCTGCTGAGGGGTATTTTTTTTCTCCCCTCATTAGATAATGTAAAAATATAACTTTTTTTCTTATTCTATACGTGCAAGTTTCAGCTGCTCCTGCCTGGTCTTGAGGCCAAATCAACCCATGATACAAGTAAGAGCAGCCACAGGGTTTCTGTAACTTTTCCTGGCGTGACTGATCTCCTGTGGCCTGTTCCACTGGTTGTGGATCAGCAGAGGACTGTGGACTCCAAATCTGCCCCTCCATCTGAGAATGCCTTCTGTGCCCAACAGCCTCAACATCTCCCTTTGTGGAGCTGTGATGATACAAAGGTATCTTATTAAGGGCCAAGGATCTTTGTCTGTGCAGCTATGTGTCAATTTTTTTCTGTCTAAATAAGCTTAGTTGTCAACCCCCCACTCCTGCAAGCGAGGTTCAAATCCGGGGGCCTCCTGCTTCTTCTAAAGCAACTATTGTTAAAAGCTACAAACAGTCCAAGCCCAGGCTCTAGGCATGTCCCCCTGATTCCCTAAGCACTGAAGCTTTGTGTGCTGTGAAGCAGCTTTATTGCCAGTATATTTTGCCCACTCTCGGAAGACCAAATACTGGGTTAAACAGACCTTTGGTTCTTAGTAAGTTCTGTTAAAAACCAAGTTGATATGGCTTTAAATTTCAAGTGGTCTGAGGCTCACAAATTACAGCATCCTTAGAGGGAAGCTCAATGTAATGTGGGATTTAGGAAGGAGAGCAGAGATGGAGAGGGGGGTTATGACAAATGAGGCAAACTCCCTCCTGCCCCCGCCTCCAAAGCAAAACAAGGATGAGCGAGTTTGTGTAACCCAGACTTGTCAAGTCTAATCATTCCTAGGAGTCCTCTAGAGCTTTTAAAAAAAAAAATGTTGTGGTTAAGAGAATTTTGCTACTAAAATGGAATTGAAACTAAGTCCTGCACTAAAGGCAGATCAAAATGTGTGGTATTTGAGATTGCGTGTGCACACACATGGCATGAGGTCCGTGGGATAAATGCGTGTTTTGTTTTTTTTTTTTTTGTTTTTGTTTTTTTTTTTTTTCCCCCTGCAATCATTTAAAACAAACTGGATTTGTGGAATAGCTTCATAGGCCTTAAGGCCAGATGGGATCATCCAGTTTCATCCGCTGCACATTGCAGGCAGCAGAAACTCACCTGCCTTCTCCAGTAATAGAACCCTGTATGTTCTTGGGGAATTAAGCACCTAAAAATGTTTGAAGATCTGGGTCTTAATCTTTTTTGGGTCTCAGTTCTCCATTTCTTTCAGATCCAGGTTGATAGTCCCTTCCTGTTTCACAGGGGTGTCATGAGACAAATACACCAATTATGTGATGTATTCAGATACTATGATGATAGGAGCCTATGAGTGCCTGAGAGAGTCATCTAATGGGAAAATCCTTCCAGACCCATACTTGTCTTTTCCTCCCAATATAGCAGCCAGCACCATTTCTTCAGCATTTTCCTTCATAGTCACAATTAAAAAAAAAAAAAAAAAAGGCCTGCATGTTATACTGCCGCAGACTCTTACCCATCCCACCATGCTTTGCTAAAGGAGGTTGATAGGCCTCCCTTCTCCCCCTCTTTCACTGGAACAAATTTGCTGTGCACTGGTGGTGTGAGTCAACTCCCCAGGTAACAACCAAGGTCTTGATCATGTTTCCACATACCAGACCGTTCTCGTGTGGTAATGCTGGGGAAGGGAGGGGTGATCCCTGACTCCCCTCTCTCTGTCTCAGGAGGCATATTGATCCAAGTTCCCATGATTCTTCCATGTGTATTTTTAAATATTTGATGTGGCATAAGCATTAACAGTACTTGAGAAATCTCACTAATTGGAGAAATGGAAATTGCAAGTAAGTCTCTGTCCACTTGGTGCCACTGTTGGACTGCAGTCATCCTTCTCATGAAGGAGTAGTTGGGTTCCACACACAACAGTGAGCATACTTGTTCTCATTGTTTTGGTTTTATTGTGTTGAATCCAGGTACCATTTAATTAAACAAAAAGAAGTTTGTTTAAAATCCCACTTTCATGAGCTTGATGTGATTCTTAAGGATAGTACTGAAGCAAAAAGCTTAGAAAGCTGGAAAAACATAGTCAAGTAGCACTTTAACAATTAGCAAAATAAATTATTAGGTGGGCTTTTGTGGGACAGACCCACTTCTTCAGACTATAGTCATACCAGAACAGACTCAATATTTAAGGCACAGAGAACCAAAAACAGTAATCAAGGAGGACAAATTTGGGGGGGAAAATGATCAAGGTGAGCAAATCAGCACGTTTGGGGGGGGGGAAGTCAAGAAGTAGATTAAGCTAAGTGTGCAGACGAACCCCTATAGTGACTCAGAAAATTCCCATCCGGGTTCAAACCATGTGTTAATGTGCCGAATTTGAATATAAAAGCCAGCTCAGCTGCTTCCCTTTGAACAGTGGTGTGAAAGATTTATTTTTCAGTAACGCATACTGTTAAGTCTTTAACAGAATGCCCCATTCCATTAAAATGTTAACTGGTTTGTGGATCTGGAGTGTGTTGATGTTTTTGTGCCCATTAATCCTTTGTCTAAGGGAGTTAGAAGTCTGTCCAATATACAAAGCATCTGGGCATTGTTGGCCCATATGATGTTAGTAGAGGAGCATGAGAGAGTGCCCGTGATTCTGTGAGTAACCTGGTTAGGTCCAGTGATGGTATTTCCAGAGAAGATATGTGGACAAAGCTGGCAGCGGGCTTTGTTGCAGGGAAAGGTTCCAGGACTGGTATTCCTGGGGTATAGACTGTGGCTCTTTGCAAGGATCCTCATAAGGTTGGAAGGTTGTCTGTAGGAGAGAACAGGCCTGTCACCTAGGGCCTTCTGGAGTGTGGCATCCTGTTCAAGGATAGGCCGTAGGTCTTTAATAATTCGTTGCAGTGGTCTGAGTTGGGGGCTGTAGGTGATGACCAGTGGTGTTCTGTTCTTGGCTTTTTTTGGGCCGATCTTGGAGTAGTTGGTCTCTGGGTATTTGTCTGGCCCTGTTGATTTGTTCCCCCCCCCCCCCCCACTGGTGGGTAATTAAGGTTTATGAATGTTTGGTAAAGATCTTGTAGTTTTTGGTTTCTGTCAGCTGGATCAGAGCAAATGTGATTGTATCTAAGAGCTTGACTGTAAACAATGGATCTAGTTATGTGTGCAGGATGGAAGCTAGAAGGGTGTAGGTAGGTACAGTGATCAGTAGGTTTTTGGTACAGTGTGTTACTGATCAGGCCCTCCTTGATTAGTACTGTAGTGCCCAGGAAATGCATCTCTTGTGTGGAGTAATTGAGGCATAAGTTGATGGTGGGGTGCAGATTGTTAGTCTCTGTGGAATTCTTTTAGAGTAGCTATACCATGGGTCCAAATCATAAAGATGTCACCAATGTATCTTAAGTAGAGGAGAGGTAATAGGGGACGAGAGTTTGCTCACCTTGATCTTCCACCCCCCCGATTTGTCCTCCTTGGTTTCTATTTTTGGTTCTCTGCCTTAAGTATTGAGTCTGTTCTGGTCTGGCTATGGTCTGAAGAAGTGGGTCTGTCTCACGAAAGCTCACCTAATAAATTATTTTGCTAGTCTTTAAAGTGCTACTTGACTGCTTTTTGTTTTGGAAAAATATAGTTTGACATCAATTTGAGACAGACCTGTAACTACAATTACATGAAATCTACTATAATGGCCACTGATCCTCATTGTTCAGGATGCTGAGCACCAGATTAAATTCTCACTGAAGCCATTGAAAAGATTGTCCTTGATTTCAGTGGGCATTGGATCAGGCTGTTAATAATCAACATCTGAAGTCAGGAAAAACTTCTCCCAGTAGGACAGCACTGCAAAACAATATGCACTATAACATGGTTCCCAGTGCCACAGACTGGATACTCTATGTGGACCATGATCAGTTCTGGTACTGAAAATTCTATTTTTACCTACCTGTCTTTATTTTGTGTTTTTATGCTTCCATTTGTCTGCAATTGGCACTGTACTATGAATTACTTTGGGCCTTGATGATGATATGCACAATGACAAAGCCATAAAAAAAGTTTGATATTCTGTGATATAATGAAACTTATATTAAAATCTGTTTCGCATCTATGTATTAGTAGTAGTCATTTAACTTAAATGACACAACACTCAGTTAACCAGTGGAACTTATTGCTGTAGGTATGAAAGCCAAAATTATAACTGCATTTTAAAAAAGAACTTAATACATTTGTGAAAGCTAGAGCTATCAATAAGTATTATTCAGTGTATGACCCTATGCTCTGAAGGTCCCTAAGCCTCTGGACAGCTGGGGATGGATCACTCAGCAATTGCCCTATTGTGTTTCCTCTGAAGCATCTGACCTCAGCCATTGTCAGAAAACAGGATATTAGGGTGCTTAGAGGGTCAGACCCAGTATGGCCATTTGTATGTTAAATGGCTCTGAAAAGAACCTAAGTGGCTTTTGCATCCTCCCAGTTTCAACCATTAAAAGACTTACCTTAATTCTTTGTGTTCTTTGCTTATAATTTACTGCTACATATTTGAAGCTACAATATAGTGTGATCTATTTTCAGCAGTTACACTTCAATTAAATGAAAATTAGGGAGTTGAAAATATCCCCTAACAAGATACCAGCCACTAGTTCACTGTACAACACAGAAAAGTTGTACTTTAAAAGGGAAAGGACTAGAAGGCATTTTTGTCATGGGATGTTTTGAACACTAGAGGGCAGGAATGTTTTGAAAAGATGGCAGGACAGCCTGAGCATTTCAGCAAATACTAGGTAAGTTCCAGGGTGCTCTGACCTGACTTCAGATGCCTCATTCCTTTTGGCTTCTGAGAGGAATATTTTGTGATGCCTGTCTCTCCCCTCCCGACTCTTCGCTGTCACGGGTCACTAGTCAGCTTGGAAAATCCTTGCCCTTTGTTTTCAATGCTCATGAGACTTGTCTACACCAGTCATATTCAATTAACTTCCCCTGATTAACGGCAGGGGTGGACCATATTCAGGAATAAGAGTGCTCCAAAAGCAATGCTACGTCTAAAATGGGTAAAGTGATACGTGGAGTAGGAATGGAGGGGTTAAAAAACAGACCTTGTCAGCTCTGGCCCTCCCTTTTCGTGGGACCCCAGTCATTAAATACTCCTCTGAACCTGCCCGCCCCCCCCCCCCCAAACACATGCATCTGATGAAGCGGGTCTTTGCCCACAAAAGCTCATGCTCTAAAATGTTAGTCTGTAAGGTGCCACAAGACTTCTTGTTGTCATCTAGTATCCAGTCTATTAAGTGTGTTGAAAATTGGAGCAGGTTCCCAGAGGAGCCACAAGAATGAATAAAGGGTTAGAAAACATGCTTTATAATAACTGCAAGGCGCTAAATCTCTATGTACCATAAAAAGGGAATGCTAAAGGTTGACTTGATTGTAATCTCTAGTAACTACATGGGGAGCAAATGGTCTGAAGGGCCCATTACTGAATAAGTGTTCAAGGGTGAAATAGATTCAGTGGCAGTTGAAGTGAAACGAATCCAGACTGGAATTAAAATACATTTTAATGTTCTAAGAGAGATGCTGTAGTTAAAACAGGAATTATCTGGGGGAAGTTCTAAATTCTGCATCATTCCAGAGGATTGGACTGGATTATCACAACAGTCCCTTCTGTCCTTAGAATGTATGAATGTAGAGAGAGTTAATTATGGATAACCCCATGTGTAGACATGCCTTTACCCCATCAGAGTGAACTGACGCCAGTTCTGGTAAAATCTCTCCACTTTGAATTTCAGCACGTAAGGAAAGCTCTCAGCATTGTAGTCTCATCTCTATCCTAAGGAGGACAGCTCTGGCTCATAAGTCTTTCTTAGGCGATGTCTACACTAGACATAGCAGTTGACAGCTGATACATGATTTTAGGTATGCTAGTTGCATAGCTAAAATCGACTTTTCAGTTGTCGACTTCAGTGGCGGTCTGCACAGGAAAAGGTCAAGAAGAGTGCTCCTCCTATCGACCTTCCTTAATTCTCGTGGATCACGAGGAGTTACAGGGTCAATGTTGACCCCAAAAGCACCGTTTCACGCATACGTGGAGAGGCGCACCAGAAGATTGACCCTAAGTGGGTCGATCTTCCGAGGTAAAGTAGACATAACCTTAGTAGCCGTCTGCTCCTCAGTATCTGTGTGGGAAGATACTTGCAAGAATTTTATTCAAGGCCATGTACTCCATGATACCAGGAGTGATGATCTGATTTTAAACCGGTTTAGTGCTGGAGAAATGTGCTGAGAAATTGTGCTCTTATTGATTTCACAAACTAGTTACATCACAGGCTCTAAATATGGAGTATAAACTGTCCCACTAATGTGCCTCGATCCAGACCTGGATTTGTGGCTAAGGATGAGGGATAGCCCAGCCTCCATGCTGATTCAGTCATCATCCTGGCAGCTCACAGAGACAACAATTGAATAGTAACAGAGAGGTAGCCATGTTAGTCTGTATTCCAACAAAACAAAGCAGCAGAAATGTAGCACTTTAAAGACTAACAAAATGATTTATTTGGTGATGAGCTTTCATGGGACAGACCCGCTTCATCAAATGAAGGAAGGGTGATGGGAGGAGCACTCTTGTTGATCGTTTTCTGTGAAGACAGCCACTGAAGTCGACAACTGAAAAGTCAATTTTAGCTATGCAGTTGGCATACATAAAATCAGCTGTCTACTGCTATGTCTAGTGTAGACATGGCCCAAGAAAGACTTATGAGCCAGAGCTGCCCTCCATAGGATAGAGATGAGACTACAATGCTGAGAGCTTTCCTTAAGTGCTGAAATTCAGAGTGGAGAGATTTTACCAGAACTGGCATCAGTTCGCTCTGATGGGGTAAAGGCATGTCTACACGTGGAGTTGTCCAGTTAACTCCCTCTAGATTCATAGAGTCTAAGGACAGAAGGGACCATTGTGATAATCCAGTCCAATCCCCTGGAATGATGCAGAATTTAGAACATCCCCCAAATAATTCCTGTTTTAACTACAGCATCTCTTTTAGAAGAGCGTTAAAATGTATTTTAATTCCAGTCTGGATTCACTTCACTTCAGAGATGAGAAGAAGTGGGTCTTTCTCATGAAAGCTCATCACTGAACAAATAATTTTTGTTAGTATTTAAAATGCTGCATTTCTGCTGCTTTGTTTTTATAGACCATAACTGCTAGCTGTGGTGGTAAATTTTGCAATGTGAATGCTTTTCCAGTAGCAATTGAAGTAAGACCACCAAACAGCCTTCTTTTGCATTTGAGCTGTCAGTCTGGAGGTGCCAAGCTCTCTGTCTCTTTAAAGATTATCACTGCCACCCAGTGCCATGGGTGTACAGCAGTAGAGTTAAATCTCACCAGCTGGTCCCTAACCATATCCCAAACTTCTCTGCACTCCTTGCACTGGCTGTGACGTAAGCTCAGCAGTTCTAGTACTCTGTGTCCTAGCACATTCCATATCTCGAGGAGAAGTTTCCAGTTGTTGTGTTTTTATTGGCATAATCACTTACCCATTCGAGTTTACATTTTTTTAAAGAAAAATGAGCCTGGTTCCCTTGCCATTAAGGGAAGTGCTTTGTTGTGATGTCACAGAAGAAAAATGTAAGTTTTCTGCCCATTCTTCATTTCCCTCCCCACAGCTTTCCAGTGTTCTCTCTGCCATTTACAATATTATTCGTATTTTTGGTGGCTACATACTTGTGTGTAAAGGAAAAAGATAGAAGTCATTGGCCCTGTTCCTCAGCTGGCATAATTTGGGGTAGCTCCTGTGTAATCAGTGCTGAAGAGCTAATCCATTATGCTTTCCACTCGTCTAACAACTTCAGTCTGAGCTTCATAAAGCACTTTACAAATGTTCATCAGGTTATCCTTGCAATACACCTCAGAGACAAAATAGTTCCCTATCCCCATTTTGCAGGTGGGGAAATTGAGGCACAGAGAAGCTGAGTGACTTGTTCCAAATTTTGCAGAGAGCTTGAGGCAGGACCCTGCTTCCTGACCTCCCTTGCAGTCCTGAGGTGGAGAGAGAGTCCTGTTTCTGCTCCTGTGCAAAACTTCTTTACTTATCACCAAAGCACATGAAGATGCAGCTAAGGAGCTGTGATTGTTAAAACCGGTGGTGGCTTTCGGGTGCCATGTGGATGGATCTCTTGTGACACTTCAGACATTTGCTGGAGAGTCTCACCCACAGCATAGCCCTTGCCAGACACCGTATACAAGCACAAGGTGAAGCATGGTTGCCCTTTTGCATCTGCCAACAACATAGTACTGCAGTTTGCAACAGGAACTGAAGAATGTTCTCCTCACTGGAAACATGGGAGGGGACAGGGGTTGCTTGTAAAAGGTGGTTATACAAGCCAAACTTGAGCTAAGAGAAGGGTCTTTGAAGCAGTGCTGTGCAAGGCCAAACCCTCGTGTGTCTAAATCAGCATGAGCGCTACGAAGATTTAAGCCAGCTGAGGATTTGGACCAGGGTCTTTAATTACAATGAGCTGTTGTGTGTTACATTCTACAGAATCTATTTTCATTTTTGTGGTGTGGGGATTTTTTGTTAGTCTTCCACTGTTCATCCATAAACTCAGTTAGAACTGAGTAGAACCAGAATATGGACACCAACATGGAAAAGGGCTGGTTCAGTAACATACTACTTTATTAGTATGTTATATTTTGTAAGTTTGTCAGTATGCAGGAATGAGGTGGCCATGGTTTCCAGAGAGGACATGGAGAGCCTGAAGAGTGCAATTATGTAGACTTCAGCCCTTCTTCTGGGACTGTAATTCATGACAACCAGCCTCTTCTTACCAAAATCACAATAGAACCCTTTGCTTCATGACCCTAGGTTTGTCTGCTTTTTACTGAGAAGGAGCATTTTCTTAGTGTCTTGTTTTTAGACCTAAAAGTGTTGGAACAATTATTTTGTTGAATTCAAGATGTTCCTCGACAAACCTCCTTTGGTCTCTTATTAAATGTTCTTGCAGTCGGGTTTTGGGGTGGGGTTTTTTTTAAAGCTATTATTCTTCTTCCTCAAGGGGGAAAGGAAGAGGTTGTTTGCCTGCAGCGGAGAATCATATTTCTTTCCTGTAATCCCACAGAACAGTGTTCCAGTGGGGAATTTTGTGGAATTTCTTATTGCTTCTCACTTGCGCTGGAGGAATGGAAAGTCTGTGGGTGTTTTAAAGGGGTGAAGATGGGAAGCAAGAACTGGAACATGGCAAAGGGCAATGAGTCTACACTCTATTTCTAGACAATAGTGACCATTCTGGTGGCTGGAATCTCTCTTGCTCATTTCCAGTAGGAACCCTGGTATTTCTCAGCCTGGGATGATGTTGATTAGCCAAGCAGCTTGCGTTGGTGACAGCGGGCACAAACATTCTTTTGTTCTTTGTCCAGCATCCTTGGAGAGTGAATTACTTGTGGCCATGGTACAATCTGCCAATAAATTGTACAGGAATCTCAGTGCGGGCTTGTCACAGAAGTTCCTGCTCCCTGCCACTGCACAGGAAAGGGGGAGTGAATAATGAGCTATTTGTCAAGTGGAGCTATCAGATGGGAGTTAGAATAGAGACTCCTTTGGAGCAGAATTAACTCTTCAGAGATCGCAAACGCATGCGGTCTCTCCTCTACAGCATATATATGATTGGCAGTCAAAGCAGAGGAGGATCCTAATGGTTAAAACCATTTGTGTCAAAGTGCAAATGTCTCTCCTCTCTATGATCAACTTACTTGGTGATGATGTGACTCTTAGAGGCTGTAGTCTCAGTGTGACTGGAAGGGCAGCATCACTCCGAGCCTTTTGTGGAAATAAAACGTGTAGTATCAGCTTTGGTCTCTTGGGGGTCGGAGAGTGAGATGCGAGGGCCAGCTGCTTTTGGGGCATAAAATATCCTTGCTTTGGAAGCCTTTGCTAGTTAGCATGAGACTAATTGTACCCTGACATGGTTTAAAATATCAACTTCTGTAAGGACAAGGTGAGACTTGTCTGATTAAACCAGCTTAAAATGTAATTATGGGCAGAGAGGGGCCTTCTGTCTGCCAAGAGCTGTCTATGCTGAGGATTAGGTCAGTAGAACTGTTACTTTAGATGAAAACGAAAAAGCAGTCCAGTAACACTTTAAAGACTAACAAAATAATTTATTAGGTGAGCTTTTGTGGGACAGACCCACTTCTTCAGACCATAGCCAGACCAGAACAGACTCAATATTTAAGGCACAGAGAACCAAAAATAATAATAAAGATTGACAAATCAAACAAACATTATCAAGGTGAGCAAAATCAGAGAGCAAAGGGGCAGAAGCAGTGGGAGAAGTCAAGAATTAGATAAAGCAAAGTATGTAAAAGAGCCCCTATAATGAGCTAGATTTATTATTGGCTATAATTGTTACTGTAGATGGTGGATTTTTCTCCCCCCTGAGCTATGTACCAACCTAATTTCCTGGACTAAAGCAGGTGGCAGAGCAGGCAGCTGCCATGGACCCCAGGGCAAGATGGGAGGGCAGACCTGGCTCTGCTTCCCAGGAGGAGTGAGGCCAAGGGTAGAAGGGGTGTGGCCTAGGAAGTCAGCCCTCAGTGCCACCCTAACCACAGTGCTGGTGCCCCCCTCCTCCCCACAACTTCCTCAAAGCTGCGCGCTGCAGTGGAGAACCACTGCTGCACCACTTCAAAGTTGCTCAGAGCTCTGGCTGATGTTGCTGCTAAAGTAGCAGCAGCTGTAGCACAGCAGTTGTCACCTTCCTCTCTCCCACCGCCAGCAGCTGGCCTGAGAGCTAGGCTGCTGTGCTGCATCTGAGGGGATTTCCTGCCTTCCCTTTTGTAACCTGCACCTGCTGACAGCTACCCCTCCCTGTTTGATGACTCGCTGGCATTTCAGATAAATGTTTCCTCTTTCCAGGGAGCTGGCAGCATGAATGAGGCTAAGTGCGAGATAAGAGACTGCTTCATTCATTCATTCATTCATCAAAAACCTAGCTCCTTTGCGTGGCTGTTTCAGTTCTAACAACACAGAGAGGTTGCTGTGTTAGTCTAAAGCTTGACAAAACAAAACAAAAAAGCAGTCATGTAGCACTTTGAAGGCTAACAAAATAATTTATTAGGCGATGAGCTTTAGTGGGCAGAAGTGGGTCTGCCCCATGAAAGCTCATCACCTAATAAATTATTTTGTTAGTCTTTAAAGTGCACCAGGACTGCTGTTTTGATTTGTTTCAGTTATGCGCTGGGAAAAGAGTGGCTGCAGAAACACAGCACTTTCCCTAGCAAGGGAGCTCAAGTCATGGCAACTCAATACCTATTTTTTAACAGCCCCCCTTCCCCTTTTTGTTTTTCTGTGTGGTTTTTTTTTTGTTTTTTAAGGTCTCCATGTCTTTGGTAATGTGCAATTTCATACCATGTTTGACTACACACCACAGATGTGTCAAATGCTATCAAGTAATCCAGTTTGAGACTACAGGAGGCGAAGGGAGGAGACATTAAGAGGGTGCAGCCCAGGGAGACTGAGCAGAGAGGGAGCATCAGTATTTGCATTTTGTTCTGGATTTCAAACCTCTGCACTCAGTCTGTCCAAAATTTAGTTTCAGGGTCTGGTTTTGGCTCATATTGGGTGAGAGGATAGGGATCGTTAACTGAGATTTGTTAATAGCCCAGAGCCACACGGGTGTTAGTCTCAGCACTGAGATTATTGCTCAGGAATCCAAGGTACCTAGTCTGGTGTTTGCACTGCCCATTTTGATAGGGTGACCATCTGTCCCGTATTTAGAATAAAAAAAGAAAAAAAGTTGGATGTCTTTTTGGCAAAGGGGACTAATTGTCTCATACTTGCTCCCCCAGCCTCAGGGAATCTGGGAGATCACTGGCAGCTGCTGCTGCCCCAGGGGATCGCCAGTGGCTGCCGCCTCCTTCCCAGCTCCCCGGGGCTTGGAGAAGCCGCCCCTCCTGCCCCCATACTTCTTGGTCCCGTATTTGGGATAGGGAGATGTGGTCGCCCTACCTCTTGGTCTGGGTAATAAGTTAGAGTAGAAATACCAATCTGGCTGAGACGGGTTTACCCATCTGAACCCAGACGCTGTGTAACCCACACACCTAATGGGTGTGGGTCACTGTCCCATATGGTGGCACTTAGACTGCGTCTCCTCTACAGCCTTAGCTGGGAGCCACCTGGCTTTTAGCTCAGACTGTAGAGGCTCATGCCATAGGCTCCAGAGGTCCCAGCAACTTTATTGTAGTGTCTGGACTCCGGCCAGCGCAGTGGGTGTGTCTACACAGCAGCCTTAGTCCGGAAGAGCTATTCCAGGCTAGCTTGTTTGGAAATGTCTGCTACATACAATGCATTTCGAAGTAGCACTTAGCTATTTCAAATTAGCTGAGACATTGAACGTACTATGGCTTATTTCAAAAGTAGGGGCTGTGTAGACAGGGCATAAAGCCTGTTTCAAAGTGGGTGCTATTCCTCAGGCAAGGAGACTTACCTGTTTTGAAATAAGCCAACCGCTTTTTCAAAATGACTTTGAAATACTGGTTGTATTGTGTAGATACTAGGAAAGTTATTTCAAGGTAAGGGCTGTTATTTTGAAACTTTGCTGTGTCCTTTGTTTCTTAGGTTGCCTTTGCTGAGAAATTGATATTTAAGCAGCCCACCAGCTGAGCTTTGAAAATGTTTCATCTCTTGAAGGTTATGCGTCACACTTGGGTATTTATCTGGAGTTCCTTTTCTTGTTGACAGGGCAGCAATTGTGAAAGCTTGTGATGGAAAGAGCTAGAAACCTGGAAATAATAAAAATGTACTTAGTGAGGATTACATGGAAAGACCAAAATACTCATGGCTGGATTCTGGTCTGACATTGACGGGAATAGCATGCAAATATCAGAGTAGTAGTAGTTAACCCCTTAGACACAGGCTGTGCACTATTCCAGTGTCTACTCATTACTCTCTAGTGCTACAGCTGGCCTTCTCATAATGAAAAACTTAGAAACTGGACTGCAACTCTGACAGTGTCTCTAGGGATCAAAAGGAGGAGGAAATACTGTTTCTTTAAGACAAAACAGGAAGGATGGCTGTGTGACTAAGGCACTAAAATAGGATTTGGGAGATCTTGGCTTCATGCCTAGCTCTGCCACAGGCTTCATGCATGACCTTGACAAAGTCACTTAATCTCTGCTTCAACTTTCTCCTCTGTAAAATGGAGGTGCTGATACTTTGTGATTTGAACTATAAAGGAGAAATGGCCTTTTACTGTGCAGCTATGCAGTGCCTAGAAAAATGGCTCCTTGATCTCCATTGGGGCTTCTGTATGTTACTGTACTACAGTAGTTTCTGCCTGAGAGGGAAGGAGGGAAGCTTGAAAGAACATCCTGCTTGTTGAACACTTAACATTGGTGCCTTGGGTGTCAGATCCCTGGCAACACCTCCCTGTTTTCATTCAATTCTTCCTTTCATTTTAGTCCACCTCTGATCCCAGGTTAAAGCCACAGGAGTATTTGGATAAGAAATGAGAACTGTGACTGTTAGTATGAACTTCATCCAACTTTAATGGTTTGGTGCAGGTTTTTGTTTCATCACAACTCCCTTATGAAAAATTCCTATTGGCCAATACACCAGTGTGGCTTTTAATACCTGGGTATATACCAAAGGTATGAAACATCCAGGCTGTGAATACTTCCTTTGCTGTTGTGGGTCAAAGAGGTTTTTAAGTGGCCTGTCTCCATGATCACTGGAGCGTGCCTATGCCTCTTGCTGCTTGTCTTTTACCTCTCCTGCCAACAAGGAGGGCAAAAAGGGCTTTGAGGTGAAAGGACAGGCAGTGCAGCATTTGTGTTGCAAACTTCTGCTGTAGGCTGAGCAGTTATAAGAAGCTTCTTCTCTTCCCCCACTCGCAATACAGACGTCCTACCCCATTCAGCCTGCACTGTAGCCCCAAAGAAGTGGGAGCTAGGGAGTGTGACCAGGCTGTCAGCTGGCTAGCAGGCCTGCTACTCTGCCCTGCTCCCTTACAGGAGCACAGAGTACGCTGTTCCCAGAGCTCTATGACTTGCTATCCTGCCCTGTCTTAGCAAGGAGGCTCTTGAGCTGTAAACCCCTCCCTGTGCTGCTGAGTATGGCAGGATATACACTCCTTACCTCTAGTGTATTGGGAGTAGCTGGTGTTTCAGTACCCAGCATTACCCCCTGTGCACGAGGGTCTTCAAAGGGCAAGCGACCTGCTATCTCATGGGGTTGGGTGTATGTCAGGGTTGTTAGTATTTCCTGGATTGTGTAAATTGGGGTGGTAGCATAGTATAAGGCAGAGCTTCTCAAACAGGCAGTTGTGACCCCCCTGGGAGGGTGGGGGGGCATGAGTTTATGTGGAGGTTGTGAACTATTAGCCCCAGTCCCACATTAGGAGGGTGGGGATATCAATCAGACCCCCACCCATGTGCAGGGCTGTCAGTTCAGGAACCCCTTCCTAACTCCAGCCACAATTCTGCTTTGCCTCCAGCACTTTAAAGCAGAGAGAAATAATATTTTAAAAAATATAATTTATACAGGTGGCAGGTTTATACTCAGAGGCTGATAGTAGGAAAAGGGGTCACCCATAAAAAAGTTTGAGAGCCGCTGAGGGGGCGGGATGCGTGAATGCCGAAGAAGCCACATATCTGAGGGCACTGACCAATTAGCAGTGTTCCCTCTCTTTTTTTTTTTTTTTTTAACCATCTGTTATGTGCACTGAGGCAAGTGCAGATGCGCACCACCAATAGAAACACACACTGCTGGCTGTGGGCACTCCGCTAATCAGCTGGGAAGCATTTGAATCTCCCCTGGTTGGCTGCACGAGTGCTCATCTTACAGGGAACGTGGGTGGTGAGAGTGTCATCTTCCAGTGCGGATCTGACTGGGAACTGAAACGCACCTCCCTGAGCCGGTGGCAAAGTAAGTGGTGGCAGAAAGAAGAGGTCGCCTGCAGCATTGGTAGTGGCTTGGTGGAACGATGGGGATGGATTATGAAGGCATCTTATGCAAAGTTGGGATTTGTTGCCTGTAGATCACCCTCCCTCCTGTGGAACTGCAAACATCCCCCCCCTCCCCCACGTCTTCAGAATCACTCTGCAAAACCCACTTCTCTGTGAAATCTCCCTTCTCCGCCCTTTCCGTTTTCAATCGCTGCCCTGGCTTTATACTGATGTTCTCTCCCCCCTGCTGTCAGGTTCTGCAGCCGTGATGGTTTGTGGGTCACTGGACTGAGTCTTTCTTATGGAAATGTTGTTTAGTCATAAGTGGGTTCCACGTCCCTAACACCATGCACTTATAACCCTTCCAATCACTCCCTGCTGGGTTTTGCCAGCCCTGACTTTGCCTACAGTTAGCCTGAAGGCATATCTCAGCCCCTGAGTTCCTTTGAAGCAGTGGTTTTCAAACTCTGATTTGCACACACCTGGGGTGCACGAGCTCTCACTGGGGACACTCAAAACAATCCTGTAATGGTGGAGAATACTTTATTTAGTAAGACTTAGCAATCTAATCATAGGTGTGTGATGACTATATTATGGGGCACCCAGCTTAAAAAGTTTGAAAGCTACTGTTTTGAGACATTCCCTGTCCTATGTCCTCCCAGCCCCCTGCTCTGCCCTGTCCTCCTCCTCCTGAGGTCCTGTTTCCATGCTGTAATGGGGAGCGGGTTATAGGCAGAGCCCTGGTTTGCCCTCTTCTCCAGACTCCAGCCCATGGACCCTGTGAAAGCATCTCCCTGCAAACATGTTCAATAACAGCTGTGTGACAGCTTCATGTTGCTCTCGGGCCCTGCCACTCCTGGCTAGAGGCAGGATTGCCCCCCAATCACTGGAAATAGTGTGGCACTGATGGTGTATAGAGAGTTTGGAGATGGGGTGCATGTGACCTCTTGTGCACCCACCACACATCACCCCTGGCTGTAGTTCCAATCTCTTATCCACTGAAAACTCACACAGGTACCAGGTCTGCTGTCCCTAGGGGACTACTGTACACAGGAACCAGATGAGTCAACCTGGGATCAGCAGTTCTGCAATATCTTCGCATGCAGATATATTTATGGTGAAAATAAAAATAAAAGTATGATGAAAGATCCAAGTGATAGTTAGAATATTGGAAACAGGTTACGTACTAAACAAATTTGAAGCACGTTTTCAAGGCCATCAACATACCTATCAGGGTAAGTAGGCTCAGAGGATAACCTCCTGTCTAAAGAAATTCCTCACCCAACATCTTTTGTGGAAATAGCCGCCACAGTTATCTGAGATCCCATTTTCATAAATGTAAATGCACCACTATGCTACTTCCCAGGACAGGATAAAAGTCTTCTTTACTTTTTACTTATAGCCTCGAAGTTCATTCTCTGTACTGTATGCAGAGTCAAACTAAATACCTGTGGCTTGTCTTTCTGTATGCTGCTTCTTTGTTGATTTCAACTGTCTTCATTGACTTTATGTAAATAGTCTCTATTGTGTTACGTTTACAATACTTAATTTACATCTCAGCAGAAATAGGAGAATAAACATCTTTTGTCTGACAGAAACCAGTTTTTCAGCTCTGCCTTAATACAGACTGAAAAACATATTTTTAGTGTGCACTATAGATATATGTATAACACCTCCTTATTGAACAGCCATGCATACAGTCCACAACACTATTACTGACCAGTGTGATCCTGGCTTTCATTTAAGTCCTCATGTGACATTTTTGATGAACCAGAATGCATGTACCAGAACCAGGACAGTCCTGTAATATACTTGCCAGCTAGCATTAAGGAGTTATTGGGTCATAGCACCTCGCCCAATTGTTTTGGATCTGAGACAGGGTTGAGTGTGCGTTAGACTTTAAGTCCATTAGAGTAAGGACCTTTCATTTTACAGGTGTGCAAAGCACAGGGGATTTCTATGCCCTATGTAAATGAAAGTGCCCCAGGTTTCTGAAAGTGATTAGTGAGTGTGAGTGTTCCCACATCTGTAGAATAAGTTAAGCTACCTTGCATGGTCCTAGCTATCAGCCCCAAACTGTCAGCCCCACTGCCTCTGGAGGTTCTTGGCCACTGGGCTGGCCCATGGGCTCTGCTGTCAGCCCTGAGGTCCTGGTGTTGCTGTTGCAGGCCCCAGACCCCTGGCCGTCAGCCCCACATCTTGGGCTCCAACCACAGCTGCTCCCGGCTGTGGCCTGAACCTGGGGCAGTGAGGCACATGGATGAGAAGGTGGGTTGGGGAAGGGGAGACGCAGCTCAGCACCCCCCACCCTAAAAATTATTCCAGCACCATTGTGCAAGTCTCAGGCCTGGCCCCACTCCCAGGTGTGTTCTTACTGCATAATTCTGTATGACCTCTGGTGTGCAACTGCTCTAGTGTAATTTGTTGACATTTCTGAAAGTTGTACTGCTTCCATTTTTCCATCTGGTATTACACAACAGACTTTTCCAATGGCAGTCTGCTGCTCTCCAAGGCTGTGCAATGCCTTTCCTGTACACCTACAGCAGGCTTGGATTATACCAAACAGGGGATAATGGCAGATCTTTCGCTAGTACAATAAAGAAAATTGGGCCTATAACGATGAATGGACCAGGTAGCTCTGGAGCTAACATGGCCCAAGGGCTTCAGCAAGTGCATCCACAAAATTTGTGGTCATGCAGTCTGGTGATGTACCTAAACGCTTGTGCCAGTTTATACTAATTCTAGAGCAGAGCGAGTCTTTGCCCAGCTGAGTGGATTGTGAAAGGTGAAACTAAAAGAACAATAACTGAATTCATCTGTTCAGTCACTAGAGAGCCCGAACTTTAATCATTGTAACAGAGTCTCCAGAGTCAGATAGCATAAACCAGATTGTCCATAAATCCACCAAAAAGAAAAAAGTCTGAACCACAGCTGCAGATGGAAGAAAATTGCACTAAATACCTTCATTTCTGCCTTTACATAGGCACACAACAGCATTTTGCGTGCCAGCCCGGAGCAATGCTGTGTGAATAGTACACTTCTAAGGATTTAAATTGTAACACTAAATGGGTGGTGAAAAAAATAGCTGACAGACCTGGACGTTTTTGAGCCCTGTATCATGATCTATTTTTGGACTTTGGAATTGAGCCTTTCAAGTGTAAATATTTGGTCAGGCACTGCAGCCTGTTTGGAATGCAAGACTAGCCTGTGACAGGAGTAGTTTTATGGTGCTTAGGCTTTTATTTGCTAACTGTGACTTTGCTAGTGGGGCTAAAATCTAAAATGCAGAAGAAATTAAAATGAATGAGTTGTGGGTGAAATTTAACAGCACACGGCACAACGTTTTCCTCGTTAAACATGAAGAATGGTACAAAGGAAGAGACCAGTGTACTGATATCACATCTCTGCCAGTAAAACAAAAAAAGCAGTCAAGTAGCACTTCAAAGACTAACAAAATAATTTTGTTTTGATAGTATGTGGACTAGCACGGCTTTCTGTCTGTCTGTTACTATCTCTGTCATTAGTTTGTTTTCACATCTGGTGGTATGCATTTTGGCATAAAGGCTCAGATACAGAGCAGAGTATTGGAGTAAATATTGAATGTGCAGACCTGAGAGCGGAGTTTTGCACTTTGTTTGAGGCAGAATATTTTTCTTTGCCATGGAATTAAAGTTAAAGTTCTAGTTTGCCATGTCAGCGCATTCAAGCACTGTATGGTCAGTCCTTGATATAAATGCTCCAACATAAGTTGTTTTGCACTTACACTATTGAAACTGGGAGGAACACAGTGTAAAAATTCTTCACGCTTTTTGTTAAGGCAAACAAAAAAATTCACGTACCCTCCCAGCATCTTCTGCGACTCTTCGCTGTCTCATACTGCACATACGATACAGATGGTGTAAAAACCTACTTCAGGTTAGGATCATTTCTTTAAATGTTGCTTAAAAAGCTTTCATTGTTTGGTATGGTAAGCGAGTGATACATAGGCAAAATTTACTCTTCTGGTCCGTATCCCCCTCTATTTGCGTTGGTTCTTAAGGGGGAAATTTCTCATTATACACGCTGTTTCTCTTTAAGTTGCAACTCTACTGTCCCTATCCCCAACATATATCAGGGGTCCCCTATGTATCCCAACGTCTCCCGTGTAAATCCTAAAACAATCTGTATGCAGAGACAGCATTAACCATCAGTTAATGGTCCATCCACATCCTTGAGGTAGTTATATGTGAGGGTCTTATGACCCTTTCAGACAAGGACACAGCCAGATTCAGTGTCATGAATTGCCACATGACAACTTCTGAGGACACATTAAAGACACCGTATATGTAACTCGGACACATCAGTATTAGGGTGTTTTCTATAGGTGCAAGTGGTGTTCCCTGTAAGCTGAGCGCTTGGCCAGGCAACAGGGAGAGATTCAAGTGCTACCCAGCTGGTAAGCAGAGCTCTCACAGCCCTCCATAGCCAGCAGCACTTATTTCTACTTGTGGTACACATCTGCACATTCCTCAGTGCTCATAACATAATTTATTCTGCACGTGGATGGGGAAAAAATAGCAGGACAGTTGGGTGCCAGACCATTGTTGAGACCGTTGTTTGTTACTGTAGGGCAAATATCTCATTTCGAAGGAGGGTGCACTGTAATACGTCGGTTAGAGGACCAGATCATCAGCTGGTGTATATCATCATAGCATTGTCACCTTTCACATGGCTGATAACTGGGCCCCAGAAGCCTTGCTCCTGCTCAGCCTCTTCCTCCAAGGCTCTGCTGCTATTTCACCTCTCCCTCCCTGCCCCACAGATTTAAAAAAAAACCACAGAGATATCAGGGCTTGTTAGATGGCACCTAGACACACATGCTGAAATGTGGACTGTGCAGTTGAAAACTACAGGGTGGCAACCCTACATCACTGAACTTAGTCGAGCCATTTGATGCTTGCTGAGGTTCTGACCTCCATCAGATGTATGAGACAGGAGGTGGGCTACACACTTGAACTAGATCCCTATCTGCACTGATCCCACGGATTCTCACATGACCTAGTGTATTGTCCATACTGTCTGGCTGTGGCCACACGGAGGGGCCATGGTAATGTGGCACTTTGGAATATGCTAATGAGGTGATACCATGAATATGCAGTGCCTCATTAGCATAATGGCAGCTGCACGCTCTTCAAAAATGCACACTGCCTGTGCAGCTGGGGGCCTTTCAAAATGACCCCCCGATTTCAATAGCCCCTTCTTCCCAAAACCGGATGGGAAGAAGGGGCTTTTGAAATTGGGACCGTTTCGAAAGGCCCCTGGCTACAAGGGCAGCGTGCATGTCGAAACCAGCAGTTTCAAAGCGCGTGCAGTTGCTATTATGCTAATGAGGCACTGCACATTCCTGGTAGTGCCTCATTAGCATATTCCAAAGTGCCACATTACCATAGCCCCTCCCTAGTGTGGCCACAGCCTCTGTCTTGTGACAGAGTTTTGCAGTATAGATCGCTTACTTTCCTGTAACTTTTCCCTGACTCCTGGTATGATGTGCCTGTTAGTCAAAGGAATCTGCTTCCAATGAAATGATGTGTTTCATTTTGGCCTCCGTCCTCTGCCTTTGTGGGTGAACTGTACTTAACCACTCTGTTTGAAGGATCAGTATGGTTAGACCAAAATTCTGTCGACAGTAAAGGCCAAATCGCAAAACTTGGATCCAGATTTTGAACATCCAAAATGTTCTGAGGTTTGAATCCAGCCTCCTGATTCAGCTCATTTGAGATAAGAGCCAGCTGCAAAATTTGGTTCGAGGTTCAGTTTGTGACCTGCTTACCAAAAGCACTCCTGGATGTACAGATATTTAGATCATCTCTAGTCAGACATAGTTACCGACCTAGGGAAGAAAATACCAGTCCTGCTGCAGCTCAGAGCCAAGAGGAGCCATACCAGTAGTGCTACGTGCCATTAGAATTACAAGAATTGTGTATCTCCCCCTAAAACTAGCAATCATGCACCTTTCCTACGGTCAGTGTCACCTTGCTTATAAAACATACATGTTGTTGCTGCTCTTACAGCCTGTGGTGCTTCTTTTCTTCCCCCAAAGCTATGTAGGGGAGAAGGGACTTGGACGGAGGCTTCTTTTTGTCCCCTGCCACTATGGCAGGGCTACTATTCGCTGACCTAGAGCTGCCTGTAGGGAACCCTCTCACCCTGTATTCTGGCTGAAGGAAGGAAGGTGTAGTAACCTGGCTGAGAACACATTACTCCACATCTCCCAAATAGATGATGCATGGTACGTTATAAGCCTATTAACTCTGGAGCTATTTAAAGTGAAACGAAACTTCACTCTGAGAAGAATGAACATCCTTTGATGTGCACTGTAGCAATTTGGGACTTACCATGTCACTCCTTATTGGCATCAATTCACCCTAAGTTCCTTACAGAACCTGGTGGATTCTCTATCACTTACTGGCTTTAAATGGAGACTGGATATCTTTCTGATTAAGATGGTGTGGCTCAAACAGAACTTATAGGTTTGGTACAGAAGTTATTGGGTGAGGTTCTCTGGCTTGTGCAATGTAGAAGGTCAGACTAGATGGTCGTAATGATCTGTTTTGGATTTAAAAATCCATGAATCTAAGATGTGCATTTCTTTAATTGTAAAGGGTTGTCTTAATTTTGGGGGGAAAAGAGGGACAGATAGAAGGATAGTAACATTTTTGTTACTTGGTGCTAGATTGAGTCTCTTTCCCTGAGCCAGCTGGCATAAGGAGTATCACGGAAGTGGCCATCTGGGTTCCTGGGGTAAACCTGAGCAGCAAGTCTCGTCAGGCGAGTGCCACCTTTTGTGGGCCAATCTGTAGGTACAGGAATGTCTTTAGGCACTGCAGTGTAGTGCATAGGGTGCTGTCCTCAAAGCCAGAGGGCTGGGTTCTCTGCCAGTGTCTCACTGTATGACCTGGAGAAAGTCACTTCTCTGCACTTCCATTTCATCTGGAGAATGTTTACTCACCTCTGTGTAGTGCTCTGAGACCCACACTTGAGGAGTGGTAGGTACTGTGATGACTTTGGTTTTGGAAGGTGACTTCTGTCTTGCTTTCTTGCTCAAAAGGCAATTGACATTCCAGGCAGTGAGGTGGGCAGAAGCTAAACCCCAGTCGTACTTCAAGGGGGGTTTCCAACCAATGTCTAGTTTGCAGGTGACCCTCCTAACAGCCATCCAGCAAAATCTCTCTGAGGTAGTTGATGATGGGCCTCCTGGAAGGGGCAGTGCAAAAGGCATAGTCCAGGGACAGGTAATGCAAAGTGTCTGTAACCGAGCTTGTGCTGCACAGATTCTGGTCTAGTTGGGGACTGAAGGCATCCTGGGCAAAAGTCAGAAGAGCCCCAAGGGAAGGTCAAATTTAGAGCATCCTTACTTGGGGTGCCTCACAGCCCAGATCACCCCATTGAGCACTATGGACGTTCAACCTCCCACCCTAGCATGAGGGATGTGAGAGGGACCACAAAAAGCTGCTTGTGGCCCTCTCCTGCTTGCGCCTGAGAGTTCACCCCACCAGCTCCTTTAAAGCCCCCAAATGCTGATAGAGTGAGGAGCGGATTTCATCTCAGACTTTATGCTGGATTTGCATCCTATTTAGCATCTAGTTCTTACTTCTAAATAGTACAAGCCTGAGGGGTCATTGGAAGCCATTCATTGAGAGGAGAGGCCCCAAAGGATGAAGACCACAGCAGTAGGTGCCCTTTGTCAAGTTTATTAAAGCAATTTTCTCTGAGGGGGCAGGAGAGTACTTACAGAATCGTTGTAGTTTTCCTTTCAGGAAGTTGTGCCTACCTACCAAAAAGAAATGACAAACTTTCTCCCTTGAAAGCTGATGACTGACTAGATGCAGAATGAAGTGGTGCAGTTATTCCAGCTCCACTCTTTTACCCTGCTAGTGCTATGAAATCCAACAGGAAATTATTTCTGGATCAGCAACGCATGTCGAAAACCAGCAGATGCTTATGTAACCATGGTTTCAAGAGACCTCAGTCTCAGTCATTGCCAAGTTCTTAACTTCCTGCACCAGTGAGACTGTGGCTTCTCAGTTTCCACAGAAGTGAGCAATCACCCATAGGCTTAGGTGGCTGTCTTTGGCTCAGAGGCCATTGCTTTTAAGAAGTCTGTTTCAGAGCTGCACAACTCTGTAGTCACTTTTTTAAACTGGAGACCAAACTATCTGACTGTGACCCTTTGTCAGTGCTCAACCCTCTTTGTTGGTTTATTATTTTATATAATGGCTAGCAATACAAGTACACCCTCCAAGGTTTCCAACATCTTTTTGAGAATGTCCAGCTGAAAGGAGGCCGTAATTCATAAGCTGTCTGTTCTTGCTGTGAGAGACAGGCCTATTAAAAAACTGAAGTGGTATGTTGTATTTTTATATGCTTGACTTGTCTCTGTGTAATGGTGAATCATTGTAAAGTAAATAGCTATAGGAAGTGTCAAAGTAGCAGCCAATGTGTTGATTGCATTCGGTTGCTTGGGCCTCTAGTAGTAACACAACTTGTTTTGTTTGGACTTGGTTGCATCTAAGATTGGTATTTGCTTTCAGGCAAACAGGAGCTGAGTGAGTCATGTCATAATAATTAAAATTCTCTGGGGAAGGTTTAGTTTTCCCACATCAGTTTGTTCCTGCCACCGAGTGTGGGGAGAAGATGATGTTCTCCAAAGGAAACTTGACCTCTTTTTGCCATTCAGCTTCTGTTTGGGTGCTGTCTGCAGTGCCTCTAGGTTTGTGAGTTTTCTTTAAGCCCCAGTCGTGCTCAGGCAGCATCTTAGCATCTATCTGTTCCTGTGCAGACTTGTTTCAGTCCCAAGTTTGATTTTCCTTTTTTACAATATGGAACTGTGCCGCAAGCCAGAGCGAACAGCTAGTTAAATCCACAGTAACCTAAATAAAGCAAATTTAGAAAACAGAAAAATTAAAGAAAATAACTGCCAAGTGGAATAAAATGCAACTGAGCTTAATCCATTTACTAATACGTACAGAATAAGGGCCTGATCCAAAATCCACTTAACGCATGGGAGTCTTTCTATTCACTTCAGTGAGCAATGGATCAGGCCCTAAGAACCTAATAAAACCCTAGCTCAGCATAATATAATGTTAGGGATCTGTGTACTAATACATAGTATAGGCCAGGGATCAAAGGATACAGAACATAACAGAAACTAGATACTCTTAGGCTATGTCTACACTAGCCCAAATATTTGAAATATTTCAAAGGCTACTAATGAGGTGTTGAAATATATATTCAGTGCCTCATTAGCATGCCGCCAGCCGCAGCTCTTCAAAAGGACCCCCTATCAGCAGATAGGAGTAAGGGGATTTCGAAGTTGGCAGGGTCCTTTCAAAAAGGACCCATTTGGTCGAGCCACGTGGGAGCGAAAAGTGGCAATTTCGAAGAGCCGCAGCTGGCAGCGTGCTAATGAGGTGCTGAATATGTATTTCAGTGCCTCATTAGTAGTCTTTGAAAGGGCCATTTGCATGGCCATTTCGGAGATTTGGGCTAGTATAGACGTGGCCTTAAAGTTTTACTTTCCACTGTGGTCCCAGTTCATCATGGTTCATAGACCTACGCCTAACTTTAAGCGCATTAAGACTATGTCTACACAGTAGTGTTATTCCTGAATAAGCTATTCCAGAATAGCACAGCCACACATAATGGCTATGTCTACACTAGCCCTTTCCATTTGGAAGGGGCATGCTAACAAGCCACATCAGCAGATGCTAATGAGGTGCTGCCATGCATACACAGCACCTCATTAGCATAATGCCAGCCATGTGCGGTTTGAAAGTGTTGCTTTTGAATCGTGTGCGGCCTGTGTAGACAGCAGCCTTTCAAAAGGACCCCAGGACTTTGAAAGCCCCTTCTTCCTATTTGGTTTTAGGAAGAAGGGGCTTTCAAAGTCTGGGGGGGGTTCTTTCAAAAGGCCCCCATCTCCACGGGCGGCATGTGATTGCAAAGCGGTACTTTTGAACCACGTGCGGCCAGCATTATGCTAATGAGGCGCTGCATATTCTTGGCAGTCCCTCATTAGTATCTACCAATATGGCTCATTACCATGCCCCTTCTCAAAGGAAGGGGCTAGTGTAGACGGGCCAATAAGGCATCCAGTATTTCGAAATAGTGGTTATGTTGTGTAGATGCTCACATAATTACTTTGAAATAGCAGCTGCTATTCTGAAATAACTTTGCTGTTGTAGACATACCATAAGAGTCCCAATGGGTTAGATGTGTCTAAACACTCATTTGCATTATGGCCTGTAATAGTGGCTGCATTTCAGTGGTGGATGAAGTGATTTTGTTGATCTGTGAAGTGTTTAGGGATGCTTTGAAAGTGAAGGCACAGTAGACTGTCTTTTTATTTGCACTGGATCTTTAAAAAGCCCCAACAACTAGAAGTCAATCAGTCTAATGCAAATAGGCTTTAAACTTCTTTCACTAAATTACAAGTAAGGAACTGAGTCAGCTCTGAGAGGTTTCAAAAGAAGCATAAAGATATAAAGCTCTTTTTGTTTGAAGCCTTATTATGTCATCGCTCAGTGATGCAAATATCAGCCCATAAGAAGGCACAGAAGAAAGACCTTTCACATTACTGCCTTGTTCTAGAAAATTCTCCATCTCATTACACATGACCAGGGACTCCTTCACCCTAAGTCTGCTTCGTAATGGCCGTATCATGGAGACGGAGTGAGACAGATTCACTGATACGCTGATGGGGAAAATACATAACCCATGAGCCGACTTAAAATATTGATTGTCTTCTAGATAGATAATTCATTCAACCACACTAACATTTGAAATATTGTCAGTTTTACATTATTAGAGTGAGAATAGGTTTCTCCCGCTCTTTCTGTTTTGTACCACTCTGCAATCTGTAGTAATTTTAAACAAGCATAGATCTTCCAGAACCACTCTTAATACTGAAATGGGCCTATTGTTTCATATAATGGTTTCATGATGACGGATAAGAAAGGAAACTGTTTATTCACCTCTCACTTCTAGATGTCTACTTCAGATCCAGCTTGCCACATGAAAAGATTTTATTGTACATAGGCTGTTCAGTGACTTGTGCCATGGAGGTTTCAGTCCACTTCTTACTGACCAAATGTCCGTAGCTTAAAGCAATTACCACAGCTGGCACCAACTAGTATCCTTGTTGACGGTTGCAGCGGAAAGAGTCCCAGTATTAACAAGGCAGTGTTTGGAAATGTCTGCTGTCATTAACCATTCTCTAGGCTGTTGTGTGGATGAACTGGGCCTTGTCTGCCAGGCTGCAAAAACCAGTGCTTTTCAGCGGGTTCTCTGCTTGGCGTCTCTCTCTAGGTCACTCATTTTGATTCTGTGACTTGCACTTTGTCCTTCTGTTGTTTCTGTCTTGTCTCCTGTAATCGGTTAACTTCAGGATTCTCAGGCTGCTCCTTTATCCGAGGGAGTAAACCTCTGTTGTGCTGGGGAATTCCACTCGCCATTCTACGACTGAAAAAGGCAAATAAATTTCAAGGCTGTTCGTGACCTTGTTCCTGTTCCTCTTTTTTAAAAAAGTGTTGTTAGTCACCACCATTAGTTGATCCTTGGATTTTTTTTGTTCTATTTTTGTTTTTGTTTTTTATTGCTGCTTGCCTTTTGGTCAGGCTCCATTCACCCTTACAGAGGTGCCTAGTATCTTTTGAGAGATTCTGCTTGGTGTTCTCCACTGTCAGGCTTTTATTACACATCTGACCTTGTCCCAGCCTAGGTTTTCTTTCCCCATTATGTGATCAGTGTCTCTGTATCACTTCCCATCCTCCTCTGAGGAGGAGTTTAGTGTTGAGGTGCTGGGCCTGTCCACCTTCTACAAATGTCGGATAGGCCAGCACCTTTGAATGCAACTGAAATGACTTAAAGGCAAATCATTTAACCCACTGTTTGGCATACATTTTATAATTCACATTTAATTTATGAATATTGCTGTGTTGCTTGTCTCCTTGATATCTTAGGCCAAGATTATTGCTACCTAAACTGCATTGTTAAATTTTAAAACTGAACTGATTCATATATAGCCATAGGATAAAGCCAATAAAGGACAATATTACTACTGGTGTACTACAGTGGGAGGAAGTAGCCACAACCTTTAAGCCTCCCCCCCCCTTCATATTAAATATGCCTCCCAGCTCACAGCTGTTGAGAGGGATAACACCTTTTCTTGAACCTAGAATGAAATGTCTGTAGCAGAGCTTTTGTTCCTTTGGTGATATATTACTAAAGAATAGCTGTAATGGAGTGTTTAATTTCCTGTCGCCTTATCTCGTGGAATTGTTCAGTTCCTGTTACAAGGACGTTGCTGTGCAGCTAAAGACTAAAAAGGGTTTTCTTGTCTCTTTGAACTTTATCTTGGTCTCAAGCATGAGGATATAATTGTAATGTTGCTGGGGAGCTCGGACCAATCAGAGAAGGGGAGCTGGACATGTCCAGGCATATCCTGCCCCGTTACTCTTTGTTGTTTTACTAACAACCAGCATCAGCGACTAGGATTTCTAACGGATGCAGCCCCTCTATTCGTGGGGGAAGGGGAGATGGAAATTTCTCCATGATGGGAATACAGATTAATTTGCCATACAGAAGCAGAGCAGGAGGCAGTTTACACCTCTCTTATTTAAGAGGTGTGGAGGCCAGTGAAGCCCCTAGCAAAAGCTAGAGTGGCTTATGTTGTGACCCTGCTTCACTAGCCCCATGGGACCTTGCTGAGGTACAGAATTGCCAGGGTACAGGTCTGCCCTAGCTATATTCCTCCTGCCCATGACACATGACTTCTTTCTCCATGCTGCATTCTACATCTGGTGGCACTGCAGAGCTCGCTCTGTGCCAGGTGTTAGAAATCATTTCTGCTCTGGCAAGCCCCAGAGGTAGGCCTTTCATCTGCCTTACAGCCCCTTTGTGCTAACATAGCTGGCCACAGCAATGAAGAATAGGGCACAAGGAGCGGGGGATTAGCTCTCCCCGTAGTCCCTACCCAGTATGCCACAGCCACATGTCTCCTTTGAAGTGTGCAAGTCTCTTCATCACATAGCTCTGACCTACAGGAGGTGCATTTGGTCAGTTCTGCTGCACACCTGACGAGGGCCCATACTTACTTTGCCTGCGGGCCCCACCCCACCTTTGTAACTTCACTGTTTCTGTGTATGTCACCTAGCCTACTGCAGGTTGCATTGGTAGGCAGCTGTTTTTCATATTCCTTCTGGATTAAGTAGCAGTGCCAAGAGGCACCAGGGGCTGGGGAGAGATGAGAGGGAGGCCCAGTTCCGTATCCTGGAAGGGGTGTGGCCAACGGCAGAAGGGCTGGGGTCTAGGGCATTTGGCCCACTGCATAGCCCACGCTACGATGCTGACACCCTGCCCCCTTCACAGCCGCACACAGCAGCCCTGCCCTGGCAATTTAACAGGTCTTGGGGGTAATTTCGCCCTTTACCCTCTGTCCCCACCGTCAGGCCTGGGGTTAAAGGTCAGCCGGTGATCCTTCTGTAAGATTCATTTTTATAGTGTTTCTACTTAACAAGTAATAGATCTTATGACATGAATGAAATACAAACATCATGTTAACTTCAAGCAATGGAAAAATAGCCTATTGTGTAACTCCAGGCTCCAAATGCTGTGGCATTTTGCTTTTAAGACAATCTAAAATATACTTTGTTCCCCATAGCTGGATTTGTTTGTTTAACTTAATTGATGTTTGATTTGTACACAGGTGCCTTTGTCTGAAGCTGTTTTAAATACTAGGTGTGATTAAACCTAGAGATAAACTTGTTGATATTAACCTTGTGCTGCTGTACCTTTGTCCGAGATACCTCATCTCCTGCTGCTAACTTATGATTTATTAGAGAGGAACTGCTGTGATAAGTTCTAATACCTTTCTCCGGGTTAATATACCCACATTATGATTTTGGTGTCTGCCATGGGAAGCTGCCATTTTGTGGCTTCTTCTGACTAGGAAGTCTAGAATCTACTAATACAGTGTCAGATTTTGCAAAGTTCTTAAGCATCCTGATCTCCAATTGACTTTAGGCCCAGTCCCTCAAGATGCTGAGCTTCTCACATACAGAGTGTATTTGTAGGACTGGTTTAGGCAGGAAGGAGAGGACTGTGAGACACAGGGCCTGCAACTGATTCCATGGGATCCTATGGTTCTCTTGGGATCATTTTAGATTTTGGAGCAAACTGCAAAGCTCATTCTTCAACCCTATCCTCTTTTTGGGACCACGGAACAGCAAACAATGATATTCTTTATGCAGAACACGTATGAAAATTTTCTTCAAAAAAAAAAAAAAAAAGCCAGAACCCCCTCCCCACAAAAACCCAACAACACCAAAATGAAGTAATTGAATGATATCAATGGTTAAAGTAATTTAATTAAATCATAGTGATGAAGAAGTAACATTGTGTCTGGTTTTAATAACAGAAAATATATACCATGAGTGTATTTTTCCAGACGGTCACAGCCAGTGCTTTGTTTGTGCTGGTACTGAGTACCGGCAGCTTCTGCCACGGGATTGGCTGGGAGTAGGGGAGGGGGGAGCTGGCTGAATACCAGCTCCTCTTTTTTTTTTTTTTTAAACAAAGAAAGCACTGCTCGTGTCACACCTGTGAGTTAATTTTTTCTGCAGAACATAGTTTCCCTAGACAATCACAGAGGAATTCTGCAAGGGGAACCTTATGAAGAATGATGCCCCTTAAATGCCTCCTGCAGCCTTTACATCATGAATGCGTTACAAGGCTTTAACCATTAATGCATGCCTTGTCCATATCTCTTTAGTTTTGTGGCTGGGTCAGAGTCTAAAATGGATTTTAATGAAGGGAAGAAAGAAACAGAGAAGACGACAGGTTAGGGCACTAGCCTATGACTTTGTAGACCTAGAGACTTCCTATGTGACACTGGGCAAATCATTTAGCCTCTTTGTGCCTCAGTTTCCTATCTGTAAAATGGGGAGTAATAGCACTTTCCCATACTTCACAACAGAAGTGTGAGAATAAAGACATTTATAAGTTGCCAGGTGTTCACGTAGTTCAAATATGTTGAGGGCTGTTATAAAGAGGGCAATGATCAATTGTTCTTTATGCCTGCCCCAGGCAAGTCAAGAAGTTAATTGGCAGCGAAGGAGGTTTAGGTTAGATATTATGAGAAACTTCCTAACTAGAAGGGTAGTTAAGCTCTGGAACAGGTTTCCAAGGGAGTTTGTGGAATCCCATTGTTGGAGGTTTTAAGAACAGTTTGGACAAGGCTGGTCAGGATAGTCCAAGGTTTACTTGGTCCTGCCACATGCAGGGGCTGATATAAATGACCCCTCCAGCTCCCTTCCAGCCCTACATTTCTATGATTCCATTTCAGTAATGGGAGCTGAGTAAGTAGCTAATATGGCTCAGAAAGTAAAATATTGTGCAAGGGTTTTTGTGTTTATTGCCATGAGGAACTGTTTCCCTCAAAATATCATTATGGAATCAGTGTGGGCTCCATCACATACTCTTCCCAGCTCTTATCACATGAAATGGGTGGGAGGAAGCAGGCCTGAAGACCCCTGACATCCTTGTGTTACTTCGCTCTGCTTTCTCTCTTCCACTGTATACAGCTGCACTTACACCAAGCTCTTGGCAGCACTCTTACAACCAAATGTTCAAATACACGGATGCTGGCCAAAGGAAAATTTCACTCACCGTACCCAGAAAAATATCTGACTGTAGGATTGTAGTGAATATGTGGGCAAATAGGTATTTAAGCCCCAAGTTAGTGCCTCTGAATTTTGCTGGCATAGTTGGTGGGCCAGGCTTTTAAAAAAAAAAAAAAAAACACCCTAAAAATGGCTGAACTGTGAGAGTTCACAAGATATCACCATTCACAAGCACCAGTCTGTTATCATCAGCCTGGACCTGTGTTCAACCACAATGGCCAGTCAGTGGCTGATATGGTTAGTTCCAGCTTCTACCCTCAGAACCTCGAAACCCTGAGGAGCTGGCTGTGTATCATAAAGAAATGATTCCAAAGTGAACATGTTGGGTCTTTGGCTCATGAAACAACAGACTGATTGAAATGCAAGTGTGATAAATACAGTGGAAGATAAATGTACATGAGGCTGATTTATTGTGGACCCATTCAATATGTGCATCAGTGCCTTCCATGTTGTGCTGGGTGAAGAACAGGGTGGTCATATAGCACTCATCCCTCTTTGTTTCCAGATGTTAAATTACAGTTCACAAGGAAAAAAAAAACTTTGCTAACATTTTTCCATATAAGCAATTTTAGGTGCCACAGGAATGTCATAGGAGGTCAGAAGGGGAGAGAGTGGGATGGTTGTCTATGGGACTGTATCACTATTAAGATGAAAAATAAGGTCTAGAAGAGTAAATAGACTCAGAGGGGTAGCCACGTTAGTCTGTAGCTTCACAAAAAACAACCAGTCCTGCAGCACCTTTAAAGACGCACATAAACGTACAGGGGAACACTTTAACCTCCCTGGGCATTCAATAATGGATCTTAACGTCACCATTCTCCTAGAAAAGGGTTTTACCACAAGATTACAGAGGGAGACACCTGAACTGGAAGTCATTGCAAGTCTGATAAATTTAACCTGGAGCTTAAGAGAGATCTCAATTATCGTATGCATTACAAAAAACAATTTCCCCACCTTTGATATTCACAGGAATGGCACCCATCCCACTTAATTTACTTTTTCCATAGGTCCTATTAATGAGGTGACTTTCCCCTCCCCTTATTTTATCTTCCTACTTCCTCCCCACTCCTGCCCCGCAGCCCCCAGATTCTTATTTCTGCTCCAAATCTGCTGAAGTGGGGAGAGCTCCTTACCTAATTAATAAAATGTTAGTCTTTAAGGTGTTTCAGGAATCCTTGTTTTTTACCAAGTTCTAGAGTATATAGAAGTACAGCATAATGCAAATCATTCTATGCTGTATCCTTGACAGTGTTATCTCTGTAAAAGAGCCACCTGGACTGAATAAGCTGCAGAGAATGATTGAGTCTCTTTTCCCCTTGATTAGAAGCTGTATCTCCATCTGTGAGTTAAGTTGCACTAGTGGTATGGTTGGAGGAAAGACTGTAATGCCTTTGCCAACTCTGTTGTCCTGTGCACAGAAGATTTTCATTCCATGGCAGCACTGAAATCCACTTAAAAATACAGCACCAACATACCACAACTCTGCAATCACACCTTTGATTGCTGTGGACTTTGCTAAATCTCTTCTTAGTTGACCCCTACAAGATTATGTGGGAGACACTGAAATTGGTCCAAGAGGAGAGGGTGCTGAAGATCAGAAGGGATGGTTTCCAAGAGGGCCAAACAGCAATACAGAGTGAAATGCAACGAGGTAAGGAAAATGGCCAGACTGGATAAAGCGAAATGGTTAGAGGAGCTATGTGATGGTATAGAGAGGTATTGTGGTGAGCGTAAGACCAGGGAGGTGTATAAGATTATCAGGAATATTAATAGGAAGTGGCAACCAAGCAGATGGCAATCAAAGACAAGGACAAGGTGCTTATGAATAAGGACAAGGTTGTGCAGTGATGGATGAGATATTGCACTGATCTGTACAAAGCACAGTTGGACCTGAGTGTCTCAGAGATACTGATAGAAGAACTGAAAGAGATATCACCACCAAACATCAAGAGCAAGACTGATATTTTGAAGGAGGAAGTAGAAAGAGCAGTGAAACAACTAAAGAAGCACAAGAGCCCTGGAAATGATAAGCTCACAGAGAGAAGATTGAATACAGTGCAGAAAGTATTGCTCAGAAATATGCCAATTATGTAATATAGCATGGAAGGAAGGGAAGGGATCTAAAGAATGGACAAGATCTGTGCTAGTGAGAATACGTAAGAAAGGAAGTGCATTGGAGGGCAAAAACTACAGAACAATTTCACTAACAAGTCATCTGGGCAAGGTGCTGCTAATGATACTGATGGAGAGGCTGAGATTGCAGATAGAAGAACATCTAGTGGATGAGCAAGTGGGATGAAGCAGGTCTTTGTCCATGAAAGCTTATCCTCCAAAATGTTAGTTTATAAGGTGCCATAGGACTCCTTGTTCTTTAGGAAAGATTGAAGTACCATACAGCAGATACTGGCACTAAGATAGATAGATAGATAGATAGAGAAAGCTCAACGAAAGAACAAGAACATCTACACTTGCTTTGTCAGTTTTCAGAAGGCATTTGACAATATAAATCAGAAAGTAACTTGGGTGGTGTTGGAGTATTCTAGAGTGGATAGCAGGCTGATATGGTTGTTGAAGGATATTGGTGACATTGCAGAGGTAGTGTTGACAGCATGTGGAGAGTTGAGAAGTTGATTCAGAACAAGTAGAGGTACGAGACAAGGAGATCAAATATTGCTGAGTATCTTCATTACACACTTAGAGTGATGAACAAGATCAAGAAGAGGTAAAAGGGATATTGGTGCATGGGATGAGAATTAACAACTGGAGATTCATGGGTGATATAGTTATCATCAAGGAAGATAAAGAGAAGCTTGAAAGATCGTTGCAGGCACTAAATGAGGAAGGGAAGTGGTACGGACTGATTATGAATATCGATAAAATGAAGACAATGGTATGTGGAGATCAGAAAATAGAAAGGAATATCAATGAAGATGGAATTGAACAAGAGAACATAAAGAAGTTCGTTCTACAGTAGGACTTATGATCTAGATTGTAAGAGGGAAACAGTGACTAGAATAGTGAAAGCAAGAGTGAGTTTTTGAAGGCGATGGATAAGAACTGGAAAAGACAAGCGATTATCAAAGGAACAAAGTTGAGCATCTTGAAAACAGTAACAGAGAGGGAGCCATGCTACTCTATATATGATCAAAACAAAAAAACCAGTCAAGTAGCACTTTAAAGACTAACAAAATAATTTATTAGGTGAGCTTTTAATTCATTTAGGTGAGCTGTTTTTGGTTCTCTATGCCTCAAATATTGAGTCTCTTTTGGTATGGCTATGGTCTGAAGAAGTGCGTCTGTCCCACGAAAGCTCACCTAATAAATTATTTTGTTAGTCTTTAAAGTGCTACTTGACTGCTTTTTCATTTTGAAAATGTGTGTATTCAGCAGCATGTTGTACAGATGTGAGACATGGGTGATAGTGAAAGAGTCAAAAGCCGCATCTACATGTGCTGGCTACTTCAAAGTAGCCGCACCAACTTTGAAATAGCGCCCGCCACGTCTACACGTGGCGAGCGCGATTTCAAAGTTGAAATCGACATAAGGCGGCGAGACGTCAAAGTCGCTATCCTCATGAGGAGATGGGAATAGTGCCCTACTTCGACGTTGAACGTCGAAGTAGGGCATGTGCAGACAATCCGCATCCCGCAACATTGAAATAGCGGGGTCCGCCATGGTGGCCGTCAACTGAGGGGTTGAGAGACACTCTCTCCAGCCCCTGCGGGGCTCTATGGTCACCGTGTGCAGCAGCCCTTAGCCCAGGGCTTCTGGCTGCTGCTGCTGCAGCTGGGGATCCATGCTGCATGCACAGGGTCTGCAACCAGTTATCAGCTCTGTAGATCTTGTGCTGTTTAGTGCAAGTGTGTCTGGTAGGGGCCCTTTAAGGGAGCGGCTTGCTGTTGAGTCCACCCTGTGACCCTGTCTGCAGCTGTTCCTGGCACCCTTATTTCGATGTGGGCTGCTTTGGTGCGTAGACGCTCCCCTGCAGCACCTACTTCGATGTAGTGCTGCCCAACATCGACGGCACCAGCCCTGGAGGATGTGTAGACGTTATTCATCGAAATAGCTTATTTTGATGTAGCATTCACGTGTAGACGTAGCTAAAGAGAAGGATAGTGATGTTTGAGAGGAGGAGTTATTAAAAGATCCTGGGAATAGGATGGAAGCAGAAGGTCACCAGTGAGGACTTATATAGGAAGATACAACCTAAGGAGAACATACTGCAGAAGGTTATACAATGGAAGCTACAGCTAGTCGGACATATCTGCAGCACAAACAATGAGCAAAAAGACAAGACACTGATATTCAGCATAATGGACAGCTCAAGTAGGAGAGGCAGATGCCACAGAGAATGGGTAGATTGGTGTGGAGCTAGTCTACAGAAATTAAGCCACTCAACGCTGGACCACAGAGATGTAAGGAAGTAGTGAGGGGCGCATTGGACACCAATGGGTGCTGAGCCTGTGGTTGTTGATGATGATATAAGATTGGTGAAGTCATTGCTGACAAAGCCAAACAGATGGAGCACTGGGTTGAGCACTACTCCGAGCTGTACTCACGCGAGAATGTTGTGGTTGACGCAGCCCTCGATGCCGTCGAGCTCCTACCAGTAATGGACGAACTGGATCAAGAACCGACTGTGGATGAACTGAAGAGAGCCATCGGCAGCATTGCAGCAGGAAAGGCCCCTGGTCAGGATGGTATACCACCAGAGGTAATCAAATGTGCCGCGGACACATTCCTGGAACCCCTACATGAGCTACTGTGCCTGTGCTGGAAAGAGGGTGAGGTTCCACAGGATATGCGCAACGCTAACATTGTATAAGAACAAAGGAGACAGAAGCGACTGCAACAACTACCGTGGAGTCTCCCTCCTAAGCGTCATTGGTCAACTGTTCGCTCGCGTCATCCTTGGCAGACTCCAGAAGATTGCTGAGAGGGTGTACCCCGAATCGCAGTGCGGATTCCGCACAGAGAGGTCTACCGTTGACATGGTCTTCTCTTTAAGGCAGCTGCAGGAGAAGTGCAGGGAGCAGAGAAAGCCACTCTACATAGCCTTCATCGACCTGACCAAGGCCTTTGACTCGGGCAGCAGAGATGGTCTGTTCAAACTGCTCCACAAGATAGGCTGTCCTCCACAGTTACTCAAGATGATCCAGTCATTCCACGAAGACATGAGAGGAACCATCCAATATGACGGCGCATTATCGGATGCTTTCAGAATCAGGAGCAGCGTCAAACAAGGATGCGTGCTTGCTCCGACATTGTTCGGGATCTTCTTTGCACTCCTCCTGAAGCATGCCTTTGGATCTTCAACAGAGGGCATCTTGCTGCACACAAGATCTGACGGGAAACCGTTTAACCTTGCAAGGCTGAAAGCTAAGTCTAAGGTGCGAGAAGTCCTCATCAGAGACATGCTGTTCGCAGATGATGCTGCTGTAGTGTCTCACACAGAAGACCAGCTTCAAAGACTGCTGGATCAGTTCTCCAAAGTGTGCAAGGACTTTGGGCTTACCATCAGCCTAAAGAAGACAAACGTACTCGGTCAGGATGTTGCTGAATCCCCATCAATCAGCATTGACAACTATACGTTAGAGGTCGTCCACGAGTTCGTTTACCTCGGGTCCACCATCACTGACACCCTGTCGTTGGACACTGAGCTAAATAGGAGGATCGGAAAAGCAGCCACAGCTCTGTCCAGACTCAGCAAGAGAGTGTGGAATAACAACAAGCTGTACACCCACACCAAAATGCAAGTCTACAGAGCCTGCATCCTCAGCACCCTCCTTTATGGCAGCGAGACTTGGACCCTCTATGCCCGCCAGGAAAAGAGGCTGAACGCCTTCCACTTGCGCTGCCTCAGGCGCATCCTTGGAATATCATGGAAGGACAGAGTGACCAACACCGCCGTCCTCGAGCAAGCTGGAATCCCAATCATGCACACCGTCCTCGGGCAGCGTCGGCTCCACTGGCTTGGCCACGTCCACAGGATGAATGATGGAAGGATTCCAAAAGACATCCTGTATGGTGAGCTAGCCTCTGGCAAACGACCTACCGGACGCCCCCAGTTGCGCTACAAAGATGTCTGCAAGAGAGACCTCGGAGAGTTAGACATCGAGCTGGACAACTGGGAAGAACTAGCAGATGACCGCAGCAGATGGAGGCAGGGGTTACGCAAGGGCCTTCAGAAGGGCGAGGTGAAGATCAGACAGCTAGCAGAGGAGAAGCGAGCACACAGAAAGCACAATAAGGACTTGCCAGACGCAGCAAGGACTGTCACTCTCGTGTGGGTCTTCATTGTCACAACAGACGCTCTAAATGAAGTCCTCAATTGAAACTTTAAAGGGTGCGATCCATAGTCTATGCAGACTGAAGGATGCCTACCTACCTACTATAAGATAACTTCAAAGTCTGTGGGGTGCGTCTATATTAGGAACTAACTCCAAAGTTAGGCGCTTCTTCAAAGTAGCCTGCAGAGAGTCTACACATATTTTCCATTTCTTCAAAGTTAACTTTGATGTAGGGAGCCCAATTCTGAAGTCCTTATTCCATTCCTGGGAGTGGAATAGTGCCATACTTTGAAGTTTAACTTCAAAGTAGGGTGTGTGTAGATGCTCAGCTTCGAAGTCTGTTACTTCAAAGTTGTCCTTCGAAGTAAGCAACTTCGAAGTTATTTTTGTAGTGTAGACATGGCGTATGTGTATGTATTTAAGGGCTTTCACATGTTACAAAAAATTGAGATTCACTGCAAGATTTTTGAAGAGTCACAATCACACATTCATTCACATCGCTAAACAATAATAGAAGACTAATGTATATTTGTTGTGAATATTTTGGATGTTTTTCTACTTTTTCAAATATATTTAATTACAACACAGAATACAAAGTTTACAGGGCTCCTTTGATATGTTTTATTATAAATATTTGCACTGTTAAAAAGATTAAAATATAAATATTTTTCAATGCACCTCAGACAAAAAGAGTGTAATCTCTTTATCACGAAAGTGCAACTTACAAATGTAAATATTATTAATTTTATGTAAATAAGTTAAAAAATAAGAGTAGAAAACTGTAGAGCCTATGAGTCAAAGCGTGAAGGCTTATACAAGTGTTTTAACATACCTGGCACATAAATACTTTGCAACTCTGGCTATAACAGTGTGCTGTAGACGCTCTGGGAGCCCTCTGTGAAGAGAGTGGGCTTCCAGTTTGCTGGGCAGTCCTGTTTGCTGAGCCTCCAGTTGGCTGCTCTGTCGAGAGAGCAGCTGGGCAGTCTGGCCACTTTCTGTTGACAGAGTGGATTGCTCTTTCAATCCGCTTTTGAGTGTGGATGTGATTTGTTGACAGTTTTGCCGTAAGATGTCTTCCAACAGTAATGTGGGTCAACAGATCACTGTAGTATAGACCTAGCCGGTCAGGGAAATAACACTGAATTGCCACTTGGCTAAACTCACAAATGTCAAATGCAGAGCAATCTGTTTGTTTAATGTATTTCACATGCATCCTTCTGGAATCAGACAAACAAAATACCTAATTGGAAAAGCTCTGTACAGTAAACCCTCAGTTTAATGGAGTAATGGGGGAAGGGGTGTCTGTTAATGCTGAAAATCCACTAAATCTGAATCCTCAGCATGTCAGCACACGCCGCCTGCCTGTGTATGTGCCACACCCCTGATGAGAGGAGCATGTGACAGCTCCAGCGGCAGTGGCCCTGGAAGCTCCTCCATCCCCAGTGGTCCCAGCTGCTTTAGAATCCCCAGGGGTGGTGTCCCTACCTGCTCCAGTGGCCCCAACCTCCAGCCCTGGTGACCCCAGCCACAATGGCAGCTGCTTGATCCCCAGCAGCTCCAATGGTGGCAGCATTTCTGGTGGCTCTGGTGAGTTACTGGCATTTATGTAGGGGGTGGGCTGGCAGACAGCATCTGTTATTTCTGAAGTCTGTTAAATTGGGGTCCATTTAAATCAAGGGTTTACTGTAAATATAGTAACAGAGGTGCCCCTTATTGGCTAGAACAGGGGGTCAGCAACCTTTCCAAGATGGAGTGCTGAAAATTGAACTTTTGACCCCTATGTACGGTCCAAGTGCCGGTGATCCTTTTTGAGTCACTAATAGTCCTACTTACAAGAGCTTTGTTAATAAATAAATTAAAATACAGGCAACGTAGATGTAGGTGATGGTAGGTAGCATTTGCTGGTTTTTTGTCAATGCACAGGCAGCTTGGCTTCGCATAATCTCCCAACTGCATGGAGGGTAAGAGGTAGGGCTGAGCTCCCGCCTTGCATGCTGATGAAAGTTGTCTCGTGTGCCACTCCTGGCAGCCGTGCTGGAGGTTGCTGACCCCTGGGCTAGAACATAAAGAGTCCAAGCTGGCCAATCTTACACCTTAATTGCACTCTTGTGCTTGTTTAAATTAAATGGCTTACTCTTCATATGCAAATACCTTCTTCTGAGGTAAAACCAAAATAGAGTCACTTGCCAAAAACACTTCTAAGGCTAAGTTTCTTCTGAAGAAAAGTTTTTTTTTGTTTTGTTTATAGCAAGTTAGTGATCTCACTGCAAAATCACAGTATGGACAAGGCACAGGTAGTTTAACCTTGATGTAACTAATTGAGGCCACCCCCTGTGGGAAGGTTTAAGATGACCTCAGCTAACTACGTCAAGGTAAAGCTACCTGTGCCTTGTCTCCACCAGCATTTTTCATCCAGATCGCTGTCTCTGTAGCGCACTGGTTTTGTTCCTTTATTTCTTTTTAACAGAAGACATCATCTAAAAATATTCTTAATTTGAATTGAGTCGTTTTGAGAAAGAAAATTCAGATTTCAAACAGGGACATTCAGTGGGTTCACTATGTACCTTTATTAGCACTGGGGGCCTGTGGTAGGGAAAGGGCACCTAATTTTATGTAAGAATGTAAGAACTGCTGTACTGGGTCTGACTTGTGGTTCATATAGGCTACGTCTACACGTGAGGCCTACATCGAAGTAGCCTATTTTGATGTGCGACATCGAAATAGGCTATTTCAATGAATAACGTCTACACGTCCTCCAGGGCTGGCAACGTCGATGTTCAACATCGACGTTGCGCAGCACCACATCGAAATAGGCGCTGCGAGGGAACGTCTACACGCCAAAGCAGCACACATCGAAATAAGGGTGCCAGGCACAGCTGCAGACAAGCTCACAGGGCGGACTCAACAGCAAGCCACTCCCTTAAAGGGCCCCTCCCAGACACAGTTGCACTAAACAAAACAAGATCCACAGAGCCGACAACTGGTTGCAGACCCTGTGCATGCAGCATGGATCCCCAGCTGCAGCAGCAGCAGCCAGAAGCCCTGGGCTAAGGGCTGCTGCACACAGTGACCATAGAGCCCCGCAGGGGCTGGAGAGAGAGCGTCTCTCAACCCCTCAGCTGATGGCCGCCATGGCGGACCCCACAATTTCGAAGTTGCGGGACGCGCAACGACTACACGGTCCCTACTTCGACATTCAACGTCGAAGTAGGGCGCTATTCCCATCCCCGCATGGGGTTAGCGGCTTCGACGTCTTGCCGCCTAACGTCGACGTTAACATCGAAATAGCGCCCAACACGTGTAGCCGTGACGGGCGCTATTTCGAAGTTAGTGCTGCTACTTCGAAGTAGCGTGCACGTGTAGACACGGCTATAGTCTGGTATTTTGTTAACAACAGTGACCAACATCAGATCCTGCAGTAGGTAATGTAGGATATTCTATGTTTCAAATTGATTTAGCGGGTATAAAATTTGCATCCCATCCATACTATTGCTGTGAGCTAGATATTGCTCTTTATTGAATATAGTCCATGTAAGTGTAGCAGATATTCGAACAGTTTCCTGCCATGCTCATTTTTATGGAGTCAGTTAGAACTCTTTCTCTAAAGCACATCATTTTTCACAAATCTGTGATGGCTAACAAAGTTTGACCCATTTGTAGCATTTCATGAAATTAGACGTGTGTTCAGTTAAATTAGTATTTGGCTATGAGTCACTGGGTAAGTTGTACCTTACCTTCTAACCACGCTGTGTGTGGGAGTGCTGACACAATGGCACGCCCAGACTATTTGAATAAAGTGCCATATGGCTAGCTTGTGAGAATAGTTTGTGAGATTGTTAATTAGTGATAATAAAAACCTCTGTGTTTGCTTGCAAGTTGTACTATCTACTGGGGAACTGACATTACACAGATTATATAACAAACCATTCCAATCACAAATGTTCCTGCATATAAAATATTTATAGCTAAATAGTAGTAATAATTTGCATTTCTATAGCAGCCAATGATCTCAAAGTACATTACAGATACTGACCAATTAAACCCTTCAGTCGCCTTTTGAAGTGAACCAAAAGCATCACCTGAGATAACAAAACAACTGTGTTAGATTTTCTGGTTGCAAACCGGTATGCTTTATTAGTAACATGAATGCAGGAAGTCTTGGGAAACAAGCAGGAAGAATTCGAAGTCCTGGCACAATCAAGGAACTGTCATGTGAATGAAATAATCGAGACTTAGTGGGACAACTCATATGAGTGGAACACTGTCATGGAAGGTTATAAACTGTTCAGGAAGGACAGGCAGGGGAGGAAAGGTGGAGGGGAAGCACTGTATATTTGAGAGCAATGTATCTTAGAGAGCAGGTTCTCTCTTCCAACCCTATGATTCTATGAATAAAAATAAAATGTCTGTAGGGTAAAATGCACTGGGAATTTCAATTCTAATAATTGAAAAAGAGTTGGAGGGTAAAATAACCAAGGTTAGAATTCCAGGTAGATTTATATTAGCTTGGAATGTATCCAGTCTTACTGAGACATTAGCATTGGTAGTGTTAACTGTAGCACCTACAGAACAGCCCACCAGAGACATCCATTGTACTAGGCATTGTGTATAGTCTTAATAATAGACAGACCATATGCCAAAAGCCCACAGTGTGAATAGGCAAGGCAAACAAAGGGTAGGAGTATAAAAACATTATAATCGCTACTTTACTGATGAGGAACTGGAATTAAGAGGATATGTCTGCACAGGGCAGGTGCAGGGCAGCTGATGGAGACTCGTGGGGCTCTGGCTTCAGAGCTGACAAGTCATTGTGTAGACATTGGACTTGGGATGGAGCTTGAGTTCAGAGACCCTGTGAGTATTTACACAGACTTTTTTAGTCCCACAGCCTGAGCTCTAGCAATTCCAAGTCAGCTGCGTGGCTGGTCTTTTACTCCTGTAGACATATCCAGAGAGGCTGAGTGACTGCCTAAAGTCACACTGGAAGCCTGTGGCAGACCTAAGATTTGAACCTGGATGTTGAGTCCCTGTTTAGTGTCTTAATCACAAAACCAGCCTGCTTTGGTCTTTCCTTGGCGGGGGGTCAGTCGGTCTGTCTCTCTCTCTCTCTCTCTTTCACACACACAGAGGATGAAGCAAGCAGATATAACTGGGAGCAAAAGGAGGCCTTTGGTCAGCCAGCTGAATAAAATCTCTTAGGGAGGGACGTTTACTCTTCGGTTTGCTGTAAATGAATTTAAATGTGCAGGTGTTCTTCTGTGCACAGATAGAGGAACAAATGGAACTTCCTGAGACACACCAGGGGGAAAAGCAGGAAAAACAGAGGCAAGTGCCAACTTTGATTAGCCAAGTATCATATTCTGAAATATGGTCTTTTTCTAGTACAGTGTGTATGAAAATAATTGATGCTCAAGATTAATGACACTGGATTATGGGCAGAGTGTGCAATCCACCCACATATTTTTTTCAAATGTAACTGATATGCCTCTGCCTGCAATTAGCAGAGTTCCTTCGAAGAGCCCTGCTTTGGATTCAGGCAGTAAATGTGTTGGCAAAGACATGCGGCTCTCAGCTGCCTCGGGGAATAGCATTCTCCCAAGCATGCCACAAATATTTCATTCATTCAGCAGAAAAGCAGAGGATGTGTTATACTCAGGCTTTCTGTTACAGAAAAAAACAGTTATCTCAACCTCTTTTTATTATTTTGATTTCCTCTTTAGCAAATACTTCTGAAAGGCATACAGCCTTGCTGCTTTGCCATCCTTAAGATACATAGCCTTTCATATCAATTCACACAGAGTAGCCTCTGAGTAGAGTGAGCTTCTGACGAAAAGCCCTAAGGAAGTGCCAGCATGTTAATTTAGTATCCCATACCGAAATATAGCGTTCTGTAAAGTCATCACATGCTGTGGACCCATCTTGGTCCATGCAAAGACCTCTTTTTCACTGTGCTAACAGCACAAAGGGCACTTAAACCTGCTCTTCAGGGCAGGTAATAATACAGCTCTGTTAATACGTCTTAGCTGTGATGTGGTACTCTGTGCTGTTCCATTTCTGTCCCAGTTCTGTTACTCCACTTCAGTTTTTAACTTGCAATATCCAGTATTCCAGTTGTCTCTCTTCTGCTGCCCATTCCACACCAGTGCGCCCCAGTTCTGATCTGTCACCACCATCCTGTTCCAGGTCTGTGCTGCTTAAGAACAGAGTCTGCCCATCTTAGATTTTCAGACTCTCAGGCGAGGCTTATGAGTTTAGTGCCTATGATAGTGGGGCCTTGGTCTGGGCCTTTGGACACTACTGTAAGATACTGAATGATAATAGCGTCAGATTACCTATAATTATGGTGACTTCATAATAACAGGGGTCATCTTTCTGTCAAATAAATATTCTGAGTGAGCCATAATTTGTCTTCCACCAAAATAAGCAATTGTACTGAAATTCACCTGAGGACTGTGGGTAGCTTGTGTTTTATGGGTGGATGCTAGATTTCACTAGACACAGTCCTCGATGGGATCTAGTTTTTCTTCCTGTACAACAAAACGGTTTTTATTTCATTCACTCAAGGTGTGAAAGCCACTAATTCCCCGAGCCAATAGCCCTCTTCTGTCGTCTTTGTTTGTTTTTCAACAGATAAGCAAATGGTGTGAAATCGACATCATGTAAATATTTTTCAGGCTCATTAGGGGAGGAATTAAGAAAATCCATCACCACCACCTCCCCCCTGTCCTCTCCCTTCCCTGCCCCGCAGCTTCTGATGACTGAGCAGAGTTATGCATTGTAGGCCTGGATTGGAATTCAAATAGAGTGCATGGGGTGCATGTCTATTGAGGCGCTGTGATGACAAACCAAAGGAATCCTGTTCTTGCACAGCATCTGGAAAGTGAGCAGCAATAATGCAGTGGGGTGAGGCCATCAGAAAAGGACAGTTAAATGCCCCTTGCCCAGTTCCCTGCCACAGCTTTATAATGTGAGTTAGAAGGAGGCTCCCTCCCCTCCCACAAGGTTCTGCGTGGGACTTAATGCTACTTTAACTAACATTAATCTCAGCTCTGTGCCTGAATGCCATTCTAACTGGAACATTTGCTTAGGCATAGAGGCCAGAGGGAGAACATATGCCATTTTCTAATCTTGCTTTTACATGAAACCCTCCCTGTAAGGACGGCCAAGTTGGAGATTCAGAATTTCCACTGCATGATCCCACCTGAGGGGAAAAATTGGCCGTTAGAGAAGCGTGAATAAAAGTGGTGCAAGTGCACCTGGCTGACCTATACTAACATTAGCATGAAACTTTCTGGCAGCCAAATTGGTTTTCTCCCTGCCTCCGCCCACCCTTGTGTGGCGGAGCCGCTTTGTAATTATATATTTCCATGACAGTCCCAGAAATTGTGTGATATTTTTACAAAACTAAAAGAGTCCAGCTGCATTTTTCCCCCTTTTGGGGACCTGCGGGCAAGGGTTGGGTGACATTTTTTGTTAGATCATTTGTCCGTGACAGGAATCTTAGCAATGCTGGGCTGATCTTTCAGGTCAAAGTTAAACTACATGAACCAAAGCCTGGCAGAGTAGCTAATACAACATCCTCTTGCACAAAACCTTTGTTTCTCATCCTCCACACATGCTGGTTTCTGTAGTTTTCACTGATCTTGGGGAAATTTAGGCATGTGCTTGCTCTTCCATTAATGAGGGGCTGATCTGGCCCCCTGTTTTGTCAAGAACACAGACATATCATTCAAGAGTGTAATTCAATGTCACAATTTTATCGGTGCTTTTTTCCTCTTAGCTGTTAGCAGAGTGATTTGTGTTCAGTGAGCCTCTTTCACCTACAGCTGTCCCCTCACTCAGAGCTTAAGTGTTTGAACAGATAGTGCTGGAACACAATCAAAGGAGCATTTAAGTCTTCTTGAAGCTCTTCAAGAAATTTGGATCTGTCATGAATGCAAGCTTTATGCAACATTGTTTTGAAGTAGGAGTGAGTCACTCAAAAACAATTTGTACTTTTTCTGTGCTCAACTTTGACTTTGCTGAGAAAAAAGGAAAGAAAATGAAAACAGCTCCATTCTCTGGAGGGATGTGCCTCGATCGCCGTATCTTGAAACAATCAGTGGGAAGTGCAACCTTCTGAAAAAAAGAAAATGGTCTATGGCTGTAAAATTTAATTTTGCAGTAATGCATAAATTATCCGCAGCACTTAGCATTCAGAGCAAACAGCAGCTGTTGGAATGCTAAGTGGAAAGTGAGACTTCTTTTACAGGGACCAGCCAGCCAGCAGCGAGCAACATGCATGCTGCTTTCCTCATCTCCCATATTTTTGATGTTGAGGCAACTGAAAAGCAAAGACTAAACTTTAGTCTACAATCTGTTTGGCTCTTTGAGGGACAGTGTACAGTAAACGCTCTTCGTTGCGTCATCGTAGAAACTTGGTGTATTTGAGGATTTACTGTTATCTCAAAATGTTTAGAGATGCTGCTTAGGCGTTCGAGGGGATGGAATTCAACCCTTTTAATCCAGCGTTGATTGATAGTGTATTCCTTTGGGATTAATCTTTTTACCGTTACTTCCTGACTGAACATATGGTCAATTTGGTTTTCGAGCGTGTATAAGGAGGGGGATTCCAGATGGGAAACTGTTTCCTCCCACCAGTGGTGCTTTATGAACTGCCCCAGGCTGTGAAACTAGTCATGTAATGTAAATGTTTACAGCAGGCAGACTTCACTTCAGCAATTTACACAAAATATGAAGTGTCCTACGTGCCTTGTAAAGGCACTCCCCGCTCCCCCACTGTGGTTAGTTACTGCATGGCCGCTCAGCATATGCCTTGTGCCTCACATCCACTTCTTACCGTGTCTTGAAATTCTTATGAATCAGGCACTGCAGTTTATTAAAAGAAATCATGCTAGGCTGTTACGAAGGATTGCCACCCAGACTCCACGTAGCATGCTGCAAAGACAGGAGGGTATTTGATTTATTGGGTCTCTTGGCCTAGAGCGCTGTGTCATAGGGAGGAGGTACTGATGGGGATGTAATCAGACACAGGAGGGGGGCATCTTCCAGAAAGTTCTCCTTTCTGTTCTCCTCTGCTTCCTCTCTCAGTCACCGATATAGCAGAGGAGATAAAATAGTGCATTCAAGATCAAAATGCCTGTCTCAGCAAGAAAGAAGACCAATTTTGTTGTGCTATAACCATGGTTTTGTGGATTTTTGGACTTCAGGTCCTTCCACTGAGCTTTCATCCAGTGGAGACCAGCTCAGTGATGCCCCTCTTGGCTCAACCATGGTGAGGTTTCTTTTGAGTTCTCCTGGCAGAACACATTTCACAAATCCCAGGGGTCCTCCTGGAGCAAATGTAGGCAAGGCAACGTAAGAGGTGAATGCTCAATGAGTCCAGACACTGGACAGAGTTTCTGTTGATGGCTGCAGGCCTACCACCTTCTCGGGAGGTCATGAGGGAGAGAATAATGTGTCCTCTGTTCCTCACAGGCCCGACTCCAGTCCTCAGCAAGTCCAGAACACTTCAGGCTTCATCTACACTTACCGGGAATGTTGATGGCTGCTATGCAATTTTAGATATGTCAGTTGCATACCTAAAATCGATTTTTGCAGCTGTCAGCATTGGTCCCTGTCCCCACTGCAGAACGTTGACGGGAGGGCTCCTCCTGCTGATATTCCTTAATCCTTGCTGCTCGCAAGGAGTTCCGGGTTTGATATTGACCCAGAACAAGCCATTTCGTATATGCACAAAATGGTGCCCCAGAAGATTGAACCCAAGCGTTCGATCTTCTGCAAGTAGTGTAGACCTAGCCTCAGACTGGCAGGCCAATGGGGTTTTGTAATGTCTGAGCTTTTCAGAGCATGATGTAGCTACAGTGAATGCAAAAGACTTCCCAACCTTTATTCCTCACAGATTTTGCTAAAATAGCCTATTGCCACAGCTTCTGAAAGGTGACCCACAAAGAATAAAGGATACAGAGGCAGGCTCTGAAGTTTTCCTTAGGTTATTTGCAAATGGCCAGGAGGAAACAAGTCTCCAAAGGCCGCTTGAAACTATTTAGTCCATCCTCTGGCAAACACGGAGCTCTTTTCTACAGCATTTTAACCCCCACAGGTTGAAATCAAAGGGTCTGGTCACGGACAACAGAATAATTAAAAGCATAGTGTTAGTTTACAAAGAATAGTGATTTCATCTTAATGACTTAACATATGTTGTTTAATTCCCTGGGCCAAATTTTCTGCTTTTGCAAACAGGTATAGGTCAGTGGAGTTTTGCCCAATTCTTCCAACAGAGAGTTTGAGCCAGGGCTCTGGTCCTGGTTATGTTTGGAAGACTATTTGTTGGTTCAGTCCCATGGGTTTATTCCAGGAATAAGTGCATACACCCAATGCGCTGGGGCTGTTCTCTCATTCAGCCCTGTCACCTCACAGTGTAAATAGTAGGGTAGGGTAGCGTGCTATCTCCATAATTTACTCTGCTGCCTCTGATCTTCACCCACAATCCACAGAGCAATCATCACAAAATGGTCAAGCCCAATGAAATACCAGTCAGCACCCTTGCACTGCTAACATAGAATGGAACATTTCACTGGGATGAAAGCTGTGCCAGGTGGCGGGGCGGGTAGGAAGGGTGTCAATATTTACTTCCATGAATACATAGCAAACTGCCATCCTGTGGCCATTTCTTTTTCCAGTCAAAGGCTTGACTGAAGTGCAGAGCACTCACTGAGTATTGAATGCAACACAAAAAATTCATCGTAGAAAAATCTCAGACTAGATCCAGAGTTTTACTGTGTGTGCTTTGTGCTTTGTTTCTTACTTACATAGCTGTTCTGAGCAGACCCAGCGTTCCATCCACTAGGAGAGCTGTCACTCCATGATCCAGAGGTATTCAAAATGGGTCCTGGAAGGTCCATGGTGCACTAGCTGGTCACATGGTGCTGTTCTCAAATTCATTTCCTGTTGCTAAATTGCAACAAAACTCAGCTAAAAAAAACATTATGTTCCTGTTCTTGTGTCCCATTAAACCAGGGGTTGAAATGGACACAGAAGTGCTGTTGGACTGTGAATGGGAAAGGGAGAGAGACTTTAAGATAACAGAATAGAAGGGTAGGTGGCCTGGCAGACAGTCCCTCCAGTTCTGAAAATGCTTGATGAGCTCTGATGTAAAACCATCTATAGTATCAGTCCATGTATTTAGAGAGCGTTCAATGGCGTGTCGTCATTCCTCATATAGAAACAGAGCCGAGGTTACCAAAACCTGATCCAGCGACACTGAAGCCAGTGGCAAAACTTCCACTGGCTTCTCTGGAGAAGGGTCAGTACCTTAGAGAATAAAGTGTTTGGAGCTGAAATGTCAACTCTGGTTCTGTGGGTATAAAATGTTAGTGAAAGGAACTATGGCCAACTTTTTAAAATGTGTGCATTTAGGCACCCAAATCCCAGTGTAGGCACCTAAATAAGAGTTTATAGAAGGAAAGATAATGCAAAGTGCATTATACTGTGCTTAAGAAACATGTTAGCTACAGTTATGGAATCCATGGCCTTTGCATGAGAAAAGATAATGTAGTTACCAACAAAATGGTGTATCTGAAATTATGGTTTAATGGTAATATTTTCAGAAGCATCTAAGTGACTTAGGTATTTTTGGGTAATCTTGTTGCTGAGGTTTGTTTTCTTGACTGAGTTTCTGAGAAATCCTTGTGTTCAACCTTGTACAATTCCATGTTCTTATTTGCTTAAGACAAGTCAGTTTTTGAGGGGTGGGGAACGCAGGTGTGTAAAATCTCAAGGGGTTGGTTTGTTTTGGGGTATTGACCCCATCTTTATGGCAAAGAGTTGGTGGCTAGATTTGGTGCTTGAGTTGGCTTAGTGGCTGAAGTGGTTTTCAGCGTGAAAGCTTGCACTGGCTGGTACCTGCCTCTGGAACTTGAAAATGGAATGTTGGCAAATAGGATCTGATGACGTTTCTTGCTAAAAATCTTAACACAGTAAATGATTGACTTTTGTGGTCCAGGATAACTGGCTGGCATAAAAAAGTCAGTTATAACTCTCCAAGATGTCTCTTTATAAGAAGATATTATTTAAGGTTGATATAATTAATAAATAATTAGTGAATAAATAATGCCATTTACAGGAATGCCTGTGTAGAATTTGTTCTTTGCTGCTGTTCTCATTGTATTCATTTGACTCCTTGAAGGGCCAATTTTTGAATTTTAGTAACACACTAAGCTCTCAGAATTACTCACACCACTCCTTTGTCTGTCCTGAAAGAGAACTGAGGCCACTGTTCTCTCTCATTTTTTTACATCCATGTGTGGAATTAACTGTGTGATGTGCACCAATATGGAGGGGATGTGTGGCAGCGGAGAGGCGGGGAGGGGCTCAGGTCTGGGCCAGAGGGTTGGGGTGTGGTGCGGGAGGGCTCAAACTGGGCATGTGGACTCTGGGGTGGTGCCCAGAGTGAGGGAGGGGTTGGGGTGCAGGATAAGATGCCCTGGGGCTGCAGCGTGGGGAAATGACTCCTCCCAGTCCTGTCTCCCCACAGTAGCACCTGGGCTAGGGGAGAGCATCTCTCCCTGTCTCTCCCCAGGGCTGGGGCTGAGAGAGGAGCAGTTCTCCCCTGCTGCATCAACTATGGTTGCCAGTTTTGGTTGGCTGTATTCCTGGAGGTTTCATCACATGACATAATCTTTAATTAAAGATTAAACTTTACTTCCTGAGACTCCAGGAAAAGCAGCAGCCCCAGGGCTGGGATCAAGGGAGAGGCACTACTCCCTGACCACGGCAGCTCCAGTGCTGAGGCCGGGGAGAGAGACCTCATCTCGGCTGCAGCTGCAGTTTGCTCTGTACCCACCTCCTACTCCTCTGCTCTCCTGGCCCTTGGGGATGTGCACCTGCATGGCCCTTGGCAGTCTGTTGCAAGGCTGCACAGCTTAGAGGGAATATAGCTTGTGACTTACACAGTTAGTACTGCCAGTTATTCTGTGAGTGAGCTCATGGGGACAACAGCAGTAACTAGACCAGGGGTCGGCAACCTTTCTGAGGCGGAGAGCTGAAATTTGACCTTTTGACCTCCTATGTATGGTCCCAGTGCTGGTGATACTTTTCAAGGTCATTAATAGTCCTACTTACAACAGCTTAATTAATAAATAAAGATGCAGAGCTTTACCACTTAGGTGGTGATTGGTAGCATTAGCTGGTCTTTTGTTAATCCCCAGGCTATGAGCAACCTCCAGGCTGCATGGGGGAGGAGGGGCGGGGCTGAGTGTGTGGACAAAAATCGTCTCGTGTGCCACTCTTGGCTTATGTACTGGGGGTTGCTGACTCCTGAACTAGACAGTAGCGACAATCTGCGCTCCCTTATCTACACCATGCTTTGCAAATTGGTGGATATGGGGTGTCTGTGGTAGAGGTAGTACCTTTGACTCTCTGGCAGCTGTGCCTTTTCAGGCAGACGGAAGCACTGGTCCTCACCCACCACTCAACTCTCACTGTTGGCTCCTAGCAGCTGTTGTGCATTACAGCGACGCCATCCCCTGGGCAACTGCATCAGCTCGCAGGCGAAACACAGTGAGGGGGGTCTGGTCTGTCTCACATACCGACGTTATGGAGGGACTTGTTGCTTCTCCCTTCGAATGCACAGTCTCAGTGGTGGACGAGGAGGTGTGGTGCTGCAAATCGACAGCTCCTGTGAAGGTGGAGGAAGATGCCCCACTGCCTTGTGGGTTATCTTGACAGAAAATCCGGAGGGGAGTCCTAAGGCAATTCTGTGTCAACTTCTGGCACTGTCCCAGCAACTCCTGCAGCTGAGCTGGTACCAAACGTAGAGGTTACCCTTTCCTTTAGACTATTTCAGTAAAGCTGAGGGGGTGGGGCTGGTGTCTGGGCAGCCCAGGGTCTCCATAAAAATTGCCCAGGATCATGCCTGAAGAGGTACTCCAGCATCGCTAAACAGCGTTGAACCAACACGGGAGGCAACAGATACCAGTTATAAGTTCTTGCTCGATTGGCGTAGAGAATGAGTGCCAGGGCTTGCTTCTGACGGTGGGAGAGAGCATTGCATCTCATTGGACGGTCACCACCCGCCTTAAGCTGGGCAGCCCCCAGCCAGTAGGGCACTGTCTCGCCGCAGTTCACTTGCCTCACTGGGTGCATGAGGCTTAAGGTTCCCAAACCTGACAAGTGACTGAAATGAGCACCAGACAAACCAACAAGAAAATTATTAAGAAAAGGAAATCATCAAAGTTTCAAGCTTGCTTGTTGGAGTGTACGGACCATGTTGACCAGTTTGACTGAAGATCTTCAGGACATCAGCGACACCCAAAAGACCGCTGTCATCAGTGAGGAACTGAAGAGGCTCCAAGTTGACCTCGCCACTTTGCAGGAGATGTGACTCGCAGTTTCGGGATCCCTAAAGGAAAAGGACTATGTCTTTTTCTGGCAGGGCAAAGCCCAAGAGGAACCCAGGGAGCATGGTGTCGGCTTTGCCATCAGAAACACCCTTCTGCAAATGGTGGAACTAGTCACGGGCGGATCAGAAAGACTCCTTCAGGTCAAACTTCAAACCTGTGCCAGTCCCGTCCACCTGATCAGCGCTTACGCTCCAACCCTGAACGTCACACCAGAAGCAAAGGACAAACTCTGTGATGAGCTCAGTGCTGCCATAGTGCAAATACCTGCTTGTGAACAATTGTACCTTTTGCGTGACTTCCGTGCAAGAGTTGGAGCCAATCGTGACTCCTGGCCCTCTTGCCTAGGTCACTTTGGTGTGGGGAAAAATGAATGACAATGGACAGATTCTCCTCGAACTTTGCACGTACCACAATCTGTGCATCACAAACACATTTTTCCAAACCAAGCCACAGCACAGTGTGTCATGGAGACACCCACACTTGAAACATTGGCACCAGTTAGACTTGGTCATCACCAGATGCGACAACCTCAGAAACATCCTCCTGACATGCAGCTACCATAGTGCCAACTGCAATACAGATTATTTGCTAGTCTGCTCCAAGAGCAAGCTGAGACCCAAGAAGCTGCACCATTCTAAACCAACTGGTAGGCCCCGCATTGATGCCAGAAAGATGGCAAACTCAGAAAAAGCTGAAATGTTCAGAGAGACCCTTGAGGAGAATCTGCACAGCAGCCCTGGGGGTGCTGATGCGACATCCACATGGCAGCATCTGAGGGACACAATCTACAATATGGCCTTGTCGGTGTTTGGAAGAAGAGCTGGAAACACAAACAACTGGTTCAAAGCTCACTCCGATGAGATGATTTCAGTCATTGAAAAGAAGCACGCTGCACTTCTGGAGTACAAACGCTCACCGAGTCAGGGTACCCAGCAAGCACTCAGAGTAGCCAGAAAAATAGTACAGCAGACAGCCAGGCATTGTGCCAACAACTACTGGCTTAAGCTGTGCAGCAGTATCCAGACCTGTGCTGACTCTGGTAATCTCAGGGGAATGTACGAGGGCATAAAGAAGGCAATGGGACCTATTCAGAACAAGATGGCACCTCTGAAATCGAAATCTGGTGAAGTCACCACTGACAAAGCCAAACAGATGGAGCGATGGGTCGAGCACTACTCCGAACTGTACTCATGCGAGAACTCTGTGGTTGATATAGCCCTCAATGCTGTCGAGCTCCTGTCAGTCATGGACGAGCTGGACCAGGAACCAACTGTGGTCGAATTGAAGAAAGCTATTGAGAGCACTGCAGTAGGGAAAGGCCCCAGGCCAGGATGGTATACCACCAGAGGTAATCAAGTGTGCCTTGGACACACTCCTGGAACACCTCCATGAGCTGCTGTGCCTGTGCTGGAGGGAGGGTGAGGTTCCACAGGATATGCGGGACGCCAACGTTGTAACCTTGTATAACAACGAAGGAGACAGAAGTGACTGCAACAATTACTGTGGAATCTCCCTCCTAAGTATCACCGGCAAATTGTTCACTTGTGTCATCCTCGGCAGACTCCAGAAGCTCACTGAGAGGGTGTATCCTGAATCCCAGTGTGGATTCGACACCGAGAGATCTACCATTGACATGATCTTCTCCGTGAGGCAGCTGCAAGAGAAAGTCAGGGAGCAGAGGAAGCCACTCTGTCCCCTTCATCGACCTGACCAAGGCTTTTGAATCGGTCAGTAGGGATAGACTGTTTAAATTGCTCCACAAGAGAGGCTGTCCACCACGGCTACTCAAGATGATCCAGTCTTTCCATGAAGACATGAGAGGAACCATCCGATATAACGGCACATCATTGGATGCATTCAGCATCAGGAGTGGCAACAAGGGTGCGTCCTTGTTCCGACATTGTTCGGGATCTTCTTTGTACTCTTCCTGGAGCGTGCCTTTGTATCCTCAACAGAGGGCATCTTTTTGCACACAAGATGTGACGGGAAACTGTTTAATCTTGCAAGGCTGAAGGCTAAGTCTAAGGTGCGGGAAGTGCTCATTAGAGACATGCTGTTCGCAGACGATGCTACTGCAGTGACACGCAGAAGGCCAGCTTCAAAAACTGTTGGATCAGTTTTCCAAAGCATGCAAAGACTTCGGGCTTACCATCAGCCTAGAGGAGACAAATGTACTTGGTCAGGATGTTGCTGAACCTCCATCAATCAGCATTGATGATTACACGCTAGAGGTTGTCCACGAGTTTACTTACCTCTGGTCCACCATCACCAACACCCTGTCGCTGGAGTCTGAGCTAAACAGGAGGATTGGAAAAGCAGCCACAACTCTGTTCAGACTTATCAAGAGAGTGTGGAACAACAACAAGCTGTACACTCACGCCAAAATGCAAGTCCACAGAGCCTGCATCCTCAGCACCCTCCTCTACGGCCGCAAGTCTTTGACCCTGTACGCCCGCCAGGAAAAGAGGCTGAATGTCTTCCACTTGCTCTGCCTCAGGTGCATTCTTGGGATATCATGGAAGGACAGAGTGCCCAACAACGCTGTCCTCAAGCAAGCTGGAATTCCAACCACGCATACCCTCCTCAGGCAGCAGTGGCTCCGCTGGCTTGGCCATGTCCACAGGATGAATGATGGAACATCCCAAAAGACATCCTGTACGGCGAGCTAGCCTCTGGCAAAAGACCTCCCGGAGGCCCCCAATTGTGCTGCAAAGACGTCTGTGGAGGGATCTCAAGGAGGTAGACATAGACCCAGATAGTTGGGAAGAGCTGGCAGATGACCGCAGCAGCTGGAAGCAGGAGCTACACAAGGGCCTTCAGAAGGGCGAGATGAAGATCAGACAGCTGGCAGAGGAGAAGTGAGCCCATAGAAAGGACAGCAAGGACCTGCCAGACACCAGGACTGTCACTCTCGTGTGAGCCTCCACAGTCACAGTCAACGCTGCAAATGACGATCTTAAATGGAGTTACGAAGGGTGCGATCCATAGTCTACGCAGACTGAAGGATGCCTTGGATGGCTTTGCAAGTTTCAGCTGTCACATGTCCTTTGGTGCCTGTTTGCAGAATACGTTTTAGATGAGCTTCACTACATACAATTCTATGGAGTGAGCCAGCACAATGCCATTGTATCAGTTAAGCTCTGTTTTCCTAATTCTGAAGGCCAGAAGAGGTCATGGTGATCATCTGTTCCAAGTGTTCCCAACCTATTTACCACTGTCGGATGCATCTGATACTTCCATTATGGGCCTGAGGTTGTCTCATGGGTTGCAGCTGTGTGCTGGTTGGGCCACAAGTGGTTGATAGCCATTGATCTAGTTTGATCACCTGTATGACAGAGGTCATCAGGGTCCATTGTTAAGCAAATGCAGCTGCATAGGGAAGCACTAAATGTGGTGCCCTACTTTTACTGGTGCCCTAGGCTGTGTGCGCCTAGGGATGTGTGCACCGCCCCCCGCCAGGCTTAGCATTTGGGCTGCAGCAGCCCCATCTTCTGGCCACCTTCTTCCCCCACAAGCTCTGCACCCAGCCCCTGCTCAGGAGGCAGCAGAGAGTGTTGTGTGTGCAGGCTGGAGGACTCTGGAAGAGTGGGGGCAGCTACACAGTCAGTGAATGAAGAGAAGGAGTGCTGTTGGAGAGATGTGGCAGCTGGGGTGTCTGCCTCCTGCTTCTCCAGACAGTGCTCATGCTCACCGCTGCCATCTGCATCTCCTGCCTTCTCACCTGAGGCTCTCAGGTGTGCCTCCTTCCCTGCCATGTTCCAAGGTTGCCAGCTCTCCCAGATCAGACAGACTGGACACCATTGCAGAAAATAGCATCCAGTCTGTCCAGTCCAGGAGAGTTGGAAGCCCCTGGCCTCTCTCTACAGCTTCTGCTTCCCCTGCGATGCAGCTGCTGGTCAGGATGGCCCTGCAGGCCGTGAAATTCTTGCATTAGGCCTGCGTCTTGTGGTTCGATTAGCGCATATGTTTTAGGAAGACATCCGGGTTTGACATAAAGACTTCAAGTAATGTAGAATCCACCATCTCCTTGGGTAAATTGTAGCAGAGGTTTTATTCTTACTGTTAAGCATTTAGCACCTTCTTTCTAATTTGAACAAAAAAGCAGTCAAGTAGCACTTTAAAGACTAACAAAATAATTTATCAGGTGAGCTTTCGTGGGACAGACCCATTTCTTCAGACCATAGCCAGACTAGAACAAACTCAATATTTAAGGCACAGAGAACCAAAAACAGTAAGCAAGATTGACAGATCAGAAAAAAAAATTATCAAGGTGAGCAAATCAGAGAGTAGAGGGGCGGTGGGGGGGGGGGAAGTCAAGAATTATATTAAGCCAAGTATGCAAAAGAGCCCCTCTAATGACCCTGAAAATTTGCATCCCGGTCCAAACCACTTGTTAATGTGTCCAATTTGAATATAAAAGAGAGTTCGGCAGCCTTTCTTTCCAAAGTAGTGTGAAAATTCCTCTTCTGTAACATACAAACTCTTAAATCATGGACAGAATGGCCCACTCCATTAAAATGTCGGCTACTGGTTTGTGGATCAGGAGTGTTTTTATGTCTGTTTTGTGTCCTTTAACTCTTTGTCTAAGAGAGTTTGAAGTCTGTCCAATACACGCAGCATCTGGGTATTGTTGGCACATGATGGCATATATGATGTTGGTTGAGGAACATGAGAATGTGCCCATGATTCTGTGACTAACCTGGTTAGGTCCAGTTATGGTATCCCTAAAATAGATAGGTGGACAAAGCTGGCACCAGGCTTTGTTGCAAGGAAAGGTCCCAGGACTGGTGTTCCTGCAGTATAGACTGTGGGCTGTTAGTGAGAATCCTCATAAGGTTGGGGGGTTGTCTGTAGGAGAGAACGGGCATGTCACCTAGGGCCTTCTGGAGTGTGGCATCCTGATTAAGGATAGGTTGTAGGTCTTTAATAATGTGTTGCAGTAGTTTTGAGTTGGGGGCTGTAGGTCATGACCAGTGGTGTTCTGTTCTTGGCTTTTTTGGGCCTGTCTTGGAGTAGCTGGTCTCTGGGTATTCATCTGGCCCTGTTGATTTGTTTTTTTATTTCTCCTGGTGGGTAATTTAGGTTTATGAATGTTTGGTAAAGATCTTGTAGTTTTTGGTCTCTGTCAGTAGGATCAAAGCAAATGCGATTTGTATCTAAGGGCTTAACTGTAAACAATGGATCTAGTTATGTGTGCAGGATGGAAGCTAGAAGCATGTAGGTAAATATAGAGATCAGTAGGTTTCCGGTAGAGTGTGGTGCCGATCAGGACATCCTTGATTTGTACTGTAGTGTCTCGGAAATGTATGTCTCGCCTGGAGTTATCAAGGCATAAGTTGATGGTGGGGTGCAGATTGTTAATGTCTCTGTGGAAGTCTTCTAGAGTCTCTATACCATGGGTCCAAATCATTAAGATGTCATCAATGTATCTTAAGTAGAGGAGGGGTAATAGGGGACAAGAGCTGAGGAACTGTTGTTCCAGATCAGCCATAAATATATTAGTATATTCATTCTCATGTTCCTCAACTAATATCATATATGCCATCATGTGCCAACAATGCCCAGATGCTTTGTGTATTGGACAGACTTCAAACTCTTAGACAAAGAGTTAATGGGCACAAAACAGACATAAAAACACTCCTGATCCACAAACCAGTAGCCGACATTTTAATGGAGTGGGCCATTCTGTCCATGATTTAAGAGTTTGTATGTTACAGAAGAGGAATTTTCACACTACTTTGGAAAAAGAGGCTGCTGAACTCTCTTTTATATTCAAATTTGACACATTAACACGTGGTTTGGACCGGGATGCAAATTTTCAGGGTCATTAGAGGGGCTCTTTTGCATACTTGGCTTAATATAATTCTTGACTTCCCCCCCCCACCGCCCCTCTACTCTCTGATTTGCTCACCTTGATAACTTTTTTTTCTAATCTGTCAACCTTGATTACTATTTTTAGTTCTCTATGCCTTAAATATTGAGTCTGTTCTGGTCTGGCTATGGTCTGAAGAAGTGGGTCTGTCCCATGAAAGCTCACCTAATAAATTATTTTGTTAGTCTTTAAAGTGCTACTTGGCTGCTTTTTTGTTTTGATAGTATATAGACTAGCATGGCTTTTTCTCTTGTTTCTAATCTCAATTTAGCTCAAGTTATATTGTAGTCACTTATTATGCCTTCGTCTGCTAGATTAAAGAGAAATCTTCCTGTGTGAGTACTTCAAGATCAAGCTCAAGTCACCTCTTAACCTTCTCTGTCGAGAGTGTAACTGGAGTTTTAGCAAATATTGTTGACTTAAAAATGATAACCAGGACTCTTCTTCCCTGGCCACAGAAAGTTGTCTAAGCATTTCTCAAATGCAGCCACTGTTTGCTGCCAGTAGAGGTTTTTCTTGTAGGAAAGGTTTCCCTAGCTCTTGAGTCTGCTATGGAGCCCCCTGCAGTGGCACCAGTGGGGAGCCCTCTGCATGACCCTGCCAACCCCAAGGCCCTTCCGTTCCTTTTTACCGCCCTGAGGCTGTTGCTATTGTGGCGAAGTGCTTGTTGGTGGGTCACTACACCCTAGCTTCTCTTGTGTAAATAGTTGTAAATAGTTCTTTAGCATAGCCGTTGTTTTCGGTTAGTGTTAGGCAGTCAGCACATAGGGAAGGTCTCTCTTTCTCCTCCCATCTCTGCTACTGAGGTTAGGGGCTTCAGCCCTGGGGTTGCAGGTGTTAAGCTCCTGCCAGGGGCTTTGGGCTCTTCTCCCACTGCACTGTGCTGAGCTCCAGCTGCCTCCATCATCCCTGGGCCCTGCTGCCTTCCCTGGTGCCCCATCTTCCCTGGCTTCCCCTGCCTGCATACTCACTACTCCATTCAGGACTTTATTTCTCCCTGGGCTTGCTGGCGGTGAGTAAGTCTGTTGTGAAAAGTGATAGTTGTTTATATCTCATTCCACAGCAAACTTAGCAGTTAGCAAGTCTAAAAAGAGCAAAAGAAACAAGAAAAAAAAGACAAGAATGTGCAAAGCACCTGATTTGTGTTTCTATTCTGTTTAGGTCCAGTACAGAATAACTGTACGTTATTTTTATTATTGAATCTTCTAAAACCCTACATAAAATTACAATTATTTGGATGTGTATTTGTGCAGGTTTATTTGTTTTTCCAAAAGTTAATTAAGTATTTTAAGAAAAAATGTCAGAGGAGTCACCTGCGAGAGTTGGTGTCTGCGTTCTGAGGCCACAAAAAATTTGGTATGATAACTCCTGTTAACAACATCCCACATCCCTGAAATATGCGGTCAGAGCCAAAATAATAATTTTGGTGGTTGGGTGGGAAATAGTTTTGCTTTATTTCATGGGGACCCCTTGGCTGTGAGCATCTTAGGGTGACAGTCAAAGGTGCTTGCTAGTCTATACTTTTTTGTCAAGTGAGTGAAAAAAGTGGTTACCCTAAGATAAACAGAGGTGGATTTTTTTTAAATTATGTTTTATCATCTTATGTGGATACTATCTAGTGGTTTGGCATCTCTACTCTCTAAGCTCCTGTGTATTGATTGGACTGGATTATATCTCCATTACTCCTGTTGAGTAGGATCTTACTCCAGGAGGAGGCCAGTTGAAATCAGGTGGGCTCCTTGCAGATTAAGGTACTACACAATGTGAATAGAGGTGACAGAATTTGGCTCACCGGTGTAATTGGGTAGATCATAATTAATGATTCATTTGTTCCAGCGGAGGATCTCTAAGCAGCTTTGCCAAGAAAGCAGTTTTTTCTGAGCTTTACAAATTAAAAAGCTCTGTTTAAAGCCTATTGTTTATATACTACTATAACATGGTTTCCAGTAAAATCTATCTTCTAAGGGATTACATGATCAGATCGTGTAAGGCCTCAATTCCAAATGTAGTTGCATAGCCTTACTCACCAGGACTTCATAGGGACTATTACTGTTTATTCATATGAATAATCTTTGGCACCTACATGCTTCTAGGATCAGTGTTAGTCCCACATAAGTCAGTCCATTTTATGTGTGTCATAACTGCTCTTTCTCTTCACAGCATTTACTTTCCTTTATATGTGGCTGTAGTGGCAAGTCTCGTAAGCGCACTGATAGTAATGACCTGTATCCCTGCTCGCACCAAACCAAAGGCAGAAGGACAAGCTGCACAGCAGAGTGAGTTTTTACCCTTTCTGACAACTTGGCATAGCTATGGGAAAGTAACTAGGCTGTTGGAAGTGCTCAGTGCTGATCCCTCACCCTCATATGAGATGACGTTGCCTGTGGTGCAACATGTATCAAACCAGAAGGGTTTTTTGGCAGTGCTGGAGATGGAACCACCTAGCTGATGGTCACTTGGGACCTGTTCACTATTTGAACTCAGATTTCCAGTGGCCACTTGTTCCATTGCAATTGGCTGAGCACCTTGGCTTCTGTAACAGTTCCACCCAGCTACACCTGTGATTCCTTCCCTTCGAGTGCTGCAAGGGCACCCACTTTTAAAGTCCCGGCTCCTTAGTTGTCATCCCTCTGCTTGGATGGGGACCCATATATCTCTCTCCCTCCTGTCTGTGGTTTTTCCAAGCTGCTGTGTTCTCTGCCTAGTCTCAGCAAGCAGCCAACCCTGAAGTATGATTTGCTTTCTTTTCAGGAGCTATAAATAGAGTCATTGCCCACAGTCATGAGGGCACCTAAGTAAGCACATTTATTCATAAAATGATAAGGTTATTAGCATTCATAGAGATTCTTATCAGAGTTTACTCCAGCCCTAACAAAGGCTCTGGTGGAGTCTATCCTTCAAACCCAGCATGGGTTTTCCTGCAGTTACAAGAGCAGAATAAGAGCTCTCATGAGTCTGAGTTGCTCCCTCATACATTTTAGGTGTATATCCCTGGGACCCTGGAAACAGGCAATCAACAGACATTGAGTTTCTCCTTGGGGCAACAGCTTCAAAACATTGGGCCCAATGATGAGAGTTTGCCAAGTATTTCCTAAGAAATACACTAAACTGAAAGTTCATTTTTATCTGACAGATTGTTCTAAAGAGACCTTTGGTTTTCATCACACTTCTTAGGGTTTACAGTAGTCATGTCCCCGATGCCCCATTAAATATGACATACATATAAACAATTGTAAACGCAATGAACTTCTAAGACACAAATATAATTCAGTAAGGTTTAACTTAATTCAGTAAGGCTTGTCCAGGATACCGCAGGAAATTGCCATAGCTGTCACAGCTACAACCTAGTTTGTTTACAGTGCTTTCTCCACCGCCATTCATTCAGCTTCCACTATCCTATTAAACTTGAAGTTTGCTCTACTTAATGCTCAGAACTTTGGCATATGGAAAATTATATGCAGCCTATACGTCACTAGTCTGCTGAGCCTAAACACAGAAATTCTCTTCAGAAGATTTTTTAAAACCTACTAATTCAAAAATCATAATAATTTCAATCATATGAATTATATTCCAATAAACTCATCATGTAATGTGAAGGCAAACACTGTGGGCTACAGAACCAAGAGCATTTACAGCTCAGCCTGACGCGCCACCTTCAATACCCGTTTTCTGTTGTAGATGGTGGCCCTAGAAAGGGGATTATTGTGTGTAAAAGGCCCAACATGCAAGACCTCCACACTTAGAACTTCATTTGACTGGAATGGGAGTTCTGTGCACACTGGATACAGTGGAAATTATCTTGGTCAACAGAGTGTATCAAAGGTTGAGGTTTCAGCTATTGTAAATCAGTGACTTTGATGGTTAAAGGCTGATTTATACGAACTGAAGATCTGGCTTGGGTTATCTTTTCTTAGCAGTCAGACTCTACAATTTATTTCCATGTGATATTTATGGTGCATCATCTTTCAGACTAGGGTTTGTAATGCAACTTGGAAAAATCTGTGTGAAGCTAAACCTAAAATAAAAGAGAGATCTGAGAAGGCAGAAATGTCTGACGGCATCCCACCATCTGACCAATTGTAAGGGCTGAATACAATGAGGAAAGGGCTAGAGGTTTTTGATTCATGTTCAGGCACAGTCCTCACTAGTCAGCTCTGCAGATGTTTATTGGATAGTTTGTTTTTGCTCTGCAGTAGCCTCCATCTGAGGCTGGTGAGGTTCCAAGTGCAGAGAACCAAACCCAAATAGTCAATAGAGAACCATGCTACAGAGACGAACAAAGAAATGTTCCCTGTGGAGAGTTGGTTGTGAGTGCGATAAGATGCATTGTTCTTGTTTCCTGCTTCTATCCCCTGTAAATAGACTGTTATTCTGTCAATCATTTTCATAGGTACATCGCAGTCTAGTAGTTTGTTTAGTCTCTCAGAAATCCTACGCCTGATGAAGCTTCCAGGAGTAAAGGAAGTGTTCTTAATCAAGGTCCTTTCTGGCCTTCCTACAGGTAATTCTATGTGATCATTACAGTATTTAAAATAAAAAGTATAAAACCAATAGGTTTCTCTTTCCAGGTGTATATGAAATACCTTTATATTTAGTCATAAGTGAAGGAGAAAGGAAACAGGACTATTTTTTTTTCTGCCAAAGCTATTTCATATCAATATAGCATAGTCCAGCATTGCCACTCACAGTTAGATAGGGCCAAATCTGAGGCTGAACTTGTAACAAATTTCCTTCTGTAGGCTTTTGTGTGACCTTGTTCAAATTATGTAATATCTCTACCTCAGTTCCCTATCTGAAAGATGAGGATAAGGAAGCTTTCTCTCTCCCATCCTTTGTCTTGTTTGTTTAATCTGTACACTCTTCAACACCAACACTGGGCTAGACTGTGCAGCACCTAGCACAATGGGACTCTAATCGCAGCTGGGGCCTCTGAACATTGTTGTAATACAAATATAATAATAATAAATAATACATTTTTCAACAATGAGAAGAGAGATGCTGGACTAGCAGTAGTCATTCATGACTGGCTACATTCATTTATACATACAGCTAGGCAGTGCTTTTTTTCCTAGAAAAAATGGTGCTGGAACTCAAGCCCCAAACCTCCCCATTTCCCCTTCCCCCTCAATTTTATTGAGTCCTCTTTCAGAGCAGCAGGGTGCTGGGAGCTGGAAGAGAGCAGCAACGGTGTGAGCCGCAAATGGATCTTTAAAGAGCCACGTGCATCTCAGAACTGCTCAGTCGTCTTTTAAAAATGATGGTACCAGAAAAAAAGGTGCCATAATGCTGTTCCGTGGCATTCCATCAGGAAAAAAAGCTCTGCAGACAGGACTTTTATGGCTTCTCCTAGTATGTGACTGTGCTACATATTAATGCATATTCCCTCTCCTCTTTGAATGGCACAACCCTTTCTTCTTCTCTGTGTTGTGCCAGGAAGCTGCAGGCTGTGCTGTGCACATACAAAAATTTGTTCATCCTCCTGCTTGTGGCACAAGGGCTGTGTCTACACTAGCACAAGTCTTTGAAATGGCCTTTTAGAAGATTACTAATGAGGTGCTGAAATGCATAGTCAGCACTCCATTAGCATGCCGCCGACCGCGACTCTTCAAAATTGCTGCTTTTTGCTGCTGCACGGCTCGTCCAGACTGAGGTCCTTTGCTAAAGGACCCCGCCAACTTCGAAATCCCCTTATTCCTATCTGCTGATAGGAGTAAGGGGATTTCGAAGTTCGCAGGGTCCTTTCGAAAAGGGCCCCTTTCTGGACAAGCCGCACGGAAGCAAAAGCGGCAATTTCGAAGAGCTGCAGCCGGCACTTGCTAATCAGTCACTGAATATGCATTTCAGCACCTCATTAGTAGTCTTCAAAATGGCCATTTGCATGGCCATTTCAAAGATTTGTTTCAGTGTAGACGTAGCCAAGGAGAGAGGGTCAGAATCTAATGCAGTGGTCGCAATCTTTTGTAAGATACAGGACCCTGAGTTCAGGAAGTGATAAGCTCCGTTATCTGGTGTGCTTTTTTCACTTGAGAAATCTTGAGGGCTCTTTTGGCTAATGCGCAGATGTCTCAGTGCCATCCCTCTGGACCACACAATTTCAGGGCTTCACTTTGGTTTCTTATATAAGTTGGAGAGCTGCCAGCTTATGCACACGCAAACTGTATTAGGTGGATTTGTGCACAACTTTTGCAAACGCTCAAAAAAGGAGGCAGTCCATTTTAAAATAATTCTCGACATCTAAGTGACATTAAGCCTGCCTATCAGAGCAGATTTACTAGGAGTGGTTGAAAGTGAGAGAGCTTGACAAAATGCTTTTACCATTCCCTGGAATATTTCCTAACAGTATTAGAAATGAGATTCACCGGCTTCTGCAGGAATCTGTGAACGATTTCTTTAGGGGTGTCTGCGTTTCACTTTTTACATGTATTGGGCATTGACCTGAGATGCTGAGTTCTGTGCAACCTATCAACCCTGTCCAAGAGAGAACCCACTGGAGAAAAGAACAACATGCAAATAAAGCCAAAGGGAAAATGCAGTTACCGTGACACCTTCAGAAAAATCACTTAATGGAAAATTCATAGAATTAACGTAGAGTCTCGCTATTCACGATTGCCACATTTGCGAATTCAGTTATTCTTCAGTGGCCTTGTTTCCCCAGGGCCATGACCACTGGTGGGTGCTGGGGTTCCTTGGGACTCTGGGGCCGTGAGTGCTGGCAACTGCCAGGGCTCTCCTGGGGTTCCCATTTCCCTCCCGCCACTTCACGAAAATCAACATTCGTGAGGGTTCTGAGCGCAGAGCCCTTCTGAATGTTGAGACCCTACTGTAGTCTATTTTACAAAACAGGCAGATTTGAAATGTGATATTTTTAAGGAGATTCCTGATTTCCAAGTGTTGGCTCATGGTATGATTTTTAACTTTTAAAATGTCACTGTGTAACCCTGGGGCAATAGTTCTGTGTAATCTGCAATATAAAGCCTCATATGTAGCACATTTAGCAAATTTCTTCCAAAAAGAATCCCAAGATGCACTTGAGTGTCTAGGTATTTGTGACCTCACCTGCTAAGGAAATGTGTAAGCTTCTGGTTGGAACATGACAGCCATTCTGCACAAGCAGCAATGTAACATATTTATAGGGGAAAACGAAGAATCGCAATGCCATTACAAAACTATATGGTAAAATGTGAGAGAGGCAAAATGTAATTAACTAAGATGGGATTTGGGCAGGACACAGTGGCTAATATTGTAATGCTTGGAAAAATGTCCTGGGAATTATTAACAATCCTGAGTGGCCAGGATCTCATATTAAGTTTGATCTAAAAAACTATCCTTTCCATAGCACAGTTCCACACTGGGAAAATAGCTGATTAACACAGAGGAGCTCCACCTAGTAAATCTCTAGCAACACCTGACTTCATTTTTCAGGTCTCACATCAAGTTATAGACCAAATGATTACAGCCTGAGGCAATATGGCTGTTTTCCATTTATTTGTACCTCACTGCTTCAGGCTAAACTCCAAATGAATGCTCTCGTTTACCTTCATCTGGCTGCTGCAACCATATAATTATATGAGTTAATTTATCTAAATTACAGGCTTGCTTCTATTTATATTGTAAACAAGTTTGTAATGTGTAAAGAGGCAAGTTGGCAATGGTTACTCATTTAAAATTAACTTGTGTGGAGTAATGAATTCCTTCTTAAGTGAGGTACACGCAAGGCAGGCTGGTGATAGACAGATGGCCTGTTGTATTAAGGGTACCTCTAAGAGGAAGATTATCTGCAAGTCTAAGAACAAGGTGCAGTATTTTACTACATGACCGCGCTTCTTCTCAACTTGAGCAGGAAAAAATGTTCCATTAAAATTTAGTGCATAAAAGAGAGCGAGGACGAGGCAAAACAAGCCAAATGTAAAATATCGAAAAGTGCCTTATGGCCAAGATTTTTAAAGATATTTTGGTGCTTGGATGCACGTGGGCCACAGCAGATTATTTTAGTTCGGACTATAGCAAATCTGAAAACCTGACTGTTTTTCTATCTGCATGTTTAGGCACCTAACTACCTTTGAAAATTCAGCTATCAGTAAGAGTCTAAATCACATTTCCAAAATGGACTTAGGCTAAGATTTAAAAAAATGACTAGTGGTTTTTGGTGGTTCAGTTTCTCAGTGACCAACTTGAAACCTCTCACAAGGGCCTGATTTTCAGAGGGTGGATGTTCAGCACTTTCTGAAATTCAGACTCTTTTAAGGTGTGTGAAATTAGGACCCCCAAACTGAGACACCTAAGCCACATATCATAGGCCTAACTCTCACTGAAAGTCAGTGGGACTTATTCCCTAACTCCCCAAAGCACTATTGAAAATGGGACTTAGGTACCAAAGTCACTTAGCTGCTTTTTAAAACGTTACCCCAAATTTCCCAGTTTTTACTGAGTCTTCCAAGCCATGATGGATGTAATTACCACTGTGCCAGGTTCATCATTTGTCCTTCTTGGCGCTGATTTTTCAAAAGAGGTCACAGAGAGATTTTCAAGGTCTCTGTGCCCACAGTTTAAAGTTCTAAAAAATTTCTTCTGGAAGTGTGGCCCCAACTGGGAGCGCTCAGCTCCTCTGAACGTTCTGGCCATAGCGTACACACCTCTTTCCCCACTCACTGTAGTAGCTGATAGCTGTTAGATATACTGCCCAGCTTTGTGTGGACAGAGGGTAGAACTTCAGCAACCATCTTAGCTCTCGTGATGAGGCCAGGACAGAGCACCAAAAAAGCTATGAATTGATGGGGTCAGTAAGCCAGATGTTCATTTGGAGTGAATTGATACAGTTCCACTGCTTTATGCCCACTGAGGGACTGGTCTAATGTGTTACAGCATACTCTGTGCCACCTAGCCTTTTATTAATATTACTTTTTTTTAAATATATTTAATCGTCTAAATGTATTTCCAGCGGTGAGTGAAAATAGTCTAGATGTATGCTTGTAACAGGTGGGAAGAGGAAACACCTGGCTGTGTATACAGCATTATAGACAGAGAACTATAATCCTTCTTAGTATCACAAAAACTGTGGGCAAAACCTTTCTGCTGTAACTGTATTAGTGAGTTAGTTGCCGGAAATCACACGCAGCTGCCATTATGCTAATGAGGCATTGCATATTCATGCATGTGCCTCATTAGCATCTTCCCAACTCTCTCATTTACCATGTCCTTTCCGAAAGGAAGGTGCTGGTGTAGACATAGCCTTGAGGTTTGCAGTGCAATATGTGATATCTTGGAAATCTTCATTATCTTCTACCATACAAAATGTGGGTTTTGCAGGGGGGAGAGTGTGTGTAAAATACAGTGGTTGAAAAGTGGGCCCACTGTGGGCTGAGGCCATCCATGCTTCTGTGACTGCCTCTCTGGTGCTGACAACATTAGAGATGCATAAGAGACAGATAAACTTCACATGCCAGTGAAGTCATTCAATGAGTACAGTAAAACCACTGTATTTAATCTGCTATCCTTAGACTGTTTCTCAGACCCCCAACCCATCGGTGGAAATCTGAAGTTAGAAAAAAGGAATGAGGAATTAAACCCAGGTTACAATCTGCCTGAACAATTTTTTTCTGTGCACTATCCTAAAAGTTAGCATGGCTGGCCAAACGAAACCATACAAACAGCTTCCATTAATCAGCATGCTTGTGTCTAACTTACTCGGTGTTCCGTTTTTAAAGGTAATAGCTGAAATGGTTAAATATTCTTTTTTTAAACCCAAAGTATGTTCATCTATGTCTCTGCATTCAGCATTAATGCGGAGCAACTCCACTGTCTTTACGTCCATGGTAATGAAGCAGGGTGTAGCCCCTTACTTGCACTGTAAATATATTCCAATACCACTTCAAGATATTTTCTTTTTAATCCACCCTGTAGGTTTTTTCCTGATTATGTTTTCCATCATCTCTATGAATTTCTTTGGACTGGATGCAGCATACACAGGATATCTGATGGCATATTTTGGTGCCCTTCAAATGGTAAGTGGACTTTTTAGTTGGAGCCAATTAGTGTGTACGGGCAGGTCTACACTACCACTTGTATTGATATAACATGTTGTTTGGAGTGTGGAAAGACACCCTCCTGAGAGACAAGTTACAGCAACCTAAGAACTGACCATACACATCCTGCGCTGGTGGGAGGTGCTTTCCTGCCAACATAGCAGCCGCCTTTTGTGGAAGTGAAGTAATTACGCTGATGGGAGAGTGCTCTCCTAATGGCATAGCAGTGGTGCAGCTGTTTGAATATAGCGCTTTTAGTGTAGGCACAGGTGCTGACAGACTTGCCTGGTCCTGAGGAAGGTAGAAGGGGGCAGCTCTGTAATCCTGGAAAGGGTGGGATTTTGGACAGAAGAGGCAGAGCCAGGACAGCCAGCACACAGTACCACCTGCAGTACACCACACTGCACTCTGGTGTCTATTTAAAGGACTGACTAGTGCATTATAAAAACTGTAGTGAGGGAAGGACGATCAATGGAAAGTAGCCAGAAGGAAAGTGAGAGTGAGGAAGTAGGATGACTCAACTATGCTAGTTGATAAAGGGGACGAAATCTAAAGGTTCTGTACTATACCTGTGTTTCCTCAGACAAAGAGGAAGAGATTTGAACAACTGCAGAAAAATCAGCAGTTGGTTTAGAGGTAAAAATGAGTTAAGTTCCACCCCCAAATTATTGTTTTGTGTCTAAAGCACTGAACTGGGGCTTAGGAAATCTGAGTTCTGTTCCTGGCTCTGCCTCAGAGTTCGTGTGAGATGTTGCACAAGACACTCAATTGCTTTGTGCCTTGGTTTCCCCAGCTGTAAAACGGTGATAGTGTAAAATAGCAACAGTAGTTCTTTGTTTAGATTACAAATCCTTTGGCAGCAGGGACTGTCACTGTGTGTCTATACAGTGATTCTGATATTTGGGCTTCAGTCCTGGTTGAGCCCTTAATGTGCCACTGCATTTCTAATATTAATAATAATTGGATTTCTGTGCTAACAAACCCCCCTGATCTTACAAACAGTCATTACTGGCTATACTGCTTAGTAATCAGGCACAGTCGCAACAAAGCCAGTAAGACCCTGTCTGATAGTAAACTCTATCCAGTAAGTGTTTACAAACATTAATTTTTTAACAAATTAGGTGAAATCAACCTTTTCTATCATTCTTTTTCCATCCACGAAATTGAACTATGATGCTTCACAGAGACTGCATCATTCTGTACGTCACAAATATCAGGGGGTTGTGGACTGCAGTGAGATTTCAGTTTTTTGTTACGTCCCATTATAGGATATTGCCAATGAGCCAAAAGCAACAGGAAAAAATCCCCTACAGAAGAAATAAAATAGTGTTGAAACTGATTCCTGTGCTCTCCTGCCCCCACTCACCAGCAGATTAGTAAGAAAATCCTGTTCATGAATCTAGGGCCAACTCAAGTTTTTTGGTTTTTTTTAAACCTTATAGCTCCCTTTTACAAGCTTTAGGTAAGCAGGACCAAAGCTTCAGCTGATAAAAATCTGTGTAGTTCTACCACATGAAAACCTGGCCTAAACTATACTGATGATTAGCAAGAATTGTGTTTTTGCTTGAGATCAGGTCTTTAAATGAGACGGTCCAAAGTCATCTGATGTAGATGGTGCCCATAGTGAGTTAATTTTTAAATTACTTTCTACAGCAGGTGAGTGAAGTATGTCAGCAGAGCCCTTTTGTGTGTGTACCTACAGCTTTCTTTAGATTGGCATTTCAGATATATTTCTGTGGTATAATGTAGCTTGAGACACTGACGGCATGTGTGTGTGATTAAAGCGCAAGTGAATTCCACCTTTCTAAATGAATGAATGCTGACAAATAACTGCTGAATGGACTCCCTGCTTCACTGAGTAAATTAAAGCCTTATTCGTAACAAACTTAATATGCTTTTCAACAAACCACTTCTGTTTGATCCTCAGCTACAGATTAGATTTCTTGTTTCCGTATTTTGCATTCTCAAAAATGTCTTTGTAACTAACTTTGAGCAGTTCTTCAAATTAAAGAAGCTGCAGAAGATTCCCTTTTATCCATATGTAGGCTATACAGACCTGTGCTATATTCGTTTTTAGGGGTTAGGGTACAAAGGTAACTGCTGACATCACAGAAAAGAATTGGGGAGTGGGGTAAAAACCAAGTTGTGTTTACTTCCAATCTCTGTGTATATTTAAAGCAGAATAGTTGGCTTATAAGGAAAGCCAAACACCCCCCCCTTATTGTGTTTCAGAAACAATAAAGCAGCTGGTACGATGGGAAGAGAATAGCATGTGTTGTTTGCCTGTGTTCCAAGCATGCATTCCACACACGCAAGGGCTAGAGAAGTGTGCAGATTTGCAGGAGGGAAGCACGAGATGGTTTGGCTCTTATCCACCCACCAGCCCTCAAAACACAATCAAACTCAGCCTTAAGAATGCTTGCAATTTTATCATCACCCTCATGATACCAGAGGCCTTTTTTAAAGGCCCAGCTCCTGGAGTCATGTGATTGCAGGAAAATCTGAGGGTGGTTGTCTTGTTTTTTCCAAGTCTTTTCTAGCTAACCTGGATGCTGTGAAAATCTTCAAAACATGCTTTCTCAGGACTCAAAATGTGGACAATGAATAAAAAGAATTGTACATTTAACATTAAACTCATGGTTGTTAAGCAAGTCTCATGACTCTGGAGGTCTGATCCCTGCTTTTTTTTTTTTTTTAAACCTTTTGTTTGGTAATGCCGACATTATTCTCCTGCACAAAAAATGATGATTCTGCCTCCCTCAGCTCTACAGGGAATAATGATTATTGCCCCCAATCCTTTCAAAAATTGACAGGGTTCCCTTCCTTCCCCTCACCCCCACCCCAACCCAACATGGTATGCGCCAACTGGTTATACTTTTTTCATCTAAATTCTTCAGCCACTTCCCCCTTTATTTAGTCTGCAGCTAAAGTGGAGGTGTAAGAAATGTGCCAGCAGGAGCTCAGTACTGCTGGAAAGATTTGGGGAATGTGTCCTTCAGAGATCATCTGCATGAAAATGCAAAGGTGTGCATATGTAATGCATCATAAACAAAGCCTGATGGGAGCAGGTGAAGCAATGAGCTTTCGTCGATTGTAAACAACATGTGGTTGTAAAGTCACAATTTGTGCTGTCACCCAGTGTAAAAATTACGGAGTCTCACCAGTGCTTCAAGTTGTTGCGGGGGTACAGGGCAGTCATCGCTACTGTGTAAGATATGGATTGTACAGGGCTCCCTCCATCTAAGTATTGTGAGGTGAAAAAAGCAGGGGGGGCAGGATAGTGGTTGACCCAGCTGGCTGAAGCCTTTTGGCTATACAGCTGTAAAACTGGTTTGACTAGTGTCCCCCCCGCCCCGTCTCCCCGACCCTTCAAAGGTAGACCAAAGGATGGGTCTTTAGTTATTCTGTGAGACTCCACCTTGGTGAATACTGAGCTGCTGTAGCTAAGCCCAGAGCTGAATGCCACTATGAGCTGAAATCACTGGTAGCTGAAGCTGCAGAGAGCTGGAATCACAGGGTTTTGCCTACAGCAAAACTCACAAGACAGCAGCAGGCGGCCAGCAGTAACAACCAGCAGATGGCTGGTAGGGGAAGCAGTGGGCAGCTGACAGGAGCGACCAGTGGATGGCTGGTAGGAAAAGCAGCGCGCAACCAGCCAGTAGGAGAAGCAGTGGGCAGCCAGCAGGCACAACCAGCGGACAGCCAGTAGCCAGTAGGAGAAGCAGCAGGCAGCTGGCAGATGCAACCAATGGGTGCCTGGTAGGAGAAACAGCAGGTGAGCGGTGAGTGGCCAGTGGGACAGCTGGCAGGGGCAAGTGGAATGCTGGACCAACATAAAAGTGGCATTGCCTCAGGTTCAGTGAGGGAATGCGCCAGGGTGATGTGTCAGGGCCTGCACAGACTGGACAGAGTTGTAAGTGGGACATTTGAAGGGGGGTATGGAGAAAGTTTAGGTGTGTGGATTGGCTCTTTACAGTATTGGTCTGGTGAAGCTGAGAGGCAAAGGACACTGCTCAAGCCACTTTAGCTGGGACAATTACTTGATTGGTTATGAACTCTGGGTGTGGTACTTTCCCAAGCTTATGCCATATGACTTTTCTGCCTCTTTCATTAAAAGTTTCTTCTCTACACTCAGACTCTGTGCTTGCGAGTGGGGAAGCATTGCCTCTCCGAGGCACCCAGGGGTGTGTGAATTTCCCAGGCTACTGGGTGGGCGATTGAGCCGGTGCTATGTGAGATGGATGAAAAGGAACCTGTAGATGTTGAACCCAGCCCTGGTTGCTGCCAACTACTTCTGACAGAAGGGTTACAGAGGCATAAACAAATACCCAGCTTTGGCATCACTCATCCACTTCAAGCGCTGACCCAAAGCAATTTAAAATAGCTTGAGGGGAGGATATTGGACAGAAAATATATCTCCTGCTACCTACCTCTTAAAGAGCAATGCAGAGCCAATCAAGGTGCACCTGCATTTAAAGAGGGCAGTGGGATTCCCAATTTACCTAGAGGAGCACAAAGCTGGCCACCTGGTTGGCAATAGGTGCATCACCTCTCTGCAAGTAGGTTGTTCAGGCTCTGAAAGTGAATGTTACAGAGGAGCAGTTAGTGAACCATATGAATGAATATCTCCTTTCCCTGAACGCTCTAATGCTGCTTCAAAGAACAGATCCAAAGATCCAAACAGGATTTCGTGCCCACAGACTCACAACATGGCTGTGTGTTTTAAAACCTGCTGCAGCAAGCTGCAGAGCCTGGGTCTACAGGTTAAGCTTGCAGGGCTTGGCCTAATGCTCTAAAAGCAGCTTTGTTGACAGTACTTTGAAGTTAAGGTCAGGCTGAGCCTGGTCTTCAGACTCTGAGCCCATAGCTTTACACAGCAGTTTTTACATCCATAGCATAGCACAAGCCCAAGTCTGTAGATCCAGCCACTGAGATTCACAGCTCCAGGTTTTAAAACACCATGTAGACATGCTCAGGGCCAAATCCAGGTACCCAGTGCCCAGCACAGGGGAGAACAGAATTCTCCTTCCAAGGCCGTAGAGGAGGTGCAGAGCTGTTCCTCGGAGCTTGACCGGCCCATATGGCAGTGGAAGGACTGTATTAGCACTGATCCATCCCTGCCACATAGTAACCTTTGTGTACAGGGAGTCTCTGCAGTACTGGGTTCCCTGGTAGCACATCCCTTCAACAGCCCCGTGAGTCCAGGCTCCCCGCCCGCCCCCCGCCCCACACACACACAGCATCACTGCAGCCAGGCAACCTCCCTCACCTATGGTGGTTTGCCACCCCTCAGTATCACTCACACTTGTTCTGGCAATGAACAAGACTTCAAGCAATTGGTTATGTTGATTTCAACTGGGGGGTGGGGTGTGTGCGCGTGCGTGCGTGCGTGCGTGCGTGCGCGCCACATGCACAGTCATTGGAAGGCATTTTCTCTAGCGGTGCCCATCGGGTCTGCTGTGGAGCTCCTGGGAGTTGTGCCTTTCTGGCTATGTTCTTGGGGTCTTTGCCATTGGGTTGTCTCTCCAGTTCCTTCTTATCACTAGGGATGGTTATTTGAGCAGCTTCTCTCTTGCAAATGGCAAGTGATCCTCTAGTGGACTTTCATAGTTATCTGAAATTAGTTAAAATCATACAGTTACTGTAAATAGTTTCGTTAAGTTTCAGTTGGGGGTCCAACACGTCCTGTTTCCCCTGGCAGGGACAGGGCATGCCTCAGTCCCAAGGTTTCAAGTCAAGTGGGTCCTGTTGAAGCCTGTGTCCAAGGAAGATCCCCTTGACTCCTGTCTGAAGTGCTTTGGAGAAGAACATCAAATAAATAAGTGCAAAAACTGCTGAGGGGTCAGACCATGGGTAAAAAAAGTGAGGGATTTTAAGCTGAAACTGCGCCTTTTGGAGACAGTCCTTTGTCCGTAGCCCACCACTCTGATGCAGAGAGCACTGGAAACGGTAAGGGAGGGAGGCCACAACGCCAAGAAAGGATTTGGGTTCCAGGAACGTTTGGCACTGCCAGTCCCTAGTGCCAAAGACCTCTTCCAGTGCGAGTGCCCGGTGCTACTCCCATTTGCCTTTGTGGCCCAAGAAGATGGACAGAGGGTGCTCTCCCATTGAAGGGTGTGGTGAGCAGGCAACAGTAGGGTGTGTTCTGCATCAGAATATGCTGCCCCAACTTTGCCAGCACCATTGACTCCATCCTTGCAGGGAAGTCCATCAGGTCCAGTTCTTGTGAACTCTACGGTGCAGGAATCTTGTGGAGAGGACACAGACCTTTGTTCTGTTCCAAGTTCTGCCACTGCCCTGCGCTTTGACCTTGGGCAAGTTGCTTAAATATTCTGTGTTTCAGATGCCCCTCCTGTAAGAAAGAAGGTAAATGGCATTTACTTTCTTATGTAAAGCACATTTATATCTACAAATAAAGAGTACTATGTAGATTTGCTTAATCTCTCTTTGAAGAAGTCTTTCCACTGGCTTCACTGGGCTTTGGGTCATGGTTTCTAACAGTAAGGGTCAACTGGCTTGTTTTAACCTTTTTCTTAATTACTGCATAAAACTTTTATTTTCACATACATCTGTTCCTACTTAGGCACCGTTTAATAGCACAGCATATTGGAAAGGGCTGTACAGCTGTGAAATAAAGCTTAACTAATGGAGAGAAAGGGGTGAAGTTGAGGTCTGGCCAAGAAAGAGTGAAATGAGACTGGAAATTGAGAAGAGGGTTCCGGAATGTAGTGTCCTAAAAGAAGCAGAAACAAAGAATTGTTTCACAGGGAGATGAAGCAGCTGCTTGGAAAGTGGATATGACCAAAACTGGACTTGCTGAGGTGACAGTGTGCGCAGCTTATTGGAAGACAGCCAGGGGTCTACAGTAATACGGAAGTTATGTCATAATGATCTATGATTGCTTGTGGTTATGCCAGTACAAATTCCCAGGAGACTTTCTGATAGAAGATAATGAAATGAAGTCAAGAGTTTTGTAAGCAGCCACCTCCATGCTACTCAGCAAGTGTCAGGCAGACTCCCTACAACCTATCGTGGCTACATCTACACTAGCCCAAAACTTCGAAATGGCCATGCAAATGAAGCACTGAAGTACACATCCAGCTCTGCATTAGAATGCCGGCAGCCACAGCACTTTGAAATTGACGCGGCTCGCTGATAGGAATAAGGGGGTTTCAAAGTTGGTGGGGTCCTTTCGAAAAGGAGCCGCGGCAAGGAGCCAAGTCAATTTCGAAGTGCCGCGGCTGCTGGCATTCTAATGAGGCACTGAATATGTATTCCAGTGCTTCATTAGTAAACTTCGAAATGGCCATTTTGAAGTTTTGGGCTAGTGTGTAGACAGCCCGTGTGTTACAGCTGGCTTAAAGAGCTGATCACTGTAGGTTGTTTGTTCAAGGACTCTGCACGCCTTTGGGAGCACACAACCCTTCTCAGCCAGGCAGGCCTGACAATGCATGTGGGAACGGTGTGGTGCAGTTGTCTTGTGGCTCAGTGATTCAAAAGGGCCCAGGGCTCCCAGCTGCGAGCAGGCCCTTTAAATCACAATGTGGCGCACACTGGGCAGCTCTGAGGGCTGACTGTCCTCAGCCCAACCCCTTCCTCCTGACTCTTGGCCCCTTTTGGGAGTGCAGAACCAACCACCCCCACACACGCATACCTAGCCCAGAGGCCCAGTAAGTCTGTCGGCCCAGGACTATGTGAAATGGTTCTGATTTCAGAGTGGTCTCATCACAAATAGATTTGAACAAACCCTCCTTCAAATACACTTACTAAGCCCACGTCTGTACTAGGAGTGCTTTGAAAATATATTTTAACAGCAGAGAAGAACGCTTATTGTGGAGATGCCATTTATACTAACAGCTTTTGGCAACATAGTGTATTCTAACCCTCTCCCCACCACACAGAGCAAACTGAGCTTTACAAGTAAAAGAGCCCTCTTGTGCTGGTATAACTACAGCTACAGAATCATAGGGGAGCTGTGTTGTCTGTATCTGCAAAAACAACAAGAAGTCCTTCGGCACCCTATAAACTAACAAATTTTTTGGAGCATAAGCTTTCGTGGGCAAAGACCCACTTCATCAGATGCATGCTTGTTGTTTTTACCTCTGCAGAAAGAACATTTGTTGACACAGCTATATCTATCATGAGTTGTGTGTCCAGTCTACACAGCCATGCCAGCAAAAGAGTGTAGTGTAGATCTGGCTTCTATGAGAATTTTTGCTTGAAGGCGTAAATTTCACACACTTTCTCTCCAGAGGCTCCTTTTACATTGCACAGTTGGTTAAAGCTGGCCTGATGATCAGAAATCTATTAGGCTCCAGTTTCCTATAAAACTGTAAACATCAGTATATGGAGAAAGTGTAGGACGTGATGCTGGAAAGTTTAAAATGCTGCATGAGGATTAGGCAAATGAAACACCAGCAGCTGCTGGCAAGTAATTGATATCTAAGCACCAGATGGGGTTTAAAACTAAGGGGAAAAACAAATTCCAGACAATTTGTTTAAACACACAAATTGGGGGAACATCTGGTCAGGACAGAGTTTTACCCCAAGTCACAATAAAATATGAGACAATCTGGTCCCTTGACTAAATTTCTCTCTTCCTGTCAAACAGACTGTACCTCAAGCTGCAAAGCTTCAGGAGACAAGAAGTTGTTACTGGATTATTTGAGAGATGGTCTCTGGGAGGAAAGGTCTGCTTTCTGCGTATGCTGTCTGTCTCTCCAGCTTTCTCTTATTGGCAATAAACAGATGATCAAAGGACCAGGTTTTTAATTATAGCCAGATAAACCTGGGGAGAATCTACCTATTAAAGAGGATTTAAGTAAGACAACAAACACAAAGTTCTTCAGTTTCCCCAGTCTGAAGAATTTGAGCCAATAGGAAAAAAAAATGACAGCCTGGAACTTGGAAACTGCAAAATATTCTGTGTGCGTTATTTCAGATAAGAGGCTACAGTAAGCAGATTGGGGCTCACTGTGTTTCTTATTGCCCCCACAGAGCAGATTTATATCTTCCTCTCAAACATTATGTTATAGGCTCAAATCCACAGGTGCTCATGGCAGAAAACTGTAACCAGCTGATGAAATAAATAAAAAAACTAGGTGTTACCTACTTATCTCTAGGGCAATGTTTCTTAAACTGTGTTCCACAGGACACTGGTGTTCTGTGAACAACTCACAGGTGTGCATGAATGTTTGGAAAAATACATAGATGTTATATGTTTTCTGTTATGAAAACCAGATACAATATTACTACTTTAGTGCAATACCACCTGATTGAATTACTTTTTATTTTTTGGTCTGACAATTTTTGGAAGAAAATGTTTATAGCTGTTCCACATTAAAAAAAATTACTGTTTGGTGTTCCGTGGTCTCAAAAAGTTTGATACACTGATCTAAGGGTTTTGAAGCAGCCCTGATATGAAAGGGTCTCTTTCCAAAGCCATATTTTTATTTGTTTGTTTGTTATTGTTGTCCTAAGGCTGCTGACTTGGTTTGTGAATGAGTGTCATGGCTATTCAGTGGACATTCAGTCTTTTATAAATTACATGGTACCCACTGATCTTTTGTAGAGTGCTGAGGGATGAAATCTGTGATTGCACGGTTCTCCTGTTGATCTGATGACAGAATTGGAGCTGTTCTCTAATACCTTCTGTATGCTATATATTGACCTGATGATTGGGATTGGCTCTCTATTGTATGAGCATAGTGTTTTGGTTTAATAAGGAGAATTTATTCAGAGGAACCAGACTAAGATAGAGGCAACCTCCAAATTGCCTGAAGAAGCTAAGCTTGTTCAGGTTACCATGGGGACAGTGAGCCTTTTGGAGAGAGAGACATACATCTACATTGTGTTGTTTTAAAATCCATTTTCTTTTCATGCTCTAGATGGGCTCCACAAAGGGACTCGGGGTTGCAATGGTAAGCATCATAGTATCTATCTTTCAGACACCTGGAACATCACAGGACTCCCAAAGTTGAGTTAGGCACCTAGGCTCCCTATAAAATAAATGGGGAGGTGATAGGAAGCTAAGAGTGCCATCCACTAAAAACTAGCACACTAGTTGGGGAGCAACCTAAGCTAGAGAATGGGAGCTGGCCATAAGAAGGGTGCATCCCAAGCCCTGTCCAGAGACCATTCCATAAGTCTGGGCTGCAGGTGAGGGCCCGTATCTGCATGGTTATCCCTGAATGGGGAGCCCATCACCTGCAGTCAAGCAACTTACGCACCTAGGGTGTTTCTCATGAGAATGCATTTAGGCACCTGCCTTGCTCCATATAAAATGGCCACAGGAGCTGGTGATGATGATCTCCTTATACTTTGTGCTTAGGGACTGGAGCATTCACATGGGATGTGAGAGATGCAGGTTCAGTTTCCTGCCTCTGTCAGAGGGCAAAAAGGATCGGACAAAGGGTTCTCCACCTGTCAGAGGAGTTCTCTAACCACTTCTTCTTAGTGCATGTGCAAGTTTTCCCAGGGGGCTCAGAATCGGGATTCATCACCAAATTTGGTCTGCTGGTTGGATCATTAGCTTCCCTGGACTGATTAATGAAAGGCAGTGTGACGTGACCACTGATCAATGCCCGCTAACCACTGACTATGGGATGTTCTGCAGTAAGGCTCCATTGGCTTTGCCAGGTGACGCTATTCCACTGCAGACAGAGTGAGGGGGACTTGATTCTCAAGGTGCACATACACAATAAGCAGCACCAAGTCCAAGAGCCCCGAGCTGCAGCCTGAAAGCTTATGTTTTAAAAACAAAAACAAAACAAAAGCCTTAGTTGACATACAGCATTGGGTTCAAAAGTTTATCCCTACTTTGCAGGGAGAAACTGAGGTACTGGGAAGTGGCATCTGAATATCTACTCAATCATTTTTAACACTGGCCTGCAGCAAAGGAAACCCAGGTCTGTACTCCTGTGCTGAGACACTGCTTGAGGTGGTGGCTTGCTGTCTCCGCTTACCTGGAGTCCCAGTGGACAAGAGTGGTATTCCCTCTCTCACCCAATGACTGTTCTACTTTGGATAAATATTTAAATTGCAAACAGAGCATGGAGATTGGCAAGAGTTTTCACTGCTTCAATGTATTTTTTGGGAGTTTCCAGGTGAGTCTTTCCACTGGCGCTTCCATGGTTTATCTGTCTTTGAAGATGAAAGATCAAGCAGTTTCACCTGTGGCATGTGTACATAGTCGTGGGCAGCTCTTATTTCACTTGCAAACTATTTCCTTCCTCTTTTGTTCACTGATGACAGACCAGAATTCTACAAGGTCTCTTTTTACAATACTTCAAAGGACGAAGGTCAGAACCATATGGGTGAGAATAGCCTAAGACAGACAGCCCAGGGCATGCTCCTTGAAACAGAGGCTGAATGTGAGGAAGGACCTCCAAGCAGGAAGATAGAAATAATACTCACATTCCATACTTCTGCTTTTCCAGTGCCTTTGAGGCTTTTCATGGAGACTTAAGGGCATGGTAAAGGCCCAGGTTTCAAGTGAGCTTCAAATCAATTTCTAGAGCATAGAATTGCTTCCGGGGGCTGACATCTGGTGTCACTAAGCCAAATCCTTAGCTGATATAAACTGATGTAGCTGCCACTGCCACTGAAGTAAAGGGAGTTACTCCTGTTTCCACCAGCTCAGACATTAACCTACTAATTTTAGAGATTGAGAGGCTGGTCATTAGCCTGCAAATTTAGACAGATTTCCTCCAGTTGTAAGGTAGATCAAGTTGGAGTTTTCAATGGGAACAATTCCCTAGCCAATGACTGGAAATACTCTCGCATACCCCAGTTATGAGGAGCTGTGTTACCCCATGTGGCAAATCTCCATGCTGCCAATGCCTGACCCAAGATATGGGTTGGAAATGGGTACACGGGACACCTGTGAGGCAAAAAAGCATGTGAGCAAAGTCAGAGGGGGGGAAAAAAGGGTAAGGATGTTGAAACCAGTGAAGTTTGCAGTGCAAGTGACTTGAGGGATTGCCTTGTGACATCAGTTTTGTACTGAAGGGGAACTGTGTTGATTTTGCATTTAAATCATCCAAATGTTGACAATCTGGGGCTTGACCTGCTGTTTTTAACACCACCACTTCTGTCCTTCTCAACAGTAGATAAGGTCATTATCCCCCTTATAAAGGGGAAATTGAGGCACTGAGAAGTGGTATCATAGAGTCTGAGGCCAGGAGGGACCACCATATCAGCTAATCCAATCTCCTGCATATCATAGGCCACCATCACTTCACAAAGCCAGCAACTGAAAGGACTTGTCCAGAGCTACCCAGCAGCACAGCTAAGACTAGAACTTAAGTCCGCCTGGACCTCAGGCTAGCATGCATTCCGGTAGGCCATGGTGCCCCCTAGTCTAAAATTTGGCACTTTATTGTCAAATGGGTTTCTATTTGTAATCCTCTGACTAGCTATGGTATGTCTGCCATGTGTTTTAAAACCCACAGCAGCAAGTCTCAGAGCTCAGATCTATAGCCATGGGCTTGCGCTATGGTACTAAAAACAGCTGTGTGGCCTTGGGCTCAGGCTGGACCTTAGGCTCTGAAGTCAGCCCTGCTCCCCAGGCTTGAGAGCCCGAGCTGGAGCCCAAACCTCCACATAGCTGTTCAAAGTGCTCTGGTGTGAGCCTGACTCTGTAGACCATTGGTGGGCAACCAGTGGCCCACAAGTTGCCTGTGGCCCATTGGGATTCTTTGCGTGGCCGGTGAGATGTTTTGCAATGCACACGGTTGCCACGTTCCACTGGTTTCCTCCTGTGTATGTTTTTTTTTTTTTTCCTACTTGTATTATTTGATATGCACTTAAAGACAGGGCACATGACATGAGGTGCATGCTGATTGCACGCAACTTGGCAGCCAGTCAAAGAACTGCTACAGTTCAATCAGCTCAGTCTGCAAGTGCTAGGCATACAGAATTCTAGGTATGCTATGTAGTTAGAAAAACTACCCTATCCTGGGAGACAGTCTTGGTCACAAGAGTCTAGCGGCTTGCCCAGATGTTAAATGCCAGGCCACTGAAGTGGCATGAACATAAACTGTGATTGGTCTTGGGGAGAATTGAGCGACTTTCTCCACTTAAGTTGAGTCTAGTGTTTGGTACTTGAGTATGTCTGCACTGCATCTAACCACTTTTGTCTGGCCTGCATAAGCTGAGTTTGGCTCATGGGACTCCAGCTAGGTATCTGTGTAATTGTAGTGCACGTGTTTGGGCTTTGGCTGGGATTTGGACTCTGAAGCCCTGCAAAAGGGTAGCCTGAGTCAGCTGACTTGGTCCAGCCTTGAGTGTTTAACTCCAGTGTAGACTTGCTGTAAGTACCCTAAGGTTTGCCACCTAAATGGTCTTCACTTTATCACTAAACGTACATTTGAAATTGGGTTTGATTTGCCACTTGAATGGGTCTGGAATATGGTGCTTTAATATTCTGAACATTGGCACAGAGAATACAGTTAACACTGAAATGAAATGAAGTGGTGAGAATTACAGCTAATTGGTCTGAGATTTACTTTAAAATCCATGCAAGTATCAACTTCATGGTAAACTTTTCCTGTCCAGAGACCTGTCAGTTTCAAGTGGAAAACCCCTGGGGCCAGTGTTGTTTTGCAAACAAAAATGTTTTAAAAGAATAAAACAAAACAAAACAAAACAGTCTTGTTTTCACAATACCAGAAAGTGCCAAACAAATACAAGAAGCAGAGCTATAGCAGGGTCATGTGCCACTCACGTAAATTGCACCTTCAGTGAAGCTATTCTCCTAACTGCCTAACTTCATGGTAGTGGAAAACCTTGGGCCGAGTTATGCGGCAAGCAGCACACCGACAGAGGTGTGTGATTATTTAGCAATTGATTCGTTATTTTTTTGTGTCAATATCACATTGTAGAGCACATCTTAAGATGCTATCAGTACTCCATGGTATTATCCAGCCAACCCTAGGGAATCTAGGTTTAGTACTGAACTTCAGTCCCTCCTAGTCAGTGAAACATTGTCTTGCACAAAGACTGCAATATAGACCTACTCTGTGTAGGAAGGCAAATAGCACATGGTCATTCTGAGGGATGTCCCAGGTGTATTTAAACCATGTATTAGTGGAAGACTTTGGCACAGTCTTTTAACCCTTGCTCCTGTCTCCGTGGCCGTGTCTACACGTGCCCCAAACTTCTTTCGAAGTTTACTAATGAAGCGCTGAAATGCATATTCAGCACTTCATTAGCATGCGGGCGGCAGCGGCGCTTCGAAATTGCCGCGCCTTGCCGCTGCGCGGCGCGTCCAGACAGGGCTCCTTTTCGAAAGGACGCCACCTACTTCGAAGTCCCCTTATTCCCATGAGCTCATCAATTTCGAAGCGCCGCTGCCGCCCGCATGCTAATGAAGCGCTGAATATGCATTTCAGCGCTTCATTAGTAAACTTCGAAATGGCCATTTGCATGGCCATTTCGAAGTTTGGGGCATGTGTAGACGTAGCCCATAGCAGCAGAGAGATGAGGAAGAGAAACTGAGGCAGGGAATGGGCTGAATTTGTGTGGTGTAGCCCAGTTAAATAAAGGTACATCCTCAATTCAAATCTGAGAAAATTCAGACTTGCTCTAATCGATGTGAAAAGGTAAGTAGCTTGAATTTCTGGAAACTCACTGTGGCTCAGTCAGTCACACAGATCACACTCAGCCTTGGGAAGGTCTCCTTGCCACTCCAGGTCTCATTACAGTAAGTGGTGGGTGAGCAGCTCTGACTCAGCATGGATGGCAGGTGCAGTCCAGCGGTAACAGGCCTTGTAGCATGCCTCTCCTTGAGGCTTGATTAGTGAGACTGGAAGGTTGCAAAAGGCTGATGACTGCACACTTTTAAAAAGGTCGGCCTTGAGAAGGATTACTCAGCCACTTCTCCTCCCTCCTAGGAACAGAGCCACCAATGGCTTGTAGCACTGTGATCACCTTCTAGCCGCCTCCTGCAGTTGCACAGCATCAGCTTCACTAGTGAATCATCCCTGAACCTGAGCTGGTGAGCCCTGAATTTCCTATGGTAAGCCCATGCCAATCCACCCACATGGAAGGCCCTAACCAGCTGACCCCAAAGTAGATATATATATAGAAGCCACAACCTTGGTCTGCTGAATGCTGCTGCCTTGGGAGAATTCCCAGCTGCCTGGTAGTACTGATAGACTGTTTCCCCTTTAATAAGTGCAGTGCACTGTGGGATATGATACTGTATCTATGTTTTGCTTGTTTTGCTGATAGAGTCGTATTCACATGCACTGCGGCTCTTGAATTACTGAGTGTTTTACTGAATTCGGGGGAAAAAAATGGCTCATCTTTCTATTGTGGTTGCCAGCTCCTGGTCTAGATCTTGTGTTTCCCACGCCTGCACCCCTATCAGTGTTTTCTGTAAGCTGAGTGTTTGGGCAGCTGCCCAGGAGAGATTCAGGTGCCGTCCAGCTGATTAACAGAGCACCCCCAACTGGCAATGTGTGTTTCTATTGGTGGTACACATCCATACATGCCTTGGTGCACATAACATTTATTCCACACATAGATGGAAAACAATCTAGAGAACGCTGCCCCCCATCACTCCCCCATTTGTCTACTCTGCTATTCAGTTTTCTGGTGGTCTGCCCCTGGCTTGAGGGTGCCAGTGAATATTGTGGTGCTCCCCACAGGTATCTCAGGTTTTGAAGCATCACCCAGTGGGGCTAAGAGATTTGCCAGGCCCCTGGATAAGGCAGGGGGCAAACCTGCACACCCGGAAGAGTTGGACCTTGGATGGAAGAGGCAGAGCTGGGGCTAGCCTCCCCCAGGCAGCCCCTCATTGCTTCCCAGAGCGCACCACATGGGACTCGAGCAGCCGCATCAAGGGCCCAGTGCTCAAGCTGCCACCACAGCAGTGTGAGACCCCACTTCTGTGAAGTAGATTCAATTTACATCTTCAGTGAAAGATGCCAGGGTTTCTTCTTTGTCCCACAAATATACTAGGATAAACTTTGAATGTATACCTTTCGGCGGGGGCAGGGGATTGCCCTTCTTCCCCCTTCCCCCACTGTTTGCTTCCTTCTGATACTGGTCTCTCTGCGGTTTTTACGATCTGTGTTATCCACTTCAGCCTTGTAAGAGGAGAGGCAGTGTGAAGCATGCAGTTCTTAATTTACATGTAAACAGGTGGACAGATTACTATTTCTTGAATGACAGAAAACTTGTTTTCACCACTGCTGGTGATCATTCTCTACAGCAGTGTTCCTTAAACTTTTGGAGACCCGGGAACACCAAACCATAATATTTTTATGCGGCACACCTATGCAATTTTTCTTCAAAATAATGTTGTCAGACTTGAAACAAACAGAAAAAACAGCAACATGTACAACAAAAACAAAATGAAGTAATTCAATCAGGTATCATAGCAACAAAGAAGTAACATTTGTGTCTGGTTTTAATAACAGAAGTACGTACCAGCGGTGTGTTGTTTCCAGATGCTTGTGGCACACCTGTGAGTTGTTCATGGAACACACATTCCACAAATATAGTTTAAGAAACACTGCCCTAGACAATGGCTTTAAGAATGTAATTTTCTGTCTACACACAATATCTGTGCACAGCCTGCCAAAGGGGGCGGGTGAAAGAGGACAGTTGCCCTGGGACCTGGCAATTCAAAAGGGCCCAAGGCTCCTGGCCCCCTCCCTACGGCTAGTTTGCCCACAGCAGCAGCCTGAGTACTGGCCCTTTTAAATTACCACCTGAGCACTAGGAGGTGTGCTTCAGGTGTCACTGAAGGTCTTCTGAGGGTGAGGGAGCCAGACCCATCTCTGACCCTTCCATCCAAAGACCTGGCCTTTCCGGGAGCATGGAACCCCTCCTCCCCCACCTTGCCCAGGGGCTTGGTAATTCTGTTGGCTCCCCCTGTCTGTATCTGCATTTTGCAATTGTATTAATGATGACTGGGACACTGTCTTTTATTTGAGAGCTTGCATGACACTCTTCAGTTAACCTCATAGCATCCAAAATGTACCAGGCTATGAATTACACATGGTCACATACTATTTGTCTACTGGGTCCCTACCTCATTCAGTGAAGGACAGTTATTCAATAGGCACATTAACTGGATGACACCAGTCTTCATTTACTGCACATCATCTAAACCAGAACTGAATAATTAATGTCCCTGTGGTCCTAGCTTTGGTGCTTTCACCAGGGCATCTCAGTGCTTCACAAGCTCAATGTGCTGGCCTTCTGCACAGGGTGAATTTCAACAAGAATGCATTTACTTTGTAATACAACACTTTGAATCCCAAACTGTCTTTCATGTTAAAGTGCTTTAAGTACATTAGTGAAGTGTGTCTTGCAGCCTCCCACTGAGATAGGGAAACTGAGGGATGGGTGGTCAGTAGCTCAGCTGAGGTCACTTGACATGTCCATGATGGCCGGGAAAATGATACTCAGGTCCTGACTCCTTGACACTGACTTGAAATATTAGCAGTTGCTTTACCCCTGTAGTTCTCCCTATATTTCCTATAGTACTTAACCCCTCTCTCTCTGTGTGTGTGTGTGTGTGTGTGTGTGTGTGTGTGTGTGTGTGTGTGTGTGTGTGTGTGTGTGTGTGTGTGTGTGTGTGTGTGTGTGTGTGTGTGTGTGTGTGTGTGTGTGTGTTCTTTTTTAGGTTGTGCAGGGTCTGGTAATTGGAAGACTGACTAGGCGCTTTACCGAGAGAACCCTGCTCATGCTGAGTGCCTTTGTCTTCAGTGGAGTGGGCGTTGCTATGGTAAGACACGGAGGTGGGAGGGTGTTTCAAAATAACCTTAAGCTGGCAGAACTATATGGGTGAGGCATTAGCAATGTACCTAGACTGGTAATAGCTCTTGTGTGGATACAGTTGTCTTTCTTTAAATGTGACTTAGCAGTATAGTTATCCCTGTTATCCCATGCAAGTGTGGCTATACTGACATGAAGTATCTTTTTACCAATGTTACTGTCCACACTAGCAAGATGTGCTGCTTTAGAGGGTTAAAGCAATATGGCTTTGTAAAGTAGACGGACCCTTAAGGTCAGAAGATCAATTGATTTTTTCAGTGAAACTTGCACTCCTAAGAGCTTGTCCAAATACAAGTTATACTCATAACTTTTATACTGGTGCCATCCGTAGTGTAGATGCAGTTACAGTAGTATAAAGATGCTTCCTGTATGGGGAAGGGAATAAGCTACATCAATATAAGAACCCTGTATATTATTGGAAGACCTCACCAGATTTTTGCTGGCATTACATGCACTCATATGCCCACCTCTGCTGTTTAATGCAACTATGCCAGCAAACCCCAGTGTAAAAGCAGAACTGTTGACAAAAAAGTGTTTAGCTAATGTCATTCAGGGACCTTACAGTGCTGGCAGAACTACTGTCCACACTAGGGGAACCATATCGGCATAGGTAAGCGAGCCAAGGCACTGTAAGGCAGATAAGCTCTAATTGTGCCCACCCTAGGGATTGTACTGGTATCAGGCTTTTGGTAAACAACAACAATAAAACCCTACAAGGTCTCACCAACACAAAACCACATTTAGAACAGGCTTGAGTAACTTGATGCTATTGAAAATCTTGTCCTCTGTTTTTGTTTGGTTATGTTCACAGAATCACAGGGCTGGAAGGGACCTCAGGAGGTCATCTAGTCCAGCCCCCTGCTTCAAGCAGGATCAACCCCCCCAAGTCATCCCAGCCAGGACCTTGTCCAGCCAGGACTTAAAAACCTCAAGGGATGGAAAATCTACCACTTCTCTAGGCAATGCATTCCAATGCTTCACCACCCGCCTGGTGAAATAGTTTTTCCTAATATTTAACCTATACCTCTCCCTCTTCAACTTCAGACCATTACTCCTTGTTCTGCCATCTGACACCACTGAGAACAGTTTCTCACCCTCCTTTTTAGAGCTCCCCTTCCAGAAGTTGAAGGCTGCTATTAAATCATCTCTAAGTCTTCTCTTCTGTAAACTAAACAAGCCCAAATCCCTCAGCCTCTCCTCATAGGTCTTGTGCTCCAGACCCTCAATCATTTTTGTTGCCCTTCACTGAACCTGCTCCAGCAAATCCACATCCTTTTTATACTGAGGGGCCCAAAACTGGACACAGTATTCCAGATGTGGCCTCACCAGTGCTGAATAAAGAGGAATAACTACTTCTCCAGATCTGCTCAAAATGCTCCACCTAATGCACCCTAGTATCCCGTTAGCCTTCTTGGGTACAAGGGCACACTGTTTACTCATATCCAGCCTTTCATCCACCATAACCCCTAGGTCCCTTTCCATCGTACTGCTGCTGAGCCAGTCGGTCCCCAGCCTGTAACAATGTTTGGGATTCTTCCGCCCCAGGTGCAGGACTCTGCACTTCTCCTCCTTATTGAACCGCATCAGATTTCTTTTGGCCCAGTCCTCCAATTTATCCAGGTCCCTCTGGATTCTCTCTCTACCCTCCAACGAATCTACCTCTCCGCCTAGTTTTGTGTCATCTGCAAACTTGCTGAGGGTGCAATCCAGTCCCTCATCCAGGTCATTAATAAAGATGTTGAATAGCACTGGCCCCAGAACCGAGCCTTACGGCACTCCGCTTGAAACAGACCGCCATCCAGATATTGAGCCATTGACCACTACCCGTTGGGCCCGACCATCAAGCCAGCTTTCTATCCATCTTATAGTCCAAGGATCCAATCCATATTTCCTTAACTTATGGACAAGAATGTTGTGGGAGACTGTATCAAAAGCCTTGCTGAAGTCAAGGTATATCACATCCACTGACCTTCCCCTGTCCACAGAGCTTGTTACCTCATCATAGAAGCCAGTCAGATTGGTCAGGCAGGACTTGCCCCTGGTGAATCCATGTTGGCTACTTTTGATCACTTTCCCCTCTTCCAAGTGCTCCAAAACAGATTCCTTGAGGATTCTCTCCATTATTTTCCTAGGGATTGAGGTAAGGCTGATGGGTCTTGAACTTCTCTGAATGTAAGTGAAACTTATAGGGAAAAAAGTTTGTTTGTGGTATTAGGAGTTGATACTTTTGATGTGTTGTTTTTAACAATGCTTTTTTGGAATGATGTAGAAAACTGTTTCTGTATACCTCAGTCTGGAGGGAAAAGGAGTAGTTGCCTTAATGTGGGTAGTATCTATGGTAGACAGGTCAAGAGTTGACAGTCACACTGTCATAAACAGATAGTATAAGGAGCACTGTGTTGACATATCATAGCCTCCTGTATGCCAAGCAAATGTCCAAAGAAAAGCCAAAACTTCAGGGTATGTGAAGGCTTGAATGAGGATGTCTGAGAAAAATTATAGTGGATTCAATTGTTAGCCTTTAGAAATTCACTGAATGGTTTGGTCTTGAGCCCTCTGACTAGCATTTGACAGGGCAGTGAAATGGCTGTGTTGAAGTGGCAAATATGACAAGTCTTATTTGCTTACATATTACATTATAGCTTTGTATGTGGGCATGTAGAGGTTATGTAACTTTTCCAAGAGGACATATCAAATCTATGCCAGATTAAGGAATAGAATCCAGATCTCCTGACTCTGACACTCCTGCTCTAGCTGCTAGGCACCACCATGGCTCCTAAACAAGTTCAAACACAGATCAAGGCGATCTGGAGTTTTAATCTGGGGAAGTAAACCACCATTTCACTGGATGATCTTGTGGCAAGTCACCGGATTTGTTTGTGTGGACCTATTCTTCCACACACAGACTACAGCAGCATTAGACTGGGTCACAAGAGGAGGCATGCCAGTCACCTTTCTCCCACTGAACCCAGGGAATCCAAAATCACGAGCTCAACATAGGGTTGTTTATTGTGCTGCCAGGAGTTTAGCGTGCCGTTCATCAAACACACAGTGCTCCTGAAATGGGATGAACAGCAATGGTATTGCTGGAGCTGTGAACCTGACTGGAGCTCTGTTACTTTTCTTAGTCTTGCTGTCTCTGGGGTGATGGAGGAGGTTGACTGGAACTTTTTAACATTCCTGTCAATGCATGAAGTTTGAGAAAAGAGTGAAGGTAGTAATGAGAACATCACGAGCCAAGCAAGACCACCTCTCACCTTCAGACTCTTTGTTTAGTGAATTTGGTGGATGAGGTGCCATTGAAGAGATCTGAAACCTTTCCAAAGCAGTAGGAGTTGTGTGTCTGAGCTTACTGGGCATGTTTTAGTAACAGTAAGGAGAGAGAATAGAAAGGGAGTAATTTAAAGAGCATAATTTAAAAGTTTCCTCTGAACAGATCAAAATGTTGTTGTAGGGTAGCACACACCCCACTTATTTTTGCCTCAGTTACTGTGGATTAATGAGCCACAGCTGGAAGAACTCCAACCCAATTTGGTTCTTACTCATACTGCTGTTTGGGGGAGCGCAGGGGACAGGGAATGACTCTTCTGTGAATTCACTTCAGAGCCAGCAGTTAGGACATGCCTGGGGAACTTGAGACATCCTGGCAGCATGGGGTTGAGAGACAAAGGTCAGGAATGACTTCCTATGACATAAGAATGACTTTGCTACTCACAGGAAAATACAGCTGCAATCCGTTCCACCAAGGACAGCTTGTTAAAAAATGCTCTGTTCAAAGGGCTGCCAAGAAAACATCGCTGTGTAAGGGGGCTTTTCAGAGTGGAGATCTCTGGGAGGTGGAGTGGGAATGAGCCTTGTTATGGCAGATTGTCATAGTGTCAGGAGGGCCATAGCTGACTCCAGAACTCACATTACAGATCTGTGGCCATACAGTGTTTATAACTTGAATGCCCTTTCCCTCCCCTATAGGAATGAGCATTTTTTCCCTCTTACTATGTACTTGCTATTGTTGGCTTGCAGACATGGAGGTCATGTCTGCAAAACAAAGCCCTTTCTCCCAGAGTGGAAGCAAGCAGAGCGTGCAGCTGCTTGAAAAAGAAACCTAAACACTTCCCTGGGAGGGTTTGCATATCTGGCAGAGATGAATTGTGGGGCTTTTTCATTGCCACAGAAGGTAATTTTGCAGCTGGAAAGACTCTAAATGGCAGATTCCTGTTATGTGGGGTTGATATGGGGCAGACAGTGAGTTGGCTGGGACAGGTGGGGAGTTTGCACAGGTAGGACGGGATGTCAGTGGTCAGAGGAGATGACGCTTCTTACTTGCAGGTGTGGGAAGGCTTAGGATCTAGCAGGCGTCTGGGTGGGGATGCAGAAGGGTTTGGCAGCCACAGGAGGGAAGTCTTCCTCTAGGGGCTGCATGTTTTTGACTTGTTCAGCTCCTCCTTTTCTGTTTCCCATCCATTTGCCTTTCAGCCCCTCTTCCAGCTCCTCCACCACAACCCTCCCTATCTGAAAAATAAATTCCAGGTCTGACAGTCATGTCCACATTGGTGCCTTCTGATCTTAATTCCTATAGGGCCTCAGCAGCCAGTGCCTGAGGGGTGAGGGAGGCACTCTTCCCAGTACTTCCCTCTGCTTTGAACTGTCATTCCACACTGCAGTTGTTTGTGGTTCAGTGGTCTTTCCAGCATTTATTATCTGATCCAGGGAGCCCTGGTTCTGCTCCATCCATTCCCTGCTGCCACACAAGGCCACCTAGGTAGCAGACAAGTCTCCTGCTGGCAGAGGAGAGTTAAAAGGGCATTCTCCTGAGATACTGTCATGAGCTTTGTGGGGGTACTGGGAGAATATGTATGGGGGGCACCGAGTACCATTGAAACAAACTGTAAACCCTCGTACAATGGAAACAACTTAAAGCTGGGGGGCAGCAGCACCTTTAGTTCTGGCACCTTTGGCGCTCTGGTAGCATTTTTTCTGGCAAAGGTGCTCTTATCACCCATCCACAGGTCTGAATGTGGTGTGCCCTGAGGCTGTATCCTGTAGTCCTTATCCAAAACTTAGCCAAAGCTCCAGTGGAAGTCAAGGCAACTGTCTATCTAGGACAGGAGTTTAATACATACATACTTTTTAATCCAGCCAGGAAAATGTTTTAAACATCAGCATTGGCAGATAGTGTGTTTCAGGGCTTGTTTTTCCTCTGTAACCAAGAGATGCTGACTGGATTTTATGAAAGGAAATCCCAAGCAGGCTGAGCCGACGAGTAAAACGTCTAGCTTAATGAAGGATATGAATGATCCACAGATGATAATAAAAGAAATACACCTTGAAAGTAAACATAGCATAAGAGACTTTCAGTACAGAGCAAGAGCAGAGGGGCATTTATTTCCATTCCACACTCCAAAGAAATCTATTCATTTGGCTGATCGGCATTGTGAATTAATTCAGAGCTGGTTAAGCTGCACTGCATAACGTTGTTTGTTCTGTACTTTTGTTTAAGTAATGAACTGCTGAAATGACGCCTCTGCTCAGAACATATGCGATAAGAAAATTGTTACATTCACTAATTATGCTCATTAATATGTCCTTGTGACTGGGAGATCCGTTCCAGATTGGTGAATTCAGTGAATTCATTAACAAGTATGCTGACAAGCAGGAATAGTGATCCCAAGGGTACAGCATTACATTATGCACTGTGTTCATTTATTTTGACAAGCAAAGTTAAGCTTTAATTATTTATATGAATGCATTACACTGTGTGCTGTAGCCTGTTTTGTAGAAGTGATGAAGACTTAATGAGTGTGTGCTACAGGGACTGTGTGCTTCAATTTTTCCTGAGAGGTGGAACAGACAGCATAGGAGAAGGAGGGGCTTGTGGGAATGATCAGACTTTTTAAATTAGCAAAGCAAGCTTAGGTGAGATGCTACAGTAATGTATGGATTATTATTTCTTACATATTGTGAGTGTTTTTATTTTGTTAGTCTTTAAAGTGCTTCAGGACTGCTTTTTTGTTTTGTGAAGATACAGACTAACATGGCTACTGTTCTGTGACTATATACTTGTAAATACACATACATAAAAACAGTCACAGATTTCAACATTTTTAATAAGATGAGTGAGCCTGAGACCCAGCAGCCAATTGTGCAGTGCCCCCCATTCAAAATGTCTTGCCTCCCTGAAGGGGCCCACCCCCCTTTTTGCTCACCCTTGCTATATTGGTACGAATCTGTTTTGCTGTATCAGAACTTCATTGCTGTACAGCAACCAGGGCTCTGGTGAACTCCTTTTATTTATGAAAATCCGGCTGGGATTGTACCTCACCAGTGTGGCATTATCTGTTGTGCTGCCCAGGACCTTAATAGAGTTGTCTGTTTTGTTCTGTCACTTAGGCACTGATGACCACTGTGTTGCATTTCTGCATCATTGTTCTCCCCATGGTGTTTGCCCTCTGCACTATGGGCATCATTACCGACAACATTCTCACCAAGTCCGTTCCTCCTTCTGACACTGGTAAGACTCGTTGAAAGACTTTTTCTTTTTTTTAATTAGATGAGCTTCCAAACTCCGACTCCAAGCTTGTGAGTCCTAAAGCCTGAGGTTTCAGCCTGTGAGTTGGCATGTGCATAGATACTGCTGTGCTGGTGCTGTGCTGCCAACCACAACTTAGAGCGTTAAGGGAAGAATGCCAAGTTCCCAGCACATCCCATCGGGCATAATTTGACTAAGAACAAAGCATAACCTACATTAGTCCTGCTTCTCTGCCAACCAATGAGCACTGGTCAGAACAAGCAGGACTACAGCCACAAGGAGACCTACAGTGAGCCAGTGACCAGCATCAATTCACAGGGCCAGCAGTCTAACAAGAGGCAGGATTCTGCAGCCTTTACTTAGGCTGAAATCTGCCTTGCTGAAGAGGATCTATGCAAAACTTTACTTATGCTTATGGCCTAAGTGAATCACAAGGCCTTGTGTCAGCCCTCTTCATTTAGGAGAGTGGTCCCCAAATGTTTTAGCTCATTTCCATCCTTACCCATTTCTGTATCCGCCTCAGGATGGGCTCATAACTCCAGGAGGAGGCAACACACACTGGAGTAAGTGTGTGACCTTAGCTGAGAGCAGGGCCAGGATTGAACCCCCCCTGAATTGTCCTCTGTACACCCCTATGTGTGCATGCCCCACAGTTTGAGGACCTCAGATTTAGGATCATAATATTGAGATTAATAGATTTGGCCTTGAAGGGGCTAGCATAAAAGGAAGAGCTACAATATAGGACAACCAGTGAGCTGAGTCATATTTTAAGGTTGTCACACTTCATAGCACCCTTGTCACACAGCTGCAGTGGGGTTGTTCAGCTTTTGTTTTACATTAGGACACATTTACGATAAACATGCCATTCCCGGAGAAATCTTTTTCAAGCAACTGCACGTAATTTATGTCGGAAGCCAGGATGAGCATGCACAGAATTAACAAAGGACTGGCTTGTACAGTACTGACAAATGCTCCATTTATGACTTTATGTTCCTAGTAGTCATTCAGGCTCTTGCTGCCTGTACTTCCACTTGCAAATACCCAGCCATGTGGCTAGATCCAACAGGGAGAGGTCAACATGGCTCTCCTGTCACACAGGTGCTGCTTTTCATGATAAAACTAGGTAGGGGATACTGTGATACATATGCTCAGAATGAAAACCTGTTAGCATAGCCTTGTAAGCAAAGGGCTTTGTTCAGGCAAAGAGTCACCATAGATATGACTCTTGAAAGGAGTCACGTTTTCTGTGTATTATAATAAACTGAGTGTCTGGCCAGAGAGTCCTGAAGAAGTTTCAGACTGACTTCATGACCTGAATAGTCATGCGTTCCTTCAGTGAAAGAGGGTTGCCAGGATACATATTGCACGAGCATCAGCTCAACATTCTGAATCTTCCTTTCCAATATGGTAGCAGGCAAGGGAGAAGCTGCTTCACTCAGCAGATTCTCAGATTTTGCCTGGCAAATTATTGTTGTAACTACAGTAGACAAAACAGAGACTCCTGGGTATCAGCCTCACTGTTCTAGGTGAAGACACAGCAAAAACGCTAAGGGTCTCCTACAGAGCCAGCTGTCGTAATCCATACGTCCCTCAGAGGAACTGCTAAAGCATTGCTTGCAGCTGGTTGTAATAATTGCACTTAAACTATTCTGTGGTGTTAAAACAGTTATTGGATTCCACCATGGGGCTGCAATTAAAGGGAGGACATGTATTGATTCCCTTTGGGGTGTGGCCAGAAAGGTATGCACAAATCTGTCCTGCCACACCAGTGTTATCACATTAACACATGGTTTGAACCAGGATGTGAATTTTCTGGGTCATTATAGGGGGTCTTTTGCATACTTGACTTAATCTAATTCTTGACTTTCCCCCCAGCCCAGCCCCTCTACTCTCTGATTTGCTCACCTTGATAATTATTTTTCTGATCTGTCAACCTTGATTACTATTTTTGGTTCTCTATGCCTTAAATATTGAGTCTGTTCTGGTATGGCTATAGTCTGAAGAAGTGGCTCTGTCCCACGAAAGCTCACCTGATAAATTGTTTTGTTAGTCTTTAAAGTGTTACTTGACTTCTTTTTTGTACCAATGTTATCGTGTGCCTTCTCTGGCCCCCACCATCTCTGTCTAAATTATTTTTACTGAAATTGGGAGGTCCATTTGGCTGGCATGGGGCATATTAAGCTGAGTTGGTCTGTATCTGCAGATGATGCTTCTGCTCTCTTAAGCCCTGTCTGCATAGCTATACCCCCTAAATATCTGTGGACTTGTCTTCTTTCAGAAGATCTATAGCTGGTCCCAATCCAGCTGACACCTTTTTGTCTGCAAAGCCCAGTTGAAATTTGACTCATAATTTGTAAAGTATGTCAAAGGTTATAAAGCACTTTAGGATTTTTGTGGATGAGAATGTCCCGTTGTCAGCTCGATGATTTAAAGTTGAAATCTACACCCCATACATTGTGAGCGCTTAGAGCCATTGAATCTTGGGTAGAATTTAATTTGTTTCCTAAAATGTATGTAGTGCACACCAAGGTAAGGACACACCTGTCCAGGACTCCATTCTGTGTAAATGCAAATCAGTAGTTTCAAGTCTTGAAGCAGTGTTTGGGGGAGAGCAGTGGAGTGAGGCCATAAATGGCATTTAAACAGAGCAAATCTGGAAATCATCCAGACTGCTCTCAAAAGGCTTTTTGTGTGGAAAAATGGAGCATGGTCCTCTTTGAAAGCGCCAAGAGTCTAACTTTGGTTGCAAGTGTGCAAGAGTTTAGTGGCCTATTTGTAGCCCTCATTTGCGTACATTATTAGGTCACACACACCCTTCCCCCCCAAATCAGCAAGATTGGCAGTCTCTGCTAAAAGACAGTAAAGGGGGTGGTACTGCTGACTGGCACTGCAAAGGTAGTATGGAGCCCAGAATTAGCATGTTGGAGAGTGTTGCAAGAAAAGATTGTATGCATTTGGAAAGTTGTGTGTGGGCCCAGGACTACAATGCCAGGGGATTGTAGCAGGCCATGAGCGAGGTGCACCAGCAGAGTTGTGTTCAGGCTCTCTTAGCAGATTAGCAGGGAGAGCTGCTGCTCTTAGGATTGCCGTTCTTTAGCGAAAGCATGTGGAGGTTGGGATAAAACTTGTACAGTCTGATATGGAACTCAAGTGCTGTGAGTTGTTTCTAAAATTGTTTCTCAAACTTTCCTTCAAGGCAGAGACAACAGTGAAATCACCAGGGCCAGATCTAGCAGGGCAGTTTCAGTGCATAAGCTGCTTCTTTGGAGCACTTGTCCAATTTTACTATGGCTGTCTCCCAGAGAAGTCTGTCACCCATTTGTGATCCTGGTGGGTGCTATACAGTGTCCATCCCTCCCCCCGACCATTCCAGATAAAACTAATGTCCCAACTGTACATATGTAAAATGTATTCTACAAATTACTCATTTCTAGATGCACTTTTAAATAAATCTTTGTCTTTTAAGAGTTCTTAAGCTTAATGTGATAATGTGACATTTTAAGCTTTTCACATCAAAAGCACAGGGAGTAGAGTTAGCCCTGAAGATTTTCAGTTCAAGAATGCTCCATTCAGAAGATTGTTTGATTCTCCAGTTCTGCTTGAGCAGGGGTCAGTAACCAAAATAGCAAGAAGAGCCATTTTTATTGAATTTGGTTAAAAACTCAATAATTCAAGACCCACAGTGCATGTGAATACAAGATGGTTCTTACTAAATTGGTCCTTAAATCCGGGGCCGGACTTTTCAGCACTATGGCATCCCCAGATTGGCAGCCAACTTCTGCTGCTGTACTGTGTGCTGTGTTGGACAATCCTGCTCTTGTGCTAATTAGGTGAGCCCTGTTTAATCTTTCCCAGCCCTTCCTGGCTCCCCTCCTGTTACTGAGCCTACTTATTCTCCTTTAATGACCAACCTTCCTCCTCCATTACTCAAACTAACCTATCAGTTTGCCAGTCCATAATGTGCCATCTTCTTGGCGGTTCCCTTATGGACTAAGGCCACACGGTGGTTGATGGTCAGACCTAGGACAACCCCCTAACACTAGCAGTGTAGCATGACGTACACCAAAAAAGAATGAGATTGTATCAGTCCAGTGCAGCACAGAGGAGCATTAGCTCAAGTAAAAGAGGGAGTGAGAGACCACTGTCCCCAAAACCCTTCACTGATAGTCAAGGCACCTGGCCAGAACTCTGACATTTACCAAAGAGTGACTGGGAAGACTGAGGGTAGGCAAATGGCTGAACCAGCAATCATAGGGAAGGTAGGTACCCGAGTGGAACAAGGAATGATGCGTGGCAGGGCAGGCAATAAAAGAAGGGAGAATAAGAGTGGCCCATTTGTGGCGAAGGGAGAGGAGGAAAGGGTGGAGAAGACACAAAAGTTTTGGGGGAAGAGGAGTACGTAGGAGGAGCCAGAATAAAAGGATGAGAAAAAGTTTGTGGATTTGAATTTGTGCAGCAGATAGCTGCTTCTGCATTGGATTGGAGCTGCTCAGAGCAATACAGCTGCTTTTTGCTCATGTACTAATCATCAAATACTGGTTGGGCAGTGAGAGCAGTACCTGTAAATACTTCTCACAGGGAGCCCACATACAAACTCCCCTGATTTTCTATATAGTCCCATGCTGCAAAATTCCAGTTTCAAACAGCCCAGATGTCAGAGTTGCTCTGTACCAGGGGCTCTGTCTGGTTCTTTAGGAAAGAGAAATTATCTTTTCAGCAAAATAAGTCTTGCAGAGGTGCAAGCATGGAGCCTGAGCCTGTTCAGAGGATGGATATCTAATAAAACATACACGCACAATCCACCCACACACTGTAAAGTGCCAGCTCAACTGCTGAGAGCCAGTTTGGCAGCTGTGTGTGGTAATTAGTTTAGTTCAAATGCCTCAAAGGGAAAAAGAATTGTAGAACCTGCCCAGAAAGCTTGGTGGCTGTGAGGTTGCTCAAGCTGGGAAGAGGTCAGTTTGGAGATCCACCCAGCTCAGTGATAGGGAGCAGTACCCAGGAAGTCTGACAGAAGGATTTTTCAGACACACACACATACTTCTCCCCCCTCCTGTTGGCTCCCTTCTCAAACTAGCGTTCAAAACAGAAGCACTACAAGCTCGGATCTCTGTTAGGCTGAGAACTGCTCAGCTTTCCTCTAAGTCACTCTCCCCTGAAGATTTTTGGACTCAATTCTGTTCGTTACCTGGTCCTCCACCCCATTATAACTGGTAGAATCAAGCAGTGTACTTGTGCTCACATTTTGAGTTAGCCAGGCAGGGACTCCATGTGCAATGCCATACCTGACAGCAGGATCTCTAGGAAAGGTCAAAATGGCATCCCCCAGCATTCCTGCTCATCTGAGCAAGCAGCAAAACAGTCATATGTGTACTTAAAATGGTGACCAGAATCTAAACTTTGCTCACAAGGCACCTTCTGAGACTTATCTGCCTTCCCCTCCTCTGCTGTCCTGCTCTAAGGGTTTCCATTTTGGTGGTATACTAGTTTTCCTACACGAATAGCAGAATAACGCAGCTGCACCATGCCACATGTGCTATTTCCCAACAGAATGTACAACATTCCCCATCCATGTGTGAGTGGCCCTACTTTGCCAAGTATTAAGTGTTTCCTCATGGCCAGTGTTTCCTGTTCTCTCTATGCTGCCAGTGTGGCACAAGAATCTGGTGGAGCTGGGTGCAATTTGTGCTTTTTTTCCTACACAAAAAGGGGCCAGAACTCAAGCTCCAAACTGCCCCCCCAGGCTTAAGCCCTGCCCCCTGCAGTTCCAAACTGCCCCCCCATAGCCTGTCCAGCTCATGTCCCCCGCAGCCACAAACCGCTCCCCCCCACACAGGTCCCCTGGCTTAACCCAGCTGTGTGGCCTCAACCCTCCACATGGCCCCAGCTCAAACCCGGCCCCTGCTGAATCCCCTACACAGCCCCAGCTCAACCCCTCATGCAGCCCCAGCTAACCCCGCCCCCTACTCCAGCTCAACTCCCCACACACCCACATGGCATCAGCTCAGCCTCCACTCCATGTGACACCCCCTGCTCAACCCCTACCCACTCCCCCAGCTCAACTCCCCACGCAGCTGTATGGCATCGGCTCAACTCTTCCCCCTCCCCCCCCACTCAATCTCCCCTGCACGGCCCTGGCTCAACCCCCTGCTCGGGTCCCAGCTCAATTCATCCCCCACACAGCCCCAACCCACCCTAGGCTTAACTCTCCCCAACCCAGAACTTACATTTCAAAAGGAGCTCTGTGTGCTCCTGCTGCTCCGCTAGCCTCCATGTTCATTTCTGGGAGGCAGGGCGGTTTCCCCTATGTACAGCCACAGGAGCAGCTCCCTGAGCTGCGCACTGAAAGAGCAGGAGTCAATATGATTGGTTGACCACTCTGGCTGGCCAGTAAACCAATTAAATCAAGTCCTGCTCTTTCAGCTGGAGGCAGGGAGCTGGAGCGGCAGCAGCAGTGCTTTTTAAAAGTGGCAGCACCTGGAAAAAAAAGGCAGCGGAATGTAGTTCCACTGGACAAAAAGCGTTGAGTGCAATGCATGTGTCTTTTCACACTGAAGCTGTCTTTATTTGTGAGGAGGCTTTTCTAAACCATCGGCTTTTAAACCTACTTGTTAGAGACCACCCTTTCAGGGCCAACTTGCCTTATTGCAAATCTTTAGCATCCTGTATCTTCAGCAGGAGGCCAAATGGTGATAGGTTGTTTTCACAAAATGGGTATGCACAGGTCGCTGCCTCCTCAAATGATTGTGTTAGAAAAGTCTGAGCTTCGAGGGTTTCCAAGGGACAGAATACTAAACCGTAAATTATTGCTTCCTTTATAATCTTTTTCTAGTTGCAAGCCTAACTAAGAGGCTTACTGCCAGAATCAGAACCTATCTCTCAGGACTGGGCCAAGAATTCTTCTTGGACGAGTGCAGAATGTGATTGTCCTTTAGGATGCTATTTCTGTTGTGTGAACACAGCAGTGGAGAGCTGATCTGGCTCATAATGAAGGTTAGACCCTGTGTCTCCAGAAGTGTGTATTTAAGCTCTGACTGTTCAGCAATCTGTTACTGAACCTTTGTATTCAGAATTATTCTGTAGTTTATATATGCCCTTTTTCTCTCCCTCTTCTCTAGGTGCCATGCTTGGAATATGTGCATCTGTTCCTCCCCTGACACGGACAGTGGGCCCAATGATAGGTGGAATGTTGTACAAGATGTTTGGAGTCCATGCCTTTGGGTACTTGCAACTGGCTGTCAATATGCCTCTGTTTTTGTATATTTTAAGGAATAAAATACCCCACATAGAGGAGAAAGGGCAGTAATCCAGAATATATGTAAATCTATTTTATCCACAAAAACTGAAATGTGCAATCAGGACTTCAGACTTCATTACCCCAGCTTGAAAATAAAAGTAGTCTTTAAACCAGCTCTTTTGAATTTCTTCTCTACATAGGGTAACTTTTTGCTACTGGAGCAGTTTACAAAGCTTCAAGGCTTGTCTCCCTGCAATCTTATCTACATGACTTCAGCTATGTACATAGGTACTTTTTACAGTAATGTCTTTTATGCAGTAAGGATGGTGGGGAAGCCCTCTTGTCAACACTGGCTGCCCTTTTTGTCCTAATGGACTACTGGCATCAACTGGAGAGTGCTCAGAGGTTGATTTATTGTGACTAAGCAGACACAATAAAGCAATGGCTAGCAGATTGCTGCAAGGTGGATCCCCAGCACAGTAGTGACAAGCCCTTAGTTTCTAATGATATGCCTCACACAGCTGATGTTTTGCAAGCATGCTAGGCTGTTCTTGACACAGAAGTAGGACCAGATCCTCAGCTAAGGAAAATCAGCACAGTTCCATTGAAATCAGTTAACTCAGTGAGGATGTAGCCCTCTCTTCAGTAGCAATGTGGAAGCACTGACTAGTGCAGGTTATTTTTACAGTGGACAATGAGGCCCCACCACCATTTGGCCTCTGATCAATACTACACTAATGGTAATAGAGGAGGTCCAGTGACTTCATTTCAGCCAGCCCTACTGCTAGGTGTGGGTCTAGAACATCTTACACCATGCAATGGAAGTAAAGGCATGCTGCCCAGATTTTTCCAGACAGTCTTAAATTTAGCTACCCAAACCCATGTTTAAATCATGCCTTAGTCCCACCTCAGGGAACACACAAAAGCTAAAACTTCTTTAGGAGTTTATTTCAGGCTGAAGTACATGTAACTGAAACTTGAGGGTTTAGGAAACTGAGAAAACTAAGTACTGTATACCTCAGTTTTTGTCACAAACCCCTCACTGCACTTTTCTTCCCACTAGCCATACATAGTCAGAACCAAGACTTGTCCTCAAGACAGCTGAAATCTAAGGCACCCCCTGAAAAGAAAAAGTGAAAGCCCGTGTTTATAGCTGTAGCATTTTCCTGCTGTTCTCAGATGAGTAAGCACTTCCCTTTTAAGCCACACCCTTCATTAGCTAGCTTTTGATCAGCCCTTTATTAAGCCTGCTACATGCTGTTTGCATTTTAACCTTTGTAGTTTCCATCAATGCTGTTTGGTTTCTCTCAAGTAGTCTGTGCAAGTCAGTAGGAGCTTTACATGATTTCAGACCTTTAGTAGGACTTTTCCTGTGTAGAATTTTCCTGAGTTCATTCAATTGCATTTTTAACCAAATGCATGCATGCATCCCTGTACTTCTCCTCTTGAGCTGTAGAGAGAGGATAGGGTGTATCCACTAATAATCTACATTTCTCCTTAATTCTGCAAGTGTAAAAATCTCTTAAGACCTAGTTTCCATAACCACAGTAGCAAGGAGGTCAGCTACTCTAACTCCTTGGCTCTGCAAGTGCTCCTCTAGTTAAGCTGAAAATCCCTTGAGACAAGCCTCTCCCAGTCACCATCCACTCTGCTGAATGGATCTAAACTGCAGCGATGCATGGAGACGTGAAATAACTGGGAATGGGGCTAGACCAGCCTTTCCAAATCCCTGAGATTGTTTAGGTTGGTCTTTATTTTATCCTGAACTGGCACTGCCATCCCTTTTCTTCTGGGATGAAGAAACAGCTAACTAGAGGAAGGGGGCATGAGAGGAAGCATGCAGGAGGCCACTGTGCTGTAACTGCAGGGGTTCTGGTAGGTTCCCTCAGGCACAACTGATCCTCACTACTTCACTCTTCAAGGATGCAGCAACGAAGGGTCCTGTGGCACCTTGCAGACTAACAGAAAAGTTTTGAGCATGAGCTTTCGTGAGCACAGACTCACTTCATCAGCTGCTGGTCTTCAGGGATGGGTGATCTGATCCAGTGTAGCAGTTCCTAGTTTAGGGACAACTGATTTTCTGCTTGAAGATCAATGGTATTCTTTGACTTCCTCCAGAAATCAACTTTGTCATCCAACCACATCAGGATTTTTATTCACTAAAATGTTAATTTTGAGATTTTTTTTATATTATATATATATCTCCCTTTTCCCAGATGGGACACACTTATTCTGCCGCCTGCACCAACAAACAGACTGCACCACAGTATATAGTAATAAAAAGTGAACATTTCAAGTCATTTATTTGGAATGGACACATTAATGCAAAAGCAATATTAAGACATAACTACTTAAAGACATTCATCAAAATAAATACAAATATAGATACCACAAATAATTTAAATTGGATTTGTTTTGCACCAACTGGCGCTGAATATTCTTTGCATCTCATAAATAGAAGAGTGGTTTGCAAAGCTGTGCCACTTAAACATGTGGAAGCTTCACCAGTGAAGTCCTTTTGAAGAGTCTTTGGTTTTTAAAATGCATCTCAGGTGAACAGACTCTTTACTCAGCAGCCTCTAGACTTGGAGGAAACCCAGCCGTTTCCAGCCACCCTCTTTGCTTTCCTTCATTGGTACCTTGTCCTATTTCAGTCTAAGACACTTGATCTGATTTATCATCCAGAAATACATTCTGAAAAAGAAAAAAAAGAGGGAAAAAAAAAAAAGTCAGCAATGCAGTATTTTTCTTAGGGGATAAGAACATATGGGAATTTGGCACTCGTTTAAAAAACGAAACAAAAAAAAAAGTCTGGTCTAGATACAGAGTTCCTTAAAGAAGTTTCCATTAAGCAGCTCCCTCATTTCTTCAGCTCAATGGTGTAACTATTAAATTGCTCTTGCTAGTTAGTCACCAGCACAGCATCACCGAGAGATCCGGGGTAAGCACCACACACACAAAAGCAGCGAGCGCTCCACTGCCGGAGCAGAGCACTAACTCCACAACACTCCAGCGTTCTCTGCTGGCGGAAGCGGGCCAAGGAACACACTTCAGCCTCCAGAGTGGCCCCTGAGCGCCTTTCCAGTCAAAGACTGCGGCGCGAAGAGTCCAGCCCACTGCTTGGGCTGGGCGCGGCAGGAGAGTGGGGGGCGAAGGCTGAAAAACAGGCAAGCCCTTTCAGGGCCGCCCAGGGCTTTGCATGGGACGAGACAATGCAGACCAAGGGCCCGGCCTCTCCACGCCTCCGCCCCAATTCAAGCGCTTCAAACACTCCTCTGGTCCTGCCGAGTGCTTCAAGCAACCCAGCGCCGAGAGCCTCCCCGGGAGAGCGAGCAGAGGCAGGGGGAACCCCGGCCTCCCATTGCTTCCCTTCGCCGCCCCGCAGCGCGGCGCTCTGCCACCCGCGCTCGAGGCCTGGCTGCCAGAGCGGCTCGAACAATCCCGCCTTTCCTCAGGGGCCGGCACCGCCCGCCAGGGGCCGCTATGGGGCCACGTCCGGGCGGACCCTGCAGCGCGGAGCCTCTGACACCGGGCACCCGCGTGCACGCGGGTGGGTTCGCAGCCGCCGCCGCGCGCCACGGGTACGCGTGGGGGCAGCCCGCGAGGAGCGGCTAGCGCTGTGCGGAGCCCGGCGGAGGGGCAGATCCCCCGGCCGAAGCCAGGGAAATGAAGGCGCTTTGAAGTAGCGTGTGGAGCGCAAACTCGGCGGGACTCGCTGTGCTCCCCGGCCCGGATCCCTCCCTCCGGGCCGGCGCCTCGGATCCCTACCTCCGCTCAGGGTGCCCGGGCCAGCCGCCGCTCCGGGCTGCCCGCCGCCTGCTCCAGCTCCTGGCGGCTCTTGAAGTCCTGGATGGCGCGCTTGTTCTGGAAGTCGATGAGCGCCATGGTGATGGAGGCGTTCCAGCAGCTCTGGTCCGGGCAGCGGAAGTCGATCTCCTTGTGGTCCGTGGTGACGATGGTGAAGTAGATGTACTTGCCCGTGCGCTCCACGCAGTCCACCTTGAGGATGGAGTGGAAGCCCAGCTCCTTGCCCTTGGCGCGCCTGTGCCCGTCCGGGAAGAGGCTCAGGCTGTCCTTGGTCAGCACCACCAGCTTCTTCTTCCAGAACTGGAAGAGGCTGTCGCTGCGCTTCTCCAGCTCGCCCTCCCGGATCACCTCGGCCGGCATCTTCATCCCCTGCCGCAGCTCCACCGCCTCCTCCCGCTGGCGGCTCCCTGGGCGTGGGGAGCCGCGATGGGGAGCATTTATTGCAGTGAGTCAGCGCCTCCCTCTTCCGGTGCCACTCCCTGGCCGCCCTCGGCGCCGAGCCCTGCCCCAGCCGCCGGCATCTCCGCCCCCTCCGGCCCCAGGCTCCGCCTGCCGCTCCCTGGCGGCTCAGCTTGCGGCCGCCTGCGGCGTCACCTCCTCCCACGTTAGCCTGTGGGGCCGCTGTGCTCCCCTCCCCTTTCCCCTTCCCTGTCCGGTCTCCCTCTCTGCAGCTCCCCTCCGCCCCCTTTCCCCGTCCCTGGTCCCCCCCGTTCCCTCCCCCTTCGCAGCCCTGCAGGCTTGCCCTGGAGTCTCCGGGAGTTAAAGCTGGTGTGTGAGGAAACCTCCGGGAATCCCTCCGACCAAAACTGGCCACCTTTCCCCGGGCCTCGTCTCGCTCCTGGGCGGCTGACCTCCTCCCCCGCCCCTCCCTCCTTTCTCTCCCCCTTGTGCCCCGGGCCTGCCCATCTCAAGCGTGAATCGGCTCAGGAATGCAGCTGGTGCCCAGCCCATAGTGTGACTCAGCCCGGAGCGGCCTTTGCAACGTTCTCCACGCTGGGCTGAGACTTCAAGCCGGATGCTGGGGGATGGGAGGCCCCTTAACCCTGCAAAGTCACCAGACCTGCTGTGTGCCCCGTGGGAACCCTCTGGGCTGACGTTACTGAGTCTGCCCTCCATCTGGGACCTTCCATGCTCCCAGGCTAGGAGAGTGAAGGAGACAGCCCTAGGCTACTACTGCCTTTCCTGGCCATGTATTGTACCCCCATTTATCCAGGGGAGCCCTCCACCTAACCTACCTAACCTATTCATTTCCCTGCATTTCTCAAGTGTTCCTCACCACGCTAGGTAGGGTTTCCTTATTAAGCTACGTTAAAGAATGCACCCCCCTTTTTTCACATTGGAAACTCATCTCCCTTTACTGCACTTTGGTCACCCAATGCCCAGAGCCTTTAACTCATCATACTGGAAAAGACTGCTGCAGTCTGCATGAACCCCTCCCACTCTGCCCAAACACATTGAATTGCAGGATAAGGGCTATAGACCAGCTTTTGTGCAAAAAGCTCCCTTTGCACTTGGTAGTTTAAACTATTAAAAGCTAAAGAAATTGTTTTAGTGAAGAAGGTTGGTTAAGATTAAGTATTCAGACAATAGCTGGATGGGTGCATCAGAAATGCAAAGTGGAGGGGGGTCCAACATGTTTTTCATTTTGTTTGTTTTTTGGTCTAAATCATTTAAATTGTCTTTCTTATTGAAATTTCCATACTTTGGAAATCTTCCATCCTCTGGCAGGCAGAAGCTCATAAAACACCTTGAGCATGAACAGCTGTGTAGTTGCCAAAGTATTAATTATTATCATTACTTATTTTATTAAGGTATTCTCAGAGGCCTGGTTAAAAGGGTTATAATCAAGGCTAATATCTAGGAATCACAGGGAGGTGGGAGGGAAGGGAGCGGCATTCTCCCACACTCCATTCACAAAATATGTTGCACTCCTGTGAATGAGCTTCTTACTGTAGATTATGCAGAGGTTCAAAATATGATTGTACTGCTGCTTGGTTGTACCACGCTCGTCAAGCTGATCTATGCCTCTGTGGGACTGGTATGTGCCCTAGGAGCTCTGCTAGGCTCTTTGAACTTGGATCCATCTCTTTTGGGGAACTAAGATAAGGGATGGTATGGCACCAAAATGAGAAGTCACTAACAGTAAATTATCGGAGGGGTAGCCATGTTAATCTGGATCTGTAACAGCAACGAAGGGTCCTGTGGCACCTTATAGACTAACAGAAAAGTTTTGAGCATGAGCTTTCGTGAGCAGAGTCTGTGCTCACAAAAGCTCATGCTCAAAACTTTTCTGTTAGTCTATAAGGTGCCACAGGACCCTTCGTTGCTGTAACAGTAAATTGTTAGTGCAAGTTTGTGACCTTCACTGTTCTTTCGTAGGTCTGATCTCAGTATAGATTTAATACCAATACAACTATGTTGGTTAGAGTCTGATTTTTTTAAAAGTCAATAGAGTTATACAACTATCACCTCTCATGTTGACATAGTTATATTGGGATAAAGGTGCCTTACATGGTACAGCGTGTTTTTCTGCCCATGTGACTACAGATACAGTGACAGTAGTGTAAAGCAGTGCTGTATTGATATAATTATGGCTGTGCTGAGAGGAGGGTGCGTTGTACCACTTAAAGTAAGCTGCAACTTTCTGGGTCAGGATGTGGAAAAATATTTCCCTGCAGCCCCTCAGCATAGCAAGTTACGGTGCTGTAAAGTGCCAGGGTCAGCCCTGGAAGATACACTCCCAATGCAGTTAGCTACTCCTCTGATGGAGGTGGTTTACCTTGCTGTGACCATACTGCTGTGTTAAAGCACTGCAGTGGCAGCACATTCCATTTTTAAGTACTGACAAAGCCCAAGTATTATGCATCTTTTGTGTGTGTCAATTAAACACTTGCATGAAGAATGAAATATTAACTATGTGGAGAGTGAACTGCCATCACTGGGGATGTGAGTTAATACTTCACTGAAGCTATGTCTACACTTGCCCCCTTCTTCAGGAATTATTTCAAGCAGGCCCTGGTCTGTGATATATAGGAGGCCAGACTAGATAATCACATGGGTGCTTTCTGACTTTATAGTATAGGAATCTCAGGCTGTGTCTACACTTGCCCCTGGTAATCAGAGTGATGGGAGATTACTAATGAAGTGCTGCAATGAATATGCAGCACTTTGCTAGGCAAATTCTCCCCCGCAGCATCTTTGAAGTGTCAAACTTTGAAGTGCTGGCATGCTGTGTAGCAGTGGGCATGTTGAAGTGCCTGCAGCTACATGGATGCTAGTATTTCCAAGTGCCTTTACTCCCCAAAATGTTGAGGAATAAAGGCACTTTGGAGTAGCGCAGGCACATCAAAGTGCCCATGGCTACGTGACATGCCAGCACTTTGAAGTTTGACTCTTCGAAGTTGCCGTGGGGGAGAATTTGTCTAATGAAATTCTGCATATTCATTGCAGCACTTCATTAGTAATCTTCCATCACACTGGTTACCATGCCCCCTTCGAAGAAGGGGCAATAGACATAGCCTGAGATTCCTAGATTATGAAGTCAGAAAGGATCCTTGTGATTATCTAGTCTGAGCTCCTATATAGCACAGGCCAGGGCCCGCTTGAATTAAGTCCTAATTGATGAATGGGACAGTTCATACCTCTGAGAGCTCCTGTTTCAGACTCTCTGCCAACATACTTGCTCATTTGAGGTTTCTTTGCAACCCCAAAATCTAGAGATTTAGAATTTTTTTTAAATGAAAGCTAGTGCTCTGGAAATATAGTCATTGATGCAAAAATATAGTCATTGATGCAACAACATGACTTATCAACATGTCATGGGTGTTGCCAACCCTAGCTAAAATTTGGCATAGCTTATTTCAAGTGGCAGTAAAATCTGTCCAGAGTTTTTTTGTATATTACATGTATATCAACACTGGGGAGAAGGATTACAGGGTTATACATGGCAGACAACACGCCCCTGCCCCCTCAAAAAAAAAACCAATTAAAACATATGGTTGGTTCAGTCAGTGCAATAGGGAATCAACACAATTTTCCTTTGACTTCATGGACAAGCCTTTATTTTTCTTTCTGGCTATGTTGGCCACCTTCATCACTTCGAATTGGCAGCTTATGGAAATATATAGGGTTCCTCTTTTCATAGTGCTTGTGTTACTCTGACTCTTGTCAACCCTTCTGTTATGTCCTCTACACAAAAGTAGAGCAGGCAGGCACAGCAGAGAGGATGTTTGTAGGTGCTACTAATGGAAAGGCCAACAAGTTTTAAACTGACCTATGATCCTTGTCCTCCTCTCATCCATTGGGATCACTTATTCTTCTAACAACTGGAACAAACCTTTACATAAAAAAACCTAAGGCACAACTGTCTGAGTGATGGCAAGTGGTGCATTAGCCATAGCAATACCGACTTTCTTCTGTTTGTTTGACTGGTAGGGTTTTTGTTTTGTTTAGATACCTTCTGTTATTTTAGTGTTTGATTGTTTTCCTTGATGTTGTATTTAAATTCTTTAATTGTTAGGTAAGGAAAGGAACTGTTAATATTATTTATCCTCATATTAACAGGACATTAAACATAGTGTCAATGGTCACCCATTACACAATAGGCTTCCGTTGCCTTTAATCCATGTCATGGTACAATCTGTCACTTGAACAGTGTTTTGTTTTAAATTAAATGAAAGATTTTTGTATATTAAAATAAAAATGTATCATGTACTTAGTTAATGTTGCTGTTATCATAGGATGTGAATGGGCCAGTATTGGACAATGTCGTGGGACCTATTGCATTCCCCAAACCCTGCATAAATCAAATAGACTGTGCACATGCAGGGTTCTTTCTACTGCACACAGTCTGTCACTGGCTGCATTTCAAGAGGCGAGCACTTCCCAAAAGGCTTTTCATAAAATACAAACATGCTTTGGTTTTGTTGCCTGCTTCACCTTGGTGTTTTTAACTACAGCAAACACACTGAATCAAACTAATCACAAGATTTTTCCTTAGTGTTTCATTTGAAAATGAGGGAACTCCTATTTGGGGTACTCAGCACCATGAAGAGTTGCCAGTTCAGGAAACCACTTAAGCATACGTGTTACTGTTAAGCATGTGCTATTTTCCACTAAACATAATGGTGTTTACCAAATATGACTGTTCCCCTGAACTGGGGCCAGGATCAAAGTGAAAATTTATAACTAGCACCTCAGATATGCTGTTTCAAAAATAATACTCAAGCAGTTATGAAGCCCACACAGATTTTCTGTCCACACATACTCCCTAGCTTCTCAGTTTAGCTGACAACTTCACATTTTAAAAGTAAATGCCTTCAGGGTTAGTTAAAAATGTGAATCTGTTCTGTAACTCCTGATTCAACTGAGTCAATAGCAAAACTCTCATTGACTCAGTGGGGCCAGGATTTCCCCATAAGCATCCAATTGTTCCTGCTATTAAACCCTTTCCTACTCAAGTGAACTCAGCAAAGTGAATGCCAGTGATGTCTATAATAAAATTCACCTCTGCCAGAGACCAATACAACATCAATGTGACTTTTAAGGTTTTACAATAGAATAGTGGGAATTAAGTGGTGCTTGTGCTGTCCATCTGCAGGGGGGTGATTTTTTACCCTAGAGGTGCTGATTCCTCTACCTTTACTCATAGTGAGTGGTCCCTTACTACTCAGCTACTTCCACTGACTTCAGATATGAATAGAGGCAGCACAGTTGGCCTCACAATAGAGAATACATGTCTGTGGCATGTCAGAACACCTCTTAGAGGGAATACGCTCTCTCGCCCTGAAATCTGTTACACAGGCTTCTGATTTCAAAGGTCAAATTTCTTTAATGGATGTAACATCTAGAATACTCTTCTACTATAGATAGTTCCAGAGGAAAGAAAGTATGCGAGTTTGTTGTTGTTACTTTGTTTCAGTGCTGAGAGTAACACTCTCAACTCTGGACCACAATAGAAAAACTAAGTTATGTTTGCACGATGCATAATTTATGTAGCACCGCTAGTTGTACAAGACACTATCAAAACCCATAAAATTGGCGATCTTCTGCTCAACAAGAGTTCATGGTCTAGACCAGCAGTTTCCAACATTGTCACTAGTGCAGCCTCCCAGTCACACATCCCCAATGATTCACAGGCCCCCATCAAAGCCAATTCTAGCTGCTGTGTACACTTCATTAAATGAAAAAGGAAACCACAACACCGATTTTTGGACAGCAATTAATAATGTTATTGGAAGATATTTAATTTTAAAATAATAGATTGTAATGTTGCAATTTATTTAAAACTTATTTTCTATGATCATTTTTATTTATCTTTATTTTTTTTTTGACAGACCTCTTGCAATGTCTGCAGATCCCAGGCTGGGAACCACTGGTCTAGACTCTTACTTAGTAAAGCTGCAATTCAGACTACTAAGGAGAATGAAGAGGGTGGGCACTGACTCCAAACAGGAGGGAATTAACCTTGATCAAAGCTAGACAGCTAAACCCAAGGCAGTTTTAAGAGTGGTTGTGAAGTAGGGATTAACCTTGCACACAGGAAATGGGACACCACTTCAGGGAGAGACGAGCAGCCTGAAAAGGGCATCAAGTCAGCAGCGAGAAAAGAAGCACCTGGGGAGGGAGGAAGTTTCAGTGAACATCAGGGCTGCAGGAATATACATATCTTTATACACCCTCCTTTAGATGTTCTGTTGTTTTAAAATGTACTTGTGTTTTCAATGCAACTCACTTTAGCTAATACAGACTCACTCAGTATTGGACTTATTTTCCTCATGGAGTTGTTTCTGAGGGGTTTAATCGTTCATTTTAAAATGGCTGAGTTTCTCCCAGTTGGAAATGTGTAATATATAATGGTACACATGCAAGCCTCGTGTTTTCACCTTGTTGACACTGCTAAAATAAAAAGTGACGAATAAAAGCTGTTAGGACAGACACCTTAGCTAAAAAGTGCATTGGCCTGCTAAACCCAGGGTTGTGAGCTCAGCCCTTGAGGGGCCCATTTAGGGATCTGGGGCAAATAGATTTACAAAAAAAAAAAAAAAGCGGGGGATGGTACTTCGTCCTGCCCTGAGGACAGGGGACTGGACTTGATGACCTGCTGAGGTCCCTTCCAGCTTTATGAGCTGTGTGTACAATCCCTGCTCACTTTTTCCAGGGTGATCTGACTTGCTTAACATTCAGAAGTCCCAGCATAGGATGTGAATTGGGATAAGTCAGTTAACTTCTCTGTACCTCAGTGTGTGAAGCAGTCCTTAGTAAAATAATACTTACAAGGGTGCTGTGATATATAATCAGGGCCACCAGCAGAGGGGGATATGGGAAGAGGCCAGTTGCCCCAGGGCCCAGCAATTTAAAAGGGCCTAGGTCTCTGGACTGTTGCCATGGCAGTAGCAGCCAAGGCTCCAGACCCTTGAAATCATCATCAGACCCCCACACAGCATGGTCCCAGTGGTGCTAAGGGCTGCCTGTGGGAAGCCAGCCCCAGCCTGCTCCTTCCACCTGAGGCTCCATCCCATCTGGTGGGACAGCAACCACATCCTACCCCAACCTTGCGTAAGGCCCAGTGAAGTCTGTTGCCAGCCCAGTTTATAATTGCGTGAAGTGCTTTGAGATTCTTGGATTGATTTGTTAACAGGAGCATTACCCGTATTTAAATATGGGACCTCTGGGTCCATATAATAATGATTGTTACCCGATACGTAAAACACAATGGCAGCACTTACCCTCATCACAGACATAAACTTTCCCCAGGGGCATTTCCCCATCAGCAACAATATTCTCCCTCACTGAGAGGCAGTAACTAAATCAACACAAAAGTTCTCCCTTCGACCTAGCACTGGTCATACGTGGACTTCATGCCAAAGACACAGGACTTCTTTTTGTATCTAAAAAAATGGTGATTCTGACAACATGGCTGATTCTATGAGAAATGCAGATTGTGATTTAACCTAGTCTAAGTAAATTTCAATGATACAAATCTCTGCAAGAGCAACAGAGAACAACAGTTTGAAAGGAAATGGGAAACAATAACCAATTATTTCAAAATAAATAACAGCCTTAATCCTGCTCTGACTTTTCATTTATGTAACATTAATAGGTGTTGCACCTGTTTTGCGCAGTTTTAGATGACTGGAAAATGAGAAGAAATACTGTCATGTTACTGTCATATATGTTAATAAGTTAAAATATCAGGCTTTTTTAGTAAAAGGCTTTTGTTTATAACAACGTAATATTAATTTCCTTTCCAATGCTTGGGGTAGCGAGTACAATGCAGCTGCTTATCATTAACTGGTACACAAGTACAGTACAATCTGGATTTTTCCAAATGTCATGGAGGATTTAAATAGATTTGGATAATTGAGGGAATTTACATGTCAGAGGGCATGACCCTTTTTCAGATAACAATAAATTCAGACTAACTGCAGTTCAGATCATTGCTGTACAACTTGATATGGGAAATGTAAGGCTGCTTTTTGGCTGCAAAAGAAACAGATTGTTGCCAGCTTCCCCACTCATCATTCAAGGCCTGTAAACTTATTACAGGAATTTTGTTTCTTTACAAGATTAATAAATCCATCTTAGTCTTGTATCTTCAACCATCCATCCTATTAAGCTAGTACTTCTACAGTATATAGATACCCATTGTTAAGTACAGTAGTTACCATAACTAGACAGCATTTGCCACATCCAGCATTATTTTGTATTCTAAGCATAGTGGAAAACTTCTGTATTTTAGATATGGTCTTAGTAGTCCTGGCAACTCCTGAACCATAGCAGTTTGTCCGTATCCTTAGCTTAGGAAATAACTGATAACACATGGAAAGCATGGCAACTGTTGGCAAGAGCGTCCTGTTCAGCAGAAAACATTGTGAAACATACATTCACTCAATAATAGATGTTTGTTTCCATGTCTGCTTTCCTCCAGTTTAACATATAATGTTTCATTTACGACGTAGGGGCTATGTCTACACTAGCACACTACGTCGAAGTAGCCTATTTCAAAGTAAGAACATTGAAATAAGCTACTTCAATGCATATCGTGTACACATCCTCCGGGGCTGGTGCCGTCGACATTCAACGTTGAAGTAGCAACGGGAAACGTCGAAAGGAGCTGCCCCAGGAGGAAATGCGGAGCGTCCGCACACATAAGCACTCGCCGTCAAAATAAGGGGCCAGCAAAGCCTGCAGACGGGATCACAGGCTAGACTAGCCCTTCTGGGGCAAGAGCAAGCCACTCCCTTAAACAGCCCCTCCCAGACACACTCGGCCTGCACAGCACAAGGTCCACAGAGCCGACAACCAGTTGCAGACCCTGTGCACACAGCATAGACCCCCAGCTTCAGCAACAGCAGCAGCCAGAAGCCCTGGGCTAAGGGCTGCTGCGTGCGGTGACCATAGAGCCCCGCAGGGGCTGGACAGAGTGTCTCTCAACCCCTCAGCTGATGGCTGCCATGGAGAACCCCCGCTATTTCGAAGTAGTGGGACGCGGATCATCTACACACGCCCTACTTCGATGTTGAACGTCGAAGTAGGGCACTATTCCCATCTTTGGATAGGAATAGCGATTTTGACATCTCGCCACATAAAGTCTATTTCACTGTCGAAATAGTGCACGGCGCATGTAGACGTGACACGTGCTATTTTGACGTTGTGCCAGCTACTTTGAAGTAGCTGGCTAGTGTAGACGCATCCAGGATGAATTTTTTTTTAACAAATGTAAAAGTCACTATCATCTTTAACATTCACACATTTTAAGCCTTTCCTGAAACTAGCTTCTATAGCAATTTTTTGTTCTGCAGCACAGCAGGCTTTGAAAAAAAAAAGCAGTTGGTTGTATATTTATATAATTTTCTGTTGAAGTCGATGGGGAAAAGCCCACTGGAATGCAGGAGAATGTAGTTCGGTATTAAGCTTTTGTTGGGTTGCACGTGGTATGAACAGTGCTTTTTTTTGTGCCAGTACTGAATATCACCACCTCAGCAGCCCCAGTCACGGGACTGGGTGGGGGAAGGGAGCATGAAGCTGGCTGAATACTGACAACTCTTTTTTTACAAAAAAGGCACTGGTGTATAGATCCATTATTCACTAATGCTAAAAGAAAAAGTGTGTTCCATGCTAATCCCATGCAACTGCTGATAAAAGCTATATCCCCCGACCCCCGCATATTTTGTTTAATGGCGTTGAGAGAAAAGGTATTTTGTAACAGTTCAGAGTTTTAACACATTTGCTTCTACTCCTTTTTTGTATCCTTCTGCCTTCACAACCTGGTTGTCTTAGTGACCATGTGTTATATAGGAAGTGAATGAAACCAACTGGGGGTAGGAGCGATGACAAAATAGATTTTTCTGTTGACTGGAATGTGAGTTCAAAGCTCTTGTTGCATAACCTGATAGTTTTCATTTCCCAGGGCAGCTCCTCTGCTGGTCGATGTTGTGGAGCTGTAACAGTTTACACCATCTGAGAACCTTCCCACAGATGGGCTACATACTGTTCAGCCCTGAGTCCCAACTCTCCACTGAGATACACTATGGCATTGAAATGATTTGTAGCGATTTCTGTTCCACACCTCACTAAAGATACTTGGGCCAACAACCTCAAACTTTCCATATGTAAGCACTGATTTTAATGGCAATGCAGCATTTAAATACCTTTGAAGGTTTGGGCTTCCGTGGCCCCTGCTTGTCCTCTCCGTCCCAGGTGACACACACCCTCACTGACTGCACTAGGGCCATGTCTACACTAGCCAAAAACTTTGAAATGTCCATGCAAATGGCCATTTCGAAGTTTACTAATGAAGCGCTGAAATACATATTCAGCGCCTCATTAGCATGTGGGTGGCTGCGGCACTTCGAAAGTGACACGGCTCGCCGCCGCGCGGCTCGTCCAGACGGGGCTCCTTTTCAAAAGGACCCCAGCTACTTCGAACTCCCCTTATTCCTATGAGCAGATGGGACTAAGGGAACTTCGAAGTAGGCGAGGGTCCTTTCGAAAAGGAGCCCCATCTGGACAAGCCACGCGGTGGTGTGCTGTGTCAATTTCAAAGTGCCGCTGCCGCCCGCATGCTAATGAGGCGCTGAATATGTATTTCAGTGCTTCATTAGTAAACTTCGAAATGGCCATTTTGAAGTTTTTGGCTAGTGTAGACATAGCCTAGGAGGTCCTTATATTCTTCAAGACACTGAAGTTTCCTTGCTTTCACCTAGCATTTTGCCTGTTTAAGACAAAGGACCTGAATTTCCCCTCACATTAATTTTGAAACTAGTGAAGCACCATTGACAATCGAGTCACTGCAGTGAAATCAGTGGTGTATGTAGATGGACACTCAGGTGTTTCCCAGCTTCTCATTCCTCACCATTATGTGGGGGTGGAGAGGAGGAACAGATTTCCGGTTTGGAAATACAGAAATCTCATCTGAGTAAGGTTAGGGGCACAGTGAAGTTAGAAGGTTTAAGGTGTGAAGTGAATGCTGCTTATTCCCTGACTTTCAGTTCATTCCGTTCTTGCAAAAAACACAGATGTTTATTCCCTGGTTCACATAGCCATTGTATCATAAATAAGGTGTATACACAAAACCATCACTCATCCAGGGCACTACGTCATAACAGCAACCATGTAGGTGAAGCCAGCTAATCGGTATGCTCTTGAGCAAAGTCAAACAAGAAAAATAAGGCACACACTGTATCACTCAAGGATGACCATTTTTCACAAAATGATCACGCCATATCTGATCTCTCAGTCCTTGACAAGCCTGGGAGCTTGAATTCATAACTTTGCTAGACCCTGAAAGTTGTGGGCCTAATACAGATGCTGGATTTATGGCTTATTGCAATCGTCTGTAAACCCTTAAATGCCCCTTTTGTCCTATGACTGCCAAGCTATTAACTAGTGTAATACCCAGTGTCACCAAGATGGCCTACTCGGGTGAGTGAACGCTCTGCTTTACAGCCACCCTTGAGACATAGCTGCTCTTCAGCTCATGCAGTAGCATACAGGGCTTTAGCCCTTATGATTGCAGGTTCAATCCTTGGTGCTAGTACCCCCTGTCTGGTGGTGTTACCCTAGCAGGACAAGGTGTGTGAGGTAATATCTTTTATTTGATCAACTTCCGAAGAGCTCTGTGCAAGGTCCAAAGCTTCCCTCTGTCACAAACAGAAATTGGTCCAAAAACGTATCCCCTCTTCCAGCCTGTGTTTCTAAAATCCTGGAACCAACTGTTAGGGTGGTTAAGCACTGGCATAGATTGCCTAGGGAGGTTGTGGAATCTCCACCACTGGAGATATTTAAGAGCAGACATCTATCAGGGATGGTCTAGATGGTTCTTGGTCCTGCTGTAAGGGCAGGAGACTGGACTCAATGACCTCTTGAGAACCCTTCCAGTTTTAGCGGTCTATGATGCTATAACCCCACTCCACCACCATTACAGACAGCCTATTAAATGTCTTTTTCACCTTAAATGTGCTCTTACAATATGTTTTAACTACTTATGCTGTTGCTCAGTAATCTGTTCCACCTTGTATTGAGCTGTGACATTGATTACCTTTCCCAAACATGGCGAAGACCTCTGTACAGCTAGCGAGCTCATTTCTTTTCCCATCAGAATTTGGCCCAGTAAAAGGTATTACCTCACTCACCTCATTCCTCTGCATAGACTTACAAAGAGATAGAAATGCAGATTGCCCAGCATGATGGGTGACCTCATCAGGCTTTTATGTTCAAAATAATATAAGCAGTTGCAGTATAGAGGTGGGGATTTATGTAAGTTGTGAATGTTTGCTAGTAACTAGAAATCATTTTATGCCCAGTTAATTAAGGAAAAACCCATTTCAGACTATAGCTAAATAACATTTAACTATATTTTTCTCATAGATCCTCCGGTTCACAATGGATCTGAAAGACTCCTAGCAGCTGAGGTGGCAGTAGATACTTAATTATTTATTTAATGAATGCAATGATTTAAATGCCAATGGAATTATTTTTTTATTGCTATTATTATTTGAGATTTATGGCTCAGTGGTTTGCACATTGGCCTTGTAAATCCTGGGTTTTGGGTTCAATCCTTTAAGTGGCTATTTAGAGATCTGGGAAAAATAGCTTAGTTAAGAAAAAAAAAATCTGTCAGGGAGGGTACTTGGTCTTGCCAAAAGGGCAGGGGGCTGGACTTGATGACTCTCAAGGTCTCTTCCAGGTTTCTGAGAGATGTATATGTATGTATACAAAGCAAAAGTTGGTTGGCCTCATGTGAACAAGAGAAAGGACTGCAACTTACTTGCCCAGTCTGAGTTCTCACTCCACACACACAGCAATTCAGTAATCAGCTGTATAAAGTCAATCTCTTGCTTAATTTATTATTTACCTGCTAAACTTAAGCAGTTTTTAAATGTCTCATTGAAGCTAACTAGATGTGTCACTGTCATTTACTCTAAACTGGTACACTGTAATGCAAGACTGAGGTAGGCTGACAAGCAGTGATCTATCCCAGTCTTAGGCTCGTGTTTATAGCTTGATTTCCATCCCGATGTTTCTTTATGAGTCTGACAGCTGGCTATAGCTTCTGATTAAATTTTGCAACCTAACCACAGCCTTCAGTGATTACAGAGCTGAATTATACTGCTTCCCTTTGAAATGGGCTGGTGACTCCGTATTTATTCTAAAAATCCCCTGACTTTTCTTTTGTTTGGTACATTCCAGGCAATCCCCATAGCCTTTCTAATACTTTCCTGAGATGAATAATATGATATTATTTTTGCAACCCCATAGAAGACACTGAAAACTTACGTTTGTTTAATGAGATCAAAAAGTTGGTTTAACTGTAGCTTGCTATTTTAAAGGGACAACCCAATGTGGTTAGTCTATGAGGCCATGTTTATTCAATATAAATATTTGGGTACATTTTATCTCAAAGAAACTAATAAACATTTGTGACTTAAGTGCTGGCTCTGCCCTTGGTGTTCTCTTTGATGGCATAAGTGATTAAAATCATACCAGTGTCTTGCCAACAGACGGCTGAGTGTTTGTGACAGCGGTGTGCTGTCCAGGGTTACAGCTGCAACATTTGCTGGAAATTACTGTAAAAACTGCATTGTTTAGTAATAAGTTGACAGCACATACTACATTAAAGACTCTGAACAATCTGCCTTTTCAAACTGGCCATTATCTTGGCAAAGTGGGGTTTAATAATCTTTCCCATTTTCTCCATGTGGAAGGACGTTTCCTTCTTGGCTGTGCTTAATTCATTCTGAAAGAGATGCCACGACTCAGGCAAAAAAAATTTTTTTTTCATTCATAATGGATGCAGCAACCCAGGAGGTGCCAAGGTTCTGAACTGCCAAGCCTCAAGTCACTGAGGTTCAGCCCTGGCACAAGTTAAGCACTGCTTCTTGTATCTCTCTCCTGTCATGAATCCAGTGCCTGCTGCCCTCTAACCCCTTGTCTCTGTCAGATGTCGGGTCTTGTGCCCCTACCTCTATTGGAATGGAATCACATAATTCTGCTGCATTTTGGCCAGGTCTCAGGCTACGTTCAGGTTCAGTACTGGCTCTAATGCCTTCAGTTCTCTTCTTCCAGAGCCTTGTGACCATCAGCCAATACAGTGACCCAAAGACCCTTTGTAAACCAAAGTATTGCTTACGATTAATAAAGGAACAAAGCACAAGGTAGTAAGAGAAGAATTTTCAAACAACAACAAGATTACACATCTGTTTTATGTAGTAGCCAACCATCCTGTTCATGGGGACCCAGTAGGTTTAATTTCCTTCCCCAACCAGTGAAATCTGGGTGCACCTGAGCTCTTAACATATGGAGCTACACATCTCATAGAGCCAGAAGAGAGCTCAGAACATCATCTAGTCCAGTCTTCTTACTAGGGCTAGGCAACACCCCCCACTTCCATTTTAAATCTATTTTTACTCCAGGTCCCTAAATGGCATCCTCAAGGATTGAGCTCACAACCCCAGATTTAGTAGGCCAATGCTCAACCCACTGAGCTGTCCTTCTTGCTTTTGCCCTCCTTGAGGGCTGATCTTAAATCTAGGCCAGGCTCTTTGTTCTCACATCTCTTTGTTCTCTCCTCTCTCTGTCTGAGTGTAGCTGCCCAAACTCTATTTGGTGACCTCTGCAAGCAGTCAGGCCACAGTATCAAAGTGAAGGACGCTCACCTTGTCTCAAGAATCAGGCACCACCCTCCCCTGCTGCCTGGGTGTGTTTCCTGAGAATCCTGCTATTGAGTTGCCTTAATACATGCCTACAGCAAACAGTATAATAATGAGTCAAGATACAGTATTCATTCAGTTATTATAGTCAGCTCCCTATTCCATCACAGCTCCTTCCTGAGCAGAAGAAAATGAGATGCCCCTGAGAGAGAGACAGACTGTAGTGATCTTCCTCACACGGCATCCTGTCCAACTCCCATCAAAGTCAAAGGAAAGACTGCTGGTGATTTCAGTGGGAGCTGAGTCTGGTCACTGCGCTGAGGGAAGTTTATATGGCACTGCTGGCATTCATCCATGTTTTATAAAGTGAGTATTTTAGATTGCTCTGGGACACTCAGGACAAACAATGAGCTACAAAGGCTGTCACCTGCAGGATGCCAGTTCATGTTCAGTACAGCTCAATTAGTAAGCTACACTCTACAAACTGGGGACTCTTTGATGGCTTACACACAAAGCCCTTTCTATTCCTTGGCCACAGAATTACACTCCAGTGTCTCCAGTGTATGTAGAAAGTGTGTATATTCTTCACATGGCCCTTTTCTGCAACCTTCAGTTAATACTTGTCTTTTTAGACCTCAGTTCTTCAATGGCATCTGTAGCACAGACCTTCACATCTGTGCAAGGCCCCATTGAGTCTTCATAGTCACGTGCACTTCTGTTCACATGGGTGCCATTGGTGAATCAGCCTGAGATTGTCTGCCCTTTGGCACATGGCCTGTCGCTTCCTGTGGGTCTGTACAAGACGCTAATAATACTTAAGAGACATAATGTTGGAAGATACTTGGAGCTAAATACTAGGATCAGAGAAAACAGACCAAGTATTTTTCTTAACATCATAACAAGTTAAGTTCTGTTCTTGTCTTTCAACCCCACAGAAACTGCCTCCACTCTGCTGGTTAGAGATACATGCTGTGCAGATTGTTTCATATCCCTCTGCCAACACCTTCACAGTTTAGTACAGCAATGATATTTACAGCATCTGTTGAATCAGTCCTTTTTCCTAGGTCAAGAAAAGATGCCATCTCCCTTCCTTGAGGTCTCACTGACTCTAGGCTTAACCAGCCCTGCTTCTCCCCTTTGTACAGTCTTTCTGTTTCCTTTTATCAATCCTCAGCTGATGGGCAAATTAATCCTTTAGCTCACTCAGCCTGATTAGTGAATTGCATTCCATTCCCCAGTTAGCCCTCTCTGGGGAAACTAATTCGTGCCTGAGAGCAAAGGGCTGGTTTATGGTGCTAGCTTCCTGCATTCTGTCACAGCCTTGAAAGGAACATATTTCAAGTTATAAAGTTAGCTATGTTTTTATTAGCCATGGATGAGCTTCAAGGTAAATTCTCAACTAAACAACTCAATGCACTTATCCAATCGCTTGAAAAACTCTTCTGACTTCTTGGGTTCTACAAAACTGGGGTGGCTAGAGAGAGAGAACCAGAAAAAAATCCTCTCAGAATGTCCACTTCCAGTTGTAGCCAGAACCAGGAAGTGCAGAGTTATATTCTTTCTGTTTCCTTTGCATTGACCAGATGCTGCAAGACAACAGGCCATTAGCTAGTACCCTCTTTAGTTTTTGTCACACTGCTGCCCCTGTAGCTCTCTCTTATGTACAGACTATGGCGATGTGCTCTGGGTAACGAGCACCAGGTTTCAAATTCTTCTGTTACCCTCTTCTGCAGAGGCTGATGCTTTCCATTTACTTTTTACTGTAGAATCTTCATGCCCAATAGCTGGCTACCATTCCCAAGCTGCTTTAAGGAACATTTTTAAACACAGTAGGTATTAAAAAACACAGTCATTTTAGCTTAAAAACCCACCAAAGCAACTGAAGTGTTCAGGACAGGCAGCAACTGCCAATCAAACTAACTGGCAACAAAAGGAAATGATGGAGTGAAGCCATTTGTTTCTCAAGGCATGCTGGGGTAATCTATATAGCAGCAAATAGGTCTATAACAGCTGTTGAACCCAGTGGACTAACTTTGGCACCTGTCCAGTCAATGGCAAGACAGTATACGTTTCAAACCAGATTCTAACGATATCTCCCTCTTTGTTACAGATTCTAAGGGTACGGCTGTACTTCCCACAGTGTTGACACTGCGGAGATCAATCTGCCAGAGTTTGATTTAACATGTCTAGTAGGGACTTGCTAAACTGAATGCTGAGTTCAGCATTCGGTCCTCCTTGCAGTTGCAACGAGTAAGGGAAGTTGACGGGAGAGTTTGTCCCATTGACTGCCCACTGTGGGGAAGACGGAGAAAGTTGACCTAAAGTACATCAACTCCAGCTACTTAGCAACTCCTACTTAGCTGGCATTATGTATCTTAGACTGACTTTCTCCTCCAGAGTAGCCCAAGCCTCAGAAGTAGAGCTGGTTGAGGTGGGAGAAGAGGTAAGTGCTACCTTCTTCTGCTTGTCCCCTCCCCAATCCAGAATTTGTTTTTTTTTTTCCACTCAACAAATCAAGGTTAGTTGAATTTAATAAATTTGAGCAGTAGCTCTGCCATCTGGCAATTACAAGGTCCAGGTGCCATATGATTATTCCTATCCATTTGTCTTTTGTTTCAGACTGTATTGAGCAGTGTAGATTGGTTGCTTTGTATTTACTTTGCTAATATTTACTGATGGGGCTCACTTGTTCAAGTTGCACTTTCTTTTTCATGTCAGTAATTTTGGATTTCTCTTCAACAGCTGGCCCCACCTCAGTAAATAATGCAATAAGCATCTCAGAGCATGTCACTGACTTATTCTGCGAGGTGATCCTAATTGTTCTGATGTAATTCTTAGTAACCTAAGGGCTGAAAAATGTAGTAGTCATCAGTGCTGGGGTTATTCAATTTCTCACAGTCCATGGGATATATCTCAGCATGGCTTTACTATATATGGGTTGAATCATTTCAGGTGAGGATGGGACAGTGCTACATTTAGAGATAGGCCTATCTCTAAACACCAGAACAGGTATCTCCGCAGTCTCATAACAAATACTGGGGAACTTCAGATCTGGATATAAATTCGGAGGATGGCAGGCTGGCTTACCCCATCCCTATAATGGGCCAAACCAAAACCCTGGCATTGTAGACCTCTAAGCTTTCAAAAAATTCTGGTCCATCTTTGAGCTTTCTCTCTCAAGATCTCTTTTCATGGACACAGTGGGACCTGAGACCTCCTGGGAAACAATGTAGAGCTCAACCACCCAATCCCAAGAAAATAAATTCTCACCTGAGAAAAGTCTCATAGACTTTAAGTTCAGAAGGGACCATCTTGATCATCTAGTCCAGTGGCTCTCAAACAAGGAGGTGGGCCTCCAAAGGGAGACATGGGAATAAGTCAAGGAAGGTGTGAGGTGTCTCTTGTGTTTTTCTTGAGAAATTCTCTGGCTGTGAGCCCCAGGTTGCTAGAACTTGTACAGAAGGGCTGTGGAGACTCAGGAAGCTGGTGGAACCCCACCACCCCAGGGCTGACAGTCAGAACCTCTCCCTGCCCCCAGCTCCTCACCAGGAGGCAGCCTGGGATCAGCCTCACCTTCCCCACAACCCATCCTTCACTTGGAGGTGGCTCCAGTTGTTAGCCCCTGGGTGGTGGCAGCAGCACAGAAGTAAGAGTGGCAATGGGACACAAGTCTGCTGTGACAAGTGATACTGACTATCTGCTTTTACATCACCCCCAACCCCCAACTTTCCTTCCGTGCTGCTGTTGCTGGCTTGCTGGTGCCTTCAGAGCTGGCTGCCTCACCAGCAGGCACTGCTCTCCACTTAGCCCTCAGAATTGGATGGTGGTATATGTGCTTGAGGCTTGGGGGAGGTGTAAATGACAGACACAAAGAAAGGGGGTCCAATCAAATTGGAATGACTGATCTAGTCTGACCTCCCGCATACTGCAGCAAGACACAGACCTTCACCCCTGCCGTCTTGTAAACAGATCCCTAACCTCTTTCTGAGTTGCTGAAGTCTTCAAACCATAATTCAGAGACTTCAAGTTGCCAAGAATCTACCATTTTGTGCTAGCTTAAACCTGGAAGAAACCCATGACCTAGGCTGGGAAGGAAGGCAGTGACTTCCAGGGTCTCTGTCAATCTGACATGGGGGAAAGTCCCTCCCCAAACCCAAATATGGTGACCAGTTAGCACCTGAACATGTAGGCAAGACCTGCTAGCCAGATACCTAGAAAATTAGTTTCTGAAACAGCGAGAAACATCCCTGGGAAAAATCACCTTGTAGTTTGGGTGTCTAGGAAATCTACACTGAGTGTATGAAGGCTGCAAGGCATTTTATGAATGGAAAAAGATTAAAGGGCACAATTTGTGATAAAGCAGGAAGGCAATAAGCATAAAGGAAATGGGTATGTTAGAAAAATGACCTTGGTCCAGGGTCTGCTCACATACCCTGGTGTAAATCAAAAGCAATCCTACTGAAGCCAGTGTAGTTACTCCAGGTTTATACTGCTGTTACTGGCAGCAGAATCTGGTCACTTTTATGCTCTAGTATCTAAGTTAAAGTCATTTTTCAATGTCAGTCATTTAAGTCTGTGAGTGGGTGGTGAAAGCCTCAACTGCATGCACTAAAAGTCTGAGCCTTAACATTACCCTTCTCTGATTTAGAAGGTCACACTTAACATCAGTTGCAGCTTTATTTGTGATAGATTTTTCTCACCAGTTCTTCCACTCCTTAGTAAAAACTTCCCATCTCAAGCTGTGTCACTAGGGCTGGTTTGCGAACAGCCTTCTCCTACAGAAAGCAATTTAACCTTGACCTCTTTCACTCACCACTCATTTAAATCTGACTCTCACTAGAGCTAAGCAGGAAGAGAGAGAGAGAGAGAGAGAGAGAGAGAGAGAGAGAGAGAGAGAGAGAGAGAGAGAGAGAGAGAGTGTGTGTGTGTGTGTGTGTGTGTGTGTGTGGGGCCTACAACCGTGCTATTGTATGGATTAGACAGTATGAAAAAAATTATTTCTCAATGGTGACTAATAGTAAGAAAGAAGGGAAATGAGGACCTTGTGGCCGTGAAGAAAAATTTATCAAAGACCCAACTCTTTGCTTTCAGGCCTACTGATACTATTTATTACAGTACATGCCATTGACTGCATTGAAAGTTTAGAAGTCAAAATGCAGGATTGGGCCTCAACCAATAAACACACAAATTATACACACAATGAACATTTTCTTCTAACTGATCTTATTATAAATATCAGTACAAAATGTAAAAAGACATTTTCTTGCCTTTTAATCTGTGACTATTTCAGCAGTTTCCCCTTTGTCACAAAAGTACAGATCAATAACCAAAAAGCAATGGATTTTTTTGTGAAAAAAGAGGGATAATGTAATTATCTTAAGCTCTTTGGGGCAGAGCTGTCTTTTTGGTCTGGTGTTTGTACAGCACCTTGCACAAACAGGCCCTTACTTACCAGAGGCTCAACATGGGTGGTCAATCTTCCAGGGTTCATTTTTGTGTACCTAGTGAAGCCATGCTGTGGGAATGGCAGAAAAAATTATTTTGGATATGTTGACTCCAGCTCCACAATTCACATAGCTAGAGTTGTGTATCTTAAATCTATTTTTCCCAGTAGTGTAGACCTGGCCTGATTGTCTGGAGCAGGAGTCAGGTTGATATCGGAAAGACAGTAGCCAGGGAGGTTCATCTGAAGGGAAATGTGACACTATACCCAAGTCCTTACTGGAATAAAGACTCCAACTAGTTTTTATTAGGGTGCTTAACTTGTAGCAAATCCCTGAAAATCAGAAAGCATTAATAAATGATTCTCTGCTTCATTGTCATTGCTGTATGGTGGAACAAAGAACCTCTGAGAAGAGCAGAATGCATTAAGCACCAGTGACGTGTGGCTAGAATGATTAAGTAGAATTCTCATTCAGTAATCCTCATGGTAAAAATGATCAGTCATAAACTGAAAGGCTTGGCCACATTGTGCAATACCATGGGAAGTTAATAATCTATACCTAAACCTGCTGTTCCAGAAGGAATTAAGGAAGCTGTGGTTGTGCTATGGGTGGGGTGGGTGTGAAGGCTGGGTGGAAGAGATACTGAGCCAGCTAAGTAGGCTGAGTCCACGTGATTCAAGTGTTTCAATGCTTACGCAGTGCTGAAGCCTTTTGCTCTTGGAGCAGTTTATGAACCCCTGAAGAGATGCATTTTACTGAGAGGGTAACTACTAGCAGGGGATCAGGCAGTGGAGTGCATAGGTGTAGACACAGTACTGTGCAACTTAACCGCATCTCAAATGACCTTTGACGAGTCAAGGTAAGTTGCACTATACAGCCCAACTTACCCTTCCTGGAGGCAATTTCTCCACAGTTATATCAGTAATGCAGAACATGTGACAACACCCAAATGCTTTTCATGTGGCCGCACAGCTGCTTTATCACACACAGTTTATTTAACTATGATATCTTTCTGAGCTGACTTGCAGCATAACTGGAAGTTCTCAGTGGGCGTTGGCTCAGTCAGATACCAGCAAAAAATGTCATTGGACAGATTAGAGAAGGCAAGACATTTAATACAGCAGTTCAAGGTGTCACCTTTATGCAACTGAATACCGCTGTCCTCAGGTCTAATCTAAAGCTCCCTGAAGTTAATGGGAGTCTTTTATGGATGTCGATGGTATTTGGCTCACTTCCCCACTGATCATATGGTTCTGGAATTTTAAAGGCACATCACATTGTGGATCTCACCTTCTTACATACCTTAGTACTCTGCATCCTGATAAGAGAAGGATGCTGACCTTATATTATCCTATGCTGAGTCATGAGTTCTTCTGCTTCTCTTATGTTCCCCCAGGTTGTCTTTTGAAGAATCTACATAAATTCTCTTTACTGGTAAGCACAAGAAGGAAGATTTGTGGTGGGGGGGAGGGGCTTAAAACTCCACCATCACCTTCCATCGATCCCTCCCCCTCATACATAAAGCAGTCTTTCTTCAGCAGACAAAAGTCAGACTCTTCCAGTAAGTGGCTTATTTATTCTGGACAGGTTCAGGTGCCCCTGCTGGTAAAGAAGCCTTTGTCTGGAATATTTTACCAGTAATGCTGCTATAGTTATACAGGTAGATAGGCAGATACACGTCTCAATATATCAGTATAACACCTGGGCTGTGTCTACACTAGCTCCCAACTTCGAAGGGAGCATGTTAAGTAGGGTGTTGGGAGATTACTAATGAAGTGTTGAGGTGCATATGCAGCACTTCATTAAGCTAATTCTCCCCCCACAGCAACTTCAAAGTGGCAAACTTGAAGAGTAAAGGGACTCTGGAGTAGCTCGGGCACTTTGAAGTACCAGCAGGTTAGTTGTGGCTACACACAAGCCGGCACTTCGAAGTTTGCCACTTGGAAGTTGCCGCAGGGGAAAATTAGCTTAATGAAGGGCTGCATATGCAGCGCAGCACTTCCTTAGTAGTCTTCCAACACCCGACTTACCATGCGCCCTTTGAAGTAGGGAGCTAGTGTGGACACAGCCCCTGTGTGGACACTCTTATTCTGGTCTCAGAGCAGCTGTTTGGTTTAAGTTAAAGTAACCCCCCTTCTCTTGGTATATAAACCAAATTGGAAAATGGCTCCTTTATACCAGAATAAGAATAGCCACTAGCAGCTGGGGAGAATATTAATCAAGTGTAACAATGTTGGCTTAAATTTACCTTTCAGGTTGTGCAGAAAGAACTGTTTCCATGTTGCCAAGTTAAACCTTGCAGTTCCAAGCACGAAAATTCAGAGGCCCGTTCTCTTGCCTGAAGACCAGCCTGATGCATCATGATTAGGTGTCCAGAGGTCAGGGCTATTCATCAGGCCCTACTGGTTTCCACTATGCCTCTAGCACTAGGAAATACAGCTGGGTTATGTGATTAAAGACAGACCGATTTCTGCAGGCATTCATGGTTGTTCTCAACAGGGGGTTAGAGAGAGAGAGAGAGCGAGAGAGAGAGAGAGTGTGTGTGTGTGTGTGTGTGTGTGTGTGTGTGAGAGAGAGACAGAAAGAATGGACCCAGCTTTCACTTCCTTTCATTGGGAATAAGAAAGAAGAAATGCCAAACCTTGAATCCAGGAACCTCAGCAGTACAAATAAGGCCTTATCTGTTTTCATGGCAAATTAACCTACTTTCTGACAAATCTTGATGTCCTTATAGCGACTACCCCCTAATGCCACGAGGTGTCCCACAAAGGAAGGAGCCATAGGAAACAGATTCATGTTGGAACACCACAGGAAGGTGTTCCTATAGCATGATATTGGGCACAGAGTCGGAACCTGAGGAGAACAGAGCAGAATAGAAATCAGTGGGACTAGTTTCACAGTAAGGTGTCATTCAAGGTGCGTAAGGGCACTAGCATGTGTGTAAGGGAGATCGAATTTGGTCCTAAGTGACATTGTTGGCATTGCTATTCCTGGTCAGTTCATATTGGCTTGCAGTGAGATTTCTGACTCTGTGTTCCATTCTCCTGAGTAAGATGCTGCTCAGTTGACACTGGATTCCGAGGGAGCCCTTGTGTTAAACCACTCCTGTGGGAGATCTTTGGTATTATTTATTTATTCTCTTAGTGCTGATGGAAGGTGCTGAATGAACACCCTGAGACAATAAAAGTATACATGGCAATATGCAGTGCAAGCTTCTCACACTGCCCTACATACCCTGAACTGGAGGGACCGCCCCCCCCCCCACCGCGCCCTCTGCTGGAGGAGGGTAACTTGGTCTCCAGGCTCATTCAGCTCAGCTGAGATTGCCATGGTGATGGGGGGCAGGGAGTGTCTATCCAGTACAAAATGGACTCAGTCTGGTGAAAGCTAATGCATGAAACTATTTGCTTGGACATTAACATGGGCTAGGTTGTATGGGAATGTAGTGCTGATGGATATTTACAGCAGTACCTTGAGCTAGGCGTGCTGTAGGCAGGCAGATTTCAAGTTTTCCCCATGCAGCTCCTCCAGTGCTGTCCTGCAATATCTCTGTTATGCCAATCTGGCAGCTCCCATGCAGTTTTTTTGAACCAGGTAATCAGGGCCACACAGGCCCCAGGATGTTTGTTCAGGATGGGTGTCATGTCTTTATAGACAAAAAATGAATGTGTTGCAAGCTCTATGGGGGCATGGGCTGTCTCAGTGGATGTACAGTGCCTAGTACAATGAGTCTAATGTTGGTTGGGTTCTTTAGGGCTTATCATAATACCGACAATAATTATCAGCAACATGGGAAATGGCAGCAACCGTAGGGCACTTTCAGGCATAATAAGTACATCCAGGTCTATAGGGGAAAAAATGCATCTTATGCTGGACTCCACTGTAGCTAAAATCTGGAACGAAAGATGGGGAAATCTGACACAGATGACCATGTCACTTTCCTGGCAGCGCTGTCCACCATCCATAACAACAGTATGTCCATTTAGAATTTACAAACAGACAATGTGACCACATTCATTTATTGCAAGCACCACAGTATCTCTGAATTGCAAGGTTCACTATAATAACCTGCGTGAGACCGAGATGTGTAATAGTGCCATAGTATCCCTGCCATGAGGACCCATAACCTAAAATGGTTTCTCTGCAGCAGCAGCAAAAGGAAAAGTTTATCTATAGTAAACTTAAGGCTCAATGGGGCAAGCAGTCTCAATTGTTATAAATCAGTGTCAGTCCCTTGCTGACCAGAGTGCCGTGCATAGGCTGAACTAGTCCTGCTGTGAGTTAGGTGAGTTCTCCACAGGCTCTTCCCTCATGCTTCTCTAATTGTATTGCTGACCTTCAGCTCTTTCTCATTCTCAGATCAGAGCTCTCTCTTTCTCCCCACACACACATTTCCCACGGTAAAACTAGCACAATGAAAAACCATCTACGGTCAACTCTGGACCCCTGGGTGGATCACAGGAAAACACAGAGCAGCACACACTGTTGTGTTACCAAGGAGAAGTCATACATGCCCACACAAGAGAATGCTTGCTGAGTCACGCCTTTGCACAACCACTCACTGCAGTTCCTGCCCTTGAGCTAGAGGTTAGTCATGGAAAGCCACCAGGATTCTGGGAGATGTTCTCAGGACTTTACCATTTACTGACACATGGCACAGTTCTGCCAGGCAGTGACAGTCCCTTTAGTTTCCTGTGACAGACCATAATGTTCTAAGCCCTTCCCAACTCACCAGGTGTCTCACCTGCCAAAAGCAGATGCTCTCTGCATTTGGAGAATTGCTCTAACCTGCCTAACCATCATTAAGTGGTGGCAACCTGTGCAGAATGACCACAGTTGAGTTAATGCCAAGAATATTTCTTCCTGTTTTCTGAGACATTTATTTATTGCATATGTAACCACCTATAGGTCTGCATTGCTAGCACTGGGGATAGAACCTGTGAACATATGGTCCAAAGCCCTACACTCTACCACATGAGCTGAAGGCCAGCTTGCTCTCACCCAAGGCTGTAGAACAGAGACTTGACTTCACTCCCCCCAGATGAGGTCTCAGTGCTGCTGTGTACTACATGCTTCTGCAGCCTGAGGAAGTACATCTGGAGCTTCTGAGACCTTCCAGCAGTTCTTCCTAGCCAATACACCCCTTCAAATACTGACAGACCCAGGTTGCTGGCACTAGGGATAGAACCTATGAGCATAGGGTCTAAAGCCTTGCACTCTACCATATGAGCTAAAGGCCAGACAGCTCTCAGCTGAAAAGCAGAGACTTCACTCACCCCAGATGAGGTCTCAGTACCTCTGGGTACTACACATATATATTCTCTCTCTCTCTGTCATACACACCACCCCAGCTTACAACAGCTGAGGACTTGCCCCTCCTTCCCAGCTCCATCAGTGCATAGCTTTGCAACGCAACCACACAATCTTGTTACTGTATCTGCTGTCTCTTCCCCAAACTGGTGTCATGCTGTCCATGTTTCATTTGAACATGTAACCTCTTCAGGGCAGGGATCCCATGCTGTTTATTTCTAGTGGGAGATACCTTGTTCATTTCTGGATTTTGTGTAATAAAACAGTGATGATTCATGTATTCAGCAGCTCAGCAGCAGAGCAGAATCTGAAAGATAAACCATCATTCTGCATTCTCAAGATGTTAAAATGGCAATTAAAATGGCAACAAGTGTGCCATAAATCAAGAGCAACAAGCAGCTAGATGACTTCAGAGAACTGCACAGACTTGCCCCTCCCAGCAGATCACCTCACCACCACGCAATGTGCAAGACAGACGCTCACCAATATGAAATCAGTGGCCACAAATAAGAGGTAGAAATTGGGTAAAGCAAAGCACAATCCAAACACAGAGAAAGGCACCGGAGTAACTAATGTGATTAAGGAGAATTTTATACTGGTAGGCAAAGGATTAGGAGAAAGGTGTTTCCTCAACCTATCTTGAATCATCAAAGACATCTCATCAAAGAGCAATGAGGAAATAAATGAGCCTCACCCTGGGAGAAAAGAGAGCGCTGTAAGACATTATGCTATGTAGCAAGCTGCAACTGGTTTCGGACTGGATGATGCTGACAAATGGACACAGGCTCAATCTCCAAGAAGCAGGTAGTTCCACCCTGAGCAGACAGTACCTCCTGCTCACAGACACCCTTGATGGGCATTTTTAAGAAACCATGTGCATAGCACACAATGCCAATAAAGTCTTCTTGAACTGAGTTCATTGTTCCACCCATCTCTTCCACTCATTCGGGCACTCCCTGGCAGGCAATCAAGTGGAATCCATTCAACACATGGGCAAATCAGTTCTGATAAAATAATCCCACCCATTGAAACTTTCATTGCAGACTCAACTCTCTCTCGTCTCCAGTTTCCTTTCAATTAGCCCCATTTTAAAAAAGCCATATAAGAACCCTGTTTGAGTCAAACATTTTAAAATGAGAAATGGGATCAGCTATAAAGATAGGATTCAGGTCTGAAGCAAAATAACAGAATACCACTTGTCATCACCTATAGCCCCCAGTTTAAACCCCTCCGGTGCATCATTGACAACCTAACAACCTATACTGGAATATGATCCTTCACTCTCACAGACCCTAGGTGACAGGCCAGGCCTCGCCTATAGACAGCCACCCAACCTCAAGAAAATACTAACTAGCACCCACACACCACACCACAAAAACACTGATTCAGGAACCTACCACTGCAACAAACTCTGTTGCCAACTCTGTCCACATCTCTATGTTAGAGACGCCATCACTGGACTGAACCACATCATCAGGGGCTCATACACCTGCACAACCACTAATGTGATGTATGCCAGCAATCCCCCTCTGCCATGTACATGGAATAAACTGATCAGCCTCTGTGCCCAACGATGAATGGACATAAAGCCAACATTAGGAATTGGAATACACATAAACCTATAGGGGACCTCCTTAATATTCATGGACCTTCAATAATGGATTTAAAAATAGTCATTCTTCTACAAAAGAATTTTACCACAAGATTACAGAGGGAGACATCTGAACTGGAATTCATTTTCAAATTTTTCACATTTAACTTAGGCCTGAACAAAGACTTTAACTACCTTATGCATTACAAGGGCAATTTCCTTACCTGTGGTATTCCCAGGAATGGGGCACATCCTACTTAAATTACTTCGTTGGCCAGTCCTTCGTAATAGGTAACCTTTTATTTTCCATTGACATTAATAGGATAAGGATTTCAGCCAGGGAGTTGAAAGGCTGAAAAATGCTCAAAGACCCCCAAACTGAATTTCAAGGTTGAGAGGCATGGGGATTTCACCTGTTGCCTTTGGAACAGGTCGCAATTTACTTTCAATCAGCTGTGAAAAACAGGTTCAAGTTTTATGCTCTTCCATCCGGCACAAAACTCAAAAGTCCAAGTGGCAGGATCTGTATCACTCAGCCCACCCAGGGAGCAGCTTCTGGTACTACTCAGGATGTGTTTACATAGCCTATGAATTGGCTATTTAAAGAAAAGTACCTGATTTTTCTGGCTCTTCCCAAATGATAATCCATGTCTCATATTGGCAATGGAATATATTTATACATTTTGTGTGCTGGTGTTTCGAGGATGAGTTATTGAGACACAGTGATACACATCTGAATGAACTGGGAATCAAATTACCTTCTTCACCTGACCTTTCCTGCCATGTCTTGCATACAAACCTTCCTTACCACTCTTATTGCAGGAGTGCCCGGAGGCCCTGACTCATCAGAACTCCAGTGTGCTTGGCACCTGCAAACACATTGTAAAATACAGTCTTTATCCCAAAGAATTTGCAGCCTAGGTAGACCAGACAAAGGGCAGAACGGGGAAGTGGAAACACACAGAGATGAAATGACTCCCCCAGCATCACAGAACATAGAGCATCATGAGTGGCCAACCCGGGAATGGAATCTAGATACCTCGTTCTGTCCAAGGCCCTGTTTACTGGATGAGGACCCCTCTCAGATGCAGACTGCTGTCAGACTCACCTTGGGATCATAGACCTTTTAAACCAATGAGTACGGAGACATAAAGAAAATCCTCCTTTACTAAGGGGACATATTCTGCCCTGGAATAAATGCACAGTAGGGGAACTACTCAATGTGAACAAAGGTAGCACAAATTGGCTTTCTAGAAAGACGTTGTGATGGGGTGAAATAACAGAAGTCTCTTGGCTTGTCCCCCCTCCCTCAGTGTGCTGATCATGCCATGATACCCGCTTTCCTGCTCCTGGGCGTTCTCCACCACCCTGTCCTATGGGGGCAGATGCCTCAAGTGTCCCCCAGCCAAGGCATAGAGTTGAGGTTACTGCTTCTCTGCAGAACAACACCAACACTGAACCAGTTCAGCTCTCACAGGGCTCAGCTATAAGTGCTAAACACCCAGGAAACCCCTTAAAGGAGCACCAAACAAATCCTGTGTAGACGTTTTACACAAGAAAGCTTATGAAGTCAGGTTATCCGTCTTTACCAATAGGGGCAGGGATAGCCAAGTGGTCTGAGCAGTAGCCTGCTAAACCCAGAGTTGTGAGCCCAACCCTTGAGGGGCCATCTAGGGATCTGGGGCAAATAAAACAAAAAAAGGGATGGTGCTTGGTGCTGCCACGAGGACAGGGGACTGGACTCCACAACCTCCAGAGATCCCGTCCAGCACTATGAGATGTGAAAGAGAGATATGAACAGTGGTTGCTTTCTCCACACACAAAGACAACAGTTATTTATACAGAGCTTGATAATAAACACAAGTGTTTTTATTAAGTGTGAAAAGGAGGATAAAAGTGGTTGCAAGTGAAATGTCAGCTCAAAGTAAATTATTACGTTAAAATGTGCAAAAAAATTCTTAGCTAGTTCCCATCCATTAAAAAGCTTGTTACAAGCAAATTCTTACCCTAAACATCTGTTCCTATTTCAAGTAAAAGCTTCAAATCAGAATGGATCTTATACTCGGACTTAGGTTTACAGCTTTTTCAAAGTTCGTTGTCTTCAACTGGCTTTTGAAACTGCCTGGCCAACCCTAAGGGGATACAAAGGCTGATGACTTCTCATTGATTACATAGATTTCCCCCCGCCCCACCCCAAGGAGGAATCCTTTATTTGGCATCCCCCATCCTCATGGAAAATTACCAGGTTCAAGATGGATTCCAGTACTAGGTGGCATGGGGGGGGGGTTTCACATGTCTTTGTGAGATGAACCACAGTTTTGGACAAACAAGGCTATTCACAGACTGTTGACTTGATCACTGAGCCATCCAGGTTCTGGGGTGTCAGTAATGACCCTCATTAGCATATTTAGAATTATAAACAGAGCCACACTTCATATTTCTAACTTTACATATAAGAATGACACCTCCATGAAAATAGTATATGCAGATTCAGCAGACTGGGTAATTGTAACGTTGGTGTTACATGACCTGTAAATCACCTCCAAGTTATGCATACTCTAGCTCGCTGTTATTATGCATACTCAGAAGCCAGTTTTCATAAAGCATGGTGTGGGGGCCATATGACAGCAGTATTTTGGTATGGTACAGGAAGACAGATTTCTGCAGCTTATTTTATATGCACAATTGCTGTCCATGCTGTGCAGCGCCATGGGCTAATGAATCTTGGGAAGTCCAGTGTGGCTGTGCTTTGTGCCCAGTAATCCCACTGACATTAAGGCAGGGTTGGGCAATAAGTGACCTGCAAACCAGATGCAGTTCACCAGGGCTAGCCCCTGTTGGGCCGTGAAATGCTTTATTTACCTGCACATCCTCAGGTATAGCCACCTGCAGCTCCTGTTGGCCGCAGATCACCATTCCCGGCCAATGAGAGCTGCAAGTGGCTGTATCTGCAGATGTGCAGGTAACTACAGCATCAATTGGCCACCAGGGACTAAACCTGGCAAACTGCATCTAGCCCATGGCCTACTTATTGCCCATCCCTGCCATAAGGGCAAACCCACCTGTCTTCCAAGGGAGAAGTCTCAGGCCTTGGGTAATTTATTCTGTGAAAGAACTGCCATTGGCATAGTGAGAGTGAGGCATGCCAATGAGCCTCATTTTATTTGTAACCGTAGGAAGTCAGAAAGTGAATACCAATTTAATAGCAGTACAGAGTGTGGGGGAAAATCCCAGTGCAGAAAAACAGTCACTGGGTAAAGTTCTGAGTTGATCAGTGTCATGGATTTAAAAAAGAAATACAACTAGCAGTTACCATAATCAATGACTGATGGGACTGTCTTTCTACCAGCAGATTCCGTGTACTTTACTAGATAAAATAGCAACAGTGTCACTTAGTCAGTCTGCTGGGGCAAACTGTGGACAGACCTGCAGGAACGTTTTGAGGGGAAGAAGCAGATCATCAGGTGGTATATACCAGTGTAGCTTTATAAATGTCCATGGAGCAGCCTTGTCTTAATGCCAAAGAGGGTCTCTCCCTAATTGTGATGTGCTGTGTCCTAGAACTTTTGGTTTGGTTTGGGAGCACGGTTGCATCACAAGGCCCAGGAGCACACAGCACAACCCAAGGGGCAAGCTGCATGGATGCAAAAGGAGCTTTGTAACTTTTGTGATTTCCTGATCCTGGCACAGCTGCATGCTTTGTAGGTGGAGCTGCTTCACCTCCTCAGCTAAAGCAGAGGGCCAGCTCCCCCCTCCTCTGTGTAACTTTGGCTAGCATTATTTCCTTCCCACTTGCAGTAGTGAAGTGAGACCTCCCTGCCCAGTTGTAAGGTTCTTCAGACTCTGAGAGCTGTGTGCTGGTCAGAAGCTGTGCTGGGTAAATTATGCCAGTCAGGGATTGTGGAAGTGCTGGGAAGCTCGGCCATGCCCCGGACCCACCCACCAAGACGGCAGTGAAGGAGTGTCAGGCAGCAGAGGCTCTCCAACCTTAGGAGACCCTTCAAGGCTGTGTTGAGCTAGCAGTGCAGCACAGACAGCTATAATGCAGGGGAGAATCTGTGCAGCAGGGTCTAACAGAGACAGGCAGCTGTGCTTCAGCCATACACCAGCAAGGGACCAATTGACAGTGGGTACAGTCCCCCTTCAGAGTATGTTTGCTCTTGACAGGTGAAGCATATTGTAGCTGTGCTATGGTCCAAAACCAACCAGATGTAGGCTGCGTAAGGAAGAGTTCTTATCAGTTCTGCCGGTCTGAAGTTCCAGGACAGAATATTGGTTTTTAAAATGTGTTAAAAGGCTTTAAAAGAAAAAACCCAACAACAATTAAAAAAAGATTCAGCCACCAACAAAGGCATTGAATTAAAATTATGGAGGCAAATCCCGCTGTTCACTACTTGTTATCCCATGTGAGGGGGGACAGCCCGGGTACGTTGGAGCTGATAGCTGTGCCAGACCCCTAGGAAAAGTGGAGGAACTAGCTCTGCTCCCAGACGGGGTGGGACCTTGGGCAGACAATGTGGAGCTGAGAGCAGCCAGCCCTCAGCACCACCCGGAGTGTGCCACACCAGCCCACTTCTCCAAGCCTTCAGCATCACCCAGAGCATGACATGTGGGGCTCTAGTGGCAATTTAAGGGGCCTGACGCTCTGGGTGCTACTGTTCACACAGTAGCAGTGGCAGCAGCAGGGATCTTTGGAATCACCAGGCCTCATGGTAGTTGCCCCCTTTGCACACACCCACCCACCCACTTCTGGCCCCAGTCATCTAGCTTGCCTGGGTATAATCTACAGGAATTAGCTAGGGAAACTCCCAGCCTCAGCAATTGTACCTATGATTACTTGCTGTACATTTTTCAGCCACTAGAGCTGTGATAGTAGAGCATTCCAGCCAGGGTGTGGCACACAGGGAGCCAGGCTGCTATGTGGAAATCTGTTTGTTTTCATTAATAGACATTGCCTTTGAAAGAAAGCCTGTGATAAAGTAGCCTGACAGGGCTTGCCAGTCCTTGCCCAAGTAAGGTAGGGTTAGAAAGCCAGGATTTTTTTTTTTCTTCACGAGTAATTATTGTTGAATGACTATATTCACCTGCACAATGTTTTTGATGTATATATCTTTCATTTATGGGATGTCTGTCAGGCAAAAAAAAAAATTGTCTAAAATATATTTGTTATACTTGTGCCCTTTCACTTTTTATCTGGTTTGATCACAAGTATTCAATGGCTGAACTGTTTGAGAGTTTATTTTTAAACTCTCCTCTTGATAGAACCTCAATTTAAGAAGCCTAGATGGCCTCCTATGAATGCAAGTAGTCAAACACAACTTTGGATAAACAACTGATTTATCAAACAGCTGCTTCATGTAGACACAGGTAACATACAATGCCTTGCTCTGTGAAGTTTGCTGAATTTATTCCGATCTTTGGTGAACCTCCTTAAGCTGTTTTAGGGACATAGAAACACCATGTGACTTATGGTAGGTAGATAACTGTGAGCAGAATGTGTGACCAGTGGCAGTGCATTGCAGTAGCGTGGGAAAAAAGAAACTCTGCACATGTCACTGCTAGATTTTCCGCTTGTTGATTGCCAATGGTGAGTTTTGCAATTGCCTCATTCATGCAGATCACTGTCAGTGGGAGAACAAAGATTTCTCACGGGCTTATGTTGCATTGATAAAACAACAGCAGAAATCAGTTCTAGACCAGCTAGAAATTTTTTGCAGTCCTCTGGGTTTAATGGAAATGAGTAGTGGTTAGATAGCGTGAGTCTCTTGACCTCTTTCTCTTTTATTGCCAAGCGTCTTCTGAAAACCAAACTGAAATGTGGGTTGGCTGGAATATTGGGATCACATTTGTAGAGGACATCTCCCCCCCCCGCCCCCCCCACAACCCCACAGCCCTATTTCCATCCCCATTTCAACCTGGTGGAAACTTTCTAGCCAACTGAAACACATAAATAAATGAGCTGTATAGTGTCACTGTCACTTACTGGGTGGATTGGTACACCTACTAAGATGTATATGCCCATATATATTACCCTCTAGTGCTACTGCTCCTTGCTTGTACAGTAGTCCCCAGAGTTATGCGAGGGTTGCGTCCCTAGGCACCCTCATATAACTCGAATGTCATGTAAGTTGGGGGTGTGGGGGGGAGCCGGGAACCAGGCCTGCCTTGTCCCTGGCTCCACCACTTTCAATTTGTATTTAATTTACGTTAATGCGCGTTAAGCACAAATTGAAATTGCACATATCAGGGGATTACTGTATAGTTATAAGACAAGTGTCCTGGGCTCTCTTCTTTGATATCGTCCTCATGCCCTGTGTAGGGTTCATCTGACTACAGCAGGTAGGGTGACCAATTTCCCTCTCAAACTGGCTGGCCCAAGCACCAATCCCCACCTTCCGGTCCCCCAGGCTCTCCATCCCACCCCAGACTTTCTTCACTTGGGCCCGGACTCCTTCCCTCCAGGCTTCCCACATAGTTCCCTTGGAGTCTCTGGGTTCGCGTTCTCTACCCAGGTCCCAAACTTGCTACACCAGGTTTGCTGGAAGTTGTGCTCTCCATGAGCAATAGTTTGCCTTTTCATGGCTGTGCTTAGGTGCCTCATGCTGGCACCTCACCTGGGCACAAGCTGCCTGTACAGGGGATGAATACGAGTCTCAGAGGGGATGGGAGGAGCCCTTGCAAGGGCTTTCCTAGCCCCATACCTGCACAAGATGCTCTGGAAGGGGCTGAAGTGTCCTCCCTGTACGTCATTTCAGTGGGACCTTGCAGCATCTCCATCACAGCACAGGCAAACAGTGAGTCTGCGCTAGTGAGTGACTCTCAAACCCACCATGCAGAAGCCTGTATTCATTGTCTCAATGGTACAAATGCCTCAAATTCCCGTGGCATTCGGATCATGCTGGCCTTATAGCATTCCCAGCGAGATTGAGTTCGCAGGCCCCATCCTGACTGCGCGCTCTCCACCCCAAGGATCCTGTCACTGTCAGGCCACGGGAGACCTGTGTGCAGCCACATTCCGCCCCCCCCAATCACCTTTGGGCCCTGCACCCAGATGAGCCCTGCACAGCCATCACCCTCTTGCCTTCATAAGATTGCCTATGTGTGACCAAGCACGTGTCACAGCCAACCAGCCTGCTGATGCTGTGAGAGTCAGACTGGCCTCCAGGTCCCTTGCCCACCACTGGGCTGAGTCCATGGCGCTCACAGACAGTTTTGGTTTCCTGTGAGCCAGGTTACTGCAGAGGGGCATTCTGTGCAGCACAAAGAGGCTGTTACGCCAGAGACACTGCTAACAGCCTCTGGCAATGGTGCTGTCCTCTAGCCCCTCCTTTCTGTGATGCCAGGCTGTTGGGAGCACATGGCCCTGGTAGCCCCTCTGCCCCTCTCAGCGGCTCTTCCTACAAGGCCCCTATAGTGTGAGCAAGCCCTTGTGTTCAGCATTACCAGGCCCTGTCAGGATGGGCAATTGACTCCTGGGGAGGAGCAGGGGTGTGTGTGTGTGTGTGTGTGTGTGTGTAGCCTATTATCACAGGGTTTTGTTCTGTCAGTGATCTCCATAGTAGCTGAGTGTTTTCCATGTAAGCTCAATACCAGTAAGGAGGTCCTTGGTAACAGCCTGAGTAGGGCATTAGGTACTGGGCAGGGTCCCATTGGTGGCCTCAAAAAGCAAGCACATCGAAGCGGGCTTTCCATGACTGACCCATAGACTGCCTGTACCCCATGAATCCATCTTTGTTCCCCTGTGTAGCAACAGGGAGATGTGGACTGGCCAGGGGAACATCAGCAGTGCCATGGCTGGGAACTGGCTGGGGTAGGAGCCCTGCTGGCAGCCCCAGCAGCAGCCCCGCAGCTGGGAGCCAGCAGGAAGCTGAGACCCTCCAGCAGCCCCACCATCACAGGGCCTCTTGCCTCATGGGAGTGAGGGAGCCCAGCAGCCTAGGTGGGGAGCCCTGCAGGAGTGTGGGCTCCCACTCCAGACAGCCGGCCTGACCTCCCCTTGTCTGGCAAATCTCCTCATCCAGGACCACTCAAGGAGGTATAACGTGTATTTGTTTTGAAGTAGCATTTAGGAGCCAGTGTCACAGACTAAATTCCCATTGTGGTAGGGACCATATGAAGACAGACCAAAAATGCAGTCCCCCAAAGATATTATACCAGTTTTGGGGACTGTACTTAATGTGATGACTCTGTCTGGCTGTAGCCACACTTGGCCAAAACTTCGAAATGGTCAGGCAAATGGCCATTTCGAAGATTACTAATGAATATTCAGCACCTCATTAGCATTAGGACTCTTCTTGCTGCGGTGCGGCTACACGGGGGCTCCTTTTTGAAAGGACCCCACACATTTCGAAATCCCCTTATTCCTATCAGCAGAGGGGAATAAGGGGATTTCAAAATATGCAGGGTCCTTTCAAAAAGGACCCCCATGTAGCTGCACCGAGCCATGTATGTTCGAAAGCAGTGCTTTCAAAATGCCATGGCCAGAAGCGTCCTAATACTAATGAGGCACTGAATAGTCAGTTCAAAGTTTTGGCCAAAGCCTCTCTTTTCTGCTTGGTTTTTATGAGATGCAATCTCCTTTCAGGCACAGCCCATTTTCCTGGCACAGCCAAACCCTTAGGTTGCTTTACGTTAGGATACGAGGAAGCTGAGTACCTGTCCTAGGGCGTACCGTTTAGGGGGGGTTCTTGAACAGCCAGCCAAACTCTCTGAAAGATATAGTAGGCTTGCAGCTGTACCTGGCGCTTTAAAGTAATTGTCTGCAAATAAATGAAACATGCACCTGCTTTTTCTCACTAACAGTATTTTTCAAAAATGAAGATAAATGAAGGCTGGAGTGAAGGTTCAGGGTTGAGGGGGGGCCTAGGGTGGGTGGGGGCTCGAAGTGGCAGGGGCTCAAGGCACAGGTTGGGGTGCAGATGTCAAATGAGGGGCGGGGGGGTCTCAGGAGAGGGGGCTGGGAGGTGTGGGGCGTGTTATCAGGGCTACTCATGGCATTGAGGGTGATGCTTCTATAATGGCAGCTCCTTGTAGGGGGCCAGGCAGTGCTCCCTGTTCAGTGGCTCCACCTGAGGGGGCCAGGTCTGCAATCCACAGCCAGTGTTTCCTCCTGCGAGGGGTGGGGAGGGAATCTGAGGCTGTGTTATTGTTGAGTGGGGGGCTGGGGCTCTGTGGGCTGGCCCCAGCCTCTGGCTGTCTTCCATGGATTGCAGCTTATGGGGGATGGCACCCTGGGGGCAGCCCCCAGGCTGCTGCTGTTCCCCAGGCCTGCAGCTTCCACAGGGGATCTTTGCTTGGGGTAGTGGCCGCCCCATCCTGCAGCCTATGGAAGTGGGGCAGTGCTCTGCAGGCTGCCCCCAGCCTCCAACAGCCCCCCTCAACCTCCAGTGCCTTTCTCTATCCTGCAGCCTGTTTGGTGGTGCACTCGAGGGGCTGCCCAGGCTCAGGGGCTGTCCCCCACCACCTCCAGTGCCCCCTGCAGCCTACAGGCTGTCTGGGGAGGATCAGGCTCTGGGTGCTGCCCCTTCTCCTGCAGACCACCCTTTGGTAGGCTGGTGAAGTGGGGGCAAGGCTCTGGGGGCTTGCATGTGGTAGGTAGGAAGAAAACACACATGCATTCACGGTGGCTGGGGAGGGAGGGAGGGAAGCAACCTGTGTCTCCAGAGCCGCACGCAGCTCTTTAAGGACTCCTTTGTGGCCCCTGACACTATAATTGGAAAGTTGAAAAAAATACAAACCTGCCATGTAACATACCACAAATGAACTCATCCCTAACTCACAAATGATACATGGTCTCAAAACATTGGATAGCCCTTTCCCGCCCTCTCCCTCCCACCCCCAAGAGGGAGAGAAAGAGCATGACATGGTTTGGGCATGATAGTCAGGCAAACAGTAGTACAAACACAAAGAATATGTAAGCAGTCTGAATGTCCTGCAGTAAACGTATCATATTACAAATCATTGTGTGCGTGTGTTCTTAAAACGGGGGGTTACAAAAAGCAGGCTTTGACATTACTGATTAAGAACTGTCTTGTATTCATGTGCACTGCGGCTGCTGAATTATTGAGATTTTAAAAAAAAACAAAAAAAACAACCACGCAGTAAAGTTACTTAGCTTGCTATTTTTGGTTGCAAACCCCCAGGCCAAGATCGCTTCTAATCATAGAATCATAGAAGAGTAGGACTGGACGGGACCTCGAGAGGCCATCAAGTCCAGCCCCCTGCCCTCATGGCAGGACCAAGCACTTTCTAGACCATCCCTGAAAGCCATCTATCTAACCTCTTCTTAAATAGCTCCAGTGATGGAGATTCTACCACCTCCCTTGGCAATTCGTTCCAGCGTTTGATCACCCTGACAGTTAGGAACTTTTTCCTAATGTCCAACCTGAACCTCCCGTGCTGCAATTTCAGTCCATTGCCTCTTGTTCTATCCTCAGAGGCAAGGAAGAACAAGTTCCCTCCCTCTGCCTTATGACACCCTTTTAAATACCTGAAAACTGCTATCATGTCCCCTCTCAATCTTCTCTTTTCCAAACTAAACAAGCCCAATTCTTTCAGCCTTTCTTCATAGGTCATGTTCTTTAGACCTTTGATCATTCTTGTTGCTCTCCTCTGGACCCTCTCCAGTTTCTCCACATCCTTCCTGAACTGCGGTGCCCAGAACTGGACACAATACTCCAACTGAGGCCTAACCAGCGCAGAGTAGAGCGGGAGAATGACTTCTCGTGTCTTGTTCACAACACACCTGTTAATGCATCCTAGAATCATGTTTACCTTTTTCCCAACAGCATCACACTGTTGACTCATATTTAGCTTGTGGTCCACTATAACCCCTAGATCCCTTTCTGCTGTACTCATTCCTAGGCAGTCCTTTCCCATTCTGTATGTGTGACACTGATTGTTCCTTCCTAAGTGGAGCACTTTGCATTTGTCCTTATTAAACTTCATCCTGTTTACCTCAGCCCATTTCTCCAGTTTATCCAGATCCTTTTGAATTATGACCCTATCCTCCAAAGACGTTGCAACCCCTCCCAGCTTGGTATCCTCTGCAAACTTAATAAGTGTACGTTCTATGTCAACATCTAAATCGTTAATGAAGTTATTGAACAGAACCGGTCCTAAAAGAGACCCCTGCAGAACCCCACTAGTTATACTTTTCCAGCAGGATTGAAAACCATTAATAACTACTCTCTGGGTACCGTTATCCAGCCAGTTGTTTTCCCACCTTATAGTAGCCCCATCTAAGTTGTATTTGTGTAGTTTATTGATAAATATATTATGTGAGACTGTGTCAAATGCTCTACTGAAGTCTAGGTATACCACATCCACTGCTTCTCCCTTATCCACAAGGCTTGTTATTCTATCAAAGAAAGCTATTAGATTGGTTTGACATGAACAAAGACTTTTCACAAAGCAGTACTGGGAATTGAACCCAGGAACTCCTGTTTACTAGGCAGGGGCTTTAGCCAGCTAAGTCATGGTGCCCCCCTTAATGGAACAGGGCTGGCCTGGAGCAAGCACCCTGACAGCAGGCTGCTTTGGGGATATATCAGATGGCCTAGGCGCCATTAAGTTTTTAGCTAAGGGAAGCCACCCAGACACGGTTTGCATTGGTGCAGCTGTAACAAATGGGTAGCATCTCGCTGGTATAAATCACGTCCAGCCTAGAAAGCTGCAAATCACTGAACTAAAAAAAAAAAAAAAAACCCATTAGATAAGGCAATTAGATGCCTGCTTCCTAAACCTGGCTCTGATGCTCCCTGTGCTTTAATCAACATACATCTGCCTGCTGATGATTCCCTGGCTGACAATCACACCTGCTACCACCCCTTTCCCAAGGGAGCCCTGCAGGCTGAATGCATACTTGCAAAGCATTAGCATGTGCTAACGAACATTCACCAGCAGAGAGAACAACAAAAAGTCTTGTGGCACCTTATAGACTAACAGATAGTTTGGAGCATAAGCTTTTGTGGGCAAAGACCCGCTTCATCAGATGCATGAGTGGCAGGGGGTGGGGGTGGGGGGTGGTTTCAGAGGGGTGTTTAAAGAGTGGGGTCCCAGTAAAGGGGGAGGGCCAGCGCTGACCAGGTCTATTCAGCAAGGTGGAAATGGCCCAGTATCAGCAGTACTTATCAAAAGGGGAGAAAACAGGTCAGATCAGACAAGGGGATGTGAGCCATTGTCAGCGTCTAATGGGGAGCTATCCCCACCCAGAGCAGAGAAACTGTCTTTGTAAGCTGTGAGCCACTCCCAGTCTCTGTTTAATCCATGGTTAATGGAGTCAAATTTGCAAATAAATTGCAGCTCAGAGACTTCTCTCTCCATTTGATTTCTGAAATGTTTTTGTTTCAGAACTGTCACCCTTAAATCCGCCACTGAGTGTGCAGGGAGATTGAAATGGTCTCCCACAGGCTTGTGTACATTACTGTTCCTGATGTCTGATTTTATGTCCATTTATTCTTTTACGGAGAGACTGTCCAGTTTGGCCAATGTAAATTGCAGTGGGGCATTGCTGGCACATGATGGCATATACTATATTAGTAGATGTGCAGGTAAAGGAGCCCCTGATGGTATAGTTGGTGTTAGGTCTTGTGATGATGTCACTGGTGTAGATATGTGAGCAGAGTTAGCAGCGAGGACTGTTGCAGGGGCTGGTTCCAGGCCTAGAGTCACTGGTTAGTGATTTGTAGTGGCTGGTGAGGATTTGTTTAAGGTTGGCAGGCTGTTTGTAGGTGAGGACAGGCCTGCCTCCCAAGGAACTGGGACCCCCACATGCTTTAAATACCCCTCTGAAACCAACCCCCCCTGCCACTCATGCATCTGATGAAGTGGGTCTTTGCCCACGAAAGCTTATGCTCCAAAATACGTTAATCTATAAGGTGCCACAAGATTTTTAGTTGTTCTCGGAGCTACAGACTAACATGGCTACCTCTGCTACTATTCACCAGCAGCCACAGCCACAGCCACACGCACCCCCCACCCCCAGTGATTTTTTTTTCAGGCCCATTGCTGTGCATGTTTGTCCCTTCAAGTGCTCACTGAAGAGCTATGAGCAGTAGGTGATTCCAGCTGGAAGCCATACAGAGTTCACATCCCAGAAGGTGGCTGGTGGTGCCCCAGGAAGGCTGATATGTTTTGGGGTAAAACTGGGTGGCCCGACACTTCAGTGTGCCAACCACTGCAAAAGGCGAAAGCCAGCTTAGGCATAGCTGTACACTCTCACAAATGTTTCACTAGGCCATGAGTCTGCTTCACTAAAAACTGTGGTAGCTGGCTCTGAGCTTCATCAACAAAGCACAAACAGCTTTTGTTCAACAAAGACAATGCAAGTTGTGCATCACAACCCTCCCCTCACCAACATGAGCAGACTGGGAAGGGTTACGTGCTTCAAGAACCCGGGGACAGATCAAGGAATTAAAGAAGACATGTGATGTGAAAAATTAGACATAGCCCCTAGCCCAAAACACCAGAAGGCTCACATCCTGGAGCACAGCTCTGATGTTCCTCTCTGGCCTTTAAAAGGACAAAGCACGGTGCAATGAAATTGCATATTTCCTAGCCCCAGCGGCTCAGCTAAATAGTCCTCCTGAAGCCATTGGCCCACTCAGCTAACTGTGAGAAGGGGCCTTACACGTAAGCCTCTAGGATGAAACCAAATAGAAGGTAGAGATAGTTCAGTGGTTTGAGTACTGCCCTTGTAAACCCATAGTTGTGAGCTCAGTCCTTAGAGGCCTTTTAGGGACACAGGGTACGTCAAATTAAAAAAAAAAAAAAAAAATCAGGGATGGTACTGAGATTTGATGACCTCAAGACTCTTTCCAGCTCTATGAGTTACATATATCTCCATATATTTTCTCCAGCACAGCTTTTTTTTTTTAGTGCTGTAGCCTGGTAGCAGCTGATTACAACAGGTGAGCAAACACCTTGTTACAGCTGATTAAGCAGGGCCAAGGTTCAGAACTATGAGATCCTACTTGAACTTGCCTGGAGTAAACGGGAAGAAGAATTTGCCCATCTTCTGCTTCTGGCAATTGGAAGTGAATTCCTGATAATCACTGAGGACCACACAAAACACGGTGTTTCAATGTAAAGCTTTTAACATGCATCCTGCTGCATGGCTCAGGCATTACTCTCCTGCCACCAGCTGTACCAAACCCTCAGCTGTGCAGATTGTAAACATCTGGCTTAAACACTGGAGACCAAGGCCTTGTCACCACTTACAGCTGAATGGCACACAGAACCACTTCGGCTGCCCCTGTTTTAGTCGCTTGGCCTAATGGTGATTCAGTTCTCTTGTGTAGACAGCCTGCTTCTCAAAGTGCTGTTGTTTGCAGTTTTATTCTCACTGCACTTGCGAGTAACACAGCCCAGGAGCATGCACACATTTGAAGAAATCAGCCATATTACAGACTGATGGAGAGTCAGAAGCAAGTAGAACTTATTCAATGCAAAGCAAACCCAATTACTTAGAACAAGTCAGCCAGGCGCCATCAGGACTTTGTTGTGCCTGTTCACGTGCCCTATGACCTCAAATTCAGTAGAACACATGAGTTCCATCATTACGGTTTGTCAGTAATTTTGATTAACACCCCACCCCCATCTCATCTGAGTCACAAACTGATGCATCAGGTAGCTAATATGGCACTCTTCCCCATAAGGCTTTCACACAGATCTCCAAGGTAGAAGATTCAGGAGCAATAGCCATTCTCTAGTCTACAGCTTCTGCCATCCTGCCCGACCAAAAAAACTCCAGTCTCATTGCCTCCCTCCTTTCATATGGAATGGTTGCAACTTACAAATGTATTTTTCTTTTAATAGGGTTTTATTGTTTACAACATTGAAACATATTAAGACATGGAGTTAATCAAGGAAGAGCCTTTTTCTAGGCAGCCAGAAATAAGCGACTTAGGGCCAAGCTCTCTAATCTCAGCTCTTAAACAGAGGATGCAACATATAGACACACCTCATCTTTGCACAGAAAGGTTGTTATAGGGCCAAGTCAAGTAATGACATGGAGCTGCCCCATTTTTTTAGGCCATTTCTTGCTTTGCAGCTGAATATTTGTAGCCATATCCATTTTTATTTGTTGAATATTCATTTCATAAAGGAGTGTTTAGGGCTAACATCTTCCCAAGATTGATCAGACATTATAAAAGATTGCATTTGCTCTGTGTTCATGGCATCCTATGCATTTAAAACAGCACACTTTCCATAACGCGAGACCAGCTGCTGCAAAGCAAATAAGCCCAATGGCATGATCAGTACCCAAAGAAAGCTTAGTACTTCATGAAATAGAGCACCCACAGCCCTTTTAAGACAGCTGACATGCTGCACTCAAATTAAAGTCCAACAGTAATATCAGACTATGTTCTCCTTTTGCAAAGGAAGCTCTTGTGTGATGCTCCCTTCCTACATTGGTACCTTTTGAAATGTTGGCTACGTCTACGTGAGCCCCAAACTTTGAAATGGCCATTTCGAAGTTTACTAATGAAGCGCTGAAATGCATATTCAGCGCTTCATTAGCATGCGGGCAGCCGCGGCACTTTGAAATTGACACGGCTTCCCGCCGCGCGTCTCGTGCAGACGGGGCTCCTTTTCGAAAGGACCCCGCCTACTTTGAAGTCCCCTTATTCCAATGAGCAGATGGGAATAAGGGGACTTCGAAGTAGGCGGGGTCCTTTCGAAAAGGAGCCCCGTCTGGACGAGACACACGGCGGCAAGCCGCGTCAATTTCAAAGTGCCGCGGCCGCCCGCATGCTAATGAAGCGCTGAATATGCATTTCAGCGCTTCATTAGTAAACTTCGAAATGGCCATTTCCGTGGCCATTTCAAAGTTTGGGGCTCATGTAGACATGGCCGTTATGACTGAGTCCAAAATTGGCCAAAGGTTTTGGCTTGTGTTTCATAATCACAACATCCCCTCTCCCAGACTACAAGGCAGGATATTCCTGGAGGCCTTTTGTATACTGTTGGGGGCATGGGTATGGACAGAAGAGGTTACAGCTGAGGATGGGGTATTTTAAACAAGCATATATTGTTTTGTAGTCTTTTGCACACTAAGACTAAAGCATTACAAACAGTGAAGCTGACAACTGAATAGCATGCTTTGTGTGCTTTATTAGTCTGGGTTTGGCATCACAAGCCATACTGATTCCCACGGTAAAAACCCTAGAGTGATGTGAGTTGCGTAAGAGGTGAACATGCTGTTGGGTGGAGAGTAACTTTCTCCTGTGGGAGAGATGTGAACTAGCAGAGCAGAAAACTGGGCTACAAATAAATCTGGCAGTCAATGAACAGTTCCCTTTTTGCCAAAAAAACTTCATTAGCAATAATTTGTGGCTTCATGGGGGTGGTTTGGATATGGGTCCCCTGTGAGTGACTTACTAATTGAGAACAGGAAGTGGATACCTCCTACAAACAGCACTGCCCTTTAGGAATAACACTGGGATTCCTTCCACTGGATGTAAGAGGAAAGTAGTTGGGATCACACGATGAGCATGTGATTGTACAAGTACAAAGAATTTTATTAGTTCACTATTACTGTTACACAGATAGCGTCTTGGGTTGCAACTCCTTCAGGTTCTTAAATTTAAAAGGTATGTACGTGTCACTTTAATTTCTGGTTAAATGTATATGAGCACAATGGCTATGGAGTCTGATGATCAACATCTCCAGTGTTGTAATTTTACACTGTTCCCATTAAAGTTGATACGAGTACACTATTCCACAGTGCTAGCCTTACCTACAGAGATAAAACATGTAGGTTTTTATTTGTGCAGCCAAATAGCACGTGTCTGTAACAAGGAAGGAGACAAGGTGCTTTAGACAACACAGAACAATCAGTTACATAACATACCTACGAGAAAATTCTTAGCCATCAGCAGAGCACTGACTGCTGAAGGCTAACTATGCAATGTGCCTACTCAGCAATATGTGATTCCAACTACTCACCCAAGCCTGGCTCCCTACTGAGTATAGAGGCATCCTCAAGGTTTTCATACTCATGTTCAGATCCCTGCATGGAACTGGGCTGATGTAGAACAGTCTGGTCACACAGAAGGAACACGTAAGGCACTAAAGTTTTATGGAAGCTATGCATTTCAGAGAGTTAATTTTTTTAAAAAATTGGAAGTGCTCATATTACCCAGATGGGTGTGATAAATTTACATTTATAACTATAGCGTTTAACACCTGTATCCTACTTTCCAAGAAGGAAAAGCCTACTGAATCTTTTTCTGGGAATCTTAAATCTTTTGCTTCACTATTCTCAAGGGAAAATTAATGGAACACTCCTGCCTCTTGTCCCAAGCCCCACTAAAACTAGTTTAATACCTCTCTAAACATACATTAAAAGTTAATTTTACATCATACATATAATAGCCACAGTTGGATGCCCATACAGATGGCTATTGTGCCATAGTAGGCAACCTACTTTAAAATAATTTTGTGAAGAGAACTGTGGCCCTCACCATGGCAATCTACAGACACGTACACAGAAAAATACTGTTATTTTTGTCAAATAAAAGCTTAGAATTCCATGATCAAATGTACCAAGATGCTGCAACCAGATTTTTCTTTATCCACTGTGCTTTTACTGAAAAGGTGTAGAGGTTTCTGTATAAATAGTGGTAGATCTCACTTCTGACTGCACTTGGATCACAGAGGAACGGCCAGAGTAGATCAGACCTATCCACTAGTAAAAACATCCTATGTACCTTGCATACACTAAGTTTACGGCCCTGTCTTTGCCAGATTATTCCTGATAGTAAAGTGCTTTGCCCATAAGAGATTTGTCTTGGCTTTCAACCCAAAGTTGCCCCACCTGCCCAAAGGAATCCCCACAGCCTTGCCCTGATTCCTGCTGAAGAATACATATTTCACTCTCTATCACCGTAGATAAGGGCAAAGGACATCATTAAGCTCTACTAAAACTGATGCCTGCTGCATATGCTCCGCTAGGTGTATGCTGTAGAACTTTGAGCACTTGTTTCAATGTTAGAGAGGAGAACTGGTCTTCAGAGGACTAGTGTACTCCATGCAGGGAGAGGGTCCAGAGAAGAGCAAAGAGAATGATCAAAAGGTCTAGAGAACATGACCTATGAAGGAAGGCTGAAAGAATTGTGCTTGTTTAGTATGGAAAAGAGAAGACTGAGGGGGAACATGATAGCAGTTTTCAGGTATCTAAAAGGGTGTCATAAGGCAGAGGGAGGGAACTTGTTCTTCCTGGCCTCTGAGGATAGAACAAGAGGCAATGGACTGAAATTGCAGCAGGGGAGGTTCAGGTTGGACATTAGGAAAAAGTTCCTAACTGTCAGGGTGATCAAACACTGGAACGAATTGCCAAGGGAGGTGGTAGAATCTCCATCACTGGAGCTATTTAAGAAGAGGTTAGATAGATGGCTTTCAGGGATGGTCTAGAAAGTGCTTGGTCCTGCCGTGGGGGCAGGGGGCTGGACTCGATGGCCTCTCGAGGTCCCTTCCAGTCCTACTATTCTATGACTCTATGCTTGGAGCTCTGTCAGTCAGCACAGTGACTACTGAACAGAAAACATCATTATTTGTCTCATGCCAAATAACTCAGGAAAAGCTGCACTATATCAAAGCACAAGATTTCCAGAAAGTCCAGTCTTTGGATTGAGAACAAGCACGATCAGTTTTGGCCCTTAAAATTACCCTTTGAAAATGGCACTCTGCATATAATGGTAAAAGTTCCATTTCTCAAATCCTCCTCACTCCCTCTTGGGAGTTCAAGGCCAGAATAGGTGTTTCTATCTAGCCTGACTTCTTATGTGTCAGAGATAGTTACATTTCATTTACCTTTGTACTAAGCCAATCAGGCATTTGACTTAAATTATATCTTCCAGAAAGGCATACAAGGGTTCATCAACAGTTGGAGTATCCACAATTTCCTTTAGAAGTTTTTGTTCCATTAAGTAACCTGACTTTAAAAAAAAAAAAAAAGAGCAAGTCACTGACTTCTTAGGCCCCCGTTCTCTGGTGGACTAAAAGTCCTTCTGTACCACTCTAATTTCTCCCTTTGAAAGAATATAAACACTAATCCAGTCACCTTTCAATCTTTTTTTGATTAAACAGACTGAGCTCTAAGTCTCACTGGAAGGCATTTTCTCCAGTGCTAAAAGCGTTTGTGGTTCTCTTTTGCACCCTCTTCATTTTCATTACCTTTGAAAAATACAGACAAGAACTGTACACAGTAATCCAGTAGCGGTCTCACCTATGCCCTCTACAGAGATTTAAACAAAACTCCTGAATAACCTTCCAAAGAACTGTATTACCATTTTGTCACAGAACTGCAGAGAGCTGATACGGAGCTACTTGTCCATTCCAACAAGAATTTTATGGGGTCTGAGTCACTACTTTCCAGGAAACAGTGTCCTGTTCTGTAAGAATGGCCTTCACTCCCTGTTCCTAGATGTGTAACAACATTGTCGTGAGTTAACAACATGGATGGAATTTACTTACTTACCCAGTATGAGTACATCTTACTTCTTGCCAACCTGAACTTTTTAAATAAAAACACCATATTTGTTCAGCATGAACAGTTTTACCACTCCACGGCCTTAAGACATTGCTAGGATTTGTGTTTCCTAGCATACTTACTGATATTAGAGGGAAAAACTTGGCTTCCACACTTGAGGACCAAGTGTTTAATTTCCTTTTTAAGTATTTCATAACAATTTTATACTGCAGTTTCCCATTTGGTACACATTGCTTTTATGTCTAGTGGCAAAGTGAAGGTTCCCATTCTATCAGGAGAGGCTTTTATCTCAAGTACTCCTGCGTGGATAGTAGAGTCATGGAGTTTTTTTAGGGCCATCTACTAAACCCTTCTTAAAAAAACCCTGTGTCTTTCCCCCTTCCTGATTTCTAAACATAAACATACATTTCAACCATGATGAATAAAGAGCAGACAATTGAACAGTATAGTTCCGTATTCCTTTTCCCCTAATGGGCACCTAGTTTGATCAGTTGACAAGTAAAACACTTAACTGCTAGCCCAGCAGAACTTGTCCTGGGGTCTGATGGACTATGAAGCTATGGGATCAAAAATTACTGTGAACCAAACTGTTCCCTCTGGCACCCTTGCATTCTCAGTCTATAGTGCGAATGTGCAGGTGATGATGGAAAGATAACTTGTCCTCCACTGTTTACTGCTATGAACTTGAGGAATACATGCAGCTGGCATGTAGAGTCCAAGGTGAAAAATCAAATGGATATACAGTTAATACAAGAAACAAACTGGACAGCCATCACTCTTCAGGTTTCACAACTTTAATAGAATATTTAACTATTCTGTACAAATTGAAAACACTGTATTAAGTTACAAATGTGTAAGGTAAGGCTGGAGCACTCTCTACATGCCTGGTCACAGTGTTGATACAGCTGCTATTCAACTGCTGCCACAGATTGGCATTGGATACTTAAACTAGAAATGTGCACCTGAAAAATTCTGCACAACCACCTAAGGTAGTTTTGAAGACTTCAGAGTTTTAAACAAAGCAAGAAACTGTGGAACAGAGTATTGAGTGTTGCAAGTAAAACAGAACTTTAGTTAATTTTGGTAATTTGTATGTTCAGAATGAAAGGCCCCCCCCCCAACATTAAGTAATAAGACTACTGGAGATTTTTTGGTTCTTTGGTTGCAACCCATTTCCCTCAACATCAACAATTTGACCTGTATGTTATGATTTCCCCCCAAATAGCTGTCATTTTGAAACATTCATTTCTTCCCTCTACTACCTTGAGAGACCAAGTCAGATTTTTCCTTGCACAAGTACCCATATTTTATGCAAAACAGGAAAATATTTTCAAGTATATTAAAAACTATTTAAAAAGCACTAATTCAGTCAAAGTACTTACAAACAGGAATAAATAAATACAAAGGTGAACTACATAAATCTCAAATGACACCCCCTTTAATTACTTCAGTTTAATTGGCTTTACTGAGATAATAAATATGACATTTAAAGCTGCTCAAGCACTAACCTTATTTGTAGGTTGCAGGAAAATTTTATATTAAAAAGGAGAAGTAGCAGGAGTCAAGTCCTATTGCTGTATTTGTTTTAGCTATTACAAATTTAATTTAGTTTAGCTTCTCAGCGTATGTGCCATTCCACAATTTCAATGTTTACAAAGAAAATGGATAGTCCAATGACAAAGAAAAGACTAAGTTTGGACTAGTTGCCTATGAAAAGGGCAAAAGGCTCATCAGAAAGCCCAAGACAATTGTTTAGCTACAGTGTACCAAAGGCTGTAGAGTGTGCTTTATTTAAACCTTATATTTTCCAAATGCAGTGAAGATGCCACTGTACAAGTTAAGCAAAAAATAAGAAAGTTAGTGAAAATCATGCACTTGAAAACAAATTAATTTTAAGCATTGTTAATAAGATTGTGCTGCAGCAATGGAATATCCTGAACTGCAGGCCAGGTATCCAAATATATTTGTTACAAGTTGTTCAAATATCACTCTGAAGTGGTATTTCCTTATTATTGTTGTTTGCACTCAGCAGGTTGGCTGGAATCTTTCTGTTTGGGAGAGGAAAGAGAAGAATAGTTTAAAAAGGAAGAAGCCTACAATGCTAGATCACTCAGTGCAATTTGGCCATGCATCCTTTAGAGACAACTAAATAGGTTACCACCACATGTCCACTGCTGAGGGAAAATTACAGGTAAAAATGAGCGAAGTCATGAGGTGCCTGCAATTCCCATACACTTATAGTTGCTCAGCATGCCAAAGATGATTCTAGACTTGTATTCTCTGCCATTTCCAGCTAAGACTTTCAAATACAAATTCTCAAGTCCACATTTAGGCTTCTGAATAAGTGGTAAAGTTTTCAAAAGTGCTGGAGGCCAGGGAAGCTGCATGGCACTCAGCACTTTTGAAGTAAAGGGGAAAAAATAAAACACAGTGCATTTGTTTATTTCCCCAAGTCTTGGGCTCTGTGTTGGACATGTTGGAAAGCAATTAACAGGTTGTGTTCCCCTCGGATGCCTTAAACATCACTAGCCAATAACTACTCTACTGTTTTAAATACTCCAACGCTTCTTGCCAAATGTTATTCAGAAAATAAAAACATCTACATCCCTGTAACAGCACAGGGTGCGGAAACCACCGTCCCTTAAAAAAATTATGAAAGGTGCATTGATTAAGTACTCCAATTGTTTAGCTTTACAGTTAACACTACCACACAAGATAATAAGATAGTTTAATATAAGATCATACTTCCCTTTGTTTCTTATTGCCCATGTCTACTATAGATCCAGGTTTGTGGGTTTCTGTTTTGTTAAAAAACACACACACACACACACCCCCACACACACCCCCACCCACCCACCCACCTCTTGTTGACTTCCATAGTAGGAAGGAAAGGCTATAAGCAAGACATCTTGAAAGACAATGCACCACTTTGACTGTTAAATGATTTATACTTAACTATTATAAATCTGAGCATTTTTGTATTGCGAAAAAGCATGTAAGTAGATCAATGTGATATTAAATATTCATCAGGTGTCCAAGAACGTCCTCCTAACTGGGTTTCCAAATGACACTGAGTTAATCTGTACTGAGATAGCCCTAAGTATGTAGTCAGTGCCCATCCTGTCAGGAAGGAATCCTTATACACTCAAAGCAGCAGAAATAATTTTGTTTTTAGAAAAGTCTATTTGACAGACACAGCTTGTAATCAAGTGGTAGTACTGCTCTTTGATTAGATGTGGATAATGGGGGAGGCACACTTCATGAACCATCAAAACAGCCTATTTTTGAAGTAAAGAACAGTTCGTGAAACAAGTGCTTTGCAGCTAAAAATCAGTATTAAAATCAACTGACCAGTTTCCCCCACCATACCAGGGCAGAAACATCAGTTAAGAGTAAGGGTAGTATGAATGGCCCTGTTTTTTTTCCCCAGAGTTGCAAAATATGGTTAAATTTAATCCAAATACTTAACTGAGCAAATGAATTAGAGATTGTTTACAATACAATGGTTTAGAAACTGCATTTTAATCCTGTTTTGTTTACTACCTGCTTACAGGTTGTGTTATATTAAAGTAGTGCTGTTACTGCTTCAAAAGGAAAAAAACCCACTATTTTAAGTCAGTTTTATTCATGAAGACAAAGTCCTGGTGTATTTTTCAAATAAGCTTCTTTATTACCTTTGTTTTGCAGAACTTTACTTGAATAAAAACTTTTAAAAAATGAAACACTGCTCTATAATTGCAAGAAGATACATGCAATCACAAATTCATTCTGTAAAACGTTTCACGTTTCTATTCCTCACACTGTAAATCTGTAGGCTAGTTTTATTTCCCAATATACAGAAACAGTGCTTTAGCAGGTTGGTCTCTCAGTGAATTAGCTTAAGCACTTAAGAGTTTAAGTCCTATTTTCAAAAGTAGATTAGGTGCATTTGAAAAGTTTACTTGTTAATGCAACTGAAATATAAATGATCTAAAACCCAGTATTTTGCTAAAAATTGATTTACCTGCCTCACTAAATCCATACAGTCAGCAAGCGGGTGTGGTGGCGGGGGGGAGAAGAGACTATATACGTAGCATATTCAGAAGATAATCCTGGTGTTATCCTGATAAACTGTAGGTAGAGAAGCTACTCACCTGTAGTAACGATGGTTCTTCGAGATGTGTCCTCGTGGGTGCTCCACAATAGGTGTCGGGCTCCCCCAGCGCCGCAGATTGGAAATCTTCCAGCAGTTTCTCCTGGATCGCGCATGCGCCAGCGCGTGCTGCCCCCCTGCGCGCCCCCGGCCGTGCGCGCGATCTGGTCCCCGCCAGTTCCTTGACCAACCGCCTCGGATGCTCCTGAGAAACACTAGACAGAGATCCGAAGCGGGGAGGATAGGTGGGTGGTGGAGCACCCACGGGAACACATCTCAATGAACCATCGTTACTACAGGTGAGTAGCTTCTCTTTCTTCTTCGAGTGGTCCCCGTGGGTGCTCCACAATAGATGACTACCCAGCAGTAACCCAAATAAGGAGGTGGGTAATTGGTTGATATGCAGCTTGCCGCCAAGAGGGCTGCTGTCAACAGATAGGTATCCTCTTCGAATACCCGAGGCAGGGCATAATGCTCGGCGAAGGTGTTGTAGGAAGACCAGGTCGCAGCTCTACAGATGTCTTTAAATGCGATGCCCTTGAAGAAGGCTGTTGACGCCGCCACCGCCCTGGTGGAGTGAGCCCTGGGTGGGGCCAGCAAAGGAGCAGTTTGAAGCTCGTAACACATTTTTATACAGGACACAATGTGATTGGAGATTCTGTGTGAAGAGAGACCTTCTCCTTTTGACCTGGGAGAGAGAGAGACTAGGAGCCTGTCCGTTTTCCGGAAGGACTTAGTTCTGTCTATGTAGAAGGCCAACGCCCTCCTCACATCCAGGAGATGCAGGCGTGCCTCCTTGCCAGAGCTGAGAGGCTTCGGGTAAAACTATTGGCTCGTTAAGATTGGACTCCTAAGAGACTTTTGGAACAAAGGCTGGGCGCAGCCTTAAAGGTTACCTCCTCCTTTGAGAATACTGTGCAGTGCGGCGTTGCCATCACTGCCATGAGCTCACTCACCCTGCGGGCTGACGTAGTAGCAAGGAGGAAGGTTTGTTTGTTTGTTTTTTTTTAATCATCATAAGGAGACGTATGGGAACTGTGGCTAATGGTTCAAAAGGTGGACCTGATAACGTGCTGAGCACCAAGTCCAAATTCCACGATGGTGGAAGCGGTTTCTGAGGGGGGTACAGGTTTACCAGCCCCTTCTAGAACCTGGTAAGAATAGGATGGGCTAATACCATGGGCCCTTCCTCTGTATGCCGAAAGGCTGATATAGCGGCGAGGTGGACCTTTAGCGAGGATAGAGAAAACCCGCCTCTCGAGGCCCAATAAGTATTCTAGTATTACAGGTATAGGAACGTCAAGGGGAGCTAACTGCTTGGCGGAACACCAGGCTGTGAATCGAGTCCATTTCTGCTTGTAAGTGCTCCTGGTGGAGGTCCTTCGGCTACATTCCAGGACTTGTTGTACTCCCTCTGTACACGTGCTCTTTAAAGAGCTGAGTCATGGATTAGCCATGCTTGTAGGTGCAGACCCTGAGGGTGCGGGTGCACTAAGGACCCCTGAGCCTGCGTGAGTAAGTCCGGTGCCACCGGTCGAGGGAGCGGTGGGCAGTCCGACATGCGCAGAAGCAAGGGAAACCATTGCTGCCGATCCCAAGCGGGACTATGAGTATCATGCGAGCTCTCTCCCTTCCGGCTTTGTGCAAGACCTTGTGGCAAACAGATCAATCTGGGGAAACCCCCATGTACGAAAAAAGCGTCGTAGCAGATCGGAGCGGATCTGCCATTCGTGCGTGATTGCAAAGCGCCTGCTCAGCTGATCTGCTTTCACGGTGTGAGCGCCCAGCAAGTACGAGGCTTTCAACGTTATGTTGTTGGCGATGCACCAATTCTACAATTGGACTGCTTCCGCACATAGGGCACGGGATCATGCTCCTCCTTGTCGATTGATGTAAAACATAGTGGAGGTATTGTCGGTATTGAATCCCGACTACTTTGCCACGTAGGTAATCTGGAAAACGTTTGCAGGCGTTGAACACTGCTCTGAGCTCCGGCATGGCTATGTGCAGTGTCTTGTTCCGCAGGGGACCATAGCCCTTGCGTTACCTTGTCGCCGATGTGCACTCCCCATCCTATGTGGGAGGTGTCGGCAGTAAGAGAAAAAAATAGAAATTTGTGGTTGGTGAAAAGGCACCCCCACTAGCAGATTCTCAGGGTTTTCCCACCATGCCAGGGATCTGCGCACCTCTGTTGTGGGCGACACCACCCTGTGGACAGTGTGGGATGCCGGTTTGTAAACGCTCACCAGCCAATACTACAGGCTTGACACGTGCAACCTGGCATCCTGTACCACAAATGTCGCTGCCGCCGTATGGCCCAGCAGCTGTAGGCACGTTAAAGACCGGCACCATGGGGCTGTATGTAATGACTTGCACCAGCGAACTGATGGCACGGAAGCAGGCGTCAGGTAGGTACACCCTTGCTGTGATAGAGTTTATGCGTGCCCCTATGAACTCTATATGTTGTGTGGGTTCGGACTTTGACATTGCGAGGTTGATGACTAGGCCCAGCGAAGAAAAACGTGCCCGCTGTGACGCGTATCATGCGTGAGACCTCTGCCTTCGAGGTCCCTTTTAGCAGGCAGTCGCCCAGATATGGGAAAAATAAACACCCCCTGTCTGTGCAGGTAGGCTGATACCACTGCCAGGGGTTTGGTGAAGACTCTGGGGGCCGAGGAGAGGCCAAAACGGAAGAACCCTGTGCTGGAAGCACTCCTGGCCGACCGTGAAGCAGAGGAAGCGTCTGTGTGCCGGGTGGATTGTTATATGAAAGTAAGCATCTCGTAAATCGAGTGCTGCGACCCAGTCTCCATCGTCCAGTGCCGTGAGTATAAAGGCAACCGTGATCATCAGAAACCGTTGCTTACGCAAGTAACTGTTGAGGCCCCGAAGATCTAAGATGGCCTCCAGCGTCCTGTTTTGTTCTCTGGTAGGAAGTAGTGTGAATAAAAACCTTCCCCTGGAATTATTCCGGCACTCTTTCCACCGCCCTTATGAACATAAGGTGAGTCACCTTCTGCTTGAGCCTCACCTCGTAGCAGTGTCCCTGAGGTGAGGCCTGGTGGGATGCTTTGTCGGTGGAAGCGACTGGGAGGGGATCGCGTAACCCGTGGCTATGATCTCCAGCACCCGTATGTCTGTGGTGATCTTTTGCCATTGGGAGTGGAACGGTCTGAGGCGATGGTGGAACATGAAATGAGAGTGGCATTGAGTGAGGGTATTGATAATGCAGCCCCCGACCTACCCATCAAACTTGTTGCCTTTAGGCCTAATCCAAGGGCATACGGCTTTGTTAAGAACGTCGCCTAGGAGTTCTGTACTGTTGCCGCTATCGATAGCTCCCTTGGTCGTAGCCCCATTGATATTGAGCACACTGTAGTTGTAAGCGTAGCGTCTTTGCTGAGGATAAAATTTTTCCCTCCTGTATGAGGGAGTATAAATGCCCGAGGTTTTACTGTAGCTCTCGAGTCCTTACTGGGGTGACGGACCAGGTCGGTTGAGTCCGCAAACAGCTTTTGTGTATCAAAGGGAAGGTCCATGATCTTCGCCTGTAGGTCCCTCGAGATACCCGATGTCTGGGGCCAGGATTCTCTACGCATGACCACTGCTGTAGCTGTTGAACGTGCCGCCGTGTCCGCCACGTCCAGGGCAATCTGGACTCCCACCTGCGATGCTGCGTAGCCCTCTTGAACCATCGCCTTTAACACCGGCTTTTTATGTTCCGGAAGTGAATCCATGAGGGGAGTAAGCCCAGAGTAATTATCAAAATTATGGTTTGCTAGGTGTGCCCATAATTTGCCACTCTCAATAGCAGGATAGGAGAGGAATATACCTTCCTGCCAAACAGCTCTAGCTTCTTAGCATCTTTGTCCAATCCCCCCGATTTGTACTGAGAAGCCTTTGACCTCTGCTGGGACGACCCGACCACCAAAGAATTTGGTTGTGGGTGACTGGAGGAAGTATTTCTTATTCGCTCTCTTGTTCGTAGGCGGAACAGAGGCCGGAGTCTGCCATGTAGTAGCGGCTGACTCCAGAATGGCCTCGTCCAGCAGAATAGCAATTTTGGATGAAGCCGGGGGTCTCAAATTTTTCAGGAGTTTGTGATGTTTCTCCTGCACCTCTGCCATTTGAATGTCTTGCATGAAAGCCACCCTTCTAAACGGCTCCTGAAACTGTTTAAAGTCATCCGGGGGTGAGACGTCCCCAGGGGCCATGGGCTCATCTGGGGAGGATGAGGAGGAACCACTAAGGTAAACCTCCCTCAAACCCTTGGGTTCCTGCGGTCGATGATACACTTGCTCACCGGAGGATTGTGAAGAAAAGTCTCGGGGTTCTAAAATTAACTCCCCTTTATACAACTGTGTTTCCGTCCCCGATCGGGAGTGCCCACGGGGGTATTGAGCAGCCCGGGGGGGGGGGGGGGACGGGGGACGGGGGACGACACCTGCCCCTGGGTGCAGGCCTGTGGTTTGTCTGTGTCCAGCCTGATAAGGACGACCATGGCAGCACGGCCAAGGGTCCAGGGATGGAGACCTAGACCACTCGTGGGGTGTGTACCCCCGATGTCTGGGAGAGCGAGACCTCCAAGACAACACAGAGGTGAAACTGGCTTGTGATAGTACTCCAGGGGATCCAATCCCAGAAATGGTGAAGGTGGCCCAAGCCATGGTGACATTGGTTGGAGGAACGGAGAAGTTTTTTTTTTTTTTTTCCCCCGGGTGGGCTGGTGGAGACACAGGCCTTCGGTGCGGCATGTGTATCACAGGGGGAGGGCTTGGTGCTAACAGCAGCGCAGCCCTGTCCAGAGATGGACTGCGGTGCCGGGTTTTTGATGTTGCCTTGCCCCTCCGCTGCGGGGCCGGCACCGCCCCCTTCCGTGCCGGGGATCTTGGCCCCGCTGTCAGCGCCATGCTCGGCACCGTCAGCTGTGGTGCCGCACGGGTATCCCCCTCCGGTGCCTGCAGGCTCCGTGCCTGGCAGCCCTGCACCGCTGGTGCAGCGGGGGTCTGTGCCACCTGTGGCGGTGCCACCGGTTCCGGCGCTTGCCTGGCTCACGCTCTAGGCGCTGCGCGTGCCGGCTCCTGAATAATCAGAGGCTCAGCCTCTGCCACGTGCGCTTCCGCTTGCCTGAGTATGCGGCTGGTGGCAGTGTGCTCCGCTCGTCCTGCTCGTTGCAAATGCACGGCAAGGATCAAGCCAGGGAGAGTTTCCTTTGTTTCTGCGCTGAGGGGGTGAGAGAGAGAAAAACTGCCCTCCTCTTATGCAACCCAGAGGGCCCTTCTGGGTGAGGCTTCCCCAGCTGGAGAGCCTTATCAACAAGAGCATTTTACGCCTCATCGCTCTGTCCTTCCTGGCCCTGGCTGTGAGCTTAGCACAGTGAGAACGCGTCTGGGTAAGCTGTAATTCCCCCAGGTGTCGGATGCCTTCGCTATGCCCCACGGAGGCCGGCATAGCTTCACAGATTGACTCCCGCTTTTTAAAACCTGAAGAGGCCATTGCGGTGAGTCCTTTATTGTTAATAGGGTACTTAGCACTTAATTTGTGCCTTTCCACCCCAAATAGTGATCACCGGCCTGCGGGGCAGCGGGCGGCCTAAATGGCCTTCACGTCCGCTCTTCTCTTCTCCGCTCCTCTTTTTTTTTTTTGCTGATATTCTTTGTCTTTGCTTTCTATTTTTTTTTTTTGTTTAATAACCGAAACAACAAATTACACGTGGAAAAAAACCATTAAGTAATCCGACTCTGGCCTTAGCCTGAGTGGATTCCGTCTGCAGCCGATGGCAGTTGAGAAGGAACTGGCGGGGACCGGATCGCGCACACGGCCGGGGGTGCGCAGGGGGGCGGTGCACGCCAGCGCATGTGCGATCCAGGAGAACCTGCTGGAAGATTTCCGATCTGCGGTGCCAGGCGAGCCCGACACCTATTGTGGAGCACCCACGGGGACCACTCGAAGAAGAAGTTAAGGTTCCTTTCAGCAAGCTGAGTAAGTTTCACTTTCCAAATGGTCTCAGTGTGTAGCCCCACACAGAGAACATTACCCTAGTCTAACCTTCAAATACAAAGGCAGGGATACCTATACAGGATCACATAAAAGACTACCCAAATTGCACTTATCGTCTCAGGTGGAGATGGAAAGTGATGTACAATACCGTTCCCTGAGAATTCAGTAGCAGCCTAGGAGTCTAATAGTACACCCAGATTGGGAAATTGTTACAAACGGCAGCTCTTGTTCCTGCTACTTATCTGCTCACAGCATCCCTTCCTAAACTAGAGCCCCTTATCTCTTGTGTGATTGCTATACCAATTCAGACTAGGAATAAGTCACATTTGCAGATTAGGATGATTAACCACTGGGGAAAAAATGTGACATTAAAAAAATCAAGATGGATGTTTAACAAAAACATATGCTCTCAGAATTCTTCTGGGGAAGTTCTATGGCTTAAGTTATAAAAGAGGCTGAACTAGATGATTACAATGGTCACTTCTGACTTTGGAATTATGTACTATTCCTTCCATTTTATCACTATCACTTCTCTCTTGTCTGGACAGAGGTTCAATTCAATCAGCTAGCTCCAACAGTACTGAGAGCTGCCATGGTCCTCAGGGAAAGGTGATGGTGGGGAGGCCCAGCCCCAAGCCCCTGGAAGAGGTGGGGCCAAAGGCAGTCAGCCCTCCGTGCCACCCAGACACAGTGCTAGGCAATCCCCCAGCCACATGCAGCTGAACAGCATTGCTATGGCATTTAAGAGAGGCCCAATGTTTCAGTTACCACTGCCGCCAAAATTCTAGGGCCCAGGCAACTACCCTTTAACTTCTTCCCCGACCCCCCCAGTCAGCGAGCCATGCTAGCTCTGATCCAAACTTCAGTATCATACAGACATTGGATAATTTGTTCTTGCAGCAGTATTATATAACAGGGTAGCTGCATACTGAAACTGCAGCCCAAGTCACACTTAAATTGCTTGGCAGCTCTGTACAAATGCTGTTCAATAAGCCTGCAGGTGAGAGCCAACAGGCCAAACCAGCCATTGTCCAGAACTATCACCAAGAACCTCCTGAGAGCAACTTCTTTGCTTTTCATTTTTTGTTCTTTTTTTCTGCTATCACTTTGATAGTTGCACGTTATGCCTTCTGTATCCTAACCGAACATTAGTAACTCTGTTGGACACAAGTGTCCTTCCTGTGGTGCTTGTTCACCCACAAGGACAAATGCAAACTGTATACATATTAGTCCCACAGCTGGCTGAATTGACAGGCTATGGAAACAAGACAGATTACATTCAAGTGTAGAGCTGAGTACAGGCTCTTGCCTCTCCACTCCCTGGTGGAAGGCTCAGGAGGCCCCACGCAGAACATGGAGCCCCAAAAATGACAGCCAACAACCACTGCAGTGTATGCACTGACACTGTGGCACTAACTCTGCTGACCCGAGGAGGGGCTTGAATAATGTTGGTGTAATAGGGCACCTAGGCTACATCTACACCACGGTTATTTTGAAATAACTCTGTAAATGCTACACTACACACACTGTTTCGAAATAAATTCGAAATAGTGGGTGCATTATTTTGAAATTGGTAAACCTTGCTGCAGGAGGAATAATCCGTACTTTGAAATAGGTTCTGTTAAGACAGAGTAGAGCTGCTACAAAATTAGGCATCCTAGGCTCCAATGGCACTATTTCAAAACAGGCATTATGTCCAACATGCTATTTCAAAATAGTTGACTGCTATTTTGAAAAGCGTTTGTGTATAGCAGTGTTATTTCAAAATAACTATTCCAAAATAGCTTATTCCAGAATAGCTTATTTCAAAATAGAGCTGCAGTGCAGACGTAGCCTTACACTGCAGGAGTCAGGTGGAGGGTGTACAATGACATACATAGGCCTAATTGCATACTGCAGACCAGGGCTGAGTTACCTACTGAGCTCTACATTCAAAGAGTGGTCCTCTATTTGTAGTTCCAAATTTACAGTTTGTTGGGGAAGAGAGGAAAGAACAAGATAGATCCAAGATACTGCTCAAAACTGCCTTCCTGTCTCTCATACACCACCCAAAGTATTGCAGACTAGATCATTTTAAACAGGTTGTACCTCCCTCACCTGGAAACCCTGGGATCTGACTGGTCGCAAATGAGGGAATTTGCTGGATGAGGGAAGGGCCCCGGCCTCCGGCCTGCCACCGCCTCTGCTTGCCCTGCTCTCCCCCCACACACTCCTCCATCTCCCCATACCTCCTACCTGGACATGCCCCTGCTTGGCTGACACTGGCCCAGCCCTGCTAGAGCTGCCAGCTGCAGATGCTGGCTCCAGCCCCGACTAATCGGCTGTACATGTCACAGTCCCGTGGAGGTTGGCTTCAGGACCAACTGGACTTGCTAATGTGGCCCTGGCAGCGTCTGTGTGATGAGTGTATCTGCTCCTTGCCCAGGGTCACTGGCCTGTTATCACCAGGTTCCATCCAGCCTTTCCTCGTCACCCAACCCGGAGATCTCTGATCCAGTAACATCCTGCTAGATCAGAGAATGCCAGTTTTGGGAGGTGCAACTTGTACACCCTTTTCAACCACTGAACTGATTAAAATGTACAGTCTAGCAAATATTTTAAGTTCTGGCTCTTATTAAATTATAAAATAAAGTTCTGTAAATTACTTCCTGTTAATGCCTCAATTTCCAATCCTTTGATTTACATTAGGGATGTTTATTCAAAAGGTACAATGGCTGTAGATGCCATCATTCACCTTTGCACCACCATTTAATGTTACCCTGTCTCACACAATATATGTTGCTGATTGGTAAAAAAGTTAGAAAGAGTATTCTTTGACTCCACCTGCTTCTGGAAAGCTTCCAGTCTGTTATGCAATGCAGCACTCCCTATTCTAGACTGACATGAATAACGGATAGCTCAATTTCTGTATGTCTACAGCTAGCTGGCCACCAAGTAGAATGGGATCAACAAAAAGGTATTGATCACTAAATACCTCTATACAGAACTAGGCACGCCAAGGAAGAGACAGTTAATCAAACACTGGAAACTAAATTATGCAATAAAAAAAGTTAACTAGCTACCTAGCCCCCTAAGGCTCAGACATCACCTCAAGATGTGAAATCTAGGATGATCCCATCAGCCCTCAATAAGTGACCCAAGGTGTGGAGGAAAAACAAGCATATTCACAGCTTCAAACAAGATGTAAAGCTGTCAAGTTTCACAGGGAGGTTTATACAAGGAACTGTGCTAGGAATATGGGTGTTCTTGAAAAGTTTTTCATCCCATATACGGAACGCTTCTTTCACAGGTCAAATTCATTTTTCTGCTTACTACTGGAGTTTTCTGCAAAACGTTGCTTTGAAAATAGACCAAATATTTTGAGGCATCAGTTACTATCCTCTCAAGAGGAGAGACTTTAGCTTGGCATACTGACAGAACTATGCTGGTTATCTGAATTAAGCCAGTCACACTCACTTCAACCAGTAAGCTACCAAAGGTCTTCCAAGGCACACAATGTACCAATCGTAAGACTCACTTAAACTGGCTACTTATATAGCCTTTCTAAGCCTGACACCACCAGCCCTTTGCACGCTGCTTTGCACGACTTACGTGACATGATTCTGCCTGAACACTTCACAATCTAAATTAGATATTATAGGACACGTGGATAGGGACCAAAAAGCAAATCTAAGCAAGAAAAATCAAACATGTTCTGATATTTATATAACAAATGAGAAGAAGGGAGGAAAAGACAGCAAAGGGAGTGGAAGTCAGTGGACAATAAGGCAAAAAGTGGGTTTAGGAGGAGAGATCTGAAGGAGAGAGAAGAATTACTGCTGCATAGATCCTTTCCAGGCATAGGGAACACAGTATAACAAAAGGCAGAAGGTGAGCAAAGCTGGCCAAGGGTAGGGGAGAAGATAAGAAAAATGATTACAGAAAAGGTAGGAGTGGAGCTTGCCCATCAGAACAAAAAAGTTTATATTTTGAAAGATGTGGTGCTACTGAAAAGATGATGAAAGAGTCCAGACAAGCATGAGAATAGGGCAAATGAGTTTTGACAGTGGGGACAGGGTTGATTTTCAAATACTTAAGCCGTGTCTACACGAGCCCCAAACTTCAAAATGGCCACGCAAATGGCCATTTCGAAGTTTACTAATGAAGCGCTGAAATGCATATTCAGCGCTTCATTAGCATGCGGGCGGCTGCGGCACTTCGAAATTGACGCGGCTTCCCGCTGCGCGTCTCGTCCAGACAGGGCTCCTTTTTGAAAGGGGACTTCGAAGTAGGTGGGGTCCTTTCGAAAAGGAGCCCCATCTGGACAAGACGCACAGCGGGAAGCCGCGTCAATTTCGAAGTGCCGCGGCCGCCCGCATGCTAATGAAGCACTGAATATGCATTTCAGCGCTTCATTAGTAAACTTCAAAATGGCCATTTCGAAGTTTGGGGCTCATGTAGATCTAGCCTCAGATTTGTAGAGAATAAATCACAAGACAAGCTTGCTCTCAAGGCTGGGTGATAGAAGGTATAATGGAGTTATCAATCATTATCAAATCCAGGAGAGTGGGGAGAAGGTTAGGAGGAAGGAGTCCAGGTAGCCATGTGTTTTGAAAAGCAGAAAGGCAGTTAAGGACATGGGGGTGGGGGGGAGGAGGGAAAAAGCCTCCGGAAAACGAGGGGGAGCAGGAGTAGAAAATCCCCATACAAGCAGACAAGATCACTCAGGATGAGAGAAAGAAAGGAGCACCAGAGAAAAAGGAAAAAAGGATAAAACGAAAGCAACAGCTAAGGAGGGTAAGAATCATGAAAGCCCTAAAAGAAGATTATCTCCTGAAGAAGTGGGTGGCTGACAGAGATGGATTACAGATAAGATAGATTCAAAATATTTCAGTGACTCATGAGGAGAGTTTCCACCAGAGCAGAGAAGGATCCAACTAGAGGAGAGAGTTTGCAAGCATACAGTAAAATACACATCAATGAAAACCAAAACAAAAGTCTTACTAGAAAGACACAGAATAAACCCAGATACAAGGGAAAATATCTTTGTATACTGAATACATAAACTTCTGTCCAGAGACTTGTCACAATGTCACATGGTAGTGCTACAAGGTACATATAACTTGCAACAGGGAGGCAGTGAGATAATCTAGATAGAAATCTAGGTACAAATCTAAAATGATATGGATATCCATCCACAGATACTTCTCTAAGCTTTTCTGAGCTGCAAATGAGGCCTAAAACCTCAGATCCCACCCCCTTTCATTTTTAAATTAAAAAAAGAAAAATCAGAAAAGGTAGCTATAAACACATTGGGCTACACAATGGAAGTTTGGAAGTTAGGCATGAATGGAATTCCACCTTACCTAGAAATGTATGTATGATAAACAGATTTAAATTACACCTAAATGGAAAAAAAATTGAAAGGAGCCGTCAGCATGAAAGAAAGTGAAATGTACAAAATAATATAGGAAGCAACAACCAAAATGTTCTGAGACAGCTTAAGACATGGTTCTGCAGAATACCACACTCCATAAGGTATGCTACTGAATACAGCTGTACATCACTGCAACTGTGAATGGCCACTGTAATTACAAATACAGTAACAGTTATTATTTACCACTTTCCTCCTCTCCAGTATCTTTGGCTATGGTTACACTGACCTGAACTGCCAGCAGCAGTATGCAAATGGTTTTTTTTTTGGTCAAAAATGCAAATGGCTGCTTATTTGCATGCCAGCAGGAAAAAAAGCAGTATAAAGGTGGTTCTGCCAGTGAAAATGCTCCCTCTCCCCCTGACGCCCCCCAGTTTGTTGGCAGCCTCTTATGCTCGGAAAAAATTCAGGCAGCAGCAGCACAACTTTTACACTGCTTTTTTACCCTGCCAGGGAGTGATTATGCAAATAGCAGGCTATTCGCATTTTCAAAAACCTCCTATTTGCATAGTGCTGCCAGCACTTCAGGGTCAGTGTAACCGTAGCCTGACACCACTACTCCAGTACTAGCACTTTTTAATTCTCAGCTCACCCATCACTGCTCTCCAGCTATACTGCTCTATACAGGAGAGCCATGAAAATAAAGTGTGAAATATTTCTACTAGTGCTGCTGCTCTTTCCCTGTTCAAATAAAATATTTACTCAAGAATACAGATATCTTAATATGTACTACTGCTTTTTACGAGAGAGAGGATATTTCTGACAAAGGCTAAAAGCATTTAAGAACAATGTGCAAACTGTGATAAACGCTACAAGGCTCCAACTATCGGTACCATGATGTCAAATTGCATGTACAGTAAACTCTTTCATATCTGGCAGCCCCAGGACCAGGAGGTTGCCAGATACTCAAATATTCTGGCTAAGAGAGAGGTATACCTCGCAATGCATAACACTAAAAAAAAATTAGATGTTAAGAAAAACAAAATGTCGAGTACTTTATTTATGAACAGTAGTATTGTACACTGAAAATATATTACTGTATTTATGTTCACTATACCATACTTATGGTTAAAAAGCCAGTTATTTGAGAGTTCTGAATGACAGAGTACTGGATATGAAAGAGTTTAGTGTATTCCAAGTTTTTTTATACTTACTACCGTTAAATAAATTGAAGATTTTACCTTCATAGCAAAATGAATAGAACAGTCCTTCCCTCCCCCATCTTCATTAACTTTATTTCTAACTGTTCTGGTGACAGAATTGTGGCTAAAAATTGACTGAAAGGGAGAGCAATGCCCATATGTCACTGAATTTGAAACTAAGATGTATATTTTGTACTAGCTCTTAGCCTTCCTTCTGATTAAAAACAAAATTACATGATGGCAATGTGTGGGATTCAGCAAGGCAACCATAAAGAAAGGAACAGAGTTACTATAGGACAAAGGTAGACAGAACTAGCAAACAGACACGTCAGAGACATTAATTCACACTAAAATTAAACTTCAAACTGGTATAAAAGATTTCTACCTACATAACCTGTAAGTCCCACCCCCAATAAATATTTACCTTTAATTTTACATAGGAAAGTGGGAAACAGCTACACTGGAGAGCAGATATGATTGATAGGTGAAAAAATTAACATGTATAAATACTGTTCTTATGCAATTTAATGCTTAAGGAAAATATTTAAGGGAAACTTCAGTTCAGAAGTTAATTCTCTTCACAATACAACATGTAAAATAAAAGGAATAAAGAGGATTATCACAACATAGTATCCTGATAAGTTGTTCATGGTTACACTTTGTACAGTTGTAATGTTCTACAAGTGTATATGCCAAAACAAAACTAACCTTAGGATCACTCTCTGTATCCTCCTCTTCCTCTCCCTCCTCTTCACCTTCCAATTCCTAGGATAAAAGGAAGAGAAACTAACAGGAATTAAAATCAGTTAAAAGCAATTGCTCAAATGCACAAAGCATCTATTATTGCATTCCTGTATGTTTCAGCTGTATAAATTGAATCTGCTTGGGTTGGACTAGTCATCTGGTCCAGAAAGTCTCAAAATGTCAGTGTGGATCTGAATGTGTACACTCCTGGGAAAGACAGTGGAGCCATTTGATTTTGTTCCTCCATTTCAAGCACGTCAAACATGTGGCCCCACTGAATATTTTTTGCTACCCCGTGGCTCGGTGATGGCCAGCCCCGGGGCTGGGAGCCAGCAGGGGCACGCGGTACCTTAAATATAAATTTAAGGTAACATTATGAGCAAATAATTTTACACATCAAATTATAAAGTAATAAAATTCATATTAAGTATTACATTCTCAGTTAAAATTATTGCATATCCAAACAAGACCTGAAAAAATTATTATAAAATAGACCTAAAACAATCTATAAGAATTTCTGATAGCAGTACATTTTCTTGGGTGGCCCTGAAAGCTATCAGTTTGTGTTTGTAGGGCCCTCAGTAGGTTTGGAGTTTGATGTGCTCTCTCTATTTCAACCCTTAGCTCATCCATTGAACGATCACGTGTGCCCCCACCCCCCCCCACTCCTTTACTACACCACAATGACATCTTTATGGAAAAAGATTCTTAAACGTGTCATGGTGAAAGGGACAAAACTCAAATAAACAGTTTATCTCTGTCAAAGACTCCGATCTGTCCCCCGTGTTGTTTTATATTCATTTTAGCACAGGGGTTTTGTCCTGAGCCTATTATCACTATGTTTGTGCTCCAGTAACACAGGATGGGGGAGTAAGGGGGGGGGGGGGGGGAGAGAGAAAAATCAAAGTGGTTGCCATATTAGAAAACTAACTGTGAACCTAATTAAACTCTTTATAATAATTCTTAATTAAAAAGATGTATTCAATTTCTGAGAGGACCACGACCTCACTCCAAGGACAATTAAAACAGTTCACTAGTCTGTTCCAGTGTCACCACAGCATTACTAGGACTATATTTCCCATTAGCTTACCAAATTAAACCTTGGGCTGGCAGGAAAACAAGCAAGCAAAGATTCTCAGTGCAATGCAATTTTCACAGATCCACAAAACAATTTTAACATTAACTCCTGGTTAAAAATGGAAGTGATAATCCACGATTACATTGTTACACAGTAAGGATTTGCAATTGTATGTAGCTAATACAGCTCTCAGTTATGCCACATAATTGTAATTTTTGCCATAAGTATAGTCCATAAAAAGCACACATTCAAAGTCTGTATAGATTTTACAGCAGCTTCATATTAAGTTACTATTTTGTAGAGTACAAACATCCACCATGAAATACAGGCATCCCTGTTTGTCCCATACAGGGCTAGATATTTCTATTTCATAACTGAGAATATGGATGCAACAGATAAAATAGGCACCTCACCTCCTCTTCTCCTTCCTCCCCTTCTTCAAACTAAACAGAAAAAAACAACTTAGTTTTGCAGAATGTTTTATGCAATTATCTACAACAGACATTGAAAATTCAAGCACTTCAGGAGTATCCTTCAAATAACCTCAAAATCCTTAATTTACTGTCTGAAGAGCTCTCTCTATGGGGATATGCAGAGCTAAATAACTTGCTTAAGGTCCTACAGAGTCGCTGACAACAGAATTCCGTAACCAATTTCTTTTATCTCCTAGTTTATCCCCTTCTCTCACTCCATGAAGCTTTTAAACAATTCTATGACCATGACAACTGTCATTTAATCTTGTATCAAGGAAAAGGAGGACACCAAATCCAAAATATAGTTTGAGATATCTCTCTACTAGTAAGATATCCAGTTTCACTCGCAACTTGACTCAACTCAGCAGGACAACTGGGATATAAATTAGAAACTATAATCAACAGAAATTACAAGTTTAAGGAAAGGAGGAGCCACAAGCTCCACTTTTAAATTTACAAAGTGAGTGCATGAAGTAAATACATATTTGATTCTTGGAGAATGTACATTTTTGCACAAAATTTAAACATTCAAAAGCATTAAAGGAGAAACTTATGAGAAAAATTTACAAAGAAAGGATGCTGTTACCATCTTGTGACTAGTATATTTATACTAATGCAAGTTTAAGCAGTATATTGGTGTTCTCTGCTGCATTTATCTGGGTATCCAACATAAGTTGGATTTTTATTATTTGGCCTTGTTTGCAGATGAAAATTCTCACTTCAAAACTGTATTTAAGATTATCTGCCTAAATCAAACCGGTAAAGGAAATATAGTTTAGCAGTATACACATCCTTAAAGAAAAAAGGCCAATTCCTCCTCAGTTCAGAAGCATTTGCTTCTCACCTCAACTTAAATGTTTTAATACAACTTCAATATCTCCTGCCTTCTCCAAAAAAGTTTGTGAAGTTGCCCACCCAAGAACACCAAATTTTAGATGCTGCACTGCCTCAGCAGCCCAATCAAATGTGCAGCTACAGCTCAGCAAGCACGGCTGAGGCCAAAAGCAGTTCTGGATCAGTTCTGGGGGCTACAACAAATGAGGACACAGTTGCTCCAAAGAACCATCTCAACCTGACTTCATAGCTCCCAGGCAGTCAAAATTTGTTGACTTAAAAAAAGTGCAACTCAGTCTAATGAGATCCTATTCAGATAGTTCTGTGTACCTGACTCTGATGAATAATGTATTCCCACTCAATGCCCCCCACCCAATCCTGCTTTTTCATTTGTTTAATTTGAGAAGATTTTTATATATTTCAGCTATAAATACAAGAGGCTGTGTTTATGTAGAGAAAGATATACAAGATAGGTGAGCAACATACATACATTATCATCATCTTCTATTGCTTCCCCAGTGAAATAAAGCACAGCACGAGGGACTATCCTTTCACGGAAGAAGTGCCCAATTTCAAAGTCTGTAGCTAAAGTAAACTCTGAGTCTTCATCCTGCAAAGCAAGTTCATTAGATTTTAGAGATATGCTACAAGAAATGCAAAACAATGCACAGTGCTATTCACTATGATACAAAAATAATTTGTGACCAACTTGACCAAGAAGGGCTATTGTAATACACAGATGAGGATGAAGTGAAAGAGTAACAAGGGGAAAGAACTGGGCTACTGGGAAAAGTGCATGGGCCTAGGAAAAAGTATGTTATTTTAAAGCAAGCTGTAGCTCAGAATTAATGAAAAGTCAGACCAATGGAGAAACTGGCATGTGATCACAAATGTAAGCCTAAGAGTGGGGAGCTTTAGGACAAATAGTTTCAAATCTTTCAGAGACTTACCAATGACTCTCCATCCCCAGACACTATGAAAGGAAAGAAGAAAAAAAGAAAATTTAAACTAGCACTTGGAAAAATTCAGTCCATCTGGTTGTTTAAGCTTGCAAAATGTGCTCTGAGGAGGTTTCTAGTCAAACAGTGTTGTGTGGATTAGCGTTTGTTACATTAGAAATGTACAGCCTGCAAGTGCTCCGTAACGTTAGTGTTACTGAAGAGAAAGGGGAAAAAAATACATATAGTTTCTGTCTAAGACGTCATGCACACTACAGAGTTTTGTCTACAAAAGTCAGCTTTCCATCAACACAGTGAAGATATACATACGATACAATCATGCTTCTGCCGACAACTCTATCCTGCTTTACCAACTGATAAGGGCATGACAAAGGAGGAACAATGAAGACGTGTTTTGAGAGATGCTCCAATCCTCAGGGGCCAAAACAAAAATGCAGGGCATGGAAAATGAAAATGGTAAAAAACAGACTGGAGGGACAGGAGTAAATTTTAAGGGGTCAGGAGCAGATGATTAAAAGTGATGGAAAAGCTCAGAGATGTTAAAGTACCCAATCATAATACAACCAGAATTCATGTGTGCTCTGCTCCCACCACAGCAGATAAAGAACTGCATTTCATGCCCTCCCCAGCTCCTCCCACAAATTCTTTCCAACTTTCTGTTTCAGTATCCCATTCACTCCACTCCTTCAGCTTCCAAAATGACAGAAGTCACACAAAGCCATAAAAGCCTACACTTCCCTGTGTTTTGCTTTCCTCTAAGCTTTGTTCCTGTGTGTTAACTGGATTTAAAACACACTGAAAAATAACCACATCTTTGTCTTCTACACACAGTGACTGCTGTTAGAACTAATACACAGCAGCAATCTGATTATTTGCCACTTAGAAACCATGGTTAGGAATTAAAATTTTCAGGCAAGGCAGCAAGTCAAGGCATGGCAGATTGCTGTACAGAAAAACCTTACTAGAGCTCATTTAAAAATAGTGCCTCAACCTCCCTGATTTGAATAGTCTCCTACGATACCCCTCTAACAGCCCTAGTATACGGCTACTCAATATCAGATGCCTGGTGGTCTGTTTTGGTGCGCCACACCAGGGAAACTTGCCATCGTTAGCCTCAAAGGTCATGGAGTGCACACCAGGCTGTACTCCTAGTGGGAATTCTGCATAAAAAAAATTACATTCTGCATACTTGTAACATTAAACGAAATATCGCCACACCAGTTTCAATTATTTATTTCAAAATATGTCAGCATATTTCTAACAGACAATAAAAGATTCAGAAAGCGTTCACTGAGAAACAGATCCCTTACTAGGCATACTAATACAGACCTTGAGTAATAAGTCATTTACACTACAGTACAGAGTTGTATTTTCTGTACATTTCAGATGTGGTACAAAGGCTTGGGGGGAGATGAGGCAGAAGTAATTGCTGAGAAGGAGCCTGTTATGAACTTGGAGGGTTGTTGGCTATGGTTCAGAAAAACTACAGAAGAGATTTTTGGGGAGGAATCGTTGGGGAGCACCTCCAAAGCAGACCCTGGCTATTCAGTCAGGCATGTTTGCTCCTGACCCCAAATAGATGGTGCATGCACAAATACTTCCATTTAGACACCCACTCTCCCATCTGCCGCCCTGCACCTCTACTCCCTTTCAGCCCTTGCTCCAGTCTGTCCGCCCCTGTTAAGCCCTTGAGGCCCTATCCATCCACCCACTTGGCCCGACAGCGCTGTGAAGAAGGCAGTTGCCTTTTTCTGTATCATAGCTAGGGCTGTCCAGGAGTAGCTGCTGTGTTCTAGTGCTACTGTGCCCTCTTCTGGGCAAAAAGGGATAACTGCAGCAACTTTTCAAAAAAACTATTTTCTGATAGGTAACAGAGAGGAAGCCGTGCTAGTCTATATACTATCAAAACAAAAAGCAGTCAAGTAGCACTTTAAAGACTAGCAAAATAGTTTATTGGGTGAGCTTTCATGGGACAGACCCACTCCTTCAGAACATAACCAGGTCTGTTCTGGTTTGGCTATGGTCTGAAGAAGTGGGTCTGTCCCACAAAAGCTCACCCAATAAACTATTTTGCTAGTCTTTAAAGTGCTACTTGACTGCTTTTTGTTTTGATATTTTCTGATAAAATATTGAAAACAGACATGCACAGGCACAGAATTCCCCTAGGAGTAAGGCTGCTATGGCCATGGCAGTATTTCTCATTCAGGTCTAACCTGCCATAAGGCAGCACTAGCATGCTTTTAATTTTCCAAAGGCTCATTCAACACCTGGCTCAGCCCTATTATTGAATTACTCCTTGCTGCTGTCCAGGTTTCCTGTGCAAAGCTTGAGGAGTCAGGAGTAAAGGGTATACTAGGTCTTCCATGACCACTATGGGCATTTCAAACACCCTGCCCACTGGCATCTTCTGTTCTGGAAGAAAGCACCTTCTTGCACTTTTCCTTCTAGACCAGCCTTCATGAAGATGTGCAAGTCACGCACCTTCCCAGATCAACCTGTCGTCGTCAGCTGAGGCTTCATGATTCCAAGATGACTTGCGACTGATCAGCAGCAGTATGGAATTGCCAGCTTACAGACCATATTTGGCACAGGTTTCTCTACCAAGACAGGAGCCCTCACTTCAGTGCCCTTGTACTGCCGTGCTGGGGTGAGCTATGAATAGTTCCAAGAAGATGGTATGCTCCATCTGGAAGCTCTACACCTACTGCTTGCCATTCTAGGTCTGCACAATCATACAATCCCACCATTCAGTAATTGTGTTTTTTTTGAGCACATTCACCAAGTGCAGCTACTCTGAACACCTAAAGTAATAAACTGTTTCTTTCCATGGCACACAGTAGGTCAGACACGATTCTTGTTCATGTTGCATACTCGTGATATACTGCATGACCAGCTGCAATATGTCCATAACAGTAACTACAAGAGTAGAGAGAAGGATCCATATTGTCAGACAGAGATGGCAAGCTCACAAACAAGCTGCTGAAAAACGTGGCTAATAAATGCAGTCAGAAGACCACAAAAAACTCGGACAGAAATAACTGCATTTTGGGATGTTTAGTCTGCATCCATGATGCCCTGCAGTCCATTCCTGGCTATGTAAGGTGGTAAGTAGTACAGTGGCATAGCTATACTCAGTGCATTGCTCTCTGTGGTTGCCAAAGCACCAATAGGGGATGGAGTCTGCCAACAGAAAAAGCATTGTGTGAACATGCAACAGCAATGTAATTAGACTGATTTTTGATCATCTGCGTAACTTGTATTGACAAAGTGTAGTGTAGACAAGGCCTACATTGAATCTACATTAAAATTCAATTTAAGATCACTGCACACCATACTAAAGGCTACAATTCCTACAGTCTCTTGTAGATCAAAGAATGCACTAACACCTGATAAATTAAATAGAGTGGCTTAGTTTTGTTTCAGCAGCATCAGAAAATTAAGATTTTTTTTTCCCCCAAGTGCATAACAGATTTGGGGAAACATGCAGCATTTACTTAGCAACTAGCAGATGTTCCCAGCATAGTTCAGTAAAAGAGCACAAAATCTCTAAGTCCACTAGTGATTTTGTGTCATTTGATCAGATTAACATTTGGATACAGTGATAAGCACTACAGCAAACTAAGATAACTACAGCAGTGGAATCCTATTCACCCTGAAGGCTTAAGCAATATCAATCTATTGAACCAAGACTGGATATGAAGTCTTCACATATTACATCTAGAACTGAAGTATGGAGCCACTCTGTGGTAAAAAGTAAAATATCCTTAAACTGGCAATATTACGAGTATGGCCGGCCACACTATATTAACAAAAAGGAGTTCTGTCTATACTGTTTTTCTTCGGCTCATAATTTCCTTTAGAGTTAGCCAATTGCTGAATGAGTTTCTCTAGCTACAGGTATGTTCAAGGCACTTTCTGAACTTAGTTATTAGCGACTAACAGCTTTTTCAGTATAAGCATTTCAGGCTCCAGATAATTACACACACAAAAATACAATGACAATACCCAGCTGGCTTTGGTGAACAAACTACCCAGTACCCACAGTCCCTCAATAGAGGCCCCACTTTTTCGGACTGATTTAGTCACTCATTTGAAGATGTTTATATAGTAAAACAATCACTTAAGAGTTTCTGTATTCATTATGAAGTCTCAGAGGGGTAGATGTATCAGTGCAACTCTTTGGTGCCTAGTACGCTAGCCACATGTGGTTACTGGACCTGAAGATATATTTTCAGAATAATGAGACCAGTTTGCTATTGCACTAACTACTGTAGTGGCTACTGCTTCAGAAATGATTGGACAGAATGTTTGCGAAATTAGACCCAATCCATCCTGTGGAACTATAGAGTATTCAGTATGGATAACACCTAATTATGGACAAGGTAAAGAAACTACTTTTATAAAACAGTTTTGGTAGCTATGCAAAAAACCTCCCCCCGCCCCCCCATTCAACCAAGCTCACCTTTTATGGGGTTGAAGAAGTTAAAAAAAGAATCATTGGGTACTTGTTTGGTAATTGTTCGAACTGTGCCTCGACCCTTGTGTTTCTGCTTCTTCTTAATTGTTTTAACTGTAACATTCTTTCCTTTCTTCCAGTCAACAGTACACCTAAAGACAGCACAAGGAAGAAAATCTTTAATGCAAAAAAGACAATGGTGAGAGAAAGGGAAAACGCCATTTAGTGCAATAAATACCAAGCAGACTGTTTCCACTTCTAGATAATTGAGACTGTTTTACAACATGTTAAACCTATTTTGAACATACTACAGTTATTAATGTTGTAGTTACCAGGATTAACACAATTCTGTCAATGAAGAGGTTATAAACTGTACGCATCTCACCAGTGAGGTATTTCTTTGTTGTAAGGCGATGTATGGTGGGAAACTGGAGATATGGCTAGAGTGCCAGTATGTTTCTGGCACACCCCTTTTGAGCTGCAGGCAACCAAGCATATAATTAAGAGAGTCCAATATCTACTCATGCCAGGGATCAGAACCTTCTCACTACCTAATGAATCAGGGAACTATAAAGGAGAAAGCCATCTTTACGTTCCCCTGCCCTGGTCTTGTACAAGACAGTTTATACTAAATATCCAAGGAATTAAGTCCTACATATACTAAATTACAAATTGCTTTTTGTTCATGTCCTTGCTGCCAGAATGTCACCTGACTTGGTTCTCCCTGCACCTCAAATGAGAGACTACACTCCTGGGCGATAACTCTAGTAATGACTACTGATGCCACCAAATGAGCTGCAGTGTAAGAAGTTCTGCCTTAACTGCAGCAAATCCTTAATCAAAGAAGGCTGCTTGGTACACTCAGCCAGCAGTTCAGTGGCCAAACACATTTTGTTCCGGAGATGTTTTCTCAGAACAAATTTGATAATTGGCTATTACATGGATAGGGTCAACGAACAATTTTTTTTTGCTCTACTGATCCCAGTAAATAAAGTTGGTACCCAGTAATGTACGCAGGTGTCAAAGTCAGGGGTTGGAGTTCCTGACTCACCCAATTCAGCACCCAGCACCCAATTTTGTCTCGACTGTGATCCATCAAACCCCACAGTCACCTATTTTTTCTTGAGCGAGAAGTTCCTTATTACATATATTCCTGCCTCTGAGCATGTACAGTGCCATCTTCCTTTAGGGGTCCAGACACCTATCTCCTGCCTAAGCCCCAGAATGATTCCCCCCCACAATTCTTTCTGTACTGGGAAGATCAGTGACCAAATGCTTGTGTCTTGTGGAGGACCTGATCCAACAGGCATGTTCAGATGTTACCTACTAGACTGGGTCCCATTTAAAATCCAGATACAGCATGAGGATAACATGATGGTGCCCCCTTATAGTTTTTATTCCAGAGACAAGAGCACTCACCTGGGATGTGGGAGAACTAGTTTAAACTCCCACACTTTCTACCAGAGAAGAAGAAAGGATCTGAACAGGGTTTGGTGGGGGTGGGGAGGGGGAAGAGAGAGAGATCCTGCCATCTCTCAAAAAGAGTGCTCTGTCACTCAGCTATGGCATATTCTGATACAACACACCCTTCTGCTAAAGCTGTTGCACTCTGAATAAAAAAGATTTAATGGAGCAGGGACCTGGACTCAGATCTTTCACCTTGAATGTAAGTGCCCCAGCTACTAACAGAGAGTAACCAGGGTAAACTGAATCGATTGTTTGCAATATTCTGAACACTTGAGGCACAACAGCAATTGTGCTGAAATCAAGGCACCCTGCAAAGAACCAAGTCAAAAAAGATGCAGAGGATAGCTCACACACATGATTAGGTTAGGAAGGATTAAATTTTTATTGTTATTGGATTTTTTGCCACACAAAGTGAAAAAAATATTACTACTAGCTTTCTGTAAACGTTATCAAAGAAAATACTGCTTGAGAAAGACAGGTTACTCACCGTAGTAACGGTGGTTCTTCGAGATGTGTCCCCGTGGGTGCTCCACAATAGGTGTCGGGCTCGCCCGGCGCCGCAGATCGGATCTTCCAAGCAGTTTCTGCCGGACCGCGCATGCGCCGGCGCACGCCGCTCCCTTGTGTGCTCCTGGCCACGTGCGCGATCCGGTCCCCGCCAGTTCCTTGACCAACCGCCTCGGATGCTCCTGCAAAACATTAACAGAGATCCGAAGCAGGGAGGATGGGTGGGTAGTGGAGCACCCACAGGGACACATCTCGAAGAACCACCGTTACTACGGTGAGTAACCTGTCTTTCTTCTTCGAGTGTCCCTGTGGGTGCTCCACAATAGGTGACTACCCAGCAGTAACCCAAGATAGGAGGTGGGTAATTGGATTATGTGCAGCTTGTCCCTGAGAGGACCGCTGTCGAGAGACGGGTATCCTCTTGGAATACCCTGTGAAGGGCATAATGTTTGGCGAAGGTGTCATAGGATGACCAGGTCGCCGCTCTGCAAATGTCTTTTAGCGCAACACCCTTGAATAAAGCTGTTGATGCCGCCACCGCCCTAGTGGAATGAGCCCTGGGAGTAGCCAGTAAAGGAGTCTTTTTGAGTTCGTAGCACATTTTTATGCAGGATACGATGTGCTTTGAGATTCTCTGCGAAAAGAGACCTTCTCCTTTCAATTTGGGAGCGAGAGAGACTAGGAGTCTATCCGTTTTCCGGAAGGACTTGGTCCTGTCTACATAGAAGGCTAGCGCCCTCCTCACATCCAGGAGGTGTAGGCGTGCCTCGTTGTTAGAGTTATGAGGCTTTGGATAAAACGAGGGTAAAACAATAGGTTCGTTAATGTGAAACTCAGAAGAAACCTTGGGAACAAAGGCTGGATGCAGCCGTATGGTTACCGCCTCCTTGGAAAAAACAGTGCAGGGTGGCGTTGCCATAACTGCCGCAAGCTCCCTCACCCTGCGAGCTGACGTAATTGCGAGAAGAAAGGTCGTCTTTATCGTAAGGAGGAGGAGGGAAACCGTGGCCAAGGGCTCGAACGGTGGTCCCGTTAGCACGTTAAGCACCAGGTCCAAGTTCCACGAAGGTGGAAGCGGTTTCCGAGGGGGGTATAGGTTTACCAACCCTTTGAGGAACCTGGTAACCATGGGATGGGCGAACACAGTGTGCCCTTCCTCCTCGTGTCTGAACGCCGAAATGGCGGCAAGGTGGACCTTTAACGAGGATAGTGAGAGTCCTCCTCTCTTGAGGCCCAGTAAATACTCTAATATTACAGGTATAGGCACCGAAAGGGGGGCCAGCTGTTTGGTAGAACACCAAGCCGTGAAGCGAGTCCATTTCTGCTTGTAGGTCTTCCTGGTGGAAGTCCTCCTGCTACTTTCTAGGACTTGCTGCACTTCCTCTGTGCATGTGCTCTCTAGGGAGCTGAGCCATGGATTAACCACGCTTGTAGTCGCAGGCTTTGGGGGTGCGGATGCACTATGGATCCCTGGGCTTGCGTGAGCAGATACGGCGCCACCGGAAGAGGCATCGGTGGACGGTCCGACATGCGCAGGAGTAGGGGGAACCATTGCTGTCGATCCCACGTTGGGACTATCAGGATCATTCGGGCTCCTTCCCTCCTGGCTTTCTGCAAGACTTTGTGGATCAGCACTGTGGGAGGAAAAGCGTAAAGCAGGGGGCCCCTCCATGAGATCGCGAACGCGTCCCCCAGGGACCCCTGTCCCAGTCCTGCCCTGGAGCAGAATCGTGGGCACTTCTTGTTGTGTTGAGTGGCAAACAGGTCTATCTGGGGAAAACCCCATGCGTGGAAAATCGGTCATAGCAGATCGGGACGGATCTGCCACTTGTGCGTGAGTGCAAAACGCCTGCTCAGCTGGTCTGCCTTCACATTGTGAGCGCCTGGTAAGTATGAGGCTTTCAAGATTATATTGTTGGCGATGCACCAGTTCCATAACCGGACTGCTTCTGCACATAAGGCACGGGACCGAGCTCCTCCTTCCCGGTTTATATAAAACATGGTGGAGGTATTGTCTGTACTGATCCCAACGACTTTGCCTTGTATATGGTCTCGAAAGTGTCTGCAGGCATTGAACACTGCTCTGAGCTCCAGTATATTTATGTGCAGTGACTGCTCCGTGGAGGACCACAGCCCTTGAGTCACCTCTTCACCCATGTGTGCTCCCCACCCTATGAGGGAGACATCTGTAGTAAGAAAAACCGATATTTGTGGTTGGTGGAAGGGTACCCGTTAGCAAGTTCTTGGGGTTTACCCACCATTGCAGGGATTTGCACACCTCTGCTGTGGGCGACACCACCCTGTGAACGGTGCGTGCTGCCGGTTTGTATACGCTCGCCAGCCAGTGCTGCATGCTGCGCATGTGTAACCTGGCGTTCTGTACTATGAACGTCGCCACTGCCATGTGGCCCAGCAGCTGTAAGCACATCAGGACCGGCACCGTAGGGCTGAAGGTGATGACCTGCACGAGGGAGCCGATGGCCCGAAAGCGAGTCTCTGGTAGATATACTCTCGCTGTAATAGAATGTGTGTGTGCCCCTATGAACTCTATGTCCTGTGTGGGGTCTATCATTGATTTTGCCAGATTGATAACCAGGCCGAGCGAAGAGAACGTGCCTGCTGTGACGCGTATCATGCGTAGTACCTCCTCCTTCGAGGCCCCTTTGAGTAGGCAGTCGTCCAGATACTGGAATATAAATACCCCCTGTCTGTGCAGGTAGGCTGACACCACTGCCAAGGTCTTGGTGAAGACTCTGGGGGCCGAGGAGAGGCCAAACAGTAGGACCTTGTATTGAAAATGTTCTTGGCCTACCATGAACCGGAGGAATCGCCGGTGAGCTGGGTGGATAGTTATGTGAAAATACGCGTCTTGTAAATCGAGGGCTGCGAACCAATCTCCATTGTCCAGTGCCGTAAGGATGGAGGCGATTGTGATCATCCGAAAGCGTTGCTTGCGCAGGTACCGGTTGAGGCCTCGAAGATCTAAGATGGGCCTCCAGCCTCCTGTCTTTTTCTCCATGAGGAAGTACCTCGAGTAGAACCCTTTTCCTTGCAGTTGCTCCGGCACTCTTTCCACTGCCCCTATGAGCATGAGATGGTCTACCTCCTGCTTGAGCCTCGCTACATGGGAGGCCTCCTGGAGGTGGGGCCTGGGTGGAGGTCGTGGCGGTGGGAGCGACTGGAAGGGGATGGCGTACCCCGTGGCTATGATCTCCAGCACCCATTTGTCTGTGGTGATCCTTTGCCACTGGTCGTAGAATGGTCGGAGGCGATGGTGGAATAGCCGCTTCGGATGACCTTGTGCGATGGTAGTGATGGCGCAGCCCTGGATCTGTGTGTCAAACTTGTGGCCTTTGGCCCTGCCCCGAGGACGCACGGCTCTGTTGTGAACGTCGCCTGGCAGTTCTGTACTGCTGGTGCTGTTGATGTCGCCCTTGCTCGTAACCCCTGTGGTACTGGGGACGCTGTTGCTGGTACTGGTACCGTCTTTGTTGAGGGTAGTACTTTTTCTTTCTGTATGGAGGGGTGTAAGTCCCCAGGGTCCTAAGTGTGGCTCTTGAATCTTTACTGGAATGAAGGACCGAGTCAGTTGATTCAGCAAACAGCTTCTGCGAGTCGAAGGGAAGATCGACTATCTTTGCCTGCAGATCCCTCGGTATACCCGAAGTCTGAAGCCAGGACTCCCTTCGCATCACCACTGCCGTAGCTGTGGAACATGCTGCTGTGTCCGCAACGTCCAGGGCGATCTGAACTCCCGTCCTCAAGGCTGCGTAGCCTTCTTGCACAATGGCCTTGAGCACCGGTTTCTTGTCCTCTGGAAGCGAGTCCATGAGGGAGGTTAACCTAGGGTAGTTGTCGAAATTATGGCTCGCTAAATGTGCTGCGTAATTTGCCATTCGCAACAGTAGAGTGGAGGAGGAGTAGACCTTTCTGCTGAACAGCTCTAGCTTCTTGGCATCTTTGTCTGTTCCCCCTGTCCTGAATTGAGATGTCTTTGATCTTTGTTGCGACGACTCCACCACCAAGGAATTTGGTTGTGGGTGGCTGAACAGGAACTCCATGCCCTTCGCCAGCATGAAGTATTTCTTATCCGCTCTCTTGTGGACAGGCGGAATAGTCGCAGGGGTCTGCCATATCATAGTGGCGGACTCCAAGATTGCTTCATCAAGCGGTATTGCTATTTTGGAGGAGGCCGGAGGTCTCAGATTTTTGAGGAGCTTATGGTGTTTCTCTTGCACCTCTTGTCTGGATGCCTTGCGTGAAGGCCACCCTCTTAAACAGCTCTTGAAACTGTTTGAGATCGTCCAGAGGATGGACGTCCCCCGGGGCCGTAGCCTCGTCCGGGGAAGAGAGCGAGGAACCACTGGGGTACGCCTCTCTGGACCCTTCCGGTTCCTGTTGGTGATGGTACACCCTCTCGCTAGAGGCTTGCGAGGGAAAATCTCGGGGTTCCATAACCGGTCCCCCCTGAGATACTTGAGTGTCTGTCCCCGTTCGCGATTGCCCTCGGGGATACGAGATCGTCTGTGGGGATCTTTCCCTGGTAGATTGCCAGTGGTGTCTATGCCCCGCGTGATAGGGGCGACCATGGCAGTATAGGCACTGTTCTTGGGAAGGTGACCTAGACCACACCCTTGTTGCATACCCTCTGCGTCTGTGGGAGTGAGATCGTCGAGAGAGCTGGGACACTGCAGAGCGCGATTTTGGATAGTATTCCAGTGGCTCAAACCCCAGGAAGGGTGAAGGTGGTCCCAGCCAGGGCAAGGCTGGTTGTAAAAATGGAGACGGGGGCTCCGGGTAGGCTAGGGGGGACCCCTGCCTTCTGGTTGGAGTCTGCAGCATAAGCGGAGGGCTGAAAGAAAGCAACTCCGCAGCCCTGTCTGGAGAGGGGCTGCGGTGCCTCCTTTTGTGTGCAGCCTTCCCCCTCCCTTGAGGAGGTAACTCCGCCCCGTGGCATGTAGGGGATCTCGGCCCCGTCCGCACCGTGCTCGGCACGCTCATGGGCAGTGCCGCATGGGTGGTGTCCTCCGGTGCCTGCAGGCTGCGTGCCTGCGCGCTCTGCACCGCCGGTTCCCCGGGGGTTGGTGCCGTTGCTTGCGGTGCCGCTGGTACCGGCGCTTGTTTTGCCGCCACCCTGCCTGTGGTGCGGGGCGGCTGTTTGATTATCGGAGGCTGAGCTGCTTCCACATGGCTCTCCGTGCCGCCGCTGATCAGCTGTTGCTGCGGCTGAGGGCTGCGTGCTCCTCCCGTCCCGCTCACTGTTGCTGCTGGCAGGGATCGGGCTGGGGAGGCTTTCCTCCGTTTTTGCGCTGATGGGGTGAGGGAGGCGGCTTTCCTTTTATAGGCCCCGGAGGGTCCCTCCTGCTGCGGCCGCTCCGGCACGTCTGGCTGGAAGGCCTTGTCGAAGAGCAGCATTTTAAGCCGCATCTCCCTGTCCTTCCTTGCTCTGGCTGTTAGTTTTGCACAGAAGGAGCATTTCTGCGTGACATGGGACTCCCCCAGGAACCTTATGCATAGACTGTGCCCATCAGATGCTGGCATTGCCTCTCGGCAGGACTCACATTTCTTAAATCCTGAAGAGGATATTGTTGGTGAGTCTTTCAGTTGTTAACGGGTACTTAGCACCTTCTCTGTGCTGTTTTTCCCCTTCTCCGATGGCCTGCCACGGCAGGAGGGCTGATGGCCCTAGGCTCCTGGCCTCTGGTGTTCCGCTTGTTACTGGGACTGGACTGAATGCCGTCCCGCTTGTTTTTTTTTTTTTTTGAAAAATAACAACTGGCTAACTTGCAGTAGCCTAAGAACTTGAAAACTTTAAAGAAAAAACAGTTAAAACCATTGAATACGCTAACTTGGCCTTAGCCTAGTTCGGATTCCGTCTGCAGCTGACGGCGGTTAAGAGGAACTGGCGGGGACCGGATCACGCACGTGGCCAGGAGCGCGCAAGGGAGCGGCGCGCGCCGGCGCATGCGCGGTCCGGCAGAAACTGCTTGGAAGATCCGATCTGCGGCGCCGGGCGAGCCCGACACCTATTGTGGAGCACCCACGGGGACACTCGAAGAAGAACACAGAGTTGGATGTAAGATATTAAATGTATGCCTTTGACACTGATCGATCATTTACGTATTCATAAAGCTGTAACTTTTGAATCTCAGTATCTGTTGTCATAAACTTACTGTCTGACCTCCCAGTATTATGGGAAGGAATCAGATAATTTTTCACTAAATTTATAAAAATCAGGAAAAGATGCTTAAAATACTAATATCTACTTTTAAAAATACAAAAATCATTTTGCCAAGCCTACACATAACTATAGACATGTTCTCTGCCAAATTTTGATAGAGAGAGAGTTACCCTTTTCTATAATTGGTTTCTTTGAGATGTGTTGCTCACACCTCTTCCATTTTAGATATCCATATGCTCACAACATGCATCAGTGCCTGCCAGTTCTTCCCTCTATAGTATCTGTAGTGCACAGATTCTGGCACCTTCTGGAGAAGCATGCATATGATGCAATATATGGGGTGCAGACAGCTTCCCACACCCTCAGTTCCTTCCTGCCAGGAAAGGAAGAGAGTGGCTCATGGCACAGACATGAGAAACATCTTGAAGATCAAGAAAACATACAGAAAAGAGTAACTGAGTACTTGCTCACGTCCATTCCATTTTAGGTGACCCCCAAGCAGTACCACTGGTGGTGGCTAGGAGTTCTTGGAAGTACAGACTGCAACAAAGCTCTGCCAAAATCACTGTCTCCTCTGGCTTGCAGGATGACAGCATAATAAATGATGAACACGAATACCAAAAGACAATGTTGCAGTCCTGCAGATGTCCTGGATAGGGACTTGTGCCAGGAATGCTAAAAAAGGATGCTTGAGCTCCAGTCAACAGGCCAACTATTGGCCGCAGCTAATGAGGTATATACGCAGGATGTGATTCAATTTGAAATCCTCTGAAAAGATACCAGAAGACCATTCGTCCTGTCTGCTGACAGGAAAAAGATGGATTGACTGGCAAAAGGGTTTTGTGCGCTTCAGGTAGAACACAAGGACATGTTGAACATCCGAATCGTGCACCTACCTTCTCATCATTGGTGAAGTGCAGCTTTGGAAAGAACACTGGAAGGAAGATGTCCTGATTGACATAAAGCACAGGACCACTTTAGGCATGAAGGCCAGATGTGGCTGCAGCTCAGCCCTGTCTTGTAGAATACATGGAGGCTCCTACATGGGGGCTTTAATATCAGATATTTGCCTCACTGAGGTAACGGCTACAAGGAACACAATCTTCCATGACGGAGGGTGGTGAGACCAAGCAGCCACAGGATCAAAGGGTGGGTCTATGAACCTAAAGACGACGAGGTTGAGGTCCCACTGGAGAACCAGGTCTTTTAGGGACCTGATTGACATGTCACATGAGAACACATGTTCCCTGGATGCCTAGTTGGAAGGGTGATATGGTGCACCTTGATGGAAAAAAGTAAAGGCCTTGGTGCTTTAAGGGAAGCAGGTAAACCACGATGGACTGCAAATATGACTGGGTTATGCTCCAATACCCAGCAGAAGAGCCTCTTCACCAGGTAAGTTGCTTTGTTGGAGGGCTTTCTGTTCTCCAAGATAAGCTGGTGTAGCGGAGTAGAGCAGGCCTGAGTTTCTGAGTTTGTCCATGCAGCAGCCGTGAGGTGAAGGAAGGTGAGCTTTGGATGCAGAAACCAACTGTAGTTCTGCAAGAGTAGGACTGGATGTGTGGGTAATGACCACAGATTAGCTACAGCTAGGATCCTTGAGCAAGCCAAACCAGTGCTTGCGAGACCACATTGGAGCGACCATGACGACTCATGCCACGTCTCTTGATATTTGACAGGTCTCTGCTGATAAGTGGGATTGGCAGGAAGGCAAACATCAGGTCTCCATCCCAGGCATCTAGAAAAGGTTCCCTGTCTGGGGCCTTGGAGAAAGCAGAACAGACAATGCTTTTGATTCTCTGTGTTCGTGTCTACACTAGTCCCAAACTTCGAAATGGCCACGCAAATGGCCATTTGGAAGTTTACTAATGAAGCGCTGAAATGCATATTAGCATGCGGGCGGCCGCGGCACTTCGAAATTGACGCGCGGCTCATCCCGACAGGGCTCCTTTTCAAAAGGACCCCGCCTACTTTGAAGTCCCCTTATTCTCATGAGCTCATGGGAATAAGGGGACTTCAAAGTAGGCGGGGTCCTTTTGAAAAGGAGCCCCGTCGGGATGAGCCGCGCGTCAATTTCGAAGTGCCACGGCCGCCCGCATGCTAATGAAGCGCTGAATATGCATTACAGCGCTTCATTAGTAAACTTCGAAATGGCCATTTGCGTGGCCATTTCGAAGTCTGGGACTACTGTAGACGTAGCCTGTGATAGCAAACAAGTCCATTAGACGCTAGCAGCAGAGTAAACCTCTCACCCAAGTAGTCAACCCTCTTATGATCCATATTTTGAGGATCTGGGCCTGGATGCTCCAGTTTCTCTCACTTGTCACCAAGTCCACAAGGGAGTTCAGGGCCAGGTGGAAATACAAGTATCCAAACCCCTTCATGAGGATGTAATACTTCCTTTCTTGCTTGCTTGAAGACTGATGGGAGAAGAGATGGGGAAGTTTGCAAATGCTCTGTGGAAAACCCCACCCCTTCACACACAGGGATTGCATCTACAGATTAGGCCACCCACGACCAAAATGTAAAACAGTCTGTCAGAGGGTTTCACCAACTCCTCTGCTCACTGCTACTCTCTTCAAGCAGCTGCTGGTGTGCCCTCGCACCATCCTGTGGCACTGTCTGTGATGGTCCTGCCAATGCCTCAGTGGGCAAGGATAAGGAAGCAAAGGCAGGGGGAAGGGTTAGCATTGCATCCTCAGCTTGCAGGCCTCCACTACAGCTGGGGGAGGCTTGTGGGCATGCTGGTCTGATCCTGCATCCAAATCAGTGGACGGCCGAGAACCTGGGGATGACCACTTCTTTGATGCCCTTATACAGAGTATTGAATAAGGGTCCTTAAGGAAACCTCCATGGATTCCAAAGCTGCCATGGTGTAGGCCAAATGTGCCCGGGAATCTTTCCATCCATGGGTGGAATAAATTCTGTTCATACACCAAGGCATGTGTGGATGTGCACTACCAGTAGAAACATGCTGTGAACAGTGGGTACTCTGCTAATCAGCTGGGTGACACCTGACTCTCTCCTGGGTAGCCACCCATGCACTCAGCTTACGGGGAGCACTGGTGCAGGCTATTAGCTCAGGAGACATGCATCAGCTGGTGCCACTGGAGGAACTTCCCTCCCAAACATGGCCAGGTGCATCTGGCCCAAGAAATCTGGTTTCTCTTGCCCTGGAAACCACTGCAGTGCATACAGGGTCTCTGAGTCCTCTCCCTGCCTACTTCCACATTGCTTGTAGCATGGGGACTGAAACTGGAGCTCTTGGTCTGTAGCTTTCTGCAAACTGCAGTGTTGATGTGATTTTGGTATCTCAGAGCCTGGCACAAAGGTCAATTCTAGGAGGAGTGCTCCTAATCTCATGCCTGTGACTTTTTCATCCTACACTGATTGGGCTTCTCCCAAAACACCTGAATCAACTTTGAGGGGTTGCTAATCAATATCAGTTTTGACAGCCATTACAAGGCTTAAAGCCTGGGGAGCAGGACATGTTCCATTCCTGGGTTAACTACCTACCTAAATACTTACAACACTAAGAGGAACCACTGGTTAAATAAATGCTTGTTGAGGCAAGGAGAGGTTCTAGAGAACAGTTGCTGGCAGTAAAGAGAAAGTGGGGAGCCAATACTGCCTCTTATACTGTGGCATGTGTGTGGCACTCCAGAGAGTACCAGAGCCAGTCCCCTATGGAAACCACAGAGAAAAACTTCTGGTACTGATGCATGTGGCAAGTACACACACCTAAATGGAATGGACATGAGCAAGCATTTGAAGAAGAATTCTAATGTAATGCCAATTGTGATAGTAGGGTTTGTGAGGCAGGCAAATGCCCAATAAGGACTAACCCGATACCTGCCATTAACTCTGAACCAAAACAGCTTTTAGACACTACCTACCTGGACTGAATTTCAGCCAGTGACTTAAAGCTAAAAACTTGTATCCTAATGACTTGAATTAGAGAGAGGTATATTTTTAAATGCATATTATATGCCATCTGCATGCAACATGATGCTTCAGTGATACTATACTACTAGCTTCATGCTTTCACTTACAAGCTGTACTTCTGGTATCAATCTTCACCAAGATAAAGAGAACAGTGTCCTGAAGAATACAGACTAGATGTTCCACAAGTAGTAAAAACAGATGTTCCTTACCCCTCACAATCAACTATTTCAGGACCTTCAAATGAAAAGGGATCAGTCTTGTCTGGCTCTGACTTCATCTTGTAGGTTTTTGTCAGGACTGAGTTAGTGAAGTAGTCATTGGGCTCGAAGTGGAACTCTAATGAGAAAGACTAAGAGAAAGTTCCATTATTATTTTAGTTTAAAAAAACCACACCCACCCCACAGTTGGACTACCAAGTTCTGAACAAATACAGACAAGAGGAAACTGAAAGGGAAGATAAATACATAAATACTGACTACACTAATAATTTTGAAGTGTAATAATTAACAGAAATAGGCTAGGATAATAGCCAAACTACATCAGAAAAGTTTAGATTATACTCTAATGCCTCAATTTAGGCATCCGTGCTCATTCTGCAGGAGCTGGTGACTTAAACACATGCTTTATTAAGATTACACATTCCGTTAACAGTTTAGAATCATAAAAGTGAACTAAACCTCTTCTCATTTTCATAGCCAGGGTTGTTAAATACAATAGCTACTTCTGGGGGAACAAGTGCAGCAGTATCACAGGCCCAGGAAACAGAGGATGGGAAGAAGGACTAGGAACTAGACACAGCCTCACTGGTTATTTTTGTACAGTAAGGTCTCAGAGTACGTGAACTCAAGAGTACACAACTCCACTCTTACACGGCTGACCCCAATTCCTACAGTAAACCCTGTAGCGTGATTTCCAGTTGTGCTTAACTCACTCCCCTTGCCCTGGGTCAACCCCCCTCAGCTCCATACACCCCTGGCTCAGCCTCCCTTCCCCACCAGCTCCACTCACCCCCCCCGCCACACACACAGTTGCTGCTCACCCCCCACCCCCGACTCTAGCTCACCACCCCTCAGGTGCGACTCTCGCCCAACCTCCCTGGCCCTACTTCAAACCCCCTGCTGGCTCACCCCTGACCCGGATCTGACACACCACCCCTCACAGCTCCAGCTCACCCACCCCCCAGCCCTGGTTTAAACTGCTCGCACTTGTTCAAACCCCTTGCACATGGCCCCAATTGCATCCTGTGGTCCCAGTTTAAACCACCCACATGCGGTTCTAGTTCAAGCCAGCCCCTCCTGCCCTGGCTCAACACCCCACACACAGTTCAACACCTCTGGTGGCTCAACTCTCCCCGGGCCCAGCTCACCACCCAAGCAGGGCTCCAGCTCACTACCCCTCCCCACAACAGATCTGGCTCAACTTCACCCCTCACCCTCCTGCAGCCCTAACTCACCCCAGGCTTATGTCCACCCACCTCCCACAGCCCCAAACCACTGCCAGGCTTAACCCTCCCCAACTGCCTTCCATCCCAATACTTACCTTTCTACTGCTTCCCCGGCTGCAGAACATGAGTTCTGCCGGTGGGGGGGGACAACACCCCATCTATGCAAAATCCAGGTTTACGCGAGGGCGCGTGGAACAGAACGCTCGTGTACTCTGAGACCTTACTGTATTTAGTTCTACGTTGAGCCTCCTTTTAAGGAGTTGCATCTTACTGATTTTGTGAAACTGAAAAAAGGTGAGGGGGAGACTCGTAAATGTAAACACTGCAGAGTTTGTATACACTCAGTTGGGGCTCTGGAAGTCAAGCTAGATTTTATCCGACACTGGTGATGACAAATAGAACCAGGTGCCGCCCCCTTTCCCTCCCCCGCAAAAACAAAAAAGAAAACCCCAACTTGCCAGAAAAAGCCTAGGGGAGCGAGAGAGGGGACGTGTGGGAAGAGGGCACTGAAATAATGTTAGGGTTGAGTTTACTTAATTGTTGTGGCCCAAAAGAGAGCAAGCCAGGAGGGAGTGAGAGAATCTAAAAAAGTTACACCATCCTCCACAAGAATCTTCAGTATCAACAAGAGATTATATTCCTTTAACTACGCTTTTTTAAACTGCAACAGCTGCGCTATGGTCACATACTAACATTCCAGGTAGTTTCGTTAACTTGTCAATTTGCAGCTTATGCCTCTAAAGCAGACAAACTTCTATTAGAACATGGTAATTCATAACATACGTAGACACATACTTTCTTTAAAAAAATAGTAGTGAAGTTACACCTCACATAGTGCTATTAGTGTTACGCTGGGGAGTCCTTTTTTAGGCAGTCACTATTATAAAAGATCAGAAAACAGTTTTCCTACAAAAAGTTTTTTTTTTTTTAAATGAAATTTGTTCCCAAACCTAGAAGAGACAGAGTCTGTCAGTCTTCTACTATGGGATTTAATATAGCACTGGAATGGAACCCATTACCAGGAAGATACTGTCAACAGGTTACGAACAGTGCAAAAAACAAGAAAAGAAGTCCAATGGTGGAATCTGACCAGCCCTGAAAATTGTAACATTACTGTAATTTTGTTTAAGCTATTCTAGACGACAGAAAGTTGAGTGACATGAGGACATTATTTGCAGGACAGAATAGTTATCAAAGTTCTCTGAACTACATTTAAGAAGTTTTATTTTGATAAACAGAAGCACCCTTTAAAGGGCTGACTAGTTTGCTTCAGAGCTCAAAATACAACACACCAACTTTGAGATCTTGTATATTTGGTTGGCAGGCAACAGAGCATTTTGCATGTGGTATTATACTTGTACAATCACTATGAATTATTTTAATTTTACAGAACCATGGGCACCTCACAGGAGGTTATTTGCCAACTCTTCCTAAAAATTAAAGCTTTTAGGAAAAACCATCTTTTTTCTTAGTTGTGCTAAAACACAGCAAGTCTGCTGTGTATACATAGCCTTTACCATGGACAACTGCACTGTCACTCAACATAAACGACCCTGGGGGCTTAGGGGAAGGTGGTCCAGCACAGCTGAGCTGGAGCATCCCCACCTGCAGCACTCCCAGGGCAGGCTGCTGCAGACAAGAAAGTTACTCACATTGTGCAGTAACAATGGCTCTCTGAGATGTTCCCCTGCAGGTGCTCTACACAGGAGTCAGCACATCCCAAATCGGAAAACTTTTCAGAGCAGTGCCTCCTGCATACACCGCACCTGCACACTCAGCGTATCGAGCTGCTGTCACTCCGAGGAGTGTGTGCACAGTGCAGTCCTCATCTGTTCTTTTCTACCTGACACCCCCGTAGCCTCTGAGCAGACGGGAGGATGTGAGGGTAGTGGAGCACCTGCAGGGAAACATCTTAGAGAACCATCATTATTGCACAAGGTGAGCACCTCTCTTCTCCTTCAAGTGGTCCCTGCAGGGGCTCCACTCAGGTAACTCCGTAGCAGTACCCATTTGGTGGATGTGGGTATTGGAGTCTTACATGGATGGAGGCAGGACATCTGCCAAAGCTGGCGCAGGTATCAGCCCCTTTTGTAAAAAGTAGTCCTGTGTGAACATATGGTGTGAAGACCACATGGCTGCACTACAGATGTACATTATTCAGGAAGCCTGTCGTCGTAGCCATCACCTGTGTGGAATGAGCCCAGATAATCTGTGGTGGCTGTTTGCTTTGGAGATGGTATGCGTGGTGTATGGAACCCGCACTCCACTTGGATAAGTACTGTGCCAAAACACCCATTTCTGCACGAGGCCCCAACCACACCACAAGGAGTCTGTTCAATTTCTGGTTGCTCTAGGTAAAATGCAACTACCTGCCTTGCATCAAGCATGTGGCACATAGCGCCTTTTTGGAGGAGGTATAATGTTTAGGAAAGCAAGCAGGTTAACTAAATGGGTTTGTTTATATGACAGTTCGTTATTACTTTCAGAAGGAACTTTGGATGGGGCCTGAATATTACCTGGCCCTTGGTGAAAGTAAGCTCCACCATGAGGGCCAAAATTTCTCCTACCCTTCTAGCAGATGTTATATCCAGTATGAAAGCCAGCGTTATAGATAGGTATCATGTAGATGTAGTGGCAAATGGCTCAAAGGGTGGTCTGGTGAGTGCATCTAGAACAAGATTCAGGTGCCATGGTCGTACCAGAGGGCACAGATTCGGATGCCTTTTCTGTAAGTCTGAGAAATCCGTGACATTTGCAGTTGTGAGGAGTTGAAGAGGTTTATTGTTGGGAAACCTCATTTGTGGAAGATCGAGAGGTGTTGGTCTAAGAACTATCTGCTCAATCTGTCAGTCCTCACGTTCTGTTAACCCCAACAGCGATGTACATACTGGGACATTTGATTTTTGATGGAGCAGTTCCAGAATCTGAGGGGTTCAGCACATAGTGTGATCAAGCACCCCCCCGCTACTGACTGACACAAAAAGTGGGTGTGTTGTCTGTGAGAACATGGATAGCTTTGCCTCTTAGAGGAAGGAAACGGCCACAAGCCCTGCGAATTGCCCTGAACTCTAGGATATGGATATGAAAGTGTCTCTCAAGCTGGGCCCATGTTCCCTGTATTGAGGTTGGGCCAGTGGGCCACCCATCCCATAAGCAATGCATCTGTCTTTATAGTCACTGAAGGGTCTGGTCAGTGGCAGGGTATACTGAGGAGGAGATTGGATGGGGATGACCAGCATTCGGGAGAATGCAGCACTAGGGGCTTCAAGAGACTGTGAGGTTGGTACGTAACTGTGTGCAAGCCAATGTTGTAGGCAGAGCATGTGTAGTCTCACAAACAGTACTGTAAATGTTGTGGCAGTCATGTGCCCCAATAATTCAAGGCCTGTCCAGGCCATGGAGAAAGGGGCCTGCCTGATCAGGTGAACAAGAGTGTCCAAGTTTAACAGTGCCCCAGTGAATTCTGACTTTTGTATGTTAATAAGATGGCCATGTCAGAAAAAACATTCCCTAGTAGTAGCTGTCATAAAAGTAGTTTGTTGGTAGGTAGGGCCCTTGGTAAAAAGGTCTCAGGCAGATATGAAAGGCAGCCTTGGGATACACTGGATTTATGAGGCGCTTGCTCAGACCCCTGACCAAAACTTTAAATTTGTTGAGAGGTAGAGTGATTCGTAGAGGAATGGTTTTGCTAAGTCCTCCTCCTGTTGCAGCATCACTTGGCCTTCTTATCATATGGCCTCTGTTGCTGGTAATGGTTATAGTGCCTGGGCCTATGGTAGGAAGTGTACCTGCATCTCCTATGCAGTGGGGTATACATCCCTAAAACAAAAGAAACGCCGCTCAAGAATCTTTCATTGAGTGTAGAATCTCACCTGTGTTATTAGGAAAAAGCTGCTCTCTTTCAAAGGGAGATCCTTCACCCTTGCTTGTCATTCTCTTGGGATACAGGATGACTGTAGCCACACAACTGTGGTAACGTCCACAGAGGACTGGAGAGCTGTTTTGGCAATTGACAAAACCACCTTAATGATATACTGGAGGAGAGACTGTTGTCAGAGAGGTCCTGTAATTTGGCATAATTAGTATGACTAATTGGCTAGAAGAGCTGTATAAGTTTGATATATAAAACTGGAGCATACCAAAAGAGTATACTCTACGGCCAAAAGTGTCCAGCCACTTATGCTTGCTGTCAGTGGGTGTAGATTTAAATTGTTGGCTCTTAGTCTTGTGATTTACAGAGTCAACTACTAGTGAGTTTGGTTGCGGATAGGAAAAAAATATTCTGTCTTCTCTATGGACAAAATATTTCCTATCTGCTCTGCTGTCTGTGGGCAAAATGATGCTGGATTTTTTCCACAGAGCATCTGAAGGCTCAAGGATAGCTTCGTTAATAAGTAGTACTATTTTTGAGGATGCTGTGGGTTGTAATATAGTAAGCAATCTATATTGTTTATCTTGAAGCTCTTGTAATGGGATGTCTTGTGATAGGGCTACTTGTTTAATAACTCCTGAAATTGCTTCAGACCATCTGCTGGTGGAAAGGGCAAGATCTGGAACACTGCTTCATCTTGCCTAGATGTAGGCCCCTGTGGGGGAGCTCTCTGAGTGAGTGACGTAAGTCATCTAGCTCATTGGAAAATGCTTGGGAGATTACTAAAGGGGGATTGGCAGGTGTGGAGCATGCAGAGATTGTGAGCAAGTGCCTGGAGATGTGTTGACATTGAAGTGCAGAGGTAGTGTGTCTTGAATGGTAAGTATGAAAGGAATGTGGTTGGTAGCCTTGCCATGCATCCCAGCAACCCCACTGAGGTGGGAACAGATGTGGGGAATATATCCATAGCTGGTTGGCCCAAATGGGACATGGAGGAAAGAAATGTCCCTGTATGGATGCCAGGAAGCTTGTGATGGGGATGGAGATAAGCAGCCTGACAAACGCTTGCTCCTATATCAGGTATCATAATCAGATCTTGGGGACAGCAGCGTAGAGTGTGGGGCATTTTGCGGGATATTAGTGTGCCCTTGTGTTACGAAGTGTGGTGAAGAAGCTAGTGCTCCTGTGTCAGGCTAAGTTGTTGTTTTTTTTTTTTTAAAATAGGTGTTGGATCTTATGCAGTGCTCTTCTGTATTATGGTGCCAGTTCTATCACAGAGGCAGAGCTAGCAGGAGCTACCAGTGCAGGCACATGTAGCTTTTCCAGAGCTGATGCCTCAGTGCCAACTGATGCGGCTCGCTTGCTCTCTGACCCAGTTTTTCTGGCTGAGGTGAACTTGCATTTCTCTGCAACACCAGATGTTGATGGCACCAGGGAACATGAGGCTATGGGCGACGCTGATACAGAGCGTGCTGATGAAGCTGTTGTGGCTTGAGAGTTTTTGCAGGGTGATAAAGTTGTCCTGTCAGAGAGCTTTTACGGCACCTGTATCTCCTCTGGTTTGTCCCTTGGCAGCAGAGACTTTTCCCAGAGCACAACCTTGAGCTGTGCTTTGAGGTCTTTTCTCGCCCCTTGCCAACATGTTCAGGCAATGAGGGCACTTATTCACTGAGTGAGACTAAGGCATTTTACACAAGTCACATGCCCATCAGAAATGAGCACTAAGCGTCTGCATGAATCACATTTCTTTACTCCGGGGAAACCCAGCATGCCAAAAAAGAATGGAAAAAAAAAAAAAGCTGCTGTTGTTGCAGTGCCGTGGCAGCGCCAACTGCCCCCTCGCCCCTGTAGTAACTGCTAAGAAGGTAAAAACTTAAAAATATGAGGTAAAGGATTAAAGCTAACAATGAATTCCATCCCCCCAAATCAGACTGCAGAGCAGGTCTACTTCTGTCTTCACCCTGGGACAGATGAAAAGGAATTGACAAGGGCTGCACTGCACGTGCACTCTACAGAGTGGCAGCAGTTCGAGATGCTGAGTGCTCCGGGCGGCTGCACTGCTCCGAAAAGCCTTCTGATCAGCGACACTGGGACGTGCCAACACCTGAGTGGAGCACCTAGAGAGACCACTTCTGGGGAAGGGGGATGGTCCAACCACACTGGAATGCCCCCCTCTACCAGGAGGGATGCTCCAGACAAGCCAGCCCAGCCCCCAGAGTGCTGCAAGTGGTGGCGCTCCAACCCAGCCAGAGCAGCCTCGTCCAAGGCATTGGTCCATTCCAACAGCCTCCCCAGACACACCCCTCTTGCCCCACACAATCCATTTAATCAGTTAACTGATTACACCTAGCATTTAACCAGATAGCCAGTTAAAACAGATTTTAACATACCTACATTGATTTCTTTATTTGTGGAAAGAATAATTGCTCCAATGCAATGACCAGTATCTGATTCTTATTGATTTGTTAGAATATTAAATGTGGCATAAGAAGCTGTTTCTATTTTTCCAATACAAAAAACTTCACTTTTTTAAACCTAATTAAAGTTGGAGGGAAAAAGAACAGAGATGACGGTGGTGATAAAGATTGGCTAGATTACAAGGTTACTGTAGGAAAACTACTGAGAATCTGTTTTTGGTTCTCTGTGCCTTAAATATTGAGTCTGTTCTGGTCTGGCTATGGTCTGAAGAAGTGGGTCTGTCCCACGAAAGCTCACCTAATAAACTATTCTGCTAGTCTTTAAAGTGCTACTTGACTGCTTTTTGTTTTGATACTGAGAATCTGTGCTAAGAACCTGAAGCTTAGTATCTTTAATCAGAACAGTATATCCCATGTGTTAACACTGAGGACTATAAGGAATAGGAAAGGATCAAAAACATTGAACTACTGCCCACCACTACTGTTTACTATAAAAATTGGACAGTACTTACCATAGGCTGTCCAGGTTCAGAAAACTTCACTTTAATATCCTGCAGATGTTTTAATATTGGCTCATCATATTCCTAATGAGAGAGGAAAAATCTGAGCAGGCAGTATTCTGAAAAGCAAATTTTATCTGAAGTTGCTCACTTCAGAACAGTGAGCTATGCAGAATCTAGGAACTTGGTCATAAGTTTGTAGTAAGTTTGAAATTCAGATTCAAGTTCTCTGAAATTATTCACACTCATTTATTGAGCTCTCAGTTGTTGAAATCTGTCATCTGAACTTTGAAGTTAAAGTTGCCATCTCCTGGGGTAGCATGTGACTGAAAATTTAACTTCTTGAAAGATGAATGCTTCAATTACTACTTCTACTGCTAAACAGAGGCCTGACATGACAGATGCATATAAATGATTAGTTTTAGGAGATTCTTCCAAAATATTAAACACAGTTAATAAGAAAAACTAGATAAGGCAGAATGCCAGAAAATGTAGCAATATACAAGTCCAGTCTAATACAGGTACAGCTAGTTTAAGTACTTGCTCAAGATATCCTTAATTTATACAACTATCTAAACCTGCTTGAAATAATTATGGCAAAACCATGTGGGCCATTGTTTTGTGAGTAGAATGTGAATCTATACTCTAATGCAGTGGGGCCCAACCTGTGGCCCATGGACCAGAATCCAGCCTGTGGAGCCATCGTATCCAGACTGTGACACCAGTCGTGCCGCCATTTTTAAAAAGGGGGAAGACTGGATCTGAGCCACATGTGGCTTTTTAAAGAAGACATTTGTGGCTCACACCACTGCCACCTGACTCCTTCTGCCTGCCTTGCTGAAAGCACAGTACTTGATTTAATTGGTTTGACAGCCATTAAAATAATTGAAGTCCTATTGCTTCAGAGTGGCAGGGCACTGAGAGCTATCCCTGTCATGCGCCTCTGAGTAATAAAATGCTCAGAGCCATGGGAGCGCTGGGCGGTGCTCTGTACACAAGCCCCTCCCCAGCGCTTGGAGAGAGAATCACATGGCAGCAGCTCTGGTGAGACAGCAGCTTTTTTTTTGTGGGAGGGTGGGGGGTTGCCTGGCTCTGGAGGATGAGAACAGGGATTGGTTTAAAGCACGGAGCTGGGGGATGCAGGACTCGGGGGACTGGGTTAAAGTAGAGGGCTGGGGCTGCCTGGCTCTGGAGAGGAGGTTGGGGAATTTGCCTGAAGAGGGTATTTGAGAAAGGGGTACTTTATATAAAAGGCTGAGAAACACTGGAGTAGAACTCAATTTAATTGCTTTAAGAGCTGGCAGAAGGGATCTGGACATTAAACCAATTAAACTGAGTCCTATTTTTTTCAGCGTGGCAGACAGCTGCCCCTGCTCCAAAGTTTGGGGGACTGTTTGGGGCTGCAGAGACTCTAAGGTTGGAGGTGGGGGCTATTGTCTTCAGCACCCAGCACATGTTAAAAAAAAAAATTGCCAGGTGGCCACTGATGAGAAGTGGTTGCAAATGCCTGCTCTAATGGACAATGAAGCAGTACATGGAATACCAGTTTCCAAAACAGCTTAGATCAAAAACTAGCTTAGTAACACAAACTACAAGTTATCTTCAAGGAGTTTTATTTCAACAAAAATGACAAAGGATTCTCAAGTACTGCAAGCTCTTGATTACTAACATCTTCCTCAAGTATAATCTAGTAATGGAAGGGATGGCCAAAGCAGGTGTAATTTATATGCAATAATTAAAAATAACATTTTCCAGAGGGAATTAACTTACCTGTACCAATTCACTTAACATATCTACATTTCTAAAGATTGTAAACCAGAAGTCTGGAATTCCTTTGGGATTGGCCTCTGCGGCTGTTGCTTCTCTCTCTTCTATAACTACTTTGTTTTTGAGGTCTCCCTATGAAGTAAACATAGCCTTGCTTAAGAAAAGTGCTATCTCTGTACTTAAATGCCTTAGTGTAAGTTCAGTAGAACATGAGTTACAAATACCAGAGAGTTATAAACTGACCAGCCAGCCATTTGGAACCAGAAATATGCAAAACACACTTAAAAAGGAGCAAACACAGTACTGTTTTAAACAAACTACTAAAAAAGCAAAGGAAAAAGCAGCTTTTTCTTCTGCATAATAAAATTTCAAAGCTCTATTACATTGCTGAGGTGTAAACTTTTCAAAGAACTATAAATGTTTTGTAGAGTTACAAATATTACAGTTACAAAACCTCCATTTCCAAGGTGTTCACAGTAGTGATGTAAAATCCCATTTAATGAGTTTACTGGTCTACCATTAAATAGGGGAGTGAGGGCAGCTTGGGAGGCAGGCCCAGCTTCAGTCAGGCTGCACCGATCTCCACCTGCTTGGCCAATAGCTGCCTGCAGCATGCTTTGTATTGGGATAAGACTTGCTTTCTAATACACTGCAGCAAAGTCTGAGATCTGTTTGTCAAATCTGTACTCAGCACTAAAAGCTAATTATGTCCCCCAAAATAAAGAACAGCCAGCCAGTCAGTCAGCCAGCCTTCTATTACTTTGGTGATTTATGTAGCATTGGAATGGAACCCAGTAGCAGAAAGATACTGTTAACAGGTTACGAACAATGCAAACAATAAGGAATAACAGCCATTGAACAGTATTGGTTGATGGCAATATACTGGCGTTAAAGCTCATAAGGTTTATGAAAATTAGTTTCAAATTGAGACTTTCAGGCACGAAGTGATCACCATGATTATCCTGCCTGACTTCATAAACACTATAGGCTATACAACCTTAGCCAGCCACTCCTGTATAGAACTTCGGCTTCTGGATGAGTTTCTGAAGTCCCTGAATCTTCATTTAAAGACAAAAATCCAGAACAGACATACACCTGATAAAATTACTTGTGGTAATTCCAAGCCATCCCCATCTAAACAGCTTGTCTCGATTGCTGGAGACACTGTCTACAATGGCACAAGGCAATCCATGCCTGCTGTTAGTCTTGTAATATCATCCCTCTTCCACAGACTTATGAGATTGTCTTAAAACAAGTTTGGTTTTTTTGCCCTCCCTTAGGAAGGCTACTCCAGTACTTCTAACCACCAGAGGATTGAAACCTTTGTTTAATTTCAAGCCTGGTCCCACTGATGGCCAGTTTACACACATTTGTTCTTGTGCCAATAGCCCTTTGAAACATGGAGAGGACTGACTTAAGCTGAGTCTTAAATATTTTTGATTAAGAGAAAATTAAAAGCAAACTGAATTAGGATTTTTGAAGACTGAAGTATGGGTTTGTCTACATAAACCTTCAGTTCAACGACAAAGTAGAACGTACGCCACACTGGCCAAATATCTGCGTGGACACCACTGACACGCATTGATGGATAACATGTTTTGATCTTGTCCTCTTTGGAAAAAGGACAATAAGAAAGAGCATTAACAAAACGTTACTATAGGTCAGAGTCCAGACAATTAGTCCAAAGCAGGCTAGAATGGGGTACATTCAATTCACATTCAAACTTGCCATGACCTAACTGTTCATATAGACAAGGGCTATAGTTCAGGAAGTTCAGTCCAGGCTTGCACTTATTACATCAGTTGTCTTTGAAATCCTAGATTTCACATAGACTAAAGATAGTCTTTTTCAGATCATCAAATTTCAACCTATGCATTAGCTTGTTTCTACTCACAGCTAGTTTTTCCTCCTCCTCATTTTCACTGTCCCAGTTTGCCTCTGCATCCGTAGGTTCAACTTCACCAACGACAAAGTCCCTTCTCTGCACAAGAGAATTATACATTTAATGGAGGAAAACATTAAAAGCTGCCATTAAAAATTTAGTCCAAACAGCCAGGAGATGCTATAAAAATAGAGTAGACAAAAATTATTGCTTGTGAAACTACAAGATCAATTCTCTTCCACATGACTCCAAGCTTTTTTTTTTTTTATAAAAAGGAAAAAACAGAAAAACAAGTGATTCACTAATAGGATTGATGAGTATAAAGGCAGCAGACAACTTAATGGTTAACAATAAGTTAAACACAAAATGAACAAAGCAGAACCAAATATATTTAAAATGAAAACAAAAAAGTCAATTGTCTATCTTGTCTTACTACAATTTCAAATAGGATTCACTGAATGTCAGCAAAGCACAAAACTTTTAGCTCATTAACTTTGGCTATAAAGGTTGTGAAACACAGTATCAGTCTTCCGACTCTTGCAGAACAGTCAGGGTATATCTGCATGTTAAACCACTACAGCACCACAGCTATAGCGATAACACTTCTATGAAGATACTATCTATGGTGACAAAGGCTTTTCCCCATCAACCCAGCACTCTCTATGTGCTCCTCTACTAACATCATATATGCCATCATGTGCCAACAATGCCCAGATGCTTTGTATATTGGACAGACTTCTAACTCCCTTAGACAAAGGGTTAATGGGCACAAAACAGACATCAAAACACTCCAGATCCACAAACCAGTCAGTCAACATTTTAATGGAATGGGTTAATGACCTAAAGGTATGTGCGTTACTGAAGAAGAATTATTGCACCGTTCTGGAAAGGGAAACAGCCGAGCTGGCTTTTATATTCAAATTCGGCATATTAACACATGGTTTAAATTGTGACGGGAACTCTGAGTCACTATAGGTGCTCATCTGCATACTTGGCTCAATCTAATTCTTGACCTTCCCCCAGACCCCTCCACTCTCCGATTTGCTCACCTTGATTATCTTTTTCTGATTTGTCCTCCTTGCTTACTGTTTTTGGTTCTCTGTGCCTTAAATATTGAGTCTGTTCTGGTCTGGCTATGGTCTGAAGAAGTGGGTCTGTCCCACGAAAGCTCACCTAATAAACTATTTTGCTAGTCTTCAAAGCGCTACTTGACTGCTTTTTGTTTCTTTACAATGGGAGTTAAACCAACCTAACAACTGCACAGCTCAAAGGTGTGAAGTTGTCCTACCCTCAGGTCAGTATGTCACTTCATTTCCTACTACAGGCCAGACATTAGCAGCACTTTTGCTAAAGAGAGTCTTCAAGAGGGGAGTTGAAAGTGTTTTGCATAAAAGAGCCAAATCCTCAGCCGTAGCAGAGAAAAGATAGGAGCCTGCAACAAAGGTATAAGATTCATTTTTCCTGCTAGCTGTGCACCAGACAGGTTCCCCTAATTAACTCTGAAGCACCCTAGTGGCCGAGTTAAAACTGGCAACAACACTGGACACTGAAATGACAGCCAAAGATCAGTGGGGTTAGTGAAGTACCAGCCAGGCTCACTTGGCCAGCTGCAAGGACAGGTGATGCCAAACCAGCATACTATCTCTATCACTGGAAGATTCCCCTACACTAGTGTGAGCCTCCTTAGGCTCTGCCAAGGTTCCGGAATAGAGAAGCTGTTTTCAACCCAAGAATATACCCCCTATTAGAAACTGGAGTGTTTGTAATATTGTCCAGGTTAGGAAATTCAGGGTCACAGGTATCAACTTTGGGAGTTTGCAACAGGCCATAAGTTCTCTGGTCACATTTAAGAGAACATGAAGTTGTAATTATATTGATTATACAGAAAAATACCTTATTCTATAAAGAAAATGAGTTCACATTAACAAAAGATGAAATTGTCTCCAAAGAGTGAGGTATAAGTAACATAGTGAAAGGTCTTAGCTCCACTAGGAAAGGCCCTGTCTTCACACTGAGGAAAGTTTCAGCTGGTTTCTAATTATTGAAAATAAATAAAATCAATTGTGACCTTTGAATATTACCACAGCCTCAATAGTTTTGTTAATGTTCTAATTTTTTTTTTTTAACAAGTTTTTAAAGTGAGGAGGATGGAATCTAGAAAAGTTGCTGAAACGTACTAATAAATCCCAGAGGTCAAGTTTAAGATCTCACACACTACATAATTTCCAGGCATAAACGAAGGTAATTCATGAACCTGACAGACTTTCAAAAATACTGCTTTGTTTTGTTAGCCTGCTGTATTCCTTCACGGGGTTTTGTTAGGTTGTACATATAATGGATAATCAAGAAGTCTGCATCAAGAATGTCTTAGATATGCTATTGCAACTGCTTTAGAATCCTATATGTGGGCAAACTGTCCCTAAGTCTTGGAGTTTTAAACATAGTAGTCCCTCAAGTTACATGAGGGTTGGGTTCCCACACACCCGCGCATAACTCAAGTTTTGCTAAGTTGTGGGGGCAGCTCCTTTCCCCCTGGCCAAATGCACATCGCGGCCAGGGAAGCAGCAGGAGTACCTGGAACTCCTTTTGAAAGGTAAGACCTGGGGTGGGGGCAGTTGCAGAGAGTTTAATTGAGGTTCGGGATGCTGAGGGGGTGGGGTGGGGGGATTTAAGCCAGGGCCACAGGGGACAGGGGGTGGTGTGGGATTTTGAGTTTTGCTTAACTTGTGTTAATTCCAATTAAGCGCAACCCAAAATTATGCATTTCAAGTGCTTACTGTACAATCGGGGAGCAGAAATGAGTGTGTCATACTGCTCTCCAGCAGCTCCCCTCTTCGCAGTTGAAGGTGTAACTAACTTTAGCCTTTATCACTGGAAGCACACTTTTTACAATATGGAACATTTAGAACGTCAGCCCTTCTCTTCTAATCTTACTAGACTGGTAATACAAGCTTCTCTTTAAAATAGCTAGAGGGGAAAAAAAGAAATGAAAAATTCTTTATATTTTATTGTTCTTTATTTACCCCCAAAAGAAGTCAGAGAAAACAGTTTTGAAAACATCTTTATAGTATACCTACCTTATCAAAAAGCGGTTGATAGAGGGCTGCATATTTTCTCTCTAAATCATGAACTTCTTCATAAAATTTAGCTTCTATATGGGCACACTTCACCTGGAGTTGTTTCAAGGCATCAATTCTTCTTTTTACTGCTTTTGGTAAACTAGAAAAAAAACCCAGCTTCTTCACATCTAACAGTCATTGTGCAGTACCGAGATAACCTCTTTAGCCATAGTCAGGTTTGGGTTAGCCATAAACTAATCACCATGCATATGCTTATTCCTCTTTAAATAGGCATTTAAAAGCTTTTCTTATTCATGTTGTCCTTGATACTATTATCTTCCATCCCCTGGATAAACCACCTCCCCTATATTTCAGACAGAAGAACATGCACAAACTTTTACTTAAAAAAAGATGTTAACAGTTATGTCGACTGGTCTGTGGGAAATTGTGTATTTTGTAGGGAAAAACAAGTGTTCATGGGCTGCCCTGCGAAATACATACACTTACAAAAGAACCACCAGGTTCCTAGATAGGAACCAAACCTCCAAAAGCTTCCTTGGACAGATTAGCCTGTTCTTAGTTTCACACAGAAGCTCAAGAAACACTGAGACCTTTATTCAGTATCCAAGTTCTGAATCTAGAGAATTCAAGTCAAGCATGATCGAGTGAGGAAAATAGATTATGACAGAAGCAGAGAAGGGGAACTGAAGTTTGACAAACAAATCTGAGGCTGGGTCTACACAGCAAAGTTATTTCAAAGTAACAGCCATTATTTCAAAATGCCTATCCTAGCATCTACACACTTATTTTGAAATTGGTAAACCTCTTTCTACAAGGAATAATGCCTATTTCAAAATAGTTGTTAAGGCAGGGAATAGAGCCTATTTCAAAATAAGACAAAAGTGCATTCAATGGCTCTATTTTGAAGTAGACTGTGTGTGTAGACACTGTATTGCAAGTGTTATTTTGAAATGCATTGTGTATAGCAGCCTTATTCCAAAAAGCTATTTCAGAATAGCTTGTTTAAAACAAAACTGCTGGGTAGAAAAAACCCGAGAGAAGTTAAACTGAACACTAGAAGTAAGCCACTCTGCTATTAGGATATTTTAGTGTAATAGTTTGTGGAACTGATCTAGAGCAATTTGAGTTATCCTCTGTAGAATTATGCCATTGCACCACCTACTGATACAGCACAACTCCTTACTCTGCCATTTCTATTTTTCTGACTCAACAGTAACTCTGGTCTATTGTCAGTCTTGCTGAAAGTCTGACATGCACTGTACTTACGTTTCAATATAGCTTGAAGGAGTGCGAGATGAATTGTCAAGTCGGTCTTGCAGAGCTGCCAAAACTTGTGGATTTTGCATCACTTGATCTGCTAGCTTTTCTATCAAAATAAAAACGTTAATAGAAATCTGATTATGTTGAAATTATTTAATGTAGCACCAAATTATTGCCAGTTATGCAATATTACTGAACCTCTGAATCATATCTATAATCTCTGCTGTACTGAACTGTTCAACAGCAGCAACTTTGGTTCAGGCCCAAACCAGAAAAAGATAGTGATGGGAAGGAGAAGGCACATATAGAAACCCAGAATCAGAAATGTAACAGCTGAAAGGACTTCAAAAGTCATCATGTTTAGCTCCCTTTGCTGCAGAAGTACCAATAAACTTAGACCATTCCTAACAGGTGTTTATATAACCTGTTTTTAGAAACTTCCAAAAATAGAAATTCCACATCTCCCTCACGAGCCTATTCCAAATTTTAATTTATGCTTACACTTAGTAACTAATTTAGATCTTACTTTGGCAGAATAAGTCATTTACTTTTTATTCTACATTCAGGAATCATGGAGGACAAATCATCATTCTCCCCTTTATAAACATACTTTTAATACACAAATGAGGCTGAATAAACATGCCCAGGCCTGAAGCTCCCCTCAACTTTTCCTCATAAAAGTCAGGTTTTCTAAATCCTTTCGATTTTCTGTTGGTCTCCTACACACCATATACACTTTGATCATGTTTCCTTAGATCTGGCATCCAGAATTGGACACAGTACTGCAGATGGGGACTCACCAGTGCCATGCAGAACAGGGACAAGTACCTTCAACCACATACATGATGTAGTCCAGTTAAACTCCAGAATATATTTTATATACAGTAAACCCTCAAAATGTGCAATTTCGAGTTCTGCTTAACTCGCATTAACACAAATGAGCTCCCTCTGACCCTCGAAATCCTGCTCCCTCTGGCCCTATCTCAACCTCCCCCCTGCCCCTAGTTCAAATCCCCTGTGGCACAGTTTGCCACCTGTGCAAAGCTCCTGCTCACCAGCACCCCTGCCCCGTGTGGGTCCAACTCCACCCCATCCCCACATGGTTCCGGCTCACCCTCAGCGTAGCTCCAGCTCAATTCCATACCCCACCCCCCCAGCCCTAACCCCCCCCAGGCTTAACCGTCCTTGCCCCTTCCCACAGCCCCAACCCACTGCCAAGCTTAACCCTCCCCAACCCCAGGATTTACCTTTCAAAAGGAGCTCCAGGTGCTCCTGCTGCTTCCCTGGCTGCCAAATGTGTGTTCCGCCCGGGAGCAAAAAAAAAAAAAGCCACTCCACCAATTCATGCAAAATTTGATTTATGCAAGGGAGTGCAACCCTCATATAACTAAAGGAACTAGTGCGTGAGTGCGTGCGTAGGTACACGCTTTACAGCTGATTCACATTAGTCATTTTCATTCAATCTGAGATCCACTATAATCCAACATGCTTTTCAGCAAGACCAACACTTTAGTCCCCATTTCATATTTGGGCATTTGAATTTCTCTCCTCCTTAAGTGACGTGCTCTATTCTCACATTATTACATGTACTTTAATTTCATCTACAAGTGTCTGCAATCCCTACTAGGTTGATGTAGTCTGCACATTTTATAAGCATCTCCACTCCATTATCCAAGTCATCAATAAAAATACTGACTAGTTACAGATGCAGAATTGCTCTTTTTTGCATACCCTGACTAGATTTATATTTCCTTTGACATCAAACCACTGATCAGTAAACACCTGAGTATGTTCTATCCACCAGTTTGCTCACCTTGTAGCTATTTCATGTAGACCACATTTTCCTAGTTTGCATATGAGGACATAAGGATACTAAATGCATCTTTTCCAGTTGAGAATAATGGCCAATCTTTGCACTCAAGGGTCACAGAAGCAACAGCGCAGGCTGGATTCATAGTTTTGCCTTAATAGGAAGGGCAACTTTCAGGTCCCCCACCCTCTGGTTGAGCAAATTTTGAATAGGAAGACAGAACTGCTGTGTTATATTTTTGGCCATGCTGTAAACTGTGGCTGTCCTTGAAAAGAGTAGAAAGGTTTCAGTGATGCAGAATGTAGAAGACTGGCTTTTGCGCTTGTCACGGTGCTTGACCATTGCACTGGCCATTTTTCCTTTTGAAACAATTCAAGGTTCTAGTTACAATTTAACAAGCTCTTGACATGGTATGAGACCCAAATACCCTCAAAGACCCTGTTTTCTTGCGTTCCACTGTGGGAGTTCCATTCTATTGCATAGCTCCCAAAGTCAAACTGTGCTATGGGAAGCAGCAGGTGCTCTTAATAGAAAAAAAAAATATATGCTTTTTAACTCGCCCTCTAGTTGCCTATTGAGATTTAATAAGACAGTTTATGGCTTCCAAAATCTTGGAAAGATTCTTGGTTCAACTTAATAGCAGGGATAGGCAAATCTGACAAAGCACTTGTTTTCCTCTGAATAAAAGCTGCATGCATATATATGTTTTGAGCCTATTCTGGTGCTTGGTGCCGGCCCCAATCTATTTGTAAATTTACCAAAAATACCTAAGAAAGAAATTTAATATTGTGATGTCAGTACTGCACCCATATTATGTAATGCCAGAACTGAAGTTGCCTGCACAACCTTAATGCATCTGCACAGATTAAATCTTTCAGCTGAAATCTGGTTTAAAGATTCAGCCCAAATACGTCTCAATAAACAAAGGACATTCTTTAGCAAAAGCACTTCAAGCATATTCAAAATCGCACATAGTAAAGAACTGTCCATTTAAAATGTTACATAATCTTTGAAGATATGCAACTAATTATCTTCAAATGCAAAAGAAACTTGCAAGAGCTATACAAGCCAAGTCTGACATTTCTATTTTATTTAGTTGCAAAAAGCTCTGATGAAAGGTAAGGGTTTTCACTCTTGAACAGAACTAAATCAACTGAGTTGGTCAAAATCCAAACTCCCTTCACTGTTTATGGTACATGGAAAGTTTTGCCCATAAAGAATGAGAGTTATGAGCAACTGGAAAAAGAAACGTTAATTTAGAAACGGCCTCTCAACCCTAACTATTGGTCACTACTACTACTTGAGCCTTTCATAGGCTCAAGTAGACAATTTTGGACATAAATATTAGTGGTTGTAAATAAAAGGATTACAGTGTATAAGAGACAGGAGGCTTGCAACCATCAGCATAACCTTAAGTTACTTGCTCTTCACACTTACCTTTTTTATCACTTGCATGTTTAGCAGCTTCCACAGAATCTGAGGCAGCATCTTCTGCTTTACTAAAAAGCCAACAAAGTTAGATTTACACACCAATGGGTAACACCATCTCAGTATATAAGTATTTGTTACTACAGCTAACTACAAAAATCACTAACATTTATTTTGTATTACACGGAAAATAATTCTATTTTAGAAGTATAATGCCCAGAAGTTTAATAGTTATGCAGCTCCTTGTATTCAGATGGCCAAGACCTGGAAATCAGAGTCTGGATATTAAACTAATTGTTCTGTCTCATGAAAGCAAGGAGCTAAGAAGTCAGTATCCCCTTGCGGGGAAAGGTCTTCAACAACCGAATGACCCTGGGGCTCCATTCATACTCCCGCATCAGAATGATGTTGTAACAAACAGCACTGAGTGTGCCAGGCTTCTCAGATTGTCATCTAAGAGTGGAGTGTGCCAAATTTTTTAAAGGGTGAGTGAAGGAGAAATATGGGTGAACAGAATATACAAAGGCTCTCTGGGCAAGGGAATTAAAACAGACCAGCCAAAAAGACTCATAATAAGAAATTCACAAACCTATTTCAGGAGTTGTTTACTGAAATTTGTCCCTGAATTTTAGGCCATCCAATCAGGGCTTACGTTTGCAGGGAAAAACAATACGAACCCCCTAAAAACCATGTTCCGGGAGATGTGCTGGCTATAAAAACTTCCCCAGCAACATAATTTGGGTTTGAACACACAGTCTCCATGCCCAAAATGCAAAAAGGCATTTGTCACTGGTTCCTTAACTTTCACAGGATAAGCCAAATCTTATTAGAAGGCAATCTTGAAGAGGCCAGTTAGGGCTCTAAGGCAAATAGATTTAAAAAAATCTATCCAGGATGGTGCTTGGTCCTGTTGAGAGCACAGGGGACTGCACTCAACCTCTCTAGGTCTCTTCCAGCTCTATGAGATATATGATTTTGCGAACCATCTTTGCACTCACGTAGACCACCTCCAGACTCAGTCACAAATGCATAACTGTGGCAAATGCAGAAATTCCTTATGCACAAAAGTGATGAAAGGAAAGTACTTTTAGCCATCTTGAATTCAATTTAGCTGCTGTAGGCAAAAAGGGCTCAGGACTATTCAGGAGGTCAGCAAGTGCTCATCAAGCCACTCATAGTTCACAAACCAGAATTTGGGACTCAACTGAGCAAACAATCTCTAAATTCAAATGCAAGAAAACATGTATTTACTATTTCTCGTAAATTCTTTTATTAGACTGTATATTCCTCAGGACTGTGTGCTCATAATGGTCAATACGTAAGGCCCTACTTGAATTTTGTTGGATTATCAAAATATTGTGGCTGAGCTGCAGACCACCTTAGGAAAGTTGCTGAAAAATCAGTGATGACCCTTAGTGTGCCACTATGTTTTCCACTGCTGGCTGTTCAGGGTTCAGAGCTGGCACCCAGGACTCCCCCTGGGAAAACTGTGGTGGAAGGCTCATATTGTGGAAATTGCAAATTCTGCAATATTTCAAGTTAAGTAGGGCTTTGATACACTAGCAGCTGTAAAAAAAAACAAACATGCCAAATGCAGTGTTTTAATTCTCTACTCACACATACTGTATGTTTCTTATTAAATATTCAATAAAGTCACTGATTAGAATTAGAAAAATGTAAACCAGATTTGCCCTAAAGATGGTAAAAGGAGAGCTATTAGGGCAAGTGAATAAAAGCAGAACCTTTGCTGAATCACAAACTTAATTTTGGAACATTAGATTTTGGTAGAAACAGCATCCTTCATGTGCATGCCCGTTATATGCAGCATGTCCAATTCTGTAAAGGATCAAGATAATGACATTCTTTTTCCCCTGAGAAACTTAACACATATGCAATATCTTATTACTACAAAATAGAATAATTACCACAGGGGACTCACCCACCCAACTGAAGGAATGTTGGGATTTTAAAGCAGCATAAAATCCAGAGGAACAAAATACAACATAGGACCACAAAGTACAAATTATCAGAGGGGTAGCCGTGTTAGTCTGGATCTGCAAAAGCAACGAGGGGTCCTGGGGCACCTTATAGACTAACAGAAATGTACGAGCATAAGCTTTCATGGGCAGAGACCCACTTTGTCAGATGCAGGACTTATGCTCATACATTTCTGCTAGTTGAGAAGGTGCCCCAGGACCCCTCGTTGCAAAGTACAAATTATTTCCATTTCCCTGTAAGACTTCAAATTAAGAGAGATTTTAAAAAAAATTAACAGTAAAAGCACTTTTAACATAGTAGAAAAAAAGCTGGAATTTCAGTTTGGTCTTAAAAATAAAACTCTTCCTACTAACAAACTGAAGAGTGCTAGTACCACTAACTTTAGATGAGCGTTTAGATAACATGGGAGTTAGATAATTTTAACATACTTCATTCAAGTCTAGACGATAAACAGTGATTTTACACAATTGTTTGTACAACAACATCTGTAGCTTCGCCAGGTAACAATTCATTTTCCTTTTTTGTGGAGAGGAAGTATGTTCTAGCTAACCCTTTTCAATTTTTGATTACTCAAGTTTCATGAAATAACCACTTAAGATACTGGTGAGTGCAAATCATTTTTGCTTGGAACAGACATTAATAGCATTCTTTCTTACCTGTTATCTGCCATCGGTATCCTTGTATCCCCCTACAAATTAAAATAAAATGCTTAACAGTCAAAATAGTGTTCTCTTATATAAAGAGAACAAGCGCTTGTTGAAAACTTCAAGATACTTGTAATAATAGTTATAGGATCCACCAAGAAACACTAGATATACCAATAGCCATAATCAGGATTTCATGTACTGTACATCTTTCATAGGACTACTGACAGACACCAAGCCTCACATCTGAAAATAACTGTCTTCTAGTCTAGGTGTGGACAAAAATCAGGCCCATAAAACATTTTCCTCCAACCCACTTGGGCCCTCCAGCATAATTTTTTAGAAAAAAAATAAAAACCTTTCAATTGTGACTTAATTGTTTGTAACTGAGAACTCACTACTTCCCTTGGTAAATTTTTCCAGTGATTAGGAAACTCCCCTCATTTAACAAGTACTTTACTTACGAGCACTCACTAAAATGAAGGACACACATACCTACATTTATCCACAAAACGAGTGAGCCTCCTCCACTTATATGAGCCAGCCACGGAGTCCCTGGCTCTGGGGGTGGGGAAACCCGCAGCCCCAGAGCTGGAGCGGAGCCAGCTGCAAGGTCCCTGGCTGGGGAGACCTGCAGCCCTGCGTGGGATCCCTCGCTGGTGTGCAGGGAGAACTTCAGCCCCCTGGCTGGAGAGAAGCCAGCTGCGAGGTCCCTGGCCAGGGAGACCCACAGTTGGCTCTGCTTCGGCTGCAGGGTGCCTGGCTGGGATGGTGGGGAAGAGAGGGAGAAGGCTCTTAGCTTGGTTCCCTCCCCTGATTGCGGCAAGGTGAAATTGACCAGCCATGAGCTAATCAATTTCCAGGTCTCAGAAGCCATGGGGAGACCAGAACCTGCCAGTCCCTGGTTCCCAGCTCCTATGGCTCTGAGAACCAGGAAACTGACCAGCCCTGGTGTTCCTGGCTCCCCTCCCCTTGCAGAAAAAGAAAATTTGAGTTATCACAGGAACAACCCCTGGGTAACTTGAAAGTTTAGAGTCGTGGTTTTCCCCCCCCCCCCACCAGCCTGCCCCACAGACTTCCCCCTCAGCCAGGTTTTGACACCCGTCCCCCCCCGCCCCCAAAGTCCCAAACCTTCCCCAGCAGCCCCAAACCACCCCCAGCCTTAGAGTCCCTTAGCAGCCACAAACCGCCCTCTGCGTTAGACTCCCCCAGCAGCCCCAAACTTTCCCCAATCTTAGACCCCCCTCTCTGCAGCCCTCAACTGCCCAAGCCTTAGACACTCCTCTTCGCCCCCTCCCCCGACAGCCTCTTCACAGGGGCTGCTACACTTGGTAGCTTCCACAGCCCTCCTGCTCCCAGCAGGTAACAGTCTTAAAACCAATTAACTGAAGTGTTAAGGTTTCAGCACCTAGGCATAAGATAACTGCTATCCCTAGTGATAGAGACAGCTGCAGTCTCCAGCAGCTCTCTCTATTGCTAGATATCTGCCTGAGGCAGCTGTGTTAAGAAATCGCAAATGGCTTCTTTAACAGCCATATGCAGCTGGGAACTGCCCAGCTGGTGACCTTTAACAAATCTAATGGGACCCATATTTGGGTCCCAACCCATAGGTTGGGAATCCCTGCTCTACATACACTACATCCTATTTCTGTTGCCAAACAATTCAAATACATCAGGAAAGTACCTAAACTCAACTGGTTTGTGTCAAATCACAAGCACTTGAAATGAATTGGAGACTTTTACATGTATTTTACTGGGAATTTAGTGTCACTCTTATGAGTTTTTGCCTCCAAGCAGAAATCTGGGAACCAACTGTGCTCATATAGCGAGAGATGAGTGTACATTGTTTCCCGAACACTGGCTTTCTGGACAATATGAATAGGAGTTCCATGAAAAAATTTCAATGCTAGTGATATTTTTCTTTCTAAAATAGTAAAGAAATTATATGGATCAAAAATACAAAAGATATTTGAATAGTTTATAGATTGTAGGCATATCAATATTTATTTCATAATAGTTATTATGCAACTCAGGCTGAGACAGATGCAAAAACACTCCCCATTTAAAAAAAAAAGGATCAAATGTTACTTATTTTCCAATCATTTTCTGTAAAAAAAAAATTTAAAAATATTTTCCATACCTACTTTGTTTTGCATTTTTTCCAATAAAAATGTTTTTTTAAAGCTCGAAAGAGGGACAGTCCTTTTCTGAACAATATTGCCCTGTTCTTCTGGACAAATAGACAACACAAGCCTTCTTTCAGCTGTTATGCTGATGTTTTGGTTTGTGTTTGTACTTAAATTTTTAAGCCATAATTACAGGCTTGCTAACCATTCTATCATAAGTTGTTCATTCAGATTTTCTCTTGATTTTTGTTCTTTGTAAAATAAAAAAATCTTAAAAAAAAAAACACTTTTCCTTAACCAACATTTGAGTATTATGTGCAGCAATTTTTTGGTGAGTAACACCTCCTCCCCTGAATCAGCATGCATGCATTCCATTGATATATTCCAACCCCAAAGTGTTCTGTGGCCAAATTAGTTCAGGGAAACACTGGATTAGTAGTTATTCTCACTGTTAAAATTGTGCCTTATCTCCAGTCTGAATTGGTCTAGTTTCAAATTCCAGTCATTGCATACTTTTCCTCAGATTCCAGTGGTCCTTAAACTTCACAGCATCACAACATCCTTCTAACAACAAAAATTACTACATCACCTCAGGCAACAACAACAAACTGAGTTTGCTCAAGCCCAAATGCCCCAGGTGGGAAAGAGAAGTATCCACAACCTAAGCCCAAGAGGTTTGCTTCAGCTGCATGCCTTACCACCCAGAACCAAAGCTCTTGGGCTTTAGTCCTGTGCCCCAACAAATCTAATGCCATCCCTCCCATCCCCATTAACACATGGTCATGACACGCTATGGGCTTCCAGACCACAGTTTGAGAACTGCTATGGTAGATTGAAGAGTCCGTCATTAAATATTTGTGTAGACACACACAGACTACAATCAAGTAACCCCCTTCTTAAGCAAAAACAGTCAAGAGCGTGGTCATTGTTAGACATGTTTTCTAACCATTGAACCATTCTCAGGGCTCTTCTCTGAATTCTCTCCAGTTTATCAAAATCCTTCTTGAAATGATTTGGACCAGATTTGGACATGGTACTCCAGAAGCAGTTGTACCAATGCTAGAAACACATGAAATAACCTCTTTATTCCTATCTGAGAATCACACATCCATGCACCTCGGCAGCCCCAGATGTAGGACTGGCTGGGAGGAAGGAGCAGGGAGCCAGTTGAATACCAGCTTTTTTTAATAAATAAATAAAATAAAATAAACCACCGATTCCCATTCATAATTACATGTGGGGATCTATTAGCCATTCTTCTTCAAATCTGTTTAACGGGTGCATGTTAATTTTATATCATTCTAGTTTTTAAATCAAAAGGAGTTATATGATCCCAAGTCTAACTATATTGAATGGATACTAGTACCTTTATCATCCAAACTTCTAATTTCATTAGAAGATAAACTTTACTTTCCACAAATCTATATTGACTGGCATTACGTTACTCTCCTCTACTTCTTTATTAACTGAGTTTTACATCAGTTGCATCACCATCTTCCCACAGACTGTCAGATTGACTGGCATTATAATTACCTATCCTGTTTATTTCAAATCTGGAACATAAGCTTTAGTCTATTTTTCTACAACTTTCCTGAATTTCAACACTTATTGAAAGGGAACTCTTGAGCTATGTCTACATGACAGCCATATTTCAAAACAGCTATTTTGAAATGGCTACTTTTAAATCAGACAATCACACACAAAGTATTTTGGAAGAGCACCCAGCTTTTTTGAAATAGTATTTCCAGGTCCATAGTGCTATTTTGAAATAGTGCCATTGGAGATTATGACGGCCTATTTCAAAATAGACATTATTCCTCCAGAAATTAGGTTTACCAGAACTGAAATAACATCTGCTATTTCAAATATATTTTAAAATAGTGTGTGTCATTTAGACACTGCAAAAGTTATTTTGAAATAACTGCTGTTATTTTGAGATAACTCAGTTGTGTAGGCAGCCTCTGAGCTCTTCCAGTTAAGTTGTCTCTAAGAGGAACACAGGAATCAAAAACAGCACAACTTTTAAAACAAGTTCTCCCCACAGAGATCACAGAATTGCATGAGATTATCTTTGGTAATACACAAATAATAAAATAATGTCCTGGAATACAAGTATGACAGAGTCAGGTTCTTTTCAAATGCAATTCACACAACCAATTAGAGTGCATTTTGATGAGAAAATGAGGAATAGCATGAATCTGTTTCCTGCCATAATTATTTGCATGATACACAAACTAAGGTTACAATTTTGTAAATTATGCAACTCAAATACTGAGGCTGAGAATCAAGAGAGTTATTTCTTGGGCAATCACACTTTGCAGGATAACTTATGATACTGGTTACCTCAAGCAAGCCATTATCTTCAAATTATACCATTAGTGACAGAATGTTAAAACAAAAACAAACAAACAAACAAACAAAAACAATCCCCACCTCACTACTCCTGGGAAACATGCTGCAAAATCTGCCTGATGAAAACCAGACACCACACAGATTAGTTGAAACAGCACCAAAAATGGTTGGGAAGGGTCTCATTCAATGTAGGCCCAACAACATAGGTGCAGTGCCATAAGGAGTGCATATGCCCTCCCTAATAGGCACAGCATTCAGATAGGCCCTTCAACCTTAACATCAGGAGGCGCCATCACAGAAGAGGGAACGCATTTTTCATTTTTGTTTTTCTTTTTCCTCCATTTCTAGTACTTAGAGTTGCTTGCAAACCAATGCACTGAGGAAGACGCTGTGACTTCCATATTGGGAATAAAATGGTAAAATTAGGCTCTGTCAGGACTGCGCCCCTGAGATAGAAACTACTGATCCCTGAATTAGGGACTGATGGGGAGGTCACACCAAAAATTTGGAAAACAACCAAGGACTATACTCTTCCATCATACTGATGGAGGAGGAGGGGCTTGGGACTCAGGCTGGATGCATAAGGGAGCCTCAAGTAAGGGACTGGGGTGCAGGAAGAGGTGTGGAGTCTAGGAAGGAGTTTGGGTGAGGAGACAGTTGTGATGTAGGGGTTTGGAGTCAGACCTACGACAGGAGGGGATTGAGTCTTGGGGCAGTGGACTTAAGGGAGGTGGTTTGAGATGTGATTTAGGGAAGGAAGGGTTTGTGAGCTAGGGCAGAGGATTGGGATGCAGGGCCTGGGTGCAAGAGGAGGGATATAGAATTTCGCTTATGTGCGGCGGGGATGCAGGGCTTTGGGTTTTGTGGGCAGAGGGTTGTGGGAGGAAGGGTCTGGTGTGACAGAGGCAGCCGCTGGCTGGGAGACTTATCTGGAGAACTCCCTGGCAGCAGCCCTGCAGTGCCCTGAGACAGGCTGTCTGCCTGCTGCAGCCCCACACTGCTCAAACTGCTCACTGGTCCATGAAACTTCTCTGCTCCTGGCACCGAGGGGAAGGAGAGGCTTTGCACACTGCCACCAGCATGTCAACAAAAATCTCTCAGCTTCCATTAGCTGGAACCCAGCCAGTGGGAGCAGATATTTAGCAGCTGGATGCTCTGTTCCTGAAGGAGCCCACAAACCAGCTCCAGCCTGCAGGCCATATCATGCCCACTCCTGCCCTAGCTCTAGAATTGTGAAGCCCAGAATGATCCCATTCTCTGGATGCACTAGGACACAGGTAATGCCTCCACTCTCCCACCTCACCCTGTGGGCTGTAGAAAAGTGAGTGTGGAGACTCCAGCCAATAGGAGGCAGAAGCAGCCTAAAGAGCCAAAGCATATCTTTGGACCTTTGCCCATTTAGAGAACTTTCCATAGTTCTAACTGGACTTGTCCCATCCCTATGTTGGTTGACAGCCCTTCTAATCCCCCATTCTCACAGTCTCTTCGTAAACCTCATGTCACACCTTCCTAATTTCTGACTATCACCTCCCTTCCCTCCTTTTTCCATTTTGCTTACTCTTTCTTAAGCAAATGCACACCCTTAAAAAAAGGCAGCATAATCAACATGCGATGCCAATACTCTTCTTGTGTTATACCCTTTCCTACATGCATGCCTTGTTGAATTAGATCATGAACTCTTTTGTAATGGGACCATCTATTATTCTTCACCCTCTGCTTGGCCCATTGATGCTGCTGTGATTAAGGATGGTAAAGTTTAACTGGTTAACTGTATCATAAATGGATGAAGCTTACCTGTTACGATTAACTGGGTAAGGGCTAGAACAGGTTGATCCAATCCTGTGGAGCTGCAGCTCCATGCTCAGAGTAGCCCCCTTCCACAGTAGCCTGTCTGGAAGTGTGCCTGAGGACGCTGAGAACAGGGGCTGCTGTGGCCTGGCTCAAGTGACCCTGCCTGCACTGTGCTTGGGGTCACCACTGGGATTTCTCTCGCCTGGCTGGACCTCCCCTGCCTCCAGCACGCCCATGCCACACCACTACAGATGGGGGCTGCTCTGGCCATGCTGAAGTGCCCTCATCCAGGGCATTCAGTGGGCAGGGATGTCCCAAGAGGGCTGCAGCAGCCCTGGTCCCCAGTGCACCATTGGCAGGAGGACTCCAGCCTGGCTGAAGCAGTCCCTGTCCATGGCAGGTGGGGCTGCTCCAGCCCACCCAGGCTGGAATGACCTCCTCAGACATCCCTCTCCCCCCTACTGTTCCCTTTTTAACCAGATAAACCTAATGTTTAACCGGTTAACTGATTAAATAAACAGGATTTAACATCCCTGTAATAAGTTTGTTAAATTGATATTCTGAATCTGCATGAGGAAAAAGGACTGAATAATGCCACTCTTCATGGCTAAGATCCTACCAAACTCATTACCATAAAAAAATACATCATGGCCATGAAATCTGGTCTTTTGTATGTTTACTCTAATCAGCAGTTCTCAACCTTTTTGAGACGGCAGCCCATTTTGACAATTCAGTAGGACTTTGTGACCCAAAGTAATTCAAATCTTGGGGTAGGAAACTCCCCCCTGGGATTTTTTTTTTTTTTTAAATAAATCTTGATTTGCTCCCCCCTGCCCCTAGGCTTAAAACCCTAGCAGCCCCAAACCACTCCCCCACCCATAAGTGCCACTGCCACCCTCTGCTGCTCCTCTGCCTCCTCCATACAGCTCCCCCAGCCCTCCTACTCCCTTCCCTGCCCTGATGCATTGAAATGGGACTCAGTTTAGTTGGTTTAATGGCCGAATCCCTCCTGCTGGCTGCTAAACCAATTAAATCAGGTTCCATTTCAGCACAGCAGGGACAGGGAGTCAGAAGAGTGAGTGGTGGCAGCTGTGGGAGCTGCAAATGATTGCTTAAAGAACCACATGCAGCTCAGAGCCACCCAGCCAGCCTGCCTTAGAAAATCTAATGGTGACCCATGTTTGGGAATCCCTGTTCTACATTATATGGATTGTTATGGGGAAGACTGAGGTTTCTCAGATTGAGGGATCACCACAAAGCTGGGTGTTGCATGGGTGCCACAAGATTATTTTATGGGGGAATGATTGTATTGCCACCCTTTGCTCTGGACTACCTGCAGAGATGGGCAACTGTGGTCAGGGCACCCAGCTCTGCAGGCAGTGCCCTGACAGGTGCAGCACAGAAATGTGGCATGACTATAGCCATGCCACCCTTCTGTGCTGCTGCCGGCACAGCTGGGAGGCCAGGGAGTGGCAGTTGATGATTGAGGGCACACCTTTACGGGCAGCAGCACAGAAGTAAGGGTGACAGTATCATACTATGCTTCCTTCTGTACTACTGCTGGCAGAGCCTCTGCCTTCAGAACTGTGCTCCCCACCAGCAACAACCACTTTTCACTTGCCCTGCTCAAAATGCAATGCCACTGCCTGCACCAGTGCAGAATTAAGCATAGCAGTTCCATAACCTCACCACACAATAACCTTGCCACCCCCCATCACAACTCCTTTTTGGCTCAGGACCCTTACATTTACAACACTCTCAACTTCATTATTTCAGCTATTGAAATCTGTAAATTTACAAAACTCAAAATTTTATGACCAGGAAATTGAACAAAACGAACCATTAATTTAGTAAAGCCCTACTCCCAGCTAAGACAAATCAGAGAGAAAAATAACTTCTGTGTCAGACCTGTTATATATAATTATACAGGCAGCAATGAACATATCTTAATTTCCCTAGCAGAGAAACTTCAAAAACAGGAACTGCACAGTAATTCTTAGAGAGGTTCATATGGCCCCTTGGCCTATATTTAAACTTTTAAGGGCCTACTCTTGCCCCACTAGGCAGTAATACAAAGCAACTAGTATAATTTAGCTGTTTGCTTCTTTTCCTGGTGTCTCTATACTTGGTCCTCTGCACTTCCAGGGTGAATGTCACAAACCACCACTCAGTCGTTCTAGGGTATGACATGCGGTTAACTCGCCCCCCCCCGTTCATGTATTTGTCAGTTTTTGTTGCTTTTTTTGAACCTCTGGACTGGAGAGTCTACAAACCTGATGAAGTGGGTCTGTGGAAAGCTCATCACCAAACAAATCATTTTGTTAAAGTGCTACATTGCTGTTGTTTTGTTAGATACTGACTAACCTGGCTAACTCTCTGTCACTATTCAACCTAGAGGGTAATAAGTCTTTTTCGCACTTGTTTAGCACACCTGGGGAGATGCAGCCACGGATAAATGAGGAAGAATACAACTGATCCCCGTCCCCCAGTCCAGTACACCCGGGAAGAGAGGTGAGGTAGAGAGATGAAGAGCGGTGGGAAAGACACAAGCAGGGAAGCAGAGCGGAGGCACGTGGGCCCGGGGACCCGCGCCCCAGACTGACAGTCACTGAGGCGTCTCCCACATCCGCCCCGCGAAGTGTAACTTTTCCGGCCCAGTGAAAGCAGCTGCACACAATGACGCCCGCTCCGGCCTAGACCCGCCCCACTCCAGCGGGGACCCAGGCCTCCCCCGCCACTCGCGGAGCCCCCCCCCAGGCAAGGAGACGCCCCCACCCCCAGGCAAGGAGGCCCCAACCACAAACAGGGCCTCATTCCCAGGCAGAGGGCCTCCCGCACCTCGCACTCCCCGCTGCCCCCCACCCACCTGCAGCCAGGAGAGGACAATGATACAAACCCTACCCAACCTCACCTGCCCGGACCTCGCGTCGCTTCACGCCACCACCAGCGCTCAAGCGCCTCTCAGGGAGACTCACTCGGGCTGCGTCGCCGTCAAAAAAGTCGCTTCTCATTGGACAACACTTAGGCAACCCGCACAGTAAAGCCCAACTCGATTGGTCCACAAGGAGCCACGGCTCCGCACGCGGGCCATGTTGACTATCCGGCGGAGGAGCACTTAGCCAATCAGAGAGCGACGGGCGGCTCAGTGTGTCGGTGGGGAAAGGGTAGGGAGGAGAGCGCGCGGCCGGCGGGCATAAGGGCGGGAGCAGCCTTGGTATTTAAAGGGACAGGAGTGAGGAAAGGGTGGGTGTGCTGTCGAGTGCAGCGCTGCTGCTTGCTGGGAAAGCTCAAGGGCCAGGGCTCACGCGGGGGGGGGGGGGGGAGGGGGGAGATGAGAGAAGCCTGACCCTTGGGGGGGGGCCTAAGAGGAATAAGGCCCCACCTGTTAACCCTCTGAGTAATGTAACAGAGAGGAAGCCGTGCTAGTCTATACACTATCAAAACAAAAAGCAGTCAAGTAGCACTTTAAATGTGCCTTGACCCTGTGTCTTCAGTGGCTGGAAACCGCCCCTCAGAACTGACAGGCTACGACGTGATGTCTGATCTCATCTGCGCAGGGCTTGCTCTGCGGGAGGTGTGAGGAGCTTCCCCTGCCCTTCCCTCCGTAACCTTTATTACTATTTTTGGTTCTCTATGCCTTAAATATTGAGTCTGTTCTGGTATGACTATGGTCTGAAGAAGAGTCTGTGTCCCACAAAAGCTCATCACCTAATAAATTATTGTTAGTCTTTAAAGTGCTACTGGACTGCTTTTTGTTTTCATATGAACCGCCTGGTGCACCTGTTATACCAGTCTGGCATCTGAAGCCTCTTCATAGAATGCTAGGACTGGAAGGGAACTTGAGAGGTCATTGAGTCCTGTTCTTAAATATCTCCAGAGATGGAGATTCCACAACCTCCCTAGACAATTTATTCCAGTGTTTGACCACCCTGACAGTTAGGAACTTTTTCCTAATGTCCAACTTAAACCTCCCTTACTGCAGTTTAAGCCCATTGTTTCTTGTTCTATCCTCAGAGGCCAAGAACAACAAATTTTCTTCCTCCTCTTTATGACACTCTTTTAGATATCTGAAAACCACTATCATGTCCCCCCTTAATCTTTTTTACAAATTAAACAAGCCCAATTCTTTCTTCATAAGTCATGACCTCTAGACCTTTGATCATTCTTGTTGCTCTTTTCTGGACCCTTTACAATTTCTCCATGTCTTTCTTGAAATGTGGCACCCAGAACTGGACACAACATTGCAACTGGGGCCTAACTAGCACAGAGTAGAGCGGAAGAATGAGTTCTCGTGTCTTGTTCATGACACACCTGTTAATGCATCCCAGAATCATGTTTGCTTTTGTTGCAACAGCATCAAAATGTTGACTCATATTTAACTTGTGGTCCACTATAACCCCTAGATCCCTTTCTGCCATCCTCCTTCCTAGACAGTTGCTTCCCCTTCTGTATGTGTGAAACTGATTGTTCCTTCCTAAATGGAGCACTTTGCATTTGTCTTTATTATCCCTTGCTACTGTGCTAGGAAAAATACAGTGATAGAGTGACTGAGTAGGAGCTAGTTACCATGTAACAGCTTCTGAGGTTGAACCTCTTCCTTGTTCCCTGTAATTATTTTCCATCCATGCACAGAATAAATTTTGTTAGCTGCACTGAGGCATATGCTAATGTGCACCATCAGTAGGAGCACATCCTGCTGGCTGCCTGTGCTCTGCTTATTAGCAGGCCAGCACCCGGATCTCTCCTACACAGCTGCCCCAATGCTCAGTTTATAGGAAACACTCCTCTTGTTTACTCCTGCTAGTGGCCCTGCCCTACAATTTAAAATTTGGGCATTACTTGTTTTTAGGACAATTTTAATCCATTTCAGTTGTTCATTATTCTGTCAAGCCAAGTGAGTTCCTACAAAGAATTTTGCCTTTTGTTACACTGCCTGAATGCCTAGAATGATAAAGATAGACAGGCCGGATAATGGTTAAGGCTGGTTCTGTTGCAAACTTCCTGTGTGAGCATAGGAAACACACCAAGGGTATGTCTACACTACAAACTTAGTTTAAATTTATTAAGGTCAACTTTTTAGCATCATGATTTACAAAGTTAAAGGTGCATGTTCTCACTTCGCACACAGGTTAAAGAAAAAAGCAGTCAACTAGCACTTTAAAGACTAACAAAATAATGTATTAGGTGAGCTTTTGTAGGACAGACCTGTCCCCAGTAGCACAGTTGCCTTCAACTGGAACATGCACTTTGGTTAGCCATCTAATGTTCCTGCCACCAATTTGCATTCTGAGTTAAGCTCACAGTGCCTGATAGGACAAAAATATTGCAGCAGGTGATTCTGACACCTTTTCAGAATGCTATAATGCATTTATCTCCTCCCTGCTCCAAAGCAATGGCAAATGATCTTTTCACACTCTTTTTTTCCCTGGTATCCATATTATGGACCCTGCTCAGCTGCAAACTGCTGCAGCAAACATTGCAAGCACCTTGCAGCAGTTTGTCCAGAACCCAGTCAGGAGCTGCCAGCACAAGGAAGAATGTGAGGAGGTCACAGATTCTCACATCATTGTCTGTATTAATGAAAACCAGTTCGATGAATGACCCAGACACATCTTGTTCTGACATTATGCATTTTTATTTAGGAAACACATGAAACAGACAGGAAATGAGTGGAAAGGTGTTCTATCATGGAGGATGGAATAAGGCAGCCTTCTCCAGAAACCTTCTAAGGATAAGAGAGTACTTCTATGAGAACTTTGTAGAGATATGTAGGGAGGATTCCTGCTCCATCTCCAGACATGTCAAACTCTTCCAGGAAGTCCCTGCTGTTCAGGCAAACTGGCTACCACTGTACCCCTCGGGGCAGATCAAACATATTAAACCAAATGACATTTAACTAATGTAGCATAACAACAAATGTGAACTCACCAGAAGTGCCTTCCCCCACATCAGGGTCTGGCAGGAATGAGTCCTGGGAGGGAATTGACTCCAAATTTAGAAAAAAATCCTGGCTTTCAGTGAGATCAGATCCTCTGCTTGCCTGCTAACCTTTCTCCTCCTCTCATCATCTGCTCCTCCTCATTGTTGCCCTGACTGCCAGAATAGTCACCAGGGAGGTATTCACAGACAGTTGTAAGACAGTAGTTGTGTCTCCCTATGGAATCCAATGCAGCTACTCAAGCTTTCTCTGTCTGATCTGACTTGTTTTTCCCTCTTTTGATACCTAATATTGATAATGGGCCATTTCCACCTTGCTGAATAGACCTTGTCAGCTCTGGCCATCCTTTTTTCTGGGACCCCCTTCTTTAAATACCCCTCTGAAACCACCCTCCCACTCATGCATCTGATGAAGCGGGTCTTTGCTCACGAAAGCTTATGCTCCAAAATATCTATTAGTCTATAAGGTGCCACAAGACTTCTTGTTTTTCTGTTTCTCAGTCTGTAAAAACACATATGATGGACTCTTTCCTGATGTGAAAAAATTAATTGGTTCACATTAGTACAGTGCTTTGCAAATAAAGTGCTACAAGTAGTGATATTTTGTAAGTGATACATAGAACAATGCCGTTTTGGCTTAATGGGAACAATTTAACATGTATAGTAACCCTTCCTTGTATGGTAAAAAAATATTTAAGTCTTAAACATTTGTTGCCTTTTCACAGAGCACTTCTTTTACAGGAAGAACTAGTTCAATCACACAGCCTCTGATTAAGCCTGAGGTTTAGTAATTAATCTCCAGAGTCACTTACCACTTAATATAATTACTAATTAGATAGGTAACTTAGATTAATTCAGTTTCTCTAGTGATTTAAAGATACAGAAGTACAGTTACATTAAGTATTAATATTATTCATAGAGAATGGGGCTAATGAGAAAATTAAATTCAAAGAATTGTACTGCATGTATCTTTTAGGCTTGCACGCACAGCAGTTAGGTTTAATAGGACACAGATACAGAGAATTCAGTTTAATATGGCTGTCAGTAGGATCTAGATTATTCCCTTACATTTTTTTTCTTCCTGCTCACCCAAAGGGACCTCTGTCCAGTCACTAACAACTATTAAGTTTGGATTTTATAAATAGTGTATATACATTCTGGCTGGAGAACTGTGTGGGCCAAATTCTCCTCTCATTTTCACTGGCTTTCTTTTAGGGTAATTTCATTCATGTCATTTGATTTACTCTCAGTTCTCAATGGTATAAATAAACAAGACCACAAGATTTTCTGACTCCCTGCAAATCTCTAATGATACAGTAGTGTAGAGAAAGGAAGACCAGCTGAGGGTCCCAGAAGGTGGTCAGGCATTCCCATTTTAAATTTCTGTTCAGTTGTTTTATGACTCAGGACTTTTTAGGATTCTTCTAGATTTTTATGATGGTTATTCATAAAAATCCTGGAGATGTATCCCTAGAACTCTGCTAAAATACTTTTTCAAATACATGATTTTGTGCCAGAGTTTGTTCTCATAGACATCAATTGAAGTTTTGCCAGATAGGTTTGAATGAGTGCAGAGTCAGGATGTTGCTTTCTATTTTAATAATATATCTATTGCTCTTATCCAGATTTTGTTCTAAAAGTGAATGCTTTGTGGAAAGAATGTATTTGAGCCAGGGTGCAATTAATAAAGCAGTTGCTCATGTAAATGCTACTACCCCACCTTCAAATTATATTTTCCATAAGCTATGGGCAGACTACGTAACAACCTAAGTAAAAAGCCCAGAATCTATAACACTTGTTTTCTCTTCCACAGATGTTAAGTAAACTAGTAAATTTCATGTACTTTGTCTCCTTGGGGTTTGTTTGGTTTTATTTTTTTGTTTTTTAAATAAAGTCCTCTCCCTCATGTTGAGATCCCCTTACATCAAATTATTGTACTGGTGGTTGCCTAACTTTTGTAACATGATGGCACATTCTAGGACCCTCTCTTTGAGTGATCTAGCATATACTGGTAGAGATATTTGCAGTTATCTGTGGGATGGAACAGCTGTGTCCAATTTAGGCATATAAGGCTACAGCTATACTACAAAATAAAGTAAAAGTTATCAAAGTTGACTTTTTGCCATTAGGTATTATAAAGTTGGAGTGTCTTTACTAAATTGCCTAATTTTGACTGGTGCAGCAGTGCATTGTGGGCACCTATCCCACAGTCCCTTCACCATGTTGCATTTTGGTTTCATTTTGCAGGTGCATTTGGAAGGACAAATGCCCCACAAGTGGTTGTGGATATGTGACATAACCTTCCCAGAGTGCATTACCCTCTGTCTCCCCTGCTGTTGAAAACAAAACAGACATTTTTGAGACATCTCTTCCCCCAGCCCCACTTGAAAATACACTAAACAGGAATGGTTCAAAAGCTGAAGCCCATGATACATAAGTGGAACGTCATGTATTTGGAAGGTGGGATTCACCACATGTGCAAGAAAATGAGTCTAGTCTGCCACTTGCAGCTGGTGTAATACCAGAGAGAGAGAAAAATCTGTGAGTCATTCACAACACAGAAAGAAGCAGTTCTTAGGAAAAAAGTTTTTACAAAATACTTTAAATTGACATTAAATACAAGTAAAGAGGTGGCGGGGCTGATATTTTAATTTGTAGTGCAAAAGGAGGTAGCACAGAGGCCTTGAAGGAGAGGGGTAGAGGCTGAAGGAGCCTGGTTTGAATTAGGAGAGGATGAAAAATTTGTGAGTCAGCACCACAGAGAAGTAACATCTTTGGAGGTGTGTCTATGCAGTTAGGGAACTCCCTGTGTGGGAGAGGGAAGGAAAAGAGAGTGACCACAAGTTCCCTTCTTTCACAGGAAATCGTCCCCCCAGGCACACACTTTGGGAAGGAAGTGTGGCCCTACAGGGAGAGCACAGGAAACTGTCTTTAAATCAAGCAACCTGTGGGTTGGGTTACTTTTTAAAAAGGGACAGAAAACAACACTCTTTAGAAAATATTCAATGAAGAACACTTCCAGCAGGGACCACTTAAAAATGTAACAGCCACATGGGCACCTAAGAAGGCAGGGCAGCCCCGTAAAATGTACGGCACAAAAACCAAGTTTCTTGGCCTCTCCAGCTAAAACCTGTGCAGGGGAAAAGTCTTCTCAAGCACTGAAACCTCTCAAAGGACAGGGCATGCTGCTGTCTGCAAGCATGGTCCACTCAGCTCAGCAGCCACCTGGTGGGGGATGGGGCCTAGTCTACCAGTCACATGGTGGCTGGGGAGGGTAGCCCCATAAAATGTATTTTATTCAGTGCTGCACAGAATAGCCTCTTTTCAGCTTAGCATGGTAAATAGTATTTCTTGCTAGCCCAGGGAGGGAACCACAAGGGTAAGACCTCTCAAGCACTGAAACCCCACACAGGACAGGACAGGACAGGACATGGCACAGTGTGGAAGCATGGTCCACAGAGCCTTGCAACCATATGGTGGCGGTGGCGCAGGGCCTGTGGCTCTTTAGTGACCCTGAGAAATCATGGCTAGATGCGACTGATCAGTTTTAAGTGGTGCTAAAGTTGACTCTTTCATGCTGCCCCTCCTCAGCAGTGTATTGCCAAGTTCGAATTTAACAGGTTGAATTATTGCTAGCATGGAAACAGCATAACTTTAAATCAATTTTATTGGCCTCTAGAGGTCAGTGCCCCAAATGTGTCCATTCTGGCCACTTTCACCTCTGCTGCTTTCCAGGTGTGCAGGAAGCAGGTAACAGAAAATGCATGCAAATTCCCAGGCTTCCTTTCTGGTCTGTGTGGCTAGCAGACTTCAGGAACAATTGCATCTATTCATGATTTCTCAGGGTCCTAGATTTGAGAAGTCTGGTTAAACAACATGTTTGTAATCATACTTGAAACATTTGATCTTTAGTAACAAATTTCCCTTTGCCACATTGTTGCTATTATTGTCACTTTCTTGCCCTTTTAAATCATAGTTGCTTCGTGATTTTTTAATTATTTTATGGTTTGATTCATTGCATAATTTATGGCACAAAGAGGGCCAACAGCATAAGGTGGTAACATAACCTCCATGAGCCTTGGTTAACTAAAGTGATCTGACACATTTCCATTAAGAGGATTCAATCCCACTACCCTTTTGGAGAAGAAGTCCCATTTACTTCACAATAGGAAAGAGTATTTCCTATTTAGAAATTAGAATGCTAATGAATCAAAGCTAAAATATTTAACTGTTACTTTGTAAGAATAGCTGTCACCTGTGTGTTTCATTAACTATTACTTTAAATAAAAATAACTCACAGGACCTTCAACTTATACATGTTCCAAAGTGCTAAATGCCAAAAGCTGACATGACCAAAGAAAAAATTATAATGGGAAAACATTTAGGCAATACAGTTTTATAATAATATCCTGTAATGTATACATGGGAGAACACGAATACAGTAGAACCCAGAGATGCCTGCACTCAAGCTGCGCAAATCTCAGGTTAATACGACTGAGTGGTGGGGTGCTGGTGCCTGGCTCTGGGCTGCCCACCACTCAAGTGAGCCAGGAAATGGATCACAGCAGTACTGGTCAGTTTCCCCAACTCCTGTGAGTGGCAGGCAGCTGGGAGCCAGGTGCCAGCTCCCACCCCCCACCCCCCTCACAGGAGCAGGGAAATGGACCAGTGTTGCTGTTTCCCTGCTCCTGTCAGTGGCAGCAGCTGAAAGTTTGACTCTTGGCTGCCACCACTGTCAGGAACAGGAAAACTGCTCCTGTCAGGAGTGGCAACCTGACTCCTGGCTGCTTCCCCTGACAGGAGCTGGGAAACTGACCTGTGCAGTAGAGCTGATCAGTTTCCTGTCACCTGTGAGCAGCAGGGAGCTGGGAGCTAGGCTCCTGCTCCCCACCACTCACAGGAGTGGGGAAACTGACCAGTGCAGCAGCGCTGATCAGTTTCCCAGCTCCCCCGAGTAATGTGAAATTTGACATGCAGGGTTGCATAGGAATGCAACCTCTGTGTAAATTGGGGTGGCGGGGGGTCTACTGTTTAGTATAATGATTAGTTAGACAACTGTAACTGCCAGCCACCCTTCTCTGGTTAGCAGAAACAGTCTTTTAAGCCTTTAGTAGAGAATTATCAGGTAGACTGTGTCTATCTGATGTCAAGGCAGAAAGAGATCAGAAGGATCCCCGTGATTCAGCAAGATCACACTCTTGCTCTTAAGAATAACTAGAATATAGGTTGTTATATGAAGGAGATATAATAAATAAAGGTTTATACTACCAAAGGTTTTTAAGAATTACAAGAATAAGAATTAGATTTTATACCTTAAAGGCAATTATATTCTTCTGCCCATGTGAAACAGTTATATAGTCTTAGGGAAGCAGGAGTGAAAGAGTGAACGGGCAAGGAACACGAGTGTATAAAGAGAGAAAAATGTTAAGGTTTTCTTAGTGTCCAGATAGCCGAAGTGGGAGCTGAAGGCTTGAGAGCACCAAGATGCTGTCCCAGGGCCCTGGGTAAAAGGGAGACTGGTACAGGACAGAAAGATGTCCTTGGAATTGAAGGTCAAGCACCCCTGACTAAAACAGATACCATGTCTCAACGCGGCCCAAGAGAAGAGGCACCAACATGCTGACAATGAAAAACAACCTCCAGATGAACAAATGTTACATGAATTGATTGACTGATTATGAGCTGACAAACCACAAGGCATAGAAGAAGTATAAGGCATAAGGGATAGAAAAGTCACAAGGCACAGAAGAATGGAAGAAAAGTTCTTTAAAAGATGGGAAGTCTTGCATGAATCTCCAGGTCTTATCTTGTCAGGCTTGGAGCACCAGTTCAAACTGGTAGAAACCCCACTCCTCATTTTCTCACATCAAATAACCTGGCCAGTGATTAGATGTGAAGCTTATTGATGCAGTGAACAACACAGGAAGCATTCTTAAAAGAAATGGATTTTAAGGAGAGCCTTGGAGGTGAGAAAGGAGATCTTTCAGTGTTCCTGTTTTTGTAACAATGGAACTGAGAATAAAAGATGGTTGACTGAGAGGACTGGGATGCACAGTGTGAGAGTAGGGAAAACTGAGCAGAGATGTGAGGGACAGAGATTATACAAGGCACTGACTGTAAACTTGAAGACGTTGAATGGGATGAAGTTAAAAACCAGAAGCCAGTTAAGGAGTTGATTTCCACAGAAAACTATGAAAAAACACCTACTAATTTCAGTGAGCTCTATCAGGTTGTACGGGAATTTAGGGATAGGAATGATGTTTCCACAGTGGAGGGAGGGCAATATAACCACCACCAGCAGAATTTTTGAGTATGCTTAGGGAGAGAGATGAAGCAAGAATGTCTGAGATGAAAACTTTTGGAATATTATCAGTGAGAAACAACCAAAGAAGTCATTAATAAAAATACAAAAAGGAAGTCAAGAACAAAAAAAAATTAGAAGGAAAGACAAGAAACTAATCTTGGGAGAGAAAGAGTTTGAGACAGTGGCAGGCTGGATGTAATAGTTAAAAATCTCTAGAAGGGGTAAGGTCTCTCAGGCTACATCTACATGAGAAGCCTCTGTCAACAGGAGTCACTGCTAGAAGAGATTTCCCGGAAAAAATGTCTGTTGACAGATTCTGTTTACGCATAAAAGCAGACGGAAAGAACAATCCACTCTGTTGACAGAGACAGCCAGACTGCCTGGCTGTATCTTAAAAGAACAACTAACTGGAAGCTCTGCGAACAGGGCTGCCCAGTGAACCAGAATCCCCTTCTCTTGACAAAACGGCCATGGAGCATCTATATAGCTGTCTTGTCAACAGAACACCATCGAGAGAGGAGTTACACCTGAACGAGGAGACGTATAACGCTGCCAGTGGATGTGCTGGATTTTGTTGACAAACTGTCAACAAAGTGCATTTTGTGTGTAGACACTATGTTTTTTCCCTGACAAAAACCCAGTTTTGCTGGGAAAAGCCTCTCATGTAGATATGGCCTCAATGCATAGAAGAGACAACAGAACCCTGAAGAGCCGCTGAAGAAAAAATGCTGAAGGAGTTCTCAGAAAAGTGGGATGAGAACCAGAAGATCAGAATTAGGGAAACTAGGAGAAATGGAGCAACAGTTCCCCCTTGTTCTCAGAAGTACAGACTGAGCCTCTCTAGTCGGACATCCTCTGGACCTGACCAGTACTGGACGAGAAAATTTGCTGGACTATAGGAGGCCAATGTCATCCAGCACATTACCAACACTTCTACTGCTTACTGAACTCTTAGCAGACATTTAGGGGTAAATTACAGCACAAAACACTGAAAGCCAGCACTGGTGGCAGTAAAACTTCATGGGACCATAGGGAATCTTGGCCACACCCATGGTAAGTGGTCATCCAGCTAACTAAAAATCAAGCTTGATTATGGATGTTGTCAGATGAAAGTGTGCCAGACTAGAGAGGCTCAACTTGTATGTGCTAATGAGCACTAGCCAAAATTCTCACATGTGCTAAACCTAGCCATAAAATAGTTTCTTCTGCAAGTTTGTTTTTTCTTTTGAAATAGTGGCAATAATTTAAGAATTTTAGACCCTGAGTCAGGAAAGGATTTAAACCAGGCCTTATCTTTAAACAAATACTGATATTTTTTACACATTTGCTTAAAGTTAGTGAGAGTACTTCACTGGCAGCTATGCTGAAAAAGACTGGAGGATCTGGTAAGGGTATTTATGCATATAAAAGAAATATGAAGAGAGATATCAAAAGCCTGAGGACAGAAGATATTAGTGATAATCAAAGATAGAGTCTGGAATTGTATTAAAAAAAAACTTCAACAAGAGGACCACTTGCAATTTTAGGGAGAAAGAACAGTTCTCTCACCAGTTACTTCTATTTCTTTTGCCTAAGGATCTACAATTTAAGAAAAACAAACAAACAAACAAATCTGCACAATAGTAAATACTAATGGATAATAAACTTAAAAAATGTACTAAATACAAACAGAATACAATTAAATACTTACTTTCTGTCCTCATCACCTTTCTATATTTTGGCTTTTTCTTAAAAAATTCCTAAGAATACCACACACACACATCTCTGGAGCAGAAATTTAATAACTGGAAGACAGAAGAAAACCTTTTAACTCACATTTTATAACGGTATTGTAAAACAAAATGCTAAACTTGAACATTAGCTTTGTGCAGAGAATGTGTATGATATGCTGCCACCGATATTAAATATGGCTTCGGTCATCTAGTCGTATCTGTGGAATTTGGACAAGAAATTGTCAGATGTTTTTAGAACTCCACAATTTTGACCCTGAATCTTCATGAAATACAATTGATAGTATAAGAGTTTACAGCTCTTAAAGATGTGGCAGTAACGATTAGGCTACATTTCTGCTTAGAATAGGAAATGAGCTAGCTGTGTTGCTGACTCATTGACACCTTATGGCAAGTCACTTAACCTCTCTCTACCTTAATTTCCATTATACAAAAAGATGACAAAATACTCAGAGTTTTCAAAGGGGCTGTGCTTCATAAGTGATATCTAAGTCATACGGGCTCCTTCTACTGAAAAAAATTTGGTCACAATGCAGATAAATTTGTTTAACCCTGGTCTTGGCTAAGTTTAAAAAGCTGTGTTTAATTCAGTAGAGTTCATAACTGCATAATCCAATAGTGAATTGTAACGCACAATTTTTCCCTTGTTTCCATTGTGCTCAGAGGTTGTTGAAAGTTACTTCACCTTTCTGCTTGGCAAACCTTTGTTTCTCAGAACAGAGAGGGGAAAGGGAAGGCCTCTTTCGCTCCCTGGCTCCGTCCATTCGCTCCCCACCTACACCCAGAGTAAATGATCAGTCCTGCACTCATCTCCATCATTCAGGTCACAAGCTGAGCTAGTCCAAACACAAGGAAGAGACTTATTGCCCTTTTTGCCAAGTGGGGGTTGTGATAGTCTAGCTCCATGAAGATGACTGTTAGCTTAAATTACCACAGATGTATTTATTTGTGTATAGAATATTTTGAGTTTCAACTATCAGCATCCTCTCTGAGCTATTTATGGTAGTTCGTGTCCACGTAATGTCACTGAAATCATCTCAGAAATATTTATCGTTTATTAATAGGTAGCAGCTTTAAAACAAACAAAAGGAAGTACTTTTTCACATACACACTGTCTACTTGTGGAACTCCTTGCCAGAGGATGTTGTGAAGACCAGGACTTTAACAGGGGTCAAAAAAAGAACTGGATAAATTCATGGAGAATAGGTCCATCAATAGCTATGAGCCAGGAAGGGTAGGAATGGTGTCCCTAGCCTCTTTTTTCAGTGGCAGGAAATGGGTGTCAGGGAAGGGATCACTTGGTGATTGCCTGTTCTGTTCATTCTTCTGGGACACCCAGCATTGGCCACTGTTGAAAGATAGGCTACTGGACTAGCTAGACCTTTCGTTTGACCCAATATGTCTGTTCTTATATTCTTAATGTAGAACAAATTATCAGCTTTGCTCAACGTCTTAATAAGTTCTACTTGTTATGACTTAACTATTGCAAAGCACAAGCTAAACTGGATATTAATTGGCTAAAAAGATTGACATGCAAGAGAAATTACCCAGGAGCAAGAAACACATGTATCTTCCCGAAACCAGAAGTGTATAATTTATGAATGATTGTGACCAAATATCCTATAGGGTCTTTTTATTTTTAATAATAAAATTTTAGTGATTCCCTAAGCTAGATGATCCACGTAAACAAGTATTTTTAGCTTGTCCACAGTAGAATATGTAAACAATACGAGCATCACTATATGCTCTTTACTGTTCCAATAGTAACCCAGATGTCGCCTTTATTTTAAGGACTAAAAATGTCCTGGTTTTGTTCTCAACTTGTGGTTCCATTCTGAACCATTTGTAGATACTCCTTATGAAGTTTTTCCTGTGCTTCATAAAGTTTCTTCAATTTCTTCATTTGTCCTTTGCTGAGCTCTTTGCCTTCTGTATCATGGGTAGGAAATCCCTGGAATATTAAGAACATTAATATCTTAAAAATGTTCATCCAGATACTTTGCCTCTGGTAAATCTGATAAATGTGTGTCATGATTTTATTATCGCTTTCCACCAGATTCATACCTATCTGATAGAAGAGAGTAGAAACATAATTAATATAAAATTCTAAATGAATGAACATAGCACCATAGTGCAGGAGTTGTGTAAATCAAGAATATTAGGCCACTATTCAAGACATATCAGCTTATTATTAAATCCCAGATTTGTAAGAAAAGGCAGTAAAATACTCTGTATCACACTGACAATCCTCTTAAGTTTCAGCCCAGATCTCATCTCCCCTTGATTTGCACACAGAGGATCATCCATGTACTTATTACCACTTATGTATGTTGTGGGCTCAGTTGCTCACACACCACCATTTTAACTGACCTGTAGTGGGCACTCAAGAGTTCACACTGAGGAAGAAGACTGGAGGACAATGTATGTTATCTTAACACTGGCCCAGCAGCTGCTACTCAGAAAGGGTAACAGTTACTTTTCTAACACAGCACCAGCCTTCACCCTCCAGGGAATAGACAGAGACGACCTGTTAACATGGTCCAGTGAAGCCCTGCTGTCAAATGGAGGGGGCACAGTGGCCATAATCTGCAAGTGGTTCAGGTCTCCAACAGATCCTCTGAATCTGTCAGATAGGGTTTGTATGCAATCTTTGCCGCCCAAGAGGAAGTTTCTGTGATGGAATCCCTGAGAAGGGCTCCCAAAAGTCAGAAGTCTTGCGCAGTACTAGGACAGCCAGACAGTTAAAGATGTGTTAACAATCCCACTCATAAAAATTATGGCTTTTATATACAATCTTACACATGACATCAGTGAACACTTAATTTGATGGGAGCACAATCATGTTCTTAATTGGCAATGCTCCACTGGGGAAACGATCGTAACCGCCTGAAGTTCCTATTTTTCAACTGGAAAAAAAGAAAAGAAAAGAAAAGAAAAAGAATATAATTCTTACATTTTCATCGAACTTGGAGTATTTGTCAAGCTCTGATTTAAACAGTGCATTTGGCGGAATCTTCATCTTTGCCAATTTTGCTGCCTGCAATATAAAACAAACATTACACCTTTACAGTTAATTAGCATCCTAACGATTTACCCTGGCACTTCTCCTTTTCTCAAATGATGTCCCTGGGTATACATGAATTGATGCACAGAACATCTACATGGCAAATGAAGGAGACCCACATTGCATTTGTCCATTAGGTGGAGAGAGAGAGAGAAATTATCAGTGATGGACAGCTCTATATCAATCTCAAACATATCTGTCTGGGGAGTAAATAGCTTAGTACTTTGTTGCAACAATTAAGTCAGTTAAGAGCCAATTAAGACAAACAAATGTCCTGTTTCTTCCTGCAATAGGTCAGAATAGTCAGCTTATGTGGTGCAGAAGTCACATGTATCTTTTGTTTATTTGAGCCCTTGTTATATTTTAGGTACAAACATAGAAAGTAAGCTATCTGGCAGTGAGCTCACTGCAGATGTTTTTCTATGCCTAAGCAGAAATCCCACTGATTTGAAAAGGGTTCCATGTGGTAATAGCAGGATCAGGGCCCAAAATAAATAATCCATGTTAAAGGAAAATTAAAAACTGGTTCTACTGAAAAATGGGAGCCCATCAAGGTCACTAAAAGAAATAAAGTCATGAACAATTTTAAAAAGAATGGGTAAAGATGTTTTGACAGTCATGAAACATACAGTTTTCCCTGGATTTAGTACTTTGAAGGTTTACTGTCCTGTATTGCATTACTAATGCCATTTGCCTGGAAGCAAGATCTTTGCTTTACAAGACACCATCTGCTCCTGGTGCTTACCCCCCAACCCAAAGTCTTAAGCTGTTGTACTTGTTACATTTAGATTCTACGGAGTTGAATTTGTTTTTACAGACAACTAGATTTCAGATGAAGCATAAGTAGCAAGAAAAGAGGGACTCCTAAGGAAAATGGTGCTGTTTTCATGCATATTAATACAGCAATAAGAGGTACAAAATATGAATGACAGAAACAGAAGCCTCTCTAACTTATATGTTTCTTAACTGTCAGAGCTCTAAAACTCTTGTGCACACTGTATGCTACACACGAGACCTAAACATCTAAGGCTAGGTGTACATGAAGGGTGCTATTTCGGGATACAAAAGGTACCCAAAATAGCTGCCCACATCTATGCAACACGTCTGTGTCTCGAAACATTTTGAGATAATGGGTGTGCTATTCCTGCATCCATGTAAACTTCATTGCATAAGGAGTACAGGGATGTCTTGAAATACTTTATTTAGATAATGCCACATGCTAAAATATCCTATTTTGAAATCTATACAATATTTTGAGGTTAGGGCACCATCCAAAAATAGCATAGGTGACCTAACTTGTAGGCACAAATAATTGAGAGCTAAATGACCCCAAAATTATCTACCACTCTAATTTTCAATGGGTTTTTTTTTTTTCCCCCCCCTTTCGCCCTAAAAAGAGGTCCAGCTAAGGCTGGACTGAAAATTAAATACATAGTGCATACTTGACTGCATAAGAATATAGCCACTAACACATATATTCAAAACATAATGCCCACTTCAGTGTAAATTAAGAAGATATTCAAATATTTACCTCCTGTTCTTGTTTTTTCCTAGCTGCCTCTTCTTTCTTTCTTTTTTTCTCCTCTTCAATCTATGATGAGTCATTTAGAAAAAAACCAACATTAATTAACCTAATGCAATGGTTTAATTTTGATTATTTCTTACTACAAGGTTGAATCTCTCTAGCCTAGGACTCCTTGGTCTGGCAACATCCATGGTCTCAGAACCATCCAGGACCAAATGGAGGCTCTGATATTACAGCAATCACAGGGAAAAACCACCACAGCAAGACCATAGATATCACTGGACCAAAACCCTGGAAATGGGAGCTAGGATCGGAGCTCAGCGGCCGCAGTCAGAGCCAGGAGTAAGGGCCTGGTGGCTGCTGTCTGGCAACAGAGGGGCAGCACTGACCTCCCCTTGGGATGATACTGGAACAGAAAGGTCTAACTTGTAATGGATGCTAAATAGCTCTATGTTTTATGTATCTGATTGTAGGCAAACCTGGTAATGCCATCTATAATTATGAGTGCTCAATGAGTCCATAATAAGACTGTTTTTTAGTTGCTTATATGTTTGCCAAACTAACTCTTCTCACTAAAATTTTTCCTGCCTGGTACCTGCCTCAGCTGGAATATTTTTTGGATGTTTCAACAGAAGTATTTCAGCCATCGCTGTGAAAGATTAGGGATCAAATGCATTGTTTGGCCCATATTAAATAACTCTTACAACTGAGACTGAGAACATTCAGTGCTCTATACTCCTTCATGCTTTGAAAAAAAGGTTTGAATTTTGGGAGGAGTGTTATCTTTGGAGCAGAAATGAGCCTTTGGCTATTTCCATGGAAAAAAATGCCAGAATTTGGCCAAATTATGAACCTCTGAAAAGTCTCTGTTTACATATAGTCAATCTTGTTAGAGTATGACAGCTAAATTCTCCGAAGAGTCTCTCAGTACTGGTTGTAACCCAGCCAAGGAGATGTAGCCTAGCCTGAGAGCAATGCTCACAGAAAAGAATGAGGACACAAGACACCTGAACTGTAATTCCAATGCAGCACTGTGATATTTCCTAATCAAAATAATGAAGTTTTTTGGTTCAAAACTTTCAGTTTGATTTTGGCAAAATAAATAAATAAATAAATAAATAAAAACCGTGGGGAAAAACCACCACTTTTCAAACCAAGTCTAGTCAGTATGACCCCAAATCATGGAATTGCCAGTTTTCTACTTCAGTAAATATCAGAATTCAAGTCCTGTACAGCATTAGTTCAGTCACTATGTGAGTATGTATTATGACTCAGTCTTTAAATACGTGATCATATCCTATTACTGACCCATACAGGAATCCTGTCTCATTCAGTTCTACATTAATGAAGACTTAGGCATTCATTCATTCTGTCTTTATCCACATGTGTCAAAACGGTATCATCCTATTACATAGAAATAAGTACGTTGCTTTGTATTGATAAATACGTGAGAATAATTTACTCATAGGAATTTTTCTGCCAGGGAGAAAAAAAGCAAAAATAAGCCATACCTAGTACACCATAATTGCATAAAGGCGTCTGAAACGTGAAAAGATTTAAATCCCCCAACACAAAATTTCAGATAGATAATTTCCTGAAAGTATTTTTCTCAAGCGCAACATGAGTTTTGCTATCAGTTTGGGTGTGCTATTTTTTCATTCCATGTTAAAATTTCCACTTCTGTTACAAATCAGAAGGGAAAACATGTCAATTATTACAGATGTTTTACTTTGCAGCTATGTCTACACAGGCAGCCTTTGTTGACAGAGGTCACTGTTGACAGAGCAACCTTGGCAGTACCTCTGTCGACATATTGCATCTACAAATAAAAGCAGCTTGAAAGAGCTCACTGGAAGCTCTGCAAACAGGGCTACCCGGGGAACTGGAAGTCCCTTCTCTTGACAGAAGTGTCTATCAGGGCACTCTGTTGACGAAATACTGTCAACAGAAGCATTATACCTGATAGGAGAGAGGTATATCATTGCAGCTGAACACCTGCATTTTTGGTGTCAAACTCTCAACAGAGCACTTGAACCGTGTAGATGCTCAGTGAATTTTGTCAACAAAAGCCCAGTTTTATCGACAGAGGCTGCCTGTGTAGACGTAGCCTACAAGTGCAAAATAACATATAAACGAGTTAAAGTGAAAGACTTAAAATAAATTTAAAACCTTTTTCTTTTCTTCTCTCTCTTTTATTAAGGTCTCCCTGTCCACCAATTTGACCACAGTTGGGAGTCCTGGAGAAACAACAAATCAAAACAAATACAAAGCAGTTCTAATGCATCTGGTACAGTAATCCCTTGATCTACATGGAGGTTGCATCCAGGGCAACCTTTGTGTAAATCAAATCTTTCATAAATTGGGGAGGGGGGTAGAGGAATGGGCAGCTAGGGGAAGTGTGTGGTGGGGAAGCCACGCATCCCCCAGCTTCTCGTGCCATGGTTTCTGAGAAAACATGCCACAAGCAGCTGTGTTGCCCACCGGGCTCCCCAGCTCAGAGTGCAGACAGAGGCTTGTGGCCTGGTGTCTCTCAGCTGGGAGGACTGGAGCTGCAAGCAGCTATCTGTCAGGGATGGCAGCCTGACACGTGGCTGCCGCCTCCGATAGGAAACTGCTTCTGTCACGGGCAGCAGCCATGAGTAAGTCTGCCGCTCCTGACAGGAGCGGTTTTTCCCCGCTCCTGTCAGGGTCGGCAGCCCGACTTGCAGCTGCCGCTGTTGACAGGAGCGGGAAACCACTCCTACTAGGGGCGGCAAGAGTCTGGCTGCTGCCCCTGATAGGAGCAGCTTCCTGGCTCCTGTCAGGGACGGCAGCATGACTCGCGGTTTTTTGCTCCTGTAGGGGGCAGCAGGCTTGTTAACCCAAGACACAGGCCATTTGATTGCGCATATCTCAAGGGTTTACTGTACCATAAACAATTCTTGAAACACATTTTGCAATAGTCTTTTTAAATTGTATTAGTAAGTTAAATTCCAATGCTTCCAAATGACCATTTAGAAATGACTAAAGACCATATAAGGAGATTCAAATGTACATTTTATCTGAATGGTTTTAAATATTGAAAGACCTAAAACTGTTAAAGCTCAGTGCATTCAGCAAGTGTGACAATGGTTCCTGACTATTCTTGATCATACTGACATTTTTCAGCCTTAAGAAAATAATTCACCGGATTTTAACAAAAGCTGCAATTTACAATATTGACCATTTGTTACCTTCATGATCTTCAAATCGAACACCAAGCTCAGGAAGAATGTCATCTCGAAGTGCATCGCTCAACTGCAGTACTTCAGTTACTACAATGCACAGAAAAATTAGAAGTTCTGACACAAGTTTAAAATAAAAAAATTATTTATCTTCCACCACATCATTTTGGAAGCTAGATTAAAATGTGTTTTTGCTGGCAGGACTTCCAGTTTTAACTGGCTCATAAAACAGCCAACTGCAATTGCTACTAAAAGAAACCAGAGCAGATAAGAATGAAAGTGACCACATATAGCGTTATATTAGGTTTTTGTATATTAAAAATCTCTAGCCTTTCCCCATTATCACTGCTTCCTATCTATTCTCTTTCAGGCTGATTGCTAAACGAATGCAAACATTGTAGCTCTATTTCCTATACTGCTTTTCTGTTTCAGAATTTCTCGGAACAATGTTCCCTAAAAAGCAGCATTTCCTAACCTGGATGGGATTTTCTAACCTAAGTCTATGATGGTACAGCGCAGATTGGAGTGGACAAGAATGGGTTCCAGACAACTGAAAATACTACTTTTAATCTATCCCTCCTTCTCCACCTGTACAGGCAATCAATCTATTGCATCATGTTATTAACATAGAATAAACTCTAGTAAAATACCTATAACCTCCCCGCTCTTATGATGCATAGTCATCTAATAAAATTAATCACAGGAGTAGGCTTTATACACTACTATTACTAAAGGCACTGTGTTGGTCTCTTCTGTCATAAGACAATGCTGTTGTAAAAAAGTGTCCCAGCAAAGTTGTCTAAAGATGCCTCCTGACCCAATTAGCTTGTAGCCTGCTGGTGAGGGAAAAAAATACACGGAAAGCATCCCCAAAAGTTAAAATTAATAAAATTGTAACAAGAAAAGGACATCACAAGAATGGAGGGAACGAGGAGAATAGAGAGATGAGTAAAAGAGAAAGTATACAGAAATTAGAAGGTAGACAGCAAGGAATCTGAAGCTAGACAAACTGAAAATAGAAATAAAGTGCACATTTTTAACTGTAAAGGTAAATAATCATTAGAACAACATATCTAGATACTTGATAGATTCTCCATCATTTCAGTCTCAATTTTAAGACTGGCTATATTTTTAAAAAATAAACAATGGCTCAAACAGAATGCTATCTTGTGAAACACAGAAGGTCATCGTGAACCCTAACAATGGTCCTTTTTGGCTTTAAATTCTGACAACCCTGCCAGGGCATGTAGGGAGGTGCCAATCAACCTACCCGCGGCCTGAGGTTTTCTAACAGGCAAAATCAGGAACCAATGCCCTACTGCACCACAAGATCTTGTCCACCTACACACAACAAAGAAGCTATTTTTGTGCATCCTTCCAATATCAAACAGCCATTCTTAAAGCTGTGTCAAATAAAAGGCACTAGCCATTTCTATGGAAAAAATATTTCCCCATGTGCTTTTCTGTTCATTATCCATTTCACACAAATCTTCTCCAAGTCAGCCACTTGCAGTACCACGGACTGACTTTAGTAGAATGTAGTTAACTGAATTGGAAATTGGAAAGGACAGCATTGCTAACATCGCTTTTCGTGCGAAAGTGCCACTGAATGTTAATGGCCACAAGTGATGAGGGTCTCAAGATTTATCACTCATGAAAAAATAGGCCCCTTTCAAGACTTAATCAAAAGGAAAAAACTACATTGTATTTACTCATATGCAAACAAAACTGATGAAAAGAGAAATCACATTGGTTACTTAATGAACAGCAGAAGTGATTCATGTAATGCCAACAGCAAGTAGAGAAATTACAGTCTGGGGATGTATTTGTATTGCTGACATTCCAAATTTAGTAGCCTTGTTTGATTCACAGTAAGCATTTTTTCCTAGAAGAGGCTGATAAGATTATTTGGGTCAACTTATGAGTTTTCAATAAGTCAGTCCTCTTCCTTCCTTCCCCCACCCCCAGGTTAAGATGTTCTTTTACCCATGTTTCAGTAAGTTCAATACACTGAACAACACTTCCAAGTAGTTCTTAGTGGATATGCTGTATAAGAAACACTAACATTAGATGATAATTTTCAATACTTTGGACATACAAGAGAAAGTCTTCCGCCTCCATGATGAGGCTTAGATACAGGAATCAAAATTATCTAATTGGGATAATGTAAGCTATTAATTTAGAGGGTCACTTTGCTTCTAAGAGGCACATCTCACTGTCAAAAGTGCTAAAATCAGAGTCCTTGCTTTTGCTTGGTGTTACAAACTTGTGTCTCACCTGTTCTTTGCTTGAGGAGCAGGAATCAACCCTTCCTTTGTGTGCTCATGTAATGATTCCATTAAAATACCTGCTTTCATCTGCAGTCTATCACCAGTGAATTATGTGGTTTTTATTATCCTGGGTAGGTGGGCATAGCAGGCTAAATTTATCTCAACAAAGTCAGTAAGCGAAACTGGAAATGAGTTTAGTCCATTAGCTGTTAATACTGAGACGTGCCAATTTCTTGTGCATGGAATTAATAGCATATATCTACTGACTGTATAATAAAAGCAGTGTCTGCTTGAGTTATAAATATTTACCACTCTGAAGCTCTGAATAATTAAATATAAGAATCAGGAGAAATCCTTCTGGGCGAGAAGAGTGAGGAATTTCTGCATGAGAAATTCATAAATTTAGAAGGGGAAGCTATCAACTGGTGACTTTAGAAGTGTCAGCATAGTGGTTCCAAGGACTACCTTAGGGCTGACTTGTGCCAATTCTCTGTTTTAGCAGCATCAGCAAGAGGCTTTAACTGACAGTGTAATATTGGGTAGGGAACTTGTGTATGGCTCTCAACTGCACCAACTATAAATTATCATTCTTCCCAATGATTGGATGTTGACAGAAAGGAATAGATAGGAAAACCTGATGTGACACCGCCCACATGTACACTGTTGATACGAGTAAAGCAATTGCCAGGCAGTGGTCCTGGGGATGCTCCTAGCTCATTCTTTCACATCTGTTGTGAACCTCATGACAATGGGTTGCAGAAGCAAAAAAGAACTGGAAACAGGAACTGATAAAATAACTTGGTTTTTTTTTTCAGTGGGTGGGGAAAGAGGGTTTAATCTATATGGCACCCCCAAAGATCAAATGAGCAACACACATTATAGCCAATAATTAAGATAGAATATGCACAGTAAAAAGGATGGAGGTGTAATTCTACTTCTAGTCTATCTGATATATTTGGAAAAATGGAGTAGGTTCTCCCAACTCTTCTGGCTGTAGAATATACTGTGACAGTGGTGTTCTCTTATTAACCTTCTTGGGCCTATAACGCGTCATTACCGACAGCCCTCAAGTCAAACTCCTCCAGCACATTAATCAACAATCCACAACATGAGGAAACAGAGGAACCACCTGATCAGCATCCTGTAATAGCAAACACAAAAACATCAAAAAAGAGCACTCAAATCTGGAGACTCATCAAGAAAAACAAAACAAAACAAAAACCAACCTTCCACACAAACTTCCACATAGCTGGACTTAACTAAAACAAGACAGGAGATTTACGAAGTTCACTTCTCTACAGAGGAAAAAGGACTGTGAACTATCTAAACTCCTACTTGCCACATGGGGCCACAATAGTGGTACCCTTAACTCACCTAGCAATATTATCAACATAATCAACTACACACACAGCCTTCCAGAAGAGCTGGCCCTACCCTGGGGACTTCTTTTTGCCCCCAGCACCCCAAACATGGTACAATTCTGCAGGGATTTGGAAGCCTACTTTTGCAGTCTCTGACTCAAGGAATACCTTCAACACAACACTGAATAGCGCACTCATCCACAGACACCCTCCCACCTACAGTATAAGAAGAAAAATTCCCCATGGACTCCCTCGATGGTCAAAATGACAAACTGGAACTATACATAGATGCTTCCACCAAAGTGCACAGGCAGAAATTGTGGGAAAGCAGCATTGCTTGCCCCATAACCGCAGTTGTGCACAATGCAATGCCATCAATGGACTCAGAAACAACTCTGACATTACTATCAAAGAGGATGACAAAGGAGGTGCTGTTGTCTTCATGAATAACACAGACTACCAAAAGGAGGCTGCCAGCCAACTCTCCAATACCACATTCTACAAGCCACTGTTCTCTGACCCCACTGAGGAGTATACAAAGAAACTACATCATCTGCTCTACATCATCACCCCTAAAAAGCACAGAACAAATCTACACACAGACTCCTAGATCCCCAACTAGGTTTATTCTATCTACTACCCAAGAGCCATAAACCTGGAAATTCCAGACACCCCATCATCTCAGGCACTAGCACTCTCACTACAGGATTGTCTCAGATCCTACGTCACCAGCACTCCCAGCTATCTTCAAGACACCACCGATTTCTTGAGGAAACAATATATTGGTGACCTTCCTCAAAACATCATCCTGGCCACCATGGAAGTAGAGGCCCTTTACACCAATATTGCACATGAAGATGGACTTCAAGCTATCAGGAACAGCATCCCTGATGATGCCAAGGCACAACTGGTGCCAGAGGTTTGTGACTTTGTCCTCACCCCCAACTATTTCAGATTTGGGGACAATTTATACCTTCAAATCAGTGGCACTGCTAAGAACACCTGCATCACCCCACAGCATGCCAACATTTTTATGGCTGATGTGGAACAACGCTTTCTCAGCTCTCATACCCTAGCACCCCTCCTCACCTTGAGCTACATTGATGACATCTTCACCATCTGGACCCAGGGGAAGGACACTCTGGAGGAGTTCCACTGTGATTTCAACAGTTTCCACCCTACCATCAGCCTCAATCTGGACCAGTCCACACAAAAGAGATCCACTTCATGGACACCACACTGCAAATAACTGATGGTCACATTACCACCACACAATACAAGAAACCCCTGGACTGCTATGCTTACCTACATGCCTCCAGCTTCCATCCAGGGCACACCACACGATCCATTGTCTACAGCCAAGCGCTAAGACCAACTGAATTTGCTCTAATCCCTCAAACAGAGACAAACACCTCCAAGACCTTTACGGTGTTTTCCTAAAACTACAATATTCACCTAAGGATGCGAGGAAACAGACTGACAGAGCCAGAGGTGTATTCAGAAGCCATCTGCTATAAGACAGGCCTAACAAGGAAAATAACAGAATAGCACTTGTCATCACCTACAACCCCCCCACTAAAACCTCTCCAGTGCATCATCACTTATCTACAACCCATCCTGGACAATGACCCCTCACTCTCACAGACCTTAGGAGGCAGGAGAGTCCTCACCTACAGAAAGCCTGCCAACCTAAAATAAATTCTTACCAGCCACTATGCACCTCACCACAATAATTTTAACTCAGGAACCAGTCCCTGCAACAAAACTCTGCCCACATATCTATGGCAATGACACTACCACAGGACCTGATCACAATCAACCACACCATCAGGGGCTCATACACCTGCACATCTACTAATGTAATATATGCCATCATATGCCAGCAATGCCCCTCTGCCATATACATTGGCCAAACTCGACAGTCTCTACACAAAAGAATAAATGGATGCTAATCAGACGTCAGGAACAGTAACATACAAAAACCTATAGGAGAACACTTCAATCTCCCTGGACACTCAGTAGCAGATTTACATGTAGCCATCCTGCAACCAAAAAACCTTCAAAAACAGACTCCAAAGAAAAACTGCAGTGCTATAATTCAGTTGCAAAATTTACACCATCAATCAAGGATTGAACAAAGACTGGGAATGGATGGCCGGCCAACTACAAAAGCAGTTTCTCCTCTCTTTGTATTCACACCACTTCAGCTTCTGGAAGAGGGCCATGTCATCCCTGAATGAACTGACCTCATCAGCTCTGGCCTTCCTCTTAATTCCTTCTTTTCATGAGCCTATATAATTAGACCTGCCTCTGGAATCTCAATTCCAATGCATCTGACAAAGTGGGTCTTGCCCATGAAAGCTTATGCTCCAAAAATTCTCTTAGCATATAAGGTGCCCAGGACTTCTTGTTGTCTTTGCGGATACGGACTAACACGGCTACCCCCTGATACTAATCTACAACCTACACTGGAACTTGATGTTACAATTTCAGAGGCCCTGCATGAGAGGCCTGTCCTTTCCTACAAGCAACCACCTAACCTCAGGAAAATTCTCACTAGCAACCACACATCACAACACAGAACTATTAATCCTGGAACTTTTTCTCCGCAACAAACCCCATTGCCAACTCTCTCCACATATTTGCTGTGGAGACACCATCACTGGACCTAACCACAACTGTTACATGATCAGGGGCTCATATTCCTGTACCTCCACCAATGCTACATACACCATCATGTGCCAACAATGCCCCTCTGCTATGTATATTGGACAAACTGGACAATCACTTCAGCAAAGAATGAACGGACACATTAAGAATATGAATACAGGCAAACCAGTAAGCATTTCAGTGGAGCAGGCCATAGCATCCAAAACCTGAAAACCTGCACCCTAAAACAGAGACTTTACCACCAGATTACAAAGGAAGACATCTGAATTGGAATTTATTCTCAAATTCGACACTTTATGGCTTGCCCTCAAAAGAGACAGCAATTACCTTATGCATTACAGGGACTGTTTCCCCATTTTTGATATTTGTAGTGACCTCAGACAACTCGCTTCATTTTCTTTCCCCTCTCACCTCCCCTTCTGTCCTGTGTAGCTGATTCATCAGTTTTCATTTCATTTTTTTCCTCTATCTTTCTGTTAAATTCTCAATTTACCAGTTTACTTCTAACAGAATTTCTAGATCTGAAGAAGCCCAAGAAAGCTCATTACCTAAAAAATCATTTTGTTAGTCTTTAAAGGCTGCGTCTACACGTGCACGCTACTTCGAAGTAGCGGCAGTAACTTCGAAATAGCGCCCGTCACGTCTACACGTGTTGGGCGCTATTTCGAAGTTGAAATCGACGTTAGGCGGCGAGACGTCGAAGTCGCTAACCCCATGAGCGGATGGGAATAGCGCCCTACTTCGACGTTCAACATCGAAGTAGGGACGTGTAGACGATCCGCGTCCCGCAACATCGAAATAGCGGGGTCCTCCATGGCGGCCATCAGCTGGGGGGTTGAGAGATACTCTCTCTCCAGCCCTTGCGGGGCTCTGTGGTCACCGTGGGCAGCAACCCTTAGCCCAGGGCTTCTGGCTGCTGCTGCTGCAGCTGGGGGTCCGTGCTGCATATACAGGGTCTGCAACTAGTTGTTGGCTCTGTGTATCTTGCACTGTTTAATGAAAGTGTGTCTGGGAGGGGCCCTTTAAGGGAGCGACTTGCTGTTGAGTCCGCCCCGTGACCCTGTCTGCAGCTGTGCCTGGCTCCCTTATTTCGATGTGTGCTACTTTGACGTGTAGACGTTCCCTCGCTGCGCCTATTTCGATGTCGGGCTGCGCAACGTCGAAGTTGAACATCGACGTTGCCAGCCCTGGAGGACGTGTAGACGTTATTCGTCGAAATAGACTATTTCGATGTCGCAACATCGAAATAAGCTATTTCGATGTTGGGTGCACGTGTAGACGTAGCCAAAGTGTTACAAGACTGCTTTCTTGTTTTGTAGAGATACAGACTAACACAGCAACCTCTCTGTGACTATTCACTAAGATTTTAGTAATGGACAACTTTACAATAAGGTAACAGACATAGCAGGGATCCAAGAAATAAGAATGAAGTCAAAAATATAGAGGACAAGCATGGTGTTTGAAAATATTTGAAAAAAATGTTTAACTTCATTAAAAATTCTTTTGTAGCACTAAGAAACCCCTCTGATAGATTAGCAAATCTGCTATAATGTGTATGCTTTAAGAGGCAAAGATAAAGGAACTTTGCAGTTGCTTAAGTACTGAAACAAAACTTAACTAAGCATGATGTGAAGTTACCCAACACAATGAGATAAATTAAAAATCCACTACATTTCCTGGAAGTTATGAACAGCATTTTATTTAGAATCACTTCTGCCCACTATGCACCCAGCGAACACCAAGAGTATTTTTCTTTCTCCATTTATCATCATCAATAGAATAATTTACAGGTTAAAAAACACTCCACTAAGAATGAATAATGCAAATTTCAGATTCGGATACCCACTAGTCTTGCCAAATGACTGAAGACTTTTATTCACATAATGTTTGAACGTCCTATAAACAGGCCATTCTAGTTGGTGACAGAATTTATTCATTAACATTTGAAACATATTTTGTTACAGCTCCTTCTAGTCTACTTAAAAATTTCCCAGATTACATGTACTTGGGATATGGAAGCATTTGTGGATTACCTTATTGGCAAAAAATTATCTTTAAAAGACTCAGACCTATTAATATAAGCCTATGGAGGACTTTAAATATGAATAATTTAACATGATGATTCTAGCAACTGGCTATAAAAAAAGACAATAATCCCCTAATTTACAACCACCTCAATTTAAAAAAAAAAAAAAAAGTTAAGTATAAACTCAAAGGCAATATTTCCAAACACTAATCAGAACCATTTGAAAAGACATTTTAGGCATAAATTCAATACCCTATAATGTAAACAAATTAGAGCTCTGTTGGATTAACAGAATAAATGAGTTCCAGAAAGGTTTCTCTCCTCTGCAAAACGTACTACCACCAGGCCCTACACATTGAAGATGCACAACTATTAGGCTGTGTTTACACTTCAAAAATAACTTTGAAGTTGCTTACTAAAAAAGTACAACTTTGAAGTTGAGTGTCTACACGCCATCAACTTCAAAGTTAAACTTTGAAGCAGGGCACTAATCCATTCCCGGAAATGGAGTAAGGTCTTTGAAGTTGGGCTCCCTACTTTGAAGTAAGAGAAGATGTGTGTAGACTCTCTGCTAGCTACTTCAATGTAGTGCCTAACTTTGAAGTTAGTTCCTACTGTAGACACACCCTTCGGCTACGTCTACACTAGCCGAAAACTTCATTTCGAAGTTTACTAATAAAGCGTTGAAATACATATTCAGAGCCTCATTAGCATGTGGGTGGCTGCAGCACTTTGAAATAGACGTGGCTGACCACTGCATGGCTCGTCCAGACAGGGCTCCTTTTCCAAAGGACCACGGCTACTTCGAAGTCCCCTTATTCCTATGAGCAGATAGGAATAAGGGGACTTCAAAGTAGCTGGGGCCTTTCGAAATGGAGCCCCATCTGGATGAGCCGCACAGCGGCGAGCCGCAGCAATTTCAAAGTGCCGTGGCCACCCGCATACTAATGAGGTGCTGAATATGTATTTCAGCACTTTATTAGTAAACTTCGAAATGGCCATTTGCATGACCATTTCAAAGTTTTTGGCTAGTGTAGACTCGGCCTTAGTGTATTCATTAGCTAGCCTTAACTACTGAGGCTTTTTTGCATAGGAAAAATAAGTTTTATGTACGCTTTAAATAATAATGGGCACATACTATGAACTGAAGAGCTGAAACTTAAAAAATATTAAAATAAATACAAACTTTGAAGTTATACTTTGTGCTCAACTAGGCCTACATAAATTTGTTGACTACATCTCAATGATCAAATTATTGGAAACATTTTTGTGCTTGTAATATAGTTATTTTGTTTATTCTGGCTAATATATTTCAGTTTAGTAATGTAATTAGAATTCAGAGATTTATTACTAGCTATTATGAATCTATTCAATCCAAGCCATTTTATTAAAAATAATCAATATTTTCCATTCTGTCTTTAAACTAATTTCATGACAGGGAGAGAGTCTCGAAGAGAACCAGTATCAAACATATATTGAAGATGCACAAAACCACAGGGAATAGTAGGAAGAACAACAAGAAATCCATTAGGAGCTCATCAACAAGTCAAAGCAAAGAGAGATTAACAGAACAGCATTTATTATAACACAGTGAAGCTCAGCTGCCAACATACAAAGTAGCAGCAAAGCTTCTTAAGAAAAGAATAAAAGTTGACAACAACCCACAGCAAAATCCTCTATGAATACTCCAAAGGAGACTACAAAATACTATCTAGGGATTTGCGATCAGACCATGCTATCAAACAACAAAGAAACAGCTCAGCTTCTTTTTCTCAAACTGATAGTTCCAAGAAAAGGAATAATTGCTATTTACACTTTTAAGAGTCTATAAGCCCTGCTGGACAGGAACTGCATGGTTCTGTGTTTGCCATCCTCTAGTTCCCTGTCCACGACAGGAAACAGAAAAAAAAAAAAAAATCATACTCCTTGTATACCTCTTCCTAATGATATGGAATTCTGAATACTTTAACAATAGACTAGCATGAACATACCTAAAATAATCAGAAAAAGATAGTCATACTTAGAAGACACCTGGCCAAGATTTAAAGATTAAAATCAAAATTGGTTTACTTTTGTATTTGTTTGTACAGACAAATACTCCATTTTTATTCTCAAAGCACAGATGTTATATATGTAAATGAGATAAACTACATTTAAACGTTTCTCCTCCACTCTTGAAATCAGTTACAATAATGTTTAAAAAGTTGAACACTTACCTTTCTTTTCTCTGGCAATTTGTCGTACTCCTTCTCTGAAATCAGACAAGACTTGTAGGTATGGCATCACTGTTGACTCAAGCTGTAGAAATATTTTATGATTAGTAAATTTAGAGCCAAACCATTATCCTTAACTGTATGCACTTACAGTGCTAAATCCTTCTCTAGTCTTCTCTGGAGTTAAAAAGGATACAGAATATAGACTATAGGACACAGAATAGGTGAGAAGGCAACCCTTCAAAGCAAATCCTCAAGTGGTGAAAACTGATAGTTCCATTGACTCCAGTAGAGCTAGGATGATTCACATCAGCTTAGGAAATGCACTTAACATTTTGCATTATTTAGGTTACATTGCTGGTAGGAGGCAAAACACAAGGTATTCACTAAGCATTTGGATGGAAGTCTCTCTCTCAGATGCAAGGTTATCAGTACAGTATTTAATCCTTTCAGTTTCTTCAATGAGCAAGAGATGACTTGCAATATTAGACTCTCCTATGGCAAGAAAGAAATACTACATTAACTTGGAAAATACCACTTGCAAAAGCCACAGGAAGAATAACAATCCTGCTTGTAATGCTAGTGAAGACAAGAGATTTTTCTGGAGAATAGGAACTGATGCTGTTTACACAAGAGCACCACACTTGGGCAGTTCCCTAGTAATCCCAAGTGCGAAGCCAAGAGTTTAAGACGGGGTGTCCAACACACGGCCCGCAGGCCAGAGTCCGGTTGCGGAGCCTTTTTATCCAGCCCACTAAGCTGGCAGAGGCGCCGGTTTTAAAAGGTGTCTGGGCGGCTCTGAGACTCATGTGGCTCTTTAAAGAGCCATTTGTGACTCCTGCTACTCCCTCCTCTGGCTCCTGTACAGTGCATCAGGAAAGCTCCCAATGCTCTGCTGTGATGTACATGGGGGAGGGGAGCCAGTAGAGGTCACTGTGGAGAACGTGGGCTCCATCCCGTGTGGGGGTTTGTCTCCACACAGCCCCCATAATGAGTAGTCCTGACATGCACTCAATCCCCAGCTGGCATGGTGGTGGAGGAGCCCTGCCAAGAGCATTAAGCTACTGGATGCGCTGTTGAATGGCTTCGCGCAGCCTGCTTACCACCCTACCCTGAAGCAGCGCTGCAGGAGTTCCGCACCCTACTTGCCAAGATGAGCGGCAGCCTCAAAGCAGTGGCACCTGGACAGACAGACGATGGATGGACTGGTTGGGCTAGAAGGGCAGCGGGAGGGTATTGGGACAGAGAGATGGGCAGGGCAGGCCAGGAATATCGATGGACTGGTGGGCTGGAGAGGCAGTGGGGGTGTCAAGACAGACATATGGAAAAGCTGAGCTAGAAGGGTGCATGGGGGGGATTGGGGAGTGGCAGTTTTGGGCTATTTTGTTTCGGCCTCCAGAACATGAAAAAAATTGCTGTGTGACCCACGAGAAAAAGAGGTTGGACACCACTGGTTTAAGACAATTATCCTGAATGTTTAATTTCATGAAGATTAGGGGAAGGGAGACAAAAATTGTGAGTGCATTTATTTTCCATGACATATTTTCCACACAAAAGTTTCTCCAATATGTTAAACCTTTTGTAAGCCTATATATAAAGAAAGAGATTTTCTGTCTAACTTTGAACGTGTGGTATAAGTATATTCAGCCACATGCTTAGTCTGACCAACTCAGAGTACCTTTGCTATATACTAAACAAACAGAAACTAACTGATGAGACTGGAGGTGAACAAGACAGCTTGGAAATAAGTGCAAAATGTATTAGGGGAGCCCCAACATCTTTGTGTTAGAGCAAACCTATCAGCATCACTAAATTCTCTTGAAAAACTTAAGTCGTCTTCTGGATTTTTCAGATTACAAAGTGGTAAGAATGGATTGTGAGTGAATTACTGAACAAGAATAAGTTTGTATTGGACATATACTAGTTATTGGTTTTAAATTTTTCAAAAAGACTATGCCTTTGTTGAAAGAGTGCCTGTTTCAGTTTCTACTGATCAGTTTGGCTGGGTCTACACGTGCCCCTTCTTTCAAAAGGGGCATGTTAATGAGCAGGTTCAAAATATGCTAATGAGGCACTGCAATGAATATGCAGTGCCTCATTAGCATAATGGCAGCCGTGGCGATTCGAAAGTGCAGCTTTTCGAATCGTGTGCCGCCTGTGGAGATGGGACCTTCCGAAAGGACCCCCACCCAGTTTTCAAAAGCCCTTCTTCCGATCACAGATATCTAGATATTTGATAGATTCTCCAACATTTGAGTCTCAGTTTTAAGACTGGCTATATTTTTAAAAAATAAACAATGGCTCAAACAGAATGCTATCTTGTGAAACACAGAAGGTCATCGTGAACCCTAACAATGGTCCTTTTTGGCTTTAAATTCTGACAACTCTGCCAGGGCATGTAGGGAGGTGCCAATCAACCTACCCGCAGCCTGAGGTTTTCTAACAGGCAAAATCAGGAACCAATGCCCTACTGCACCACAAGATCTAGTCCACCTGAGCAAAAGCCCTCTGAAATCAATGGAAAGACTCTCATTGACTTTAACAGGCTATGGTTCAGATCCCAAAATGATATCACTTTGAAAACCCAGGAGGATAACCCTGCTAAGAAGAAAACAAAAACAAAAACAAACCACATACAAACAAAAAACAGTGCTACATTGAAGGGAAAATGCCAAAAGATTCATGGAAAGTAGCACATGTAAAGAAAGATACTGTCAAAATAATATAATTAGTAATAATAGATGTTGGAAATTAAAGTCTATTTCTTTAAAATACAAAACTATAAGCTTGCCCACGTGTGCTTGGCTGCTGACATTTTTCAGATTTAAAATTGCCAGAGTGTTTGTTTACCAAAGAAGAGATATAAAGTATTACATGGATTTTACAAACCAAAGTTAACCCCCCCGACCCCCAAGATTAGCTCCCTTTGATACTGATTAAGGTTGGTGGTCTTTCCTTAACAGTGGAAAGCTTTGTCTGCTGTTCTACACTAATGCCAGTCCTTCAGCAAGGCACATTCGGCTCTAAGCATTGTGAGGACTGTTTGGTAAAAATAAAAACTTATTTTTTAATGTAAGATCAGTAACTGGCTTTTCCAGTGTAATTTGAGATAATGGTGTTTATTAATTCTAAACTAATTAGAAATCCAATATTTGTGATTTTTTATACCATTTTCTTTACATAGCACTCTTGCCTCTGCAGTCCTGGGAAAGAGAAAAGGATACAAAACTCCTAGTAAATGTTTATTTAGTTCATTCCTATAATGGGCACTTAGTATTACAGTAATGGGGACCATATGAATACCTAGGTAGACAGACAGGGTGTGGGTGTTCATTCACCTGTCTTAGCCACAACAATGGAAGGCTTTTCCTTGGTAAGTTACATAAACCCTATAAGTTTTGTTTTGTTACGCTGTACAAAGATAGAATATTCTGTGAATGTTTTCACTGCTATTCTTCAGGGGAAACAGAAAATATCTTTCTAATTACACTTTACTTAAATCTGAATGGTCTCATGTGACCATGTTTCCAAATGCTGGCATCTGATGTTGTGCTAAAGGAAAAACACTTGAAAGAGACTGCCATTTTTCAGGTTAGATTTTGCTCCTGTACAGAGACAACAACTATTGACTTCTGCTCACTTTGGAATGCTACTTTCCTATTCCCCCTCACTCCCCTCAAAGATAGCTCCTGTATGACAGGACTTCATCAGCATCCCTCAGAAAGTATGTCTATCAACAGAAATAACTCATTGCAGTAGTACTGCTAGATGCACAGAACAAGGCTGCCTATAGAAGCCAGATAAATGCTGCTCCTTTAACTATCCATTAAATAACTATTATGGCTCAGAAAGAGAAACTGAATTCAGAATCAAAAATTCAATTGCTTCACTGCTAGTCCAGGCATATTTCGATGAGCCCTAATTGGTGTATTTTTTATGGTTTTACTTGTAAAAATATTTATACATTTAGTACCTGGAATGAGAAACTCACTTTGGCAGGTACTGCTTGTAATTGATACGGTTCTTTCTTGCCTGACGTCATGACAAGATAATGGTGTGTGGGAAGTAAGTATTCACCAAGTTGGCTTGGTTTATTTATTTGTTTGTTTATTTGCAACAGCAGCACTATTTGCCTGACATTAAACACAAAAAAAAATGTCTGCCAAATTCTTCTCTCTTGCACACCAGTGAATCTGGAATAATTCCATTTATGTCAACAGAATTACTTCTGACTTACACCACTATAAACAAAAACAGAATATGGTCCTCTATCGTTGTTGTTCTAAACCTAATCTTTTAAAGGGCCGTGAACAGAATGTACTAGGTTCTCCACTTACATTTATGTTTTGGCCATTTCCTCCAATAGGGAATCCAATAGCTTCATCACTTTCTATGGCACCAAAGATCTAGTGAAGGAAAAGGAAAATCAAAGACATGCCCATTCAGCAGAAAATATCTGGAGGCTAAATGAAATCAAACATACAGGTTGAACCTCTCTAATCCAGCACCCTTGGGACTTGACCAGGGCTGAACAAGAGAATTTGCTGGACCAGAGAAGAGGGAGAGGGTTGATATTGTCTAGCAGCATTACCAACATTGCCACTGCTTACTGGGTTCTTAGAAGACATTTGGGGTAAATTACAGCTAAATAACAGCACAGAACACTGAGAGCCAGGACTGGTGGCTGGAAACAAACTTTATGGGGCCAAGTTTACTGTGGTCACACCCGTGATAAGTGGTCATCCAGCTAACTAAAATGATGATGGATTAGGGATGTTGCCGGACTAGAGAATTCCGGATTAGAGAGGTTCAACCTGTACTTATGTTTGAAGAGGCCACTCAGTTCATCTAGTGAGTCCATATTCCAGCATCCTACTAGGAGACTCCCAGCTATGGAGGATGCTTTAAAATAAAGATCAAATGCTGACTTAGTGATGTTGCTTGTACAGCTTCACTTTGACCACTATACAATTTTCCATGTATTTATGTTTAGTTATTTTATTATTCACCACATGCAAATGTACATAAAACAATACAAAGAACTGTAGTGTTTCTCCCCCCAGTCCCACTCCTGGCAATCCAGGACATGTTACAATTTTGTTTTAAAGCAATGGGATTTTTAGAATCCTGCACTATCTGAAGAATGACTGTACTGATGCATACATGTTTGAAAAACATTCCTGTAGCAACTGGGTAATGTTATGGCAACTATTATTTTTTAATATAATGTAAAATCTCACCATCTCTTACCTTTAGCATCTGAGTGAGATAACAACTAATATTTTGTAGCAGAAGCCTATTCGGCATTTGCCTGGAAGTTTTCTTAATAGCAATATAGGAATTGCTCTGACTGACTAAAGATCGCATTTCTTCCAAAACAGTACGCGTGTCAATGTTATCACACAGTGCTTCATGAATTGCTGCCTTCTTGTCGTAAAAACTAAATCAGAGAAAAGATGACAAATTTACAATTTATATCCTAGCTATAATATTTATGTGAAAGATTCCAGTGTTTACTTAACTGGAGAAAAGGAAGGGGGAAGGCTTCCTTCTCCTTGGTCACAGTTTGTATCTGAAGAAGGAAAAACAGTTGATTAATAGAAAGTGTTTGTGTCCGCTATATAGGGGATACTGTGGAAATATTTTACCTGAATAATAAAATACTGCTTCTGTACTGCTGACAAAGTCTCACAGAGACTGGGCTACCTGATAGATAATAGCTAACAGTACAAATGTGGCAGCATAACTTAAGAGCTGACTTTTCTTTGTTTTGAAGAAGCACTACAAATGGCTTGTTCAGGATCTTCTCTTCTTCACTACTTTATTAAAATGATGCTTATTTTCACTCTGTGCCAGCTGAGTGTTCTGTTGCATAAGTTCCTATTCAGTGCCACTAATTTGGGGAAACCTGATCTGATATTAGGATGCCATTTAATCATGTGTATTTTTAGTTAAAGTCATCAACCAGACACAGGCAATAAACAGAAATTCATGGCCCATGGATTTGTCCATGGCTTTTACTAAAAATACTGCTGACTGAATCTTAGCTGGGGACTCTTGGGACACCACTGGTATGGGGGATCCTCCAGGGCCAGCAGCTGAGGATATTTAGCAGTGGCTGGTGTGGCCACCCCCACGATGGTCCTGGGACCAGCAGCTGGGTGCTGCCAAGCAGTGGCTGGTGCGGCAACAACAGACACTGCTTGACAGCCCCCAACAGCTGGTACTGAGACCATGTGAGCAGCGGTCATGTGGCTGGTGCCAGCCCAGCCATACCAATGGCTGCTTGGGTGTTCCTGGGGCTACCAAGCAGTGACTGCCCTGGTCCAACTTCCTCGGGGCTAACTGCACCAGTCAATGCCTCAGGCGGTCCCTAGGACCCCTAAGGTTAACCATACTGGCCACTGCAGAAGTCACAGAAAGTCACAAAATCTGTGACTTCCATGACAGACATGTAGACTTAATGATGAACATTAACAGGGAAACACTGTTTAAACTGTTAATGAATTGTATCACCTATTTCATCAGGCAAAGCAGATTTAAGGAAGTACAGGTTGGACCTCACAGGTCCGGCACCCTTGGGACCTGACTGTTTCCAAACCAGGAAGCGTACCTGACTTGGGGAGGTCAATGAATGCCCCTCTGCCGCTGGCCTCGGGGCTGCACTCCTAGGGGGTCACCGGCTCCCTGGTCATCCCTCCTGGCTACAGAGCCCTACTCCTAGGGGGCCACCGGTTCCCCAGTCTCCCCTCCTGGCCACAGTGTTGTGGCTCTCGGCAACCAGAGCTCTGTGGTCCAGCAACATCTGTTCTCTTGTTACTATGGTTCTTCCCCACCTGAGTGCTCCAAAACCAGAGCGCCCAGGAGGTCCCCAAGGATGCCAGACAACAGATGCTGCCATACCAAAGAGTCCTGGACTAGAGCAGTTCAATGTGTAGTGTATTTAAAGATCCAAAGGCCATGATCTGTCCAAGAAAGAAAGAAAAGGGAAAGGAGAAAGAAGAGAGGCGGAGAAGGGCAAAATGAAGGAAGGAAATGCTCTCCTCCCCTACTACTTCTCAGTTAACTGTCCTTATCCTCCTGTGTCTTGTTCTCTCCTTGTTCACTCTCCATTACTCAACATTTTCTGTTTTGATTTTTCCCCCTGAACTACTGATAAACAAGTGAGTATCCTTCCAACACTGGGGGCACAATGTACCCAAGCTTAGGGTGGAGTCAGAAGAAAAAAAAATTATTCACTGTCACATGATACAATACCAAACATATGCAACTGCAGTTGGCTATTCAGCACTGAATATTTCAGTTCACTGCTATATGATGACCTGGTCAACTTTACTGCTGCAACAGGCCTGGCTGCTTGCTATTTTAACCACTTTTCACAACACAAAATGCCACCTCTGTTAGACTCTACTAATTCCCAAAGACACACTTAACTATTGGCTTGTCTATACTACCACCTTCCTTTGAAAGAAGGAATGGTAATTAGGGTGTTGGGAGTTTATTAATGAAGTGCTGTGGTGCATACGCAGCATTTCAGTAAGCAAATTCCCCCCCTCCACCCCCGCGGCAACTTCAAAGTTTTAAACTTCGAAGTACGGGCACGCGTCTAGCCACAGCTCACCTGCAGGTACTTCAAAGTGCTGGAGCAACTTCGAAGTCCCCATACTCCTCAAAATTTTTACTATTTTGTTTCTACTGGAGGAGGTGGTAAGGTTAAAAGTCAGAAACTTCCAAAATTCTTTGCTCTCTGATTTTGGGCAAGTCACTTAACTTATTTGTCTGTTTCTCCACTGCATTTTGCATGTTCAAAGTGTTAACTGGCAAGTATTATTTTATTATTATAGTTGAGCCACATTATACCAGCACAATATGACCCTTCTGAGATACATGTATACTTAAGAAACTGATAGCCCCACAACCTAGAGGAGATTCAAAGCACAAAGAATTTCCCTTTCAATGCACATATACAGAGTGACATTCAAAAATTAGGTATGCAAGTCACATTAATGTCAACAGAAGTAATGTGATTAATTTCCTGTATCATTTTCTCAAAAATACCTAAAAACTGTGGCAAGGTTAAAGTCAGCTTGTAAAGTACACTCAATGTAAATACACAATGGAAGGCTTCATAGGAATGTTAAATATTTTGAAGAAAATGCCAGTGAGAAAAAAAAATGCAAACCCAAAAGTATGCTTACATAAATGACTATTTGTGTAGAAAAATAAATGTATGTCACTCACTTATTATTCAGCTCTGTTTCTTGAAATTCCCATTTTTGAAACTGGCCTGGCAAATCAATAGGAGTCCGAAGGATATCCTTTACATTTAAGAAGAACTCCTAAGAAAGAAGAATGATGTTTGAAATCACCGTAATTCAAACACAGCCAAATGTTTACTGTAGCAAAGCAAACTTTTCAGTTAGCCATTGTAATATGTGGACCTTAGACAAAATTTCAGTCAGGATCTGCTACATACCTCCTAAAATAAGAAAAATGCACTTATTTTGTGTTACCCACCATATCACCGGCAGGCGGTTAAACTTTGCTTTATCTAGGCTGTGACTAATACAACATGATATCAGACATTAAATTGCAGTGGTTTGTTGTTAATTTCTTTAAACTATGATCTTTTTAGTTTGGAGTTCATGTATTGTCAGTTGTGGACAAAATGAGGCAAATAACTTAATTTGTTCTGAATCTCTCCTTTGCTTACTGCATTTCAGGTTGTGGAAATATGAGTCGTATTTTCCGGAAAAAAAAAAAAAGTCTTTTTGCTGTGTTTCTGATTCTAATTCATGATGACTTTCCCTTGTTAGACTTATATATTTTCCTGAAGCAACAATTCATTCTAGGGATGAGGCAGTGAATGATGGACATTGCTTAATGCTTTTCTTGTCACCACAATAAACTAATTGTCATTCGCAGAAATTTACGGACCAAATCTAACTGCATATTACACTTAAAAAAAATCAGAGTGTCAAGTTATCACTTATGAAAAGGAAGGGCTTAATTAGAGTGATCCAAGTTGCACATAATGCACAGGTGTCATACAAGTTTTTCCAGACAGCTCTGCAAATGCACATCATTTTTGACCTACACTCATTTAAGAGGACATATCTGGTGTGCAGAACTATGTGGTAGTTTTGAGGTGCAGGTAAGTAGGGACAAGGAGCAGATACTAGCAACTGTACTAAATATTTTTTAAATGAAAGACACCACATATATTTAGCAGAACGTGTGATTATTGTGCCATTTGGATGGCTAATTATATATAGCTGTTACTACTTTAGTTATCATTGGCATAAAAGTAAGTATGTCAGAATATACAGAAAAGAGTAATAGCTAGTGTAGAGTTCACTAAAATAGCATTTTTGGAAACTGTTAGATTGGTTTTGTTTTCCTGCCCACACAATCTGATATTGCTGCATAAATGATTATAAAGAGAAAGAGTAGCAACCTTAATTCAAAAAACCCCCATAAATAATTTGCAGTTATACTGGATAATGTACTACCACCCTTAAAATAATTTTATTTTCCATAAAGTCACCACATTAACTACAAAAATGGACCCAGTCCTGCAAGCTACTAAATAGATCCTGAGAAGTGCTATGAACTCTCAGTTTCCACTGAATTCAATGGAGCTGATTGCACTTTTGAGAGATTGTGCTATTAGATAAACCAGTAATGCAAAACAGTTTATAGAGTAAGGAAGAAGAGAGGAAAACTTGTTTACATTCAGGAACTTCTCATACTGAATAGCCGATTCCATGGTGTTGTTTGAATAATCCAGTGTATCCTTCCAAGAGTGCATCAGAAAGGCCAGACGTAATTGTCGTGCTGTTAGGAATTTTAAAATGCAGATGAAAAGTCATCATTATCTAATGTATCTATACGGTCCCCAAAATGAAAGTATCTTAGCACCTTGCCATCTTTAATTTCCTTATCCTCACAAAGTTGCTGTAAGTTAAGGAAATACTATTATTTCCACTTCACAGATGTAGAACTAAGGCACAGAGAACAAAGGGCCAGACTGGTAAAGTTACTTAAATGTTGCCTCCACTGAGATTACCCCTGGGTAATCCCCCAGGCCTTATTGCTCAGAGAAGGGGGTAAAGTGGGGCCTGCAGCATGGAGGGCTAGAGGGTTTACACCAGGCTTCATGCCTTGGGTACTGGGGAGAGGGTTGCCTTAGGCTCTGCCATGTGGACAACCCTACACTGAACTATCCATCCTCTTACATACAAATCAAGTTAGTGGGTAGTCCAAAATCTCTTTTCCTAAACTACTGTACTATGAACTGAAATAATTAGTATTAAGCACAAATTCATTTCCAAAAAAACCTACAAGAACTAAAATAACCCATCCATGCTAAACTCCAATTTTTAATCAGAAAATTTATGAGAGAAATAATTTTCAATTTATGACTTTAACTGATACTTTCTTGGCTTAATCTTCTTTTAAAATATATTTTACAAGTTTCATTAAAAAAAGTTTCTTCAATATATAAGATTTTACCTGTATGTTTCTTCAGGGCATCTTTGATCGTAATGAAGTTTTTTAAAGATTTAGACATTTTACAGCCAGCAATCGTTAAATGACCAGTATGCAAAAAATATCGTACCCAGTGATCATTTTCAAAGTATGCCTGCAGCAAAACCACAAAACAGAGAGAATTTTTTTTTTAAAATCACACACATATATATGAACACACCACAGACATACATTTTTTCCTGTTCAGAAATCTACCTGGTAACAAAATACAAGCACCATGAAGACACAACTTTTTTTTTTTAATTAAAGGGGGAGATTTTCTGAGCCACGTTTCATAAGCATGATCAGGAATCATAAAATGTTACATTTTCAGAGTGATAATATTGTTCAGATTATGCCCCACATCTACAACATGCTCTGCATAAGCACACGCATCTGCTTGGAGTTCCACTGCCTTCCATGAACTCCACATAGATATATACATTTGTGCAGATTCAGCTACAACACTGGATCCTGATTGTGCACTAACATAATCTGATGACATGTTAGTCTCCCTTTTATATCCCTATTTCCGGCCTTTTATTTTGAAAAAAAGTTTTATTCTTTTCCTTCTCTTCCCTAATGGGATATCAGTTTCAAAAATAATTTCTGCCTGAAATGTTTGTACCTACCATAGTTCTATATATTATATATAGTTAAAGGTATTATAAATATTATATACTGTTATATTTTTCTGATTACCGTAACCAGAAAAAGATGGAAAAATAAAAAAAAAAGTCTAATTTTTTAATTTGTGCACTTAACATAACTTTGTATATAACCACTTTCATTATGTTGTTGATAGCTGCCAACTAAGAGAAACTGCATCTTCAGAATCTTGATTTGCGGGACTTTTTTTTAAAAGTCTCAGTCAAACACAAAAATTTTGTAATTTTTGTACAATAGAAACTAAAGACAAAAGGTAAATACATCACCTACCTCAGATTGTGCCAACTCATTGTCATGATGAGGGAACCGAAGATCAAATCCCCCTCCATGAATGTCCATCGACTCTCCCAGAATGGATCCAGCCATAGCAGAGCATTCAATGTGCCAACCTGGACGGCCCTGATTAGAGACAAACAAGTTAGTTCAGTGAGGATTAAATGTTCTTTTGTTTTATTGCTTATTTTTTGTTTTTAAAAGAAACCCTTTTAGGAGAAACAACCATATGAATCATTCCCTCATTGGTGTGTCCACTAATAAATATAAATGAATTAAAATGTATGAAGGAGAACAGATTTTTGTCATCCCTGATGATATAAGAATTGTGTTGAATTTCAACATGTCCCACACTGTAATAAACTATGTGCAGATGAATATACAGAACAGAGTCCTGCCCCCTCTAATACTTTCAAAATAAAGTATGGGATTCAGATACTAGTTTTAGTTTTCTTAAACAAAATTTGAGGAACCTGCATTTATCATAGGGATTAGAAGGCTTGGGACCCTTAGCTTAAAGCTGTTTATGCAAACTACTTTCAGATGAGGTGAACCTTCTCCCCACTCATTCCAAAAGGCATTCTGATTTGAACACAGAACACCAAACTGAAACTTTGGGAGGTTAACATTAGGAGAGATAATGGAGAGTGGACAAAGCAGACAATTCTCATGTCAAAGTAAGTTGATAATATTGAGGTAAAGGATAAAACTTCTGTACATAAAAAATTTTATTGGAGAAATGACTGGTAACTGGATAAGATAGAGAAGTTACTCACCGTAGTAACGGTGGTTCTTCGAGATGTGTCCCCGTGGGTGCTCCACCATAGGTGACGGCTTGGCCGGCGCCGCAGATCGGATCTTCCAAGCAGTTTCTGCCGGACCGCGCATGCGCCGGTACGCGCCGCTCCCTGGCGCGCTCCTGGCCATGTGCGCGATCCGGTCCCCGCCAGTTCCTCGACCAACCGCCTCGGTTGCCCCTGCAAAACACTAACAGAGATCCGAAGCGGGGAGGATGGGCGGGAAGTGGAGCACCCACGGGGACACATCTCGAAGAACCACCGTTACTACGGTGAGTAACTTCTCTTTCTTCTTCGAGTGTCCCCGTGGGTGCTCCACCATAGGTGACTACCCAGCAGTAACCCAGATAGGTGGTGGGTAATCGGATTATGTGCAGCTGGTCCCCGAGAGGACCGCTGCAGAGAGACGGGTATCCTCTTGGAATACCCTGTGAAGGGCGTAATGTTTGGCGAACGTGTCGTAGGATGACCAGGTCGCCGCTCTGCAAATGTCTTTCAATGCAACGCCCTTGAAAAAGGCTGTTGATGCTGCCACCGCCCTGGTGGAATGAGCCCTGGGAGTGGCCGACAAAGGAGTCTTTCTGAGCTCGTAGCACATTTTTATGCAGGATACAATGTGCTTTGAGATTCTCTGCGATGAGAGACCTTCTCCTTTAGATTTGGGAGCGAGGGAGACCAGGAGTCTATCCGATTTTCGGAAGGACTTGGTCCTGTCTACGTAGAAGGCTAGCGCCCTCCTCACATCCAGGAGGTGTAGGCGCGCCTCTTCTCTGGAGTTATGAGGCTTTGGATAGAACGAGGGTAGAACAATAGGTTCATTGATGTGAAACTCGGAAGAAACTTTGGGAACAAAGGCTGGATGCAGCCGTATGGTTACCGCCTCCTTGGAAAAGACAGTGCAGGGTGGCGTTGCCATGACTGCCGCAAGCTCGCTCACCCGACGGGCTGACGTAATTGCAAGAAGAAAGGTCGTCTTTACTGTAAGGAGGCGAAGGGGAACCGTGGCCAAGGGCTCGAACGGTGGTCCCATGAGTGTGGTAAGCACCAGGTCCAAGCTCCACGAAGGTGGAATCGGTTTCCGAGGGGGGTATAGGTTTACCAACCCTTTGAGGAACCTGGTAACCATAGGGTGGGCGAACACCGTGTGCCCTCCCTCCTCATGTCTGAACGCCGAGATGGCGGCCAGGTGGACCTTTAACGAGGATAGCGAGAGTCCTGCTCTCTTGAGGTCCAGTAAATACTCTAGAATTGTAGGTATAGGCACCGAAAGGGGGGCCAGCTGCTTGGTAGAACACCAAGCCATGAAGCGAGTCCATTTTTGTTTGTAGGTTTTCCTAGTGGAAGTCCTCCTGCTACTTTCTAGGACTTGCTGTACTTCCACTGTGCATGTGCTCTCTAGGGAGCTGAGCCATGGATTAGCCACGCTTGCAGTCGCAGGCTTTGGGGGTGCGGATGCACTATGGACCCCTGGGCTTGCGTGAGCAGGTCCGGCGCCACCGGAAGAGGCATCGGTGGGCGGTCCGACAGGCGCAGGAGTAGGGGGAACCATGGTTGGCGATCCCATGTTGGGACTATCAGGATCATCCGAGCCTTGTCTCTCCTGGCTTTTTGCAGAACCTTGTGGATCAGCACTGCGGGGGGAAACGCGTAAAGCAGGGGGCCTCCCCACGGGATCGCGAACGCGTCCCCCAGGGACCCCCGGCCCAGCCCTGCTCTGGAGGAGAATCGTGGGCACTGTTTGTTGTGCTGAGTGGCAAACAGATCTATTTGGGGAAACCCCCATGCGTGGAAAATAGGCCGTAGTAGATCGGGACGGATCTGCCACTCGTGGGTGAGCGCAAAACGTCTGCTCAACTGGTCTGCCTTCACGTTGTGCGTGCCCGGCAAGTAGGAGGCTCTCAGGATTATATCGTGGGCGATGCACCAGTTCCATAGGCGGATTGCTTCCGCGCATAAGGTACGGGATCGAGCTCCTCCTTGCCTGTTTATGTAAAACATGGTGGAGGTATTGTCTGTACTGATCCCGACGACTTTGCCTTGTATACGGTCTCGAAAGTGTTTGCAGGCGTTGAACACTGCTCTGAGCTCTAAAACATTGATATGCAGAGACTGTTCCGTGGGTGACCACAGTCCTTGAGCCACCTCTTCGCCCATGTGCGCTCCCCACCCTATGAGGGAGGCATCCGTAGTGAGGAAAACCGATATTTGCGGCTGATGGAAGGGTACCCCTGTTAGCAAGTTCCCGGGGTTTACCCACCATTGCAGGGATTCGCGCACCCCAGGTGGGGGCGACACCACCCTGTGAACGGTGTGTACTGCCGGCTTGTATACACTTGCCAGCCAATGTTGCATGCCGCGCATGTGCAACCTGGCGTTCTGTACCACAAACGTAGCCGCTGCCATGTGGCCCAGCAGCTGCAAGCACGTCAAGACCGGCACCGTAGGGCTGAAGGTGATGACCTGCACGAGGGAACCGATGGCTCGAAAGCGAGCCTCTGGAAGGTATACTCTCGCCGAGACTGAGTTTATGCGAGCCCCTATGAACTCTATGTCCTGTGAGGGGTCTATCTTTGATTTTGCCATATTGATAACCAGGCCAAGTGCGGAGAACGTGTTTGCTGTGACGCGTATCATGCGGAGAACCTCCCTTTTCGAGGTCCCTTTGAGCAGGCAGTCGTCCAGATACGGGAAAATAAACACCCCCTGTCTGTGCAGGTAGGCTGACACCACTGCCAAGGTCTTGGTGAAGACTCTGGGGGCCGAGGAAAGGCCAAACGGCAGGACCTTGTATTGGAAGTGTTCGTTGCCCACCATGAACCGGAGAAAACGTCGGTGAGCCGGATGAATGGTTATGTGGAAGTACGCGTCTTGTAGATCGAGGGCTGCGAACCAGTCTCCATCGTCCAGTGCTGTAAGGATGGAGGCAATAGTGATCATCCGAAAACGTTGCTTGCGCAGATACCTGTTGAGGCCACGAAGGTCTAAGATGGGCCTCCAGCCTCCTGTTTTTTTCTCCGTCAGGAAATACCGAGAGTAGAACCCTTTCCCTTGCAGTTGCTCCGGCACCTTTTCCACCGCCCCTATGAACTCTAGGTGGGCCACCTCCTGCCTGAGCCTGGCTACATGGGAGGCCTCCTGGGGGTGGGGCTTGGGCGGGGGTCGCGGCGGCGGGAGCGACTGGAAGGGGATGGCGTACCCCGTGGCTATGATCTCCAGCACCCATTTGTCTGTGGTGATCCTTTGCCACTGGTCGTAGAATGGTCGGAGGCGATGGTGAAAAAGTCGTTTCGGATGATCTTGTGCAATGGTGGTGATGGCGCAGCCCTGGATTTGTATGTCAAACTTGTGGCCTTTGGCCCCGCCCCGAGGACGTACGGCCCTGTTGTGAGCGTCGCCTGGGGGTTCTGTACTGCTGGTGCTGCTGATGCCGCCCTTGCTCGTAACCCCTGTGATACTGGGGGCGCTGTTGCTGGTATTGGTACCGCCTTTGCTGTGGGTAGTACCTTTTCTTTGAGTATGGAGGGGTGTAAATCCCCAGGGTCCTGAGTGTGGCTCTTGAGTCTTTACTGGAATGAAGGACCGAGTCAGTTGATTCAGCAAACAGCTTCTGCAAGTCGAAGGGAAGGTCGATTATCTTCGCCTGCAGATCTCTCGGTATGCCCGAGGTCTGGAGCCAGGACTCCCGTCGCATCACCACTGCAGTTGCTGTGGAACGTGCTGCCGTGTCCGCAACGTCCAAAGCAATCTGAACTTCCATCCTCGCAGCCGCGTAGCCCTCTTGCACTATGGCCTTGAGGACCGGCTTTTTGTCCTCTGGAAGCGAGTCCATGAGGGAAGTTAATCTGGCATAGTTGTCGAAATTATGGTTCGCCAAGTGCGCTGCATAATTTGCCATTCGCAAGGTTAAAGTGGAGGAGGAGTAGACCTTTCTGCCGAACAGCTCTAGCTTCTTGGCATCTCTGTCCATTCCCCCTGTTTTAAATTGAGATGTTTTTAATCTTTGCTGCGAGGACTCCACCACCAAGGAGTTTGGCTGGGGGTGGCTAAACAAGAACTCCATGCCCTTCGCCGGCACGAAGTATTTCTTATCCGCTCTCTTTTGGACAGGCGGAATAGTTGCCGGGGTCTGCCATATGGTAGTGGCGGACTCCAAGATCGCTTCATCAAGCGGGATTGCTACTCTGGAGGAGGCCGGGGAGCTCAAATTTTTAAGGAGCTTATGATGTTTCTCTTGCACTTGTGCTGTCTGGATGCCTTGCGTGAAAGCTACCCTCTTAAACAGCTCCTGAAACTGTTTGAGATCGTCCTTGGGATGGACGTCCCCTAAAGCCGTGGCCTCATCCGGGGAGGAAAACGAGGAACCGCTGGGGTACATTTCTTTGGACCCTTCCGGTTCTTGATGGTGATGGTGCGCCCTCTCGCTGGAGGTTTGCGAGGGAAAATCTCGTGGGTCCACGGCCAGCCCCCCCTGGGATGCTTGAGTCTCCGTCCCCGATCGCGATTGCCCTCGGGGGTACGAGGTAATATGTGGGGATCTCCCCCTGGTAGATTGCCGATGGTGTCCATGCCCCGCGTGGAAGGGACGACCATGGTAGTATAGGCACTGTTCCTGGGAAGGTGACCTTGACCATTCCCTTTGCACGTACCCTGTGTGTCTGGGAGAGGGGGATTGTCGAGACACTGGAGAGAGCGATTTTGCATAATAGTCCAGCGATTCAAATCCCAGGAAGGGCGAGGGGGGTGCCAGCCATGGGGAGGCTGATTGCAGGAAAGGAGAAGGGGGCTCCGGGTAGGCTAGGGGGGGCCCCTGCCTTCTGGTTGGAGTCTGCAACATGAGCGGAGGGCTGTGAGAGAAGAGCTCCACAGCCCTGTCTGGAGAGGGGCTGCAATGCCTCCTCTTGTGTGCAGCCTTCCCCCTCCCTTGAGGGGGTAACTCCGCCCCCTGATGGGCGGGGGATCCCGGCCCCGTCGGCACCGTGCTAGGCACGCTCGAGGGCGGTGCCACACGTGCGGAGTCCTTGTGCGCCTGCAGGCTACGTGCCTGCGCGCCCTGCACCGCCGGTTCCCCGGGGATCGGTGCCGCTGTCTGCGGTGCCGCTGGTACCGGCGCTTGCTTAGCCGCCGCCCTGCCTGCGGTGCGGGGCGGCTGGCTGATGATCGGAGGCTGAGCCGCTTCCACGTGGCTCTCCGTGCCGCCGCCGATCAGCTGTTGCTGCGGCTGGGGGCTGCTCGCTCCTCCCGTCCCGCTCACTGTTACTGCCGGCAGGGATCGGGTTGGAGAAACTTTCCTCCGTTTTTGCGCAGATGGAGTGAGGGAGGCAGCTTTCCTTCTAAGGGCCCCGGAGGGTCCCTCCTGCTGCGGCCGCTCCGGCACGTCTGGCTGGAGGGCCTTGTCAAGAAGCAGCAGTTTAATTCTCATCTCCCTGTCTCTCCGTGCTCTGGTCGTTAACTTTGCACAGAAGGCGCATTTTTGTGCCACATGGGACTCCCCCAGGCACCTTATGCATAGACTGTGCCCATCGGACACTGGCATCGCCTCTCGGCAGGACTCACATTTTTTAAAGCCTGAGGCGGACATTGTTGGTGAGTCTTTGAGTTTGCTTGTGGGTACTTAGCACTTCTTTGTGCTGTTTCCCCGTCCGATGGCCTGCCTCCGCAGGAGGGCTGATGGCCCTAGCTCCCGGCCTCCGGCGCTGGTTACTGGGACTGGCTTGAGCTGTCCCTCCGTAGCTTGTTTGTTTTTTTTTTTTTTTTTTTTTTTTTTTTTGCAAAATAACAACCGGTTACTTATGGTATCCTAAGAACTGAAAAACTTTAAAGAGAAAAACAAATAAAGTCGTTGAATACGCTATGTGGCTTTAGCCTAGTCGGATTCCGTCTGCAGCCGACGGCGGTTGAGAGGAACTGGCGGGGACCGGATCGCGCACATGGCCAGGAGCGCGCCAGGGAGCGGCGCGTACCGGCGCATGCGCGGTCCGGCAGAAACTGCTTGGAAGATCCGATCTGCGGCGCCGGCCAAGCCGTCACCTATGGTGGAGCACCCACGGGGACACTCGAAGAAGAACTACACTGTATAGCATATCATTTAAAGAATTTGTTGATGTCACTGAGGGCTTGTGTACATTTTAGCAAAAATTGACCTGGTCACAGTCAATCTTCCAGAATTTAATTTCGTACATCTGGTAAAGACACACAAAATTGAACTCTCTCAGGTTGGCAGTCAACTGCTGTACTCCCCACTATTGCGAGGAGTAAAAGGAGGTCATTGGGAGAAACACTTTTTGACTGTCTTCACTAAGGAAGCTCGATGGGAGCGTTTCTCCCATCAACCTTCTTTAGTGAAGACAGTCAAATAAGTTGATTTCCAGTAAGTTGATTCTAGTTGTGAAACTGCCAGAATAGCTAGAATTGTACATCTGAAATCAACCTTCAGGTCTAACGTAGACTTGCCCTGAGCAAAGTATATTGCAATGAACACTTAAGTAAAGATAAGGCTATATCATTTGTTGTACACAGTAGTATAGATGATGTCTGTAAACTGTACAACGATTAGCTTACGTATTATGTTTGCATAGTAAACATACATATCTTTACCTTTCCCCAAGGGGAGTCCCACGAGGGCTCTCCTGGTTTGGAGGATTTCCACAAAGCAAAATCATTTGGTGAACGTTTCTCACTCAAACGATCAGCTGAGATGCTCAGGTCACCTGTCAATGAAGAATACATTGTAAATATTTACATTTTCTTTAAACATTAGCTTTACCTATTCTTGGCGCTGATGTATATTACAATTAAAAAAAAGCCACTAAGATTTTAGAGCTGATAAGATATCCTTTGCTTCATGACTAATCCTTGATCTCTCTGCAACTATTAACAGAGGTGTCAGTTGTGAAGCTTCTTATGGCCTGAAATATATCATTTGACTGCTACTCTCTCTCAGGCCTGGTCTACACTCGGGATCAAAGAAGATCACAGATACGCATTTCTAGCCACCACATTAGAGTAGCTAGAATTGATGTATCTGGATCGACTTTCCTCCCCAGTGTAGATTAAGGCTCTTCAGGCTCACCCCGATGTCTCTTACTCCACAGCAGGATTCAAGACCCAAAGTGATCAATTTTGCTGTATCTTCACTGATGCGGCAAAAATCGAACTCTGGTAGATCGACTGCAGTGTGTCAAATCCACAGTAAGTACAGACATACCTTCAGCATGCATAACTACATGGCCACTGCCATCACTCTGTAACTAATATTAAGATTGCAACTGAAGCAGTCAGAAGTTTGAAAGAGCCAAAATAAAGACTGCCCATGCAACCTTGCATATGCATTATGATCTGATATTACATGATCACAAACTATTTTTTCCATAGCCTCTGTTTTATTCAGGAAAGAGCACACGTGGATAATAATCACTGAATAGGTAGCTATTCAAATTTTTTATTCTTATCATTCATTGTGTAACCTCAAATTATTTTTTGCACACCATTCAAACACAGCACTGAATACAGAATTATTAATTTCCTCTTAGGCATCACTCTTTGTTCCATATTTTAGCATCACCCTCCACCATAGGTTTACCATTTAAGCTCAGCACAGTAACAAATATTCACAATGTGAAGGAGAACTCTCAATATATAAAAGCAATATACATTTGAAGCAGGCAGGTTGTAACAATAATTGATCCAACCCCACTTCAGGAAAAACAAAAACAAACAAAAAAAACCAAACTCATCTTGCAGAGGTGATTGGGAATTGTTCAACTAAATGTGTTTACATTAAAAAAAAATTGATTAGTCAAAACAAAAAAAAATTTTGCACGAAAGGGTCTATTTAAATAAATTTCTCAACTCAGAATTGTTGGAAAAAAAAAATTCATAGTTGTTGAAACACTCCCCGGCAACACAGAATGAAAAACTCTGGGTTACCAGTTCAAAATGACTTTTCAAAATTTAAGACAGAGTATTTTTTTAATACATAAAAAAAGTGATTGAAATTGAAATGTTGTGACCGATGCAAACCGACTTCCTCCCCTTCTGTCTCCCAATTTTTGATTCATATAATTTTTTTTTGAGATTGATTTCTTGTTCTGACATGGGACAGAAATTGATTTCAAAATCTTAAAATTGTTTGCAGGATGGGGGGGGGGAAAAAGAGGATCCTGTACACCTCTACTCATTTGTAATTCCAAAATACAAGTGTAACATGGAGATTACAAAAAAAAAATTTCCATTTTGCCAATAGGCATGTACCAAGTCAACGGGAATAACTGATACTGTGTACACTGACAGTAATTTATGTGAATATTGATTTTATTACCTTCACCCTCCTGAAGAGCTTTCTGATCACCCACAGCTTCAGGAACCAACTTAGCATAGGAGTGTTTCTCAGTGGCATCAAACTTCATTGTATCAAAGTAGACAGACCCACTTGATACATAGCTAGAAGGTTTAAAAAAAAGTTTTAAAAGCTCTATTAATATAAAACTAACATTCAGCATGAAGTATCTCTACACATTCTATATAAAAAATCCTCAGCAGGACTACTTCAGTAGTATGAGAATGTTCAACATGAGTAAAGGTGACAATTTGTCCCTAAATGTTGTTAAAGTATATGGTAACAACTGTAAAAATAGAGTAATTGCATCATAGAAAATTAATTTAATTAATTAAAATTAATTTGTTAAATATATTAGCAAGATATAAAGGGACATTATCAGAGATTTCTCTTTTATAAACTTTATAAATTTCTCTTTTAAAATTTCCTCCCATCTTTTGACTGCCTGTAATAACAATAACTACAAATTACATTTATTTTCCATGCTGCTTTCAGTGTTTTTATAGCTGTGTTGGTCTCTAGATATTATGAGAGAGAACATGGGTGAGATTCCTTTTATTGGACCAAATTCTGTTGGTGGAAGAGGCAGAAACAGCTTTGCAGCTACACTGAGCTCTGTGTCCATTAAAAGATATTCTTACCTACCTTGTCTCTCTTGTTTCTTTTCCAATCAATTCTGTCCTCCTCTATTTGGCCAATTAATTTTTTCATGGCTTTAATGGGACAGAAGTCATCCTTGTTTTTTTAACCCCTTCCCCCATCTCTGTTTCAAAAAAACCAAATATGTTCAGCACTCAGACCACAGGGCCAATTTTTAGCAGACCTATGGCTTTAACATATGCTCAAAAGCTGCATTTGTTTGTATGCATATTAAATACATACAATGGTAGTTTGAACCACACTGTATGAATTTTCCCTTGCTGTGCTAGAACAATTAGCTTTTTAAACTCTTCAGAGCAAGATGTTTTTATGCTAAAAATCCTGTCATAAAAATCAATCTGTAGCTGCTTAAGATACAAAACTAAAAGAGATTTTCAGCTGGGATACAGAAGTGTCTTGACTTTCAAAAGGTACCAAGCAACTGAAAGAGCTAGGGAATTCAATGGCAGAAGCAGATCTGCATATGTGAAAAAAATTAAGCCACTTCTACTTAAGTGCCTAAATAAAGATTTAGTGGCTGGCCTGTTTTAAACTTCCATTTTTTAAAATCACTACCTAACGCTACGGGTAAAATCTTGTTAAAATCAGAGTTTTCCCACTCATTAAATGGAACTGGAATTTCACTCTATATTTTTATTATCTGAAGTCTCCATTTGCAAAAGAACATGAAGACCTCAGTAACAATTTTTATTTTAATAAGGTTTGAGATTATTCCTTGTGTGTGAAGGAACAAGCAAATTATTTTTGTTTCCCAAAGAAACACTACTTGAATGCAGTTTCTACTGTCATTGTATATATAAACAGAGCAAGATGATCACATGGTGTATTTCAGAACTATTATTTCAGTATCAGAGCTTTATATTTTTATAAAATAATTGAAGAGATAATTCTGTAATGTTGCACAGAACCCATAACGACACTTACCCATAACCATTAGCCACAATTTTTTCAACAAATTGCACAATTTCTGGTACGTAGTCACTGACTCTAGTTAAGACATCAGGAGGTAACACCTATAGATAAAGGAAAATGGTATTCATATAGATTCCTTTTCATATCACTTTTCATACCAGAATTTCAATTAAACTTCATCATCCTAGTAGGTAATAGCTATTTATAAAATGGAAAAACTGAGGCAGAGTTAAGTGCCTTGCTCACAACACAGCAAGTGGCAGCCAGAAATAGAATTTACAGATTCTAATTCCTACTTTCCAACTTTAGCACTTAAAAGGGTTATTGGACGTCTTTTCTAAGCTTCTTATCCCATCAGCCAAGTTACCAACAGTCTAGGTGCTGGAAATAAAAGTTGTTCAATTTGTGGCATTTCTCGGTAGGCAGGGATCATTCCCCATCATGTTTCTGACCTACTTGCCAGGTAGAATAGTTGCACTCGGTTATTTCAATCTCAATATAAACAACACCATTCAACTATAAAAATCTCACGACTAGATTGTTAATTGACACCAGAGAGTTAGTAATAATTTCTTAGGCACTCAGAGATGGTAGACAGTCATGTTAAATGCTGTGAGGGACCCTTGTGGTGCAGTAAGTGACCTCAGCCATGTATCTCAAATTCCAGACTCAGCCTGAGTGGAGAAAGGATTAGCATCATTGGAGGAAGGAGAATGGGACCTTTTTAACAAGCAAGGAAATAAGTTAGACAGCCACCCCAACAAATTTGTCCAGCTCACGTCAAGTAGAAGGGATGAGGTATAGACATGCCATAAGGAATGCCTGATCTTCAGAAGTCTGGAAATGTTAATGTAATCAGTTGCAGGGTGGTATCCAGCTGAAAAAAGGACAGTAGGGTCTTAATTTAATAACTACCTGTTCATTGCAGAAAAGCAACAGAGAGGTAGCCGTGTTAGTCTGTATTCTAACAAAACAAGTCATTTAGCACTTTAAAGACTAACAAAATGATTTATTAGGTGATGAGTTTTCGCAGGACAAACCCACTTCTTCAGATTTATAAAAAGAAGAAGAAGAAGAAGAAGAAGAAGTGGGGTCTGTCCCATGAAAGCTCATCACCTAATAAATCATTTTGTTGGTCTTTAAAGTGCTACATGACTGCTGCTTTGTTCATTACAGGTTAAATATTATCAATAAGGCTGAAGCCTTCTATCCAAATCAAGTTGTGTGAAATTTATTTCAGAGCTTTGTGAGGTTGCAACCAGCAATACACAAGCTCGGCAAATACAAAGTCCACACAATTAAACTGCTAGTTTACTTACATTGAGGGCTTCCATATCTTTATGATGCTCTTCTTCCCAGAATTTGGGGAGGTTAGAGAATATGGAGTTGTCAGTCACCTGACTGCCAAACTTGATATCCAACCACTCAGAGAGCACATCTTTTGCATCTTCCAGGCATTTCTACGAAAATAAAATTATATACATAATAGTTCAGTGGAACACAAATCTAGCAAAAGTCTTCTTATTCATGAGCCTAAATGTAATGCTTTTTAAATAGAAAAAAGGGTTTCACTCGGTTAATTTGCATAGGCATGAACATTCTTGTACCTGTCATTCTTTGCTGCCATGCAGCCTTTTGTATGCCTGGAGTGAACAGAAGATGGGTACATAATTTACATCTGAAGAATCTTAACAGCGTTCTGATAAAAGATACAGATATACCAAGCAATTTGCATTTTGCTGACAATCAAGAGAAATATCACACAAATGAATAAAGGTAATTCAGCAAAAAAGTGCACCCTAATTATTGTTCTGGTTGTTTTCTTTCTAATTTTCAATTAGCACACTAACTACACCACACAGTTTGAGAACACAGAGAAAGAGCCTCAAAAGAATGCCTACCTTGTTGACATAATAGATTTAAAAAAAAACAAAAAAAACACACATCTTAAAGGCACATGTTTCAGTAGTGGGATGAACCACAAGTTGGACCAAAAAGGGTGTATTTCACAAAAGCAGGGAGCACGTAAGTTTGTAACCTTAATAGTTATTGCAGAAAACAACCTGAAAGAGAGGCAATGCCGTCCAGGACTCTAATTACCAAGATAAATTAGTTATAATAGCTGTTATATTTACTGGGGCTTATCCAAAGCACAGTTACATTAATAGGACTCTTTCCACTTAATTGACTTTTATGCTGGCCCTTAACAAAGGCATTTGAGAGATTTCTTAAGTAATTTGGAATCATCAGTCTGGTGAACAAGAGACATGAAATACTTGAGTGGCACAGCAATAATATAATTAAAGATATTTTCATATACACGGTGGACAGATGTGTTTGTACAACAATTTAGGCATGAATACCTTCCCAAGATGGAAATTCTATGAAAGACAGCTGAAGAGATGAGTCTGTTATTGTGGGAGGAGAAAAATCTTTTACAGAAAACCAGAAATAAAAGAAAAGAGCAGTCCAGTAGCACTTTAAAGACTAACAGAATAAGTAAAAGCTATCAAAAGAGGATCATGAGGAGGTTCTGCACTGAGAGAGGTTTGAGTAATATATGGAAACTATGTAACTGAGCTCAGTAACATGGTTTTACCATATTGAACGCTAAGTATTCAGCAATTCTCATTCATCTTCACATTACTGTTTTCAATAAATACACATTTATAAAACAAGTTTCAAAACACTGTTACGAGCCAAAGAGATTTAAAACCCATTCATATTGACCTCTGCATATGTACTAATTTCTTCTCCAGGAAGTTTCTCTTGAATGGCTTTTTCTACATGTTCCACAGCGGACTTCACAGCAGTCTGAATTCTTTCCAGCATCTGCTTTTTATCTGGGTCAACGGTGTCATTTAATTTAACTGAAAAAAGCTACATAAAAGAAAAAGTCATAAAATAATGTATTGTAAAAAAGTAAATGTATGTATCTCCATCCATGAACTTTCACTGGCTGAGAGAACTAGAGGCTGTTTTTTCATGTTCTGGTGTGCTGAAAGTAACTTATTCAACAGTTGTATATTATTCATGTAAAATATTCTAAGTATATTAGATGAACAATGTTTTGCCACATGCAATAACACTGAAATCTATCAGAATAATGTACTACTCAACACGAGGAAATAAGACCACTAGTTTTAATTGTCCAAAAGAATATTGGAATATAAAATTTCATTCACATTTGACTGTTTAAATCTGAACTAACTCTTGTTACAATATGTTTTGCTCATAGATTGTAACTAACAATATTTAGCAATGTTGTAAAGATTAAAAACATTTTCCCTTAAGATCAATGCTCTCTACAAAAGCAAGTAAGCATGATCATCCCCATTGCATAGATGGGATAATTTTAACCACAGAGAAGTTACGTGACAAGTCAATGATTGACCTAAAATGCAAGGTCCCTAGCTCCCATCTCTGTGCTTCAATTCGTAAGGTTGATAATCACGGATTTTTTTTTTCAATCCATGACCCATAAGAAGGCTAAATCCTCATCTTTAAACCACTGCATCCCCATAACCCCTGAACTGTAGCAATGCCAGCTGAATGCTGTCAATGGCACAGTAAGCAACATTATTTATATTCAAACTTACTGCATAAAGGAAGTCTACAAAATATTTTCATATGTGACCCTTACTTAAAACTGCATTATTTGCCAGAAGCTAATGTAATATTTCAAACATCTGAATCTTCCTCAAAATATTACATACACACAGATTTCATGTATAATTTTGTCCTAATTCAGCAATACTCTAAGCAGTTTTAACTTCAAGCTCAGTTTGAAGCCCATGAACAGTTCTACATAGGTCAATGTACTACCCACATGTTTAAAGTGCCTTACTGAATCAGAGCCTAAGAGTTTCTAGGAGAGGAAAACTATGCACTCACTTTTAAAGCCACTTGAACATCTTCAAGTAGCTGGACGGCAGGTGGCTTCTTCTCTCTATATTGTTCAAACAGATAACTTTGTCTTGCTCTCTTGATGATCTACAAAGCAAGAATATGAAAAACATTTCTAAAAAAGAGCAAAGTTCAAAATGCCCACGTATTTTCATATGACATATTTTAGCAGGACCCATTTAAATTCTATGTGCTAGCTAATTAATGTCACTGAAGCACATCAAATAAAGCAATCATGAAATTAAACACATCAATAACAAATAATGAAGCAGGCCAGTAAAACAAGCTATCATTGTAAATATACAGTTCATCTTCATCATCTATTAGATTTTTAACAGGTAAATGTTGGTAAGGGTTGATTTCACCATACACAGAAACTGACCAAATATTTTCATCCATGATGATACAAACTTTTTAAAACACAAGTAAAGAAAGAAAAATGCTGAGAACGTATTAGATATAGATTTAAGGGGATTTAATTGATATATTTTGAGATTTGAAGTTGAAAATTTTGGTTTTAATGGCTATAAAGTTTCAAGTTTCTGAATTTCAACATTTACAGTCATTAAATAGTCCTTGCTTGATCACCACCCATCCTCTGGCTCATCTCCTCCCATAACTGAAAATGAAAAAAAAATTAAAAATCCTAAACACTCAGAATTCTGCACACCTGTAAATTTAAAATTTAGTAAAACAAGTACTATTCATTGAAATTATACAAATAAAATTTAATTCTGGCGGCTTATACACAAAAGCAGCATGGATCTAAATTACTTGGCTTTGCCACAGTTTAGCTAAACAACTAAACAACTAAAACAATTTCAGTAACTGAAAATCAGTGTCTGTGACAGAGATTCAAGTTACAGGGTGCAACTGAAGTTACTAGTCGAGCCTTAACAAATGGACAAAACATACTATGTATATGCATATATACATATACACATCTCATAGAGCTGTAAGGGACCTTGGGAGGTCATTGAGTCCATCCCCTGCCCACTTGGCAGGGCCAAGCACCATCCCCCCTTTTTTTTCCTATTTGCCCCAGATCCCTAAATGGTGCCCCCCCACAGGACTGAACTCAACTCAGGATTTAGCAGGCTCAAACCACTGAGCTACCCCTCCACCCCCAACTTATGCATACAATAGCTCCTCAAGTTTTGCATAAGTTGGGGGTGACTTTTCCCCAGAGGAATGCATGTTCTGCAGCCAGGGAAGCAACAGGAACACCTGGAGCTCCTTTTGAAAGGCAAGCCCTGTGGTTGAGGGGGTAGCTGGGGTGGGTTAAGCCTGGGTAGGGCTGGGGCCAAGAGAGCAGGGCAGAGTTGAGCCAGAGCCAGGTGTGGGGGGGTGAGACAGAGCCACCTGCAGGGGATTTGAACTGGGTCCAGGTGTGGTGAGCTGGAGCCACATGTGCAGGTGGTGAGCCAAAGCTGTGTGCAGGTGGGTGAGCCGGGCTGCAGAGGGTTTGAAGGTGGGGGTTGAACTGGGGCTGCGCAGGGCCGGGGGTTTGAGCCAGGGCCATGGGGAGCAGGATTTTGAGTTGCGCTGAACTCATGTTAATGCAAGTTAAATACAACTCAAAATTGCACATTTCATGGGTTTACTGTACTATCTTCTATTCCTTGGCTTGGTGAACCTATTGTACTTCAGATGCAACTTTAAAAGATACCTTACCTTATCATCAATATCTGTAATATTTATACAGTAGAAGACATCATATTTAAAGTAGTCCCTCAACACTCTTCTCAGAATATCAAATGAGATGTATGACCTTGGAAAAAAAATTCAAAAGACAGAACTACTTTTACTTTCAGTACTGAATAAGGTTTTAAATCCCACAGAGTCAAAATCCCAGCTGAAGTTTCCATAGCAATACTAACTCCCCCAGAGACAATAACAGGCTTTTCGCTGCATAACAACAAATATAAATGGTAATTTTCTTTTACCACCTTAGAGTACTTGAGTTGTCGTCTAACAATACATCTAACTCACTGTACTTGACACGACATATTCCTAGGGATTTTCAACTTTGCTATTTAGTTGCTCAGAATATAAATGGTTAGCTTTTTAATCAAAGGAAGAAACTGTGTGGTACCTGGCATGTCCCATGTGAGACGCATCATAGACTGTTGGACCACAGCAATACCATGTTACTTTTTTGCCATTCTGGGGCTGAAAAACATCCTTAATTGGAAAGGAAGTTACAGTGAGCAGAAGACATTGAAGACACATGATCTCAGAGCAGTAACATCAGAAGCAAAAGCACGTCAATCCAACCAGATTACATGAATTTGCATTCTAACCCAACATCTCTCAATTTTACTCTAAGAAAAGAACGCTAATTTTAGCACACAAACGTAATTTGACTTTTTTCCGTTAGCCCCAGTCTACAAAATGTGATATGAAAGTCTAGACAGCCAGATGGGTCAGATCTTCATTAAACCTTTAGGAGATGTTATTCACAAATGCTAAGGGGAGAACAAAACCCAGTTTACACAGATACTTTTTGGTACAACATGAGGTGTGAATTTATATCACTATAGTTGTACCAGTAATTTGGATGTTCTTGTTTCCATATAAGAGTGGCCTTTTTAAAATTTAGCTCATGGTGCCTAAGGAAGTTTGTTTACAGTAAAATCTAAAACAAATACACTACTCAAACCAGAACAACACTGTCCACCTAGAGCTGTTATATCAGTACTGGTAAAACATTTTCATGTGGAAAACTAATTCTAATCTGGTTCTGAGTTGCATGGGATACAAATATTTATTATGGTTAACAGCAGCAGCAACATGATTAGATCATCCATATGTGCATGCTATTATGATAGAAGACTAAACTCAAATTATACATGGAATATCATAGCACTTCTAATGTCTACAAACATATTTGACTAAGCTAGTAAGATTCAGCAAGAAAAAAAAATCTATTTACTATGCCAAAGAAGCCTGTGAATCAATATGAAAATTTCATCTATCAATTATATTTGCATCTCTACAGAAAGCCCTGCAGTTCTTCCATTCATTCACCTTGTTACGTGTGAGGCTGTTGTAGAGGCAGAGTTTAGACTGTTTTGTTCCTTCTGGGGAAGACCAACTGGGCTGTGTACGTTTCCCTTTACCTGGAAAATAATGTGAAGACAAACTTAAGAACCTTTAAAGAGTATTTTAACAAACATATGGATTTATAGTAAAGGATTTTCCACATATTACTGCCTTAAATTATTTCAAAAGGACAATCATATCTAGAGATGCACAGAAAAAGCTCTGTCAAACAGCCCAAACTAATTATATTAATTAGACATTTCCATTGATGGTAAGGGACGTAATCAATTCCATACAATTTTATTTTCTATTCTCTTGCTTGCCATCAGTTTATATCCCTTTTCAAATTATATAATTTAAAACACAGAAAAAACTGCAGTACAGTAAGCATTAAAGCATGTACAAAAGTTTTGAAATTTAGTCAATCATTGAGTTAACTAAGTTTTCAAAAAGATCTGTAATAACTTATCTTTATAACTCTACTGACCATAATAAGCTTGCATATCTTAAAATACATCTCTAGAGCCCATATTGCTGGAACACGTATTTAGTAGGAGAAAGGAAAGGTGCAGGCTGAGTTTAGAAAGCACTTCACCCTTTTATCACACTGCTTCTGCAAACACCATAATTTACTATAAACACATATCTGAGTGGAGCACCTTTAGTAGAGGAAACAATTTGGTCTTTGAAATACTAATTGTAGGGACCTAATTCATTGTGGTAAAAGAAGTATGATAAATTATGGGACAAAATCCAGCCCTTACCTGACTGTGCTATATTTTGAGGAAGGAATAAGGAGGAAGAGGGACAGAAAAAGGCATGAAGACCAGTGTAATACTGGCTGTAGCTCTAATATAGTGTGGAGCTGGTCAAAAAAAAAGACATTTCCATAAAATGGGGATTTCCAACTTTTTAATAATCTGTTTTCATTCCAAATCAGAATGAAAATTTCAAACTTCTAGTACAATGGAAACACAAACATTTCAACAATGTAAAAATATAAAACATTGAGTATAATATGAAAATGAAGCAAAAAAGTAGGAAAAAACTAACTGAAATTAGTTTTCATGTTCTCATGAAATATTTCAATTTCAATAAACTTGCATTCTACACTGAAAATATCTGTAGAAATCTTTCTGAGCAGCTTTAATGCAGAGCTATCCTACTTTTAAGTAGCAGGGTGCATCAAGCAAAGCACTGTAATATACTCCCAGGCAACACATAAGGCACCTCTAAAAAAAGAATATATACGGCCTCTCTGGCAGCACAACAAGGCTACACCTACCCTAGAGGGTTTTGTTGACAAAATTTGCAGAGTGTCTACACACAAAATGCATTGTACTGTCGACAAAACTCGGCACTTCCGCCAACAGTGTTCTGACTTTCTGCAACAAGGAATAAAAATACCGTGTAAAACTGGTGGTGGGGTGGTTCTCTGTTGACGTCAGGGCTTCTGATTCACTGGGAAGCCCTGTTTACTGAGATTCCGGTTGGCCGCTCTGTTAAGAGCACAGCTAGGCTGTCTGTCTGCTCTCTGTTGACAGAATGGGCTGCTTTTTTGATCTGCTTTTGTGTGTGGATGTAATCCGCTGACAGAAGTTTTGCCAGAAGATCTCTTCTGACAGTAACTTCTACTAACAGATTGCTATAGTGTAGATGCAGCCCAAGAGGGAGGCATAGACCCTAACCCTAACCAGCTGACCATGATTCTCTGAGGATGCAGTGAATGCACACTGGAGTGTTTGGGTAATAGCTGGGTGCAAGTCCAGGAAGGAAGGGTGCCCTGCTGCTTGTGTTGGGAAACTGAAATGCTTCACACACTCCTCTTTCCTAGCTTAAGAGCACATAAGAAGAGAGTACACTCATCTCTCGCTGTACAAGCACAATTGGTTCCTAACTTTTTGCCCATAGGCAAAAACTTGTAAGAGGGACACTAAATTCCTATTCAGATATGTGTAACAGTCTCTGATTGGTTCCAAGTGCTGGCAGTGGCAGCAGATGGCACTGCTTTTGAAAGGTAAGTGAACCTGGGGTTGCAGGGGCAGGGAGGGAAGTATGTTAAAGGCTGTGGGCAGTTTGGGGACATGAGTAGGAGGGAGGGTTTAAAATGGTGGCAGGTGGGGTGGGGGGCAAGGTTCAAGCTGCTGCAGGTTGGGTCGGGGGTGTGTGGTTAAGTCTGCAACAGTTTTGGTCTGAGGGGCCAGTGGGGTTAGGCTACAGCAGTTTGGGTGTACGGGGCAGCAGGGGATTTAAAGTTTTGCCACTTTGGGTGCACAGGGGCTGGTGGTGGGGGTTAGGTTTTGGCAGTTCAGGAGTTCAGGGGGCTTAGGTTTTGGTGGTTTGGGCATGCAGGGGCTAGCACGGGGGGTTTAGGTTTCGGTGGTTCAGGCGTGCAGGGGGTTTACGTTTCGGCAGTTTGGAGGTGCAGGGGCCAGCATGAGTGGTTTATGTTTTAGCGGTTTGGGTGTGCGGGGGCCAGCACGGGGGGGGGGGGGGGGTGTTAGGTTTCGGCGGTTTGGGTGTGCAGGGGTCACCGGGGGGGCTTAGACTTCAGCGGTTCACGCGTCTGGAGGTTGGTGGGCGGGGAGGAGTTAAGTTGTGGTGGTTCAGGTGCACAGGGGTCAGCAGGGGTTTAAGTTGCCACAGTTTGGGTCTGCAGGGCCGGTGGGGGGTGGGGAGGGTGTCAAGCTGCGGCAGGTTGGAGCCGCAGGGAGGAGCAAGGGGGGAGTTCACTCGTCCAGTGAATAAAAGGTCAGTAAATGTGTCCCTTGTTTCAGTGAGTACTCATTTAACGAGGGATGACTGTAGAACTGGATTCTCTCTTTTCCATTATGATTCTAATAATTTTATAATCTTGGGCATCACACCTCTAACATGCTTTAAAAACAAGTAGCAGTAGAATGTCATCCCCTCCAAAAAGCTTCAGTGTGCTTGGCATCTGGCTGCCACTCTCCACATCATCCATGGCTATATTTCAGTGATGTGAAGTCTGACCATTAAGTTAATGTTCTTATAGTTTTAAAGGGAAGTTAATACAATGGGATAATACAAAACCAAGCCATCCCATTTACTTCAGAAGGGTTATTAAGAAGGCGTAGGGGATTCATTTTACTTGCAACTAAAGTATTATCCAATTGTTTACAACCTATATTGTCAAAATAGCTTCCATGTTTTGTCTCTGAACATGCTTGTCACTCAGTTTCCCTGGAAGCATCTTCCTGTGTGTATTGCAACTGAGATCCACAATAATCAACAAAGAAAAGTTTTATATTATTTTATAAAATCAGTTTGTATATATTCCCCACCACACTTTTGAACAATTAGGTAACTAGAGAGGAGGGGCTTAATTCAATATCCTGGCCCAGACAAGAATTAAATGTTTAATCTGTGTACTGTACAATGATCTGAAACATTATTCTATGTAAGTTAACCTGTAGCTCAAGTACAAAAACAGCCTATCCATAAGTGTGTCCAAATACGAGAATATAAACATTTACTATTAGAGTTACAAAGGCTACAATGACATAGATTACTGTTGAAGTCCACAGCCAAATTAACCATAGAAGAAAAAAAGATCTTGTTTACATGTTCAATAGAGGATGTGGTAAGATTCTTTTGGAAGAAAGCAGATTCATTACTTATGATTTCACAGACAGAAATGCACAAACCTACTGAAGCTATCCTATCACCACCCATAACTCTTGGCTGATAAACCAATAAAGCCTTACATAGTTAGTACTATCAAAAACTACTGCCCAAGGAAAACAAATCACCACAGACACCTTCAATATGTCTAGGGTTGAGGACAGACTTTGCAGGACTAGAACGGGCAGCTCCAGGGCCTTGGGAGAGGCAGGGCCTCAGGCAGAAGGGGCAGTACTGGTGACTAGTCTCTCCAAGCCAATGTTTTGGCACCACAGGACACATGATACAACCAGGGCTTTGGTGGTGATTTAAAGTCTTGGGCTCTGGCCACTGCCACAGTAGCAGCAGCCAGGAGCCCTGGGTCCTTTTAAATTACCAGGTCTCTGGGACACTGCATCATTTACCTCCTGCTAGAGGGATTCTTGACTTTGGTGATAAGTAGAAATAAGCCAACAAAACAAAACTATCTGTGCTAGACCTCTTCAAACCAGACTGATAAGGGTTCATAACATTTATGATGACAGGATGTTCTTGGTATTAATTCAGTGCCACCTTTCCAATAACTTCTAGCAAAACAGATTGGGCGTTAACATGATGCAATTTTAAAGCATAGTACATGAGTAAAGTTCTATGAATAATATAATAGCTACTGCATGACTTCTTGAGCAAGGACGTTGCCATAGAGCATTTGCTTAAGGGTAACTGGTGCATAGGAAAGCACCAGAGAACCACCACAAACTCCAAGGAGGTTACATAATAGCCTAGATTAACCAATTAGAATATCCTCAAACATAAACAGTAATTTTTCAATTATCAAAGAAAAACTACATTCTTTTCAGACAGTCATTTGCCCTGTTAATAATAATCTTAAAAAGGGTAGTATTCAGTTTACATTCCTACAAACTTATATAGTATATAAAATCTCTATTTCCGTAACCCATTGCAAAAGAAAACTGAATTACTCTGACTGAGCTGACCCTCTTGGTATGTTATTTCTTATGACCCTTGTGTGAGCCATTCCCCACCCCGATCCCCTTAATTTGCACTGCTAACCAGTGGAGGGAAAAGGATTGTTTGCTCTGATGAGTGGTGGAATGAGATGGAGCTGGTGTGGCCTGGTTGTCTGAGTGGACTTAACAGGTATTACAAATGTCATCCTATGCTGATCCAAATCTATGGAAAACCCAACCACTGGGTTCTGAAACCCAGCAACCAACAACCTAGCCGGAGAGTTTCCTCACTTCCCAGCAGTGAGGCTGAGCAGAACCTCGGCTCAAGAACAAAGGATTAAGCGACGTGAGGGGGAGGACATTTGTAGGAACTCCTTCAGAGGCTGATCCAAAGCTTCAGGTACAACACGGATGCTGTGGATATATGACTTATGCCTATTCTTAATATTATTAAAAACACTGAAAATCAATTTCTTTAGGTGAAGAACCTACGAAAACAAATAAGGAAATAGCTTCACTATTTCAAATATCTCTGGATCCATCATTTATACCACATTATGAGCTACGCCAACGGTAGAACTTTGTGGTATTTGCTAACGATATATTTAGGAGTTTGTGTTACACTGTTGGTGACACATCTCTAATCACCTAGCAGGAACAGATGGATGATTTTCACTCCCTTTTAGTCTACGACTCAGGTGGCAATGGTAGCAATTGTGAGTTCTGTTGAATCCATTCTGTTCCTTCTTTTATTTGTATGCTCTAAAGTCATTAGTGCTATGTTTATACTAAAGAGATACTTGTATCCCAAAACAACTACTCTGCATCTACGAAAACGTGTCTGATATTTCAAAATATTTTTCAAAATACGTCACACTATTTCAGCATCCCTCTATACCTTGTTGCAGGAGAAATAAGAGATGCCTCAAAATAACTCAGTATTTTGACATTTGGCACTGTGCAGACATCGCCAAATGCTGAAATAGCCTAATTCAAAGCTTGCGCAAATTGCATATCTTATTTGAGCTAAGGGTGCAGTGTAAACGTAGCCTAGGAGATTCTATATGCAGCCAAATACTACAATACCTAAAGTATATTAATGGCACCCAGCTTTCTGTCCATCACATCCACATATGGCAGGATAAATGTAGCTGTTTTGACCATGGACCTTTTTGCAGTTATCCATGACTTTCCTACCTCAGGACTAGGTTACTGTAATACACTCTATATGGAGCTATACCTTGAGAACATTTGAAAAATTCAGCTAACACAGAATGAACACTGTACCTGTTTAAGCCTCACACCAGAAGCTCATAGTACAATTCCAGATACCAGGTTCATTTGGATGTGGATTTCCAGGTGGCATTCAACATGCTCATTTTCCCTTTTACACTCCTAAAAATCTAAGGAGCCACCTCTCTTTCCTCAGCCATACTGTCACAGTTGTGATCAGCAGACACACCTAACTTCTCTGGTGTTACTTTCCCATTTGGTTTGCTAGGGCCTGAATATAGTAAAACCCTGAATTATGCAGGGGTTGCAGGAAAGCAACCCCCACCCAACTCTAATTTTTGTGCAAGTCATTGTGGGGAGCCGGGAATCAGGCTGCTGCTTGATTCCTAGCTCCCTGCCACTTGCAGGACCCGGCAAACCGAACAGCTCACTAGGGCTGGTCAGTTTCTTGGATGCTTCTTCCTGTCTTCCCCCAGCCGCATGGCTGTCAGCCTGACAGCGGTATCGCTGGGGGAAGGCAGGGAGAAGGCTTTTAACCCGCCTATCTCCCCACAGCTGCAGGCAGCTATGCAGGCTGAGAGACACAGAGCAGCTTGAAGTTGTGCTTAACTCACATCGAAGTGAGTTATGTGCAATCTGAAGCCACATATTTCAGGGATTTGCTGTATGTCAAACTTCTAGATGCTCTCCAAAGGCCATTCTTTTCTTTCCTGGGCATTTGAGGGGTTTATGTTTATACCTGCTGGTGAGTTGATAAGAGTGTTTGCAACCTGTTAAATTGCATGTAAATATTGTTTTGATGTTGTGAATTTAAAATTACATAAATATCACCCACCACATGGGTGGGAAATAGTTTAGGTTCTTTGCGACAAAATAAATGTCTGCTAACTTGTAATTTGCCCACTAACTCCATGTTACTACTCACTTGTCTGAAGTTTACAAGGTTCAATCTTTTCATTGTTGCCACCATAGATTGCTTCTATGTGCCTGTACCATCGAACAACATGAAAATGCTGGTCCATTGGTGGCCTCGAAAACTGTCTGAATACCTCCACGTCTGCATGTGAAAATGTGAACCCCTGGATATAACTACGAGTGCTGAGGTACTTGTCCAAAGCCTTCACCCTGGCTTCCTCTTCACTAATGCTCAGAATGAAACTGTAGTTGGAAGCTGCAAAGAAGAGGCATAGGACATATGGTCAGAACTAAAGTAAAACAAAAAAAGGCACATTATGATTAAAAATATATATCAAAGCTTGGAAGGAAAATAATATAACTGAAACAAGTGGGTGCATACTGGAAATTGACAGCAAATTTGAGCGAAAAATATTTTGTCAAATGTAATGAACAACCATAAAAGGCTGTTATAAATAGTCTTTTTTTATTTTTATTCAGATTACTTTCTTCCATCGTAAATTTCAGGGGGAATCATAGCTTTGCCTCAGAGGCAAAGGCACAGACCCAGGACTTTTCATGAAACAAAATATAGTTTATAGACAGTTATAGAGCATCTTCTATGCCTAATGGGCTTAATCAGCATTTCTCTCTGTTCACTGTCTGTCCCACAAAGTTTTACATTACATATGATTAACTTTATGTACTGTGCATAGCCATATTAATTTCAGTGAAATTATTCATGAATAAAGATTGTACTGAAACCTATAAAAGTCTGTGCTTAAATCTTTGCAGGGCTGGGGCCTAAGTGTGGTGTCCTAATTTGATGCCCACCTTCCCCTACTTGCTCTGACAGACAGACAAATGTTTGCAGAATATTAAATCACAGCCATTGGTGTTATGTGTATCTCCCCTGAATTAGTTTTTTCCCCTCAAATGTGTATACAATATACATCAAAATGGAAAGGATTCATATTAATGAACAGAAGAGATGTTACAGTACCCCACATGTACACCTCTTCTTTTCCATGACTCAGTTTAGCCTGCAATCATGCAAATATAAAGTAGACTTTGTTTTATATAGACATTGGACCTCCCTGATCCAGCACTCTTGGGACCTGACTGGTCCTGGAGAAGCGAGTTTGCTGGACTGGGGAAATCAATCAGTTCTGGCACCTCTGCTGTTGGACTCCAGGCTCTCCTTGGGACTGACCCTGCAGGGCTCCCTTCCTGGCCATGGGGCTCTGCTGCCCCCATGCCACGGGGCTCCTGGTTTCACAGCTCTACGACTGGCAGCCACCAGGCCCCCAGCTCTGTGGCAAAGTCCGGGACACCTGGCTCCTCTACTCTGAGACCGCCAGGCTCCCTGCTCTCGGACCCCCTGGGCTCTGTGGCCAGCCCCAGACCCAAGGGCTCTGCTGCCCCTGGGCTCCAGGCTCCATGGTCAGCCCCCGCCACTTGGTTCTGCTCACAGCCACTGGCCTCCAAGGGTTCTCTGGTTTAGGGGCTGTCTGGTCCAGCTGGACCACAGATGTTGCCAGACCAGCGTGTCCCAGACCTGAGAGGTTCAACTTGCAGTTTGTTTTATAAACATTAAGTAACTTGTAAACTTGAAAGAGCATACAACATTTACAAAGGGAGAAGTTGCAGTTATAAAATCTGTACTAACACGTTTAGTACACGAAGTCTTAAATCTTTCCCTAACAACTCAGCACTTCAGAGTGCTTTCCATGTTCAAAACACTGTGCAAACTTAACTGACTGTCTTGCAAGGCAAAAAAGAGAAAAAGAAAAATTAATATATTCCAAGAGTCATACAGTGAGTTGCTGTCTGTGCCAGGTGTAGAACATACAAGTTCCTATCTCCAAATCTGATATTCAAGAGCACATCATCAATTTTTTACTTCTAATATGGTCATCTTGCTCTTCTGTGGAAGTCTTCATATAGCTTCCATAGCACTATGTTTATTGCCACCACACGGCATTTGACAAGAAAACCAACAAATTACAAGTGGGTATGGGAACTCTGGAGGTTGGGGGAGATTCTTTCAGCAGTGCTTAAGAAGTATCTGCTGAGACTGAGGTTGTGTGTGTGGCCCATCTCCTATGAGGAACAAAAACAAAACAACTTTAAGTTTAATGGAATATTTCAGCTGCTCATATGGTCCCCATGAATGATTCTAACTAGAAGCAATGCAGGATAGTAGCCATTATAAAATCAAGAGATAAATATTAGTCATGTACGGCCATGTCTACACTATCCCAAAACTTCAAAATGGCCATTCTGAAGTTTATTAATGAAGCGCTGAAATACAAATTGCCGCGGCTTACTGCCACGCGGCTCGTCCAGAGAGGGCTCCTTTTTGAAAGGACCCCATCAACGTCAAAATCCCCTTATTCCTATCAGCAGATAAGAATAAGGGGATTTCAAAGTTGCTGGAGTCCTTTCGAAAAGGAGCCCTGTCTGGATGAGCCACAGCAATTTCAAAGTGCCGCAGCTGCCAGCATTCTAATGAGGCACTGAATATGTATTTCAGCGCTTCATTGGTAAACTTCAAATCGGCCACTTCCATGGCCATTTCAAAGTTTTGGGATAGTGTAGACGTAGCTGTACAGTTCTAAAACCGTATTTACATTAAGCATCCTTTTTGAGAAGGCAGTAACATAGAGGGGTGATGTATAAATGCTAGCGTGATAAACTAATCTGTATGTTGCTACATGACTTATTAGGTCATGAGCTTTCATACTAAGACCCATTTGTTCCGATGATTGAAGTAGGAAAATATAGTATCCAGGGTTTATATCGCAGGGAGGGAAGGGAAGGGAGGAAAAAAAAAGTGTATTTTACCCTTTACACATCTTTTACTACATCCTGCTTAGTGCAATGAACAGAATTGGTGACAAAAGCCAGTCACAACAATTATTTTACACACACACACACACACACAATTTGGGTCAGCTCAATGAGAAACTTTAACAATCTCCCTCAAAATGCACTTTTATCCATGTTGGATAAAGGGGGTTTTGTTTGTTTTTAAAAGGTACATAGGATTAAGATGGGATCAAGAACTTGATTTCTCTGTAAATGTTTCATGTTTGTAAATATTGGAATATGTACTACTATCTCTGGTAGGTGCTTACGAAAATGAAACATTCATTAATGTAAGATGTAAACTGGTTGATCTGTTTGAAATCTGAATTGCCGGATAAGCTCCATGATATATTGTATGTAGGTAAGATCTGGAAAACAACATAACCCCTAGGAGAAAAATTCATATCACAAGACAGATGTCTCAAAAATACTCTAGAGTTATTTTAACAGAGGCAGCATTATGGCAGTTGTGAGCTGTAACTAATTTAAGGAAACTTGTAAACCTGAGTAATGATCTGTGCATGCTACACCCTAAAATCATTGAGAAGGAAGTGGTATAGTATCCTGTGTCTCTTGTTTACACAAACTCATTAACTAATTGGACAGATATAAAAACACATGACTCCTTCTGAATGCAAGGGAAACTAGATGGCTCAGAGGATTTACTGTTCTGTTACTGGCTCAAACTCAGACAAAATTCAAGAGTTGTTACAATCTAATCCTGTCAAAACAAAAAGCAGTCAAGTAGCACTTTAAAGACTAGCAAAATAGTTTATTAGGTGAGCTTTCGTGGGACAGACCCACTTCTTCAGACCATAGCCAGACCAGAACAGACTCAAATAAATATTGAGTTTTGATAGTGTATAGACTAGCACGGCTCCCTCTCTGTTACTATTCAATCTAATCCTGGTTTGCTGACATGTAAAATACACTGGCTTCCCTCTGGTTCCTTCTGGTGGTTAACAGCTACTCTGGAAGTCACCTCCACATTTACTATTGTGTCAGACTCAAGTGCACATGAATGAACATAAAGAATGAACATCCATCTCTCAAATTTAGCTGTGATTCCTACAGAACAAGGTTGAAGCTTATTAATGGGCAGACTTGGAAGCACTGCACTGCTAAATTTCATGGCACAGCTCTTGTACAGACAGAATACTTCAGATTGCAATTATCTGAACTTGTCGAGCAAACACAAAACAAATCTCCACACCCATTTAAAGCTTGAACTATTTTTTAATTAATGAAAATAAAAATCAGTATGCCAAGTTCAAATTTGATTTACACCACAATGAAAAAAAGCCCATCATCCTATTCCCTAGTGGACTAATATCCTTTTTAGAAGGGGGGAAAAAAATACACCTATTACAATCCAACTTGACAGGCAGCTTTTTTTCCCCAGAGAAAAAGAATGCTGCAGAGGCACTAAACAACACAGAATTAAAACTCATCTGATTGTAATGATCCACTGGCAATTATTAAATCGCCCAAGTTCTCACTTTTTAAATATACACTTTGAACATCAGTAACTGGGAAACAGTTGTTTTTTTTTTTTTTTAAAAGAAATCTTTTCCGAACTATTAATACGTAACAAATTTCAAATTTTCCCAAAGATAAAAGTTTAGCACCACTTAGCTTCACTACAGAGACTAATATGGTGCTAGTTTTTGTATGTTAATTAATATAGTTGTATGAACCCTCAGTGTGATATAACTGTCAACGTTTTCAACTTTCCATATATGGAAAATTATGCCACCTAATGCCTCATAACAGTATGACCTTCTATGGAAGGTTCTCATAAGACAGAAAGACAGTAAGACATTTGTCTGTATGTACCATTTACATGAAAGATTAAAAAAAATCTTGAAATCTTGTGGTGCAACCCATCCATAACACACCTTTAATTAAATTATACCAATGTTGTGAGTTTCACTTCTGTAAGACATGAATCCTGAAAATAAACGGTATTTTGTATTCACGGGGCCTTTCTGTTGTCAAAATCATCAGCAGTACTGCAGGGATAGAAGGGACATTAGAGTTGAAGAGCATACACGCCTACAGATATATGGGGATACTTTACTTCAGTGGTGTACCAGCTTTATTGGGCCCAACACCTTCGAAGCCATTCCGGTAACATGGTCAGTCATTTGTACAAGCCAAATGGAAGGACCCCTCAGCTTGGGAACCTCTGCTGTACAGAAGGTTGTGTCTGCCAAGGCACTGGCAATGGAAAATGATTACAAATATTCATACAGATTCATAAAACTTATTTTACTCCAACTGTTAGCCTCACTGTTCAAGAACTGCTAAATGTTCAGAGCTAAAATGACCAAATTGGGTATGCAGCTTCTTCTTATCATAACTTAAGAGTTTGGCTGTGCCAGGAAAGAGGGATGTCCTGGAAAAGGACTGCTTTTCATAAAATAGGAGCAAATGTTGAAAGAGACTGAACCAAGATGAGCCAGAAAAATAGGATGAACCTGGAGTAGAATTGCTTCTCAAGAAACCTGACAGAAAAGGGATAACAAAAAGTTATACTAGTATTCTGTTTAAACAAATAAAAATTTACTTAATAAAATAACATTATTTTTTGCAGAATACAATCATTAACTAAGGCCTGTGCATTTTCATTTTATTAAAAAAAAAACCACCACCACAAAAACACAACCTTGAGTTAAGGGCCTGAGCAACACTGGGTAAATCTGCTAATTCTATACATATAAGGACATTTTAAAGATCTGATTCTCTTCTGCATTATTTAGGGTGATATGCAGTTTAAAAATAGTATACATAAGTACATTTTGCTTTATTATTAACACCACTTCAGATTACTTTTTCCATCATTTCTGCTGCCTCTTTACATTTTGCATATTACTCACCTTAGTCACTGAAAACAGACTAAGGAAGCCATGCAAAAATTCTGCCCATAGGAGCAGGACATCTTTTCTCCCACTATCCATCAGCCACACAACAAAGATGGAGGTGTAGATTTTGTAACTGGGTTATTAAATTTTTGGTGACATTATTGCAAAAGCTAGATGGAAGAATGTACACAAATAGAAGAGAGGGCATAGAAATACAATCAGATAAATAGACAACATTTCAACACAAATGATGCATAGTGGGGTCATAAACTATTTTTCTGGCCATAACTACTGTCAGAAGGAAGGCTCAAATAAAGCAGGATCTAATGTAGTCAGTTTCAGTTTTGTTTTTTAGTTTTTGTTTCCAATTCTTACAAATAGAAACACCACATCTACACTACACTTCATTTACAGTAGCATGTAGCACATATGCCAGGGATTCCCAACCTATGAGTTGGGACCCAAACATGGGTCATGATTATATTTGTTAAGGGTCGCCAGCAGCTCAAAGCTGCATGTGGTTCTTAAAGAAGCCACTTGAAGCTCCTTAACGCTGCCACATCCAGCAGTTCTGTCAATAGAGAAGTAATTACACATTACAAAGACAGCTTCTCCCACCTTTGATATTTGTAGCCATCCCAGGCAAGCCACTTACTAGACTCTTGCAGTAAGTAATTTTCCCTTCACCTCCCTTCCCCCACGTTTTGCCTCCCCTTCTGTTCTATGTAGCTGATTTGTCAGTTTTCATTTTTTTGTTTGTGCCTCCCCCCCAGTTCCTGAGTGTCACTCTCCCAGCCCCTGAGCGTTACTCCCCCCAGCCTCTCCAGCCTTTGAGTGTGGGGTCTAACCTGAGGTGAGGTGAGGAAGCAGTTTAGGGATGAGGGACTTTCATAGTGTTATCATTATTATTTTATTTTCCCTTTTTCTATGAAATAACTACTATGAATATATAAACATGAGGGGGCACAATTTCATATTCTTGCCTCAGGTGGAAAATTAACTAGTTAAAGTACTGCACTCCCCAGCCTCCATTTTTGAATTGCCTTGGGTCACGAAGTCCTCCTGAATTGTTAAAATGGGACCCTGTCTGGAAAAGGTTGGGAACCGCTATATATGCAGCAACGAAGGGTCCTGTGGCACCTTACAGACTAACAGAAAAGTTTTGAGCATGAGCTTTCGTGAGCACAAACTCACTTCATAGCATCTGATGAAGTGAGTCTGTGCTCACGAAAGCTCATGCTCAAAACTTTTCTGCTAGTCTATAAGGTGCCACAGGACCCTTCGTAGCTGTTACAGATCCAGACTAACACGGCTACCCCTCCGATACTTGACGCTATATATGCAGTTACTTGATGCATAGAAAGGAGACTGTATCTACTCTGCAGTGTGTAGTTAAATGCAACAGTGACAGAGGGGAGGCTGTGGAAGAAGTCTACAGTAGCTTCCTGAAGCAGAAAAAGGCATCTGCAGTGAGGACACAGTGCGATACTACATTACTAAAAATAGCCTTATAAATAGAGAGGCGCTGCTTTGGCCTATAGTACAGGGCTATATAGGGGTACAGCTGAGTACATAACCACGGGGTTCAGAAAAATGCCTGTACTCTATTTATCTCCACATAGTCCCATCATCTATACTGTTACTTATATCTGTGTTAGGAGGGCAAAGTAGTGTGTATGTTCTACACAACAGCAAAAGGCATTTGCAGTATAGATTTGCCTAAAATTATAATACTTTGGTGAAACACTAGAGAATACTTAAATTCAAAACAAAAAAATTATGAAAATTGTTTATATTAGACTATGCAAATACATACTTTTAGTACACAAGTTTTTCAACCACTCAGCGGATTTATAAGTAATATTGGTAGTACATTTATACCAAAAGTTTTCCAGATAATTCATGGCTGGTTATTTCAATTATTCTTATTTAAATTGTCAGATATAACTCAGGAAAAAGAGTGCACTTGATAAACATGGAAATATTATTATTACTTGTTAAACACAACTATTAGTAATATTTTCAATAAATATAAAGAGATCTTCATTTTGTTTTATGTTTGCGTAGTGCCCTACAATGGGCCTCACTGCAATATTTACAATAATTACTTAAAAGCCTGATTTTTTTAAAGATTGGCAAGACAACAGATGCTCCCTGGATAGAACACTGTCAATTATTCCAGTACAACCTGAGCTGTTGCTCCCACTTTGACTAGCAATGTCCTGTATACCCATGCCGCATATATAAGCATAGATAAGCCTAGTGAAACCCCTCACTCATCACTGACAAGGGTGAGTGAAGTCTCTGCTCTATAGCCATGGCTGAGAGCCAGATGGCTTTTAGCTGTCAGCTCATGGAGTTAAACTACAATGCAAAACTTCTTGGTGAAGTTGGCTGAAAAAATTCTTCTCATAAAACTAGCCATGCTTATTTAAAAAACTCTTCTTGGAGAGGATGCTTCCTCAAACACTAGGGAGTAGGGGAAGGAGCACTCAGAAAGTACTGTAGCACAACCTGGCTCATGTGGGAAGAGTGTAAGGGCTACTCTGTGGAGCTGGGTTGATGTAAGGGGTCTGGAATGCAGACAGTCACTCCTTTGCTTTTAATCACAGTCATGTGCTAAGTTTGTCTCTCTGAAACAAACACCATAACACACTGATTCTTATAACCTGTAGAGCCCATCATTAGAAGAGACTGTCCCACTGACAAACAGTACTGTGGCTGCACAGGAAGGAACGCAGTATTTAGGAGACAAAAGAGAAGGGACAACACAGGATACTTAATCTATCTGACATGGATTCCCAGCCACCTACATACCAGCAACGTTATTTCAGGCTTGTATTGCTGGTATTCCAAGTTTTGCCTCATATCATTGGAGGTCATCTCATTGTGCTACCACCATGCAGTTTCCCTGGGAACAATCAAACCCAAGACAAACTCTGGATTTTTCACATCCTGGAGTGCCAGTTACACTGACACAGTGCAGACCAAGCCTGGGTCAGGCAGACAGACACAGCTGCCCAGAAAGGTTAGTATCCATATGCTTTGTTACTCTGATAGCCTTTTCTTTAATCCTCCATGGTGTAGTTTCAAAGGCACATATAACAGCTAGGCATCCAGGGGAGCTGGGTATCTAAATGCCATTTGTGCCTTTAAAAGCTCTCTCTTTAAATCCAGCATCTTTACACTTCTCAGCCCCCACAACTGATGAGTGTTTGTCTCACTAATTCTCATCTATATGGCAGGAAGACATCCGTGTGACCTTCACATGAGCTGAACTAGATCTCCCAGATCTTGAAACTACACAGAAGTAACACTGCCTCTTTCCGACATACTAGAAAAAAGCAAACATCTGATTTCACACACCACGGCTAGAACACTTGCACGGCCTGTCATTTGTAGACTCTCCCCAATTTTTAACAGGTCTTGCATACGTGCTCCCATCACAGCAGTGTTTTGGTACCGCGCTAAGATAACGAACAGAGCTGCCACAGCACAGGAAGGCAGAGCCATAGCCATGCCTGGGGATTAGCCAGAGCCGGACACAGCATGGTGGCACACTGGGGTGCAGTGACATCACGCTCCATCGCTATGGGCCAGGGGACAATGACACCATGAGTTCCGGTGACATCGTTACCCCCCGCTATGACGTCACGATACGGGGCAGCAATGGGGCACGATAACCGCCTAGCGCGCGGCTAGAAGAGCCCTGCGCCCCCGGCAGTGAATATACCGGGACAGGCGGCTCACAGGACATCAGGCGCGAGGACGCAGTGACCCCTTGACATATCGCAGTGTCCCTACCTCACGGGACACAGCGACACGGATCCCCCCCGGCCCCGCACCTCTGTCGGCCTTAAAGGGGCCGCGCCCGTCTGAGTCGGAACCCGGCACTCACTGTGCTCCCCGCCGGCTGCCGCCATTCCGCTCTCTCCTGCCGCTCCTCCCTCTGCCGTGTCTAGACGACTAGTCTTTTCACAGGCTGATGCAAGATCGCGCCCGGATGAAAACTCATCGCTCCACCTCAGACGACACTTCCGGTGACCGCTGTGTAACCGGGCAACGAGAAGAAACACACTCGAGGGCCGGTCAGTGTCACGTGACGGAGACGGTGGGCTGGTGTGACTAGAGCTTCTTACGCATGCGCGAATGGGACTCGCCTTTCCAGTCTCTCATCTTACGTCCTCGCCCCCTCTCCCAGGGGCGGGGCTTGCGACCTCCTTCCTTCCCCCGCACAGCTGTAGGAGGTGGTGCTCGTGTGGCTCCTGTCCGGTCTACCAGCTGGGGCCCTGCGCGGGGGGCTGGCAGAGGGTCCTTAGCTCCCCCTCCTTGCAAGCGTTAGGATCTGAAAGCTTCCCCTCCCCACCGAAGCAATGGAGGAAATACCTACAGGGTTGCCAGCTGCCCTGGATCTGAAACCATTGCCACAAATGGTATGTGGTCCGGGAGAGCTGGCAACCCTTCACCACGATATCTGCAGGGTGGGCACTAGGCAGCGCTGCCAGCCCAAGCATGCAGAAGATCACCAGTCAGGGCCTTGCTCCTCACAAAAACCTTGATCCACTCATCCCTCGCTATACGAGCACAGTTGGTTCCCAACTTTCTGCTCCTAGGTGAGGACTCACAAGAGGGACACTCTATTACCATTTGAGCTCACAACCCCAGGTTTAGCAGGCCAATACTCAAACCACTGACCTATCCCTCCCCCCATTAAAATACATGTAAAATATTACCATTAAAATACATGTAAAAATCGCTGATTGCTTCCTAGTACTCCTGTCTCGGGGAAGGAGTGGCAGCAGGTGGTGCTACTTTTGAAAGGTGAGTGAACCTTGTGTCCAGGAGGGTTAAAGGCTGGGGGCAGTTTGGAGCTGTAAGCAGGAGGGAGGGTTAAAATCTGGTGGTGGGCTGGGTTTCAGGCTGCTGCAGTTTGGGGCCATGAGGCCAGTGTGGGGTTCAGTAGGCAAGGGGGTCTGGATCCCCCAGTTTGGAGCTGTGGGTTCAGGCTGCTGTGGTACAGGGCCACAGAGCTGGTAGGGGGGCCTGGCTGACAGTGGTCGTGTCTACACGTGCCCCAAACTTCGAAATAGCCATGCAAATGGCCATTTCGAAGTTTACTAATGAAGCGCTGAAATGCGTATTCAGCGCTTCATTAGCACGCGGGCGGCAGCCACGCTTCGAAATTGACGTTCCTTGCCGCCACGCGGCGCGTCCAGCCAGGGCTCCTTTTCGAAAGGACCCTGGCTACTTTGAAGTCCCCTTATTCACATCTGCTCATAGGAATAAGGGGACTTAGAAGTAGCTGGAGTCCTTTCGAAAGGAGCCCCGTCTGGATGAGCTGTGCCAATTTCCAAGAGCCACGGCCGCCCGTATGCTGATGAGGCGCTGAATATGTATTTCAGCGCTTCATTAGTGAACTTCAAAATGGCAATTTGCATGGCCATTTTGAAGTTTTTGGCTAGTGTAGACGTAGCCACTGTGTTTTAGTTCCAGCCAGACCATCATAGTAAGAATGATAGGGAAGGAAGGCGTTTGTAATTCTCTGTTTACCATGGTGGGCCACATACACAGCTCTTTGTTAATGTGGACTGCTTCCAATCTCTCTCTTAATTGTAGGGCCCAGATGTCGTCACATAAACCCTAACTTCTGCTGAGAATGACTGCTCTCAACAGGATCACACACACTGTGATACGTACACATGCCTAATGGTTACATTTTTGGCAACTGTCCATTACAATATGCTAGCATTAAATGATAGAATTCAGGATTTCTTCCTTTTATTAACCCTTTAATCATAATGATTCTTCCGTAGTATAACTTTCACTTGACTTAGGTGGACCAAAACATGAAACATTAAATTCTGGTCTAGCTCATAGTGAGATTTGTCAAAAAGCATGAAGCTTATGAAATCTTTTAGCAATAGCGCAATAAGCAATGACCTGAAGGTATAAACAGTTAAGATGCATAGTTGATAAAGTTAAATTGTGTCAAATAATGCCACAGATAGCCACTAAAGTTGTTATAACCGTGAGCAGTTGGCAGCTAGGGTATTGTTCAGAAGGATGCTTAGAGATAATTGTCCCTCTTCTCTTTCCAGTTTCCAACTGGATCAGCAAAAGATCCATCAAAAACTAAGATCTTGTCTACACCTGGCTTTTAATCGGTAGTACAGCTGCACTTATGCAAACAGTATGAACACATTGGTGTGATTTTCTCTTCAGGATTTTGTACTGGCATAGCTACTGCTGTAGCTAAAAGAAAGAGACGTTAAGAGAGACCTTGTAAAAGAATTCGTGAGTGTTATCAATTAAAAGACATCACTGAAAGGTATATCATGATCACAGAGTAGCCACAAATAGCCTCTAAAACTTTCTTAAATTCAGTCCAAGGACAGGAGAAAGATTATTAACCTCTCTCAATATACTTGGATCAAAAGAAAAAAAAAAGTTGTTGCAGTATGAATAGTATTTTAAAAAACAGAGTCCAATTACTACAACAAAACCTAAGTTAGAGATTGAATGACACAGCATATTTGAAAAAGTGAAAAATATTTTAATAGCAAAATATATAGAAGTACATATCAAACAATACATTTGAAATAGAAATTCTATTTGTATAATTCCATTAGATTGCATCATAAAACAATACAGTACTTGAATAATTAAAACTAGATTTATCTATTATTGTAAATATTGATTATACTATTTATTAGTAAACCAGGTCCATTCAACCAAATTGCACTTTACAAAACCAAATGCAAAATTATGTATCTAGGAACAAGAAATGCAGGCCATTGCTACAGAATGGGAGACACTCTCCTGGAAATCAATGCCTGTGAAAAGGATATGAAGGCCCACAGTAAAGAAACACCACCCCTACATAATGCTGTATCAGAGGGCAGTGTAATCTTTGGATACATAAAGGCTACGTCTACACTAGAAGCATCCATCTATAGAAGTTCCTGTTGGAAGAGATGTTCTGACAAAACTTCTGTCGACAAATCGGGTCTACATGTAAAAGTAGATCAATCTTTTGATCCACTCTGACAAAAGGGACCCCTGGAGCAGCTACGCAGCTTTTTTGTTGACAAAACTCTCTAGTGTAGACATAGCCAAAGAGTTTAGTGAGTAGTGGCGATCTCACTTCTGTAGCACTAGTGAGATCAATAGCAGAATAGTGCATGTAATTATGGAGTGAATATTTAAAAAAAAAAATTAAAAATTTGAAGAGGTAGAGAAGAGCTACAAAAATTATTCAAAGGCTAGAAATGCTTTGTGTGGAAGATTTAAAGACCTCTTTCTTCTTATTAAGATGATGAGGTAACTGATTCCATTTCCTGGGAAGAAAATACTGGGTACAATAGGGCGCTTCCATCTAGCAGACAAAGGCAAATTAAAAATCCTGTCTGGAAGCTAAAGCTAAATGGATTAAAATTAGAAACATGGCATAAAATTCTTGAGTGAGTGCAATCAGCCTTTGGAATAATTCTCAAGAGATATGGTGGATTCTTCATCTCCTGATGTTTTCATATTAAGACTGGATGACTTTCTGTAAGATACTCTTTAGCCACACACTGTTTATTGGGAGCAATGCAAAAGTCACTGGGTAAATTTTAATGACCCAAGTTATACAGGGGATCAGACTAAATGGCATAATGGTCTATTTAGATTTTAAACTTTGCTGTAATATGAAGAGATCCTTCTCAAACATTCCTCACTTCATATAAAAATAACTTGAGTCTAGAAATTGTTTGGTTCTGTTTATCAGTACACATACAAATGACAATATGCTTCACAACCTTCCATAACAAATGTCACTCCAATTACTGTGCAGTTAACCTTACAGTTCTCATTTCAAAGACCTAACAGGTAGGTTTATTATATATTTCAATGGACATTTATGTTCGTCACTCAGATGACCATGGAAAGGTTATCCAAGTTCATTTAGTCTCTTACAACTCAGGACTAATTCTTAGTGAACACAGCAACTTCAATTCTTGTCATGTTTAATGACAGAGTCCCATAAGATACTTTTCTGAGACTTAAGTGTTGTAAATTAAATGAGTTGCAGTGAAGGAATCAACTCATTTCTCTGTTTTACCAGTACACTTTGTTGATATTTTCAGTTTTCTTAAATCAACAATAAAAAAATTGGTAACATGCATTAAAGCACAGTCACATACAGAAATATATCTATAGTTACAGATCCTTTTGTTCTCGATTATTTTTGTTGATAACAGTATACTCATTTGTCTTTGGCCTCTAGTATAGTTATAATATCCTTACTTATTAAATAATTGACTACGTTTTCATGGGGCCTTCTAAGTCCTATATTCCACAGGCTGTCTAGTAATTTAATAATGGAAGCCTCGTTTCCAAATTTGTTTCTCCAAATGATTAACATCTGATAATATTGCTCTCTAATATCTTTCGGATGGTCAATAGTTGCTTTATGAATTTCATTATCTGTTAGATGAGTTTTCATAAATGTGTTCCAGATGTGACATGGTACTTCTTCTATGAAGCAATAAAAACTTTCACTTAGTCCTGCAGGAGTAAAAAAAAAGCATCACTGCATATTTTAAAATGACTATTTCTATAAATGCATTATCAGTTCAGAGATAACTACCGTTCAATTGCCATTTTACTCCTTTCATACTTTGTAATTTAACTTTTTCTGGCATGCAATTTTATTTAAGGGCATTAAAATCGCTTGAAAAGGAGAGTATTTCAGCAGTATACTCCAGTTAGTTCCACGCTATGTTGCTGGCCCACCTCTGTCCAACCAGCTAGTGATAAACTGTCCCACACAGATCTGATGACACACTAAAAGTTCCTTAGTGGGTCAAACTGCACTATGTTAACATGCACTAGGGACTTTCAATATGTGTCAGCGAGGTCTATGAGGGCCAGTTATAGTGCAACGTGGGGCACTTCAGAACTCACAACTTTCTGGTGCACATTACTGCCTTGTGTAAACAGGCCCCAAGACTATTATTCTAAAAATCAAGTTGTATCCATATATTTTATTAAGTGTTATTAGCATGACCTGAACTGTTTTAGGTTAAAAATAACCCACATATATTACTGAAAGTCAATATTACAAAAGGTTCAGTTCAACAAAAGTAGTGAAGCTTACATATGAACACTCAAGGAACAGCTATCAGTCGCTTTCCTGTTCAAAAGAGTCTTTTAAAGAGGCTAAAGGTTGTCTATTGAGCATGCTCTTTGTACAAGTGTCACTGTAGTATTATTAACAGAGAGTAAGCCGTGCTAGTCTAGACACTATCAAAACAAAAAGCAATCAAGTAGCACTTTAAAGACTAGCAAAATAGTTTATTAGGTGAGCTTTCGTGGGACAGACCCACTTCTTCAGACCATAGCCAGACCAGAACAGACTTGTGTGTTACTGAAAAGACATTATTGCTCCTCTGTTGAAAGAGAATCGGACAAATTGACATTTATATTCAAATTCGGAACATTAACACATGGTTTGAATCGCGATGGGAACTTCCTTGGTCACTATAGGGGCTTGTCTGCATACTTAACTCAATCTAATTCTTGATCTTCCCCCCCACCCCTCCACTCTCTCTGATTTGCTCACCTTGATTATCTTTTTCTGATTTGTCCTCCTTGCTTACTGTTTTTGGTTCTCTGTGTCTTAAACATTGAGTCTGTTCTGGTCTGGCTATGGTCTGAAGAAGTGGGTCTGTCCCACGAAAGCTCACCTAATAAACTATTTTGCTAGTCTTTAAAGTGCTACTTGACTGCTTTTTGTTTTGCTAGTATGTAGTATTATTGTTCTCTTGGGATTGCTTTCTGACCACTAGTAGCAAAGAATTTTACAGGCACATCTGTACAAATGGCAGTGTGATGTAGTCTGTTAAGGCAAAGCTGATGTCACCAGTACCCTCAAATCAGAACATGGCTTACTTCCTTATGTGCCACATAATACAGTACTCCCTCAAGTTATGCAAGAATTGCACTCACACACACTCTCATATAACTCAAACTTCGTGTAAGTCGGGGGACAGCTTTTTCCCCTGGCAGTACACATGTTCTGCAGTCGAGGAGGCAGCAGGAGCACTTGGAGCTCCTTTTGAAAGGTTAAGTCCTGGGGCAGAGATGGGGGGGGCAGCTGGGGAGGGTTAAGCCTAGCGGTGAGGATGGGGCCATGGGAGGGGGGGCAGAGGGGTTAAGCCTGGGGTGAGTTAGGGCTGCAGGGGTCGGGGGTGGGGGGGTGAGCTGGAGCCACACAGCCCTTTGGGAGAGTTCAGCCAGAACTGCACAGGGTAGGGGGTGAGCCAGAGCTGGGCGCAGGGGTTTGAACTGAGCCCATGCGTGCACATGAGTGTGAGTGAGAGAGAATGTGACTGTGTGAACCGGGTCCATGCAGGCTGGGGAAGCGGGATTTTGAGTTGCACTTAACCTGTGTTAATGTGAGTTAAGCGCAACTTGAAAATTTTGCATTTTGGAGGTTTACTGTATACCATTTAACTGCTATTGTTACTGGTATATAATATATTCTTGCATTGTGTGTGTTTGAAAGGATAGTCTATAGGTAAAGCTGCTGTCCAAAAATTACCCCTTGAGTTCACATTGCAGATTACATTCTGGTATGTAAATGGACCTTTTACTACAGCATGGCTAGCTCTAAAAAGTTACGAAGGGTCCTGTGGCACCTTATAGACTAACAAATGTTTTCAGCATGAACTTTTGTGAGCACAGACTCACTTCATAAGATGCTGGTCCGATTTCTGATTTCCAAGACCAGCATCTGATGAAGTGAGTCTGTGCTCATGAAAGCTCATGTTCAAAACTTTTCTGTTAGTCTATAAGGTGCCACAAGACCCTTCGTTGCTGTTACAGATCCAGACTAACACGGCTACCCCTCTGATTCTAAAAAGTTACTGTTCCTAAAGTTGTTGACACACTCTGACTAGTGATCTTTAGTAACATAACTATATGAGATGGGGTGCATGTGGGTGTTTTTGATAGCATCAAATTAGATTATGACTCATAACATAACTTCTAGTCTTGTCTTGGTCCTGCCAGGGTGCATGGGATTGGATTTATTGTCCTCAAGATTTTTTCCAGATTCTATGCCTCATGTCCCTATGAATACACTATGAAAAAACAATGTGGTTACTGTAGAAACAATTGTTATGAAATGTATGCACGGGGGGGGGGGGGGGCTATTTTTAAAAGCAGTTTCTTAGAAGTACAAAAAGAAAATGCAACAAACAAAATCTGCAGTTTAGAAGTGTTAATATTTAAGCATTTATAAAAATGTCAACATTAATATTATTTAAATATCCCGTCGTTATGTATAACAAACAAGATGGGAAGTCAGATTTGTCCAATACTCTTAGTATCGATTTTAGATCTCTAATAAGGTCACTTATTTGAACAACTCACCTTCTTGAGAAAGCTCTTTAACTACTATATGAGGTCTGGCTTCAGAATCCTTGATCTGTAATATAAACATCTATATTTATTCAAACAGAACAAAGCATTCTTTGCTCACTTACGATCCTTGAACCAGCTGATGATTTGATTTCAGTCTCTAAAACAGGTTGGTATGAGAATTCATAGTTTTCAGACAATAAATAAACCCAAAAATCTAACAGCATAATGGAAGCTACAGGCCACAAACACATGCTGCCTATGGCTTCCCATAGCTCCCATGGACCAAGAATAGTGAACCATGGCCACTGGGTGCTGCAGGGCACCAGGCCTGGGATCACTCAATGCAAACAAACAGTCTTATGGCCCACTAGCAGGGCTACCTGATGGCCCACATGCCACAGGTTGGCAACCCCTGCTCTAGATGTTAAAAGAAAAAGCTATTACATTGTTTACATGAGGTTACACAACACGTTTCATAACATGCTGAACACTTACCAACTGAGACAGGAGCATCCCATCCTGTGACATATTAGGCTGTCCTGTGTGAAAGACAAGATTAGGCTTGTCTGGAGGCTTCACTGGTGCTGAATATTCTGCAGTCCTGTAGTAAGACTCTTGCCATGAGTTGTGTTCTACATTTAGTAGCAGGCCACTTTTCTCAGAAAATGTAACGCTGTTATCCTCAGGCACTTCATTTCTTAGAGCAGAATCAGGACTATTAACTGCTGAAACTGGTGGACTCTGGACAGAGGTTTGGTTTTCTAAAATGGGTGCAGTAACGTTGGCATTCCCCACTTCTGGTGCAAAGAAAATGTCAGTGCTGTCCTCAGACTCCTATAAGGAATCAGAGTGTCTTATTAAAGAGTGCTAATTAAGAGTGATTTATTAAATCATATGTTGCTTTGTAGGCAAGCTCTCAAGAACCATGCAGTGGAAGAAGATTCCAAACTTAGTGCTTCATTGAGAGTGAGAAATGCCACATAAAAATTTAGAAGCTACAGTATTAACAAGTGACAAACAGGAGCAGCTAGACCTTTGACAGGATAGCAAAGAAGATACACATGAACCCTTGCAGTTAGGCAAGCGGACTGCCACATATAGCGAAAGTAGGATTTTTGGGGGAAAAAGGCTACAATAACTCCCTTAGCGCTGAATTGCACTCTCCACCTCAGTACAGATCCCAGGCTAAGTGGACTGAAAGGCAGAGAGGTGAGAGCCAGTTTTGTATTAACTTTCAAGTTCAACAATTACATTTAAAATGTAAACATTAGCATTTTGCTGATGAACAGTTTAACAGAGGTATTTGCTCTGGGCCTGTGAGAAGATAAATGGACTACCTCCCCGGCTCTCACCACTATTGCAGTTCAACCCAATTGTACGCGCTCTGCTTCTTCAGTTTGACTATAACCTATTTCTTTGCTAAGCCTTTATAAAACACACACACTCAATGCCCCCACCTCACTAAGTTCCAAACAAAACCAATGACAAAATACAGCTGAGTGGCCAGAGAGCTGAGTTGCTCACTATGGACCTCCAGCATCACATACCGTTTACAATGACCAAACTCCCCTAAGGCATCTTGCACAATTGAGATTTTATTTAAATATGCCATAGGAACACCAGTTATCAAATCTCTTTGAACCATGTTTCTGCTTACTACTGCTAACTAAACATCTCATTAAAACAGATAACTGAGGTAGTCTAGCTTCTACCTTCCAATGGTATCTAGTAATAACCTTTAATCAGATATAAATATCAGAGCTCCTTATTCACTAAGGCTGTGTCTACACTAGCAAGTTCTTTCAAAAGAAGTGTGGCTCTTTCAAAAGATCCCATGGAGCGTCTACACACAGAAAGCATTTTCAAAAGTAAATCGAAAGAATGCAGCACTCCTTTCGAAAGCGTTCTTTTACTCCCATTTCAGGAAGAACCCCTTCTTTTGAAAGCAAATGCATGTAGATGCTCCGCAGGAATGTTCTTTCAAAAGACCAGTCCTCATGGGGCCTGATTTTTCAACCCCTGGCCCATTCTTTTGGGAGTGCAGGAGCTGTGTGGATGCTCTTTTGAAAGAATTTCTTTCGGAAGAAATCTTCCGGAAGAACTTCTTTTGAGAGAATCTCTGTAGTGTAGACGTAACCTTAATGGAGAAAATTGAAGATTTTTTGCCAAAATTCCCTCCAAATTACCATTTGCTTAAAGCCAACATATGGAGTTCTTGGCACCTTAATATCACAATGACATTTACAACTGCTGTGTTCCAAAGAGAGAGGGGGAAGGAAAAAAAAAGATGGATCTTATTTGTATTGTAGTAGTGTATCTACACAACCAGCATGGAACAAGACTCCATACAGGGACTGAATTACAAGGAGAGGTTAGAGACAAGTCTAGGTCGTTTTATAACTTCTATCAAGCTCAAATGCTTTATTTTTTGTATGATGTGAAGAAAAATATTTCAATATACAATGGTCATCAGGGCAGACTAAGTGACTAAAGTGTGCATCATATTAAAAAACTAACTTTTGTGCAATTAACATACAGGTGAAAGGAAAAAAAAAAAAAAAAGGTAAAGCATACCCAAAGGAAACTTACATCTTTTTCTGCAGCTTTCATTTCTGAAACATATAAAGAATACAGATTAAAAACACTAAGTTATATTTTTAAGTACAGCTGAATTAATGTATTGGTTACATTGAGAATCAGGCAATCTCAAAAAGAAGTTTAACTGTTGGTGACCTAAAGCAGGCTGACAAGCTCAAGGAACTGACAGCCACCCTTCTGCCCAAATGCATGGGGTATACTGTACATACTAGATAGATATTAACCAAGACTGTGTCTAGACTAGTCCCCAACTTCAAAGGGGGTACGGTAATTAGGGTGTTGCGAGATTACTAATGAAGTGCTGAGGAGTAAAGGGATTTTGAAGGAGTGCGGGCACTCTGAAGTACCCACGGCTACATGTAAGCCAGTACTTCAAAGTTGCTGCACGGTAGATTTAGCATAATGAAGTGCTGAATATGCACTGCAGCACTTCAGTAGTACTCTCCCAACACCTTAATTAGCGTGCCCCCTTCAAAGCTGGGGGCTAGTCTAGACACAGCCCAAGAGTCCTATTTGGGAGCTAATGGCACTTAAAAAAACCCTCTACATTCCACTTTACTTGTTCTAAACTTGATCTTTTCTATTAACTGTAGTCATCTATTCAGCTATTATAATTTCTTTTTTAAGTCTCCATTCCAAAAGCTACTCAGAGGCCCAGTTTACACCTAAAATGCAGATTGACCTAGGTACATCACTTAAGGATGTGAAAAACATCATGCCCCATTCGACATAACTGAGACAACCAAAATCCCTGTTGTAGATGATGGAAGAACTCTGGCTCCTGCCTTTTAAGGGGGTGGATTTACTGCAGTCATGAAAGTACAAGTATTTACACTAGAGCTGCATCACTTGTAACAGAGGCATACACTTTGTTTCCTCTCCTGGAAGAATTTTTTTTTTTTTTTTGCACCACAGTAACTGGGACACATTCTGATCAATTGTTTTTCACAGATGCAACAGACAGCACATCAGACAGAGCCAAAACACTTCCATACAGCTGATCTAAACTTCAAAATATAAGCATTTTTTCCAAACGAGTGTCAGTTTTTGTGCAACAATGAAAAATTAATACCCCCTTTTGCCTTCTTATTCTTATGTTTGAGAATAGGGTTATCTTCCAGGATTTAATAACTGAGCACAAAACATGTAAACTGCTGAAATAAAGCAAGTAAATTTTATACTCTAAATAAACATCACTATGACAGAAACTGAGTGTACAATCTTTGTTATCATTTACCACCCTTTGCCTCTGAGCTCCTATACTAGATCACTCACACTCACCTACAGCAACAGCTAATACTTCTCTCTCTAAATGAAGGGCAGATTTCTCCCTAAATTAAGCAGTGTCACAAAATACTTCCCAGAGGAGTCTGAAGCGCCTAGTCAGCAAGTTACTTAAGCACATGCCTAACTTTAGACATGTAATACTCCCACAGAAATCAAGAACTAGGCATGTGCTTTGAGTTAAAAGTATTCTTAATAATCTTGCTGAATGGGAGCCTGAATGAGCACAACAGCTCTTAAGAATGCGTCCATCAGAGACAACACAAATGCTACAAGGGCCTCTCAGCTTTTACTTCATCTAGCTTTGGGAAGCTGAGTCTCTGAATCTCAGGTTATCCATGGAAAAAATTGGTTACCTTCATTTGTTTTATTATAGGATATCCTTTTCTTAAATATGAGAAGGCACACAACCAAAACAAGGAACATCACGAATGCCAAGATGAAAACTCCTGCAATCCAAGGTGCAGCATCCTCAGTTCCTGGAAGGGGGTGGGGAGGGGTGAAGAGGCAAGCATGAAATACTAAAGCCACATGTAAGAGAGGTTTTTGTTTGCTTTTGCAGAGTAAGAAATTTTATGCTGCAGATAAAAAAAATGGAGACAAACATGTACAAAACAGCAGATTAGAGGTGTCATTGTAACAATCTCTTTCCCACGAAAGCCAAGTCATTCTCAGGTATTAATACACCAGAGTATTCCAGTGCTGGGGCGTGTCAGTGCAAACTAAAAAGCTAGTAGACAGGAATCTATAGGCTCAACAGGGAAAATAAAAGTATATTATATCCTTTCAGTTTTATGCCACAATATAGATATTTTGCAGATTTTAATATTTAACTGAATTTCTGAAGGTCATATTGCCTATAGTTTTAAACTGTTTTAACAGGACACCTTGGAAAAGCATATCCACTATGTTGCGCTTTTCACCAAGACAAGACCCTTTGCTCGTTTAAAGATCAACAAAAATATTGACTGGTTGCACAACTTACCCTACAAGAGTCTGTCTCAATCTATTGGCTGCCAGCATGAATTATGTGGGATTATCAATCACTCTGAAGTAGGAATTCTAAGGGCTCCCCTTCACTCCAGAGATGATCAATAGTGCCGTAGTTGATCTTTTGGAGTTCGATTTTGCTTGCTTAATAGGTACGTGCTAAACTGAACTCAAAGGACAACTCCAGATCTCCTGCCCCTCACTAGGAGTAAGGAAAGTCAACAGGAGCCTTCACACCTGTTGCCCCCATGCAGCAGAGACAACGTGGAAACTCAAATTAATGTACGTCCACTCCAGCTACGTTAATTAACTTAGCTGGAGTTGCATATCTTAATTTGACCATCCCCTTTCATGTAGGCCTGGCCTAGGTCTCACTTTTATAATCGGCTTCAGAATCAACCATAATGAGTCAGAAACTCAGCCTCTTATAACCAGAGTTTGTACTGTACCTCTGGGAGGATGGCCACATTCCAGGTCAACTGTTGCATTGCATTTCTGCACAATTTCTTTACCTTCTGGGCACCTTAAATTTACAACAAAAATATAATTGTCACAAAACCAAATCTGTACTTGCACTCACCCCTGCTCTCACCCGAACAACATACACATGGACAATGTGCAAATTAAAAAACAAAGCTGATCTTCACCAATCGCTAATAAAAAGTACCTGAAAAACCATGAAGAAAAAAGGATGCTGGAAGATTACATGAAAGCACAGCAAAAATACAGAAGCCCTTTGGGAGAGATTAATGTATACAAATAGTTACTGAAAGAACACTAAGAAGTAGTATGTAATTAGTTTCCTCCAATAGCTGGCACAGTATCCTAAAATTCTGGGTATTTTAACTAAGTTAGCTGTCCTGACCAGTAGCCCTGCAAAGTCTATTCAAATATGGCAGGTGCAGTAATCAGGAAGTATGGAGGTAACGTGTGTAAAGGGAACAGAACAAGCAGAAGAGCAATACTTGTAAATATATAGTTCAGCAGTCCCACTGACTTCAATGGGATTATTTTTGTGTCAAAAGGTATACATGAATAAGCGCTTCAAGGAGGTGGGCCTTACTTTTTACTGTACTATATGGAAGGCAACTGCCTAAATCAGTTAGTGCACGTACTCTGACTTGCATCTGTAACACATCTCGCAGCCTCGAGTAGGGCAGAAATAGCCAGGCTTGCACTGACATTCGGTATCGCTCGTTGAAGTACAGGTGCTCATAGTTACTTGATCTGAGAAAAAAATTGATTATAAATGTAATCAAACTGAATTTACAAATTTTTGCTAGAAAAGCAATCAAATTACACCCAAGCTATTAAAAAACGTAATTTTAAGAAAGCATAACTGTTCTTAAATCTATCACAATAACCCAGGGGACTGAAGCAACAGATTCTTCCAAGGAACAAAGAGTATTACAGATTTTCCCAAACCAACCCAAATGTATTTACAGATCAGCTTGAGCTTTGTATTATACCTTCTTTGCACAGTTTACATTGCACGCATTCATCTAGGCCATTTGCATGAGCAGTAAAATCCTCCCCGTCTGTGCAACGTTTACAAATTCCTTCAGTATGTGGAACCTTGCAGTGTTCATCAACATAAGTGCCTGTACAAAAGGGAGAAACAAATTCGATACTATAGTTGTGTATCTCAACTGTATCCCAATACTACTTAACTGGATTCAAGCATACCACAAGATGAACTCTCTCTGGATTCAAGTGTACTGCAAGATGAACAAGCAGGCCTGTGCTGATACCTTTAGAGACTAACAAATTTGTGGGCAAAACCTACTTTCTCAGATGAAAGAATCCAGGGTTTACATAGCCAGTGTTGGAGTAGAGGAGGGCGATAGAGAAGGAAGGGGGGAAAAAAGGGTTCTGTCACTAGTAGGACCAGTTAATGAAACACTAACTTGCAATGGCAATTTCTGCACCTTTCATATTCACAGGGATGAGGCACACCATACTTGATTTACCTCATTAACTGGTCTTACTAGTGACAAACAAGAAGTCGTGTGGCACCTTATAGACTAACAGATACTTTGGAGCATAGGCTTTCATGGGCAAACACCCGCTTCGTCAGATGCGGGAGTGCACCTCATGTATCTGACAAAGCGGGTCTTTGCCCACGAAAGCCTATGCTCCAAAATATCTGTTAGTCTCAGGCGCCACAGGACGACTCGTTGTTTTTGAAGATACAGACTAACACGGCTACCTCTCTTGTACTAGCGACAAGCAACCTTTCCTCACTCTTCCTGTCCCCCTCCCCAACCTGCTATACAAACCCTGGATTGTTTTTTTCCTCTCCAGCTCTTTCATCTGAGGAAGAGGGTTTGGTCCATGAAAACTCATTACCTAATACGTTTCCAAGATGCCACAGGACTACTTGTTATTTGTGAAGTTACAGACTGACACAGCTACCCCCCAGAGTCTCTCTCTAGTGTCTACTCCAAAATGACTCCTTTCAGCCATTCCTTGTGAGGAGTGGAGATGAAGGAGATTAAATATATGCAATTAAACCAGGAAGCACAAGAAGAAGTCAGTTGTCAGATAACATTAGAAAAAACAAGCCTCAGAGGGGGTCTCAATTCATTTGCAAATTTAACACAACTAAGTACATTAGGATTGAATAAAGATTCCGAATGGTTCTCTCCCTACAAAGACAATTTCCTTCTCTTTGTATTCACAATTCCTCATAAGCTGCTGGTATGTAAGTATGCTGCTTAGCTGTGGCTTTGCTATTTCGAGATAAAAAATGTATTCCGAAATAGTGGTTTCTGTGTAGACATAGCCTCAGGCTCTGGGCCCCTCAATTAACTTTGCTAACAGGGCTGAAGTCCTCAAACCACAGCTCCAGTCACATTCAAGTAACATATATGCCTTGTTCGAGGTCTCCACACAAGGGTGAATTTAATCTTTGAATACTAAATTCACTCACAAGATTTAGAAAATCCACAGAGCAAACCTCATGAGATTATAACAAGTTGAGGCTAGAATGCTCCTTGGACAAAGCTAAGTGAAAAAACGAATGAGTTTTACAACACATAGCTCCAAGATGGATATGTATACAGTTCACACAATAAAGATTTAAAAAACACATAATTTCTGTTGAATATTGTTACTGAGAGTTTGTATTTGACAAGAGTTATTATGATTAGGTAACCTGAGGGGACTGAAATCAGAGGCCTGGGCATTGGTTCAATTTTTGAGAGTTCAGACAAAATTTTTCATCTCGGAGCATCTTCCTTCAGCACTTATGTAGGCTCTGCCTTTAGAACATGAAATCATTTCTTGACAGGCTGCCAGGGTCACTCAGGCCCAACCTACAGTGTGAAAGCCTGGACAGCATTCTCAAGTGAGTTGCACAACAGCAGCACTGAACAGGAGGAGAAAACAAGATAAAATGGCCTTTGATGGCTTTTGTAAACATGTTTTGTTCTCCCATTCAGCTTCTATCTTACAGCACAAACATGCTTGCTGAAAACTGCTCTGTTAACCAAGGAAACTACAAATCACAAAATGCTTACCAGCATGACAGTATTTACAGCAGTAGTCAAGATGCAGATATTCTCCATCACCACAGGTGGGGATACTGGACTTTACTCTTTGCTCAGATATTGCTGATGAATCAACCTGTAGAAAATATGCCCCAATGTGTCAAATGAACAAACCCTTCTTTGACTTTGTACATTCTCAGAGACACACCTATGGTCGTGCTGGGTTATTCTAAGGGCCAGTGTGTCATTCCAGAGTGCAGTACAGTGGAACCAGTGGCAGGCTGACACCAAATCTAGAGGGCTGGGGGCCCACAATGCCTGTCAGTGACAGAGCAGCATCTATGACCCCTGAAAAGGAAAAGGTGTGAATCTGGCTAACTGTTGGAACTGGGAGGGCATGCATTGTGTCCTGGCAGGCCAACACACGCCACTAATGTCTTCAGCTGGGTACTGATGAGAGAATGGTCTGAACACTTGAGATGAAAGGCATCGCCAAGATTAAGGGAAACTAATTTCTTGTTTGAATACCAGTTGGCAATTAAGCAAACTCCAGACACACCTCCGCTGTGAGGCAGAGAAGAACTAAAGCTTCTCCTCTGCTGGACCTCTAGAGCTGCATTTCTTAAACTATGTTCCATGGAACACTGGTGTTGTGTGACCAACTCACAGGTGTGCTGTAAGCATCTGACACTTTTTGATACCATACACTGATGGTATATGTTTTCCGTTATTAAAACCAGATACATTGTTACTTCTTCATCACTATGATACCTGATTGAATTACTTTGCTTTGTTTTTGCTGGATATGTTGCTTCCCCCGCCCCTTTTTTTTTTCTTTTTCGGTCTGGCAAGTTTTTTTTAAAAAAAAACAAAAAACAGTTTTCATAGTCATTCCATGGCTTCAAAATTTTTAAGAAACTCTGCTCCAGAAAACCAAGCCCACATGCCCCAAAAGGCAGTCAACCACCGCTCCAGGCTAGGCCTGGAATCTCCAGCAATGAAAGATTAATCTTTAGATTTCTGCCCCAGGACAAAACCTCCGGGGAAAATGCCAACCAAAACTAGCACCCGCAAGGCCACGGGGCAGCCCCGCGTGTCAGCAACTCACTTTTTACTAGTCAATAGACTGGAAAAGTTTTTCGTAAAGACGGAGAGAGTTAACCCCCCTCTCCCTGGCGCCCACCCAGGAGAGCTGCCCCGGAAGCGGCAAACAACTTTCCCAGGAGGGCTTTCCCCGCCTCCGAATACCCTTTCCAGTCCACCCAGGGGGGCTGCACTCCGCGCGCCCGCAGCCGCAGGGAGCGACCCCCAGAGTACGGCCAGGGAGCGCGTGGGCCCGGCGATCGGCGCGCCCCGCTACCCCCACCAAGGGACAGGGAGCGCCGCCAGCCGCACTTACCCCCAGCAGCAGCAGCAGCAGCAACAAGAAGAGCCCGGCTCCCATGGCTCGCCGCAGGCTGGTGCCGATCTCGGCGCGAGCATAGAAACCGGCTGCGGCCGCCCGGTTCCTGAGATAGGCCAGTTCCTGGGCGGAGCCTGTGCCCCAGGGCGCGGAAAGCGCGCCACGGCTGCGGCCAAGCTGTGTTGGTGATCCAGAGCCCGCCCCCTGGAAGCGTGCCGCGCCTGCGGGTAGGCTGGGGCACCTCCGCTGCCCTTGCTCCAGAGGTCTCGGCTTCCAGCCAGGCGCTCTCTTCCTAATGGCCTCACACAAAACAAAGCGGCAGTGCTATACCACTTTAAAGGCTAACAAAATAATTTATTAGGTGATGAGCTTGGGGGGAGGGGGGAGCAGACCCACAACTCCAGATCTGAAGAAGTTTTTTTTAAAGTTTCTTCAGATCTGAAGAAGTGGGTCTGCCCCAAGCAAGCTCGTCACCTAACAAACTGTTCTGTTAAATGTCCACGCTTTCATTCCCCTTTTGAAAGAGGAATGCAAATGACGGAAATAAAAATGCAAATGAGACATTGATTTACATATCTTATGCTTCATTTGCATAATCTTTTCAGAAGAGATTCTTTTGAAAGAAAGAAAAGCTGTGAAGACCAGGCTCTTTCAAAAATAAACCCCATCTTTGAAAGAACCCTTCATCCTATTTTACTTCAGAAAGAAGTGTTCTTTCGAAGATGGGGGCTTATTTTTGAAAGAGCCCAGTCTACGCTGCTTTCTTTCTTTCGAATATCTTCTGAAAAGAGATTAGGCAAATGAAGCAAAAGATATGTCAATCAGTGCCTTGTTTGCATTTTTGATTTCCCTCATTTGCATTCCTCTTTTGAAAGAGGAAAGCAAGTGTAGATGTAGCCTGAGTCTTTAAAGTGCTATAGGACTGCCAGTCTGTTTGTAAAGATACAGACTAACAGGGTAACCTCTCTGTGAGTTTCTAACACAGTTTGGGGAGATTCTTTGTTGGTTTCCTCCCCTCTCTTTTGCAACTGCATCAAACAGACAAAGGATCCACTCACATCTATCGTGTTGCATATTAAGTGAATGTGTACACAGCTGCAGTCCCTGACTTTAAAAAACAGTGGAAAAAGCATGCTGCAGTTAGGTCATCTGGGCCAATAAAGCCCTATTCGCACTTAAGGAAAACAAAGGAAAATTGTGTTAAAATGATTATTTGTAAAATTCTAGTGTAGCTAGGGAACATTTTAGTGTCAAGGCCACGCAGTTGCTTGAAATGAACACACCTATTTTTCTCCAGTGTACATGTGTCCACAAATTAAATGATGGTGTTGCTGAGATCTTTTCACCTTGGAAAATAAGTACCGAAAATCCAGATTCCACAGAAATAAAGCTAAGTTAGAGCTCCTTGTAGCCGCCATCAATCTGACCTCTGATCTTTCAGGTTGGAGAATATTCACTTTTTAAAAACTTGAAGATATTAAAGCTAACTACTTCCATCCAATAGCAAGTACCAAATCAGAGGAGCAAAGATCATCCATGATCTTGCTGTGATTCATGCAATTGTAGTGTCTCTGGAAGAGGCTTATGTCCATTAATAAACAGGGCACTAGAGCAGGGGTGGCCAACCGATGGCTCTGAAGGGGCATGTCTCTCTCTGATCAATGAAATGTGGCTCCTGCTCGAAACTGCGTGGCTGGATTGTTTACCACCGCTCTGCACACACACCTCTGTGCCTGTAGAGGGAAATGTGTGGTGGTGGTGGCAGCAGCTCCAGTGAGTCCCAGGCATTGGGTTGGAGCGGGGAGTGGCTGGGACTGCCTGGCTCTGGGATTAAGGTGGGGATTGGGTTGGAGCTTGGAGGCTGGGAGTGCCCAGCTGTGCAGGAAGGGAAGGATTAGGTTTAGAGCAGAGTGGCTGGGGATGCCTGGCTCTGGGAGAGGCAGAGGGCATTGAGCCACATATTACGTTTATTTTTATCTAACTCTCAATATATTTATATATATATATATATATATATATATATATATATATATATATGATATCGAAAGATAAATATACAAATAGATAAAAATAAATATATAAATACACATGGCTCTTTGCACTCCCTCCACAGCTTTTTTGACTCAATCTTTACTTGTTGGCCTCTAGTGCACTCAGTAGGACCAATCTGTCTAAGTCCTTCGTCCATCTGTAATCTCCTTTTTCCAGCTGGTCTAGAGAAAAGAGGCTGAGTGACTTAATTAAAGGAACAGGGACTTGAACTCCAGCTTCCCAAATAAGGACCCTAACAATTTGGCCAACTTTCTTATGTTTTTAATCTCCCCTCGATAAATTGAATAAAGGCCTACTCCAACTACCAATAAACTTAATAGGAAATTGCTCAAGCCCTAAGGCCACAATTTTGGAAACTCAGATGTAGAGCCAACAGCATGGCAGGACAGTGAGCTGGATTCTTCTTGTCCCTTTTACATATCATTATCAGAATAATTTATTAAGTAACAATCAGTTGCACCTGGTACATTGCACTTGGAAACAAAGGGGTTCTGTAGCTGTTTCTGACGCTAGGATTTGGCCTGAAGAATTTTTATTATGGCTGAGTGGCAGGCTGCTTTCCACTGCTAAACTGTATCAGAACAGAGAACTACACAACTTCCTTAATATTACTTTTCAGTTTAGGCACTTCCTGTGGAAGTATCAAGCAGTTGTGAATCGCAGGGGCAGTGGTAGGCAAGGCAGCTATGTAACATTTTCAAAACCACCTAAGTCACTGTTTCTGAAACATTAAATAGTCACATGTCGCTTTCAGGACTCGAGCCTTATCGGAGTACCTCCTCTCCCAGTGCTGTCCCAGTACTTATCTCCTGATTTTTAGTAATTTATTTTCTGCCAGGTACCCATTGAAATTCTTTCACATACCACTGGTGGTATACATACCACACTTTGAGAAATACTGACCTAAGTCATTTGGGAGCTTAGATTCTAATGGACTTGAGTATTTTTAAAAATGGGACTTCAATAGAAAACAAAAATTTAAAAAACACAATTTAGGAATGATAGCCCTCACCTATCAGCCCATGCGCCTCCCCCACCTCCCCATGCATTCCCCAACCTCACCTCCTACCCCTGGGCAATTTATCCCCCCACCTCCCAGATGTCCCTGGTGCCATGATTGCTAGCACAGAAGGACGAGACTGTTTTCTGGCTGCTAGCTCTGCACCACTGCCAGCACATCCTTGTGGGCCAGGGGGAGGTGTGTGCAGAGCTGTCTCGGTCACAGGACAATTTGGCACCGTCACTCTGGGCCCCATACTCTGGGGGACCCTGCAGCAGCCAACCCATCTATTCTAGCCTGCAGGACTCTGTCTTGGTAGGGGCTGGCAGTAGGGGTCAGTCAGACCCCCTACCTCCCCACCCACTGTAGCAGCTCATGATGCAGGAAGTAGCACTATGCAGCAGCCTGCTCTGCTCCTCCACCAATTCCAAAGCCAGAAAATGCTGGAGCTGGGGCACTCTTTCCCTCCACTGTGGTGAAGCAGAGTGACTGGGTTTCCCTGGGAGAGAGCAGAGTCTGCTGTGCTTCTCCTCTTCCTCATAGCTCCCACCACTGTAGTGAGTGCAGAGGGACTAAACCCCTGCTTCCATGCTGTGCTAGGTTCCTTGACAAACCCTGAGGCTGAATCCCTTGGGGCAGGGGTTGGAGGAAAGAGGAACAATGGGTGATAGAGGAAGGCAGGGACTACATTTGGGAGACAGGGATGGACATTCCAAAAGACCACAAGGACTCATCTGCCAGGAGCTGTGCACAGGCCAGATTGTGGAACTGCCCAGGCTGCAGATGGTCTCTGGACTGTGCTTTTGAGATCCCTGCTTTAGTGGCAACATGTCTGCCTCCACTGGGTGGGACCCAGAAAGACTATTATAGCCTGAGATTTAAAGGTCTTTCTCCTCTAGTTGGTATGGAAGGGGCTTATACTTTTTACCTGCTGAAGGTCCTGGGTTGGATCCTCAGCTGACCACAGGAAATATTCTCCATTTACGATATTCACTAAAATGGCTCATCTCACACCCCCAAATTAATGTTCCCTTTCTGATTTCCATCTACAGCAATTACTTGTTGATTTGAATCCAGCTGCTGTTGTAGCAGGAGGTAGGGTTTTGGTTTTTACTGGATCCCATGTGTGAAGCAGTGATAGACGTTGGAGACTTCTGCTCCTTTACACCTTACCTCTGATATGGAAATTGGTGTACGAAGGTGACATTTCATTGACTGAACCACAAAGCCCTAAGAACTTTTCTATTACTGCTAATAGTACTAATACAATAAAGACTAGGGTCTAATGAAATTCCTCCAGGGTGAATATTGTTTGTTAAAATGGAAGAGTCCTAACAATATGAAGTATTTGCTTACTCAGCACCTGTTAATGACCTCCAAATCAGTACCCTTGCTTGTTGGCTCAGACAGTTCTTGACATTCTTTTCCAAAACTTACGTCAACTGTATCCTGAAGACATAACACTTCTGCAAAAGTGGATAGGTTTCTATCAGCACATTCCTATCTATCTAATGCAAGGTCTGGAAAGGAGATAAACACAAAAATATGAAAACAAAGAAAAGGCACAGACAGGAAAGACCAGATAAGTGCTTGCTGCTGAACACAACAAGCTTGGAGGCAGGTTGTTTGGAATGCTAGAACTACACCTGTTTGAGAAGCAGCTAAGGACTAGATTTTCAAGGGCAACTAGTGACCTTGTGTGTCCAGTCTGAAACATTTAGAGATGCTTCATTTTTAGACGGTGCAGAATACCTGCCCTCTGAAAGCTGGGACCCCCCCATCCATGGACATCAATTGAGGAGAATGATCCTTTCTTGCTTTAGTCTGACCTCTTGCATGCCACACGCAATACAATTTCACCTGCTTACCCCTCTGTGGAACCCCATAACTTGTGTTTGGATAAAGCAAACTCTCCAGAAAAGCGGTAATGTTATGAATATTAAGGGACATGGTACTCTCTCAGTCTCTCGCTGTCTTCAAATCAAGAATAATCACATTTAGAAATTGTGTAAAATTTCTAATTTGAATTTACCTGACTTCAGCTTTCAGACATTGATTCTTGGTGTGCCTCTCACAGGTCGATTAAAGATCCTGGTATTTTCTCCCTGTGAAGATATTTTGCAAAAAGGGGACAACTGTGTTGGGCATCGTGCCATATGCCTGTAATCCCAGCTACTTCGGAGGCTAAGGATAGCAGACAGTTTGAGCTAAGGAGTTCTGGGCTGTAGCATCAGGCAATTTTCCCTCCAAACTGAATGCTTGGGCTGATGCCCAGGAGAGATTAAAATGCCATCCACCTGATTAGCACAGTGCCCACAGCACCAACAGCTGACAGCATGTGTTTCTAATGGTGGTACATATCCACACATCTCATTGCATATAAAATTTATCCTGCACATGGATGGTAAAACTAGAGAGAACACTGATGTCAGGTATACTATGCCAATTGGGTGTCTGGTGCCATTCACAGCCTGACTAGTGAATGGCTGGAGGATTGGCTGAAACACTACAAATAATGTGCTGTCATTGGTGCTCTCTCTGCAAGGGCTGATGGACTCATCAATCAAGGTGACAATTAGATTGGATCTTTAAGGAGTTTTAGCTGGACAGGCAACTAAAAATCAGCTGTTGTTTTTGAAAACCATGGCCAAATTAGAGAAAGTCAGGACAATGTCAGATCACAGAATTTTGCTATTCTGATTCCCCATGCCATAGAGAATCTGTCAAAGAGTTCCATGACCACCACTCATGAGCTGTTCCTCCTCCTTTTGGGAGAAAGATAAGTCATTGGGTCACTCAAAACTTTGTACAGAATGCTCCTCTCTTCTGTATACAGATAGTAGCCCACTGGACACCCCTTATTGTATAGTATTTATTGGGTATGATGTCCATCTTTTTACGTTTGGAGAGGAAGATGATGTCTGTCTGTATCTATGTGAGTTTTTTTCCATATAGATGATGGATTTCCACTCCAAACGCCTAAATGTAGTGCCTTGCATGGTATTAGGCAAACATGACCAAACTCACACAAAATATATGTAAACAGCTACAAAATGACAAAAGTCTCAAGCACACACATTGTCATTGAAAGTTCTGTGTAATTTTATTTCAACATATCAAGCACAAACAGGTTTCCCCTAGCTGGGGAACATGACAAGGAATGTAGTTAAAAAATTTGAAACATTTACATTTAAAGTTGGCCAGTCTGGCACCACCACTAAGTATTTTAAGGCTATATATGAAGCATTACTTACCACTTGGAACTACTTCAGGCCAGAAAAGAAAGGCTTAGTACTGACTGCAATCTACAGAGAATATTGCAAATCTTTTTTAAAAATGGTGTAAAATAGGAAGACTATTAACAGAGTTAACAATGCAGTGGCAAAACCCTTACCCTTCCTGACTGTTAATAATAGATGTGCCTACAATCAAACACACCTACTTGCTCCCTCACACTTTCTGTAAGGGGGCAATGGGCAATTTCAGAGGAATTCTACACAATTCTTGTTTTATTATAATAGAAAAACAGCCACATATTAAAAAAAGTGACCCGGATTATAAACAAGCATCTTTGACATTTGTCTCAGTGGGTCTAGTTCAGGACCTTATCAGCTCAGTTTACTAAATAATTTCCACTTCCTAAAGCCAGCAACTCTAGGAAATCATGCATATTTACAATCTCTGTGCAATGGAGTGTGATATACAGTTTCAGGTCCAACTGTGCGTGTGTCAATGGCAAGATCCTAGGAGAAATCGTGACTGATAACCAAATGGTTGGAGTTCTGGACCCTCATATATTGTTCCCCTCTCATAACGAAATGCATCCAATATGCATCTTGAAAATTGACCATAAGAATGCTTCCCATCTCCCCTAACCCTTAGAGTTCTAAAACAATCCAATGGAACCATTCAAAAAACATGTGGATGTTCACCATTATTAGGGCACCAATACTGCTTGGTAGTTATTGATTGCATCAGAAAATGACAAGACATAGAAAACAAATTGCACAATTACAGCTACATTTGGCTTTAGCATTAAGGCCCGTACAGGTAAAGAGGTCCTTGAAGATGTACATGTAAAAAGGCAAATGACAATCGGAAGGAACTAAACTGCTGGTTCCTGGGTCCCTTTTTAGCCTGTCTCTTTCTTCCATCTCTGCTGCATTGGTTTTAAAGTGCTTGGTGCCTCGATGGGCTCCTTGCGTGAGTGTCCCCTCCTGCAGCCAGTAACTTTTATTGCTGCCCAACATAGTGCTTTTATTTGAAGACATAATTAATGAACAGTTGACACGTAAGAAAGACACAAATGAGAAACCAACAGCGAGAGTCCAGGAGGAGGTTTTCGGAAGAGGTCCTGCTGTAGAAAGATTTTTTGTTCAGAGCAGTGAGGTTTCTGAAACAAAAAGTAACAAAGCCATTTACATCTGGGAAAGAATTTTACAGAAACTTATCTCCCCACTTCCTCCCTCAGGTCTTGAATACTCAGATACCATTGCCAGTCCTGGAGATCCTACACAGACAATTCTCCCCTTGGCTTAAATTGAGAAGACTGTTTTGACAAGTTCAGGATCTAACTTTCTTTTCTCCTTTAACAAAAGGAATACTATTAATATGTCCTATTTTCTATCCTTTGTCTACCTTTAATAGGCCATAAAACCACTGAGAGGATTGTCTCACTACATATATGCAAGGAACCCAGAACAAGGAAGCCACAATATTTGTCAGAATCTCCTGGTGCTACTTGTAATGCAAGCAGTTCTCATAAAAGGGTTGTTTCACATGTAACAGAAATAGTAGAAACAGAATTTTCAGAAGGCACCAGGACCTGGAAAGGACAGCCCTGACTGTGGAACAGCCCATGTCTAATTCAGGCACCAAAATGAATAGCTTGGTTTTCAAGCCATCTCAGCATGGTGAGTGCAGGGCTTTTCAGGAAATGGAGCCTGGTGAGTGTGGAGCACTTCTGAGTGCTCAGTATTCTCAACACAGGCCAAGTTCCTTGAAAATTTAGCACTATGAGTGGGAAAGGCATCACAGACCAGAGTGCAGTGCAGAATTCAGGAACTGCCATCTCTTGGTAAGACACTAAATTCTGTGAAGGTGCCAAGATTTGTTAATTCTAGGTAAAAACAGATTTTTTGGCCTTGCCTACTGAAATAACAAATCTGCTGCGTTTTATTCATTCCTAAACAAATTCATTAGCTTTCCAAAGTCATCAGGTGAAACACTGCCTTTGGAAAAAAATCTTTACTAGTCTTGTCAAGTAGCTGAAAAATGGATTTTGCTTTCCAAAGAGCGCCTCAATTGTCACTAACTCTCACACAGTCTCCTTGGCCATGCCTACACTAGCCACCTTCCTTTTGGAGGGGGCATGGTAATGAGGAAGTTCAGAATATGTTAATGAGGCGTTGCCATGAATATGCAGCACTTCATTAGCATAATGACAGCTGCACGTGATTCAAAAGTGCCGCTTTCGAAACACACGCCGCCCATGTAGCCAGGGGCCTTTCGAAAGGACCCCCTGACTTTGAAAGCCCCTTCTTCCCAAAACCAAATGGGAAGAAGTGGATGCCGAAGTCAGGGGGTCCTTTTGAAAGGCCTCTGTCTACACAGGTGGCACACATTTCAAAAGCAGCACTTTTGAATCACATGCAGCTGCCATTATGCTAACGAGGTGCTGCATATTCATGGCAATGCCTCATTAGTATCTTCCAACCTCCCTCAGTACCATGCCCCCTCCAAAAGAAGGGTGCTAGTGGAGACATGGCCCTTCTGATCAGTGCTTTTGGGAACTATTCTGATGGACAGAATCAGCCTACAAAGTCAGATGGAAGGGAGCTTGTACGGAGCACAAGACCACTCCTCATTCTTGCATTCTCCTCCCTATCTCCCCGATCCAGACACATAGGAGCTGCCTCCCTGCTAGCATATCAAAGGGCACCAGCCACCCCCAAAGTGGGAAAGAGACAAGTAAAAGTCCAGGGTCCCATCCAGAAGCATCAACTTCCCCAGTACTCAAGGGAGATTTGAGTCCTACTCCACCCCTTCCCCTGACCCAGCCTCTTCCCACGCTGTGCAGTTCCACCCCTCCCACACCTCTTCCTGTCCCTGCTCCCTCCCAGAAACTCCAGAATGCTGCTGAACAGCTGAAGACAGCAAGCAGGAGGTGTTGATCTAAGGAGCTCCCAGTTGGCGCACAACACCCACTGAACAGCCACAGAGTTGGTGCCTATGACTCCACCCACATCTGTACTTAGAGACTCTTAAAGGCTAAATCTATACTAGGGAAATAAATCTATTTGAGACATGCAATTATAGTTACAGCATTTGCATAGCTAGAACTGATGTACTGGAATTGACTTATCTCCCTAGTATAGACCTAGCTTCTATACTTTCCTGTTGACCTCCCTTACTCCACGCAATACTGTGGAGTACACGGGTCAACTGCTGACCCCAGAAAGATCTATTTTGCCATGTCTATACCTGACGCACAAAATCGAACTCTGGAAGGTTGACCCTGACCGGGTTGATCTTCCACTTTGTATACACGAATCCTTAGAAAACTTTACAGTAGATTTTACTGGACAGGAGTGCACAGGATCCATAATGCACAGGAGAATGAATAGAGCCCCATACATATGTTCCCCTTTGCAAGCAATCCAAGCTCCAGCAGGGATTGCGCTTCCTGATACTCCTGCAGGGAGGGGCTGGCAACAACCTGATCCCAAGACAAGTTAGCGTGTCAACGCCATCATGGATACCCCCCCAACCCAGTCAGTACAAACATTTCAGAGCGTGCCACTCCAATTTGCCAGTGCAGTAACCAGGTGTGATCATCAGTCTCTCAGACATGGTATAAAATGGAGATCTCAGGCTTCTGTTTCTCTGCAATGACTGGGGTTCTCAAAATACTGAAAGTGACGCCAAGCACTGAGATCTCTATGCAGCTCTATCTCTACCCAGGGGTGCAAGTCACGTGTCAGCATGTCGCACTCCTTAATGAACAGGACCTTCTATGGCCAACTAGCAATCAGACTTCTGGGGAGCTGGCCAGACTACTGGCTAGATGGCTGCATCCATGCTGTAGGTTTAAGAGCTGGAAGATCCGTAAGGCTCCCAGCTGCGGCTAGGAGAAGATACTGTTACTGTTTTATGTAAAGGCTTGTTAATCCTTTTCTGTATTTTAATACAATACTTATTGTTGAACCTTGAAACTTCACCCCTCTGACTAAATCGGTCTCCAAAGGCCAGCTTCAGAGGAGTTAAACACCAGCGGTTGTTTTGGGTCCTATTGAGATCATGGGGCCAACGAATGCAAATCACGACCTGTGTATGTCCTGCTGGGCTTTCTGTAGGGAAAGGACAGTCATGTGGATTTCCTTCAAGTGATTCATTTCCTTTCCACACCGAGTACAGGGACTTTCAAAACCTGCAGCAAAACATCGAAGGGACAACCATCTCTGATATGTGCAACAAAACCCCAAGCAAGTGAACAGCTGTATGAAGGAAAGCACTTCAAATAAAGGGCATCACAAACATGGAACTCAATGATGAGTGGAAATTTTATCATGAAAACCAAATCCAGGCGTGAGGCTGATATAAAGTCTATGTACAGAAGCCCCTCCACCCAAATAGACCAGCTTCCTCCTTTGCAGGGTGAGTGCAACTATATAGTTGTTTGCAGTCCTTCTACTCCCTAACATCTTCAAGGGCACCATGTCACCCACTTAAAAAATGTTTCAGTGGGGTCGGAGGCAAGGTGAAGAAGAGTGGAAAAAGTAGGCCTGCGCACTCCTTAAATCAAGGGCTATTAAGTGGCTGCAATGCAAATTTTTTACAATGGTTTCATGCTACAGAAAATATGGATATTGCTAAGTCAGTCCTTGGGCAGCTCTCAGAGGCACTACAACCTTCACTGACATGGGTTGCTACTAGCAGGGAAGGAAAGAGCAGAAGACAGAAATGCTGAGTGAGAAGTGTTTCTAATACAGTATCAGTAAAACAAGGTCAAAGGAAATCAAAGGGCCATATTCTGACACCTGTAATCAGACTGGGATAGTCCTCATACTATCCTGATCAAATCAGCAAAGAAATAAGGTGCCAAAATTGTGCAAGGGTATTCAAATCTGGCCCAATGGTTTGCCAAGTACTTGCCATCATCATCCGACAGCTCCTGTACAGACTCTGGTGTTGAACAGCTGCTCTCAGTGTTTTGGCTGTGGTTGGATGGTTGGTCACTAGTTTTTCGACGCCTGCACTCTTGCCCAGATCTCTGAATAAATGGGAATTATCAAAAGGAAGACTGTCAAGAACTTGACACTCAATAATTTGATTAAGTATTAGCCAGTCTCGTATGGGAAGTCCTCTGGAGGATAAGGGATTGAAAAGAACAACTGCTCAGCACCTCTCTGGGTCAGATCCTAAATATCTAATTAAGACACTCCCACCTCCTCACACCCCTCAAAGATTTTCAGAAGCTAAAGATTTTTCAATAATCGCAAAATCCATCGGGCCAAATTAATCCCCTGGTAAAACTTCAGGCTTTTACCAGGGATCAATTTGACCTGCTGAATTTTGTGGTTCTCTTGGTTGCTCTGAATTACACGGCTTCTGCGGAACAGATGGGCCCAGAACAGCAGGCCATGCCTGGATCATCTCAGGAGGGAGATTTTCACAGGCGTCAAAGAGATTTTAGGAACAACAGCCCATTAGGAGTCTCCTGTGTTCTTATTTGCCTTATGCACTTTTGAACATTTTATCCCATCTCTCTAGAACAGGAGAACCAAAGCCATATAACCCAATACCACTGACCAAGGAGTTTGAAATCCAGATCCAAAGCTAAACTCCCTCAAATTTCAGATGTGTTCAGATTCAGGCCATTATAAACAGCATGAACTGTGTATTTGGACACACATTCGGGATATTGGTATGGGCTACAGTTAACTAGTATTTAGACCTCTTATATAGCTCTCCACCTGTCAGAAGCACTTTACAAACCATAAATAACTAACAAGACGAAAGCAGGGAGGTAGACATTGTTCGCTTTTATAAATGGGGAAAGCAGACCAGACTTATGCAAAAGGAAGTGACAGAGTCAGGAACAGAATTTTCATTCCAGGGCATTAGTTCTCTGCTCAGATCCGTAAATCACATCTAGCCTAATGAAGTGCTCTGTAAATATTGGACAATAATGTTCAGTTCAGCCCCATTCCCCACCCAACATAAGGAAAGAACCAGCAATCGTAAAAATAATAATAAAAGAAGATAACTGGTACAGGGAAGATATTATCGAACACAAATCACAGAGTATCAATCAAGGATTCTGATTTTATTTTAGATTTAAATAATTGCTGCCTACAGAAGGCTCCAGACATCCTAGCACGTAATTAGTATTGCATCAAATCTCAACACAATCACAGTGATTCTTCAAACTGGCACTCAGCCAGCCAGCCTCTTACCAAAAAAACCATTAGCAGATTAGCACTAAAGTAGATGCCAGGGAAATATCAGAGGCAAAATAGAGCTACAAAAACAACCCTCTAATGTTAGAGGCAGCCCTTGGAATTTGCTGTATCTAAGAAAATGTGGCAAATTAGAGCTGAGTGCCTGATCAAAGGAATGTATGAATAAAGACGCAAAAGTAAAATACTTCCCAGAGCGGGGCTTTCTAGTAGAGTGATGGTTACCTTGTGTCGTATAACTTGGTTGTTTAGACACACGGTTTTGTGGGAGGACATCCTTGCAGCTAGGCGTCTCTGCGTGGTTTGAAGTATCCCATCTTTCTCAAACTGGGCAATGTCATTTAAAGGGTCCCAGGGCCTTAAACTTTGGAAGCAAAAAGAAAGCACATTAAAAAAAAATCAGAACCATGACAGGTTTATTAAAAGCAATGCATGAATTCCAAACACACAAGAGCAAATAGTCACCCATCGGCTGAATTGGTGTGCCTGCAGAACCAGGGTAGGGCAAACAGGCATTTAGGAACACAGGTTGCTTCCAGACTAGCTCACCTGCATGCCTCAAACCCTGAGCCAGACAGGCATAATCAACCTAGCACAGGAAGTCAGGGAAATGTTCAGGTTCTCTGAGTCCTTGGTCTCTTTTCTTTGCCAAGGCTGCTAACAAGTGTGTTCATGGGAACCAGCCGCGGTGTAGGTTTTGCAATATTGGTGAGTCTTTGGAAACTGAACTGAGGTGGACAACTCTGTCAGACTCAGGCTGCTGTACTTCTTGGTAACACTTTCTCCTCACTACTGATCTCACCTCGATTTGTACAAATACCCAGGAGCTCCCCCACTGCATGGGCTGATCTTTTCATTCTAAAGGACTGCACATTCAAGTAAGCACTAGGAAGAATTCAGCGGGGTTGCTTGCCCACGGTGCTGGGAAGATGCAAGGGCAGGACCAGTGGTCCCAGGCATCAGATGGCTGTGCAGCAGGCCAGAGTATGCTATACACAGATACAGGTTGAACTTCTCTAATCTGGCACCCTTGGAACTTGACCGGTGCTGGGTGACAGGAGGTCGATGTTGTCTAGCACATTATCAACACTTCCACTGCTTACTGGACTCTTAGAAGTCATAAATGACAGCTACATAACAGCACAGAACACAGAGCCAGGACTGGTGGCTGTAAACAAACTTTATGGGACAGCAGGAAACTTTGCAACACCCATCATAAGTGGTTGTTCAGCTACCTAAAATAATGATGGATTATGGATGTTGCTGGACATGAGAGTTCCAGATTAGAGAGGTTCAACCTGCAGCATCTTGTAATTCTGCTGGAAGCCAAGAGGCAATGTCTGCACTTAACCCATTATTGTCACACTTATCCCTATACGTGCATCACGTCACTCACTCTTCATATTTGTAGTGCCATTCATTGGTAGTGGCATCATGTCGGAAGAGCAGAGGCTTCCACTCTGTGCCATTCTCCTTCCGCTCCCGTGAAGCATTCCTTTGCTCTTCTTCCAACATAAATTTCTCCTGAGTTGCCTTGTGTTGATCTCCTTTGTTTATTGCGCTGGTTACATGCTGCCAAAGTCTAGAAATAAACAGAATCAAATACAACTGTCTTCAAACCACCAACACACTCAGCTAGCTGGGGCCTTACAAAATGTTCATCTAATCCAGTGGTGCACAAAGTTGGAGGTAGGCCCCTTCGGGGTGGGGCATGAAACTTCATAAGGGGAGCCCAGCACAGTCAGATGCTAGGTGTCAGGCTTATCCATCTCATTAGAAATGTTGAAATATGTTATTCCTTTTATGTGTGTGTATGTATTTATTCACATTTTAATATCAACTGATAAAGGTTTTTACATTCTACATATTTTCTTACACATGCTGAAAGGGTTTATTAATATGAACATAACCAAAATTTCCATCAGTTTGGATTACATTAGACAGTTTAGGTGAATGAGGGAAGTGATCTGCTAATTGCAGGGATGATAAGTGGAGCCCAATGTAAAAAGTTTGTTCACCCCGTCCACCAAGATGCACTATGAGAATTAGAGTAAGTTTAGTCAGCCTGAGCTTTGGCTTTAAATGGTCTTTTAGCAGGAGCATGAAGAGGAATACAGCGTAGAACAATCACCTCAGCAATTAGCCATCTTCACCTTACCTCAGATAAGATAACAGCAGGATTTGCAGTGTTCCTTATACATCCCATAGGGAACACTAAAGATAGTAAGGCAGCCTTCTGAGGCCAGCGGCAAGTTTAAAAGGTGACCAAAAGAAAACCTTTTACTGAACAGATCTTTTTAACCATTTAAGTCTAGGAGTCGGAAATGGTAGTCAGAGTAACCAAGGCTAATTCTAGCAGTCCATTTGGGGAAAATGCACATGAAATGACTGGAGTTAGATACACAAACTAGGTATTTGCACATGAAAATGGCTATTTAGATGGCCAAAACAACCAATTAAATATATTAATGTGCTGATTTGCTCTTGCACACACTTTGGTTCATGGTGTTTGCATCCTGTAAAAGAGGGCTTCCAGCACATAAGATTTGACCCTTCATGCTTTGTTGACTTTCCTCCCTTTCTCATTCCCTTCATCTTGGAAACCCTGGTCAGACTGGGCCTGCCACATATGCTGGAATCTAATAGACAATTCTGTTGCACTCTAAGCTTTAAACAGACATTAGTAAAGTGCAGAATAAGACTTAATACACTTGTGAGAGAGATCACAGTCCAGCCATTTTAGCCATCCAAAAAAGGCGGGCAACAATCTAGTAATCAGACTTCCATGTTTTTTCTCTGCATGTTGATCCATCATATAGCAACAGGGGAAGGAGTGCATAAAAAACCCTACATACACATATAGGAAGTGATTCTACACGCACAAAAATTGGCCCAGAGGATTACTGGGTAGGTGCAATATATGAAGTGACCTGTTGTTCAGTGTGGTTTTTAAACACAAATTCTAGCCACAAGGACATGCAACACCAGCAAAAGCAGCCAAGTGTGCAGGTGCGCTACCATTTTAAGAATGAGTAGCTGTAAGCTAGCAAAAACTCTGTCACCAAACTTTTTAGTACAGACATGGCATCGTTTCCTGAGATAAATTAAATACCACCTCTGTTTTAAACTAGACTTATGCTTGTAAAGCACCATGAGATCCTCTAATGACACAGCACCTTGCTACAGAACTGTCCTCAGGTACACAGATTTGATAACACATTCAACACCTAGCTCAGAGAGGTCTGCAGAGCATTCGCTTTTCTGTTTGCTGCTAGATGTGCAGGCCACATGATGTATTGAGAGAAAGACAGACTTTTAGACAATTGCAAAGAAGATGCACATACATTTAGCATTCTGTGGACAGGAGTGGGAAGACAATGGAGAGTTCTTGGAACCTGAACTTTGTGAGTAGAATACCCAGGATTCAGTAGAGACAGAGCTGTTTTCAGCTAAAAGCGGCTGCCCATTGTCTGTCTGTGAGAAGCAGCTCAAATCACAAAGGCCCATTCAGGGGATTGATGGGTTTGCACCTGATTACCTAAAGTGAGGACAACCCACATTCTGAGGTCCTCGAGGGTTTTGGTGCATTGGGGCCCTACGTTTAGATCCTCAGTGAGCAAGGTGCTGTATACAACAACATTTAAGGAGTGACAGTACCTTCCCTGCACAGCTCAATCAGGACAAGATGAGGGACTGGAGGCATGGCAAAGAGCAGTAACCTGCTCCTGCCTTTCTGTATGCAGACATATATTTCCTGCTTAATTCAGGCAGGGTAGGTTCCTGATCAGCATGCTGGGGTTTCTGTGTAAAAAATGGAGCCCACATTGGTGAAGGTCAATGGATGATTTTGGGGCTTAAGCTTTTAATGCCAGAGAGGGCCATTGTGATCATGCAGTCTGTGTGAAATTCTATGGTGTGTGTTATGTGGGAGATCAGCAATTCCCATCTCTAGTTTAGGATTACTGAATATTAGAACTGCAAGTGTTTAACTATCCCGATAGAAAATTTTTCCTAGCATCCAATCTTAACCTCTCTTGCTGCAGTCTAGGCCCCTTGTTTCTTGTCCTAACATCAGACGTTAAGGAGAATAATTTTTCTCCCTCCTCCTCGTAACACCCTTTTAGGTACTTGAAAGCTGCTATCGTGTCCCCTCTCAGCTTTCTGTTTTCTAAACTAAACAAACCCAGTTACTTCAGTCTCCCTTTATAGATCACATTTTCTAGTCCTTTAATAATTTTTTGTTGCTATTCTCTGCACCCTCTCCAATATCTCCTCATCTTTCCTGAAATGTGGTGCCCAGAACTGGACACAATGCTCCAACTGAGGCCTAAATCAGCACAGAGTAGAATGAAAGAATTACTTCTTGTGTCTTGCTCATATCACTCCTTTTAACACATCCTACAATCATCGTGGGTTTTCTTTTTATATTTTTGTTTTTGGCAAGTGTCACACTACTGACTCGTACTTAGTTTATGGTTCACTATGGCCCCTAGGTCCCTTTCTGTAGTACTCCTGGGAAGGAACAATCAGTTTCACACAAGTGGAGTACTCTGCATTTGGCCTTATTAAACGGCATTCAATTTACCTCAGGCTGTTTCTCCAGTTTGTCCAGATCGTTTTAAATTATGAGACTATCTCCAAAGCACTTGCAACCCCTGCCAGCTTGATATCATCCACAAAATTTGTAAGTATTGTCTTTATGCCATTTTCTAAATTGTTGAAGATATTGAACAGAATTGGGCCCAAAATTCCACCCCCCGCCCCATTATGCCCTTCCAGCATGGCTGTGAACCATTAATAACCACTCTCTGAGAATGCTTATCTCACCAGGTAACTACATATGTGTTATTTGCCTATATTCATTTTTTGTACTTTGACCTAGTTTCCACTTCTTGTGCAACTCCTTTTTGATTTTTAGATTTAAGATCTCCTGATTAGGCCATAGCGATCTTCTGCCATATTTCTTATGTTTCCCAGGTAGTGGAATAATTTGTTCTTGGAACCTTAATAATGTCCCTTTGAAAAACAGCCAAATCTCTTCAATTGTTTTTCCTCTTAGTCTTGCTTCCCATGGGACCCTAGCTACCAACTCTCTGAGTTTGTTAAATTTCAGGAAGATAGACTTCCGTAATGTGTGATTGAAACACAGCACTTATTAAAAAAGATATCCATACTTGATTTAAAGCACTTCAAATGAACAATCTATCATATCCTTTGGTATTCAGTTCCAGCAGTTATAACAGAGATTTCTTTTCATGTTTTCAAGAGTCCTGAAAAATGCATTTATTTTACTTCACAAAAGAGTGGCCTCTACCATTTCTGAGACCTAGGACTTGGCCATGCTATCATTTATACTCATTGGAAATAATACATCATCACTACTATGCAAGGAATAAAAGACATCATGCAGCAGGGACATATGCACAATTAATTGCAGCTCAATGAAGACTATCAGGAAGTTCAGCAGGCTGGTTTCCAGCAACCTACCCACCTCTCCGATTCAAAGTCTGTTTGCTCTTCAAACAGCACAATGTAGCGTTTCAGCCTCTGTCGCCGCACTTCCCTGGTTGGGTTCCAGAATATTTCAGTGTTCCCATTTTTCAGGTCATTTATATACACTTCCCCATCCTAAAAGGGAAAATGAAGGGCAACATTCACTAACTGCAGGAACACATGGGTATATAACCCTAAGGAACACTGCAAGAAGCTTGTTGCCAGGCTGGGGAGCAAGCGTTAGTTTGAAAGTTGTTTCCTTCCTGATTACCAGATAGCTTCAATAAATATTTCTGAAAACTATCCAGGAGCAGCAGGAAGTTCACTGAAAATAAGACACACAGGCCAAGTTTATTAGAAGGCAAAAGAGAAGGAACTGCATTCACCAACTGCTGACCACCTGTTCATCCTTTGAAGGCTATATATGAAGTGCTAACATGGTCCCCTCAGTTTAGTAGTTGAGCAATGAGTAATAGAGCCCAAGTTCACTATTAGGAAACTTTGTCCTTCCTTTCCCCCACCCACTGCCACACCTGGAATCCCAAGAAAAGCAGAGACTACCTGTAGCCAGACAAAGTCTCCCCCTTACAAGCCAGCTTGCTCGCTGCCCCCGCTCCACCGAGGAGCACACAGGGCACGGAAATGGCTGCTGACAGCATGGTCTTTGATGCCCTCATTGAGGCCCAGATATGCTAGCTTATCGTGACCCTGAGAAACAGAAAGTACAGATGGAAGGCTAACAGGCCAGACTGTCAACACAAGAGGGGGGGGGCCCTCAAGAAATCACCCCAGCTGGCATTGATCGATATGATGCATACACACATATCACCCCAGAAGGGGAAGTGCCCCGCCCTCACAAAAAGAACGTCCTGTACTCTCAAATTGCTTATCTCCTGTCTTACAAGTACAAATTAAGTAAGAAATGCCCTTGTAACAAACTGGCATCACAAAGACAGACCAGTATGATCTGGCACCACAGATAAGAAAGAGAATACGTAACCCAAAAGGGGTATAAAATATGGGTCCAGCAGAACTCTAACTTTGAGTGCATTCCACCAACTACCTGCTGGTCGGGTCAGGTGATTGCCTCCCGAGGTCCACAACTGGGGACGCCCAACCTCGTATTCGTCTTTCCGCGGAATTGAGTGACCGATCCAGCTTGGCTACGCTGGTATCGAGAGACGCAGAGAGGGTAAGATACACCCATGCTAGGTCTCCGACTTTTTTTGTGCACAGCTAAAGAATTAGAGCTCTGTAACTAGTGTCAAGATATCATTGTGTTAGATGGTAACAGATATCTTTGTATTGGATTGTAACGTAACTTGTTAACACCTGTACTTTGCTAGCATATAAGAAGTAAACAATAGCCTTTTGTAACTGCATGCTTATAACTGTAGCTTAATAAACTTGTAACTAGTTAAGCTCTGAGCCTGACCCTGCTGTTAACCCTTTTGTCACTGCAACACAGCCGGCACAACAAAAGAACTTTAACCGTTTGGTTACTACAGCCTGGCCGTGGGTGAAAGTGCTAGGAGCTGCCTGCTCTAACAGTAAAAAACTGGGCTGCTTAGGAGCCAGGGGAGTACCTCACCGCATATTACCCCTAACACTACCAAATCTCAAAATACAATGCTTAAAAACACGAGAGCTGCACCCTGCCAAAGGGGCACTCAGCTACCTCAACGTCTTCTGCTGCAACTCAGTTAATTCTTCCAATGCCATCACCAGCCTTTTATCCATATGTCTTATCATTGTATTTGGCAACTAACTACGAGGAGAGCGCCACTCCTCAGAGGCCGATTTGGACTAGAGTTCTCAGTGCCTCTGTCTAACAAGGTGAGTTCACAGGCCTGCCCACAGACAAAGCAACACCACAAAAAAAATGAACTAGCCTGGTACTTTACATAACATATAGTGAACATGACGACATTTGTTAGGCTGGAGTGAATTATGTATCATTGCATTTGCTGAATAGCATGGAAGAGTTTGCCATTCAGCCACCTGAACGTGGTGTGACTATTGTTGAGGCCATGTTAAGATTACAGATAGTCATTTTACCCATCACCGTCTATCCACCTGCCTCCCAGCTGCTTTTGTTCACATGTAATGGCTGTTGGTACACCTATAACCTGCCTCGTAGGCTCAGCTTAATCCCCACCTTCTGCAAAGCTCCTAGTCACTTTGTCACTTTGCAGTTTCTCTTCCACCCCAGGCAAAGTCCCCCAGCCTCCTCCTCTTCTGCAGATTCCTCCCAGAACTCCTCCCACAATCCTCCTCCGGTGCAACAAGATTTCAGCATAGTAGCCAGCTCCCTGATTGGGGAAGAACAGAGGGGTTAGTCACAAGTCAGGGTAGTAGAGCTCCATAATACCTTCCAGCTATGGAGCTTGGAGGAGTTAGGCACTAAAAGTCTGAAAGGCAAATTTAAAAGGTTTGTATCCGCAAGCCCATTAAAAACAGGTGTGTATCTATAACACATACACAGAGAAGCTGTCAGCACCTGTCACATCACACCCAGAGCCTAGGGAAGCTTTGGGATTTGCTTCTTGACCTAGACCCAGCTCCTTTCCTTGTCTCCTGGGAATTACACTTGCAATGCACTGAATCAGCAGTAGCACCTTTCAATTTATGAAGGGGATGGACAGGGGACTGAGATTTTGCACAATGCTAGAGAAAAGCACACAGAGCTGAGAATGGGCTGATGTTCTTATTTCCTCAATAATAGACACCCCCCCCCTTCCTTCCCCAACACACATAGTACCCACAAGCAAAGAGTACCTTACAGATTTGCCCTTTGAAGCAACGGGGTTTAGCTAACTCACTATGCCAACTGTTCTTCGCAAAAGACAAAATAAGAACAAATTATTTCCGGGCTGATGAAACCCAGTAACAAAGGCAGGAAAACTGAGCAGCATGAAACTGGATGATATTAGGCGCTAAGGCAGCACGGCTGCATTATGTAATCTAATCAACAGTCATGAGAGAAAACAGCATGGAGATTCTAATCTATATAGTCCAGCACTAATCAAAATCACAGACATGCAGAGTGGGGATTGGAACAGAACACACACACACGGCCCATTCCACGGCAAAGGGTGGATACATTCTGACTAAATTTCCAACAGACGTTAAGCTTGCACTTGAGGGGTAGGATGTCTCCAGAGACCTGGGTTCAATTTCTTTACAGACTACGGTGACCTTTACCAAGACAGTCTTTGTGTTCCTCATTCCCCCATCTGTGATAATAGCACTGCTCTACCTCAGAGGTGTGTGGTGAGGATAACATTAAAGATTGAAAGGCATTCAGATGCTTTGATAATGGAGTCTAGACAAGCATCCCAATTGGTCTAGGGCTGGCAAGTTGCCAGCCCTAGTTTGCTGCCATCAATATCTCCACCATGATCTCCTGCTCATATCCAAAGAGCACTGAAGTCACTGGAATGACTCCGATGGTCTCCTAGAAATTGCAGGTATGGACACTCCAGTCACCAACCCTTAAGTCTGACTAAACTAGCAGAGCTTTAAAGACCAGAGGTAGTCAAGCCTTCTGTTATATGTCCCATTGAACTCCACCCCTCCCCATCCCCAACCAAAGATGAATGATGTGGGGTAAGGCAGAAATATTAGTTTGGAACCAGGCACTGTTTCAAACTGGAAAGTAACAAAATGCTTTGACAGTTTTCAGGATGTAATTCCCCCCTGCCCCACACATGACCACACCCTTCTATTTTTAAAAATATGTTAGCAGTGCAGATTAGGATTTCTTACCCAGTGTCCATCAAGACTTGCTAGCACTTCTTCTCCTGATTTAATCTTCCCAGAGATTTGGTTAATACTTGTGCTGCCACCAAAGAAGGGCTGTAAAGGAAAAACAATTATAATGTATATATAGTTATAAAATAATTATTTAATTATAATTATTTTATATCTATAAAAAATAATCAGTCTGGATAAAACTAGAGAGCCAAAAAGCCCAGACAGCATATAAGAACAAAACTGAAAACGATCTGAATCTCCAGTGTCACGGGGAGGAAAGGCAAGAATTCTGGAATTTACACCCTTTACCATTGTGCCCCATCCTGCTTTTGACAGTGAAGTCACTGTAGCAGACAGAAGGGAACAGGGACAGACTTTCATGTGTTGTTGTTGGATGTTAATGCTGGCAATTTGCCCCAATTTCATCCATCGGTTTCTAGACACTGATTTAGCTTTGCCAGTGCAAAACCCTAATGCAGACTGAATAAATGCCTCCAAAATAATGTTTGCAATAGTGAAGCTTAAGCTTCATTTCAAAGTAGTGTAAATTGCAACCACACAAACAGTGGGTTTCCTCGTTTACAGCAGGGTTTTGAAGCAGACCAACTATACCGAGCCTAGTCACCAAGACTGTAAGAGGAGCAAATCCTCCCTGTAGACAAGGCTTAAGTGGGTAATGCAAAAGGGAATTTCCAGCGATTATTTAGCACAATGAAAAATTCCGTTCACATTCCACCTGGCTAACACAGGAAAAGGCAGCAGTAGAGTGAGCAGCTGCTCCATTTCCACCACCCAGTGATATTTCTTCATCTGCTCTAACTGCCACTTTCCAACATTTTTTTGCAAGTTGGAGCTGCACAGGACTATTTGATACTGTAAAACATTCGTTACTGCACCATCCATCAAAAAGGATTAATCAGCAATTAGTATTGCAGGAACAAACATATCTGATCCACTAGAATACTGGCAAGCATCCATATTAAAAAGGCCACATATCACATCTTTAATTGCTCACAGGTCTATTATAAATGTGGCTAAGGCTGTAAGACACAGTCACACTATAATATCTAACAAGTTTGCTACTGTGACCTCCTCAAGCCAGCTCTCAGTCATAGCAGATGATTTTTAAGCCAGTGAAGGCAGCAGAGTCTGCAAACACTGAATCATTTTATGGTCATAAGCATTAAGTTATACCAGGTCCTTAGAATTCCATTTTCTTTGTAGTGGGCTGGATGCAAGGCCAAAAGCCCCATGGAAAGATTGGTTTGGAAACAAAATGGCAGCCCCACTTCTGAAATGATACTGGAGGAAGCTGTGGTGAACTATGCTACTTTGCCAATACAAGCTGGCAACAGTAAGACATTGCCTTCTCCCGCACGATTCTGCGGGAAGAATTTGTAAACGATTCAAGTTCTTTGGAAACTTATAACAATGCACCAGCTTTACCCTAAGGGGCCTATACTATCTTGCAGAACTTGTTGCCACCACAAGTCTATTTCTTTGTATTTAGTTTGTAGATAGGCAGAGATTGTTCATCAGTATAGGAGATGAATGGATGCTTATTAAAAAGTGATTTCAGTTTCCCTGAGAAGTGGCAGGACAGGGCCCTGTCTTTTAAGCCTTCCTGAACGCCCACTTCTATTAGGATGCCTACAAGAGTCCCCAGTGTTGGCTGCTAGCCACATTTTGACTTCACACGGGGATCTCAATTGCAAGCACAAATAATGGCACCTACAAAAAATAAAGGGCAGGCAGGGACCTATAAATCTGATAATAAAGGTAATCTACACTCCAGAGAGTTCACTTCCCTGTGCGAGTAAACACATGCACTGGCACTGCTTGAACATGCAGAAACCAGCCACACAGTTGTGGCAGCACAGATCAGCATCTTGGGCTAACTGCTGGAGTAGACACAGGCAGCTAGCCCAACCCGGTCATCAATGCTGCTGCTACTACTACACAGCTACAATTAGCACATTAGACACACTGTCTCAGCTCAAGTAGCCTATCTGTGCTGGGGAGTAGAATCCCAGCTGATGTGTACAGTAACCTAAATAAATTGACCCAGATCACGCAACAACTCAGTGATGGAGTTGGGTCTAAAACCCTGGTCCCAGGTCTCCTGACTGCTGGCCCTGTGCCTTAGTCACAAGACTGTGCTTCCTCTCTCACGAGGGACTTCCTATTATAAGATTCTGTGTCTGATTCCTGGATATCTGGCACTGATAAGAAAGAACCAGAGGCTCCGAGACAGATCAAGGGAATTGTGTCTATTACCTTTAGCTTGAACTCCAGCTCTGCCCTGTGACTGCTTTTCTCACATTCAATAGTAACCTTTCCTCCAAGCTCCATTGTCATGGTACCATATAAAATACCTAAAACAAAACAATAAAAGATGATGCTTGCAAAGGCAATGGGCTGGTTTCCAAATTCAGACAGCTTTTATAATTTCATAGATCCAAGACCAAAAGAATCAGCATGCTCACCTAATCTCACCCCTCCGTAACACAGGCCATAGAACTTATCATGAACACTTCCTAGAGCAGACCTTTTAGAAAAACATCCATGCTTGACTGGAAAATTGCAACCACAGCCCTTTGGTAAATTGCTCCAATTGTTAATTACTCTCACCATTAAAAATGTTGCCTTCTTTCCAGTCTGAGTTTGTCTAGCTTCACCTTCCAGCCTTGATTAAACAACAAAGGCCCGGGATATTCAAAAATGGCTCTGTAACCTAAGCATAAAACATTCATTTCTCCTGTTCTGCTTCCCCGTCCACACTCTCAAAACCATCCAGAGGGGTTCCAAGATGTTATCTTTAGAAGTACCTCAGTCACTCAATACTTGCCTGAAGGCAGAGAAGGGATAGCATTTTAGAAGTGTTTAGGAGCCTTCAGCAACACTTATTTTGATGCCTAAATGAGCATATAATGGAGCTGAACTCTTGGGAAAAATCCAGCTCTGTGTGTGGCAAAGGATGGGAGGGAATGTGTAACAAAAGGATCACATGCATTCTCTTCTGATAGACATCACTCAAGGTTATGTGAATTCCGTGTTTTAGCATGCTCCTAACTTTGACAGCAGGGACAGGGAGGTGTGCAGGTAAAGGGGAATGCAAACTTTTCCTACTGATACTGTAAAAAAAAAATAAAAAATAAAAGATTAGGACTGTGTGGATGTCTAGCTCAAAAATAGCATAATTCATAAAAGGTGAGATTTTCCACGTGGTTAATCCTCAATGAAGGCTAGTCTGCAGGCTAATTAAAGAAAAAGTGGCCTAGGCTTCTTAAAAACTGGCTTTAGTCATGTCGGCCAAAATGTCAAGTTTAGAGTTAAGGGCAAATTCATTATTTAGTTACAAAGTTGAGTCAGCAACAGCTTCACTGATTGCAATGGAGCTACTGGATATTTAATACAGTTTAAACAGATTAGATTTTGATTCATCCTGTTTAGACACAATATTGAGTAATAACCTCACTGTGGGGTGGTGCTGTCATTTTGCTGTCCAATTCCAATTTCACAAATATGTCCCTACACAAAAAATGGATTCAGGGTGAAATAAATTAATAATAAAAATCTTTAAATCCTTCTTGAAAAAGCAGAGATGTGCATTAACTTATGTTTTGTATTTTAACATTGAAGTTGCAATTGTAAATACTTACTAGCTAGGAAACAAAGAGGAAATCATTATGGCCTCACCCACAGTGCATGTAACGTACTTTGCATTACTAATTCCTCCACTGTGTTGATAGAATCTTGCAACAGACTAATTCTGCCCTGAGTTGCCAAGCATGCCTTCGAAGCACTTTAGTGGGAGTTGCCTGTTATGACTAACAATGCATTTAGTGTCCACTGACTTCATCTGGGATGTAAGAGGGAGAACTACTGAAGAACTGAACCCAGAGTCATTAGGATCCCATAATAGCATTCTACTGATTTCTACAGACAGTTTTTGAACTCATTTCACACCCTACCTTTACAATGGGCATATGGCATAGTAATGATGTAGTCTTCCCCCCTGTTTAGAAATGTAAGCTTGGCTTTTCCATCCAACAAAGCAGAAAGTGAGTTACCTATAGAGAGAAAAGGTTACCATATGAGACCATCTGTAAAACAAATAGCTAAGCTAATTCACTCATTTTCCAGTTCTTAAACAAGAGACTTCAGTTTAATGCAGGGTCACAAATTAAATAAATAAACCCTATTGATTCAGGGTACATGCTAGCCATTAACTAATGAGAGTGGAAATCTATCTTGTAAGTTATTTTAAAATACTCCCCTATAGGGACTCTTCCACTTGAACCAACAGGTAACTAGCTATCGCCAGAGGGAAGACACTGGGCTTGGCAGATTGTTGATCTCATGTGGTAAGGCAATTCCTATGATTTTATGTAATGTAGGGCTCAGTGGGTTTTTGTCTTCCAAAATTCCTTATTACATACTTTCTTTTAATTATGTCTGATCGTGAATAAACATGCCATAAAAATTGTAAGAACAGCAGTGACTTGTCACATATCCCAGCCAGTTAACTACCTGATGGATGTTGTGTCTTGTGACAAACAAGTATAAGTAGTTGCATGATCTGTAGGCCCCAAAGCAGCTGTGTCTTTTTATATATTTATATCCGATATCTGTAGATTTTGTTGTGGAACTTTTGGGCCCCACTCTTAGAAATTGACATCAGAGGCAGATGTATACTTACATGTACACATAAGTCAGATATTTCACATGCACTAATGGATATATGCAAATAGCCTGACTTGACAGTCCAGTTGCAATAATGGCACACGTAAAGCAAATGTACAACTGAGCCCCTTCAAAGTTCTCAAAAATCCAGCCCTTACAATCTTCCAGCTCCATGGCTGTGTCTACACGTCAGTGATCTTTTCTGAAAGATGATCTTCCTTCGAAAGAGCACCTCCAGACACAAAAAAGCAGACTGAAAGATTGATCTGCTCTTTTGACAGAGAACTTCCACACAGCCTTCTGCTCTTTTGAAAGAATGAGCTAGGGACTGAAAAATCCAGCACGATGGCTACGTCTACACTACAGGGATCTTTCGAAAGAAGCCTTTCTGGAAGATCTCTTCCGAAATAACTTCTTTTGAAAGAGCTCATCCACACAGAAAGCAGATCAAAAGAATGATCTGCTCTTTCAAAAGAGAGCGTCCACACAGCTCCTGCTCTTTCAAAAGAATGGGCCAGGAATCGAAAAAGAAATCAGGCCCCATGAAGACTGTTCTTTTGAAGAAAAAAAAAAAAAAGGGCCTGTAGAGCATCTACATGCTTTCTTTTGAAAGAAGCTTTCAAAAGGGGGCGCTCTTCCTGAAACAGAAAGGAAGCACAGTTTCAAAAGGAGCACGACATTCTTTTGATTTACTTTCAAGAGAACATGTTGTGGCTGTGTCTACACTTGCGTTCCTCTTTTGAAAGAGGTATCCAAATGAGGGGAATTTAAAATGCAAATGAGGTGCAGTTTTACATATCTGGCACCTCATTTGCATATCTTCTTTTGAAAGACGAAAAGCAGTGTAGATGTAGTTCTTTTGAAAGTCAACCCCACCTTCAAAAGAACAATTCTTCCTTTTTTTAATGGGAACAATATTCAAATGAGGGGCCAGATATGGAAAGCCACCTCATTTGCATTTTCAATTTCCTTCATTGGCATGCATCTTTTTCGAAAGACGAATGCAGGTGTAGACACAGTCTGCGTGTGTAGATGCTCCACAGGATCTTTTGAAAGAGCCCCCTTCTTTTGAAAAATCTTTCAGAAGAACTTGCTAGTGTAGACACAGCCCACGAGGACAGCTTGTTCGAGAAAACAGCCCGCAGTGTCTACAAATGTACACATTTTATTTTTATTTATTATTTATTTTGGGAAAGGAAGCACTTTTTCTGATCCCGGAGCAGAAAATGGTTTCTGGAAGAAAAGACAAGTTCTTTCAATCTCAGATAGAAAAAGCGCATTTTGTGTGTGGATGCACCATGTGTTTTCGAAAAAGGGACGGATTTTCCCAAAGAACTTGCTAGTGTAGATGCAGCCTATTTGAAAAATCTCAGTTGAGATCTCAGTGCCAATCTCATATTGAAGAATCAAGAGTTGTGCAGTATTGTGTTATGGGCTAAGTTCTGTGCTCACATATTCATCTGCTGAAGCAAATGAGCTTGTACGGTGTGTGACAGAGCAGACTTTGTACCTCTACCTATTGTTCCCTGTGTGGGCAACACGACTGAATTTGAATTTTTGCCAAGAGCCACCATAGAGCATCTCTGTATTTGTAGATGACCATTTCCCAGTAAGTGGCCACCTTGCCCTGCCTGGAAAAGGTAACTGGAAAAATCTAGTGGAGTTCATACAACATTTCAGTGTACATGGACTTTAAACTTCCCTTTGTTTTTAATCTCCACCATATACTAGTGTGATTAACAAGTCCGTCAGAAGAAACAAAAGCAAAAGATCCCAACATGTGGGTGTTTAGATTTGATGCCTTACCATAAAACTTGGACTTGGCTAGAATGCTGCCAGTAATGCAGAAACCATCCTTCCTATTGCTGACATGAAAGGCTGACACTGGTGGGTGATGAGATACCTGCAATGGAAAAAAGGTAGTTAAGTGAAACTCTGAGCTTCCTTCACCATTAAGTGAGCTCTCTGCATTCTAGTCAGTATGAATGGTGTGTATCCTGCCTTCAGTGATGTAACAGTTGCTAGTGAGCATTTGCAGATGGACATTTTATACCTGATTATACAGAACAAGCAGAGTCTTGGAACTCTCTGATCTGCCCTAGGGCAGAATTTACATTCTTTTTTGGCTTGAGTTGGGGAGCATGAGTTCCCAACTGTATCATCCCCCTCCCACTACACCTAGTGAGTCTAAAGCAATGATAACCAAACAGTGGCTGTAGAGCTGCCAACATTTCTTTAGGGCTCTAAAGGAAATTTGAATGTAATCCAGGTCTGAATGTAGTGCTTCATGTGCTATCTAGCCAATCAATGGAGCAGCACTCCAAGTAGTCCTATGGATGACTGTGTAGGCAGGGCCAGAGAGAGAATGCTTCCCTTATAGCTAGCTGGGAAGGGATAGAGACCCTGGGTGTGTCTACGTAAACAAAATCTGCTCTGGCTTTGCTTAGATCTGTTAGAACGTTCAGCTGATGGAATGGAGTTTTCCTCTTTGTAATCAGCTTGACTGGTGCTGGGTCACAAAGGCCATGTCTAGACAAGCAAGTTCTTTCAAAAAATCCAGCTCTTTTTTCGAAAGAACACACGGCGCATCCACACACAAAATGCCTCTGAAATCGAAAGAATGCTGCTCTTTTCTGGAAGCTGTCTTCCACTTACGGATCAGGAAGAGCGTCCCCTTTTTAAAGCTTCTTAAGAAAACAATGCGCATGTAGACATTTCATGGGCCTTTTTTTTCAAAAGAGCAGTCCTCATTGTGCCTGTTTTTTTGATCCCTGGCCCGTTCTTTCAAAAGAGCAGGAGCTGTGTGGATGCTCTCTATTGAAAGAGCGGACCTATCTTTCGATCCGCTTTTTTGTGTGTGGACGAGCTCTTTCAAAAGAAGCTTTTTCGGAAGAGATCTTCCAGAAGAACTTCTTTTGAAGGATCACTATAGTGTGGATGTAGCCATATTGTGTTACTACTAACTGCAATGTCTGTAATTCTTGTGGGAATACAGAAAAGACAGAATCCCTGTGTCTACACAAGCCCCTTCATTTCGGAAGGGGCATGTTAATGAGTGGGTTCGAAAGATGCTACTGAGGCACTACCATGAATATGCAGCACCTCATTAGCATAACGGCAGCTGCAGCGATTCGAAAGTGTGGCTTTTTGAATCGCGCGCTGCCCGTGGAGACTGGGACCTTCCAAAAGGACCCCCCAGTTTTTGAAAGCCCCTTCTTCCTATCTGGTGTTTGGAAGGAGGGGCTTTTGAAAACTGGGGGGTCCTTTCGGAAGGTCCCCATCTCCATAGGCGGCGGGCAATTAGAAAAGCTGCACTTTGGAATCGCCATGGCCACCATTATGCTAATGAGGTGCTGCATATTCATGGCAGTGCCTCAGTAGTATCTTTAGAACCAGCTCATTAACATGCCCCTTCTGAAAGGAAGAGGCTCGTGTAGACCCAGCCAATGTGTTTGGCTTATTTCAAAAGATAGAGAAGCTGCTAGTTTAAAGAACCTCAGATGGACAAGGGTTTCTCTGCCAGGCCGTTTCTACACAGGCCACTTTCTTCGGGAAGAAGAGGCCTCCGGAAGAAGGACTTCCTTCCGGAAGCTCCCTGGGAGCCGCGCTTCTAAACGGTGTTTTGGAGTCTGGAAGAATGGTCTTCTGGACTCCAAATGATGTGACTGTATGCTAATGAGGTGTGGGGAATTTGCATCCACCCCTCATTAGCATATTTCGGGCCGTGTATTACCATGACACTTTTGAAGAAAGCGGCCTGTGTAGAAACAGCCCCAGAGTCCTGTGAGTTGAAGAGAGGAAGGTAGGACTTTCAATCAGTAGGCTACATGCCCTGAAGGCATTGGGTGTAAGACTGGTGCAACCTGTTTCTCCTCATTGTCTCAAGAGTAGAGCTAAAATAGACTCCCATAAGGAGTCTTTTACTATTTTAAATATGCTCCAGTGGATGCTGAAGTTTCTTGTGGCTAGATGGTGCTTTGGCCAAAAACTGAAATCACCAGGAGCTAAAAATCACAGAGCTGAAATCACTTGTGGCAGGACTGGATTTTTGTCCAGAAAAATTCACTACACGCAGGCAGGTGGCAGCCAGTAAGCAGGTGGCATTCCCCCTGTGGACAACGAAGGAAGACCTGGACTCTGGGTCTGCACTTATCAGACACAACTGTGAGTGGGTGTTGAAGTGGTGGACTCAAAAACTTGAAGCAAAAAGATTTTGAGGAGGGTGCCTTGCTCATGGGTTTTTCTTGATTTACGAATACTGTGTGAATTGTCTTCTTAGATAATGCTAGGTTACTGTCATTAAGCAAACTATTTCTACCTCATATTTTGTGCTTGAGAGAGGGCAAGAATTGACTCTAATGATGCCCAGGGGGTAGACTGAAGTTTTCCAGGTTACTGGCTGGGGGCTCGAGCTGGTTTGGTTATATTATTGAAAGAACCCCACAGATATTGAACCTGGCCCTTTTGCTGTCAACTGCTACTGGCAGAAGGGATACAATAACCAATGAGACAGAGGAAAATAGTTTTCCCTCTACTTTTTGTAGAAGAGATCACTTTGGGCCAGACTTTTAATGGGTGCAGTGAAAGATATTTGCAAGAGCTCATGACCCAGCAGCTGCCATTGTATCCCTCACTGGGGCTGGACTGGTAAATCAAGGTAGAATTTGATCTAGTATTCACACCCTGCATAGATGCAAACAATACCAATTGCAACAGTATTCCATTAGTCATAGGTGAGTGATGTGTCAGGGAGGAAGAGAGGTTCTTTTAAACTGAGCCTCTGCTGCTTGAATGGCAGCAGCCTGGCCCTGATTAACATTCTAAAACTGCTGGTGCCACAAACTAGATCCCTGTTGCAACTTCTATTTCTAGTGCCATTCATCATATTAATAAATATCATGGAAGGACTTTAGCTATGAGAAACTCTAAAAAGTATATACTGAAGCAGGTGACAAGCAAAAGAAATCTGGGGCGGGGGGTGGGGGGAAACTAGTTTATGGCCATAGCCTATTCTAGGCCCCATGCAGAAATCTTAGTCTTAGAGGAGTAACAAACATTGTTGTTCACACATATATTCAACCAGTTCTCCTGCTTACAAGAGTCAGAATCGCAAACCAAACCATTTACCTGTTCCGCGATGTAGAATGTATGACTGTTTGTCTGTGGATGAAACCAACAGCAGCGAAATGTCTCTCCTAAAATGGGGTTATATGGCTTTTTTATTCCCTGAGGGGGGGAAAAAAAAATTCAAAAAAATGTTGTTGTTTTTTCCCCCAACACATAAGCTACGTCTACACGTGCCCCAAACTTCGAAATGGCCACGCAAATGGCCATTTCGAAGTTTACTAATGAAGCGCTGAAATGCATATTCAGCGCTTCATTAGCATGCGGGCAGCAGCGGCACTTCGAAATTGATGTGGCTTGCCGCCGCGCGGCGCATCCAGACGGGGTTCCAAAGGGGACTTCGAAGTAGGCGGGGTCCTTTCGAAAGGAACCCCGTCTGGATGCGCCGCGTGGCGGCAAGCCGTGTCAATTTTGAAGCGCCGCTGCCGCCCGCATGCTAATGAAGCGCTGAATATGCATTTCAGCGCTTCATTAGTAAACTTCGAAATGGCCATTTGCGTGGCCATTTCAAAGTTTGGGGCACGTGTAGACACGGCCATAGAGTACAGTACTCACATAGAGGTCTCATGCACACAGACCTATGGGAATGTTGCATCATGGAATGCGTGCCTGGGAGCTATGTTCTTCCTGCTGCGGACAAGGTCCCAGGGCCCAAAAGTTACTACTACTGAACATTGATGATCCTATCTCACAAATGCAGGAAACCCAGAAACAGAGCAATCAAGTGACTGTCCCCAGATTCTGCAGCAAATCAAACAGAATCAGTGACACAACTCTAAAGAACGGTGAGCAAACTTTCTGTGTCAGGCCCCACTTTTCATCACTGCAATTTGCAGGGCCCTCCCAAGCTGTCTAATGTAATCCAAACTGATGGAAATTTCAGCTATGTTCATATAAAAACGCCCTTTCAGCATGCGTAGGAAAATACGTCTGTAGAATGTAAAAACTTCATTAATTAGTATATAAACGTGAATACACACACAAAAACAGCAACATATTCAACATTTTAATGAGATGGATGAGCCTGAGTCCCAGAAGCTGCTTGTGCTATGCCGCCCCATGAAATTTCACACCTCATTGAGGGGACCCATCCCTCGCTTTGCACACTCCTGACTTAGAAGTCTGACACTCTCTGTTCTTACCACATCCACTTCATCTATAGCTTCTGCTAACAAGCACATTGAAAAACGTTCCATTACTATTGTAAAACTGACTGACCTGGGTTGTCAGCACCAGGGATTGAACCTGCAATCATAGGGGCTCTAGCCCTGTGCTCTACCACATGAGCTAAAGGCCAGCTAGCTCTCAGTCATGGCTGTAAAGTGGAGGCTTCACTCACCCTAGTATGAGGTCTCAGTGCCTCCACATACTGCATGCTTCCCCAGGCTAAGGGAGCATGACCTGAGCTTCTGAGACCTTCTCCAGAAGTTCTTCCCAGCCAATGCACCAATTGTAACACCAACTGACCCAGGTTATCAGCATTAAGGATAGAACCTTAGACCATAGGGTCTAAAACCCTGTGCTCTACCACATGAGCTAAAGGCCTGCTAGCTCTCAGCCAAGACTGTAGAGCAGAGACTTCACTCACCCTCGTATGAGGTCTCAGTACTATTATTACACACAGCAGGTGCATTCTGATACAGAGACCTAGTAAGATGTTATTAGGACTTGTGAAGCAACAAGACTCCTGACACTGCACCACAGGTAGTGTTGACCCTAGTTAACTATGAAGCATAGGTGTTCTCTGTGGCACATGACTAGCACAGCTTCCTTTCTTTGGTGCAAGAATTGTGAGCCCGTTTTCTAATAACCTGCTGCTACTCCTCACCTCCCCCAACTTCCACGTGAATTTAGTTTTAAATTAGTAAAATTGTAAGACCAACAAAAGAATACTTTAATTATCAAAATAAAAGGCAAGAAAATAAATACAAATGATACAAACTGCAGGTCTGAATGTCTATTATAACCACAAGGTTTACACAATATCTTACCTTTGGCTTCTTATAAAAGCCTGACAAATACCATCTCAAAACTTGTTTGATTCGACTGTATGGATCATCTTCGAGTGCAGCTCTGTGGGAGAAGGGACATAGGGTGTTTATGCACAATGTTTTATGTACTCTTTGTTTGTCTGATTTAGCACTGTGTGACTCCAATCTAATGCCATCGATTTTTAGCATTGCACCAGCATAAAACTGAACTAATGCAGTGATGAACCAGGCCCCATGTGTCTTGGCAAACACTTTTCATTGTGGGGGAAAATCACTCAGTGGATATTAGTTTTGTAGCACCACACACACACACACACACACACACACACACTTACACTTACACTTCTTGGAAGTGACTGGCAAGTCCATGCCCCACTAAAATCCCAGTGCAATTATCTGAGTTTATTATTTGGCTTATAGTGGCCAATTGCTTGGCTACTGTGCAATGGTGATAACTTAGTAACTGGTCCAGTCCTATTGCTCAGAATCAGCCACCTCTCTAACTGCACTGGAGAATCAGAAGTTTAGCTCCTGCCTCACTTTTTTAAATCTTCCTAGCTTTAGATGGAGCAGGAAATGAATACATGAATCATTATTATGAGTCAACAGTGGACACTGTTGTAAAAATGCAAACATCACTCTGAGATACATTAACAGAGTGTTGTAAGCAAGACATGAGAAGTAATTCTTCCATTCTACTCTGTGCTGATTAAGTCTCAAATGGAGTAGCGTGTCCAGTTCTGGGAACCACATTTCAACAAAGATGTGGACAAACTGTAGAAGGTCCAGAGAAGAGCAACATAAACAATTCAAGATCTGGAAAACATGACCTATGAGAGAAGATTGGAAGAACTGGGTTTGTATAGTCTAGGAAAAAAAGAGAAGATAGAGAGGACATATTAACAGCTTTCAAGTATCTATATCTATATCTATAAGTGGCATTATAAGGAGGAAACCTGTTTGTGGATTGCTGCTTGTGGCCAGGTGGAGCTGGGGGGAAGCGAAGTGTACTGTAACATGAATAGCAATCTGCCACCAATGCAGCGGTGCAGGTAAATATAGAAGTGAGGGCTTGCCAGGGACTAACCCTGATGGATTGGATCTAGCTTGCAGGCTAGTATTTGCCCATACCTGATCTATGCAGTGCTTGGTCCTACTATAAGTGCAGGGGATTGGACTTGACCTCTTGAGGTACCTTCTAGTTCTAGTGTTCTACAATTCAATCTGATAAAACTTTCCCCAGTGCACTTTCATTTCCCAGTGTATTTCCAGCCTGGTACAGAACTGGAAATCTACTGAGACAGCAAGTTCTTGCTGAACACATTTAAAAGAAACATCCAGAATTCAAGATTCTCTGAATAAAATCCCTAAGCTTCTGGGGGATTGCCTAATTATCAGTAATAGCCAGGGTAACACAGCCACATAGCAAACTGAATCTTACAAATGGTGTAACTGGATCTTGACAAAGCCTGGGATTTTAAGAAAACTAGAAGGTGACAAATAATAATAAAACCACAAACTATCCATGTGTTGTTGTACATGAATGTTACAGAATTTCTAGCTTTTAGCATATATCAAACCTGCCCATTCAAGAGGCAAAGTTTTTTTTTTTTACCCCCCACTCTGCCCACAAAAGCAAAACAACCTGTTCAGTTCAATGAAGTTAGAAGATGAGCCCTTATCTTTCAGTGCCACTAATTATATTGGTTTCAGGTGCTGGCATATTTTCCTGTATACTTTGTCTTACAAATCTCTTTCCACAAGTTTACCAGAAGGTGGAGTAGTGCGGTTATTACAGGCTTAAAATAAGTAACAGCATTTCTGTCAATTTCAGCCCATACTTGAAGGAAGGGTCCAGAAGGAGCTTTGACTACAATTTCCCATTTTCCTTACTGACCCCATATCCCTGATTTCCGCTGGGAGGGAAGAGTCTGTTTTTAAAAGTCAGAGGGGTAGCCGTGTTAATCTGGATCTGCAAAAGCAACAAGGGGTCCTGTGGCACCTTATAGACTAATAGAAACGTATGAGCATAAGCTTTTGTGGCTTGCATCTGACAAAATGGGTCTTTGCCCACGAAAGCTTATGCTCATACATTTCTGGTAGTCTATGAGGTGCCACAGGACCCCTCGTTGTTTTTAAAAGGTCACCAGAGTTGATTCCTGACCTAATTTACAGCTTCACAGATCAAACTAGAGATTTATGTATTATTTGTGAGACTTCTCAAGTGAACAAATGGCCTAGCCAAAACCAAACTAATGCTCTCACATGTACACACAGCTGGGAAACACATCCCTCTAAGCCTGCCATAAGCACTGCTTACTGGGAAAGTAGGTCAGCGTGGTAGTAATAATCAGATAGTTTGTTGAGGAAAGAGCGTGGCTCCAGGATGAAGGTGGGCAGAACCACTCGGGACAAGTCCATGCCGGGCCGCAGTTGCTTCAACAAAATCCACATCAAGCTCTTGTTTTCTTCCGAGACCGTTTCTGTTTGAGAGGATTCACCCGTCTAAATGAAAGATGGAAAAAAAGTCAGCACAGAAAGCGATGATTAAAGTAAAGTACATACGTGCCTCGATGGCTCAAGGGGATTGAGAATGGTAAAATCTCCTAGGTCAACGGTGCAAGCCTGCCTTAGGTCAAGAGGGAGTGCAAGTCCTTAGAGTGTGCTGGGCTGTGCAGAATGAGTGGTATTCTTAGTCTGGACAGGAGAAAAAAAGGACAGCAAACCTCACCATCTTGATGACTGTCTTAGCAGAGGGACCAGTGACTGAATGAACAATGGAAAGTGGAGGTGGTCCATCAGGGCTGAAACATACTAGCAGGTCAAAGGTCAAGTGTGATCCAGCTTATACAGCTGTAGCCCTTGCTGAGGTAGTCCTGTGGAATGAGTAAAAAAATTATTGCCTGCAGGACTCTCAGTTCAGCACCCACCATCCACCAGCTGAAGTCAGGGACCACATCCTGTTTTCAGTTACTTTTGGGTATTTTAATACTGATATTAGTTATTGGATCTGGTATCCAAAGGCCATCCTCGGCATCAGTGGCAAATGGAGAAAAAACAGATGATTGCGTTTCCTAGCTCCTTGGGACTTCTTCTTTTAGTGTCCCAAACAAAAGAGTAAAAGGGCATTTCTGAAAGTGCAATTTACTTCTGGGTAACAATGTGTTTTTATACCCCACAATGGCCAGATTCTCAGGTGGTGTAAGGCAGTAGAGTGAATATATACCAGTCAAGAATCTGCTCTGATTCCTTTTGGATGCCAATCAGCCGCTTATGCTGGTGATTGTTCTTGGGTGGCACCCTGTTGTTACGCATTACTAAACTCTCTATACTGAATGCTACTGTACAGCCTACCAATCCCTCTTTCCTGCATTCTGGAGGGAGAAATTTACCCATCAGCTCAAACATCTGTTCTTTCTCACCTCTTCTCAAATCTAGAGCTAGATACAGGGAACAGATGATTTAACATGTCTTGGGATGAATTATACACAGAGGAACACCATGAGAACTTTAGGATGCACACACACTACATCTGAGTGCAGCATCTCAAATTAGCCATCTCCGTAACATGCTATTTTCGTAACACCAGACTTCTTGCATTAGAGCAAGGTTTGGAAGAAGGGTAAGTAGTATTTTGGAGAACTTGGGAATAAGAACAGTGAAACCCTTTCTAGTCCACTGTTTTTTTATTATGTCACCATCCTAGTGACAGACTCACACAGGTTAAGCGTCAGAGAATAAATGGAAACCACTTGAGAAGTTTTCATAGTAGTGCTAACTAGGACTTCATAATTCTGAGTCTGTCATCTTATTTTTTTTTCTTACATTTACCCAGCTTTTCTGGAGTCGACATTTTGGCAAAACATATTAAATCCATATTGGACTGGATATGCAAAAACTTTCACAGAGTGAATCACTGGTGAGAAAGGGAGTGGAAAGAAGCTTTCATACTTCTGATATCAAAATTTTGCAAATGATGTTCTTTTTGCTATTGATCCATCTTATAAAGATGTAATCTTTTATGATATATTACAGGACAACTTTTACTAGAATGAGTTTATTCCTGCAACTACTTTTTTGTACTGCAGACTTCTAGCACAAATATGAATAGGGAAGCTTAGTTAAGGTAAAGCTAAAAGTTAGGTAGACGTGTATGTACATACCCCTCAACTAAGCTTCCACAGCTTTGCTGAAAATTCTTAAAGAAATCTATACAACTTGGGCCATAATATCAAAAGTTTATACATCCTATCTAGGGTAGAAAACACATATATTTTAGGATGATTGTTTTGTAAATTGACTACTGCAGCTCAATCTCTCAGGCCATCCCATCGCCGATGATGAAGTGCAGTATTGAAATGAGAGGTGTGTTTACTCATCAGTGATGTCATCTGGTCAAAATATTACAGCTACATCTCTTTCTCCTGTCTCAGCTGCAAGTCCAGATGGAAAATACTCTCTAAACAGAAATATATTTAAAAACAAAACCAACCAAACAAAAAAACATAGCACCAAAGCAAAGCAGTGTATGAACTATATGAGGACATACTGGTCTCAAATTTGCCTAACCAGTCCATCTGCTGCCAGTATTTCTCTCATTTTAGACTACACTATGCAAGGAAGTAGTCACTCCATACAACCATATTTTGTTCCATTTCAGGGAGCTTATGCCATAACTTTGATAGACTCATTTAAATTAAAAATGGCACTACTTACTGTCAACAGGTATACTTGACAATATAGCCTGTCAAAAGGTTTTCAGAAGTAATTTACAGTCAGTCGAGTCAAAAAAGCCACTTCTTGAGACTTGTCTGCCCAGCTAACATGTTCGTGACAGCCTATCATTTGACACATATTTAAACTGCTCCTAAAACACAGGTTTTCATTAATCAAGCTAATTTCTCTTTGTTCCTAGTGCATATTCCTAGGTTAAGTCATAATACTGTGTATTGTAATTACTTGCTATACATTAGGATTTGAAGTGCACAAGACACAGCAGAAGTAGTGACCAAGCAGAAGAATGGCTGCCCCGAACAACCATTTTTTCCCTCCATTCATCCCTCTTGAGCCATAGAGACAGAGACCCTGTCTATACTGCGAGTTTGTCATGATTCTGGTCACCGGTGTAGTGGCACTGAAGCAAACTACTAATACAGACCAGTAACACCACTGTTTGCACCTGTGTTGCTCATCTTTGCAAATAAATAGGGTTGAACTGCACTGGTGCAAGTTACAGCTTATAGGTATTTATGCTAAATGTTTAGATGGCTGCAGCTACAAACCCTGTCTGAAATCAGAGTAGATCCTCAGGGCAGATCTTTTGCACAAAATGCTTCTCTGTGATGCCTCATCAGGAATTTAAAGAGTAGGCCACATTCCGCTCTCAGTGTAACTGCAGAGGAGTAATCCCTCTGACTGCCAGACTCCTCTAGCTGACTCTCCTCTAATGCCTATCATCTCCACAAGCTGCTCTAGCAGTGTCTTCTAAGAAGTCACAATGACAAAGCCACCAGAAGTCCCCATGTTGGGCATGAATGCATCCTAATAGATAGATAGTGGTCGGTCCTGCCGTCGGGGCAGGGGACTGGACTCGATGGCCTCTCGAGGCCCCTTCCGGTCCTAGTGTTCTATGATTCTATGATTCTATGTTCTAATGTTAAACAGTGTGAAAAATTGATTCCTAAATGGCTTTTTCATGTAGGAGACCAAGTGGTTCAGATATTCTTTAGAACATGTATTCTGTGCAACATGGAAAAGCAAGTACCATATTTTGCACCACGCAATGGACTGAAGCATCCTAACTGCTCAGGATACAGGCTTGAAATGATAATCGCCCTCCTGCGGTACAGTGGGAGGTGACAGTGGTACATAGCTCCTTAATGCAGTGCCCAATTGAAACGCTCACTGACTCTGGAAACATGTCAAAGAGCAAAAAAGGAGCTGTGATTCATAAAACACACAGTTACCTAATACAGACAAGTCAACAAAATTTGGCAGAACTCTCCAGACAGCATTACCTGTAAAATTTCTGAACTCACCGAACAGTTTTTAAACTGTCCTGCATCCAGGAGGCTGAATACAATGGCCACTACAAAGCCAGGAGACATTTCAGTGGATTAGACAGAATTCAGAATGTTTTTTTACCTCCCCAAATTCCTCATAGATCTGTTCCATATAGGTTGTCCCTTTCCTTTCCTGTGGGATATCCCCGTGGATTTCAGACTGGTCACTTTCACTTTCATTTGTCTTCCGGCTGTTCTCGTGAGTTTCATTCTCGGACTCTACGTTGTCTCTCTCAGACTTGTCTGAAAAAGCATCATTTTCCATGTGATGATTCTCCAGAGCTGATTCATTAAGACTGAAACACAAAGTTGGTTACATCACCTCAGTTGGATTTATGAAGCCAGATTATAAAAAAGCATTTTAGCTAATAATAATTCGAAAAAGAGCCCTCAAAATAAGGCTTGTAACCAAAAAAGTGAAGGACAAGAGCTTGCTAAAGTGGTTGAGTCTGTACCATGGAGGCAGTAGAAAAACCTTTAGGTTACAATTCTCCTTCAGGTCCATGCTGTGGAGTCCACTGAATATCTGCCTTTGCTCCCATACGAAACTCCTATTCACATCAATGAAAACTCAACACACAGAATGCACAAAAGTGACTGGGTCTTCAGGCAGAGATCTGTACTGAGGTTCAGAGAAGAGAGTCTTTTTACCTGCATAAGAACCAGTTAGTAGCACACAACATTTGGCCGAGGAAAAGCATGGCATAAAGCAATACCTTTTCTCCATCATCATCACCACTACCACCACCACTGCTGCTGCTGCTACTATACTATTTCAACAGAGGAAGATGCTAAACCAAAACAATAAAAGGTTAAGGGAACACTCAATGGAAAAAATAATGCTGATAAAAGTGAATGGTTTCCCCTTTCCATGATGCACAATTCACCTGTAGAACTCATTGCTACAAGGTATTGTTTAGGCCATATACATTTATGTGGATCAGAAGAATATTCATAGCTGTTGCAGTAAATCAAAAGCAAGAGTTGAAAAGGATATCAGCCATCATACTTCATGGAATAATCCTACCTACAAATAAGGAAGGTTAGGAGGAAGTTCTTTGGAACATGTTATCCTTGGACTTGCCAACTGCAGGGTTTCTTGTACCTTCCTCTGAAGAAGATAGAGTTGGTGAAGGCCAGAAAGGCTACTAGACAACATGGGCCACTTGGCTGACCCAGAGCAGCAACTCCTATGTTTCAAAGGAAAACTGTGCCTAGTGCACAGTTATTTTCCATATTAATACTTAGTTTCTCACAGATAAGAAACATTATTACTTTAAATGTAGATAATTTCAAACCTAGTAAGAGACTGACTGTAGAATAAGGAATGCAGGTAAGGAAGGACCTACCACTCTGTCAATGAAGGCGTTTCTACCATACCTCAAAGTTTCCTTTTCTGTTCATGAACCCATTGCCTCCACCCACTGCACCCTTCAATGGATCATAAGATGCCAAGCCATCTGTAGCAACATGGATTCATATATATTCCTTCTAGCCAAGACTGATACTCTAGGTCAGCGGTTCCTAACCTTTACTGCAGCCTGCACCCCTTTGGTTCTCAAAATATGTTCTCGCACTCCTTATCAAAAAATCAAATATGTTCTCACACCCCTTATCAAAAATCAAATAGAGATGGGGGGCCTATACACTTTTAAATGCACATGAAATATATGTAAAATAGTTTTATGTTATTAAAAATGCATGATGTTAATATATACATAGGTTTGATGAAACAAAGTAGTTGTACCTATGTGCCTGTGCTTAATTTGTGTTTTCGATAATTTACCCTCTAAAAAAAATCTGGCATGTCTCACATCCCCAGAAACGGCATCACACCCCTCCTCCCCCCGGGAGTGCATGCACCCCAGGTTAAGAACCACTGCTCTAGGTCATGGTATAACAGAGAATGCCAATACAAAACTCCCCCATGGAATGGTTTTATTATATGGCCCGTGCCTCTGTGACCAAATGCACTACTGCATCCACATCCTATCCACTCTTGCAATAATCTTTGACCTAACTACGCCTTGTAAGGTACCACTTGAAAACTGGCAAGTCATTGGTCAATAATTTGGTGACACGTATGTAGTAACATTGTAAAAGTTATAAAATCCTGTCTGTATGTTAAAGGGACACGCTCAAACTCACGTAAATAAGGGGACCTGTTCAATCTTAAGCCCTAATGAGGCATAAGTGACGAAGCAGGTCAAACAAAAGGATGTTTGTGGTTACCTCAGTTTGCATGTAAACTGTGAATGGTCTTCAGACAGCAAAAGAGAAAAGAAAAGAGGGGGAAAAATCTACATCTCAGCATTCACAAGTGAAAGAAAACAGCATGAAGCATCTTTCCTCAACAGACATTTACTTGCTCTCAAGTGAAAAGAACTTGAGGGACTGAAGTATACAAGTGAGGGGCAAACATCCCCTGTGACCTCTTGCTGTGACCATTTCCTTCTTTTCACTTAAGAAGGCAATGGAATTGACCACTGAACTTTGGGGGCAGCATCCTGATGGTAATGCTTTTGAAAGGATGTGGTAGGGACTATTCTTTGAATCAAGTATAATTGAAGTTAGGCATCTCGCAAGTGCTTTCTTTTTCTTTTAACCATTTCTAACTTTTATGCATCGTTACTTGTACTCAAAACCTCTCTTTGTAGTTAAGCAAACTTGTTTTATTCTTTAACTGAAAATACACCGGGTTGGTTACATTAAATTGCCTGCGTAATTCTGTTTAAGGAACCAAGCTGTTGTGTATTGTTCCCTTAAAGGGACTACCTCTGGATTGTCCAGGAGAGGGGCTAGCCCACACAGAACATATATTTTGGGGAAATATCTGGGACTGGGAGCATGTTGGGTCACCCTATAGGTGTAACCAATGTTGGTAAAAACCATAGTGTAAGTGAAGTGTGACTGGCAGCCTGCAGTTATACAGTCACTTAGGGCGTGGCTAGCATGCCGGAAGCTGTTTGAGAGCAGACCCAGGATGGAGCTAATGCTGTAAGGTACTTCAAGGCACCAGGACTACAGGGCAGGGGTGAGAGTCCCTCACTGGTCTGGTCTGCCCTCTGAAACATCAGAGTATCCTACTAGGGCTCCACACAGTGTCTTGTTTTACATCCAGAGTGCAATATCAATGACTGTCAGTAGGTGATATTAACAGTAGAGAGAATCTCTTGAAGTGTATGCTTTTACTTGCGTATATAAAGCTCATTAGGTAGTGGGTGACCAGATGCCCCATTTTTAAAGAGACCATCCCATATTTAACCCCTCCACCCCCCCCGCAAAAAAAAAAAACAAAAAACCATCCTGATTTTTCCTTAAAAATAGGCAAGTTGTCCTCTATTTTCTGTCTCCCCCTGCCCATCAGTACTGGCAGGTCCTACTGCTGTTGGATTCCTACTAGCCAGGCGCCCATCCAACAGTGGTAAATGGGGAAGGAGTCCAGTGACCAACAAGGAGGGTGGGCCTGCATCAATGGTACTGGGACAAAACTACAGCACAGCGGGCTGGCTGCTGTCCTTGCTGGTTCCTTGGTGCAATCCTGCATGGCTTGCTCTGAGAGACTGAGTTGGAGGTGAAACAAAGTAGGATGCACTCTGCGCATGAGATTCCTCCTGCCAGCCCCCTGGGCTCTGGGTTCCCTATATCCCTCATTAGCATGCAATACCGTCCCTTGGGCTGACCTGGTGTGTTGGCCTGGGGGACTGGCTGTCTACAGTCTCCTCCAGATCCTCTCTTTTCATTGGATGGATTGTGCCAGTGGGAGCCAAGCATGCAGGAAATTCAAAATAGAGCAGAAGCCACCCTGGAAGCCCAAACATGCAACAAGCCACTTAAAGAGCCAGAAATGACCAATATCAAGTAACAGCATTGGCTCTCAGACAGCCCACCCTACCACCTGTCCCATGTCCGGCCAGCACTGGCTGAGCTGTTGTGGTAAGCGAGCATGGGCATATGCCAGATGGTGACAAGTTATGTGTCGCCTCTGCTGCCCAACTGTTGGCCCTCTGCATGCCCCTCATGGTTTTGCCCCTTCACCTTTCCCAGCACAGCTGCTCCTCCATATCACCCCCTGGGAGGGTACATCATACTCCCAGCACCCTGCGGAGAACCAGCCCTGAGTTGGCATGCTCAGCTCATGAACAGCCTGCCAACAGCACTCGCCTCATTCTCCTACTGCCTCTGGCTGGGCCAGTGCCCTGGGAAAGCCCAAGAAGCTCCAGCCAAGAACACTGGCAGAAGAAGTAGAGCCCTGCATGTGCTAAAGGCCCCCCAGCACTGGCCTAGGAAGCCTCTCCTTCCCTCAACTAAGCTTTGGTGTGTGTTTTTGTGGCGGGGGAGGTGGGGCAGGAGGAGTGATTTCTAGGCTATTTGTGCCCTGAGCCTTCAGGATCCACAGCAGGTCTACAGACAGGAGCTTGGCAACCTCTTCACCACCCTGGATCCTGCCTCCCAGGGAGGATGAACCTGCTCCATCCTCTACAGCACCCTTCCCTGTTGAGCCACCTCTCTGGCTGGGTTTCCTGAAGCCCCTGAAGTCAGGTTCTGTGGCCCTAGGTGCACAATGCATCCCTCTTTCTGTCCATGCTGAAACCAATATGTTGGTAGCTAGCAGCAGCCTGAAGGTGTTAACTGTCTTTCAGCACTGTACAAATAGGAAGAGATGAGCTGCTTCCAGCCACAAGGGAGCTGAGGGGGTCGGGGGAAGGAAGAGATGAGCTCTGCAAAGATGCAGGCCAGGTTATCCCCCCTACTCCTCCCACAAGGCTGAAAGCAACTCCCTTCCCTTCCCTTCCTATAGTGCTGGCCACCTATTGGTGCGAACCCTGGCAAAAATTTGTGGTGGGCATATGTGACCCATTGTGCTCCTGCTACTTGTGAGGTCCATCTGGGAAGCCCAGCTAGGCCTGGAAAGTGGAGAGCTGTGGGCGAGGAATGTGTGGTTGATTTGTCATGCTTCTGTGTGAGAAACATGTAGAAGAGAGACAAGTACCAGAGAGGTAGCCGAGTTAGCCTGTATCTTCAAAAACAACAAGAAGTCCTGTGGCACCATATAGACTAACAGATAATTTGGAGCACAAACTTTCATGGGCAAAGACCCGGCTTCTCTTTGTAGAGGGGAGAGAGAGCATAAGTCTCCTCTTGTGTGCGTGGGAGGGCTGTGTGCATCACTCACCTGTGTGAATGGTAAAACCTTAAATATAAGAAGGTAAATAATAGTACTGCATAGTTGGATTCTTTTTAACAGGGGCTCAGTCAACTTCAAGTTAATTTGAATATTTGTGTTGCCTAGTAGTGATTGTTTACCATTGAACTAACTTGAATATGAGTAATTTTACCGAGGTTACCACAGTCAGCATAGGGAAATATCATCATCCTAACTAGGTTTCATGTTGTGAACCCTAACAAGCACCGAAACTCTATGCATAATTTCAATACACAAGATGCGCACTTGTAGTAACAGATGATGTTCTGCATTCAACCTATTAAGGAGATCAAATAAAATAGAGATTGAAGAGACTCATTAGGGTACCTAGTCTGTCTCTCAGCCAAAGCAGAATTTCTCCTCTCCTCAGATATCCAGAAGCTTTATTCAGTTTAAAATGGCTTCATGATAGTGCTGCCCCATCAGCTCCCTTTGGGCACATTGCTACTTTGAGAACTTGTTTTCTCATATCCCCTTAAATAATTCCTTAGGTTTTGCCCCCTAGATTTTTTACATGCTCAGAATCTTGAATTGGTGTTAGATTTTCGCTTCCCACTTAGGCACCCAAGCAAGTGCTAAGTGTTCATCCATCAGTCCTCCTGGAGACCCTTTGTCAGATTGGTAGACCAGCTCAGTACTCAGCCCATTGTGCTCTTTTGAAATTCTAGCCTGTTGTGCCTTATACATGTGGGAACTCTTCTTCCAATTTCTGTATGTAAAGTGAGAATTTTTCCACAATAATCAGTAAGTTCACAGCTTTAGGGCTAGAAGATTAATGGCTATTCTGTTCCAGCATTGAAGCCTGACATCATATAGCTATGCAGCTCCACTGAGTTCAGAGCTAGCATCTGGCCACTGTATTTTGTTTCAGACAATGACTACCAAGCATGACAACTGGTCAAGTTGATCTGAAGATGAGTTTAGTACATGTCTGAATTTAAGACAATTAAAAAAAGTCGGGGGTGGGGATATGGGAAAGGAGATGTAGGAAAGAAAGCCAGCAAGAGAGATTATCCCATGATGATAATAATAATAAGACTTGATTTATTTTTCTATGGGGTCAACAATCAAACACAGTTTGTCAGTCTTCTGTACATGGTTGTTATGCTCCCCTTCCCTTGTGAAAATCTTATCCCTGGCATGTGTGTGCTTAAGAGAAATGTTCATAAAATGGGGCAATGTCAATATTCGAAAAACAGCACACGCTTACTTTAAACAGTGTTTATAAAAAGACCATCTTCTTTTGATTTCTGAGAAGATTTAAACTTTCTGCTGTGGCAAGTCTTTATTCCTTTTGTACTTCTGCTCTTGCCCTAACAAAACCACCACCACTCTTCTACAAAGACATTTTCTGGTATTTCAGAATTATTCCAGGCCAGTGTAACAGGAGGGAGTTAACTCATCTGACATTCCACAAATATTAACACCATGCAGTAATTACCCACCAGCCATCTACAAAGCAGACATCAATATACACACAGCTATAGAGCTGCTCTGGGGAGCACAAAAGATGACACATACTATTCAAAACGAACAGTCAACTTGATTGCCAGAGAGAATGAAATGGAGCCACACCATTTCAAACAGTAAATACATACACAAAAGACAAAAGACAAATTATGGGCCAGCTTCAAAATCCTTTGAAATCAGTGGAAAGACTATCCTTGGTTTTAATAGGCTTTGGATCAAATCCCAAACACAGAGCTGTAATAACAGTATTTAAAGCCAGCAGGAGACCTTCGCTCACTCAAACAAGAGGAAGCCCTTTGTTTCAGGGCTACGTTACTGCCATCCATCCCTGTGCACAGTATCAAAGGGCAATATGCACATGACAGTAGTGTACTATTGTTTGTGATTTTTACTATGGCACCACTTGGGAACCCAAACAAGGATCAAGGTCCTATGGTACATACTTATACTAAAGAAATCTGCCTGCCCCGGAGACTTTACGATCAAGAAGTTACACAGGACAGCCCACAGTGACAGGAATAGCCACGTTGGTTTGTGTTTTATCAAAACAAAACAGCAGTCATATAGCACTTTAAAGACTAACAAATAATTTATTAGGTGATGAGCATTCATGGGCAGACCCACTTCTTGATCAGCTGAAGAAGTGGGTCTGCCCCACGAACACTCGTCACCTAAATAAATTATTTTGTTAATCTTTAAAGTGCTATATGACTGCTTTTTTGTTAGGACAGCCCACAGGTAGACAAGGTGCACAAACAGGGCTGGGAGAAGCAAAAATAAAGCAGTTCAGCTTAAGCATCAACACAAAAGTCTCTATTCCCTTTAACACCTCATGCTTAATATCTAGGACTCATGCAGCATTTTAGCAACCAATTTCCTATTTATTTCTAGGGCAGCTGAAAGGCTGTGACCTTGCAGGGTGCTTTGAAAGTTCACCCTCTTTCCAATTATTAGATAGATTGATTTTTTCCTATTGTTGTCTCCTCTATTTTTCTCACCAAGACAGGAGCAAAAACAGCAAGTGGAAAAATTCAGCACTGGCTCGACAGGATTTTCCCTGGGGGGCAGGGGTGGGGGAGGAACAGAAGGGTGACACCAAATATATAACATCTGTCTCCATTTTATTTTTGTGGCAGAGCATTTGATTACTTTGAAGACAGAGTTAAATGTAATTAACTGGACCCCTAATAACAGTGTGCCAGCATAATTGGGCAGGGTTCCCCGAAGGGAAGGCTTTTAATTAGAATGAATGAGTTCCTATAGAGTAGCATAGCAAGACTCTCCTAAACACTGGGGTAGTTACTTTTTCAGTAACTCTCCCCCATTTTTGCACATCTGCTGCTGCTTTGGGGGATTTTTGCCCTAGTTATACAACTATAAAATTCTCCAAGGCTCACAGAAGACTTGACAAAAACCAAACCTTCTGATATAGCCAGACAACACCTCACCACTGGGAACAATCTACGCTGCAGGCCAGATATGCTGGCCAGAGCTCTCCAAGGGGCTGAGCGCGTCTGAAATGCTGGCTCTGTGGGGAACTGCTGAGCTCCGTAGTTCAGGAGTCCCAAGCAGGGCCTTAAAGACTGAACAGAGAATAGAAGAACTGTTGCACATGCACAATGCATGTTTGAGTTAGAAGGTTCAAACATTCTCTTTTCTCTCCTGTCACTGCAGCTATGGGTCTGAATGCACGTTCCTGAAGAACCACTCCTGTCTGACCTGCACACACTGCAGCGGATTTACTGTGGCATGACCTAATAATGGCATACCTGTACAGAAAGGGGGACATATGCACAGTGAACTATCCAGGGTGGCGGAAGTCTCTTTTACGTATCTGTAGATTGCCTAACACAATGGGACCCAAATCCTAGTTGAATCACCTAAGGCGGGGTGGGCAAAAGTCACTCCTGCAGGCCAGATCTGGCCCACCAAGCATTTCTCTCCAGTCCACCCAGCTGATAAGCAGAGCATGCATAATTGCAATCCACAGCATGAGTTCAGGTGACCCTCCCCCACTCGGTTCCATCAGCAGCCACACTGTTCCTAGGGAGGGTGACCCTCCATCCTGCATTGGCCCCACCAGCCTCGTATTTGATGTGCCAGGAAGGTGTCACAACTTATTTTTTAAAAGGTGGCTAATATTTGTGCCTGGCCCCCAGCTCCCTGTGGCTAGGGGACCCAGGAGCTGGACCGGCATAGCTGCTGCCTGGCTCCCACCTCCCCAAGCCGTGGGAAGCCAGGAGCTGCAATGATGTGGCTGCCCCCTGGTTCCCAACTCCCTGAACAGAGGGGAGTTGGGAAGTGCACTGGCACAGGCTTCTGACCGGTTCCTGGCTCCCTGGAGCTCAGGAGAGCTGGGAGGAGCAGCAGCACCTAGTTCCCAGCTCCCCACTGCTTGGGGGAGCCAGGAGTCACACTGGACAGCCAGGGGGCTGGCTGGCTCCCCATACAGCAGGGGCCTGGGAGCCACACTGGCACAACTGGCCTGGATCCGGCTCCAAGGAGCTCAGGGGAGAAGGAGCCGAACCAGCGCAGCTGTTTCCCCATTCCCGGCTCCCCACAGATTCGGGAAGCTGGGAGCCGTAGCTGCCCCCACAGCTGGGAGAGCACCCCCTGCCCCCAATAGTATGGCAGCCCCCACCCTACTTGTAGGATGACTATCTGTCCTGTTCGGTCATCCTACCACTAGGATTCTCCTCCAGAGGGGGAGAGGGTGGCGGAGAGAGGACAGTGCTGAAGTTAGGGTGTTCATTCCCCTGCCCCCGTACTCCATGTCTGCAGAGCAAGGATTGGGGAGAGGGGGAAAAAAAAACACACAGAAGAGCTGCCCCACTCTGAAGCACGGATGGTAAGTGACTCACCTCAGGAGTGCAGAGTAGGGGCGGGGGGAAGACAACACAGCAGGAGAGATTTGTCATAAAGAGACAGCAGGTGCTTTCTCTCAGAAACTTACCCAGCAGCAGCCAGGGCGTGCACGCGTGCGCGCGCACACACACACACAGTCACTGCACACATACCCAGTGTGCCTCGTACACGGTCACTGTCACATATATACTGCAGCACACAATCTGTGTCACACAGACAGTCTCTCACATACATGGTGTTTCTCTTTCACACAGTCTTTGTCTCTCTCTGTAGCCCCCTGACCTCACCGTGTCTTCCCAAGGCCCTCTTCCTTCTGTGGGGGAGGGGGGGGGGCAGAGCCAGCCCCTGACCAGTACCAACATTTATGGAATGGCCCTTATGTGAAAATTATTGCCCAGCCTTGACCCAAGCATTATTGTTGTACAAACACATCTCAGACAAAACTGCTGTCGGTGCCAGTAGCATTTCCGTTATGGGTACACAGTATCCGATGTTACAGTCTTGTGCAGGATTGGCATGTGCACATATTTGAAGAAAAGGTACAAAATCAGGGCCATCAATGGGAGGGAGGTAGAAGCAAAGGGGGCAGTTGCTGGGGGCTTGGCAATTTATAAGGGCCCAGGGCTTCATGCTGCTGCTTCTGGCACCATAGCAGCCAAAGACCCAGGCCCTTTACACCACCATTGGAGTACCACCTGGCGCAGTCCTGGCAGTAATAAGGGCTAGCTGCCCCCAGCCCAGTCCCTTCCACACCAGACCCCATTCCTTCCAGGGAGCCTGGAGCTGAGCTCCCTGCCCTACATTACCTAGGGCCTGGCAAAGTCTGTTGGCAGCCCCGACTATAACATCTCTGTCAGGGTTTCATTGTGCTTAGAATTTTACAGTCAACCAATTCAAGAGATACCTCTACAGAACTCACTGGTTCACTACCAATTAAGGCTTTGTCTACACTTCAGAATTGAAATGGCAGCACTCTTGGTAAACCACATAGCACTCTCTCGGTGCTCTAGGTAAACCACCTACATGAGGGGAGGAGCTGTGACCAAGTTTACACTACGGCTTTACAGTACTTCTACTTGCTGCACATGGGGCAGAAGGTATTTTTTTCCATACCCTCAGTCAAAAATTTGCAGTGTAGTATAGTGCCAATGTAGACTTAGCCTAAAAAAGTTCCCAGTGCCGGTACTGTTATTTGCATATTTATTCTTAAGAAGAGAGTACGAGACCTGGAACATCAACATCAAAAGGACAGACCCAGAAGATAACACAATTAAATCTGTAAGCCCTAGTGACACATCTAGTTGCTGCTGCTCTGTCCTACTCCATGTTATACCTTGAAAGAACTAAAGAAATATAAAAGACCCTCAGAACAAATGTTCATTATTTATGGTGCAAATTATAGCTACATATCAGAGAAAGTTCTGCTCAGCACTAAAGGACAATGGCAAGCATAAATACTGAAAACACAACAGGCCTTCAACACAAAAGAACTGCACATACACTGCTTCTTTGGGTTACTGAGCTTTGGACAAGTTTCTGTCAAGCCTTGTGATTAGCGACTATGCCTCCACATTCCGAAAAGGGCTTGGATTCGCCTACTGTTATAACATTACATTCATATTGTGGTATCTATCAGACAACTGAGCACAGGGTCTTACTCTGCTAGTTGCTATATCTACATACCACAAGAGAGAATCCCTGCCCCAGAAAGCTGACAGTCTTAATAGTAACAGAGAGGTAGCCATGTTAGTCTGTATCCTAACAAAACAAAGAAGCAGTCATATAGCTGTAATAGCATAATAAAAAAAACCCAATAATATATCTTAATAGAGATAGCAATTACCATACACATTACAAAGACAGCTTCCCCATCTTTGATATTTGTAGTGATCTCAGGCAAGTCACTTAATTTACAATTGCAGTAAGTAATTTTCTCTCCCCCTCCCCCTCGCCCCGTCTGTCCTATGTATCTGATTTGTCAGTTTTCTTTTCAATATTTTGTCTGTATCTGTTATATAATTCTCATGTCCATTCACTTAAAGCACTATTTCCAGTATAGCACTATCTCCAGATATGAAGTGGGTCTGCCCCATGAAAGCTCATCACCTGATGCATTTTGTTAGTCTTAACAGAAGAGAGACACAAATGGTGAGAACAAGACACGCCTGGAAGACAAAATGACTCACCCAAGGTCACAACAACTCAGAGGGAGAACCAGACTGGCTGTATATCCAGCATCCGATCTGCTGTACCAGAGAGATTTTTAGGCAACTCATTTAGCTGCCAGGAGCAGGAAAAAAAACCTATGTTTACTCCAACATTCTTAAGTGAAGTGCTAGGACAGGGGTCGGCAACCAAAGAGCAAGAAGAGCCATTTTTTTCTAATTTGGTGGAAACCTCAATAATTCAAGAGCCACAATGCACATGAATACAAGATGGTCCTTAATAAATTACATCAAGACATAGTTTTTGTAATTCCTATTTTAAGAACAGTGCACACACATACCCCACAATGCACTGCACGTTAAAGGGGGAGTTATGCAACATTTGGAGATCACATATCATTTGCTATTTAGCTATTGTTGGGCTTTTAGACGTTACCCAAAATATCAAAAATAATTAGAGGGTTTTTTTTTCTGTTTGGTTTTTTTCCCCAGACTTTGCACTTATAGCATTGGGAGCCATAAAGAAGTCCTTAAAGAGCTGTATGTGGCTCCGGAACTGCAGGTTGCAGACCCCTGTTCTAAGACATGCACTTTAGCAACAGGAGCATGGATCGAAAGATGGATGCAGTGACTTTTTAAATGTAAATATTTTATGAGATGAAGAATTTTGAAGAGAGGCAGGAAACTACAAACCAATTAAGTCCATGGACACAGCAGCTATGAAACCATGGCCATATAGCACATATGACCGCCTGATTATAACCTAGTACTATTACGTAGTGGTATACTCTTGGTGCTAAAAGATAGATATGGCCATGAGTCTTTCAACTGGTGGCCAGACATGAGCGCAGGTGTATCCACTTAGCATACAGCCAACAAATGGAGGACTCACTGGTACACTGATATTCTTTACATACTTTAGCACTGTGCCACCCCCTGCAATCAGCTTCAACAGAAGTCTCACCCAAGTAAGGCATTACAGTTCCTTCATTTATGTAAATTTGCACAGCTAGAACTCTAACCAAGCCTCTCATAGCATGTAGGCAGAAGCTTTAGGACAGGGCTCAGCAACTGTTCAAGGTGGAGTGCTGAAATTTGACCTTTACGTACGGTCCAAGCACTGGTGATACTTTTTAAAGTCACTAATAATCATATTTAGAGAGTTGTTAATAAATTAAGATGCAGGGCTTTACCATTTAGGTGGTGGTTGGTAGCACTAGCCAGTCTTTTGTTAATCCAGAGCCAGCCTAGTTTTGAGCAAGCTCCTGGCTGCATGGGGGAGGAGGTGCAGGGCTGAGCTCCTTCCTCATGTGCTATTGAAAACTGATTCATGTGCCATTCTTGGCATGCATGTAGGGGGTTGCTGACCCCTACTTTAGAAACACCCAAAAAAGCTACTCACCCTACCTCTAAAAGGCACCCAGACGGGTATATTAATAAGAATCTAGACAGAGGCAGACCTTGACACAGGTTTGAACATCAACAACCCTCCAAGACAACCATGGGTATTGTGTATTCTGAATACGTGATAATAAAATATATCTTGTACATGAACCATCCAACACCTTTACACATACAAACAGCTGAAAGCATAGTCTTACTGGAAGAGCTCTTGGTCAGAGACGGTGGCTGTGTGCAACAGGTTATACAGCCCAGCATGTGAAGAATCAGAACAGCAGTTCAGGTCTCCATCCTTCCCCTGTTGTTTGCAGGTGCTGAGTCGGAAAAGACTGGAGCAACGCAGGGCAAGTTCTAGAGCATCCAACCAACATCGGCCTGTAGAACAACAGGATTTGTCTGAGCATAGGAGGTCAGAGAGGACAGCAAAAACGTTCATCAAAAGTGTCTCAAGAGCGTCTTATTTGGGAGTCAAGAGTTTTAATTCACCTTCACTAATGGAGAAACCAGATAAAAGTACATTGAACATTAAAACAGCCCAAAGAATCCATAGTTTGCCTAACAAAAAGAAGAGTAAATACTAGGGTTATATCCTTGGGCAGCAGGTATAAGAGACAAAGGGAGGCAATGGGTCTCAGTGCCCCACGTGTGCCCTTTTTCCAAGCCCTATTCTGACAGCTCCTACAGAAGGCTGTTGGCAGACTTGTGAAGCTTCTCTGGAAGTGGATTTGTTCATTGAAAAGTGAAAAGGCTCCCAGTTTCTCAGACCAATTAACATAACATTGAACCTGTGAAAGAGACATTAACTGGGTAATGAAGCTATTTAACAGGCACATATCAACCCTCAATTTATGGACAAAAACAACTGTATATTATTATGCCTACAGAACCTTAGTTTAAAATCATAAAAAAAAAAACCTTATAAAATCACGTCTCTAAGAAATTATTGCACAGATATTTAGATGCACAATCCGAGTATTCAATTTTAGCCTTAAATGCTTGGATCTGCAGCCTTTTTTAGAATGAATTCTTCAAAAAACCACCCTGATCTAAAATAAATTTTAATTACTGTCAACATTCCTTTTCTTTCAGCTAGCTGGACAAACAAGATTCCAGCAAAAGTGGACAAACTGTAAACAAAACACATTTTGTGTGTGGATGTTCCATCAATGTTGTTAACAAAACTGGAGTTTTGTCGGTAAAACTTGCTAGTGTAACCATAGCTATAGCGAAATTTCATAAACATGTCTTGTTATGAGAACCACACAAAATAAAGTAGTGTTCCCATTTTCTAAAAGCAATGAACTTTGTTATGAACACACTAAGCTGCTCTAGCAAATGACTTTAATTTCTTTGTTTCAGTCAGTTTAAATATGTAATCTGGAACAATTTCTTTATGAAGAATTTAAGAATATATTTAAAATATAAAATCATCTTAGAAATACTGATGAAGAACATGTAAAAACAGAAAAGGGCTGCAACATATATTCCATAATATTTATTATTATGGTCAGCTGGACAACAACTGACTTCCCCTTACTACGGAGTCTTTGCACATAAATCTCTGACAAACTTCAGGATACATCAAAAACCCATGACTGACATTTTATTCACAAATGTAGTGCTTGTCATTAAGTACCTTTAATTAAGAACCTTCTGCAGCTCCAGTCTTCAGAATCTGGCATGCAGTGGAAAACATGCTCCATTTTCTTCAGAAAGAAATTTTAGAAAAAATGTTTTTTTTCCTCCAAATGTCATTTGCTATGTTTGGGTTCAGGGATTTGGCTGCAAGTCATGAGCAAAGAGACAAGGGAGACTGTGGGAAGGGACTGTGGCAGTGGGTGGAATATGGGTGGGGCCACAGGCTGGGGAGCTTGCCTCCCCAAGCAGCAGCTTCACCCACTACCCATGGCTATATCATTTGACACTCAGTGTTCTTGTATCCCCTGTTGGGCATGGTTCATCTTTTGAGGTGCTGAAGTACCATTCTGCACTAAGTCCCAGAACCCTGCTCAGTTCTCCACTGATCACTGAAAAGTTACTAGCCCCTCAAAACAGGATCAGGAATGGCTGCTAACATTGTCACTTACGATGAGAGCCAAGAGCAATGAAGACAAATCTGAAAGTGCACAGGGCCTATTTATTTTCTCCCCGACCCCCCACTATTGTTTCCCTTCTTTTCTCTCTGTGAGTCTTCTCCCACCTTTTTCTTTCCCTAATCCTTTTGGGGGAAGGTGGTAAAAATCAATAGTACGAATGATATCCATCTCAAAAAAAAAAAAAAACAAACCACCAAGCCAACACAACAACAGACAACAACAGATACTAATACTATCTATCTCAATCTGCACCTGTCATAATTTGCATTATGGGTCTCATTTACCATGCCTACAGCTTCTCAATTGTGGTTACACTGCTGCCCCTGTGCACAGCTTCATTGCCTTCAACAGGGTCACATGGGTCCTGAGGTCAGTTAGCACACCAGCTGCAGGATGAGAAGCATGGGCCGTGTCTACACGTGCCCCAAACTTCGAAATGGCCATGCAAATGGCCATTTCGAAGTTTACTAATGAAGCGCTGAAATGCGTATTCAGCGCTTCATTAGCATGTGGGCGGCAGCGGCACTTCAAAATTGACGCGCCTTGCCGCCGCGCGTCGCGTCCAGACGGGGCTCCTTTTCGAAAGGGCCCCGCCTACTTCGAAGTCCCCTTATTCCCATGAGCTCACGGGAATAAGGGGACTTCGAAGTAGGTGGCGTCCTTTCGAAAAGGAGCCCTGTCTGGATGCGCCGCGCGGCGGCAAGGCGTGTCAATTTCGAAGCGCCACTGCCGCCCGCATGCTAATGAAGCGCTGAATATGCATTTCAGCGCTTCATTAGTAAACTTCGAAATGGCCATTTGCATGGCCATTTCGAAGTTTGGGGCACGTGTAGACGTAGCCATGGAGACTTTAGCCTCATTCAGACAAGCAAGTCTGCATGGAGTCACGCAAAATGAGTATTTAAGATGCTCAGTGTCAAATGGAGCATCAAAATTCAGGATATGAATTGAAACTTTTAAAGGCACTTGCACAGTCAGATAACTAGAATCTTCAAGCTGTTTTGTTTGCAGTTAAACCCCAGTCTGCTATGTGGAGACAGTCTGCATTACTGAAAGTTAAAATACATATAAAACAGGAATAATCAGACTCACTGATGGACTATGACCCAGGGAGCCCCTCAGTGAAAAGTGGCAGAGGCTGCACCATACCATAACCCACATCAGGCCTAACACATTCATTGCTCCAACTCCTTATTATAAGCGACATCTAAAGTATCACATGCAAACTGGTAACATGCTATGCATTAATATCATTGGATGATGCACAAATGGTTGTATAAAAAGAACAGATGCTAGAAATTGTTCTAAAAATGTGTTTGCAAATCAGTGCATAAGCCCATCTCATGTTAAGCAAAGAAAGCTGGTTCTCCTGCTTCACTGTGTCTTCTACATGTAAGCCTTCTGCCGGAAGGAGTCGGCAGCAAGCAGGACCAGGTTCAACATCTAGGGGTTCCTTTACATCTATCTCACTTAGAACCGTCTCGAGCCCCCACCCAGTAGCCTGGGAAATTCACACACCCCTGGGCACCTCAGAGACGCAATGCTTCCCCACTTGCAAGCACAGAGTCTGAGTGCAGACAAGAAACTTTTAATGAAAGAGGGAGAAAAGTCAAATGGCATTAGCTTGGGAAGATGCCACACAGAGTTCATAACCAATCCTCAAATAACTGTCCCAGCTCAAATGGTTGAGCAGTGTCCTTTGCCTCTCAGGCTCACCAGTCCAATACTGTAAACAGCCAATCCACGCTCCGCTGTACTGCTCTTCAAATGCCACACGTACAACTCTGTCCCATCCATGCAGGCCCTGACACATAACCCTGATGCACTCCCTCACTGAACCTGAGGCAATGCTAACTTTGCGCTGGTCCAGCATTCTGCTTGCCCCTGCTATAGTTGCCTCACCAGCCGTCTGCTCCCGCCGGCTGCCTGCTGCTTCTCTTACTGGCTAGCCACCAGTTGCACCTGCCAGCCATCCACTGCTTCTCCTGCTGGCTGTCCACTGCTGTCTTGTGGGTTTTGTTGTAGGCAAAACCCAGTGATTCCAGCTCTTCATAGCTTCAGCTACGAGTGATTTCAGCTTCTAAGGGCATTCAACTCTGGGCCTAGCCAAACCATTCCAGTATCCCCCAAGGTGGATTCTCACAGAAAACCTACAGACCTACCATTAGGTCTACTTTTGAACAGTGGGGTGGGTGGGAAGAACTAGTCAAACCAGTCTTACAGCTATATAGCCAGAAAGCTTCTAGCCACTATCCCTCCCCTCTTTCTCCCCCTCATAATTCTTTGAGGGAGGGGAGCCCTCTGCAATCCATATCTTACACAGTAATGATGGCTGCCCTGCACCGCCCCCCACAAAACTTCAAGAATTGTTGAGACACCACAATTCTTACACTGGGTGACAGCATAAACTGTGATTTTACAATAACACCTTCTTTATAATAGACAAAATGTCATTGCTTCTCCTGCTCCCATCAGGCTTTGTTTACAAGACATTACATATGCACACCTTTGCATTTTCATGCAGATGATCTCTGAAGGACACGTTCCCCAGATCCTTTAGCAGTACTGAGCTCCTGCTGGCACATTCCTTGCATATGTAAACTGAGCAAATTTAGGCAAGAAAAAGGGAAGTACTTTTATACAAAAGGTAAACAAAATGATCACATTAGCAAATGGGAAAGCTGACCACTTCATGATCACAACAGGGAGGAGGCTGTATGCTCAGAAAGCCTTCCCGAGTCTTGAAACAGGGACAATGGGCTTTGAGAAAGAAAAGCAGAAAGAGAAAGCCATTTTAGCATCTAATCACTTGAGGGTCACATAAGGCTCTTGGAATCTCAACAAAACATGGCTCCTTTAGCCCAGGGACTGGAAGGGTCTGCAAACTGACTACGGAGGAGAAACCAACTGAAACAAAGATTATACTATGCGGGTTTTGGTACCTAGAAAGTGTGTTTTGTTGCAACCTTTTATCTCCTTTCCACTGTTACTTTAAATCACTTACACCTATGATCTTTGTTAATCCTTTCTTGTTTTATTACAAAACCATTTAAGTGTTCTTATAATCAAATGAATTGTGGGTCTTCAGTTAACTTAACAGCCTGTTGTGTGCTTTGTCTTTTTGGAGTTGCACTCCAAGAAGGACTGGACACTGCAGAAAGTACTCAGTGAGGAGACTCTGGAACAGGAGAGGTAACCAACTGTTACTTGTAAGTAAGGCTTGGATTGGTGGAGTCCTGACGATTTGCTAGTAAGATGGACAAGCTGATGCATCGAGAACTTGAGACACAATTTGTCATCATCAAAGCTCACTCTTCCTGAGACTGAGTGCTAACGGTAGTTCAGCATTGTGGGTGATGTCAACAAGATGCCAAAGATCAGGACACTTGGCAAGTTTGCCATGCATTCAAGAACTTGGGTACTAAGAAAGGCACTCAGTAATTTTTAAAATATGCAACAGTGATTTTTAAACATCTCAAATTACAGTACAGAATAATTAAAATGTATTTGAGTAGTCGTAATGAAAACAAGGGAGAACATAGCAAATAGCATGGAAAATACTGTAATGTTAATTTCATGTTTTATTTTATGAACCAAATCCAACCCTTAGGCTGCACCGCTACACAGGAAAACTGATGCCTAATTTCAAGGACTCACTTAAATTTCATTGTCTTTAACAGCTTTCATAACCAAAATCTTCACTGGGCAAAACTTATTAAGTTTCTGTATGTTGTGACGAATCATTTTTAGAAAAAGCTATGGAAGAGTGGCAAGAGAAAGAATGTAATGAAGATCTTGAAGAATTCTGGTTTAATACCAAACACCATTAAAACACCAGAGCTCAGCGACTGAGTCTTATTCCATCCTTGATATTTCTTGAGAACTGGTTTGCTGTTTAACAACATCACACATAATGTTTAATAAATGCTTTGCAGGGTCAGGACTGCTGTAATTGATTTACTATTGTTTTGTATTTTACAAGTATCACGTATCAAAGACTTTACGTGCAAAGGTTTATTCTCTCTGTGCTGCATGAAGGATACCTCATCAGTGTTAAAGAGTTTTCTGAGCAAGGTATCCTCCCCGCCCCCCCCCCCCCCGCCCCCCAGTGTGTATACACTAAACCCTGACTCATTAAGAGGAGAATCTATTTCAGATTGCTCTATGTGAGAAAAATGCACTGAAGTTGTTCAGGCTTACAGGATGGAAACTGCAGTTTGCCATCAGGAAATGCTGCTCATGCTCTATTTGTGGTGCAATTCATTCAGGCCAAGATTTTCAAAAACAGAGCTCAAAATCTAGGAGACTACATTCAAATATAGATGTCGAATGGATCTGGTTCAGCGACACCCATTCCCACACCCATTCCCTTTTCATTCACACCTGACCAAGAGTAGGTGGTCCAGGGAAGGCAGTTCCATAGTTGGGAGAGAGAGCTGATCAAAAATGGGAAGACAATTTCATGAAGAGTTTACCAGTTTTGGATAAAATGTTTTTTCAAAATTTTAACCAGCTCTGATAGCGAGCAAATAGAACTACAATCAATTCCCGAAAGAAGGAAAAAACAAATCCTGTACATAAAGCGTTAAACCCTAAAATACTACAGCAAATTCAAGACTAGAGCAACTGTATTTTGGACAGCTACCAATTCGCTTTCAAAATTCCACATCAGTCAACCTAGAAGAGGTCCCAGAGGATTACAGTGGCAAAATGTGTAGCACAATGATGAGAAGAGGAGGAAGCTCCCTTGTCTTCTGGCACTGGCTTTGCTTACACTCAGTCTGTCACTCAGGCGCATGCTTCTGTGAGGGTTGCAATAAAAAAAGTAACTATTTTTGTTGCAAAAATCTTAGCTTGACCAAAAAAAAAAAAAAAACTGATTAAATTACTGAGGTACAGCTAAGGCCTTTTTGTTCAGTTTTACTGAAAAATTCTTGGTTTTTAAAAAGAGCTATTTTTTACTGGATCGTCATATAAATTTTGAATGACTCCTGAAAATACTGATTACGTTAAGCAAATCCAACCCCTATTAATATGCACTTGACATAGCCCAGGGATGCACTGCTTGTATAAGGAAAGAGCTGATACTACAACTTTCAAAGCTGGGAGCTGTAATTGTGGCTGGAGGAGAGTATATGATTCAAATGTCTTTTTGGAAAGGGAAATTAATGGCTCTATTTAAAAAAAAAAAAGAAACCACAACAACAACAACAACCTCACAATTACCCTGAACAGCTATAGCCATCCCTCTAGCTCTGTTCAACTCTTGGTCACACAACACAGTAGGCATGTCCTAGTCATTCAACAAATCTATAACAAGGTTAATCAGAGATTTTATAGGATAGTATTCAAATTAGATTATTAGCCTCTTTTCACCTTTGAAGTCCATCACAAATATCAGATAGTCTCAGTGTAAGATGACCTGCTGCATGTTTTGCAGTCTATGACAACAGCCAGGATAACTGATATTGCTCAGGGCTCGTCAATAACTCAAAAGTAAAAATCTGCTCTAGCTCCAAGCAAGAAATTCTTCCATCCACCATCCACAAAATTGTGGACACAACAACAAGGCTGAATTCCTTTTCTTGATTTTAGTTAGAAGTCCTACTATCATATAGCCATATGAGACTCTAGCCAGTGCACCATAGGGTGAATATCACATGTTTTGGGTGGCTGAAGCCATCCCAGTTTTGGCCATATTCCTCACACCGATTTGCTTGCTGCCTCTAACAATTCGCCAGCAATGTATTGTCACCTGACAACCATATATTGTTATATCACACAAAATCATGAACGGCAATGCTGACGACTGCTGCAGGCAAACATGCAGCAGAGGCCCATATCCCAAAGAAGGATGGCATACCCAGGGTCTGCACCTGGGACTGTTTCTTAGAGTCCAGCACTTGGAAGAGAGACCTGGCTCTACCCAGACCTAGAAGCCTTAGAGGCACTCAGGATTCAGTGTTTGGGTCCACTCAAAACAGGCCATATAGAGAAGGGGATTGTGCCATGTTATGACAACTTCTGTCAATACACTAAAGCCACTCACAGGAATAAATCTTCACTGTGTAGCTTAGAAAAAGAGAAGTTACTCACCTGTAGTAACGATGGTTCTTCGAGATGTGTCCCCGTGGGTGCTCCACAATAGGTGTCAGGCTCACCTGGCGCCGGAGATCGGAAATCTTCCAGCAGTTTCTCCTGGATTGCGCATGTGCCGGCGTGCGCCACCCCGCTGCACGCCCCCGCCCGCGATCCAGTCCCCGCCAGTTCCTTGACCAACTGCCTCGGCTGCTCCTGAAAAACACTAGACAGAGATCCGAAGTGGGGAGGATGGGCGGGTGGTGGCGCACCCACGGGGACACATCTCGAAGAACCATAGTTGTTACAGGTGAGTAACTTCTCTTCTTCGAGTGGTCCCCGTGGGTGCTCCACAATAGGTGACTACCCAGCAGTAACCCAAGTAAGGAAGTGGGTAATTGGTTTATGTGCAGCTTGCCCCCGAGAGGACTGCTGTCGACAGACGGGTATCCTCTTCGAATACCCTAGGCAGGGCATAATGCTTGGCAAAGGTGTCATAGGATGACTAGGTCGCTGCTCTACAGATGTCTTTTAACGCGATGCCCTTGAAGAAGGCTGTTGATGCTGCCACCGCCCTGGTGGAGTGAGCCCTGGGCGGGGCCAGCAAAGGAGCATTTTGAAGCTTGTAACACATTTTTATACAGGACACAATGTGCTTAGAGATTCTCTGTGAAGAGAGACCTTCTCCTTTTGACCTGGGAGAGAGAGAGACTAGGAGCCTGTCCGTTTTCCGGAAAGACTTAGTTCTGTCTATGTAGAAGGCCAACGCCCTCCTCACATCCAGGAGATGCAGGCATGCCTCCTTGCTGGAGCTGTGAGGCTTCGGGTAAAATGAGGGTAAAACTATTGGCTCGTTAAGATTGGACTCCTAAGGGACTTTTGGAACAAAGGCTGGGTGCAGCCTTAAGGTTACCGCCTCCTTTGAGAATACTGTGCAGTGTGGCGTTGCCATCACTGCCGCGAGCTCACTCACCCTGCGGGCTGACATAGTTGCAAGGAGGAAGGTTGTTGTTTTGTTTTTTTTTTATCGTAAAGAGACGTATGGGAACTGTGGCTAATGGTTCAAAAGGTGGACCCAATAGCGTGCTGAGCACCAAGTCCAAATTCCACGATGGTGGAAGCGGTTTCCGAGGGGGGTACAGGTTTACCAGCCCCTTCAAGAACCCGGTAACGATAGGATGGGAGAATACCATGGGCCCTTCCTCTGTATGCCGAAAGGCTGATATAGCGGCGAGGTGGACCTTTAGCGAGGATAGAGAAAGCCCGCCTCTCTTGAGGTCCAATAAGTATTCTAGTATTACAAGTATAGGAACGTCAAGGGGAGCTAACTGCTTGGCGGAACACCAGGCTGTGAATCGAGTCCATTTCTGCTTGTAAGTCCTCCTGGTGGAGGTCCTTCGGCTACATTCCAGGACTTGTTGTACTCCCTCCGTACATGTGCTCTTTAAAGAGCTGAGCCATGGATTAGCCATGCTTGTAGGTGCAGACCCTGAGGGTGTAGGTGCACTAAGGACCCCTGGGCCTGCGTGAGTAAGTCTGGCGCCACCGGTCGAGGGAGCGGTGGGCGGTCCGACATGCGCAAAAGCAATGGAAGCCATTGCTGCCGATCCCAAGCGGGACTATGAGTATCATGCGAGCTCTCTCCCTTCTGGCATTGTGCAAGACCTTGTGGCAAACAGATCGATCTGGGGAAACCCCCATGTACGAAAAATGCGCTGTAGCAGATCGGAGCGGATCTGCCATTCATGCGTGATTGCGAAGCGCCTGCTCAGCTGATCTGCTTTCACGGTGTGAGCGCCCGGCAAGTACGAGGCTTTCAACGTTATGTTGTTGGCGATGCACCAATTCTACAATTGGACTGCTTCCGCACATAGGGCACGGGATCGTGCTCCTCCTTGTTGATTGATGTAAAACATAGTGGAGGTATTGTCGGTATTGAATCCCGACTATGTTGCCATGTAGGTAATCTCGAAAATGTTTGCAGGCGTTGAACACTGCTCTGAGCTCTGGCATGGCTATGTGCAGTGTCTGTTCCGCAGGGGACCATAGCCCTTGCGTTACCTTGTCGCCGATGTGCGCTCCCCATCCTATGTGGGAGGCGTCGGTAGTAAGAAAAAATAGAAAATTTGTGGTTGGTGAAAAGGCACCCCCACTAGCAGATTCTCAGGGTTTTCCCACCACGCCAGGGATCTGCGCACTTCCGTGGTGGGTGACACCACCCTGTGGACAGTGTGGGATGCCGGTTTGTAAACGCTCGCCAGCCAATGCTGCAGGCTTCCCATGTGCAACCTGGCATTCCGTACCACAAACGTCGCTGCCGCCATGTGGCCCAGCAGCTGTAAGCATGTTAAGACCGGCACCATGGGGCTGTATGTGATGACTTCCACCAGCGAACTGATGGTGCGGAAGCAGGCATCGGGTAGGTACACCCTTGCTGTGATAGAGTTTATGCGTGCCCCAATGAACTCTGTATGTTGTGTGGGTTCGGACTTTGACTTTGTGAGGTTGATGACTAGGCCCAGCGAAGAAAAATGTGTCCGCTGTGACGCGTATCATGCGTGAGACCTCTGCCTTCGAGGCCCCTTTTAGCAGGCAGTCGCCCAGATATGGGAAAAATAAACACCCCGTCTGTGCAGGTAGGCTGACACCACTGCCAGGGTTTGGTGAAGACTCTGGGGGCTGAGGAGAGGCCAAACGGAAGAACCCTGTGCTGGAAGCACTCCTGGCCGACCGTGAAGCGGAGGAAGCGTCTGTGTGCCGGGTGGATTGTTATATGAAAGTAAGCATCTTGTAAGTCGAGTGCTGCAACCCAGTCTCCATCGTCCAGTGCCATGAGTATCAAGGCAACTGTGATCATCCAAAAACGTTGCTTGCGCAAGTAACGGTTGAGGCCCCAAAAATCTAAGATGGGCCTCCAGTCTCCTGTTTTCTTCTCTGGTAGGAAGTAGCATGAATAAAAACCTTCCCCCGGAATTATTCCGGAACTCTTTCCACCTCCCCTATGAACATAAGGTGATTCACCTTCTGCTTGAACCTCGCCTCATGGCAGCGTCCCTGAGGCGAGGCCTGGTGGGAGGCTTTGTCGGTGGAAGCGACTGGGAGGGGATCGCGTAACCCGTGGCTATGATCTCCAGCACCCATTTGTCTGTGGTGATCTTTTGCCATTGGGAGTGGAATGGTCTGAGGCGATGATGGAACATGAGATGAGAGTGGCATTGAGCGAGGGTATTGATGGTGCAGCCCCCGACATACCCATCAAACTTGTTGCCTTTGGGCCTGACCCGAGGGCATATGGCTTTGTTGAGAACGTCGCCTAGGAGTTCTGGACTGTTGCTGCTGTTGATAGTGCCTTTGGCCGTAGCCCCGTTGATATTGAGCACGCTGTGGTTGTAAGCGTAGCGTCTTTGCTGAGGATAAAATTTTTCCCTCCTGTATGGGGGAGTATAAATGCCCAAGGTTCTAAGTGTAGCACTCGAGTCCTTACTGGAGGGAGGGACCGAGTCGGTTGAGTCTGCAAACAGCTTTTGTGTATCAAAGGGAAGGTCCACAATCTTCGCCTGTAGGTCCCTCGAGATACCCGACGTCTGGGGCCAGGATTCTCTACGCATGACCACTGCTGTAGCCGTTGAACGTGCCGCCGTGTCCGCCACGTCCAGGGCAATCTGGACTCCCATCTGCGATGCTGCGTAGCCCTCTTGAATAATCGCCTTTAACACTGGCTTTTTGCCTTCCGGAAGTGAATCCATGAGGGGAGTAAGCCTGGAGTAATTATCAAAATTATGGTTTGCTAGGTGTGCCCATAATTTGCCACTCTCAATAGCAGGGTAGAAGAGGAGTACACATTCCTGCCAAACAGCTCTAGCTTCTTAGCATCTTTGTCCGATCCCCCCGATTTGTACTGAGAAGCCTTTGACCTCTGCTGGGATGACCCGACCACCAAAGAATTTGGTTGTGGGTGACTGAAGAGGAACTCCATGCCCTTTGCCGGGACGAAGTACTTCTTATCCGCTCTCTTGTTTGTAGGCGGAACAGAGGCCGGAGTCTGCCATATAGTAATGGCTGACTCCAGAATGGCTTCGTCCAGTGGAATAGCAATTTTGGACGAAGCCGGGGGTCTCAAATTTTTCAGGAGTTTGTGATGTTTCTCCTGCACCTCTGCCGTTTGAATGTCTTGCGTGAAAGCCACCCTTTTAAACAGCTCCTGAAACTGTTTAAGGTCATCCAGGGGAGAGACATCCCTGGGGGCCATGGCCTCATCTGGGGAGGATGAGGAGGAACCACTAGGGTAAACCTCCCTCGAACCCTCGGGCTCCTGCGGTCGATGATACACTTGCTCGCTGGAGGATTGTGAAGGAAAGTCTCGGGGTTCTAAAATTAACTCCCCTTGAGACAACTGTGTTTCCGTCCCCGATCGGGAGTGCCCATGGGGGTATTGAGCGGCCGGGGGGGACCTGCCCCTGGGTGTAGGCCTGTGGCGTCTGTGTCCAGCATGATAAGGACGACCATGGCAGCATGGGCAAGGGTCTGGGGATGGAGACCTAGACCACTCATGGGGTGTGTACCCCCAATGTCTGGGAGAGCGAGACCTCCGCGATGACACAGATAGAGGTGAAACTGACTTGTGATAGTACTCCAGGGGATCCAATCCCAGAAATGGTGAAAGTGGCCCAAGCCACGGTGACATTGGTTGGAGGAACGGAGGAGGTGGTTCCGGATGGGCCGGTGGAGACACAGGCCTTCGGTGCGGCGTGTGTATCACAGGGGGAGGGCTTGGTGCTAACAGCAGCGCAGCCCTGTCCGGAGATGGACTGTGGTGCCGGGCTTTTGATTTTGCCTTGCCCCTCCCCTGCGGGGCCGGCACCGCCCCCTTCCGTGCCGGGGATCTCGGCCCCGCTGTCAGCGCCGCGCTCGGCACCATCAGCTGCGGTGCCGCGCAGGTATCCTCCTCCGGTGCCTGCAGGCTCCGTGCCTGGCGCCCCTGCACCGTTGGTGCCACGGGGGCCGGTGCCACCTGTGGCGGTGCTGCCGGGTCCGGCGCTTGCCTCGCTGACGCTCTAGGTGCCGCGCGTGCCGGCTGTTGTATAACCGGAGGCTCAGCCTCTGCCACGTGCGCTGCCGCGCTTCCGCTTGCCTGAGTATGCAGCTGGGGGCTGTGTGCTCCGCTCGTCCTGCTCACTGCAAACGCTGGCAAGGATCGAGCCAGGGAGAGTTTCCGCCGTTTCTGCACCAAGGAGGTCAGAGAAAGCTGCCCTCCTCTTATGCAACCCAGAGGGCCCTTCTGGGTGAAGCTTCTCCGGCAAGTCCGGCTGGAGAGCCTTATCAACAAGAGCATTTTACGCCTCATCGCTCTGTCCTTCCCGGCCCTGGCTGTGAGCTTAGCACAGTGAGAACACTTCTGGGTAGCCTGTGATTCCCCCAGGCATCGGATGCATTTGCTATGCCCCACGGAGGCCGGCATAGCTTCACGGCATGACTCACGCTTTTTAAAACCTGAAGAGGCCATTGCGGTGAGTCCTTTACTGTTAATAGGGTACTTAGCACTTAATCCGTGCCTTTCCACCCCAAATAGTGATCACCGGCTTGCAGGGCAGCAGGCGGCCTAAATGGCCTTCACGTCCGCTCTTCTCTTCTCCGCTCCTCTTTTTTTTTTTTTTTTTTTTGACTGATATTCTCTTTGTCTCTGCTTTCTCTCTCCTCCCCTTTTTTTTTTTTTATAATAACCAAAAACAACAAATGACACATAGAAAAAAAAAACCCACTATTTAATCTGACTCTGGCCTTAGCCTGAGCAGATTCCGTCTGCAGCCGATGGCGGTTGAGAAGGAACTGGCGGGGACCGGATTGCGTATGCGGCTGGGGGCGTGCAGGGGGGCGGCGCGCACCAGCGCATGCGCGATCCAGGAGAAACTGCTGGAAGATTTCTGATCTGCGGTGCCGGGCGAGCCCGACACCTATTGTGGAGCACCCACGGGGACCACTCGAAGAAGAATGCCTAGTTTCAAGAATAAAATGCCTTTACATTAAAATTTCAAGAGAAAGATTCTGTACTTGTAGAAGTTGAGCCTTCTGCAGGTTTCCAAATTTAACCATAAGTGACAAAAAAAAAAAAAGAGGAGGCCAGGAACAATCTTTGTTTTTTGGAATGTGAAATTTACTGGAGAGGAGTGGTACTTCCATGGGTTGTCTATAAATTAGGGACTTACACCCAAACAACACTCTGTCACAGGCGGTGCAGCAGCAAAATGTAGGCTGTAAATGTAAAAGGAAAAACAGGCCATCAAGATGCTGACCATGATACAGCTGAGTGTAAGACCAGACTGTCTGTTTAACCAACCATGTAACTCAGGAAGCAGGAATTCCTTGTGAATTACCCTGAGTCTTACCTAATGCTTCCAATAGTTATTAACATGGAGGCTGTGTTGAGGAGCACGTAGTCAAGACTTGCATGGAAACTGATTCATGGATGATATCATCCACGGTCGCAGTGTAAACATAGCTAACATTATGCAATGGGAAAAAAGGCCCTCTGAGTCTATTCACATATAGATCATTTCACTCTCTCCAAGCGCCTACCTTCCTGACTATAACTCCTGCTTTTGTCTGTAGTTGTCCAATGGATTAAACAAAATCGAATTCAAGTACCTCCTAAACCCTCTAATAGCCTTGTCTTCTCTTACCTTCATTTTATACCCCTTTATATTTGAGTCTACTACAATCTGAACACTGCCCTGTTGCTTACAATTACTTAAACACAATCTTCCTTGCTTCTTTTTAAATGCAATCCAGATTGAAATGAATATTAATCCACATTACAAGGTATAAGTCCCTACTTGGTCTGCCCCATTTTATTTAGGGCTCTCTACATCCAACTGTTCCTATCCACTGTGACACTGACAGAACCATCTTCACTATATCTGCCAACGAGAATGCAGTGCTCATTGTGCATTACGTCTTCAAAATTGTCAGTACAGAATATGGAGGTTAAACAACGATGCCTTTGGCTACGCAGATATGTTATTCTCAATCCATATCCACTGACCTCACTGTTACCATGCCAACTGAAATTTCCACAATCAGTACCCTACTCATTAATGTTTTGTGCTAGCATCTTTTGGTGTGATATTGCATCAGAAGCCTTGATAAAGGCCAATACCAAACAGATTATGCTGGGGGCTTCACCTCTGTCAACCTTCATTGACACCTCCTTGGTGAACTTGATGAAATTTGTTAAGCGTGACTTCCCTTCTCCAAAGCTGTGCTGACTGCACTTGATTATTCTTGTACCATACAAGAACAGTCTCATCTTTCATCCTGAATCACTGTTCCTTGACTCACTGAATGGAGATGTCACATTTCTAGTCTTTGGACTCTTGCTTCTCTCCCCCGAGATGCCTGGTCCAATTTTTAAAGTAAGAGATCACATTAGTTTCTCCCCAGTCCTGGCCATATGCATTGTGACAGGGCAACAAACATACTAGCTGTGATTTCACCTGAATGGTGTAGATCTGCTTCCTCAGATTTGGACTTAATATGATATGATATAGCATAGGTGAGTGAAGTGAGGGGGTAAACCCCTCGGGGGGGCATGAAATTTCATAAGCGGGGTGCAGCATGATGGGCTGCTTGGTCTCAGTCTCATCCACCTAATTAAAAACATTAAAATACAGTACTGTTTGTGTGTGTATTCACATTTATATACCTGTTAATAAAGTTTTTACATTCTACATAGTTATTTTCTTATATGTGCCTCAAGGGTTTTTTTTTTCCCCCCATATGAACATAACCAAAATTTCCATCAGTTTGGATTCACTGAACAGGTTGCCGGGGCTCTGCTTATTGCAGGGATGAAAAACAGATCCTGACATAAAAAGTTTGCTCACCCCTGTGCTATCGGTAACTCACTCTTAACCCCTCAGTTATTACAAAATCTTAATTCATTTGCTAGTCCAAGAGGATTCCAAATACTGATGGCCCCTCAGGGACAGGGGAGTCTGTCCCTTTTATCCCTCTGGCCTACGGTGTATTGGGCATATTCTGGGTGTTCCAGAGGAACAGAGCACAACTGGAGTAGTGCTTCAGATTTCAGACTCCCCACCTTCTTGGAAGCCCTTACTAGACAGCATACATAAGAGCAGCCCAAAATTTGCTCCAACTTACACACATAGCTCACAGCAGCCCTAGGAATAAATGGGAAGCAGCCACCACCCTTTGCCACCTTGGTGCTAAAATTTTAGTCAAAGGTGAAAAAGCTTTTTCCAGTCTGAACCCTCCTTTTAGGAGACGACTGAAATGCTAAGAGATCATGCCCAGTCAAACAGTGATTCTCCTTTAAGCACAGGCACACGCTGAAGGAACTAAACTGAGCGCATTGCATATCTAATTAACTTAATGGAAAGTCAAGTAAGAGTGATCTCTAAGGAAATAACAGCTTTTAAGTTGTTACAGTTACTCAATTTCCTCAAAAGCCCAAGGAATAGTTCTGTTTCTCTATCTGAGATTTGGAATGTCTGTGTTTTTGACAAACAGATCTGAAACTCATTTTAACAAACCAGGAAGCATGTATTACAAATCAGTCAGTCAATCCACCTGTTTCTATATAGGAGATACATAGACAGAGGTGAAATTCTGTATTTTCCACTCACAAATAAGATGTACAAGTGGTAGAAATCAGGGAGGATTGTGTGTATATCCAACCACTACTGAGAAAAGCCTGCATTCCTTTGATTTTACACAAGTTCCACCTAATCTCACTGCAATGAAAAAAAAGCACTACTCTGCATCAAAAATGCCTTTTCTCCCAGCTTGAATAACCCTGTTTGAGCAACGGAAGATGGGATAGCAGTCACAGACTGGAATGTCTTCCCTTTGGTTTGCTGGTGAACTTAACCATGTTCCAAGCATCAAACCAGAAAAGCATTCAGCAGCCTCCTCAGTGTTTCATTTGACTCGTCAGTCTGGGGAAAACTTAACTGAAACAAACCTTTTAGCCAAAAAGACTCTTGATCCAAAACCTGCTGGGGGAAGAAAAAAAAAAACAAGCCATCGAAAATCATCCCTTGACTTCAGAGATTTAAAATCAGGCCCAGAGTCTATGGCTATGTCTACACTACAGCAATCCTTTGAAAGAAGTTCTTCCAGATCTCTTCCAAAAATACTTATTTCGAAAGAGTGCATCCACACACAAAAGAAGCAGATTAAAAAAAAAACTGATCTGCTCTTTTGACAGAGTGTGTCCACACAGCCCCCACTCTTTTGAAAGAGTGGGCCAGGGATCGAAAAATTTGGCACCATGAGGACTGCTCTTCCAAAAGAAGGGCCCCCGGGCATCTACACTTTTTTTTCCTGAAAGAATTTTCAGAAAAAGGCGCTCTTCCTCATCTGGGAAAGGAAGAGGGCCACTGGAAAAAATGCTGTGTTCTTTCAATTTCAGATCAAGAGAGACCATTGTGTGTGTAGAAGCTCCGCGGGTTCTTTCGGAAAAGAGCTGGCTTTTTTTTTTTTTTTTTTGAAAGAACTTGCTAGTGCAGATGCAGCCTATATAAGGAGCAGCAGAGGTTAATTTTGATATGACCAAGATTTACAGTACTTTGAAGGTCAATTGGAGTGAAAACATGTTTTTAATCTTCTTATCTACTTATGAATCACTGTGTTTCAGTAGTCATTACAGAGCTAGTGAGATTTCCACATAGCAAGCTGGCATGTTTATCACACATTGACCTACATCCACCTCTCTTAGTTTTGTGGATTTTAGAAGAAAGGCAGATGTGGATCTGTTGGTGACTATTTGCACTGGTCACGTTTCTGTCCCTGGAAACAGTAACTTAGGGAGTGGCGGGAACTTTCTGCACCAACACATTTTCTCCTTTGGCCTTTTCCTAACAGAGGATCGAGATCCATGTCCTATAAGTTCAGTTCTGTCTTATTCCAAAAGCTGTTCACAGAAAGATGCTGGGCGTGCAACCAAGCTTCCTGCACTCAAAAAATTGACCACTTTGGGCATAACCCCTTGAAACTAATGTGTGTCCCCTTCTCAAACACCAGTGAAAGGGAAAGTCTGAAGATATCTGCCAGTCTTAGGCAGGGGATAATCTCTTCCTGATCCCAAATTTGGTGATCAGATCCTTTTAATCTGTTAAGTGTCTCCCTCTCCCAGTTGCACCCTTGACCCTGCTCCTGGCCTCTGCAGCATCATCTGCTCCACACCATGCAGGGAATCTGTGTTGGGTAGGAGTTGCTAGGAGGGAGAGGAAAAATTGATTTGCCAATGGGTGGGAGGTACTGGCAGGGGTCAGTAGCTAGCTGTCAGTGGGTGATAAGCACCCACTAATTTTTTCTGTGGGCCCTCTACAATGTTCCCTCTAATCTTTTCCATCCGTGTGTGGATTTTTTCAATTCACGTGGGGAATACACTTTAACTGTGTCTACACTACAGAGTTCTGTCCACAGAAGTCACTGTCGACAGATATTTCCCGTCAGAACCTCTGTCTATGGAACATGTCCACACCTAACACAGGCTTCCCTTGTCAATGCCCTTGGTCAACAGAGAGCAGCCAGAGACTGACCAACCCTGTCAACAAAACAGCCAATTAGAAGCTCTGCAAACAGGGGTGCCTGGTTAACTGGAAGCCCTCTCTGTTGACAAAGGACCCCCTGGAATGGCTACACTAGTTTTTTTTATTGACAGAATCTGTCGACAGAGATGCCATGCCTTGTACGGTCAAGAAAGAACTCTGCTGGGAAAACTGCCATGTTCTGACAACAGATTCTCAACAGAATGCATTTGTATTGTGGACACTCCCCTAGTTTTGTCAGCAGAAGACCTCTTCTGTCAACAGAGCTCTGTAGTGTAGACCCAGCTTTTATGTGCACTGAGGCACGTGTGAGTGGGCACCATGAGTAGAAACAAAAAACCTAGCTGGCTGCAATTTGAACGTCTCCTGAGTGGTCGCACAAATGACTAGCTTATAAAGAACACTGGTACTTTATCCCTGCAGCACCCACAGATTCAGCATTATGGCCACCAGCAGTGGAGCATGTCTGACCCATCTGAGCTTTGCTGGCCCTTGCCTGGGTGTCCTAAGCCACATACAGTTCATGTCTCTCTCGATTAGGCAACTGCAGTTGATTGTTGATGTAGGGTGGGATTTTCAGAGGCTGACAGCATTTAATTCCTTAAACAATCCAGGCCATAGTGCTCAGCAGCATCTAGACTGGAGGAAGTTGCACCTTCACTCCAATTACAATGTAGTATACAAAAACTTTGTATCATTTTTTTGGAATTTTGTTGTACTATGTAGATATCCACACCTTCTATTCTGGGAACTGAAGATGACACATCCAATATCTCATGCTACAGGATGCTAGTAACTCAAATAAATCTGTATTTTATTACAGTGTGACGATACAGATGGATTTATATTTGAGCAAATATTTCTAATTAATTATATGACTCAGTGCAAAACAAAAATTTGGAAGCCACATGCTTAGAAGAGAAACAAATGAACATGTGAATTAGAGTTCCAGCTAGATCCCTCACTGAATCAGTCATGTCAAATCTATTTTTCTTCCTTTTAACATTGGAGAAGTATATTACTTATATTACAGTAGAACCTAGAAAGTCCAGACAGCATAAAGTACATAACACAACAGGGTACCAAACACATAAGAAAAATACCTCTGATCTGAGTTTACAATCTAACTAGTCAAGAATAGAAGAGAAAGTATTCCCCCCATTACAGAGGCAGGGTGTAAGTGACTTGTCTGAAATCACATGGTGAGTCAATAGCAAAACCCGGAATTGTACCACATCCCATCACCTGCTCTGTCAAAACCTAGTATCTAAGACATAAAACCACAGCGACACAAATCCCTCTCCCCTATGCATTCACAGCCTTTGTTTTCCTAACTAGGAAAGAGCCCAGAGAAGGCACTCCTCAGCTCCAAATACCAAACTCTTATGTAGGATTCATACCAAAATGTTTATATATGTGGAAAAAGAGGTGACAAAAGAGGGGAGATGACCAGAACTCACCATCTGATTCCGAGGCTGCTCTGAAGATCAAGTAACTGCTGGGTAACGGCTGAGTGATGGAACCAACATTCTCTCCCTTTGGACCCTAGGGTCACATACAAACAAGAAAAAGGTAAGGCAAGAGGGAGGTGGTAACAGCTTTGTGAATTTTCCCTTTTACATGTGAGCATTTTCCCTTTTACATGCGAGTTCTTCCAGTAGCTGTAAGTCACTTGGTGCTGTCCCTTCTCTGCCTTGGCTCTGAGTTCATTCCATCTCCTTTTCTGTCAGTGTTAGGGGCAGAGGAGCTTGAAAACCAGCAGATGGGGACTGGCATGGTCTAGTCCAGACACCTAACCTGGATCCTTCGCTGGCTTCATGTGGCTCACCCAAAGGGATACGTGTATTTGTGAGCAGGAAGAAGAGAAACAGATGGAATAATTTAGAGGGATCCCTTAGTAACCAAGATATTGTAACCACAGCTCCAATCAAGTTCTAAGATGACGACACAAACCTGGCTCAGCCCAAAGACCAATTTCGTCAACGCCACTAAAAATGCACACGTATACCCCTCCCCAGACTGAAAAGAATTGGTCCCATTAGCTTGTGAACAAAGGCACTGAAAAGCAGAAGTGAAAAAGGTGCAGTTCCCTGGCCTCTCACATAAGACTTTTCAGCATCAATCGCACTGTTGAGTCCAGATGTGCTACTGCAACACCAGTGACAAAAAGCCTCAGCTTTCCCCATCAATGCTAGAACAGCAGGTATCACTATCACCTCTGATGGTGGCATCATCCTTTCCAGCAAGCTAGTGCCATGTAAACCAACTTGCTCCTCAATTATTTAGTTAGTTCTTCCAGTAGCTGTAAGTCACTTGGTGCTGTCCCTTCTCTGCCTTGGCTCTGAGTTCATTCCATCTCCTTTTCTGTCAGCGTTAGGGGCAGAGGAGCCTGAAAACCAGCAGATGGGGACTGGCATGGTCTAGTCCAGACGCCTAACCTGGATCCTTCACTGGCTTCATGTGGCTCACCCAAAGGGATACATTTGGGGGCATTTCAGTGACAGCTTTTCTGAAAGCCTGCAACTAGGGGTCGGTGGTGGATATGATGCTTTGAAAGGCGAGATGGGAGGGGGATTGAAGGCTTCATTGTAACTAGGTGTTTTATAGTGCCACCTCTTTCCCTTTCCCCACATCTATTGTAGAAGCACCTACTCTAGGGGTTCTAAGCAGACAAATATCTCAAGGATTCAGAGAGAGCATTTATTACATTCCTATCAATTTGCAGTCTGTGGCGAGGGGGCTGATGCTGACCATCAAGGACCTTGCTTCGGAAGGTGCAAATTCTCACAAAAGGCCAACTCTGCCTGAGGGTTTCCTGACCAACCTCAAATTCATACTAGAAGTCTTCATCATTGCCTGCTACTCTCAACTGCTCCTGGACATGAGTGTCTGGTAGGTGGATTGTGCTGTTACCTGGTTTGGAGTTATTTTTTAAAGCCCTAATTGTATGGTTAGGAATGGGAAGAAGGGGAGGTCAGAGGATGAGACACATGCTGACAGGGATATGAATTTGACAATACGTCCAGTAGTTTACATTAATTTTCTCTGACACAGTTTCTAATCCCTGGTTTTCAAGCTTTATAAAAGCTTCACTTGCCATCTTCTTCTGTCAGATCCTTATTACTCAAAGCAGGGGAGCCAAGGTAAACAGCCCTTCTACAAAGTGCTTGATGTGTAGAAACCCAAAACCTGTATGGAGGTTTGATATGCAGGACTGGCAAAGATGGGATTTGGTTAGTGATCTGCAGCATAGCAGCCCAGGACATTACTACTGATATTAATGCAATCAGGTAGCATTCCTCGTGGCACTTTGGAGAATTGCTGGTAACACCATAGCATAGATTTTCAGTGCAGACCAAAACCCACCTTACAGGGAAAGCCCACAAACACAATATGCTGATTCATCCCACTGACATTTAAAAGAACAGTAGATGTCACAATGTTTCAAGAGAGCTTTATGCAAGTGGAGAAATATTAAAGTGACCAAACAACTGCAAGAGACAGATTTAGTCACCACAGCTGGGTAAAAAGATCATTTACACTGAAGCCATTCTTAAAATCCCTACCCTGCCTTCAACCACTCTACAGAGTAGGTGAAATTTCCTAACTGTAAAACAGGGATAAGACAACTTCCTTCCTTTCCAACTACTTCTGTCTTACCTATTGAGACTGTAAACACATCAGAGCAATGACTGTGTCCTACTTTAGCAATGGGACACAATGTCAGCTGCAGTTTTCATACAACTATTGTAATACAATTAATATAGGGAAGAGTTTGGGTCACTCTCCTGATTGCTCTCATCTTCCAGACTGAAACCCATCATTCGAAAAGGACATGTTTGTGGTTCTAAAACACTAGTTAGTTTTAGATTGCCATATCAGAGTCAGGTGAGACCTCTAGACTTCATAAGAATCATGAAAACTAAGAAGCAATGAGTTGTTGCAGTCGTGGAAGCTACAGTCATTTGGAACGTAGGTTTTAATTTTATCACAAAAGACAGTCATTAAAAATACTATAGCGAAGTATCTGTATGGATGAAAATGAGCAAAAAATGTTTGGGCTGGAAAGTAGGAAAGCATGCTTAATGGTATAATCTAATTGATATTAGCAGATTATAAAAGTTTCCCATGAGATGTGATAGATGCTCCATTGCTTGTTACTTAAAAAATAAATAATTAAGTTGGAGGGTGTGTGCAAAACAAAAAGGCATATTTCTTATTTATCGATTTCAAGTTCGCCAGCATGACAAGGTATTATTTGCAGCTATGTATAGGTGCCAGAGTAACTGAAATTAGACAAACATTCCCAGACTGTATTGTTCACCAGTTAAGATAACTCACATGAAATATCTAGTGTTTCAGTACAACAGGATGATCCACCACGTTGCCAAGTCTAGCTTTTAATGCACCAAGCACACAGCCCCAAAATCACCACCCTACAGGCTTCAAATGATGCTCTGCAGCAAACCTAAACAGGTATGGACCCTAACTACATTCCCATTATAAAACGGTTGAAAGATATTACCAGGATAATGTGGGAAAGGTCTCTCTGTCACTGCCTGTTCTGTTGAGATAACTTAATGCTGTTAATTAGCACCTTTTCAAAGCATGAAATAAAAATTCCCCATGTGTTCTCTTTAAGAAGCAGGACTGAGCACATCCTAAACTAACAGTAGCTAACTTTAGAAAAACTATTTAGGCTCATAAGACTGGGGACCCATATAAAATGAAGCAAACTCGTTATCCAGGCAAACAATTCTAATTAACAGTGTGGAAGCCAGTCATTTTTATTGAAAAGAAGGTAATGTTAATCAGCTGGTGTGCTCTTGGTTTGCACATTCTAAACAGTATTACTGAGTTTACTAAATTACATCATCTTTCATCCTAAGTACACTGGTAATCAACTGACAAGCACCTGAGATTCTTTGTTCAAACTAAAATAATTGCCTATTAAACCAAGGAGATGAACCCAAAAGTAAATGCTAGACAGCTCCACAAAACATTTGTTCTTCTAGGCTGGGTCTACACATGCTCATTCCTTTCAAAAGGGGCATGTTAATGAGCAGGTTCAAAATATGCTAATGAGGCTCTGCAATGAATATGCAGTGCCTCATTAGCATAATGGCAGCCACAGCAACTCAAAAGTGCAGCTTTTTGAAATGCATGCCACCTGTGGAGATGGGAACCTTCCAAAAGGACCCCCCCAGTTTTCAAAAGCCCTTCTTCCGATCACCAGATAGGAAGAAGGGCTTTCAAAAACTGGGGGGAGGGTCCTTTCGGACGGTCCTGTCTCCAAGGGCGGCACGCGATTTGAAGAGCTGCACTTTCGAATTGCCGTGGCCGCCATTATGCTAATGAGGTGCTGCATATTTATTGCAGCACCTCATTAGCATATTTTGAACCTGCTCATTAACATGCCCCTTTCGAAAGGAAGGGGCACATGTAGACCCAGCACTAGGGTTTAAGGCTGAGCCCTGCTAAACTACAAACATTTATATCAGTTAACAGATGTTTGTGGAGCATCCAGAAAAGCATTTACAATTGGTTTAACCGGCTATCAATTAAACAGAGTTAAAACCATAACACAAATTCTAGTTTAGACAAACCTTATATTTCAGGATCTGTCATCTTGTTTTAAGATGCTATGGTAATTCCTGACCATGTCTTGGTTCTAGTATCATAGGTAACAATTTTAACCTATGCTGAAGCACAGTTGATCCATAATTCAAGAGAAGCGAGCTCTTTGTACCATTAGACAAAACCAATTTATATTAGTAAATGCTCCATTGGTTGCCTTACAATTATGTAGCAAAATGACAAAACAAAACAATGTTTCTGGCAGCTTCAGCATTCAACTGCTGTCAAAGTGAAAACAGCTCCTCTGACATTAAGCAGTTTTAGAGGAGTCTTTTTGCTGCTCCTTCAGTGTTCATATTGTGACCCAAACTGGTTGCCACACATAACCATCCAACCTCGGGGTTTCCTAATACACAGTTCAAATCCATCTTCCCTAATAACCAGCTCAAAATACTCAGATGAATCACTGACTTTGCACCCTAAATATCTCATGATTTTCTTTGTTTTCCACAACAGTGCTCTGGCAAATTCTTTTATTTTTATATATGCATGTTTGAGGGCTCTTTTCTTTTTGATCAGTCCTACTTAAGGAAAAGCCACAGGATGGGTGCTTCCCATTTCAAAACTGGACTACTTCCTACCTGCTCATTCTGATTGTGCTTTTCAGATGAATTCAGTTGATCTCACTCAGCTTACAAGAGAATTGTTATGGTGATGGACAACAAATGAATGACAATTTTCTTGGGTGCAGTATATGAACTGGAGCAATCAAAACCTGAAGGCTGAACAAAAAGCAAGTGGTAGGTAAACTACAGTGCCTCCTCCACCTTTGGGATAAGAGAGTCTAGCTCAAAGAAAAGCCTCAGACACAGATAGAGGCTAGGCTATGAAGCTCATAAGAGAGCAATACCTCTTACTTTTGGTTGTAGAGATTCATTTATTTTTTTCTCCACTAGCTGGATTCAGATACCCAATTTTAGTAGAACCTTATTTTACAAATCGTTCCATTGACTTGAAAGGGGTGACCCATGAAGCACAGCCTTACTCATATTAAAATTGTGCTATGTGGTCTCATACATCTGCTATCCAATTGATGCCAGACTCTTTGGCCAGAGTTATGAATGCTATCAGCCCTGGCACACGAATCTTCCCAGGCATTTCTACTATGCTGTCTTCCTTGCAGGAACACCAGAATCAACAATGCTTTGTGTAGGCTGGTTATATTTCTTAGGGAATTTATAACTTTAAACAGATGCTATAATAATAGAGGACCAGAACAGAATTGAGTAGTTAAGTGCTTTTTCTTCACAGCATCATATCCTCTCATACTCTCATATCCCATCCAGAGGCAGTGAGGGGACATCCTCCCTAATTACAGCTAATGACAAATGCTGTTTCATTCAATGTTAGAGAAAACAGACTTCTTTAACAACTTTGGGTAAATTATTGATGTAAGATTCCAGAAATGTCACTCTGTGTATCATTCTGATGCCTAAAACATCTGGTCAGTCAGTGAGAAGTGAGGGAAACAGCTATATGCATAGTTGAGAGCTCTTTTTGCTCTGAATATCATCAGGCTGAATCAGAGTTTTGCAGTCTCATACTGTCCAATGTTTAGAAGTTCAGTGAGTTGGATTTAATGAAACAGGTACAGTAAGGCATGCATCTATTCTCAGTCAAGAGTACTAGATCATTGTGATAGCACATGTAACTCAGCCAATCACTACCCTTATTCTACAGCTAATTTGCATGCAAAAGTTTCATTGGTTATATGGAGGAAGACTGAACAGATGGTGGATTACTTGGTCCAACTGCCACCCCATTAAAATAAACACACACACACAAACTTCTGGCACAACCCCCCCCCAAGATACCAATCAACCTGATCAGCACACACAACCCCTCACTCCAGCATATCTCCTTCATTGAACACCCACACAAGTCTCCCAACACAGCTCCCTGCATAAACAACCCCAAATATCCCTCTGAAAACTAGGATATCTGCAGGGTCAGCATGAAATTATGGGAACAGCAATGAGCACAGAGCACAGCTCTTTTTGTTTAGAATACCATCAGGTTCAATCATCACTGGTAATCCTCCTCTGTTACCATCCCGTTTAAGTTCTCAGCCATGTTTGGCTCTTAGCCTCCCCATAACTTTATGGATTATATCCCTGTGGTGGCAAAGGCTTTTGGCCACTAATGTCAAACTATAAATTGCAGGCTCTATCTTTCAGATGGGCTGAATCCATGACTGGTTTTATATAGTGACACCTACAAGCCTCAAATGAGATCAAGAGCCTGTTGTGCTAGGCACTATACAATGACACACAGAGCATATACTTTCAACAGATAAAATGGACTAAGGGTGGCAGAAAGGACATACCAGCCTCACTTTATGGGGTGGGGGTGTGGGGCTTGTGTGTGGAAAGGGGCTGAGGCAAAGAGAGATTAAGGTCAAACAAGGGGTTTGTGGGAAAGCCAGCATTTGAACCCAGCTTTCCCAAGGCCCAATCCAGTGCCGTAACCCTGACACCAGACTTCCCTTCAATTGAAGACGTGGGAGCTGAAAAAGATGGACCAGAGCACTTATTCCGCCTTTCCTCGTGAGGGCAGACTGTCCCTGGCTCTGCACTGTACAGTACCTTGCTCATTCTAGTTTCGGAAGCTATAAGTAGCCCTCCCACATTTAGAAGATTATGTCGTAGGGCAGGTCAACGCTTAGGGAGAAAGTTGACTTGAGATATGCAACTCCAGATATGTGAATAGCATAGCTGGAGTCAGCGTAACTTCTGTGGCATCCCCACAGCGGGAGATTGACGGGAGAGCTTTTCCCCCCACATCAGCCTCCATTAGTCCTCATGCCCCCATGAAGTACCAGGGTCAATGGGAGAGCATGAGTAATTAATTTAGAATGTCCCTATTAGACCCACTAAATCAGCCCCCAGAAAGTCGATCTCATGTTAAGTGTAGACAAGCTCATAGTCTAACACATCTGACTGCAGAGGAGCTTTCTCCCATATTCAGATAATCTTTTCCTTTTCTTTAAATTTCAGTCATGTATCTATGTGCTAGAATGGAGACCCTGATTTGCCTTACATCATTCAAATCAGTTCTACTAGGATGTGACAAAGCTGCCTTTTGCATCCTCAGAAACCTGCTTCCCCTGAGCCCATCCCTCTCTGCCCCAGAGAATTTGGGGTGGAGCTGTTCAACCCAGAATGACTTACCTTTACAGCCCAGATGGACTGATCCAAGGGGTGGAAGAGTTTAAAACAAAAGCCATCCTTTTTGGAGGGTCTCTCAATCAGCTCACAGGAATGGAGCAGGATAGTGCCCACCCACTGACCGATCTTTGGTGTTTTATATATCAGCAGCACTCCTGGTTTCAGGACACACCACAGTTTGGTCCAGCTTTTCAGAGTCCCACGGATCTGACAGGGAAATAGGCAGAAATGTGGTATTTACCTTTAAATAAAATATTTAAGGCAGTGCAACATTTTCAATATATGTCCCTTACCCATCTCTAAGACACATTTTCGTTCCTTTATGCTGCCTTGCACTGTACTCCTTTAGAGTGTGGGAGCATGAGCACCTGGTGGCCGGGCCTCACTCGCAAGGCAGAATGACCATACACTCCATCTTGGAATGCTATCATACAGCGGCGGGAAGGTCTGAAGTCAGGCCAGGAGAAAGAAATCAGAAAGTTGACAAGTAGTTGGAGAGTCCCCAAAGAGAACATCCTGACAAGCAGATAGTAAGCCCCCAAAGAGAACAGCTGGGGCTAGTAGCTGGAAGCCCCCCCAAAGAGAACATCTTGGTTGTACAACATCAGAGGGTCTCAGGGGAGGTTCAGAAAAAGACCAAGGACAGAGGAAATCTTGTAACATGTTCTAACAGGCCGGGAGGATGGAAAGCCCAAATTAGGTAACAAACGCTTTAATTGGCCAGGTATCGAACCCCCAAGTAAGAAACAGTATAAAAGGTGATTTAGCAGGAATAAGGGGGTGGGCTCCTGGACACAAGGCGGAGGCTAGCAACTTCCAGTCCAGACAGCAGACCCCGGCCTGATCACCCGGACGTCACCACCACGAAAGGTCCCAACCAAGCCGTATCTCTGACTTAAAGGGCCGCTGTAACGTAGTTATTGATAAGATGTGGGAGCATTGGATGTTATTGGTAAGTCACATGTAATTATATATAGTTATATGTAACCTAGTATTTAGCTTATGCCAAATAACTATCTATCTATCTATCTATCTAACAAGTGTTAAGTAATTGTAGTTACAAATAAATGAATAAATCACTATTGGTAAATACCACTAGCTGGTCTAGCTGGGTCTGTATAGAGAATTATTGGGACTTAGAACAGCCACAGGGCATTGTGGTGTTCACAATCGGAGTGTTATTGTTCCTGGTACTCATAATACTGTGGAAACCTAGGTTTTAAAGTGAATACACTAAATCACATATTGCTGCTACACTATATCAGGCTGCTATAAAGGTGGGGTGGTTGGTCCTGGGCCACCCGACTCCCCCCGCTGTATCACACCCCACGTGCACCCACGGGACCCGGAGTAGGTCGGCACATTGTCATAGAGGTCTCGTCAACATTAGCAGATGTACTCACGAAGAAGGCATTCCACGAGTCAGGATACCAGAACCTAGCCCTTACCATTCTGAGAGCTCACAACTCCCTTGTACTGCATACGCTTTTTTATTTTGGTTGTTGTCTACATGAAAATGATTTGGTGACAAATGCTGGCAGACATTGCAGTCAGGACAGTACTTAAAATGTTACATCTAGGCTAAGTGGCCTTAGAAAAATTAATTTAATAGTCCATGGTGGGAAACCACAATTAATAGGTTTTGCAAATATCCTCATTTTGTAAAACGCTTTTTCTGACCAGTTTATTTTTCTGTCCTATCTCATAAGCAATAGATTAAACCTGATAACTTACACGTCAGGTCAACAGAGTCAGTCAATTCATTTTGAGAGTAGAGGAATATCTCAGTAAACAGGCTTCGTTTTTCCTTACCCCATCAACACATACAGGCTCAATCTCAACATGCAATGCTTTTGTTGATGTTACTGCTGTGATAATACAAAAGCAGTTGCTTCTTGTTGAGTGAAATTGTTTACAACAGCTTCATACTCCTCATGATAAGCTTCTTACACCTAAATACCTCTGTTGTATAAAGACATTATTTAGTTTTCTCTGTTAGACTGTGCTGTCTCCAGTCACCTAGAATCCACTGCCTCCCACAAACACCAGTTTCACATTTGTAATGAATATACATAAATCCTATTATCTCAAAGTCTGGAATTTAAAAAACAACAACTTTTAAAACAGTGCCTGAAATGGTGGGGGAGGGGCGGGGGGTACATCACAGAAAGAACAATTGACTGCTTATTACAATTTGCAGTGTTGTTATAGCTGGGTTGGCCCCAGAATACCAGAGACACAAAGTGGGTGAAGTAGTATCTATAAATTGGATAGAAGATTGTCACCAACGAGAGCAATGAATGTGCAGAACAAGACCACTCCATAAGCCAGCAACACTACACACACCAATGTATTTGCTAGTTTCCCCTACTCACACCCCACAATTTCAGTCAAAATATTTGTTTTGGGGTGCAGAAGTTTCAAGGCTAAGTGATGAGCTGTCAATATCCATGTGTCTTTGGTAAGGAAAAATTACATTAAACAGCTGGTCCAAAGTTTGTTGGGCATCAAAATAAAATACAAAGCCAAACTGCTACAAACTTGAAACACTACCGGAACACGTATCCTCCTGCTTCCAAGAAACTGCCACATCTTTTCCTTGTGCAGGGAGTTAAAAAATAGCATCTCTTTGCAAGGAGTAAAAGAATGGGTGGGGAAAGCCTACTAAATCTTTTCAAGATGGCTGGGGCCCATTTCATTCTTCTCATTTTCACATAGCCTGGGGTCACTTGGCAATTACAGCATTAGTAGTATACAGCCTCAAGAAATGGAATCACTAGAACAGGTTAAGCAGCATATTCCTTATTCTCCTGACTCATTTTGCAGCAGATATTCAATTACAGGATTTTACCTCGCACGTCCAAAACAAACAGATGGGCACGAGGGACATCAAAACCTCCAAGGCAAAAGCCTAACTTGGAAGTTAAAGAGGGGAAAGTGCTGAGACTTTCAGCTCTTCATTCTGAGATACCACATGCTCCCACTTCAGCTCCTCTGAGACTGTAAAATGGCTTTACAGATAATGGTTAGGAGTTGCAGACTGTGCAATGTATACTCTCTTTGAGCTTCTAGTCTGAAGAGTAAATTCAGTTTTCCACTAGCTCTCAGTGAGTAAGGAGATTGGTACTGGAGGAACCTGACAGCAATGGGTAGCAGCCATCTGAAGATGAAGGGTCTGTTCTGTCTGGCCTCCTTGTCCTTCAGATGCTGCTCAGCTTCCCATTGGGTTTCTCCCTGGGGAAGCTCAGCAGCATCACAAGGACATGGAGGCCAGACAAAACAATATATCCCAGGATTTTGACAGACCAGCACCTAGGAAACAATAGTCACAAGGAAAAAATGGAATACACACACAGTAGTGAAGTGGGATCACAGGAATCAATTGTGCAATGAACAGAACTGTTTCCTATGTTTTGGCTGAAAAAGGGAGAGCGGGCAGGGTGTGAATGAGTATTCAGTTAAGGTTGGTTATAACATGAGCCACAAACAGGCCATAATGGCCAAGGCAGCAAGTGGGAAACAACTTCATTGTCCTGTCCGGAAAGAGTCCAATTGATGGAGTACTTGCTTGGAAGCTCATGCAAGGAGAGTCAGGAAAAACACACACAGGCCACACATACCTATAGCAAGCCTCAGAAGAATAACCATGTTAGTTTGTAGCTTCACAAAAAACAAGCAGTCCTGTAGCACCTTAAAGACTAACATTCATTTTTTAGGTAATGAGCTTTTGTAGATAAGACCCACTTCTTTAGGTACTATAGCAAGCCTCCATTTATGCAGGAATAGCAAAAAAGCTGACAACCACAAAAAGATTACCAAGAAGAGAATTCTGAATCCAACACTATCTGATTAAGACATGAGACACAGCCAGAAAGGGTTAACCAGCTCATAGACTGAATTACCTGGGGCCAACCTCTCTAACAGACTTATTAGGAAGACATGTAAATGACAGTTGGGTTATTACTTTAGGCTAGAGTAGAACTTTAAAATGCAAACTTGCATGGCTCAAGCATTAGAATGGTAGGGTGTTTGCTCAGGTCTTGTGATGCGAACAAGAAAAAAAAAAATCTTTTCCATTACTATAGCCTTGATTCAAGATCAAAAGGTTTGTGATGAAACTTGACTGGAGTAGTACAATAGTCCCCCAGCCCGTGGGTGAGATCCAGACACCCGGACAATGTAATTTGGGCTCTGGGGGTCCAATGAAATCTGGCTCATGCAAGAAAGTGGGTCAAGTGGCTGCACATCACCAACATCACTCTCCATGTGCAGTGCCTGTTAGACACTTCTGGCTCCTCATCATATACGCGGGTGAGGGGGCAGCCAGGCAGCAGTGCAGCAACTGCTCAAGCTGCCCCCTGCTCGTGCTGGGCTGGGGCAGGTGGCAATGGAGAAGAGGGCTTAAAGGTTGTTGGGAGGGGTTGTGCATGCACGCGTTGCTCAGCTTAGGACTTTTTTTTTTTTTTTTTGCTGCTTCTCACTTCTCTGTGGTGTCACTTGGGCCTTTGTGATTATCCTTCTCTTGTGTTTGAGGACTGGACTAGAATCTAACACCACTTTTCTGTTTGCTACAGGAATTTGCTTGTCCCTACCATACAAGTGTCATTTGAAGTCACTTGAACGATATCAACAACACTGCCTCAGGAGAATCTTAAATATCCCTTGAGAGGATAGGCACATGAACACTAGTGTACTTGAAGAATCAGCCAGAACTAGAATTGAAGCCATTATCATTCATCAACAGCTCAGTTAGGGTTCAGATATCTGATCAGTGCCTCCCAAAACAGATTTTGTGTTCTGAACTGGAGGAAGGACAGAGGACCACTGAGTGCCAGTGGAAGTGATATAAGGACATGCTGAAGACATACATGAAAAAGTGCAGCATTGGTGTGGATGCTTGGGAGAACCTTGCCCAAGACTGTACCCAGTGGAGAGCAGTAATACATGAGGGGGTGGCATAATTTGAGGTCCCACCGTAGTGCAGACAAGAAGAGGAGGAGAAGAAAAGTGTCAAAAACTGTCCTGCACCCCTCCAACATCTATTCATTATCAAGTGACCTCCGAGAGAGAGAGAGAGAGAATGTGATTCCTGTCTACACATGAAAAAAATGGGCATTGGATTCTTCTTCTACTGCTTTACTGTTCTGTGCCCATTTGGGAACCAAAAAAGACCTCTCCTGATTGAAAAAAGCTTCTAAAGAAGGTGTGATTACTTTTTAATGTACAATTCAGGACAACTGAGTGAAGCAAGTACTTGAGAGAGGATCTGGAAAAGCTTTGTTTCAGTGGGGTTGACTGACTGAAAGCAAGCCAGTCTCGTCTGCTCTCTTGAAGGATGATACTATTGGTATTACTGCATAAAACCCAAAATACTACAGGATTTTCTTCATTTATTTATCCCTACAGCCTCATAAGCAATCTTTTGCATTAAATACCTTCAGCCAGTCTGCCATAATCACCACACTGGGATCCTTCAGAGCGCTGAAGAGTTGCTTGGTGGCTCTTTTCTTCTCCTGTCTGTAATTCTTCTTCTGTACCTGTTTCAAAAGGGAGAAAATAACTGCTATAAATGTGTCACTTACTGCATACTCTACTTGGAGAAGGGAGGAAACAGCTTGTATAACATATTAGTAAAAGCAATTTATTCTGCAGACAGACCCTTCATGAAACTTTCTAGGTCCTGGGGAGGGGAGTGGAGGGGAGGAGGGAGTCGCCAAAATGTTGTTATGTTCTAGTGACAAAAAGTAAAAAGGGAACATAAACAGCAGCCAGGATATCAAGTATCTTCATTAAGAGTAAAATCCTGCTCGAGTTCTATTTGATTTAATAGTCATTTTATTAAATTTAGCCCTGTCCATTACAAAGGTTACACAATCTGCCATCTTCCTGCGTACAGAGCAGAGCAATGGAGGCAGATTAGGGAATCCCTATGAGAACCTGTACAGAAGCAGATTGGAACTGAGGCATATAATCATATTTTCACTGAGATTAAAATTCTTGGAAAGCCATCCCTAATAGCCACAAAGTAAAACCTCTGAATTACACCAGGTATAAACATGGCCACTTGCTTTCAATTGATATGTTAGGCATATATGTATACACACCTGTGCAGGGGTGAGCAAGCAGTGGTGTCAGATCCACATCAATATTAAAGGTTACTTTCATTCTGTGGATCACATAGGTTATACCAGAGGTATATAAAACATAGGGAACAAGATACTGATAGTTCCCAGTTTGACAAAGGCAGCAAGAAGAACCCTAAAGCTACTACTGACAACTTCTTATGGAAGACCAGTTTTGTTGAACTTTCTTATTTAAAAAAGCACCGGCTGAATTATTGCTTTGAGACTGTTATAGTAGCTAACTGGATGACATTAGAGCACACGCTGTGTGTTAGTAGTAGTCCATGTTCGCTCCTATCAGCCCCCTGTTGGTTAAAGAGCTTTGGAATATATAGGCAAGTGTTTGCATGCATGGTGATTGCATTGTTTTGTTGTAATTACATTATGTTAACAAATCCCAGATGAAAGACTGGATATTGGAACAAAGTTCTGAACTTTTACTGACCAAAAGAAAGAACAAGCAGTTTAATGAATTATGGGAAATTATGCTCAGAATTACAAGGAGAAGTATTGTACAATAGATTTTTTTTAAGCTATCAGTATTTTCAGAAAGGAAACAGCTTTGTGACACCACAGCAAAATAACCTTTATTGTTTTGTACATACCTTCAATGTCTCCTTCTTGGTAAATTTGGCTGTGGAAGACACACACTCTTTATCAGATCCATTGCAAAGCTTATATTCAGTCTAAAAAAGGAAAAGAAAAAAAGGAGGAGGATGTGTTAATGTGCAGATGATTAAGTTAAATGGTTTAATGGAAAGTTGATTGCCTTCAGTGGATTCCTGGAAGATGCAGGTTGTAGACTTCAGCAGCAGAACATTAGACGGACTCACTCAGGAAGGACATGTTTATAGTGTAATCCATCAACTTCCTTTCACACTTACAGTTACTTAGATATATTGGATGGCTGGGGTTTCTACAAAACTTCCTACTACAGACTTGCGTCTGTAAACAATCCCATTATTCTCACTCGTCTTCACAAACAACTTGTCCCTTCTAAAATTTGAGAGTCAAGAACAGTTGATGTCCTGAAGTAAAAACTGGCCTTTCCTGATGACCAATTTTAAACACCACGTTTTCAACAGTCTTTGTGTTCAGCAGAATTTCAGTCTTCAAGGAAGATAGAACAGTAAATGGTTTCCAAGAGGAGAGGAGTTGCTTGCTTACACAGAGAAGCAGTCTCTCCTTTAGGTTGGGGTTGCATGCACCTACTCCTCTCCCACTCTTCACTGCAAAAAACACACTTTTGCAACTACAGCCCATCACTTACTTTAAAAAGTAGCATGAGGGAAGAACTGGACATTTTTTTTGTTTTTTTCCCCCCCTGTGATTTAATTAATGGAAAAAGGAGACTGAGCCAGGTGATCAGCCAATTCTAATCAGCCATTGGCAAATGGTCTGTGACTGCATATGACCTTTTGCATACTGATGGGGTAACTAAAATATGAAGGATCTGAGCCCATCTGGAGAACTTGAAATGCAAATACCTAACCAGTCTCTACTTTCTACAGCACATGGAAAATAAGTGCAAAAATTGCAGTTTACAGGACAGACAAGAACACTGTATAGCCGATTACATGTTTTTAAATACTTGCATCTGGCTTTCTTCCACTCAATACCACCACCACCACCACATTACAGTTAGAAATGAAGACTTTAGAATGTGAAAATAACATATCACCCCATAAATAAGTTTGATCAACAATATTACAATAATTTTTGTTGTAAGGAATGTGCCAGCAGGAGCTCAACACTGCTGAAGGAGTTTGGAAATGTGTCCTCCAGAGATCATTTGCATGAAAATACAAAGGTGTGCATATGTAATGCCTTGTAAACAAAGCCTGATAGGCGCAGAAGAAGCAATGAGGTTTTGTCTATTGTAAACAACATGTTTTTGTAAAGTCACAGTTTATGTTATCACCCAGTGTAAGAATTGTGGAGTCTCAACAATGCTTCAAGTTTTGTGGGGGTACACGACAGTCATTGCTACAGCATAAGATATAGATTGCAGAGGGCTCTCCCCCTCAAAGTTGTGAGAGTGAAAAAGCAGGGAGGCCCTGTGATTGAACCAGCAGGCTGGAAGCCTTTTAGCAATACAGCTGGAAGACTGGTTTGACTAGTTCCCGCCCCTCCCACTATTCAAAGGTAGACCTAAAGATGGTTCTATAGCTATTCTGTGAGAATCCACCTTGGTGGATACTGAGATGCTGTGGCTAGGCCCAGAGCCGAATACCACTATGAGCTGAAATCGCTGGTAGCTGGAATCACAGGGTTTTGCCTCCAGCAAAAACCCACAAGACAGCAGCGGGTGATGGGTGGACAGCCACTAGGAAGAGCAGCAGGTGGCCGGCAGGAGCAACAGGCAGGTGACCAGTGGGGCAGCTCACAGGAAGCAAGCGGAATGCTGGACCAGTGTAAAGGTGGCATTGCCTCAGGTTCAATGAGGAAATGCATCCAGGTGATGTGTCAGTGCCAGCACAGACTAGACTGAGTTGTAAGTGGAGCATTTGAAAGGGCGCTACAGAGAAAATTTGGGTGTGTGGATTGGCTGGTTACAGTATTGGACAAGTGAGCCTGAGAGGCAAAGGACACTGCTCAATCCACTTGAGCTGGGACAGTTACGTGATGAATGATTATGAACTCTGGGTGTGGTATTTTCCCAAGCTTATGCCAGATGACTTTTCCGCCTCTTTCATTAAAAATTTCTTTTCTACACTCAGACTCTGTGCTTGTGAGTGGGGAAACATTACCTTTCCGAGGCACCCATGAGTCTGTGAATTTTCCAGGCTATTGGGTGGGGGCTGGAGCCGGTTCTGTGTGAGATAGATGAAGACGAACCCCTAGATGTTGAACCCAGCCCTGGTTGCTGCTGACTCCTACCAGCAGAAGGGTCACATTATTAATTATCCTTGTCTCAAAGACAATTCCTGTGCCATTTTCACCTTCTGCTCCTTCCAACTACTCATTGTTTTAATGTTTGTGGAAGGCTGTGTTCTTGCTCTCTTGCTACCTGCAGCTTCTTGCATATTCTGTACTGCCTTCACATGTCACCTTCTGACAGGCACAGGACTTAGAATGGAGACACACATTGCAGCTAAGTTACTACAAAAATAGGTGTGTGTAAGTGCATCACGCAATGCTGTGAAAAATTTCATGCTCTTTGTGTATGTAATTATGCTGACCTAAGCCCTACTGAAGGCATGACTAGCTTCCAGTGGAAGAGCTACTGCCTTTGAGAAGAGAATTTTACTATAGTAATGTGGGAGCAGTTCCTCTGTCAGTATCTCCAAGATAGTATGTGGCAATAGTATCTCTAGGGGTTTGCAGACATAGGCGGTAAGTTATATGAGCCCCTGGAGACCTGGCACCAGGAATAATCCTGAGCTAGGGCTGGGCACCATCAAAAGCTGCTACTGTGCTCTCTGCCCATGCCCTCTGCCCATCCCTCCATCTCCAAGTCCCTTGGCCCTGCCTCCTGCCCCAGAGCATTTTAAATCACTGACTTCCTGGTCCGGCAAATTCCCTGGTGACTCAGGAGAGGTCAATTCCCAAGGATGCCTGACCAGGGAGGTACAACCTGAATTAATCATTCAATGACCACTCACAATTGGCTGATCACTGTGTGTAGCCAGAGAGCAATCTCTACTCCCAGGAATTTACAAATCTGATTTAGATACATATCTAACAGGTCAGAAACATCTAATACAGGAATTCTCAAATTATGGTGTGTGAAATAATGATAGCTCACAAAGCAATGGCTACTCTCCAAATGAGAGCAAGAAATAGATGTGAGAGGACTTGAAATGAAGAGCCACAGTAACCAATCTGATTTTTTTCCCCAACAAAGGATAAAGTGTTGATTAAAATAAAGACCACCAAACATTCAGAAATAACTTCTCAGTTCCCCCTGCCACATATGAGCACTGGCTACAGCCATTAAATTACTCTCTTGCAATTGTAGGGGGAAGGTGGCTCAAAAGACAGAAAAACTTCAGAAGTGACCGACACTGTGAAACAGAATGGGAACGCTTGATCTAATATCAGACAGAGGGTTTCTCTTAAAAAACCATATGGAATTGCCACATCATCCTCAACACAGCATTTAATCTCTGTCTTCCATTTACCTTAGTACTACTTCATATCAAGGCTGTTTAATGGTCTGACCCAACTACCACTGGAGTCGATGAAAGGCTTACATTGACCTAAATCAGCTTTGAACTAGGCCCTTTGAAAGGAAGAATCATATCATGTTTACACTGGCCTAAGACTCAAGTCATCTGCATTCTAGCCTCAGCCATGCCATCGCCTCTCTGTGTGACTGTGAGCAAGTTATTTAATCCATGTCTCAGCTTCCTGGTCTAACATACTTCCTTCACGTCATGAGGATGGTAAGACAATTTCACAAGTGTGTGTGTGCAATACTCTGATACTTGACTGCTGAGCACAGAAGAAAAGCTAAATAAAAAAAAAAGATCAAGTGGCAGTAATATCTGAAAGTTTCAAATGCATTTCACAATAACCTAAAGCACTACATTGTACAACAATTCAGTTAAATGCTTTGCCCCATTACCCCAGAGTACAAGAGCAATCACTATAAAAGAGGGTCACAAACACTGGGAGATTCCTGTAGTGTCATTTTATTTTGGCGGTAGAGTTGCACATTGAGATATAAAAAGTGAATTTATGGTTAAATACTGGCCTAGAGTAACATCAGATTGTATTTGAAGTACTGCTGAGAAGTTAGCTACCTTGTGATACTGAATCAGATGGAGTTTGGAATAAAATTTTCAAGCAAAGATATGCTTTCTGCTCTGCTAGGCCAGGTGTAGCTTTGTTTTCCAGGTTATCATCAAATTACTTGACCTTATCAAGAAAGCATACGTTGAGGGGACGTTGAAGTTTGAGCTTTGCTAAAACCTTAATAAAATTAAAAGTATTTTGAATAACTCCTCTACGTTCCCTCAGATACAGTAGCATATGGAAGTCTGGTCACCATTAACCCCAGATTATAGGATAGTGCTGTTGTGGCTTACCATGAGTTTATTGTTTTTAATGGAAAATGATTTGCATTTGGCAAAGTACTCAGGAATATTAATAGCTGGGTGTATTTAGGTAATGCACTAGTGCTCTCTCTCTTTCCTCATATAGGAATTCCTTTTCCCTTGGACAGCAACATCCCAGTGAAATCGAAATCAACAGAAAAAATTCTGTTAATTTCAATGGCACTAGGGTTTCACCTAACGTATTCACACTCACAGATTATCGCTTCCACTGGGCTCCTGAGAATACAGGTGTTTCTCCCAGGTGAGCTTCCATATCAGCCTCATTTTTTCCTGCAAATTTCTTCTTCTTCCAGTTACTTTAACCACTATTTTTACATTCATGACTTGTGACGTGCCTTCCCCCCAATTCATTGACTCCTGCACCCCCACCTTCTTTGCATAGCTTGAGTAAGTAAATCTGTGGCTTTTAAAAGACAGAGAAACATCCTAAACCACTTGGGATTTCTTCTGTTTTCCACACCAATGCCTCCTGTTTGCCTGTGTTCTCAGTAACCCATATGCCACCATTGACTCTTTCACCCATCCCTTTTCTTTCCATTCTGCCCCTGCAATCAACACTAGGAAGACCTTTCTCCATGTTTTCTGCTCCCTTCCGACTATTACAATCCCCTGCCCAATGACTTGCCAGAGTGCTAGTAATCCACACTTCCATAGGTAGAGAATGAAGCTGCTCACCTTCCCAGAGGAAGAGAAATGCACTAAATATAGAACTCCTCCTCAGAAACATCTGCTGGCTCATTTCTTGGTCCCCCTCTTTACCTAGCACCAGTGTAGTCTCTGTCTGCTACCAATTTTAGTGTGAATGTGTTCTCCTACATATCATCTGCCCTCTAATATCTTTCTTGCATTGCTCTTTTCAAATTTCGTCTGAAAACCATTCTCCTTCCTTGATTGAGTCTCAAATCACCTCATATGCTATTTATTATTCAATTTTGCAGCTGTCTCAGTACAGCATCTTTCTTGTGGAGCAAATGAGATGGAAACTGTCAGAGAAGCTGAAGGAGGGATTTAAGCACGGACTGATAGATGTGGAAGGTACCAGAGTATGTTCCACATGACTGTGCACTCTCTGCATTGCGCCAATCAGCTCTTCTTGCAAATCCTTTTCCAAGCACTCTCAGCCCAGCCTCTCGCCCCCAATATCAAATATGAGGCTCTCCCTTCCCTTGGTTTTTCATTGAGCTCATCCCCTTTAATTCAACCCCACACCTAGTTTGTTTTTTAAAGTGGAGCTAACATGGTGTTTTCATTACTCACTCTGCTTATGTTACATCCCCTGGCCCTTACCCTTTGTCTATCTTTTTCAGTCATGCTAGAGGATCTTTGAAGTAGGAACCATCGATTACTCTGTGTTTGTACAGTGCCAAGCACAAAGGGAGCTATGCCCCAAGACATTGCTGGAATACAAATAATTACTACAAATGTACAAAATGCAGCTTCATTGTATTCTAATTAGTTCAACTGAAAAAGCGCTGCTGGATGTAACTGTTACATTAAACAGTCACAATGTGCATGTTACATTAAAGTGTCACACACTGTAACAAGCAGGATATGATGGAGTAAGTGACTTCCCCTCCCCTGGGCATGGAAATTTCATATAAAGTAGTAAAGCACGTGAATGCTGGGGAGGAATAAACTCCAGCTGAGGGTTCTTCCCATGTTTCATTCAGCTTCCAGCCCTTTAGACTTCATGCCCGATTTATCCTGCTCAGGGAAATGAGATAGGCCGCATGATTTGCATCACAGAGCCTCCTCCAGCATGAGCTGGCTTCCTAACTTGTGCATATGACTAGAGTGGCTCGTTGTTGTCTCTGGTAGCAAAACGCTGACTCTCGGATGACAGGATAGAAGATAATCTATGCCAGCCTTGTTGGCAGAAGTCATATTTTGAAGTATGTTGCAAACCACACGCACACACTGCCCACTTTTGCATGTGAACTATTGCAATAAAACATCCAGAGGAATTGTGCTCTGGCAATAGTAATGTTTGGAATCTTCTTTTTTAAACAATGCTCAGTGAGCACAAAGAACATTTTGTTCCTGGATCCTGCATCTATCGGCTCTTTCTGCCAGTTGAGTCTAGTTCCGATTTCTTGGTTCACTGGATAAATGGCAAAAACTTGGTAAGTTGCCAGACGTGTGACTGATCCTTTATAGTACTTTTAAAGCGTAAATGTGGCTTTAATTAACTAAGAAAGGTTAAAGGCATGCTGCCACTTGGAACACAAAAGACTGAGCTACGACAACATGGGATTTGTAGTGGCTCTATTAAAGTCAAACTGATACATCACAACAAACTATTAGTAATTGCATGACAATTTAAGTAACGCCATTGAAGACAGTTTCTAGCAAATGCTGAGATTCATCTTTTTGAATTCAAATCAAGTAGTAAAACCAACACAAGACCTTAAACTCTGAACATACAAAATCCCTCCTTCCTGCTGAACCAAGTGTTCTAGATTTGCTCGTAGCCCCCTTAACACATCATGGTGCACATGACATATTAACTCATGTTCTGTATTAATTGTAGCTGTAAATTATGACTCTTGTATGATGCCTTAACAGGACCAGGAAGCTAACACTGAAACCCTACTTCAAGATTTTAAATTTTTAATGGTTAATCCCTTAAAATAAGCAACATTTTAGGTGTTTGCATGTGAATCATAGGATGTCAACAGATTTCTGGGCATTCAATAATAGTAACCATGTCACCAAAAGCAGCTGGAAGACAGGAAAAGAGATTAACCACTCAGCTAAGGCACATATTACCATTGTATGTGACATTAAAGCACATTAACAGAGCATAATGAGGAGGAAAACAACAAGAAGAAATCAGAGTCTCATATGAGGCCCAAATATGAAAGTTTGCATTTACAGAAATTGAAGCTTAATGGTATTTTCACATTCCTGTCACTATCAGTCATGATCATTGCCAATGCTCCAGGAATCTTCAGGAATTAAAGCTTAATCTTTAATTAAAGATTATGTCATTTGATGACACTGCCAAGAACTTGTCCAACCAAAACTGGGCAGCAAAGTTAAATGGCCCTAGATGAAGAAGGGGAATGTTAATTGTTTTGAATAATTACAACTGAGAGGAAGATGATGTCATGTAAAAAAAAAAAGGTGGCATCTCTTATTTTTTTCTGCTCTTATTGTTTATAATGGGGTACAGAGGCCCCAGCTAAGATCAAAGTCCCACAGCACTGAACAGTGTACAAGACCCATAAAGAAGCAGTTCCTGCCCTATAGTTCACTATCTAAACCGACAAGAAAGCGAGGGGGAGAAATGTAGTGCAACCTCTATTTTACAGATGAGGAGCTGAGACTGAGAGCCCAAGTAACCCATCTGAGATCATACAGACCATCTGTGGTAGAGTTGGGAACCAAAGCCAGGCCTCCCATGACTAAGTCAAGTGCCCTATCCACAAAGCCATCTTTCCTCTCCTTCACAGGAGCCAGTGAAAAGGTCAACAACTTTGTAAAAGTACACGTCACAGTGACTTTGCTGACCATACACATATTTGTCATAAAGCCAGTTACACCTGCTAGAGCAAAACGAAGCCCAAGAATCCCCAGCCTCATACTCTCTGACCAAATATTAAGATTTTTCCTAGGAGAGAGCCTAATAATGCTTCCTGTCCTGTACTGCCAGAATTGAGGTTGAGTGGGACAACTGCTTTAATTTACTCCAGTCCTGCACAATCTGGTTTCATCCTGGACTCTGAATTCTATTTGAGAAGTGTTGTGACAGAAACATAGTGGATTGGTAACACACAGCCTTTCAAGTCTAAGGCTACATCTCCACTATGAGATCAATTTGAATTTATTAAAATTGACTTTGTAATGCTGCGTTTTATAAATCTGAATTGGAGTATCCTCACCTCCCCACAAAATTGACTTATTGCTGCCACACACTAATCAAACATTGAGTGCTGCAGCAGTGCATTGTGAGAACCAGTCCCACAGTTCCCTCAGCCCTGTAGCATTCTGGGTATTTTTCACTGGTGAAGCATGGGGAAAAAGTGCCCCACAAGTGGCTGTGGGTATCTGATGTCATCTTCCCACATTACGTTGCCCTCTTTCCCCACTCATGGAAAGCAAACAACCAGTTTTCCAGAAGGAAGGAAGGAAGGAAAAGTAGGGCATCAACAAAGATCACCAAATTAACTGAAATCTCGTTTCTACAACTGAGTTGCTTTGTATAACTGTAGCTGTAACTGAATTATCAAAGATTTTACAAAAAGCAGCAGGTGTCTGAATCTTCTCAGCTGGCCCTTCATGATTGCAATGATCAGAATACAAATCAACACATCTTGCATCTACAAACCTGGTTAAAGTTGTCCCCTCTATCCAATAGGGCTACATGTGGCTTATTGTGTCTCTTCTCCCAACTCTATTCCCAACTATTTGTATTTATTTAGTATAGTTACTTCATATTCATGAAAACTACAATTGGGTTCTTAAAAAGAAAGTGTTTGCATCTCCATTCATTGCCCCTTTTTTTTTTTTTTTAAAATTGACTCACCACAGGTGAATGCACCCTTTTAAATACGAAAACAATTCCCATTCCCAGCTATATACATTGTGGCAACTAACTATCACAATTCATTTGACATGGTTTCTAAACAACACAAACATCTTAGCAATGGAGATGGATGCAGAGTTTACTTCGTACAGGATGATAAAAGACAAAAATACCATATCACTTGTGGGTGAACACTTCTGACCATCCAATCAGTTTATATCAGTCCTCACCCTCCAAGGACACCTGCACAATAATTTCAGAAGACAAGCTTGGGAGCTTAAATTCATATCTTTGCTGGATTATAAATCAAGTAGATTTATTGCTTATTATAAGACCCTATAACCCACTAACACCACAGCTGCCTTTGCCCTCTACATCTAGAGCAGGGTTGCTGATTGTGGGTGGATGTATTCAGACAGAGTTAATCATGTGATAATCTTGATTTAAAGATGAATGTTTAATTACTGAAGACTCCAGAGCAATCCTGGAGAGCTGGCAAACGTAGTCTAAAGGGCTATTAACTGATCACTTCACCTTGGTCCCTTGAAATACATTTTAACTAATTATATTAAAATCAATCTGTTCCAAGCTGTATTTAAGTACATTTCCCAGCCCTGAAGAAGAGCGCTGTGTGAGCTCAAAAAGCTGGTCTCTCTGATTCACTGAAGTTTATCTAATAAAAACACACAATCTCACTCACCTTGAATCTTACTAATGGTCAGTCTACTTATGTCATTGAAGTAGGAAGTGAAACAGGAAATTAACTGTACATCCTTCCAGGACTAGCATGTTCATTTCCCAATACTGGAGATGAACCGTGGCGGACAGGTTTTGATTTTCACAAATCCTCAGTATCTAAATTATGGGGCAGGCCCACTGACAGAAGGGAGACAGGGGCAAAGGAGGCACTTGTCTCCAAACCTGGGATTTCAAAGGAGCCAGGAGCTCCTGCCACCACTGCCAAAGCAGCCGCAGTGGGGGCCAGAGCTCTGAGCCTCTTTGAAATGCCATGGAGCACTGTATTGCCACTCCATATGCAGCTCTGATGGAACATGGTGGTGGCGCAGGGGGACAGGTCTGACTACCCTAAATCCTGCCTCTTCTGCCGTTGGCCCTGCCTGAGTGTAGCTCTGTCTCCCACCTCGTCCCCAGCTCACAGGAGCTGTCAGCACTGTTGCTGCAGGGGCTCAGATAAGCTTCAAGGGAAGCTTTTCTGTATGGGTGAAGGAATCCTCCTGCATACTTCTTATCACATGATCAGGGCCCTGGCTTGGCAAAGCAGAACCAGGCCTGCGTCAGACCAAGTTCCATATCATCTCAGCCACCAACCTTGCAGGAAGGGGCAGGATAAGGTTTCAGTTTTGTCTCATCTCTTATCTAATTATTAGGTGATAAATGCCCCAAGCTGTACACAGAAAAGAATAACTGATCAATAGTTTGCCTGATGGGCCGTAAAAGACCTTCTGGGTGTCTGAGTGCTCTGCATCCTTCACCCCTATAGCAACAAGTCACAAAACAAGTGCTCCACCCGGAAGCACACAGCAGGGCCAAACTCAAACCTCTGCAACATCCCTGCATGCATTTCAGTGGGGCAGGGGAAGAGAACAGGAAGGAAACGGAGGAATCAAACCAATTTACATCATTCTGATACCCACTATGAAGGCTAAGATTGTGTCAGATATTTTTAGTAAGAGTCAGACAAACCATGGGCAAAACAGAAAAATTCACACAAGTCATGACTTGACCTTAACATTTACTAAAACTATCCCTACAAAACGGGGATCTGCAGATCCCCACACTGCATCAAGGGGGGCAACTGCAAGGACTATTAGCAGCGTGTAGTATAGGGGTGGGAAATGAGTTTTCATGGGGGGCATGGCAAGATTTTTGGAAGTGGTCAAGGGCCATACTTTTCCATAGAGAGGGTGCAGGGTCTGGGATGAAGGCTGAGTGCAGAAGGGAGCCCAGGGTAGAGGACTGGGGTACAGGATGGGCTGTGGAGTCAGAGAGGGAGTTTGGGTGAAGAAGGGGGTTGTGACCTGCGGCAGGGGACCGAGGTGCAGGGTCTGGGTTCAGGAGAGGATTCTGGCCTCAGGGAGGAGTGTAGGGTCTGAGAGGGAGTTGGGGGTATGGTGCCAGATGCAGGCTCTGGCCCAGAGGCGCTGACCTAAGCAGCTCCTGGCCAGCACCACTCTCAGACAGGTTTCTCTGCATGCCAGCAGCCCCAGATCACCAGCTGTTCCATGTGGCTCTCTGTGCTGAGGGGAAGGGCTCCAAACACTGTCCCTGCCTCCAGCAAAATCTCTCAGCTTCTACTGGCCTGAAACCAGCCAATGGGAGCTGAGAAATTGGTTTGCACTGCCCCCCTCCACCCTCAGCAAAATCTCTCATTTCCCATTGGCTGCTGTCTGGACAATAGGAGCTTAGAGAATTTATTGGGACCAGGGAAGCATGTTAAGCCCTCCCCCTGCAGCAGAGAGAGCTACACAATAGGTGCAGGCCAAATGAAGAGGATTAGTGGACTGGATCCAGTCACAGACTGCATCTTGTCCACCTCTGCTGTAGCAGCTGTGTGTTGCCCATGCCACTTGCAGATGTGGGTGCCCCATGCTGCCTGCAGAACCTGGGAGCTTTTGGGCTCCCTGACACCTGCAGGAGCCAGGAATTCAGATTCTTCCACGGCAGCCTGGAGCTGCTTGCCACCCCTTGCTGCCTGGGAACTGTGGGGGCTTCCCCCCTACCACCCGCAGCAGCCAGGAGCTGCAGGGCTGACAGAGGCAGCAGGGGAACCACAAGACTTCCTGCCCCACAGGGAGCAGGGGTACCCTACAGCTCCTGTTCACTGCAGGCTGACTTAACAGAGTCCACTGGAAGTCACGGATTCCATGATTAAAACTACATCCTTAACACTAGTCAGCAGGCCAGTTCCTTGGCTAGCATGAGTGGTCTAACTAGGGATTAAAAATAATCTAAGCCTCCCCTTCCCATTCCTATTCATGGGTTTAATATCTCAGTATAGTCTAGTCTTCAAAAGGACTAGGATTAAATATGGTCCCGTATTCAGATCAGAGCTATCAGGTGACTACGAATAGATCACAGGATCTCTTTTTGACACTGTCGAGCTATCTAGGAGCCTGGGTTAATTTAGGAACTCAGCTGAAAAGCAGAGGTTGGCCTGGATCTCAGTGTGTCTAACTACAGTAATTGCATATACACATGCACACACAGCCATTTTGTACCAAGAATGGCTACTGTCCTCAGCGCACTGCCTGCTGCTTTCATGGGTAGAAGCATTCATAATCTTTCCCCCATGTTTAAAGGGGAGTCACACACCCTGGATAAGACAAATGCATTTAGAAGATACTAAAATATGCTAGCTGATAGGAAATCACTTCAACTTCCTGCAGTTTCCTTTGTGCTATATTTCAAAGTCACGTGAAAGCCAGTACTTGGTTTTATAGCTTCAAATCCAAATATATCAAGTTAAAAATTATTAAGGGCCTTCTGTTTCTAGGTCTAGATATTTTCTGAAATTAAATAAAGTAGAGGGCTGCTCATACTAAACCCCCCGCCCCATGTTCAAATTTCAGATCCAGGTTCACAGGTTGATCCTATAGCTACAGTGAGACAACCCAGACAGGCAGCATTTTTTGTGGGGTTGGATCCCAATTTTGAATACCAAATTCAAGAGAGTGTTCAGATCCAGGTTTGGAGCTTGGCTTAAGATACAGAGGCAATGATCTGATCTCAAATTTTAGCTATTATTAATTACTTGTACTGTGCTAATGCCCAGAGTTTCCATTGGGCTGGATGCTATGTAAGACCTAAGGTTTAGGCTCTCCTCCCTGATCAGAAACATTGTTTAGCAGGTGCCTTTTAAATAGCAATCCTACACTGATCCTTAATATCTACATTATAATAGCTCCCTGGCCCCATCGAGACCCCAAATAATCATGGCCCTCTTATGCTAGGTGCTATACAGCCAATCAAGGAGGCATTGGTTCATCTGTATCCTTCTAAGCATGCTTTTTGTTATCAAACACACACCCATGGGCACAGCCAAGGATGCTCTCTGAAGGATTTTCAAAATGCAACACCTGATTAATAGCCCACACTGTGAAGAGACGTAAGTGAGACTAAGAACAAGCCCCACAACCCCACAGTACCTTGCTAATGGAGAGCGGTGTCTGAGGAGCCTCATCCTTCAGTGCTGGAGGGCTGTTTCCTTCCATGTCTTTTCCTGTAACAGAGTAATGTAAACAAGAGGCTGAGAATTTCTGTTGGTAAGTCAGGGCTACTCAAAGCAATTACCCTAAAAAGACCACTGCTGACAGAGAGCAGAAGAAATTGTCAGAGGCAAGACACACAGTAGGGCAGCTCCAGAAAGACAGCACTGTTTTAAGTGACATAGTCAATATGCAAATTAACTTCTGAAAACACATTATTCATTTGCTGTAAGAATTTCAGAAACCAAAAGGCACTATTGTGAAGGTTTGGTCACCTCAGTTGTTACTATATAAAAACTGCTTTGGGGGAAAAAAAAACCCACAAAAAGTTAAGGTTGCAAAGTCAAGCATTCAAAGAGTAAGAAATGTCAGAATTAAGGTTGCCTGTGCATTCACAATATGTCCCCTATTTGTTATGATATGGTCTTTAACTACACAGTCACATACTCTATTTTTTTTGCACTGGCCTTCTGCATCAGTGCACAAAATAACCTCACAGTCAACTAATAAGAAGTTGTTCAATATTTTATTGCATCTTTCTTGCTCAATGCATAGCCCTATATCTCAATGTATTTGATATTGTACACTCTTTTCAACACATATTAATCTTAACTGTGAAATGTTATAGAAAGTGAACTGTATCTAGATGTAATTAAACAATAAAAAAAATTTACAGGTTTTCTGGAATTGAACTACTAAGACCCATGACCAAGAGGTTATTTAATAGAATAAAATTCACAACAGCAGCTAGCATTTATGTAGGATGCCATATTGTCCTACATGTTAAACATAGGATGTCATTAAATATTCAATTCTATTCAGGACAATAAGTCATTATCTACTCAAATTTGACATGTGTAAATTGTAATATGCCCTTACACTAAATGAAAGCTGATAGCTGCTATTGAAAAACTGATTTTATTAAGCTAGATTTTTTGGTATGGCACTATTCTTTCCCACGTGCAAAGTAAATTTGCTTTCAAAATTATTAGTGCTTAGGGATACGCAATGCTTGACATAAGTAAACAATCACTAAACTGTTGGCCAAAACTCAGTGACAACATATTACAATTAGAGGCATTAGTGGAGAAACTTCCAGATGCTACTGCAATACAGAGAAATCTCAGGCTATGTCTACACTATAAGATAAATTCAAATTTAAGGCAGTTAGGTCGATTGTACCAAGTGACTGTCTTCACTGTAAATACCATTAGTTTGATTTAGGGAGCACCAATATTGATATCATAATATTGCTGGGATGAGGTGGGTGTAGCGTCACATTTGAATTTAACAGTTCAAATGAAGTCTAGTGTGGAAACACCATGTCTCTGAATTATATTCATTAGCCTCCAGAGGCTGACTGGCACAGCAGCCCTGGCCAGTTTCCCAGCTCCTGCAACTGGTAAGGAGCTGGGAAACTCACAGCCCTACTGCAGCTGGCTCCCGGCTGCCCACCACTTGCAGGAGTTGTGAAACTGACCAGTGCAGCACCTGGCTCCCTGCTGCTCCTGGCTCCTGTGAGCGAGGCACAGTAGTACTGGTTGGTTTCCCAGCTCCCCCAAGGCAGCAGGGTGAGGCAGGCAGAATGTGGAGTTGTGGGATAGGTTCCCACAATGCACTGCTCCAACAGTTGGCATTTGGCCACTCTAGTGTGGCAGCACTAGCTTGACTTTGCGTGGACTCTGTTGGAAGCGAGGATACTCAAAACTGAATTTATAAAACCCAGAGTTATAAAATGGAATTGATCTGGTAGTGTAGACATAGCCTCAGACACATGAAAAACAGGGGGAATTGCTGGAGCAGCACTACTGAAGTCAATGAGATTTTTGCCACTAACTTCAACAGGACAACAACAATTTCATGCAGCGCATACAGTGCAGTGGACTGGAAGTCAGGACTTGAAGCTTTTTTCTTGGTTTTGCTACAGATTTCCTGGGTGACTTTAGAAAGGTCTCATCACTTCCATGTCTCAGTTTTTATGTGTAAAATGTGTACAGTACTTGCCTGACAGGGTTGTGTGTATACTCTAATGATTAGGAGAGCTCAGCTGCAATGATAATGGAAAATCATAGAAATTGGACAAGCAGTCCTATATATAGTACAAATTCCAGCTTGGGCCAATGAAACAACCGAGATGTACCAAGTATTTGTACACGTGCATCAAGTACAACCTTGGCACATCAGTAAGAAGGTGAACCTTAAAAAAAGGTTTCTAGCAGCTATTTAAGAAGCCACATGCAATAAGAAAAGTAGGCAGGCAAAAGCTGTGGAAGAAATGAAGTTTTCCATTACATTTCCATTATAAAATGGGTAGGGGAACAAAGTTTGACTGGCTGAGCTGCATCCACAAATAATCAATTGTCAGGATCTCACCAGTCAGAATTGTTGCGGTTCTGTGTAGAAGACTACTGATTACAGTCACAGATCAGCAAGTCACAGCTTTGTTTTACTTAATAGTAGAAATGTTTCTCAGTATTCTTTTACAGTTGAAAATCCTCTGAACTCAGAATAACGTGGAGCTGAACGGCTTCAGCTTCCAGCATCATGGTTAGGTGTCCCTGTGATTTTAGGCATGAGTTCTGATGCTCCTCCTGCTGGGCAGTACAGAGGCATTGGTGTAAGGAAGCTAATGAAAAGAAAGAACAATGAAGAGAGATTGAGGGGTATTTAATCTCAATTTTTTTACATAAGGGAAACTGAGACACAGAGACTTAATGACTTACCTCAGGAAACTAGCACCACAGTTAGGAACTCCAGAGATCTCAAAAGCACTAATAAAATTCCTTAGCCACAAATTCATCCTCTCTCTTAACCATCCTCTTTTCCCTTCAGAAAAAAGAGGGGCCAGAAAAGCCACATAATTTTCTGATTGACCCAGGTGCCTCAGTGCTTAGCTTGCAATGTGCACCACTCCCTTGTCATATGCCTTAGAGTTCAATAGCCTCTCCTGGAGCATATCACACCATCATCATACCACACCAAATTCAAGCATAGGCATCATATGAGGCTGAAGTTGGTTCCTTATTCCCAATTGCTTAGTTGTGATACTAAAGGTTGAATCTCTCTAGTCCAGCACTCTTGAGACCTGACCTGTGCTGAACAAGAGAATTTGCTGGACCACAGGAGGTCAATATTGTCTAGCAGCATTACCAACATTTCCACTGCTTACCAAACTCTTAAGACATTTGGGGTAAATTACAGTTAAACAATATCGTAGAACACGGAGGGCCAGAACTGGTGGCTGTAAACAAACTTTATAGGACCATGGGAAACGTGGTAACACCCATGATAAGTGGTCATCTGGTTAACTAAAATCATGGCGGATTATGGATGTTGCCAGACTAGAGAGGTTAACCCATAGCTCCCTTTTTGTAGTCCCCAGTTCCTTATTCAAAGGCAACATCATGCCTGTGCACTTGTCTGCAAAAGAGCATGCTCCACACAGCATGCACTCATACATACACTGCATGCAAGGTCACGTTGGACAGAAGACATTTTGTTCATACAACGGGAGGCCAGATGGAGCTATCCTGGGGGCAAAGCTGGTGCCGGTGTATGCAGTGCTTGCCTTGCATATGACGACTGCACATCACTGTACAAAGGCCAGAGCTGCTCTAAAATATAGCACTGTGAGATTAAGCTGTTAGAATGATTAAATTAATGATTGCAATAAAAAATTAAGGTACTATTTAATTAATATATAATAAATTAATTAATCACATAAGGAGCTGGGCTATGACTGGCTGTACATGACAAATTAAGTCTCAGGTCACCTCAAGTGATACGTCTCTGCAACCCTCAGACTGTTCTGAAGGAGCGAGGGCATGAGACTGGCTGACCTAGGGTAGTGTTATGATACAAGGACATACAAATTTACCCTAACTGTAAACTCAGTTATAGGAGTATGAAAGTTCACCATACAGTAACATTTGTTTCTGCTGGTTAAATGTAACAAAGCCCAGTTGCTTCTGAAAATGAGTGTTCTAAACAGGTAGAAGAGAACCAGACAGAGAGCCTATATGTGGCCAAACAAAAAAGGTCATGTTGATACAATTCAAGGATTATGTTGAAATCATGCTTGGTAAAAGCCGATGATGCAGAACCTCAAATTAACAAACCAAAATTGGCAACTTGGGTATTAGGCCTAACTGGAGGACAAAATATTGAGGAGATGGGCTATTCCTGCCACCATTCCCTCTGTGGGTTCTTTAAGAAAAGTTTTTGGGAAGAAAATAGTGAATAAGTCACATCTGGTAGGACAAGATTTAGCCTTGCAGCTGCCACTGTCACCATTTCCTGGGATCCTGAGCCTCCATCATCCTGATCCTGAGACATATCCTGACCACACTGGGCCAGAGAGACAGCCAAATAACACTGCCACCACTACCGGCTCCAGCTGAATCTCAAACGCTCCGAGATTACACATTTCACAGAACTGGAAGGGAATTCCAAAGGTCGAGTCCAGTCCCCTGCCCTCTTGGCAGGACCAAGCATCATCCCTTTTATTTAAAATCTATTTGCCCCAGATCCCTAAATGGCCACCTCAGGGATTGAACTCCCAACCCAGGATTTAGCAGGCCAATGCTTGAACCACTGATTGGACTTCAGGAGCAGCAAAAACTCCAGATAGGCTCGCCAACATCATATTAAAAAACAAGGGATGGTTTTCTTAGTTCCCTGCTCTACCCACTCCTCCGCCCAACAGTATTTATTATTACTGATAAGCAGTATTCACCTGCATTTACCAGGGCTATTTCTTGCTGCTTTTTTTGCAAATCCAACCCATTTCATCTTATTTCTCTTTTCCCCAAAAGGACAGTTACCACCATCTTTGATACAGTGACTCTCAATCTGGGGTATGCAAACTGCCAGGTACACAGAGGTCTTCCAGGAAGACATCAACTCATATACACATTTGTCTAGTTTTACTATAGGCTACATTAAAAAAAAAACAAAAACAAAAAAACAGCAAAGTCAGTATAAACTAAGATTTTATGCAGACAATGATCTGTTTACACTGCACTATAGAATCATAGAACACTAGAACTGGAAGGGCCACCAAGAGGTCATTGAGTCCAGTCTCCTGCCCTCATGGCAGGATGAAGCACCGTCTAGGCCAGTGGCATCCAAAAACAATTGAATGGATTGCCACATGAGTGCCCTCCCCTGAGCCAGGCACTCCGCTCCCACCAGGCAGGCACCTACCCCTTCACCAAACTGCTGGTGACTCACCAGAGCCACTGCTGGAGCCGCTGTACCTCCAGCCCCATTGCCCAAGCCCTGAGCCATGCTGCCCAAGCCTGGAGCTTCATGAGCTGCCCAAGCCATGCCAGCCACCCAGCCCTGAGCCACACTGCACAAATTATCCTGTGGCTAGAGCACGCCACAGGAAGAGTCTCCTCTACTGTTGCTGGCATGCTTCTCCCAGCATGTAGTGGGACGCTTGCATGGAGGGCGCTTCAAGTGTCAATGAGCTGCTTCGCCACATTCTGCTGTCCAGTAAGCCACATGTGGCAGCTGGACAGCATATTGGACACCATGAGTCTAGGTCATAAAAAGCTAAATGGATTTTCTCTTGTTTTCATCTATTCTTCTCTCCTGAAGCCAGTTTAGAGATGAGCCCAAACGACTCCAAAACTGTGAAGAGATTTGGAGCTAGATACAAATGTTTTGTGGTTTTAGCACAGCTACTAGTTGACTTCAGTGGGGGAATGGGTGAGGGAGTGAAAAAAACCCTCTCTCCTCCCACCCTAGATAACTTTGGAGTTGGCTACATTGCACTTAAAAGTCCCTGCCAGTCAAGGGGACTAGAGCCCAGGTCAAGAAATTCAACTCTAACACCATGTGGCTGGGCCGAAGCCACTGATATACGAGTATAATATTTATATTACAATTTATTTATTTTACAAATTATATGAGAAAATGAGAAAGTAAGCAATTTTTCAATAATAGTGCTGAGGGGCTTGGTTCTTTATGGCTGATTTTGTAAGCAGGTAGTTTTTAAGTGAGGTGAAAACTGGGGATGTACAAGACAAAGCATGCTGCTAAAAAGGGTATGGTAGCCTGGAGAAGCTGAGAAACACTGATCTAAGGTGGTCTACACCAGGCAGTTAAATCAATTGCAGATGCACAATTCTAGCTAAAGCAACGGCTTAGCTAGAATTGACTTGTCTGCAATCGACTAAACTGGCTGTCCTCACTAAGAAAGGTTGATAGGAGAGCTTCTCCTGTTGACCTCCCTTCCTGAGGAGGACAGTGGTTAACTTCCAACCCCTGATAGGTCAATTTTGAGTGTCTCCACCAGGTGAATGAAGTCAAACCTCAGAAGATTAACCCTGAGCAGGTCGATCTTCTAGGTAACGTAGAAGTGGCCTGAGAGACTGTCAAAAGGGCATTTTCTTTCCATTCCCCCTAACTCCCATCACCCAATTCCCCAACATTTCTCTTATTCCCACCTACTTTTCCACTTAGGTCACTCTCATATCAAGCATATGCTTCTGTAGTTTTTCTTTAAAAAAATTATATATATTATTTCAGACCATACAGTAGAGTATGCTGTATTCAGATTATATTTCCCAAATCTAATTAAAAATATGCTTTGACAGAGGCAAATTGGGTTGGTGCTTGGGACAGCACTCAGATTAGATGACCACAAATACCCTGGAGCCCCAGCTATTTTACAAAATAGATGCCCTCTCTCCACAAACATGCAGTGTAATCCCACTAAGGCTACGTCTACGCTTAGGAAAAACTTCGAAATGGCCATGCTAATGGCCAAATCAAAGAATACTAATGAGGTGCTGAAATGAATATTCAGTGCCTCAGCATGCTGCTGGCTGCCGCACTTCGAAAGGCATTCTATGGGAATAAGGGGATTTCGATGTTTGCGAGGTCCTTTTGAAAAGGACCCCTGTGTAGATGAGCCACACGTGAGCAAAATGCAGCAATTTTGAAGTGCCATAGCCAGCAGCATGCTAATGAGGCACTGAATATGCATTTTAGTATCATTAGTATGCTTCGATTTGGCCATTAGGAAAAACTTTGAAATGGCCATGGTAAGTGTAGACACGGCCTAGGTGAATGAGCCTTCTGAAGCATCAAAATTGAGAAGAAACCCTTTTCATCTAACATTTTGAGCCCTCCAAAGGGCTGGAACACTTTCAGGGGTAACACTTGAGCACTAGAGACACTGATGCAATAATTTGAACCTGGGTTTGATTGCTTTTATGCCCCAAACAACATTGTCGGGCTACTTCAAGTTCTACGCCCTGCCAGGCACTGTATTTTGGCAATCTTGTGATCAAATTACCCCAGATTTGAATCACTAAGAGAGCCCCAAGACCCTATGAGATGTGCCAGATTCCTTTAAAGGGGGCATGGTAAATCAGGGAGATGGGAGATTACTAATGAAATGCTGTGATGCATATACAGTATTTCATTAGGCCAATTCTCCCCCGCAAAATCTTCAAAGTGTCAAACTTCAAAGTGCCAACATGCCGTGTAGCCGCGGGCACTTTGAAGTGCCTGCACCACTTTAAAGTACCTTTATTCCCCAAAATTACACCCTGATTACCATGCCCCCTTTGAAGAAGGGGCCAAGTGTAGCAATAGCCTTAGGAGAGTTGAGCTTTGAACTGAAAGCAGGCCTTACCCTTAACAATAACAGAGCAATAGTTGTGCTATAAACAGATCCATAATTTAGAAGCCCTCCTGGATTTCTTGCTGACACTAAGTTCTCACTCAGCAGCAGCTACAAGTCATACAAATCCAGCCCACTGCCCAGCACAGAATAAACCCTAAATAAATCAACCCAGCCAGGACTTAAACACTTCTAGGGATGGAGATTCCACCACCTCTCCAGGTAACACATTCCAGAGCTTCACCACCCTCCTGGTGAAATAGTTTTTCCTAATATCCAAACTATACCTCCCCCTGTAACTTCAGGCCATTGCTCCTTGCTTTGCCATCCGTCTCTACTGTGAACAGCTTCTCTCTGTCCTTTTTAGAGCCTCCCCTTCAGGAAGTTGAAGGCTGCTATCAAATTGTCCTTCAGTCTTCTCTTCTGCAAACTAAATGAACCCAGATGCCTCAGCCTCTCTTCGTAGATCATGTGCTCCAGCCCCCTAATAATTTTCTTTGCCCTCCACTGGGCCCACTCCAATGCATCCATATTCTTTCTATACTGGGGGCCCCAGAACTGGATACAATACACCAGATGTGACCTCACCAGTGCTGAATAGAGAGGAATAATAACTTCTCTAGACTTGCTAGAAATGCTCCTCCTAATGCATCCTAATATACCATGAGCCTCCTCAGCTACAAGGGCACACTGCTGACTCATCCAGCCTCTCAGCCACTGAAATTCCCAGGCCCTTTTCTTCTCCATCCCATTCTCATGGGCAATGACCCAGCTTCAGTTATTCACATCTTTGCCATCTCTCAGATGGCCTTACAGCCAGATGATAACTTTGGCCATGAAACCTTCAGCATTTAGTAACCTCCAGCTAGTACAGAATACTGTAGGGCATCTCCTGAACAACATAGGCTACTGCGAACACATCTATCATCTGTTCTCTGCAGTAACTTCCCATATAATTTCTCAGGAATTTAAAAGGTCTTGTTCCTTTTCTTCTAGGTGCTTGATGGCCAGGGTTCAGGCTATCTAGAAGGTGTCTTAAAATCTGGAATGAAAACCATGGTCAACAGCTCAGCTCCCCAGGCAAAAAGTAACAGTCCACAATACAAGTAAAGCTTGTGCAGGCAGTAGGCAGAACTTTCTGGGGGTTGGTCCTAGACTGGAAAGAGCTCCACTAGAACTCAGGACAATCACAAATTTCACTATCTTCCATGACAAGGGCATGGCTTGTTTCTGTGACCTTCTTTAAGACACACACAGCAAGATATATATTTAAATAATTAACAAACCTAAAACCATGCAAAAGCAAGATTTCCTGCTCCAATCACTTCTATGCCTGGAGAGGACAAAAGCACAAATACCAGGAGACATATGTGCCATTGTGTTCCTTAATAACTGCTGCAAGATGCTGAAACATGGCAACAATGAATGTGCTACGACAGTCTCTCCGAGTGCTGCATGACACCGATTAAAAAGCAAATGCTGTACAGTATCAATAAAGCAAATGTTGAAGGGATTAAAAACTGGCTGACCAGTATCAAAAATAGCTTGAGTTGTTTATTAGATAATCCAATAAGAATTTAGCAATTTATCACAGTTGCCTAAATTTGACAAAATTTCATCTTGCATTGCCATAGTTTACTCTGAAGTAATTCTCACCTTCAGGTAAGGAACTGGGACCACAACTCAAGAGTAAGCTGGGAATAAGAAACTCTTCAGTCTCATGGCAGCACAGTGCCATTGGAACCAATCCCCAACTCAGGCCCATTGAGGGGGGTGAGGGAAAGGGGCAATCACTCCAGGGCCTGGCAATACAACAGGACCCAGAGCTTCCGGGTGCTATTCCCCTACTGCAGCAGTGCCAGCAGCTGGAGGCCCAGGTCCTTTAAATTGCTGCCAGTGTGCCATGTGTAGGGCTGGGGTGAGGGGGTAGACACTGTGGTCTAGGCAGCACTGAAGATCGCCTAGCCCCAGCTCCACCCCTTCAAGGGGCACAGAACTGGCCCCCTTCCCTACTGCCCCAACCCAAATGAAATCACCAAATCCTGTCTCTCCTGGCTTCACAGATGCTATTGTGGACTTGAGCTGGGCTGAGCCCCTGCCACACAGAGATTAGCAGGGACTCTGTGCTCAGTCTACCTTTGTGTGGAGAGCTGTCTGCGAAGTTGCCGTATACCATTACCCCTGCAGACAGGGTGCTCCAAAACATCACACCATCAGACAGCTCACACCAGGAAAACCCACAAGTTGGCAGCCCGTTGCAGCACAGTTCCCAGCCCAACTGTGGTTGACTATTTCGGGAGAGGCGGGAGAACACACAGGGCTCTACCACAAAAACAGGCTCTAACCTATCACTGACCCTCTGCCCAGGGTACCTTTACTGGCACTTTCCTCCTCACATCCCTATAGGCCTCCCAGACTAGGTAGAAGTTAGAATGCACTCACACATCTCTACACTTAGCTCATTAGTTCTTTTCCATGCAGCAGCTCTTTTGCACAGGAAGGCAACATATGGTCCACGAGTCCAATTAAAGTTAATAGGAGTCATAAGACTCTACTGCTCTTTGCCCCATGGACATTTAATCTTGTATGAATTTTATATTTTTATAAGTGTCACCATTTCCCCCTGTGTATTATTACTTCAATAATAAGAAGTAATATCCAGCCCACATCTATCTGGTGTGCATACTAGGAAGTTGGAGTGTGGGGAATTTTTTTGCTAGGTCTCTCACACAATTAAAAAGATATTAGATGTATCTGTGAGCCAGGGTTGCCCCACTCTCACAACACTATGCAGACTGGAATTCTCCCACAGCTGAATATATTCCTCTTGGTCAACCTACTAAATAGCTCTTATCAGCATTGTAACAAATGCCTCTATGGGTCAGCATCTAAGTTATATTGTGCTCTTATGCTCTTTCATGAACTGCACAGGACTTCACACAGAAAGATGTCAGTTTCTCAAGTAACTTTGACAAACTATCTCAAGCAGACTGCTTGTAAAGCTACAGGTAGACGGAAAGTGCTTGTTTAGCTGGCAAGCTGAAAAGATCTGTAGAACTTTCCAAGCATCAACAACTGAAAGTGAAAAAAAGCAGCTGACTCTAAAAGATAAAACCTCCTCCACAACAGAGCACATTCTCACCTCAGAAAAAGAAAAAACAAGCAGATACATAAGAGAAGCCAAATACTCACCAGCTTAATAAAAAGAAGAGCAGCTCGTTCCCCCCGCCAAAAACACAAAATGACTATATTAAAATTACAGCTCATTTCCTCTCAGATTTAAAGGAACAGCTACTAAGACAGACAGCATGCTGGGAAAGGCTCCTATGAAAGGGTAAAGGAAAAGCTTTAAGCTTGATAATAGCACTAATTCCTGAAGGAAGGTTAATTGCTTTCATGGCAAGAGCAGGGAAGTCACACTTTTCTGAGTGCTAAATACATCCCAGAAAAAGCCTGTGATAATATACAATATGCTATGCATTTGGGTTATTGAGACTTTGTTCTGCTGTCTAACTGTAATAAATATCCTGATATTTTCCAGATAACTTTTTTTTTTAAATTTGAGGCTTACAATTATGTCTTGACATATAGATTCAGTTTATTTCTCCCTTAGCAAGTAACTGATAATCTAACAAGCATGACTGATAACTACTGGGGTTACTTTCTTTTAACATGAAGTTAAATAAGTGGGGGATAAGGAGTGCACTGACAACTTTAACACAATACAATTACTGCCTTGTAATCTTTCAGATATAGCATGTGATTACACAGAAAAGTCCAGGCTATAATAATTAACAAGCAGAGGTGAAAGTAACTTAAATTTCTTATGGGTACTATTATATCACAGTCCTGAGGTAAGTGGGGGTGTGCCTCAAGGCAGGGGATTGAAAAACAACAGTACCTGTAAGAAATTAAGTATGGGGTGGAGTGTGATGGGCTCAGGGCAGAGGATGGATACTTGGAAGGGTTCAGGAGTCAGGGTGTGGGCTTGGGGGTGTGTCTCAGGGCATGATGTTGTGGGGTGAATGTAGGAGTTGGGGTTGGTGAGTGTGGGGGGCTCAAGACAAGTGGCAGGGATATGTGTGGAGGGGGCAAGAACTGAAGACCCCCAAGTTTCATACCAGAATGCTGCTTGTTGTTCCCCTTTGTCAGCATCAGGGAGCAAGAAGAAAGCACTGAGAATGTGTCACTTGTTCCTCTGTCCCCTCCCCACACCAGCCAGGAGAAGGAGGAATGCAGGCAAGCAGCATCCTGGTACAAATGAGGAGGGCTTTAGCTCTCTGGGTGTGAGAGGCAGTCCCCAATGGGTGGGTGGCCACACCCCGACTCACCCCTTTAACCTCTCTGGCTGCTGTCTCCTACAGCACAGCCCCCAGAGCTCCATCTTGCCAGAGCAGTGCATTAGCTCGCTTTCTTTGCTGCAAACAAAACAGTAGAGGGTAGACCAAAACCTGCACTGACTCCCATCTAGAGTGATCACAGTGAGTTAAATTGCATGTATAGCATATGCCAAGCTGAAATTTAGCTCTGTGTGCACGAACCTTGGGCCAGATTTACAAATGTATTTAGATACCAAAAGATGCACACAGGCACTTGAGAGTCACAAAACTGCCTGAAGAGGTCAGGTGTTTAATTACCATTACAAGTCAATAGATGTTAAGCACCTAACTTCTCAGATATCTAGGGAATTCTTAAAGTCCTACTATCTGCATCCTTGGGCTTCTTATATAAGTTTTTGAGGAGTCCTCATCCTTATTCACATATAGGAACAAATCATTTGTCTCCAAGGAAGAGTCATTTAAGCTGTAGAAAGTTCATTCTGTAGGTAATTCTGTCTCCCCAGTAGCTAGTAGCAATGCCTGTACTAATCCTCTTGTTCCATTTCAATCTATCATTCAAATCTATCATTCAAAGTGCTCAGTAATGGGGTGGGGGGAACCTTGTGCTTTTTTTAGGGATGGTTTGATATCTGCATCTTATTGAAAGTCTGAAAAAAATGTTTAAGGGCTATAAAAAAATCTCTAAACCAAGTCTTTTTTTCTCTGATTCTGCAAGTGGAATTCTTAGTGGTTTGGAGTAGAAGTTCTCTTAGCCTGTAAGAGTGGGTGGGTATGACTCTAACAGAAAGATCTGTTCACCCAAGTGTTTGTCAGGTGTTTCTGTTTAAATAGGTGTTCACAAATCTGAAGGAAAAAACCCTCAAGTTTTTCAAGAGCCAGACGGAAAAAAACCTCTCAATTACTAACCTTTCATTGTTGCTTGTGATATCATTATCCCCCTAGCTCTCCAGTACTCTCCAAAATTTTCTGTCAAAGAGAGAACTGTTTTTTTTTTTAAATATGACCTATTTTCAAGCCTTTTTTATACATCACAAAGAATTTAGAAAGGGCACAAATACAATTTCCCTCTCCTTTCACCTTAAAGGGGACTTGGAATGCATTCACTTGAAAGGTGCAAGACTTGTTAAAGGTTAAAAGTGCTTCTCCCCCTGGCAAATTCTGTGGTCTTCCAACCACATCCTACTTCCTTCTAAAATTGGTTTCTCTTCTTTATTTCTTTATGGGGAAAAACATAAACAAGGGAAACTAATGAAACTAACCTCTCCAGTTTGTGCAGCTTCTATAAATGGGAGAAATATGTCTTCCTCTTTATTCTTTCAGTTATAGTAATCAAAGGGGTTATATGTAACACAAGCTAAAAAGACAGAAAAGCAGTCTCAGTTGATCTCCTACTTTAAAAATAAACAGTACTTGCTGCCTCACTTCAGAGAAGCTTCCTAATGTGGTTTGAGGAGGGTGTAAAGTCCATTGTCAACTTTTTCCTACAGTATTTATTTACATGCTCTAATTCCATTTGGGGCTATTGAAGTGAGTTTCCACAGCTGTGACAGAAAGCAACCATGTCAGACTTGTGTGAAAATAAAAGAACTGTAACAGTTACTGACAGGTGGACTTGAACCTGGGCCCTCATTAGTTCCTGAGCCTCTACAGCTTGAGCTAAAAACCCAACTGGCCTTCAGCTAAGGCCACAGAAGACATTCATTCTTTGAGTGAGTGCTCTAGGTGCCACAACCTGGAACAGTGAGCCACACCCCATAGGTGTGTGGGTTACAGAACATCTGTTGGTGGTTCCATGGCCACTGCAAGCTCCTTCCTAGCCCTTAATAGGACTGTCTGCAGCTTAGGTTAGTTTTTCTCTGAGCTGACAAAATGCTTCTCTGAGCTGACACAAACTTGAGGGGGATGTGAGCAGTGAAAAAGCCTACCCAGCTACAGTTTCACAGGAACAGAGAGAAGAAGACCCAGACTTCTTTACAACAGCAGCATCAGAAGGGGAAGTAAAAGGTGGAGTCCTAGTGAGGGCAGATACCATACTGACCCTTAGAGAAGAGACAAAATAAGATATAGCAAGAAAAAAGGAATAAAGAGGCTGCTACCACATGCCATGGAAGAGAGAATTGGAAATGGGGAGAAACAAATATAAAAGATGAAAGAAGAGACACTGTTCTTTCCAGGAAGTAAAGAACAAACCTAAGAAGTGTTGTGGAGGTAGATTGAGCTGGAGGGCATAATAAATGGGATAAAAATCCCAGAAAACAAAACCAAGACTCTAGCACACCCAGAACTCGTAGAATAGTGACATATTTATTTCTGCTTTTTATAAATTGTATCTCTGGTACACACCCTCCTAAACTGAGGAAAGAGGGATAGCTATTTTCATCATTTGTACCACCATTGTAAGACTTGTTATACACATACATTCAAAGGGTATAAGCAAGGCAAATCATTCTCATTCAATGAGCATGAAGCAAAACGAAACCAGAATTCTGACAATCAAAGCCTGTGGTAGGAGAAGACTCAGCCCATACTGGGTTGCGCTTCTGCCACAAACCCTCAACTTTCTTTGATTTATGTAAATCTTAAAGAGCACTCAGCACCACACAGAGAAAGCAAATACCTGACTTTTTGAGACTATTGCTAACTATTTTGCATGTTCCCCATGACAAGCAGCTGATCTACATTTACTCTGCACCAAAAGAAGCTAAAGACAGCAGGATAAGATAAGACGTTTCAATTAGTAAAAGTAGCAGCAGCCCTTAATTATTTTAAAACCAGAACATTATAGCATAATATGTCAATAGTACTACTAACCACTACACACAATGCTAACATATACCATTACCTCTAACCCTAACACTTCTGAAAGGCCATAAAATAATGTAAAAATGAAGACTGAAGGGACTAAACCACAAGAAATATAACCTGAAACAAAATTTTGGAATTCTGAAACATCCTAAAATCCTTAACACATTTTCCAAAACTGATTTTTTTTGTTCAGGAAATTCCAATTTAAGGTAAATTTGGTAACAGTCATTATTGTTCTGAATTGTCTTTAATTTTGTGGTTTAAAATGTTGAAATTTGCCCCAAATCAAAAATTCAGCATTTTGGCCAGCCCAAGGATAGAGCCGCCCTTGTAAGCTCTTTGGTTCCAGATCTGATCTTATTCTCTATTTGTGAAACACAGAGGGCCAGATTTACAAATGTGTCTCTTAGATGCCTGCTGCCCAGTAGAATTCACGGTTCTGAAGTTAGGTGGCTTGGCACTCCATGGAGAGAATTAGGTGCCTAAAAAAGAGAACAGGAAGCTAGCAACCTGAGCAGGAAGAAGCCTATGCAAGCCAGTACACAATACCACAGAGAAGGACAGGGTTAAAGAGAGTGGGGTACCTAACTCTGGACCTCTTGCTACCAGGGATTCTCAGCCATGAGCCTTTTCTAGAGTTAGACGCCTAGACCAGGTTAGCCATTTTAGGTAGCCTATGCAAGAAAAAGGGATATGCCACCCCATCACCTTTCCCATGCTGTTAGAGCCCCATGGGTAGAACAATTACAGTCCTCTGGCTAGAACAGTTACCTGGACATAGGCAGCCTGTTTTCAAATCTCTGGTTTGTCTGATTTGATCCAAGAACTTGAACTGAGGTTGTCTGGTTGCAGGACAGGGCCAGCACGACAAGCTATTCTGGTGTGGGTCTCAATCTCTCCTCTTGTAACTGTTCCATTTAGCATAAACAAATGATGACTGGGCCAAAGTGACAGGCAGGGCAAGACTAACTGTATATCCCAGTGATTTGGGCATTCATTGGTGATATTAGAAAATCAAGTTTGAGCCCCTACTCCAAATCAGGGATTCAAGCTTGGGTATCTCCCAAGCTGTGTACACTAGGCCAGGGGTCTGCAACCTGTGGCTCCGGAGCCACATGCAGCTTCTTTGTAGCTCCTAACACTACCATAGCAAAGTAAAAACAAAACAAAACAGAACAAAACCAAAAATTACTGATTCATTTTGATAAATGGCAAATGTCTAAAGGCTTAAAAATGAGCCACTTATATCTAAATAGCAAACGGTATGTGATCCTATTGGATAAATCCCCTTTAATATGTGCATTGCATTGTGGGATATGACACTGTATCTGTGTTTTGATCAAGCTGCTAAGAAAGTCATGATTCTGAAAAGGAAAAGGAAACTTGTGGCATTCCTGCTGTGAAGGGCAACCCACATTTTAAGAAAGAAAACTGAAATTAAAAGTGAAATAAAACTGGCATAATTAAAGTGGGGAGGTAGGAATGGCTTCAAAAAAACAGGAAAATCAAAGATGAAAAGAGAGAATTCCAAAATTAATAGACCCAATCCTTCACATTCACATCAAATTTGTCTGGGCTCCCTTTCTTTATGTCCCATTTCCAATGAGGAGTTCACCACCAATAAAAATATGTAAAAAGTTTGTGAACGTCCTGCAGTAAACATGTATCACATTACAAATTACTGTGTGCGCACTATTCTTAAAATACGGGTTACAAAATCTATGGTTTGATGTTATTTATTAAGCACTATCTTATATTCACATGCACTGCGGCTGCAGAATTATTGAGGTTTTTACTGAGTTTGGAAAAAAAAAAAAAAGGTTGTTCTTGCTATTTTGGTTGCTGACCCCTACACTAGGCACTCACACACATGCCAGTCAGCCCCCAGCTTGCTTATCTCTGACGTCTTTTGTGTTAGATAGGCATGTCACAAGACAGCAGAAAAATGCCTGGTTTGAGAATCCCACCAGGGCTGAGACATGAGCTCAGGCATAAAACAGCCTGGCAGCATCAGGTTTCAGGCAGCTTTGCATAGGCCTACTGGCAGAAATAGAGATGCCTGTGGAGTTTAGACACGTACTGTGGGAGGCAGTAGCTGAGCAGCGGTTTTGTGAAAGTTAGCAGCACCTAAATGTTGACTTAGGGTCCTAAAAAGGTAGTTACGTATATTCCTCTGTGGATCTAGCTCCAAATACCTTGTGGATGCTCTAGAAATACAAAATGTCACCTTGCTTTTTCACAGGTGCTGACCCTTTTCTTCTGAAATATCAGCATGCCTACAACTCACTGAGGTGCTACTCAACTTGATTATTAAGTACAGAAATGATAACCACAAATTATGACTTTGCAAAAATATGATCTCTCCCTCATCTAAGGTTAAATCACATATTTAGAAACTGGAATCTGAAGCACTGTTTGCAGATTGCAATCAGAGAAACATTTTGACTGAGTATTTATCACACGCAGAAAATACCAAAACAATATCATGACTTTCATTTCCTGTAGAGCAGATGTTTGCTAGGCATTTTAGAGTAAACTTAAAGGAAGTTTTGTAAGCTCTTTAAGCTGGTGTTGTACTCACTACAGCTGAGCATATTGCTTGGGGAAATGTTTGAAATACTTATGCACCATTGGGGAAAGAGATTTTGTCCTTGTAACATTTACCATACACTGCAGGGTCAAGTGACTTAAAAGTAGTAATGACGATCAGCAAAAGGGGCTAGAAATAGGGGGTTCCTCAATTTTAGGTTCCCATGAGATGCCATAAAGGGGTCTGCTTTTTAGGGCAATCCACATTAGGCATCTCAAAATAGAGATATTGCAAATCACTTCCTAAATTTTAGGCCACTCAGTGTTCAACAAGTTCTGAGCCCCACCTCTGCAATGTGAATGCCCGTCACTCCCACTTAAATCAATGGAAGTGGAAGGCTTGCAGCATTTTGCAGGAACCACTCAAGACCTCATAAGAATGACCACAGTGGGGCAGACTAAAAGTACATTTAGCCCAGCATTTTGTCTTCTGACAGTGGCCATGCCAGGTGCCCCAGAGAGAATGAAGAGATAGATAATCATCAAGTGACTCATCCCCTGTCACCCATTCCCAGCTGCTGACAAAGGCTAGGGATACCATCCCTGCCCATCCTGGCTAATAGCCACAGATGGACCTAACTTCCATGAATTTATCTAGCTCTTTTTAAACCCTATTATAGTCTTGGCCTTCAGAATATCCTCTGGCAAAGAGTTCCACAGGCTGACTGTGTATTGTGTGAAGAAGAACTTTTATTTGTTTTAAACCTGCTGCCTATTAAATTTTATTTCGTGATCCCTAGTTCTTGTGTTATGGGAAGGAGTAAATAACTCTTCTTTATTCACGTTCTTCACACCAATCATGATTTTACAGACCTCCAATATATTCCCCCTTACTCACCTTTTTCCATGCAGAAAAGTCCCAGCCTTGGTAATCTCTCCCCATATGGAAGTTGTTCCATACCCTTAACCATTTCTGTTGCACTTTTCTGAACCTTTTCCAATTCCAGTTTAATTTTTTTTAAATTAAAGATGAGGTGACCACGTCTGCACACAGTATATAAGATATGGACATACCATGGACTTATATAGAAGTAGCAAGATATTCTCTAATTCTCTATCCTTTCTTCATGATCCTGACATTGTTTGCTTTTATTGACTGCCACTGCACATGGAGCGGATGTTTGAGTGGAGAGGATCGGGGCCTCCTACGCTGAACGAGTTTGATCTCCTGCTCATGCTTCCACATAAAACTGTTTCCCTTTGTTTCTTGCCGATGCTTTAATAAAATCCCCTTAGACTCAACCAACCTCCCCAGAAAAGTAGTTCATTAGGTTTGGTACTGTTTCTCTCTATGTACTGCGTTGAGATTTGAAATGATTGAAGATTGGCTAAGAGCACCACACAGCACACTCTAAAGCAATGTAGCACACACTGACCTGGGCTGAGGGGGTAGATCTCATTATCAGCCCCGAAGAACAGATTCCGTGTCAGCTTGCGAGGGTCAATTTTCTGAGGGGTGGAAGAAGCAGGACAGAGTGAGAACCTGCGACGAAGAAAATTCTCCTCCTTCATGGCATGAGCAGTAGGGGTTTTCTAAAAGGAAGGGACAGAAATAACAACAGTTACTGCCAGACACACAAAACTGAAGTCTCACACGCAGATAACTCTGCTTCTTCAAAGTGATCTAAGCAGAGTGCCTATTCCATTTTTAGAATGCCAGAAGGCTATGCAAACAAACTACTATGTTAGTAGAAACAGCCAAATTACTGTGCTGCTGACTCTTGGCCATTCACAAACTGTGGGGTACTGGAGTGACACTGCTACAATCTCTGGTTTGTGCATCCACCCAGCATGGCATCCATTTGTTTATGGGGCCTTGAAAATACCTTCTAGGCACTGGTAACTTGCTGGACCTAGCAAAAGCAGGGCACCAGGTGGCTTGGCTATCTTTTTAAAAATAAGGTTCTGGCTTTAGGCTGCAGACACTGAGCTCAGAATCTAAGATATATAAAGGAAAGCCAGCTGCCAGGATCCTGAAAGGAGAGACTAGAGCAGCACATGGAACTAGCACTGAAAAGCTAGTGTCCCTCCTGCCCGATTTCTTCCTACAGCACATTTGAGGAGCTTCACATTTTCCTTCAAATGGCCAACAGATCAGCTTCCAAGTCTTTGCCTCTTGGTAGTGCCACAGAACAGCATTTATCTCCTTCAAAGCCTCCCCGTGTCTCAGTACAAGAACTGGGTAGTGCTGTGCTATTTACCATCGCTCAGCCGAGGCACACATTATACTGACTGGAATTAAAAGGTTTCCTTTTAGCCTTCTGTCAAGCCATCCTTTCTTACCCATCAGAACTGGGTTTTATGACCATCTTCCTGAGTTCTAGGTTTTATTCTCCCCCTGACATGCAATCAGAGACAGGGTTCTCATTAGCAGTAATGGAAGTCAACTTTACCTTGAGGGTTTGCAGAAAGAGCTACATGGTATATTTTCTCTCACAGAATGAATTATGGCACAAGAAAAACAACTGAAGTGGGGGGACCTCACTGGAATTTCAGGACATTGTTTCCTGAAAAAATTGTCTTTGAGTTTGATCCTCTCTTTGAGCCATGAGGAAATAACAGGTCAGCTCCTTGGTGCAGCAGAAGACAAACAGCAGAAACAGCTGCCATGCCAGCATGATCTAAAGAAGCCTAGAGGCTGCTTTAAATTACTCTGTCTGAAATGAAACTGAATGAACCACTGTGCTAGCTGGGGAGCATGAGGGACACGGTGTGCTTTCACCCTGCTCCTGGACAAACCATCTCCCTGCATCCGAAAACCCTCCTCACTTCATCTCTGATAGAAGAAGCCTCAACTGCCCCTTTCAGGCATGACTGAGGCAGGGTGAGGGTAATACCACCTTTAATTTTTCCCAGCATGTGTAGAATTAATGTTATTTGCACCAATATGGCGCTGATGTGTGACGGGCAGGGCTGAGGGGTTTAGAGTGTTGGTGAAGGCTCAAGACAAGGGCAGAGGATTGGGTGTGCGGGATTAATGCTCTGTCTGGGGGTGCTGGCTCTGGAGTGGGACTGCGGGATGAGTAGTTAGTTTGGTGTGCAGGCTTTCCTAGGACTGTGGTGTGGAGACAGGACTCCTCCTGGCTCTCTCTCCCCATGGCAGTACGTGGGCTCAGGGGGCAGAGGCTCCTCTCCCTGGCCACAGCAGGTACAAGACTAGGAGAGAGCATTTCTCTGCAGCTGCAACAGCCCTGGGGCTGGGGAACAGTATCTCTCTCCCTCTTTCGCCAACACAGCAGTAGCTTAGAGGAAATTTAGGTGGCAGGCAAGGATCTAGGCCAACATGAGAAAACATCCTCTTGTGTTTTGCGAGGGCAGTGTCTCAGGCCATTTTGAGTCATATAGGAAGCAAATACACAATAATGGTTTTTGAGTTAAAAAGAAATTGCACTGCAAAAAGATAAGTGTGAGTTAGGAACCTATTGGTGCCAACTGGTAAGGGGCACCAAAGGGAGCATATGAAAGTTAGAGATCCGGTCTGACATATGCAACCTAGCTCCCAAAGAGTGTCATGAGAGGTGTCAAATAAAAAGCTGGTGTCACATGGGACATCATTGTCATAAAATGGATGCACGGATGAAGGCGTTATGTATATACAGTGACACTTCCGTTCTTAAGGTTTTTGTGTAGAGCAGGGTGGGGGAACCTGAGGCCTATAGTCCAGATCCAGCCCCTGAGGCTCTGGGCTCCTTTTCCCAGCATCTGCCCTGCAGTGGGTGGGGTTATGGAGCCCTGAGCCTCATGGACCAGAGTCAGATGAATGGGCCAGATCTGGCCCATGGGCTCTGCCTGGTGGGAGCAGGAAGAGGCCCTGCTGATGCTTCTCCTTCTCCCTCTCCCCTGGTTGGGGAAATGGTAGCACATAGCTGCTAGGAGAGGCTTCTCCCACTGCTCTGACTGGCCAGAATTCTGGCCAATCAGAGCAGCAGGGCAGGTGGTAGTATCTGGAAGGGGTGGGAGAAAAGCATCTCCAGAGAGCTTTCTCCATGCTGCCATTTTCCCTGTCAGCACCCATGCATTGCCCAGACCCACCCCCATCACCAGCCCATTCTTGCCCCCAGATAACTCCCACCATCCCTACACTGCTCCTGTACCCTCCTTCCTACTCAGACCCCCACCCTCAGCCTGTTCATGTGCCTTCCCCTCCTCCCAGCCACATCCCATCCCCAGCCTGCTTTTGCAATCTCCCTCCTGCTCTGATCCCTCACCTCCAGCCTGCACCTGAACCCCACTGCTGCTTTCCCCTGCCCACTTATGCACCTTACCTTCTCCCCAGATCCCCCAACCCCAGCCGACTTCTGCACCCTCCCTCCCACACAGATCTCTCACCCTTAGCCTGTTTCTGCAACCTTCCTCCCAGCCAGAAGTCACAGTGGCACGCACATCACAGGTCTGCTCACATCTGTTAGGTAAACAAAGTGAACACTCCAGTATCCCGAAGGTAGCAAATAAACAGACTAAGTTTGCTGCATGCAAAATGGGGTCTCATCCCAGCATTTGTAGAAAACTTTGGGGGAGGTCTGTGCAATGCTTTGAGAATACAATATTCTCAAACAGTGCTAAATATTTTTGTTATTTACCCCTTTGCAAAACAGATGTAGAATTCCAAGAAGTCAGAGTTGCAGCATTTCATTGTGATTACTTTGCACAGGCATCAATGAAGGCAGCAGAGAATCAGTACCAGTGTTTGCTTTTGGGGGACAGCACAACTCAATCAGAGATGGGCCTGCATCATAGGCCGTGTCTACACGTGCCCCAAACTTCGAAATGGCCACGCAAATGGCCATTTCGAAGTTTACTAATGAAGCGCTGAAATGCATATTCAGCGCTTCATTAGCATGCGGGCGGCAGCGGCGCTTCGAAATTGACGCGGCTCCTTTTCGAAAGGACCCCGCCTACTTCGAAGTCTCCTTATTCCCATCAGCTCATGGGAATAAGGGGACTTCGAAGTAGGTGGGGTCCTTTCGAAAAGGAGCCCCGTGTGGATGCGCCGTGCGGCGGCAAGCCGCATCAATTTCGAAGCGCCGCTGCCGCCCGCATGCTAATGAAGCGCTGAATATGCATTTCAGCGCTTCATTAGTAAACTTCGAAATGGCCATTTGCGTGGCCATTTCGAAGTTTGGGGCACGTGTAGACGTAGAGATAAAGTCCAGATCCAACTGCTCCAACTGTTTCAGGGTGCTGAGCCAGTGTTTCAGTTTGGGGCCAATTCGGATGGGGGGAATAATTGTACAGAGGCTGACAGATTCAACTGTTGTGTAAATTTCTACATCATGGCTATGGAGCAATGGGGGAGTAACATTAAAATCAAAGTTAATAAAAAGAAGATAAAAATGTGTCTATTCAGTTCTCATGGAAAAAAATCTTTGAAAATACTGGCTTAAATCATTCTTTTTAGAATGCTCACAGCGAGTTATTTTCTGTATCTGTTCCCAGAAAGCCTGCTTGAAGTTTCCACCTTTGAAGTGGAAGTACTTTTAAGACGCCATAAGCAAAAGCAGACCCTGGGGATTTTCTCCCCAAATAGTATGACCCAGACAGGCCAAATTTTGCTACAAGAAACCATTCAGAAATATTACGTACACCCCATGGAAGGAGGGCTAGGGAATAAATTATAAGCTTCAACTCTATTTTCCATCCATCTCTTTATCACTAGTCCCAATTTTCACTACAGAGTTTCTCTTTGATTTCTTTAAATAAAAAGCTGAGACCATGTTAGCAATAACACAAGAGATTTGGTTCTAGAGTTTTGGGTTTGCTCCCACTGATATCAATGGTGGAACTCCTACAGATTCTAATCGGAATAGATTCATGTATTTGTGTTGGCCAGGCAGAATACATTTATTTCCAAAGTACAGGTCTACTGTATCCACATATTTATAACAATGGGGCACATGGTTTATTCACAACCTTGTTCTTCATTTATTACATCACATCTTTTAGCCACAGAAAACCAGTCATTATTATGAAATTCCTTTCTTTCTTCATATCCATGCTTACTGAGGCGGGCACTTGTTTGCAGCAAGGAATCTTGATGTTCCTGTCAGAAGAGAAAAGTCACTGGCTGATAGTGAACTACCAGGCTTTTCCAGGTACACAATTTGTACAGGCTGTAACCTTATTTATCACGTGATAACTTTGCAACAGCAAGACACATCCTTGTGACCATTCCTGTTATTCCCTCTAATAGGGCCTCATCACACAGTGCATCTCCATTGCCTACAATTGTTTAAAATGCAGCAGCACATTTGTCCACTGGTTTGAACATGTGTGATTGTGTTCACACACCCTGAATCTCCCCACTGGCCTCCTTTGAAGTGATGGAGTAGCTTCACATTGCCACTGTTGGTTTACAAAGCACTTCCGTGTGTAGTCCCTGGCTATATTTGAGATGTGTCTATTCAGTTAACTCATGGAAAAAAAATCTTTAAAAATAATGCTGGCTTAAATCATTCTTTTTAGAATGCTCACAGTGAGTTATTTTCTGTCTCTGTTCCCAGAAAGCCTGCTTGAAGTTTCCACTTTTGAAGTGGAAGGGCTTTTAAAATGCCATAAGCAAAAGCAGACCCTTGGGGATTTTCTCCCCAAATAGTATGGCCCAGACAGGCCAAATTTTACTACAAGAAAGCATTCAGAAATATTATGTACACCCAATGGAAAGAGGGCTAGGGAATAAATTATAAGCTTCAACTCTATTTTCCATTCATCATTGAGCCTCATCTGGATAAGCATTTGTGCTCATACACCATCCATCTTTTAGTGACCCCATCATTGCAGCTTACATTTGACAGGTGACAGGCGTTATTCCCCCTATTTTTTTCCCATCCAGGTGCAGAATAAATTTTATGTGCACCAAGGTGTGTGCAAATGTGCACCACCAACAGAAACACATGCAGTCAGCTGTGGTTTAGCTCATAGAGCTGGAAGAAACCTTCAGAGGTCATTGAGTCCAGTCCCCTGCATTTACAACAGGACCTAGCACCAGCCCTGATAGATTCATTTTTTTTAAATCTATTTGCTCCAGATCTTTAAATAGCCCCCCACAAGGATTGGACTCACAACCCAGGGTTGAGTGGGCTAATGCTCAAACCACTGAGCTATCCCTCTCCCCAGTCAGCTGGGTGGAACCTGAATCTCCCCTGGGCAGCCACTGGTGTGCTCACCTTACAGGAAATACGAATGAAAGGGTCTTTACTAAATTGGATCCTATGGTGTAGAAACTTCTCGTCAAAGATTCACTTCTTCCTCATTTTTCGTATAGTATAGAAGACAGGTGTTGACTTGGGTTCTTAAAATATGTCTATATTGCAGTTAAAAACCTGTGGCTGGCCTGTGCCACCTGCAAGAGGCTGACAGATTTGGGCAGGAGGTAGGCTGGGACACCCAGCTGTCAGCACTGCCTGGACCATGCCAGGCTGTGCCCTTCTCCCACCCCAGCCAACCCTCACATCCATCCAAAGCATGCCACATGGGGCTCCAGTAGCAATTGAAAGATTCTGAGAATCCAGTTCCTGCAATAGGGGCAGCAACTAGGAGCTCCTTGTTCTTTTGATTCACCAAGCCCTGAAGCAGTTGTCCCCTTTGCCCCTGTTTGCAGGCCTGGCCACTTGACTCAGGTTTGTGAAGCTTAAGCTACAGGGTTAATGAATTGTAGTACAGACATTCAGGGTTGAGCTGCAGCTCGAGCTCTGAGATCCTCCTACCTTGCAGAGTCCTACATCTCCAACTTTCGCAAGAGTCTGAACATCTACTGAACATCCACACAGCCATCTTGCCCAAGCCCCACAAGCCTGAGTCAGCTCACCTGGGCTATCCACAGGTGTGTAGCCGCAATGTAAACAAAACTCCAGGTTTCATTTCTCAAAAATGTGAGGAGTTTGGTTCCCACAATGCTTCCTCGGTAAAGATCTGAGAGATGCAGACTTAGCCTGCTGGAGGCACAGAATTTTCCTTCATTCCCGAGTCCAGAGCACAATGCAGTAGAATATTACATGAAAAGATTTTTTGTGTGTGTGTGTGTGTGTGTGTGTGTGTGTGAGAGAGAGAGAGAGAGAGAGAGAGAGAACAGATGCTTTATCATTTGATGTAACTCAAGTTCCTTTGAATAGTGGGGATTACATAAAGTACTCATAATTTTTATACCTGTCAATATGGGCTGTCCTGCCAATTTCTGTCGAGTTACCTAATGCTGCTGCGACCTCTGGGTGATACTTAGAGGCAAACATTTAAGAACTGACATATGTGAGAACTACAAGGTATTCAACACATTTAAAATTCAGGCCACTAATTTAGGTGGATTTAGAAGGCTAATTTAGCTTTTTGCTGTTGAAAATCCTGGACAATGTATAAGGCTCTTATCCTAAAGCCATAATTGGAAAGGACAACCGAGGAATAGTCATGTCAGCTGACCTTTGCTGATCCTCTGGCCAAGAACCTTCCACTGATTGGTCCCTACGCCACATTTTCATTTCTTAAAACTGCAGAGGACGCTGCTGCAGACTTATGCCACGCTCAGAATTTCCCCCTATGACATGAGTTCCCAAATTCCAACAGCAGTATTGTCTTGTCCTAATAGATAAAAAGGAATTGATCCTAGAAACAAAAAATAATGGTAACCCTATGTACAAGACATCACATTGATAAATGTGCAAATGGAATAAAGATGCACATAAACACACAAAAAGCAGTCAAGTAGCACTTTAAAGACTAGCAAAATTATTTATTAGGTGAGCTTTCGTGGGACAGACCCACCTCTTCAGACCATAGCCAGACCAGAACAGACTCAATATTTAAGGCACAGAGAACCAAAAAACAGTAATCAAGGAGGACAAATCAGAAAAAAAATGATCAAGGTGAGCAAAATCAAAGAGTGGAGGGGAGGGCGGGGGGGAAAAAGGTCAAGAATTAGATTAAACCAAGTATGCAGACGAGCCCCTATAGTGACTCAGAAAAATTCCCATCCCGGTTCAAACCATGTGTTAATGTGCCGAATTTGAATATAAAAGACAGCTCGGCCGCTTCCCTTTGAATAGCAGTACGAAAATTTCTTTTCGGTAACACGCATACTCTTAAGTCATTAACAGAATGCCCCATTCCATTAAAATGTTGACTAACTCGTTTGTGGATCTGGAGTGTTTTGATGTCTGTTTTGTGCCCATTAACCCTTTGTCTAAGGGAGTTAGAAGTCCGTCCAATATACAAAGCATCTGGGCATTGTTGGCACATATGATGTTAGTAGAGGAGCATGAAAAAGTGCCCGTGATTCTGAGAGTAACCTGTTTAGGTCCAGTGATGGTATTTCCAGAGAAGATATGCGGACAAAGCTGGCAGTGGACAACCTCCCAACTTTATGAGGATCCTCACAAACAGCCACAGTCTATACCTCAGGAATACCAGTCCTGGAACCTTTCCTTGCAACAAAGCCCACTGCCAGCTTTGTCCACATATCTTCTCTGGAAATACCATCACTGGACCTAACCAGGTTACTCACAGAATCACAGGCACTTTCTCATGCTCCTCTACTAACATCATATGTGCCAACAATGCCGAGATGCTTTGTATATTGGACGGACTTCTAACTCCCTTAGACAAAGAGTTAATGGGCACAAGACAGACATCAAAACACTCCAGATCCACAAACCAGTTAGTCAACATTTTAATGGAATGGGGCATTCTGTTAATGAATTCAGAGTATGGATGTTATTGAAAAAAAATTTTCGCACCGCTATTCAAAGAGAAGCGGCCGAGCTGTCTTTTATATTCAAATTCGGCACATTAACACGTGGTTTGAACCGGGATGGGAATTTTCTGAGTCACTGCAGGGGCTCATCTGCATACTTGGCTTAATCTAATTCTTGACCTTCCCCCCCAGACTCTCTGATTTGCTCAACTTGATCATTTTTTTCTGATTTGTCCTCCTTGATTACTGTTTTTGGTTCTCTGTGCCTTAAATATTGAGTCTGTTCTGGTCTGGCTATGGTCTGAAGAGTGGGTCTGTCCCACGAAAGCTCACCTAATAAATTATTTTGCTAGTCTTTAAAGTGCTACTTGACTGCTTTTTGTTTTGATAGTATATAGACTAGCATGGCTCCCTCTCTGTTACTATAAACACACAGTGCTTTAGTAAGGCTAATTTCACAAAGCTGGAAACGACTATGAGCCAAATTAGCTATGAAGAAGAATTTATTAAGAAAATGTGAATGATAATTGGGAATCATTTAAGAACACCTGACTAGTTGCCCAAAAATCGCAATCTCAAAAACTGAAGAAGAAGGTTGTCTTGGTATAAAGAACTGACCTAGAGGGGAAGCAGAAGAAACAAATGGAAAAAAGGGGTAATTGACAGTAATTAATATAAAGCAAAAGTTAGTAATTGTAGAAAACTGATAAGGAAAGCAAAGGGAAGGACAACAAAAATGAGTCCTTAAAATATATTAGTAACAAAAAAATCCTGTCAATGGCATTGTCCGTTACTAGTTTGAAATGGCAGAATTATCAATTAAAATACAAAAAAAGGAAGAGGTGTTCAGTAAATATTTCTGTTCTGGATCTGGGAAAAACATATGATACAGTCTCATCAGATGGTGATGTCAACACTTTTCATTTTGCTAATAACTCTGGAGGATAATAAACAGATGTTACTAACATCAGAACTTTTAAAATCAACAGGTCCAGGTAATTTGAACACAAGAACTTTAAAGAGCTGACTGTGGAGCTTGCTGGATTGTTAATGCTGATTTTCAGTAAGTCTTTCAGCATTGAGAAAGTCCCAGGAGACTGGAAAAAACTAATGTGCCAATTTTTTAAAACGGTAAATGGAATAACCCAAGTAATTACAGGTTTGTGAGACTGACATAGCTCTTGAGCACGATGGTGAGTTCTAGGGGAATTCTGCAATTGTTGCATTTGGAGCCAGGATAAAATTGCAGAATTCCCCAAGGAATGGATAATGGAGCTACTGATATGGGACTCTATTAATAATTAAAGAGGAGTAATGTAATTAATATAAATGAGCATGGGCTTATGAAAAATAGATTCTGTAAATCTAACAATGTTTTTATGAGGTTAAAAGTTTGGTTGATAAAGGTAATACTATTGACAAAGTATACTTGGATTTGTAAAGCACTTGACTTGGTACCACACATCATTTGATTAAAAAACTAGAATATAAAATTAACATACGATATATCAAAAAGTAGCTAACTGATAGGTTTTGAAATGTAATTTTAAAACAGAAAACCATCATCAAGCACAAGTGTTTCCAATGGGGATCAGTTCTTGACCTTCTGCTAATTCCCATTTTTTCAATCAGTTACCTATAAGAAAACATACAATCACTGGTAAAGTTCACAAATGACACCAAAAATTGGGGGAGTAGTAAATAATGAAGCAGACAGGTCACTGATATACAGTGATTTGTTAGACTGTGGAGCTCAATATAAATGTGTACATCTAGGAAAAAAGAATATGGGCCATACATACAGGGATGTGGACTCCATTAGCAGTGACTCTGAAAAAGATTTGTTCGTCAGAGTGGATAATCAGCAGAACATTAACTCCCAATTGGTTTGTCTATACATGCCCCCAACTTTGAAGGGGGCATGGTAATCAGTGTCAAATTTTGGGGAGTAAAGGCACTTTGAAGTAGCACGGGCACTTTGAAACGCCCATGGCTACATGCATGCTGGCACTTTGAAGTTTGACACTTCGAAGTTGCCGCAGGGGAGAATTAGCCTAACAAAGTGCTGCATATTCACCACAGCACTTCATTAATGATCTCCTATGTCCCCTTCAAAGTTGGGGGCAAGTGTAGACCCAGCCAATGTTAAACTGAAGCCAAAAGAGCTAATGGGATCGTACAATGTGTAAATAAGACACTCTCAAAGAAAAGCAAAGAGGTTATTTTACCTCTGTATTTGGCACTGGTGTGACCACTGCTAGAATACTGTGTCTAGTTCCAGTGCCCACAATTCAAGAAGGATGTTGATATGTTGAAAAAAGTTCAAAGAAGTGCAACCAGAATAGTTAAAGGAGCAATAAATGCATTAAAGTGATAGTCTTAAGGAGTTTAATCTATTTAGCTTAACGAAAGGAAGGTTAAGGATGACTTGATTACATTCTATATCTTCATAGGAATGGATATGTAATAATAGGTTCTGCAATTTGGCAGAGAAAGGTAGAACATGAGACAATGGCTGGAAATTGAAGCTGGAAAGATGATGTAAACTTTTGACAGTGAGGGTCAAAACCAGTAGGACAATTCACTCAGTGTCATGGTAGATTTTGTCCCTGGCAATTTCCAAACTAAAATTAGATGTTTTTCTAGGAATTGTTTTGGGAAAGTTCCGTTACAGGGAAATGCCACACTAGATGATCACAGTAGTCACTTCTGGCCTTAGAAGCGATGACTCTCCAGCTTTCCATCATATTCTTGAGCAGAAATACAAGAACATTGACAGCACTGACACAGAATAGTTTTCATGGTTGCCCATTAGGTCAACATAAAATGTAAGGGGAGCTATCAACCTACCTAATAGCATCCAGGACTTAAAGAGGAAACACCCAAGCAATGAAAATTGTGGATATGACAAGACCTGGTGCATCTGGTGAAGTCTTTGGTCCATAAATGGGTTCATGAGTAAGTACAAACCAATGAAGATAGAAAAAAGTAATACTGTATAGGCTGTTCAGAGGTGCTGAGTATCCACAGCTTCCCTTGAAATGAACGAGAGCTGTCAAGGCTCAGCACCTCTGCAAAGCAGTTCCATTTGGGATGGTCATGAGGTCTGCTAAATTTCTCATAGATAAATAATAGCACACACGTGCAGTAAAGCCCTCCATAATGCTTGTGGTGCCTTCTGCACCCACGGAGGAGGACTGCAGAAGATTTCAGCTTTTAGTATCAAGCTAGGCAACTGTGTCTTCACACTTTTTGGCTGCTGAAATGTAATTACCAAGTAGCTAGACTTTGCATGAACATTATGCTGTCCTTATTTTGTGCTAACTGGTGGGTGGATTGGTTTGCTTACTGTAACTTACAAGGTTTAAAATAGATTGGAAATATGCACATCTCTATAAACAGTTAATTAAAGGTCTGGCAAACCCTTTCCTGAGTGTGTTAGTGAAACAGGAATATTTAATTTTATTTTAAGTTTATTTCAAGCAATGTTCTCTTTTTCTGGTCATTAAATTTTCTCCGATATTACATTAAACTATATTTTGTATTCACAGTAGAAACTCAATCTTTAGAATCTGCTTTGAAAAGGAAGATGAAATGTAATTCAATGAACTCTAGAAGGCTAAATTTCTATGGTCAGAAAAGTGGAACAGCTGGTTAGCTTATGCATGTCTGCTATTATAGACTCAACAGAGCAAAGATTCATATGTCATAAAATAGGGGACTATATCCCTGTTTGGTGCAAATCTTTGTAGCTGTTATGACTTTAATGGAGCTTTGCCAATTTTCATCAGGTCTTGCAGTGCGATGGATGTTAACTATCCCAGAATTCCCCTTCAGGGTGTTACTCCTAAAATACATGTCTAGCTACAGTAAAGAAAGTTAGAGAAATGCCCAGCTGCTTCAAGCCCATTAAAAAGGAAGGTGCAGTACAGTGAATTCTGTCTTCCCAGGCAAATTCTCCTGAATTAATTCACAACTCCTTTGGGTAGGAATATAACAAAATACACAATAGCAGGAAAAAAAATCCAGCATATTGCAGTTAACATATAGCCTTTTGCAATCCTGTTCTGTACTTTGGAGACCTGAACAAATAAAGTTCTGCAAGTTTCAACAGAGGCAGCAGCAGGTTGGGTACGAGTCAGAACACGCCAGCTGGCCATCTAACCTTGCATACAGTATGAGATGCATACCAAGGAGATGAAGCTGGTTTGATTTTTTTATGCTTGGGATCCAAACTTGCATGTATGTGAGATTAGTCTGTTTGCTGCCACATACCAACACAGTGAATTGTACACGTAAAACTGGTTTCTACCAGCTAGGACATGCAAAGTCATTTCAGCTTAGGAAAACATGTATAAATGAAGTAGGAAAGGGGAGCCTTTGAGAATGCACTCTCTCTTTTAACAGCAAAAGACTAGCCTCCTCCCAACTTATCACCATTTAGGAGTGCTTCTCAATACAGACTATACTGTTAGAACGCAGGTAAATTAATTCCAGTAAACCAAACCTTCAGCTTGTGTTAATCAGAAGAGCTCCATTCCATGGCAAGTGACCACACTTGAGGATCTGGCCCATTGTATTTACACTGACATTATTTCCATTCATGTTCTAAGCTTTGCAGACATATGAATTTTAGCAATAACTACAAGCACCCAAAAGGAAAACCACAGTGTAATCATAAGATCATATGATCTACCATTTTCTCTTATAACAGACAGTGTTACAACTAAGATCATAAGAACAGTGACTCATATTTTTAATAGTTGTAAACTATTCCTTATCAGATAATTGGCTAGGGGCCTAAGGCCACTTAAAAACTGTTAATGCGTAGTATGGCTTGACCCTGAAGAACATCTTATGACTGACTCATCTCTGGACTGAATGAATAAACCTTTACTATTAGACGGTACTAAACTGATACCAAAGGAATGTGGGACTTGGACTTCAATAGTGAGACAGCTTTCCCTTTGCTTTGATTTATCATTGTATCAGGAGTACTATTTCTGGATTCAAGCTGGGAAACATATTGCTTTGTAAGCTATAGCTCTCCATGGCTATATCTACACTTGCCCCCTTCTTTGAAGGGGGCACAGTAATCAGTCCGATCGGAGACTACTAATGAAGTGCTGTGATGAACATGCAGTGCTTCATTAGGCTAATTCTCCCCACAGCAACTTTGAAGTGTCAAACTTCTAAGTGCCAGGATGCCGTTTTGCGATGGGCACTTCAACGTGCCCGCGGCTACATGGCATGCCAGCACTTAGAAGTTCGATGCTTCGAAGTAGCTGCGAGGAGAATTAACCTAAGGAAGTGCTGCATATTCATCACAGCTCTTCATTAGTATTCTCTGATCAGGCTGATAACCATTCCCCCCTCAAAGAAGGGGGCAAGTGTAGACATAGACCATGTGTTTTCTGTTCATTCAGACAACTTTTACCTTCTGGATTTCTTTCCTCAGCTTACACATTTTAAATCCAGCTTTAATGAGGTGAAGAGGAAGCAGGGACAGGCATAACCTTGTTACAACTGCTACTCCTAGATATTTGGTACCACAGATCTCCTCAGGTCACCTTGTGAAGAACAACTGAAGTACTGTTATCAGAGGACATCTTTGGATGAAACCAGAACCAGGGATGAATTGTATGCACATTTATTTTTGACATGTTCCTGACTAGGCCAGGACAGCAGCCTAATGCAATCAGTTTTCTGAATGTGATGATAGACATTTGGAAGAATCAGCCAAAAGTAAATCTAACTGAAGAATGCTTATGTGGCACCCCATTTTAAATATTAATTGTAGTCTTCCTTTAAGCATGTGGGATGAAACAAATGAAGACCACCACAACTTACCTTATTTCAAATGGATCTAATTTATTTATAGTAAATATCAACTATCTGAATAGTAACAGAGAGATAGAATACAGACTAACACAGATATCAAAACAAAAAAAACCCAGTCATGTAGCATTTTAAAGACTAACAAAATAATTTATTAGGTGATGAGCTTTGAAGAAGTGGATCTGTCCCACAAACGCTCATCACCTAATAAATTATTGTGTTAGCCTTTAAAGTGCTACATGACTGCTTTTTTGTTTTGATATCAACTATCTGATCATTCTTTGTTTTGCCTTGAATTGTTAGCCATTACTTCAGTAAACATTGCACTAGGATTGCACTTTTATTCCATATTCCCTGTAAGTAATAATTATAGCAGATTTGGAGGGGTCATTGAAATACATGCTCAAGGGCTTTTACATTCACCTTTACATTATGTCTGATATTTTCAACATGAGAAGCCTACTAATTTAACAAACCACATTCAATTTTCCACTTGCATTACAGAACACATTCCTGACTGACCATCCCCTTGTTTACTGAAGAATGATTCCTCACTTACCACAGGTAGTGTATCTGCATTAATCACTTCTCATAAAAGTATTCACCTGCGCAGTTCTGCCCTTGAGAATCTAACTGACAATACAGCATAACAAACTACTCCAGAATGGTCAGATGGTTCATAGATACCTTTCACATGATGTTGGTAACAACTTTCTCTATTACACTGGTTTTACATGCTGCATTTTATTTTCAACAAACTGAGTTGTTTTTTTTTAAATCAGAGAGGTAGCCAAGTTAGTCTGTATCTTCAAAAGCAACAAGATGACCTGTGGCACCTTATAGACTAACAGATATTTGGAGCATAAGCTCTCGTGGCCAAAGACCTGCTTCGTCAGATGCTCTTCTGGAAACCCCTACTCATGCATCTGACAAAGTGGGTCTTTGCTCACAAAAGTTTATGCTCCAAAATATCAGTTAGTCTATAAGGTACCACAGGTATTGTTGTTTCTGAGTTTTTTATTAATCTCTTTCAGGCCCTGATTCAGTGCAACATTCCTGTTCTAGAAATCACTTCAGGATATTCTTAATTTTAAGTCCCAAACCATGTTAAATATACTTTAATTGCTTTCCTAAATGAAAATTTAAGTTCTTTAGTTGTATGTTATAATATAGGCCATGTCTACACTACAAAAATAACTTTAAAGTTGCTTACTTTGAAGTGCAACTTCAGATTAACAGACTTCAAAGTGGAGCATATATACACACCCTACTTTGAAGTAAAACTTGAAGTAAAACTTCAAAATAGGACATTATTCCATTCCCAAAAATGGAGTAAGGACTTTGAAGTTGGGCTCTCTACTTCGAAGTAAGAGAAAACATGTGTAGACTCTCTGCAGGCTACTTCAGAGTAGCTCCTAACTTCGAAGTTAGTTCCTAGTGTAGACCCATCCATATTGACCAGAATGCAACTAAAATTTTTGAAAATAAAACCACTCAGTATAAATTGACTATCTGAATATTTATTCACCTACTCATCCTTATCCATAGGATACTGTTCTGCATAAGTTAACCAATTATCTGAAACCAAATTTTACTTTAAATACATGCAATTTTAATAATCAAAAAGCAAATTACAAATGCTCCTCGAAGAAGCATATGCATATTAACTCCAAGAATAAAGACAACCTAGTAAACCCATTATGCTATTGGATGAACAATGCAAATGTGATCTCAAGTGGTCTGCTACATATGGTTCTTGGAAGTAGTTTCCAATAATATGATTATGCCAGGAAGTGTCAATGGGGCACACATGGGTGTTTTTAAAACAGCTGTAACTTAATTCACTATTGCACTGCACTTAGTGTAGTTGTTTGCTGTAAGGCTAAGTAAGTGGGTGTAATGTGCTACAAATGAAGAATGGTGGAGTTTTACATCAGCTTTGCATTCCTGTCAATGACTATGCAAAATGAAAAACAACAGTGAATCATGCCAAATATATTCATTTCAGTCAGACAGATTATTCAGACTCCATTTAATCTGAAATTCTTAGTAGATAAGTCTCCCAAGGTTGAAATCTGAGTCTCAGAAACTCCTATATTTCGCAACAACGGAATACAGACCTCTCTGGCCTTCAGGAAATCTGCTGTTTGACTATAAGTGAATGAACTTGCCAGTAGGTTCTGGAATCTACACTCAGCGTGACAGAAGCAGACACATCGATTTCAGTTAATTGGCCCTCAATTATCTGAACCTCTGAGCAGTGTCCCCTATAAGAAGAACACTTGGGCAGCCACCCAAGAGAGATTAAGGTGCCACCCAGCTGATTAGCACAGTGCCCACAGCCACCAGCATGTGTTTCTCCTGGGGGTACACATCCCACACATGCCTTGGCGCAGATAACATTTATTCCACCTCAGATGGAAAAAAGAAGAGAGAACACTGCCCCGAGACTGTGAAAGCCATAGAAGCCCCATAAGACCTTTGGATAGTCAGAACTATGCTGTATGGTATTTCAAATTAAGATGTTTGGAAAAAATAGATTTTATTTTTCTGAAGACTCTATGCTATACAGGTGGAACCTCTTTAATCCAGAACTCTCTCATCCACCAATATCCATAATCCGGCATGATTTTAGTTAGCCAGATGTCCACTTATCATGGGTGTGGCTAAGCTTCCCCTGGTCCCATGATGTTTGTTTACAGCCACTGGTGCTGGCTCTCAGTGTTCTGTGCTGTTATTCAGCTCTAGCTTACCCCTAAATGTCTTCTAAGAGCCCAGTAAGCAGTGGAAGTGTTGGTAACATTGCTAGGCAATACTGACCTCCTATGGCCTGGCAAATTCTCTCATCTGGCACCAGTCAGGTCCCCAGGGTGCTGGGCTAGAGAGTTCAACCTGTGTTAAAACTGATAAATATATTCACTTAAAAACTTAGCTGCAACTTGCAAAGCATTGGAAAAGATGGAAGGCTGAGTTTATCAAAGGATTAGAGTTGGGTGAATAACAAAAAAAAAAACCACCCCCCACAAACTATGGATTTTTTTAAAGAAGTCTCCTTGAATATATTCATGCTCCTGATATCCTTGCTTTCTACAATCTAGTTTACTGGTACAAATGTTCACAAAGGGTAATTCCAGTACAGGTACAGCCACCATCCAATCAAGGAACAGAGACCACATCATGTGACTTACATAACCAAGCACAACTGAATTATATAACGATAGTAATTAAAAGAATAATGTTTGAAATGCTATTAATCAAATAAATTTGAATAATTAATATATTGAGAAAATATTTTGCTGATGGGTAATCTGCAAACAAGAAAGAGAGTGAGAGGAGTGTTTTGAATAAGTTGTTTACCATGAATTATTGCTCAACTTTAAAAGAGATACAAATTGATCCTATGGGATTCTGGGAAAGACAGATACACAGAAAAGTTTGCCACTTTTTACATACCCATTTGAAGACACAATCTTGGAAAAAAAAAAATGTTAGGTAGCACATTTATGCTGACCAACACAGACAAGGAATAAGTATATCAAATTATCATTGCAAACCAGAGACTAGATGATGACCACCTAATCCTGCTCAATTTGTCAGCAACGACTTCTAAAAACACTATGCCTAGGTACACCTATGGTGACGGCAAGCCCGATGCAGTAGCTTGGCAAGCCAGATCCAGCCCATGGGCTGCTGTTTGCCTGCCCCAATCTAGCTTAATATCCTGACTTCCAAGAGTGGCTAGGTGCCCCAGAGGGAATGAACAGAACAGGTAATCAGGTGATCAATTCCCTGTCACTCATTCTCAGCTTCTGGCAAACAGAGGCTAGGGACACCATTCTTGCTCATACTGACCAATAGCCATTGATGGAAACACCCTTTATGAATTTACCTAGCTCTTTTTTGAATGCTGTTAAAATCTTGGCCTTCACAATAGCCTCTGCCAGGGAGAACCACAGATTGACTGTGCATTGTGAGCAGAAGTATCTCCTTTTATTTGTTTTAAGCCTAGTACCTGTTAGTTTCATTTGGTGACCCTTGTTCTTGTGTTATGGGCTGGAGTAAATAACTCATCCTTACTCACTTTCTCCAGTCCAGTCACAATTTTTTGATCTCTATTATATTCCCACTTGTTTGTCTCTTTTCCAAGCTTTAAAGTCTGCTTTATTAATCTGTTTTCATATGGTTGCTGCCCTATACCCCTCATCATTTTTGTTGCCATTATGTCATTCTCAAACAACTTCAGGGTCATGTTGGTCTTGCATTTTTCTTTAAAAGAACATATGAACAACATCATTGTCACTGTACAGTGCTATGTAAAACAACTCTCTAAAGGAAAGACACTCATTTATACTTTACCGGCTTTTAATGAAAACAGAGACTGCAAGCCTTACTGATGGTTTTCTGCAATTTCCATCTCTGCTTTCATATAATTATATATAGGAAAGATTATGCCTCAAATCTAGGTTCCTAGCACACCATAGCTGTGGCTACACGTGCACGCTACTTCGAAGTAGTGGCACTAACTTCGAAATAGCGCCCGTCGCGGCTACACGCGTCGGGCACTATTTCGAAGTTAACTTCGACGTTAGGCGGCAAGACGTCGAAGTCGCTAACCTCATGAGGGGATCGGAATAGCGCCCTACTTCGACGTTCAACATCGAAGTAGGGACCGTGTAGACGATCCACGTCCCGCAACGTCGAAATTGCCGGGTCCTCCATGGCGGCCATCAGCTGGGGGGTTGAGAGATGCTCTCTCTCCAGCCCCTGCGGGGCTCTATGGTCACCGTGGACAGCAGCCCTTAGCCCAGGGCTTCTGGCTGCTGCTGCGGCAGCTGGGGATCCATGCTGCAGGCACAGGGTCTGCAACCAGTTGTCGGCTCTGTGGATCTTGTGTTGTTTAGTGCAACTGTGTCTGGGAGGGGCCCTTTAAGGGAGCGGCTTGCTGTTGAGTCCGCCCTGTGACCCTGTCTGCAGCTGTGCCTGGCACCCTTATTTCGATGTGTGCTACTTTGGCGTGTAGACGTACCCTCGCAGCGCCTATTTCGATGTGGTGCCGCGCAACGTCGAAGTTGAACATCGACGTTGCCAGCCCTGGAGGACGTGTAGACGTTATTCATCGAAATAGCCTATTTCGATGTTGGCTTCACGTGTAGACGTAGCCCATTACTGGCAAATACCATCTGATTTTAAGATTTGTTCACATGCTTCAGCCTCGTCGTAGCACTGTTCTAATTGTTATTGTTCGTAAAGCACTCTTCTCTTGTAACACGTTTATACTCAGAAGTGACAAGTTGCAGACCCTCAAATCCTATTGACAGTATTGGAGTTTGAAGGCATTCACAATGTGTAAGCTCAAGCCGAAAGGCCACAAAGCAAATGTCTCAGCCCCAGAGGGAAGCTGCCAGCTGACACATGGTCCCCATTGCTCCTGGCTGCTCCCAGGGAGCAACACAAGCATGCAGGAAATTTAGCTGAAGCTGCCGTTGGCCAGCCCAGGAGCAGCCGTTGGCCATCCCCACCCCCAGTTCTGAGCCCCCACCCACCTCCAAACCTTGTTGCCCTGACTCCTGCACCCTCTACACCAGGGGTCAGCAATCCCCATTACGGGTGCTGAGAGTAGCACGAGCCAATTTTCATTGGTATGTGAGGCAGACGCTCAGCCTTGCCTCTCCTCCCCCATGCAGCTGGGAGCTTGCTCAAAGCCATGCACCCGTGGATTAACAAGAGACTGGCTAATGCTACCAACCACCACCTAAATGGTAAAGCCCTGCATCTTAATTTATTTATTAATGAAGCTGTTGTAGTAGGACTAGTAGTGACTTTAATAAATATCACCCGCACTCTGCCTGTCAATACACGTCAAAAGGTCAAATTTCGGCACTCTGCCTCAGAAAGGTTGCTGATCCTTGCTCTGCACTCACTTGAATCAATGCTGGGTAAATCTGCTAATCTCTTACATATGCATTTTCCACTAGGTTTTCTTCTTTCTTCGTACCCAAGTCAAAGCATCCGAGACAACACCAAAAAATTTTATTTATAAAACTTCCATCAAAATGGTGCTAGGATGTAGTCTATCTAAACGTCCTGTATATTTCATCCACGCACCTCAGTTCATTAATGATGAGTTAGTTCATAGATTTTGTGGCCAGAAAGGACCACTACGATCACCTCATCTTTCTAGTCTTTCATTATGACCTTAAAAAAACAAACAAAAACAAAAACAAAACAATCACAGATACTCAATTCCAGCTACGACACTTGGCAGCTGGAACTGACTCATCTAGGAGTGACTTACCTGGCCATCCTCACTGAGGGAAGTTGATGGGAGAGTTCCTCCCATCAACCTCCCTTATTCCTCACAAGATTGAGGAGTACCTGGGTCAACTGTCAATCCCTGATAGTTGAATTTCATTCATCCACACTAGGGATGTGAAATCAAGTCCCAGAAGATTGACCCTCATTGGGTCGATCCACCTGGTAGTGTAGATGCACCCTTAGAAAGAGATCCAAACTTTGTTTTAGATACTCCAGGTGATAGAAAATCCACCATGTCTCTTGGTAAGATATTCCCCCCAGTGGTGGGAATTCCAGTCTCTTGCTTTTTTATCTCCTCTTTCAGATCCAGGGCTTTTTTTCTGGTGGAATGCACTGGAATAGAGTTCCTGCACGTTTTTCCCATTAGAACACCAAAAAAAATGTTCACTGCCGGTTGTGCAGACGTGCGGGGACTTGGATAGGAGCCCCTGCCAGTCCCACAGCAGCACAGGTACCATGGCATTAAAATCGAACACCCTATGAGGAATCAAATTTGAGTTCCAGCACCGTTTTTTCTAGAAAAGAAGCACTGTTCATATGGAAATTGGCAATCGAAACATCTGGGGTCTAACAGGGAGGGTTGGAGAAGCCAGACCAAATACATTTTAAGAAAGTGGATCTATTCTTGAATTGATTCTTATAAGTTCCCAGCCTAACAGCTCAGATTTCTGAACTCTGCTGTACACAAGCATGCCTTGTGAAGAAGTAGGTTATGTCTGGCATGCCAGCTGCACTTTGACTGGAGAAGAACATTGTTGTGTGATCTTCAATAACTATATTTCTGAGAGAATTAAATCAGATTTTTCTGTCCCAATGGTTAAAAGACAGCACTGCAGTTGTTTCAATTTTGTATTTAAAATGACCTTTTCCAGGGGAGAAAGGCAGTTATTCTCTATAACTAGGGCGACCATATCTCCCTGTCCCAAATATAGGACAGGGAGATATGGACATGAGGGGCGTCTCCACCAAGCCCTGGGGAGCTGGGAAGGAGGTGGCAGCCTTCGGTGCTCCCTAGGAGTCCTGGGGAAACAGCAGCTACTGGCACTCTCTGGGAGCCCTGGGACAGGGCAGCCTCCAGCACTCTCTGGGAGCCCCAGGGAACCAGCAGCCACTGGCAGCCCCAGAGCCCCGGGGAAGCGGCAGCTGCCGGTCCTCTCTGGGAACCCCTGGAGAAGTAGCAGGGATGTGGCAGCTGCTCACGCTCTCCTGGCTTCCCTGAGGCTCATGAAAGTGACCTACATGCTCTCCGGTCAGCAGCTACAGCTGCACCTGCACAGGTGCTGGCGGAAAAGGTCAGCAGGGGGGAGGACCCAAATATGGGACAATTAGTCCCTTTTAAAAATAAGTAGGGATGCCCTTCTGGTGTCCCAAATATGGAACGGATGGTCACCCTATCTACAACCAGCAAGGCAACATGTAGGGTGGAATTTACCCTGTATTACCCAAATCCAGAGGAACTGGGGTCTGTGCATGGAATTCTAGGGGTTGGAGGCTGGAATCCTCACCCCCTCCGAGGCATACCTGCACTTTGTTCCAGGGTTCTGAGGCTTCTTCATGGATCTACATAAATTACGATGCATTGGCCCCTCCCTGTACCCTCACAATCACACCCTCCACACGAGCCTATTCATAGCAGATCCAAAGCTGAGCAATGGAGCAACCAGAACTATGGGAAGGCTCCCTCTGTGAGTTCTCCCTCTACTCCCTATGGTGGGCAAAAAAGAGATTTCTAGATCTTGCAAGTGGAGGGTAAGGTTTACCCATAATGATCACAACTTGTGCTCACACTCAACTTTGCTGAGAGCACAGCAAGTTTTCTAGCTATCCAAATAGTGCTACTGTACTATTGCTTCCTGGTCCCTTTCACCAGAAGAGCATCCTGTGTGCATGTGTCCCTGTGTGCCTGCTGGCAGGTTGCTACTTTCATGGAGCTGGATGAGATAACTCATTGTGCTCCCTACCAACCATGAGCAAAAGCCTGGGAGAATCACAGAAATAATGCCATTATAATGCACTGCACATTTTGCTGCTGAATTCATTTAGATGAGAAAGGAAGGTCCTCAAGTGACTTAAACATTCAGAGCATGAATTTCAAAGTCTCTTGTTAACAGTATCCAATACATTTCAGGGACTATTATCTGGAAACTTCTGATGCCTGGGAGCTGGACTGGGCTCTCATTTATACCATTCTTTGACTGGGGTAACACTCTGGATTTCAGTGGAATTACTCCTGACTGACACCAACATAAGCAACAGCTGAATCTGGCCCCAAGACTCTCAGGCAGAAAAGCTGACAGTACAACTCTTCAAAAAAATACAAACCTGAAAGCAGTGTTCGATTTAGTGGGAAGATCTGTGCCATCACTTTAAGCCTCAGAGCTGAGTTACATTGACCCAGGATTTTCATGTCATTGAAGAAAGGTTTTGAGCAAAACACCAAATTGTGTCAAACTCTGCAGCCACCTAAACCCTACATATTGGAATCTGGGAGTGACGGGACCATAGAACTGCTGTATGTGGGCACATGAGGTTGTTGTGGGAGGAATCCCTGGCTTAACCAGCACAGAGCACTCTATGCCACACATGCCACTTCCCCACTCCAAGGGCACATGCCAGTGCAGGCAGAGTATGGCTGGTGTGTGCTGTGCTCTACAGTCCCCAATGGATTTGTAGGGGCCACTGTAGGGGCCATAATTTTTGCAGTAGCACAGATTAGCATCCATCAATTCTGGGCGGGGGCGGGGGAGGGAGGCAAAGAGGGTTTTAAAAATGATCTTTTCTTCCCAAACTTCCTCAGCTGTGCGGAGCAGAGCCTTGGCACAGTCAAGAATCTGGTCCTGAACATTCAGATATTCTCTGGCTGAGTGGAAGCAAAGCACAATGCAGACAGTTACAGATGTCCTTTATCCCAACGTAAGAGCAGCTAGCTGATGGTTTTCAATACAGATCACAGCAATTTAGCAAAAAGAGATATGAGCTCACAGGAAACTCTTCCATTATCTCCACTGGGAAAAGGAAGCAGCAGGGGAAACTGGTGAAAGATGACAGACAGTGTGAAGTGGAGCCAGAGTACAGCCACTGTGCGGCCTGCCTGCCAAATCTTTTTTCTATTGAAAGAAAGGGACATTAAGATTACAAAATAGTGGATGGTTGTGGTGGCTGCAGTATCACTGTCAGCAGGAACAAGCCCTTCAAATAACTATAACAGTGACCTAATGCTAGATTCTTGACTGGTGTGAAAATGGAATAGCTTCAAGGACTCCTGTAGACCTATGCTGACTTGCATCAGCGGAGAATTTAGCTACTGCTCTCCAACTCAAATAATTTGGATCAAAAGGGTCCAAAATCCTATAATGTCTTAATGGGGGCTGGGGAGGGTGAAGCTGACAGTTCGTTCAGCAACAATGTGGTGTGGATTACAAAAATCATCAGACAATAGAGATGCTATTGTTTAATGGTTCCAAACCCAGCACAATTTGGAATTTATATACACCCCCCTCACCAACGTATGTATAGGAAGAAAAAACTCTAAAAAAGACTATGGGTTTTGGAGAGAAAAAGGAAGGAAGGAAAGAATAACCCCTGTGGGAAGGGAATCCCCAGAGACTATAATCAGCTTCAGAGTGGCAGTCCAGAGCCTGTGGGAACACAGGATTAAGCCCTAGCATTCCATGACTGTGTATATCTTGCCTCCTATGCATCGATGTGGCATAAACATAGACTTCTACTACCAGCGCTAAAATAATCTCCCTTATCTATCACTCTTATTGCAGTAGTTGGTGGCAGGTACAGAATTCAAGTCTCCAGAGTATTATTCCAGTGCTCTGTCCAGTATGATACATCATATGCCTCTAAACATTGTTCTTACAAAAATCCATAACAAAGAACTTAGTTTTAACAATGCTGTTAGAGACTGTACAAGTGTTCAGTAAATGGCAGTCTCAGCCCTATTACTGGGTTTATAATACAGTATTCTCTGATACCTGAGCAAGCCTGATTGCATTCAGCAGAGGGCAGCATTACATGTACACACCAAAGAAGCGGTGAGTTCACCCTACTGTCAGCTCTTGGGAAGTCAGAGAAAGCTGAGCAACATGATAAATTTACTTTCTCCTCTAGATCCCAGCCCTTCAGTGTCTTTTGTAGCAGGAATATAATAGTGCAGTCTATTCTTATGCTAAGGAAAGTATTGCCTGTCTTGTGGCATGTATTATAACCATAACAGCGTCACTTTGAACTAAAAGTCCTTGTCCTCTGAGGTTCATGTGCTTTTGCAGACATTAATGATGTGATCTACATAGGTATTACTGCTATATTTTACAGCTTGATAAACTGTAGCAAGGATGGATTAAGAGTGGGATTTCCAAAAATGCTCCACTGTTGCCCTACTCTGTTCCAACTGATGTCAGTGGAAGAAGAGACAGGTCAACACTGAGCACTTCTGCAAATCCTGGTTTATGGGTCCAGATTTTGACTTCAACTTCATGTAACAAATCCCATTTTCAAAAGAACCTTCTTCCTGAAAAATATGAGGAAGAAGGGTACTTTCAAAAGCAGGGTTTCCATTTGAAAGAACCCTGTCTACACTGCTGAGGGTGTTTTTGTTTTTTTTTTGAAAACAACAGCACTTGTAGAACAATGAGTGGCCACCATTACGAAAATGAGGCACATATGTAAATCAGTGCCTCATTTGCATTTCCAATCAGTTGCATTTGCATTCCCCATCTGAAAGGGGAATGTAGTGTAGTCACAGCCATAACGTCTCACAAATAGCAACTTCATGAATCAACAGCAAAGATGAGCTTTATTTGTGAAGATCCAGGATCTAACTATGTGAATTGATATGGAAATGAGCACAAATAATTGTTTTTAAAATTTCTGGTGTTGAGAAAGAAAACAGCTTGGTAAGCAAATGTAAAGAAGTATGTATAATGGAGAGAATGCAATACAGAGTGTGTGGCAAAGCAATCCTTGTAATGTTTGGAAAGTGAAAACATTGTCAGCCTTGACATTGGCTGTCTAGATAAGTGTTTCTCAATCAGTGGCATGAGTACCCCTGTGGTTACACCAAGATCTTCCAGGGGGTACATCAACTCATCTAGATATTTGCCTGGTTTTACAACAGACTACATAAAATACACTAGTAAAGTCAACAAGAAGTCCTGTTGCACCTTATAGACTAACAGATATTTTGGAGCATAAGCTTTCGTGAGCAAAGACCCGCTTCATCAGATGCATGAGTGGGGGGAGTGTTTCCAGAGGGGTATTTAAAGAGTCGGGTCCCAGTAAAAGGGAGGGCCAGAGCTGACAAGGTCTATTCAGCAAGGTGGAAATGGTCCGGATCAGCCACACCATCGTGGGTTCATTCAGCTGCACATCTACCAATGTAATTTATGCCATCATGTGCCAGCAATGCCTCTCTGCCATATACATCGGACAAACTGGACAGTCTCTACGTAAAAGGATAAATGCACACAAATCAGACATCAGAAATGGCAATATACAAAAACCCATAGGAGAGCACTTCAATCTCCCAGGACACACAGTAGCAGATTTAAAAGTAGCTATCCTGCAGCAAAGAAATTTCAAGACCAGACTCCAAAGAGAAATTGCTGAGCTACAATTCATCTGCAAATTCAATACCCTCAGCTCAGGATTAAACAAAGACTGTGAATGGTTGGCTAAATACAAAAGCAGCTTCCCCTCTCTTGGAGTTCACACCTCCAGATCTACTGATGACAATACAACTCATCCTTCCTGACTGAGCTAACCTCGTTATCCCCAGCCTTGCTCTGGCCTATTTATACCTGGCCTTGCAGATTTCCAGGACCAGCATCTGAAGAAGTGAGTTAACTCACAAAAGCTCATGCTCTAAACTTTTCTGTTAGTCTATAAGGTGCCACAGGACCCTTCGTTGCTGCTACAGATCCAGACTAACACGGCTACCCCTCTGATACCTGATGGTTTGGTTGATGTTATCGTCCCAGGACCTATCACTGGTGTAGATATGTGAGCAGAGTTGGCAGTGAGGTTTGTTGCAGGGATTGGTTCCAGGTTTAGAGTTACTGTGTTGTGATCTATAGTTGCTGGTGAGGATTTGTTTAAGGTTGGCAGGCTGTCTGTAGGCAAGGACAGTGCACCCCATCCCGGACAATGATCCTTCACTTTCACAGACCTCGGGAGGCAGGCCTGTCCTTGCCTACAGACAGCCTGCCAACCTGAAACAAATCCTCACCAGCAACTATAGATCACAACACAGTAACTAAACCTGGAACCAATCCCTGCAACAAACCTCGCTGCCAACTCTACCCACATATCTACACCAGTGATATCATCACAGAACCTAACATCAACCAAACCATCAGGGGCTCCTTTACCTGCACATCCGCTAAGATAATATAATATATGCCATCATGTGCCAGCAATGCCCCACTATAATTTACAGTGGCCAAACTGGACAGTCCTAAAACAAAGAAATTTCAAAAGCAAATGGAGAGAGAAGTCTCTGAGCTGCAATTTATTTGCAAATTTGACTCCAACAACCAAGGATTAAACAGAGACTGGGAGTAGCTTGCTCCTTACAAAAGCAGCTTCTCTGCCCTGGGTGTTCATATCTCCCTATTAAACTCTGACAATGGGTCATATCCCCCGGTCTGATCTGGCATGTTTTTTTGTCTTTTGATACATACTACTGATAATGGGCCATTTCCACCTTGCTGAGTGGACCTTGTCAGCTCTGACCCTCCCTTTTACTGGGACCCGACTCTTTAAATACCCCTCTGGAAACACCTCCCCACTCATGCATCTGATGAAGTGGGTCTTTGTCCACGAAAGCTTATGCTGCAAAATATCTGTTAGTCTATAAGGTGCCACAGGACTTCTTGTTGCTCTCAAAGATACAGACTAACATGGCTACCTCTCTGATACTAGTTAAGTCACTGCAATCTAAAAGTTCATTTGGGACAATGACTTTTTTCTACTGCTTCATATACCTACACTGAAATATAAGTACAATATTTCTATTCCAATTCATTTGAGAATAAGATGACAAAGTCAGCTGGTTTTCAGTAGTAGTCTGTGATATTTTTGCATGTTTTTGTAAGTAAATAGTTTTTAAGTGAGGTGTAACTTGGTGATATGCACAACAAATCTGACTCCTGGAAAGGGTACAGTAATCTGGAAAGGTTGAATGGCACTTGTTTCAAGATCTCAGGTTACTTTAGGACTATGTTTCTCAACCAGTGGTATGAGAGAAGTCTGGGCATACTTCTACACATTTTTGAAAAAAAAAGGGGTGTTTTATTAAAAAAAAAGTTGAGAAACACTGGTCTAGAATTTTTAAACAAACATGGTAAGACAGGTCCAGAAACACAGTCTTGAAACGATAGTAATAGTAATATATGAGAATTAAATTGAACAGAGGTCTCTAAGGCTATGGCCACACAACAGCCCTATTTAGAAACAATATATGTCAAAATAGCCATTTCAAAATGTCTTCTTTTGAAATACAACCATGCACAAAATGCATTTAGAAATAGCACCCAGCTATTCTGAAAGGCTGTCGCCACACTACCTCTCCCCTTTAGAAGGGGTGTGTTAATGAGGCAGTTTGGAAGATGCTAATGAGACACTGACATAAATAAAGGAATATAAATAAAATAAATAAATATTTAAAATAAAAAAGGAATCGTAGAAATGGAAACTAGGACAAATTACAAAGGACGAATATAGGCAAACAACACGAGCATGCAGGAGCAAGATTAGAAAGGCTAAGGCACAAAATGAGCTCAAACTAGCTACAAGCATAAAGGGAAACAAGAAGGCTTTTTACAAATACATTGGTAACAAGAGGAGGACCAAGGAGAGGGTAGGGCCATTGGTCAGTGAGGAGGGAGAAACAGTAACAGGGAATTTGGAAATGGCAGAGATGTTTAATGATTTCTTTGTTTCAGTCTTCACTGAGAAATCTGAAGAAATGCCTGACGTAGAGAATGCTAGTGAAAAGGGTAAGTTTAGAAGTTGAAATAAGAAAAGAACAAATTAAAATTTACCTAGAAAAATTAGATGTCTGCAAATCACCAGAGCCTGATGAAATGCATCCTAGAATCCTCAAGGAGCTGATAGAAGAGGTATCTGAGCTTTTAGCAATCATTTTTGGAAAACTGTGGGAGACGGGAGAGATTCCAGAAGACTGGAAAAGGGCAAATATAGTACCCACTTATAAAAAGGGGAACAAGAATAACCCGGGAAACTACAAGCCAGTCAGCTTAACTTCTGTGCCAGGAAAGATAATGGAGCAGGTAATTAAAGAAATCATCTGCAAGCATTTGGAAGGTGGTAAGGTGATAGGGAACAGCCAGCATGGTTTTGTTAAAAACAGATCATGTCAAACCAATCTAATAGCTTTCTTTGACAGAATAACGATCCTTGTGGATAAGGGAGAAGCAGTGGATGTGGTATACCTAGACTTCAGTAGAGCATTTGACACGGTCTCACATAATATACTTATCAATAAACTATGCAAATACAACTTAGATGGGGCTACTATAAGGTGGGTGAACAATTGGCTGGATAACCGTACCCAGAGAGTAGTTATTAATGGTTTTCAATCCTGCTGGAAAAGTATAACTAGTGGGGTTCCGCAGGCGTCTCTTTTAGGACCGGTTCTGTTCAATAACTTCATTAACGATTTAGATGTTGACATAGAAAGTACACTTATTAAGTTTCCAGAGGATACCAAGCTGGGAGGGGTTGCAACTGCTTTGGAGGACAGGGTCATAATCCAAAAGGCGCTGGATAAACTGGAGAAATGGGCTGAGGTAAACAGGATGAAGTTTAATAAGGACAAATGAAAAGTGCTCCACTTAGGAAGGAACAATCAGTGTCACACATACAGAATGGGAAAGGACTGCCTAGGAATGAGTACAGCAGAAAGGGATCTAGGGGTTATGGTGGACCACAAGCTAAATATGAGTCAACAGTGTGATGCTGTTGCAAAAAAAGCAAACATGATTCTAGGATGCATTAACAGGTGTGTTGTGAACAAGACATGAGAAGTCATTCTCCCGCTCTACTCTGCGCTGGTTAGGCCTCAGTTGGAGTATTGTGTCCAGTTCTGGGTACCGCAGTTCAGGAAGGCTGTGGAGAAATTGGAGAGGGTCCAGAGGAGAGCAACGAGAATGATCAAAGGTCTAAAGAACATGACCTATGAAGAAAGGCTGAGAGAACTGGGCTTGTTTAGTTTGGAAAAGAGAAGATTGAGGGGGGACATGATAGCAGTCTTCAGGTATCTAAACGGGTGTCATAAGGCAGAGGGAGGGAACTTGTTCTTCCTTGCCTCTGAGGATAGAACAAGAGGCAATGGACTTAAATTGCAGCAGGGGAGGTTCAGGTTGGACATTAGGAAAAAGTTCCTAACTGTTAGGGTGATCAAACACTGGAACGAATTGCCAAGGGAAGTGGTAGAATCTCCATCACTGGAGATATTTAAGAAGAGGTTAGATAGATGGCTTTCAGGGATGGTCTAGAAAGTGCTTGGTCCTGCCATGAGGGCAGGGGGCTGGACTCGATGGCCTCTTGAGGTCCCTTCCAGTCCTACTCTTCTATGAATATGCAGCGCCTCATTAACATATTGGTGGCCACGCATGATTCGAAGAAGGGGCTTTCAAAATCTGGGAGGGGGTCCTTATGAAAGGACCCTGTCTACATGGGTGGTGTGTCTTCCAAAAGTGGCATTTTCAAATTGTGCATGGATACCTTTATGCTAATGAGGCACTGTATATTAATGATATCACCTCATTAGCATCTTCCAAACTGCCTCATTAACATGCTCCTTCCAAAAGGAGGGAACAGTTGTAGACTTAGCTTAATAGTATTTCCAGGTCCATAGTGCTATTTCAAAATAGTGCCATTGGAGCCTATTATGGCCTATTTTAAAATAGGCGTTATTCCTCAGGAAATGAGGTTTACCAAAATTGAAAAAATGCACCTGTTATTTTGAATTTATTTAAAAACAGTGTATGCATCAGTTAGGCTGTGGCTACACTAGCCCCAGCCTTTCAAAAGGGTTGTGGTAATAAGCCACTTCAGCAGATAATAATGAGGTGCTGCCATGAATATGCAGTGCCTCATTAGCATATTGACAGCTACATGCATTTCACAAATGCTACTTTTGAAATGCATGCTGCTCGTGTAGACAGGGGCCTTTCAAAAGGACCCCCCCTGGACTTCAAAAACCCCTTCTTCCCAAAACCAAATAGGAAGAAGGGGCTTTTGAAGTCCAGGGGTCCTTTCAAAAGGCCCCTGTCTACACGAGCAGCGTGTGTTTTGAAAGTGGCACGTTTGAAACACATGCGGCTGCCATTATGCTAATGACACATGCATATTCATGGAAATGGCTCATTACCATCTGCCGAAGTGGCTCATTAGCATACACTTTTCAAAATGCGGGGGCTAGTGTAGCCATGGCCTTAGACACTGCCAAAGTTATTTAAAAATAACTGGTATTCCAGAAGAGCTTATTTTGAAATAACGCTTCTACACATAAAATGCATTTTGAAATACATCATCTACACATACAGACCCTATTTTGAAATAGAAACACTGGACACATTGGCTACGTCTACACGTGCAGCCAACATCGAAATAGCTTATTTCGATGTTGCGACGTCGAAATAGTCTATTTCGATGAATAACGTCTACACGTCCTCCAGGGCCGGCAACGTCGATGTTCAACTTCGACGTTGCTCAGCCCAACATCGAAATAGGCGCAGCGAGGGAACGTCTACACGTCAAAGTAGCACACATTGAAATAGGGATGCCAGGCACAGCTGCAGACAGGGTCACAGGGCGGACTCAACAGCAAGCCGCTCCCTTAAAGGGCCCCTCCCAGACACAGTTGCACTAAACAACACAAGATCCACAGAGCTGACAACTGGTTGCAGACCCTGTGCCTGCAGCATAGATCCCCAGCTGCCGCAGAAGCAGCCAGAAGCCCTGGGCTAAGGGCTGCTGCCCACGGTGACCATAGAGCCCCGCAGGGGCTGGAGAGAGAGCATCTCTCAACCCCCCAGCTGATGGCCGCCATGGAGGACCCAGCAATTTCGACGTTGCGGGACGCGGATCGTCTACACGGTCCCTACTTCGACATTGAACATCGAAGTAGGGCGCTATTCCTATCTCCTCATGAGGTTAGTGACTTCGACGTCTCGCCGCCTAACGTCGAAGTTAACTTCGAAATAGCGCCCGACGCGTGTAGACGCGACGGGCGCTATTTCGAAGTTGGTGCCGCTACTTCGAAGTAGCGTGCACGTGTAGACGCAGCTATTATGAAAACAACAAGAAGTCTTGTGGCACCTTATAGACTAACAGATATTTTGGAGCATAAGCTTTCGTGGGCAAAGACCTGCTTCATGAGATGCATGAGTGATGAAGCGGGTCTTTGCCCACGAAAGCTTATGCTCCAAAATATCTGTTAGTCTATAAGGTACCACAAGACTTTTTGTTGTTCTTGAAGATACAGACTAACATGGCTACCTCTCTGATACCGGACACGTTATGGTTTACTTCAAAATAGGTACTATTCCCTGTCTTAACAGACCTGTTTCGAAATAAGTGCTATTCCTTGTAGAATGACGTTTACCAATTTCAAAATAAGTCAACCACTCTTTTGAAGTTATTTCAAAATAGTGGTTGCACTGTGTAGATGCTAGGGGTAGTTATTTTGAAATCATGCCTGTTATTTCGAAATAACTTTGCAGCATAGACTTATATCCTTTTAGATTTAGGGCAGGACCCAGGCAAGGGGAGAGTGGAATAGAATAAGATTTTTGCCTTAGTAAAAATCCAGAAATAAGGCTTAAGTTACATGAAAAATAAATGTCCCTATCCTATATGAACAGCTGGAAATTTACCCACATTGTTTCGAAGCAGAGGACAGTAACAAGGCCAACTATTTTATACCATATCGGTTTAACAACTGCATCAATTAACAAAGCTAACTACAACATACAGCTGTTACTTGTTACAGAACTCTAAGGGTGATGGGACTGATCACCTCAGTCTTTGAGCAGCCAGTTAGAAATGCTGTTCATGTAGAACTCTATTGGAGGGGCATGCAGGAATGTTACATATCACCCACTAGTTGCCACCATGCATCTAGGATCTCAGCTTTCACTTTTTTTAAGTAAGTTTCTGGCCGTTATTGTTTTGCCCGCTCTTGCAAATTAAATCAGCAGGAGGTACATCAATCATATGCATGCCTGACCGAAATAGCTGTGCTGACAAAATCCTCCCTGTAGATGAAGGTATAGCAACAGAAGAGTGCTTCTGTTGAAGTGGTCAGCATTGGTTTGTGAGGAGGTATTTCTGCATACAGCCTCTGACTGCGGGAAACATTAAGAGAGCACAAACTGATCCTAGGACATCTGCCGGGGTTTGTAAAAAGCCATATGAGATGTGCACTGCCACCATTTATCACAGGGAGTTCATAACCAGGATGCCCAATGATGTCACATTGTCATCACCGTTAAGTGTTTTACTGCTGATCAAAACAAGAAAGAAGAGAGAGTATTCCTGTTAAGAAGATAGACACAATCCACAATGAGACATCTCGTTTTGGCAACTCTAGAGGAAACACAGAAGATGATCACTCCTTTTTCCCGTAGAGTAAACTCTCTATAGCCACGTCTACACTAGCCAGCTATTTCGAAGTAGCTGTGCCAACTTCGAAATAGTGCCTGCCGCGTCTACACGTGCCGAGCGCTATTTAGAAGTTGAAATCAACGTAAGGCGGCGAGATGTCGAAGTCGCTATCCTCATGAGGAGATGGGAATAGCGCCCTACTTCGACGTTGAACGTCGAAGTAGGGCATGTGTAGATGATCAGCGCCCCGCAACATTGAAATAGGGGGGTCCTCCATTGCGGCCATCAGCTGAGGGGTTGAGAGACGCTCTCTCCAGCCCCTGAGCTCTATGGTCGCCGCGTGCAGCAGCCCCTTAAAGCTCCCCGCCCCGTTATTTCGGGTGCAGGAAGCTGAGAGCTCGTGCAGGCAGCAGCACAGCCACGTGCACAGCCTGCACGGACCTCAGCAGCCCCAATCCAGCATCCTGCTTCCCATGGCATCCAGCCAGCCCCCCAAGTGCCCACAGGGCATCCCCCCCGCAAGGGGGCCCAGGGCTCCCAGCCTGCCAGCCAGCCGGGGAAGAGGCAGCAGGGCCTCTCCTGGACAGAGGCCGAGATCCGGGACCTGCTGGGGCTCTGGGGAGAGGAGGAGGTGCTCCAGGTAATGGGGAGGAAGAGGAGGAATGTGGATGCGTTTGCTCGGCTGGCCGAGGGCCTGGCTGCCCGGGGTCACCCTGCCTGCACTCCTGACCACATCAGGAGTAAGGTGAAGGAGCTGCGGCAGGGTTACACCCGGGCCTGGGATGCGGCCAGCCGATCTGGGGCCACTCCCGCCACTTGCCCCTTTTACAGGGAGCTCAGGTCCATCCTGGGCCCCCGGCACACCTCCTCCCTCCCGGCCACTCTTGACACATCAGCTGACGAGCCCCAGCAGGCCCTGGAGACGGAGTCCGCCCCGCAGGCAAGCCCTGCACCCCAGGGACCCCCCCCAGGAGCCCACCCCTGGGATGCTGGAGAAGGAGGAGGGGGAGTCCTCCAGTGACGGGGGGCTCCACATCGCCCTCCCGTCCCGCAGCTCCAGCAGGGCGTCCGCCCAATGGGTGTCCCCCGAACGTGGGAGCGGACCATCAGGTATGTACCCCCCTGGTGCACACCCCCGGGGTTAAGGGGCGGGGACAAGAGACATGACCAGGGCCCTCCACACGCCCAGATGACCATGGCCCCAAGGACAGCAGTGGCATGTCCCTCAGAAGAGTGCATCAGCCCCTGCCCCCCAGCAGGACAGTGCCATGCCCCATCCCTGGGGATCGGGGGAGGGGAACCTAGGGTCCCCCGTTGGGTGGGGGGGATACCCAGCAGCAGCAGCAGCAGCATCATCATCATCTCCGGGGGACGGGGATGGGGAACCAGCAGCAGAGGGGTGGGGGGACAAGGGCCACAGGTCAGGGCCCAGACTAACGGCTGTCTCCACTCTTGTTCCCCTCCTGTGTTCCGCAGCTGCGCCATCGGAGGGCCCGGAGAGCGCCGGCGAGGTGTCTGTGGTCCCGGAGAGCCCACTGGGGCCATCCCAGCAGGCCAGCCCCTCGGCGGAGCATGGACCAGCCCCAGGACAAGGCCGACAGAGTAGGAGCCACCCGTGGACAGCCACGGACCCCCAGCTGCTCGCGACCCTCTGCCGTCAGCTGGAGGTGTCAGAGCACTGCCTGCGGGTGGAGGAGCAGGGGCTAGAGCTCCAGGAGCGAGCGCTGGCCTGGCGCCAGGAGGCTTGGGGGCCTTCATGTGCACATTCCAACAGATTGCGGAGCACCTCGTTCCCCCGCTGCGCCACCCGCCATCCCTCCACGGTCTGCCACCCTGGGGCCTGCCACCGAGGGGGACCATGGGCCTGCGGATACCGGCCAGCCCTATTTGCTGGTTCTCCCGGCCCCCACCCAGCCTCAACCAGGGCTCTGGCCGAGACGTGGGTCGCGCCCAACACCAGGCGCTGGACAATAGGGTGCGGGGCCGAGGACGTTGCCCCCGCCCCTTTGTACATATTCCCCCCAGGTTTGTAAATAGTTTTTGTTCTGCCCCCCCATGTACATAGTTCCCCCCTTCCTTCTGTTAATAATAACGTTGCACTGTTTTGTTTCAAAAAACATTTCCATTTATTTCAAAGAAAAGTGTGGGTGTGGGTGTGCTCTCGGGTGCTCTGTGGTGTGGGCGTGGGGGCAGGGAGTGTTGTGGAGGATGGGAGGGTGCAGTGGGTGGCTCACCAGCAGCTGGCCCTGCCAGTGTTCACCCCACAGCCTGGTCAAAATGGGCCCGCAGGGCCTCCCAGACCCAGATCCCCTCAGGGTTGACCTGGCGACTGGGGGCACCGGGTGGCTGGACGTTGGCCCTGCCAGCCTCCACAGCCCAGCCCTGGAAGAAGGCCTCTCCCTTGCTCTCCACCAGGTTGTGGAGTGCGCTGCACATGCCCACAACCTGGGGGATGTTGGTGAGCCCTGCATCCAGGCGGGTGAGGAGACACCTCCAGGGCCCTTTGAGGTGGCTGAAAGTGCGCTCGACCACCTGGCACGCATGGTTCAAGTGCGTGTTGAAGCGCTCCTGGCTGGCTGTGACGTGGCCCGTGTAGGGGTGCATGAGCCAGGGCCGGAGGGGGTACGCCGCATCTGTGATGACGCAGAGGGGCAGGGTGGTGTCCCCCACAGGGATCTCCCACTGGGGGATGTAGGTCCCCGCCTCCAGCCGGCGGCACAGGCCCAAATTTCTGAACACCCGGGTGCCGTGGGTGCTGCCAGGCCAGCCAACATAAATGTCCAAGAGGCGGCCCCGGCTGTCCACCAAGGCCTGGAGGACCACGGAATGGTATCCCTTCCTATTGAGGAAGCGTCCTCCGCTGTGCTCCGGGGCACAGATGGGGATATGGGTCCCATCCAGAGCCCCAAAGCAATTTGGGAAGCCCAGGCTGGCAAACCCCGTGATGGCGGCATCCGGGTCCCCAAGCCGCACGAGTCTGTGGAGGAGTAGGGCATTGATTGCGCGGACGACCTGCAGGGGAAGGACATGAGAGAGCACCGGTGAGGGGTGTGCAGGGTGTGTCCGGCCCTCCCCACAGGGCTCCCCCTCTCCCCACAGGGCTCCCCCCGTCCCCCTGGGTCCTCTTACCTCCATGAGGACAGCTCCGACGGTGGCCTTGCCCATGCCGAACTGCTGCCCTACAGATCGGTAGCTGTCTGGAGCGGCCAGCTTCCAGACAGCGATGCCGACCTGTTTCTCTACTGTCAGGGCACGTTGCATGGGGATGTCCTGGTGCCGTAAGTCAGGGGTGAGCCACTGGCAGAGCGCCAGGAATGTCTGTCGGCTCATCCGGAAGTTCCAGAGCCAGGGGTCATTGTCCCACTCGCCGAGCACCAGCCGCTCCCACCAGTCTGTGCTCGTGGGGTATCTCCACAGCTGGCGGCGTGTGCGGTGGTGGGGGCTGGGAGGGCAGCAAGGTCTGGGGTTGCTTCCTCATCCCCTGGGGGCAGCTCCTCTTCCACAAATAAAAGATGGTCAGCTGCCTCCTGCATAACACTGAGCAGGGCAGCCACTGGTCCTGCAGGGGCGGGTGTGGGGGCCTCTGGCTGCTGCTGCTGGGAGTCCATGCTGCTTACACGGGGTGTGCGGGCTTGTGGCTCTGCAGACCACGTGCTGTGCAGGCTGAGTGTGTCTGGGAGGGGCCCTTTAAGGGAGCAGCTTGCTGTTGCCCCGGAAGTGCTAGCCCGCCCTGTGACCCTGTCTGCAGCTGTTCTTGGCACCCTTATTTCGATTTGGGCCGCTTTGGTGTGTAGACGCTCCCCTGCAGCGCCTACTTCAATGCGGTGCTGCCCAATGTCGACATTGAACGTCGACGGCACCAGCCCTGGAGGATGTGTAGATGCTATTCATCGAAATAGATTATTTCGATTTCACTACATCGAAATAAGCTATTTCGATGTAGCGTCCCAGGGTAGACATAGCTTATGTGATATGCACAACAGCATAAGAATGACCATACTGGGTCAGTCCAAAGGCCCCATACCTGCCCCCCAACAGTGCCAGGCGCTCCAAAGGGAATGCATAGACCAGGTGATCATCAAGTAATCCATTCCCTCTCACTCATTCCCAGCAGCTGCATTTCTGAGTTTCCCTCCTTTCGGCATCTGCAACTGACAAGACCGAGGTAGTGAAAAAGTAAAGGTGGAGTATGAACTTACGAATGCTTCCAAGGTGAGTGAGGAACTGTACAGCAGCATGATGGCATAGAGAGCATTAAAACTAACAGAACCCCCTCAAGTGATATTACAATGAGTCAGCAAAATAATACTGTGTCATCTCTTAGCAGAATTCTGTTCTTCATAGTCTTTGCCATTTACAGTGTACCATTGAAAACTAGTTTCTTGGCTCGCAAAAACTTGAAGCAAACTACAGAAAAGTAGTTCCCTTTGCAGCCATGTTTATAAATTATCTATCTTGATTACCTAAGTATCTCCAGTTCTCACCTGTCAGCCCTCAAAGTATTTGTTTCAAAGTCAGGCTCAGTATTATTTAAATTACTGTACAGTTAAGAACCCTGCTGTGCCTGGTTGCAACACTTACACTATAGAACTTGTTTATATTTACAAATAGTTTAACATACTGTATTTGGCACAAACATTCCAAGTCAGCAAGGAAGATAAAAATACTACAGCACGTGCATCTGCACAGCCAAATACTCACACCATCCCCTGTAGAAAAACCTGAAACGTTAGTCATCACCTTCCTCATCACAAGTATCTTTTACCCCATTAACAGTGGCCAGCATTTTGGCACATCCAAGGACTACATCTCTTTCTCCATCCTCCCTGAGGCTGGGTGACAACTTTTGTTATATATTTCACTGACACCACTATGTATATGCAGTAGAGAATCATTTTGGTCTTTCCCTTCCAGTAGTTCCCCAAGTTACGCAAGGGTTACGCTCCTGCGCACTCTCACATAACTTGAGCAGGGGGAGAGGGGGAAGCAGATGGCGGGGAGCCAGGAACCAGGCAGCAGCTCCCCTGGGGAGAAGACGCACCACCAAGTCTGTCTGCCTGCCCAGCTCCCACAGATGGGGGAGCTGGGCAGGCAGAGGGGGCTGTGGTGTGGTTTCTTCCAGGGGGAGCTGGGCAGGCAGAGACCTGCTGCAGCACAGTTTCTCCCAGGGGGAGCTGGGTGGGCAGAGAGCTGCTGCAGTGTGTTTTTTTCCCAGCTGGCAAAGCCAGGCAGGCAGACAGAGGCAGCGGCATGGTTTCTCCCAGCTCCTCAAACCTTAGGCTAACTTGCTGAAGCAAATGAACTTACAGGCCTGTGGGGGTCCTACTTTACTGATACACAGAATGAAAAACAGAATATAATGCAGAGCAGAGCCTTATTCTAATCATTTTTATTACTGTTTGTGTGGTGGGTGTATTGCTGGCCCTTCTGTGCTTACCTGCTGGCTTCTTCGGTTGCCATGCATGTGCCTATTTGCTTTTGCACCATGTCAGGTTTAAACTGAGACAGCTAGAATCACATGATTGGAAACAATCCGACCAGAAAGGGCTTGAAAACCTCCTTCTTGCACAGATTTCTCAGCAATGTCCATTGTTCAAAACTATAGGAGACTCAGATAATAATAAGCAGCAGCAGGTATTCCTATGATGTTTTACATCTTTAGAGAAGAGTGCAAACAAGAAGTGGGCATATAAACCTCGTCCTAGGCCTGTCAGTATGTGGTTTGATGAAACCATAGTGCTTGTTGAGACAAGAAGATCTTTCATCATATCAGAAATTTCAGCAATCTTGGAGACTCTTGCCTGGGGATGCTTCTGAAATCCACATGGGAAGCTATGTTCATGTGGAAAGCTGCATTAAAGAACACCTCCTGGAGTCTAATGACAGCCCCTTGACAGGAAACCATACAAATACGCATGATACTTAGTCCAGGGGCCGAGAGCCTGACCCCAATCACTCACCAAGGCTATGTCAACACTAAGCAAAGTTGACCACAGATATGCAATTCTAGCTATGGCAATTGCCTAGCTAAAATCAATGTATCTGTGCTCAGCTAACTTGGCTGTCCACCCTAGGGAAAGTCTGAAGTCCACTCTCCTGTCAACCTCCCTTACCCCTCACATCTCACGAGGAGTACAGGAGTTGACTGCAACCCTGGAGAAGTCGATTTTGTGTGTCCACACTAGCCACATAAAATCAAACCCCAGAAGATCGACCCTGACCGTGTCAATCTGCTGGGGTAGTGTAGATATATCCCAACAGAGTACAGAAGAAGGCACGTGAAAATGCAGGGTATGTTGGCATTGTAATCAGAGGGGCGTGTGCAGCACTTGGAGACATGTCCTAAGGAGCTTTGATCTAGCTAGCTGTAACAATAGCAGCGAAGCAGTGATGGTGCAGGCAGCTGCACAGACTGGATGCAGGAGTACATATCCAAGATGATGGCTGGGCTTGTACAGCTCGTGTGCTGCTGCACTGCAGTTACACCTCTGCTAGCACTACAGACTTACCCTCAGACAATGGCACGTTATTACCATGCTTGTGCTTAGTTATTAATAGATCGCATAGTTCTCCAAGTTTCAAAAAAGAAAAAGGCACACTCCCCATCAGTCCTTGAAGTAATTAGACGCACATAGCGCAGCTGGCAACTACAGAACCAACACAAAACAGAGCTAGATAGGACTTAATTTGCAGCCAGACTGTGGCCTGCCTTGTGCGTATAATGGAGTATACAAACGCCTCATTAAGGATATGCTTTGGGCTCAGAAGAGCCCTGCCCCTCCAGAGCTGCCAATCGTGGTAGTACTAGAGGAGGAATTAAGAGAGGGGACACCTATTAGACCTGGGCAGTCTGAGAAAGGAAACAAGCTCTTGAGCTTCCCCAATCCCGAAGAGAGGACTGATGGATTGCAAAGCCCCTGCTCTCAGACAAAGAGTGCAGGACTCCTGAGCAAAGAGTGAAAGGGGATTGATACTTACACTGGAACCCTAGAGGCCTCTGAAGTGGACAGTGCTATTCCTGGCTTTTCCCCTTGTCTTTTCTTTTGCTTCACTCCCATTTACTCACTGCAGTTCTGTGGTTGTGCATGGGACCCTGAGAAGTGATGAGACTCCAGAGGCCTCAGCTGCAGGATGGCGCTCCAGCCCCCAACAGAGAAGCTCTGCAGCACCAGCTAGAGTGGGGGATAATGGGTCTCATGTGTGCACTCCCCAAATAGCTCCTAGAGATGGCTCTCTCTCATGGACACCTTTGGGACAAGGCACCCAAAGCACAAGGAGGACTTCTCACAGCTGCAGCCACACTAGCACCCTGGGGGCATCAGCTAATCCAGCCTGGTACAGAACAGAGAAGTTTCCATGCAGAGGACATGTGCCTCTGGAGTACCAGGAAACGCTTGTGGACCCTGTGTGATGACATTAGGCAATACAGGCTCCATTAAGCCTGGAAACTAGAAAGCCAGAGAGCATGACAGGGTCCCATCTGCATGCAGCACCCTCAGAGAATTCCCTTTTGTATTCATTCCAACAGACTTCCGTTGGTCTCTGCCATAATGGAGCCCACAGATGGGAGTTCTGGATCAGTTAGGCCTTGATCCCACCGTGGATAATATGCATACAGGCAGCTGTGCCTAAGCAGAGCCCTCACTGCACCCCGCCTCCCCCTGGCTTTAAAGCGCTCATGCTGGTAAAGAACTATACCCCACATGCTACCAGTTGCAGGATAGGTGCCCCCACTGCACAATGCAGTCATCTTCTGAATAATAATCAAGAAAATGTCTCATGCTTAGTTCTAAACTATAAATATACCCAGAAACCTCATCTTGGTGTAGAGAGTTAAAGTATCCTCCATCCTTTGAGGTTTTTAAGTCCCAGCTTGACAAGGTCCTGGCTGGGATAACTTAGTGGGGGTTGATCCTACTTGAAGCAGGGGGCTGGACTAGATGACCTCCTGAGGTCTCTTCCAGCCCTACGAGTCTGTGATTTTGATAGCACAAAGGAGAAACTGAAGGCCAAATCCTCAGCTGGTGTAGCTACTCCAATTCATACCAGCTGGAGAACTGGCCCTTATGTAAGAAAATGATCTAGATTCAGAATTAGGGTTGTATGTTTCAATTTACTTTCCCTACTCTTCAGACACACAACAGAAGGTGAACTTTTTCAGCTCAGGGGCATTGGGCCCTACCACTCCTTAAAAGCATTCTGGAAGATAAAGAAGCACACCCAGACCATAACTAAGACATAAAAGTTCCTCTCAGGAAACTGAAGAGTTGCCTAAACAACCCAACCAGTGTGCTGTAGTAGCCAGCTGTGCTAGGTACAATACAGGGAACAAATAACCATAAAATTCTTCTCACAATTTGGCAATTGGAGTCATTTCCCTTACAACCTACAGAGTATGAAACACCCCCAGAAGTAACAGATGGGACAGCTCCCTTCTCACACACACGAACCCCATTTTCAGAGCAGGTGAGGAAAACTGCTGGAAGAGTCGCTTGGGGAAACTTACAGTGTTGATGGGAAATTACAGAGTCAGCGGTGGACTGCTGTTCTGCTAGGTGAGTGGGATGCCTGGTGGGTCCTGGGGTAATTCTGACTGTGTGTTTGTGTGCATGTGCACAGAGTGCGTACATGCAGGGTATGTTTGAGAAGCTGACTGCACGTCTGGTGAGATGGCTGGAGGATTCTGGGGAAGTTTGCTGGTTTGGGTGCCTGGGAGATGATGGGGCTGATGCAGGTGCTTTCTAGTCACCTTCTGTCCTGCCCGCTCTTTCCTGATGCCCAGCTGGTGGCTGTGAGTCACTGAGGGGAGCAGTGGGAAGGAGACAGAGGCCATCTGGTTTCGCTGCTCAGCGGTGGCCCCAGGAATCCAGAGGAATCACTGTTGTGGAATCTCCACTGACTCTTTTTAGCGCTGCTGGGTACAAAAGAAGCCACATGGGTTTCCAGACATGAGTGTCTTGTGACATGATTTTCTTAAATTCTGACTCCAGCAGCTCCACTTTAACTGGTGAGAACTATCAGTGCTCAGCCGCTAACAAAATCAATCTCCACGTGATTACTGAGAATATCTGGGGTTGGTTGTTCTTCCTGAAGCAAAAGCAAAACCAGTCAGTTCCTCAGGGACTCAGACTTTGCTTTTTCACTTTCTTGTGAAAAAGACAATGGATTTTTGGTTGGCTGAATGCAGAGGCAGTTCTATCTGTTTCTTGTCATTAATCATAACATATATGTCAGCCCTAGCAGCCTACAAGCACTGTCACAGTTTGGGAATGTGCTGCTGAACCAGGCAACCACCAGTCCTGTCTTTATGACGTATCTAGTCCTGGCTACACATAATACATTTCTAATCTGTAAAGGAGAACCAGGGGAGCTCATTACTAAATCTTGACACCCACCCCAGCTGTCTCAAAGATAATAAAATAAGAAGTCCTCCAATGTTAGGTTTATAGAGAAATACAGCAATTGGTGGTTAGATGTACTCCCTCTCCCCTACACAGCCTGGTTAAGGTTAACACCAACAGTGAAATCAACTTCTCATTAGCCTGTATGTGCCATCTCCCTGCCTTATAACATTAGATTAGACTTGTGAGTTTGAGTTATCTATGCTTTGCTTCATTCAGATTAAATCTTAGCCAATGATCTTGGAGACACTTGAAAGTTGCTGTCTACATACAAAATCAACAAGGAGTCCTGTGGCACCTTTTAGACGAACAGATATTTTGGAGCATAAGCTTCTGTGGGCAAAGACCTGCTTCATCAGATGCATATCTCTTAGTCGATAACAGGTGTGGCAAGGCTCACCTTGCTTCCAAGCTCTGGGCCCCTGTTTAGGCCACTATCCCATGGCCAGGATACCACTGCCCTTCTTGAGATGGGGCAAGGATGGTGGTCTGGGGGGAACCTGGGCCCTACCAACTCATTCCAGGTTCCGGCCCAGGGACCCTGTGTGGCAGCTAGTGGTGGGGAAGGGCTCCCATCGTTATGAACACTGCACCTCTTCCCTGGGCCGCTTCCCCATATGATTCCTCCCCAACCTGTACCTCCTCCAGGTGGTGCTAGCAGCAGCAGCAGCACGTCCTCTCTCCTGGTTTGGCTCCTCCTGTGTGATCAGTCTGCTTGGCCTTGCACTGAATCTCAGGGCATCCTGGGCAGGGCCTTAGCCCCTTGCAGCCGAGCACTCCTCTCCTCCTCTGGTGCTTCTAGAAAAGCCCCTTTCACCTCGCCTCACCTCTCTTCTCTGCTATCACTCTCCTCTCCCCCATCCTACTGGGCAAAGGGTTCTTTTAAAAACAGGCTTAAGTGGGACCAGCCGGCCCCAACTGGCCCTGGGGTGGCTCCCTCGGCCTCCAATAGGTGCTCACACTCTGCTTCTTTGCCAGCCCTGCTTTTTCCTCTTGTTCTCACCCCCCTCCAGCCTTACCTTGTCACAGGCACCACAAGACATCTTGCTGTTTTTGAAGATACAGACTAACTCGGCTACCCCTCTGATACATACAAAATATTTTTAATTTTATTTCTTAGTTTGCTCAGCGCAGAGGTCTGCAACCTGTGGCTCCAGAGCCACATGAGGCTCTTTATGGCCTTCTTTGTGGTTCCTGATGCTGTAATTGCAAAGCAAAATGACAAAAAAACCCTTTCCTGATTAAATGGTGAATGTCCTGCAGCAAACATGTAACACATTACAAATCAGTGTGTATGCACTGTTCTTAAAATAGGGGTTACAAAAAGTACAGCTTGACATTATTTACTAAGAACTGTCTCATATTCACGTGCATTGTGGCTCTTGAATTATTGATTGTTTTACTGAATTTTAAAAATGGCTCTTGTTATTTTGGTTGTGGAACCCTGGCTTATGTCCTCTTTCTGTATACTACCATCATTCCAGCTTCTTTTATTCTACAAAGGATTTCTGCATTTCTGTCATGTACATGTTTACACTGGACGTTTTTCTTTATATGTTTTGTTATATTGTTTGCCATTCCAAAATTAAGAAACAAATTGATCAAAGGCCTGATCGAAAGTCCTTCAAAATAGTCTTCTTATTCATTTAATCAAACCAACCCCCGTCTTTCCAAAGAACAGTGACAACAGCTAACGATAAACATGGACTTTACTAATAGAAAACACTGGTTTAGTGAAACATACAGACACACTGTGCATTTTTTGCTTATAAACTACTCAGTCAGAAAACTATATGGAAACACCTCTTCAAGTAGACTGACTTGACTGCAAGCCAGTAGGCTTTCTAGAAATTTGTGACAAGAAAACAACTATGTTTCAAACTTTGACTCAGACACCCCAGTGTTATTCCTTTATTTCCTTGTACTTCTAGACTCAGTGCTAGTGAACATACTTGCAAAGTCACCTTGACCACTGTTTAAAAAAAAAAAAGAGAAAGAATAGACACCATACAAAGGTTCAAATTTGGTAATTCTTGAGCCCACACTCGGTTCAATAATATCAACATTTTTGGGCCCAGGCCTGCAGAGTCTTTCCTTACATGCATAATCTCACAGAAGTGCTTGCATCAATAAAGCCTGTTTCCACCAATGAGGGTTTGTAGGTTTGGGCCCTTGAACCTTAAGCCTTCAGTATTTAGTACGATGTCAGTGCAATGGTGTAGTTTTAGATTTTACAAATAAGTGAATCCCGCCTAAATGCCATGAAATAAAATCCTTTAAAAATACCATCTAGGCAAAAGTGACTCAAGGCTTCTTTTTTTTTTTGGTGACCACAGCGCCCCCCCTGCAACAAAGCACCTAAATTCTACGATGCTTTTCTACTGCTTGAGAAGAAAGCAGATCTGAGCATAGTTGCGTTGCTATGCCTTGCTGCATCTTATTGTTGCTCCCCAAACTCTCCATTAACTGCACAGGGCTCCAGGTTTAATAATGACAAAGGAACCAGCAGCTCAAAAGTTTGTGGTTGGATTATTATACTATTTGCTGTCAGAGTGTCAGCTAGAAAGGAATGCTCTTCATAAATTACTGTTCTCAAGTACTCTCATAGTATCATTCTTTGAGATGAACCTTCTTAGCCCAATGTTGGATTAAAAAAAATTATTGTGCATTTTTAAAATTGTTTCTTATAAGGACACTTACGTATTATAACCAGGGGCCAGAGTAACCTCCCTTTCCAACAAATAATTGTCTCACATTTCATTCCTTTCCACAGAACTGCGCCTCAGAAACTAAGCTTGAATTTTATGTGCAATTTTTTGGGACAACCTGCATAACTGACTTGTTGACTTTGCTACTTGTGAATAACACAGTCATTCTAGTCTCAGGCTGAATATAACTCCAGAGTCATCTGACAGATTAGATATGGAACTTGTGGTGGTGATTATTATATATGATCCAACTCTGCAGAACTCAGCTGGCTGTCTCCCCTCCTCCTTCCCCACTCCCTCCTGCCAGGATTCCTGGCTGGGGTTCCCATGGCTGAGGCTGCCAAGTACCAGCAAATACCAGCCCAAAAAAGCACTGCCATTTCGTATTTGATATATAGCATTGCACAGACAAGTTGAGGTGCAATATTGACCTCACTCAAGTCATTTGAGTTCTGGCAGTGACTTCACTGGATTCAGAATTTCACCCATGCAGTCCAGTTCCTCTAGATGGAAATCAGTAATTATTAGTGGCTTGATTCTCTTCTCACACTACTTTACCTCCACTGGCTTCATTGGTGTTACTTGTGATTTTGCACCAGGGACAATGAGGACCAAGAAGTATGAGAATATATTTCCAGCCATTGGGATTGCTGATCATTGCACTGTGCTATGCCACCATGGATGTAAAACAATCATAATAATCAGCAGGGCTGATGGGGGTGGGGCAGCTCCGTGCCCCAGAAGGGGTGGGGCCATGGGTAGAAGGGGAACATTATGGCCCCAATTGAAATATTGAAAACAGTGCCCATCCTATAATCCCACCTGAGATGACAAGTATAGCCTGGTTCCACAACTTCAATTCATAACAAGCACAGTCATTCAGTTCTGTGCTAATTTATTTTGTCACAAGCTATTTCATGACACTGACATTCTCCCTGTTATGTATTAATGCATGTAACAGATCTCCATTTCATTACATAGCCAATCTATTTGATATGCCATGTCCTGCTAGCCTTCAAAGGAACTCCACTGCTCATAAACAGAGAAATACTGTGGTAACAGGATAAAGAAGTGATGATAATGACAAGTATATTCTGCAATTAGAGTAAAAGTATCAGACTAGAGAGGTGCAAGTTTGATGGTGCAAAGGCAGATACCTGTAAAACTTCGTGAAAAATAAGGGAATTACAGCCAGTATATCTTACAGTTCTGAGAAGCAAGGAGCCCTGCTGCCATGCAGAAATGCAAGGAGCACTAGTCTGAAAAAAACAAGTTACCAGAAGGCAACCGAGAAGGATCAAAGCCCAGAAGGGTGTCTTAGATGGTGACGGACATGGATTCAGGAGAGTGGCCAAAGTATTTTTACCACCTTGTCTAAACACCTTGTTAGAGCCAATAAATCACCTCTAGATGAGTCTGACTTACTTATGGCCTGATCCAACAAACACTTTGTAACAGGCTTAGCGCTTACTACCTAGAGTGGTTGTAAAAACTAAGCCCTTTAGTGTTTGCTAGATTTAGGCTCCAGTTTGGTTTCACATAAGCATCTTCATGAATCAATCAATTTTTAAGAACGCATTTAAGCATATGGGGTTAAATCCTACTGCCATCCGTGGGACTTAGCGGGTGTCTAAAGTTAAGCATATCCTTGGGTGCTTTCATCAATAGAGAGGAAATACTGGCTTGTGAAACATGCTTTGTTTCAGTAAAATGCAGAAATTATATACTAAATGTCATTTAGTACATACTTTGGTACTGCCTCAGTGCATGGGGCCCTGCTAGATGATATCTTGCAGCCTTTTCCAGTCCTACATTTTTATGATTCTATTATTTTTACTGAGAATGAATTCCTGTGGCTCAACTCTCCACTGCTTTGTACCTTGCTTAATTAATACCTCCACCCAAAAGGGATGTAAAACTGATACCAAATCTAAGAAGCAACATTTTATATTCACTTTTTGCTCACTCCATACAGGTGTAAATGTCTTGGAAGGGGAGAATCTGTCTCATTTTTTCTACTAAACACAGATTACAAAGTTTACCAATGGACTGTACATGCATGGTGTTCAACCAGTTCTGAAGCTGATATAGCAAACTAACCACATTATTATGAACATACATTTATTGTTCAAGCCAACTAACCACACTTACCCAGCCAAATAGCCACATGTGGCTAGTGTGTTGGACACCATGGCTTAGTCACAGTGTCCAACATGCTAGCAGCAGGTGGGAAATATGCATAATATAATATGAAGCAAAAGCAAACTCCATGGAAAATTTAAGCTATTACTGTAGTGTGAGACCTTAAAATACCATAACTTTATTTTCTTGTTTCCAAAATAAAAAGCTTAGGATAATGTTTTCAAAAATGCTTCAGAGATTTAGGCAGTTAAATGCCATTGTCAAAAATTATGCAGGTTCTTAGGAACCTAAACTTCATTGAAAATCAATTGGACTTAAACTCCTTACTGTTTGCTATTTTACAAAAGTGATTTTCTTAGCCTCCTAGTATACGGAAATATTTCTGAAAATTGCACTCATATGTTCCTCTTTTGCATGTCTATTTCTCACAACAACAAAAACATGGGGAAAAGTTTTTTGTTTCCTTTAATTAAAAAGTAAAACTAAGCAACCGCTTTCATTTCACCTTCTATTTATGTAAAACCCAGTATGAACCAGAGTGACATTTGAATGCTTAATCCTATGCCTACTCTGTCAATTTCAGTGTTTCCAGTGGACTCCATCAATTGGATGGGCTCCCTCTGGTGGCTGATTCAATACCAAATTCCTTAAAAAATTATAAATCTGGTCATGGACTCATATCTACTGGACAGACTGTGGCAGAGATCTGGGAGAATCTAAAACCCCTTCCTTGCTAGCAGTCCTGTATAGGCAGATCCTGTACCTTTGTGGAATCCCTTGCCAAATTTCAGATTCAGGTCTATTAGATGGTTCCAAAAAGTCTGGTTCATTGCTTTACATTTTTGCACAATTCTGGATTTCTGGATTCTGACCAGAAATAGCCCCAAGGGGTGAGAATCTGCAAAAAAGCCTATCTTGCTAAGATTTTTTCACTCCATATTTGGCAGACTCCAAAGAATCAGCAAAGCATCCAGATTTTGAGGTACTTACCCAAACCCTTTTGAGGTTTATCCTTTAGTATCCAAGACCTTATATCTTTGAAGCCAACACAGTGTGTGTCAGTTCTTTTGATGTCTCCTGATACGACACTGATAGTTATGTACATTTTAAAGTTTTAAAAAGGTGGGTACTTAACAGATTACACTAATAATTTGCACTGTGATCAGGATACCAGTACCACAGCAAACCAAATGCTAGCTCTCTGGTGTACCCAGCAGTGAGTAATCAAAGCCAGACACTTCTTAGTTTGTTTACCATTAAGCAAAGGGCATGGCTTTATTATATTTTCAGATCCACAGTGATTTTCTCTATAAAATACCACCAACCAAAATAACCTATGATAGGTCAGTGTAATATAGAATACAGTAAATGCTTTCATATTTGGCACCCCCAGGGACCGGGAGGTTGCCAGATAGTCAAATATTCTGGATAATCAAGAGGTACACCGCGCAATGCAGAACACTAAAAAAACCCCAAGATTAGATGTTAAGAAACAAACAAAAATGTATGCAGAGTACTTTATTTACCAACAACAGTATTACTGTACATTGTAAACTTATGCTGTATTTGCTGTATTTATTTGTATTTAGTTTCACTATACCATACAGAAAATTTAACTAAAATTTACTTAGGGTTAAAATGCTGGTTATTTGAGCATTCCAGATGATAGAATGCCAGATATGAAAGAGTTTACTGTATAGTTGAAAGTAATTTGATAATGGGACCATGGTTGAAGGAAGATGTTCCTGAAAGCTAAAAATCAGGATAATGTCTCTTTTAAGTAGTCATTGCTAGGGGAAAAAATCCCACTAGGCATCTGGTGTATGCAAAAAAATCATTTGGTGCACTGACTCGAATGGAACTACACCTATTTACATCAGCCTGGGATCTCTTTCTTTGTGCTTAGTAATGAGCTCTTTGAGAAAAGAGTGATATTCTGTCCTGGACACTGAGGGTTTATACATTGTCTGTTGCTATAGAGAAACAGATATCATCTGAAGGAGTATTCATTTGGGTTTCTTGTTCTGTGATTAAAAGATGTGGTGGTGTAGCTGGAGAAGTCTGAGTCATATTCTAAAAAAAAGTAGAGCTCAAGTCTACGCTCCATACAGGCTAGAACCAGGAAAGACTATGTCAGCTATTCAAGCAGTATAGCACAGAGCAGCTACATTTAGGTATGACAGTGTAATAGAGGGGTCAGGATTTGAAACTTTGGTTTAAAAAAACAGCAACTGTTGCAAAAGACCACAGAGATGATATTTGTATTCCAGTTTTACAGCAAAATGAAGCCCTTTAATGTGTATATATGACCACTAGTCCATATTTCATGAAAGAGGATGTTTCTAATTCTAAACCAATAAGCCAGCCCTTTAAAATAAAACTCATTTTCAATAAAACATGCCTTTAAAAATGTAATGTAGCACATATTACAAAGGATTATGCTCCAAAGACACACCAACTGTGAACTGTTCTGCCTAGAAAACCTTTCTATGCATTGGAAAAAACAATGACTCAGAGATACCAGAGATGCTGACAAACCACTGAACTGACTCTGCTAGTGATCCAATGGGACTGCCATCGAGAAGCAACAGCTGACACTGCAGCACGGCGAAGGCAGGTGGATTATGCAGAGGGGCAGGCTGGCTCTTAGATTATTTACTCGTGTATTAAACAGGCAAAACACATGAATGAATATTAAGGTGGAATTGCAGTTGCAATTGCATAGCTAGGTGGCAGGTCTAGGAATAAGGGCAAGGAACACAGCATTTATTTTTTATTCACTTTGTTGCAAGCAGTGTAATTTTGCAGCTATGAATACAGCAAGAAGGAGTATAGTATTTTTAGATGTGCTGTTGTAATACATGCCTGCTTTGGCTTTGGCATTGTGCAAGAATGGGCAGATTTTTAACAGAGAGAGCCAAATACATTCACTTGAGGCTTATCATCTTGCCAAACAGTCTGAGAGTTGTTGCTCATGAAAATAAACAAAACTGTCCACATTTTCACCTGCAGCCAACGCTAGAACAGTGGCTGGTCTGAACCAATGAAGCCGCCCATTTGACTCTAGCATAAGGGAAATCTTTAGGGATGATCCATGCAAAAGTTCCAATTCCAAACTCAGTGCAGCTTCTCACTGGATTAGGCAGCTTCTGAACTGTTTGCCTGTATTACAAACTGATATACAATGGCTGCTAATTGTCCACAAAGCATTCTACTAGTCTGCATCTGTTAAGATGGGTTCCATTCAAAACAATATGTAAGTGCTAAATTAGTGATGCCATGACAAAGAAAAGATGTGTCCAGTGGTTTTTTTTTTCCTTCAGGACTGGAAGCAATATTCCAAGTGATCTCCCAACGTATTAAAGTCAATTGAAGATGCCATCCAAAGCCCTCCCCTACATGAGAAACTCCAGTTATTTCCATCTTATCTGAGACAGCTATAGGGACTTAAGCCATGATCCAAATCAGTGTAGTAGCTACACCTAATAAAAGAATAGATAGGAAGTTATTGGCATTTTGCAGTAGGGTTGTCCCAGAGGAATCTAAGACAGCTAGCCCATAGCCCTGCCAATACTTGACTGATTTCATTGAAGTATCCAGAATACCATGAATTTTCACTACATTACCCAACACCCAAATAAGGCATGTAAGATTTTTGTTGTAATGCAAATACTGCCAACTTCCAAACTCCTTCTCTTATATGTGGTGCATACACTTCTTCCAGAATATACAGCTCTTCCTTCTGGCATAATTCTTCATGGCACACTGAAGGTTTCGTAGCTCAAGGAACAACAGATAGCAAACATCTGAATGCATTTTTGGTAGCTTATTCTGGAAGTAAGTATCAGAGGGGTAGCCGTGTTAGTCTGTATCTTCAAAAACAATAAGAAATCCTGTGGCACCTTACAGAGTAACAGATATTTTGGAGCATAAGCTTTCGTGGGCAAAGACCCCTTCGTCAGATGTTGCATCTGATGAAGTGGGTCTTTGCCCACAAAAGCTTGTGCTCCAAAATATTTATTAGTCATTAAGGTGCCACAGGATTTCTTGGTGTTTATTCTGGTAGTAGAACTATCAGGCAGTAGAAGTGTTGCTAAAAGGTATTGATCCTTATCTCCAAGGCATTCCTGGACTGGCCCCAGGATATCTAAACAATTGCCTAAAGTTCTGTGGCAGATAACTCTGCTTGTCTAATAAAAAACCTTACTATAATGTGTTTAGGTTTGTACAGAAAAACAGCTGTTTCTCAGTGCTCAGTCTAAGATTGTGGAAAAAAAAATCCTCCCACAATAACTGAAGAAAGAAAGAAAGAAAGAAAGAAAGAAAGAAAGAAACCCTACCAAATAAAACTGCACACCCAGTTCTTCTACTGAGACCTAGATAAGAGAGACAACAAACCACACAACAGATGACAGTCAGAATCCTTAATGCACTACTGGAAGGCCCTCAGATACTATGTTGATGAGTGTGGAATAAGAACCTGTAAAGACCAAATAAAACTACCTGGAAACGGCCCTTGGAGCCAGTAGCTGAGTTTTACCTTTCATCGAAAAGCACCATACTGCATAAGCCCAGTTGACTTCAGACTTTGGCTCTGATGATTCCATTGTGGGTCTATTTTGAGAACTGAAGTCCTAGTATGAGTCATTTCGTTCAGGACCATTTATTTTCTCTTGTTTCTGCCTATTCTTCTGCACAGACAGGAAAGGGTGGAGATGTTTGATGTTGAGAACCCTGTGGCTGAGGCACTGAACCTGGATTATGGTTCTCTATGTTAGGTCTGGCATCGTGTGTATGCGAAAAAATATGGTGGACTGGAGAGTTAAAGTAACTGCTGCCATTGATAGCAGGAACCACTCCCATAGCAGCACAAATCTATCAGAAAATGAGTTGGGCACTACCAAATTCCTGGCCATGAAAAAATGCATCATAGTCTGTGAAATCTGATCTCCTCCCATGAAATATGTCCTTTTGTGTGCTTTCAGCCTATGCTATACAGATTTCATAGGTGGAGACCAGCATTTCTCAAACTGCGGGGCTTGATCCAAAAGGGAGTTATAGGGGGATCACAAAGCTATTTTAGTTGAGGGGTGGGGTGGTATTGCCATCCTTACTTCTGCACTGTTACAAACCAGTGGAGCTATATCTGTGTGCTGAAGGCTGCTTGGCTGTGGACTTCAAGCTGTGGGGATCCTGGCCAGGCCTGGGGTTGTTTTCTCTGAGCTCCAGTAGTCAGGAGTAGCTGCGCAGCTGGGGATGGAGTGCCAGGACTCCTGGCTGGCCCCGTGGGGGGGTGGGGGGGAGTCCAGGGCTACTGCCTGGCCCCATACAGTGGGGGTCCTGGGGCAGTTGGAGGTCCAGGGCTCCCACCCAGCACTTCCAGTTCCAAGACAGCTGGGAGCCTAGGATAGGCAGGACAGCCATGTGGCAGGGTCCAGAGCTCCCACCCAGCCCTGCAGAGTGTTTGAAGCTGTTGTCTGGCTCCATGAACTCTAGGCTTGCCACCCAGTCACACACAGTGAGGTATGGGGCAGCTGGGGGACAGGGCTGATGCCTGGCCTTACAGGGTTGTAGGTCTGAGGCTGCCACCTAGCCCTCAAGGGTGTGGGCCTAGGGTCAAAGTCTGATGCCCTGCCACTCGGCCCCTGTGGCCCCGATTACACATTATGGGCCACGTAATTATGTTAAGAATGTCTGTATTCGATCATCTCTTCACCTTCTAACAGAGTAACATGATTCCCTGGAGTACATTTTATAGTGTTTTGGGCAGTCCAGTTTTAAGCATCCCATGTTCTGGGGATTCTATCTATTCACTTGAGAGACAATTCCTGAAAGTATGCCTACACTTACGGCAGTGTCCGCACTGGGGCGATTGATATTCCAGGGTTCATTTAGCGCATCTAGCAGGGACGCACTAAATCGAATTCTGAGGGCGTCCCTTGACCCTGGTACTCCTCACAGTTGTAAGGCATAAGGGAAGTCAATGGGAGCGATTTTCCTGTCAACCTTCCATTGTGGGACGGTGCAAAAAGTTGACCTAATATATGTCAATTCCTGCTATGCTATACTCATAGCTGGAGTTCATATCATAGATCAACTTTCATCTGTAGTGTAGACCTGTCCTAAGTCTTACACATCTCACTGTTACGAAGTTCTTCCTGAAATTCAGTCTAGTGACTCCTTTTCTTAATTTCATCCTATTATTCCTAGTTATACCCTGGGCATCACCTTAAGTAACTCCATCTATGTTATTTATACCTGTCATATATTTGCAAGCTACTCACATAGTCCACGAATTATTTAGCATTTGAACCACCAGTGATAAAATAAGCAGACAAAATAAGCAGTCCAATATGACATATCACTGAAACTGGTGATTTCAAAACACAGTTTCCACTCTGATTTTAGTCAACGGCAAAACTCTGATTGACTTGAAAGACAGCAGGATCCAGCACAAGCTCATCAAACCTGAGTGGCCCTGCATATTTCAACAAATGATATCTATTCACCGTAAGACAAAAAATTATCCTATTCTTGCATTGCCATCTTGCAGCGAGCGGACTTTACCACAAGATAAGTACTCTCATTTTCAAGTCAGCAAAGTTGTACTCGTACAAATAGTCATTCTGAAGTTAATGAAGCTATTCACTTGAGCAATAGTTTGCAGCACTGGATCCCTGCTTTGTACCTTCATATGCTGTTATAACATTGTACAAAACTGATTTAAAAATGACAAGCAGAATTTATAGATAAATTCCTGTTTGTTACAAAAAATATACTGAAGGGAAGAGCTGTGTTGTATTTTAGATTTGCCTATAAAAACAAGATAAAAATATACAAGAATGAGAATGTTTACCACTCTGGTTATACACATATACAGGATCATAAAATGCAAAATACTGGCTGGGAGTGTGGAGGTTAAGTGTCACAATTTTTCTTTCCTTATGAGGAAAGCTTTTTCCAATGCTACTGAGCATTAATGAGCAAGAAGATGGGTATGGTTTAGCTTATGAACATGCATTAAAACTAATTTTGACATACTCAAGCAAAACAGACAGATTCTGAATAAAAAAATTCTCCCTTGCTCATGAATTAACATTAAGACATTGCATCAGTACAGTTACTCTAGGAACCCATAAAAGATAGGCAATTACTCTGTCATTAGCCACTCCAGATGGAGGTAAACCACTGATGAATAATGGAAATCCAGGCAAGAAATATTCAGATTTTTAGTGCTTCCTCTACTGAGCATCTCCATCCTGGCTCGTAGGTGAAAACCTCACTGATATGGACTGGCACAGGGAGTGAAGCTGAAGTGTTTACTATTCCATCTGCTTTACTGTTTAGCTCCAGCTAACATTTCATTTGCCTTTGACTTTTCAGTCATGGGAGTTGTTGCTGCTCAGCATCTCTCAGGATTTAATCCCCAATCCCAACTACTGGGCCATGGCTACACTAGCCTCAGCCTTTCAGAAGGTGCATGGAAATGAGCCACATGGCAGATGTTAATGAGGTGCTGCCATGAACATGCAGTGCCTCATTAGCATAATGGCAACCACATGTGTTTTGAAAGTGCCGCTTTTGAAATGTACACTGTCTGTATAGAAAGGGGCCTTTCGAAAGGACCCCCCTGGCATTCAAAAGGCCCTTCTTCCCAAAACCAAATGGGAAGAAGGGGCTTTCAAAGTCCGAGTGTCCTTTCAAAAGCTCCCTGTCTACATTGGTGGTGTGCATTTCAAAAGCAGCACTTTTGAAACATGCACAGCTGCCATCATGCTAATGAGGAGCTGCATATTCATAGCAGTGCCTCATTAACATCTGTCGAAGTGGCTCATTACCATGCCCATTCTGAAAGGAGGATGCTAGTGTAGCCATGGACCTGGTATTACATAACAGGATGTCAGTGAAAGGTTTCTGCATTAGTTTCAAAGAATTAAACCAATTCAGTGTATAAGCAATGTTTATGTTCTCCACAGAGAGAGCTACACCTCTGCGATCCAACTTCTGCCAGCTCAAACAGCACACTACTCTTAATGACACTTCCAGACAGACACCAGGGTATCAATAACACTTCTACTTACTGAGCTGGCAAAGGTTCCTCTTTGATCCTGAAACATATGTGAGCTTCACTGAGTAGCTGGTCCTAAGTAAATCCACCCTAAGGAGACTTTCAAAATGAAAAAAGGGCTTCCCGCCTCCTCCTTCCCCTCCCCCTCGCTGTCCTTAGATGACATTGATACAAATCAGAAGTCTAAATTCAAAGTCACACCTCTTCCTGGCATTTTACTGAGTCAGCATGCCAAGTCTGCTCTACGAATGGGGAGTATTCATAAACAGAAGTAACTCTGCTTGTAGAAAAAGATCAAAATGCATGTGGTCTAATGTTGTGGCAGCTGACTAACTTGGGCCTATTAAAGCAAACTGAGTAATAAATATAAGCCATGTACACACAGGACACAGTCTAACTCAGATACCATGCTTATTTGTCTAGTCTTAAAAGCTGAGCTTCCACAGTCTAACCCTAACTCTTAGCTTTTCCCCAGAGCCAAGGGAAATGAGAAAGTAAGAGACTGAGCAGGTGAATATACCTCAGCATCTTTGCAAATGAACAGCAAACAGCACTTCAGCTAATATAAGTTGTTGCTATGACAACATAGATCAACTGAGGATAGGTCTCTTTCCCAACAGCATTGAAATACACACAGCTAAGCTAATAACACAGGACCAGACTTCAGCTGATGTAAACTGGCATAACTTTATTGAAGTCAATGTTGATTCACATTAGAAGAGCTGAAGGATGTTTGGCAGTCATTAGTTGAACACATCCTGTGATTCCATAGAAAACACAAAGTGAAATCAGTGATGCTGTAAAACGTTCCAGGTTATGAAACCATCATTCACGTTCGCCATGAATACCCCTATTGATACCAACAGCCCTACTGATATAGGAGACTATATGATGAGTAAGGCCTTTATTTCTGTATTTAAGAAAGAGGACATCTTCCATGAGTGACAAGTATCAGAGGGGTAGCCGAGTTAGTCTGTATCTTCAAAGCCACAGGACTTCTTATTGTCTTCCATGAGATGCATATAACAGGATGTGGGGCATGTTGAGAAATGCACTTTTGAACCTATAAATATATTTACTGTGACAATGTCTCAGATGGTACAATGACAATAGACACTATGGATGCATCTACACAACAGTGATCTTTCAAAAGATAATCTTCTGGAAGATCTTCTTTCAAAAGAGCGCATCCGCACACAAAAAAGCAGATCAAAAGATCGATCTGCTTTTTCAATAGAGGGCGTTCACACAGCTCTTGCTCTTTCCAAAGAAAGGGATAGGGATCGAAAATTCTGGTGCCATGAGGACTGCTCTTTCGAAAGTAGGTGCTCTTCCTGATCTGGGAGTGGAAGAGGATTTCCAGAAGAAGAGTCGCATTCTTTTGATTTCGGATTGAAAGAGCACATTTTGTGTGTGGACACTCTGTGTGTTCTTTTGAAAAAGGTCCTCTTTCTCCAAAAGAACTTGCTAGTGTAGACACAGCCTATATGAATAAATGCATCAGTCCATTGTCTAAAGGTCTGCTGTCCTCACAGAAACACTCAGGTAATGAGCTCTATTTGGTACTCTCGTTATTTAGCATGAGAGGGAAATCATCATTATAGGAGGAACTGGTAGCACTGCCTATTGTTAAGGTTGCCCAGCACTTCCCAATGCAAGGCCCTGTTTTGCATTGTTTAACCCTTGCCAGACTTCAACTATTTGCTTTAAAATTTTCCATGCTGGGAGTCTGCTAGGGGAAAATATACTGTTCTGTCCTTGTTGAAAAATATTGACCTTCCCCCTCCCCTCATGATTTGGCACAGGGAACCGTTTGGTATACTTCTTAGATTTTAATAGCTAGAGTTCCCAAAGACCACGTGTGCATGAGGCATGCTTCAGTCCAGGGTTAGCAGGATTTAATCTTGCGATGGCAGCTTCAAGCTGCACCAGGACCAGGCGCTGTGACTCACAGTAGGGACCCTGAATCTCCTGTGCTCTGAATGACTCCCTGTTGGGCCCTGGTATCAGTGGAGAAAGAAAATCTTGATATTAATGCAGAGGGACAACAGCTGGGTCTGTAGGGAGAGTAGACTGGGAGTGGAAGCAGGCAGGAGAAGGAAACAGAAACTGAGGGAAGACTGGGACAATGTAGACAAGAAGATTTTGACTAGGATCTAGGAAGGTGAATGGAGGGGACTGGGAACCAGCAGCTGGGTGGAGATGGGATGAAGAATCAGAGGGAAGGGAGGAAACAAAAGAGCCTGGACTGGGGACTAAAATCGATAAGACAGAACTATCAATTCATAATCTAGGGCCTGACCCTATTCACACTGAGCTCAGTGGAAAAACTCCCAATAATTTCAGAGGAACAGAAGCCAAGTCCTATTGCCTTAATAACAAATCCTTGTGTACTTTCACTCCTACACTGACCCTTCCAGTACAAGGCCTGAATTTCCCTAGAAAACTAGGTCAGCATAACAGCATTGCTGAGGGGTGTGAAAAATACATGCTCCTATGCCAGGGAAGGTAAGACATGGTCTGCCACACCATTGAATCCAGCCTGCGGCCCGAGGCCTGCCCCATCAGGACCCTCAGGCAGGGAGCAGCCCCAGGGTACTTTCAGTGGCTGGCTGCTCCATGTGCTTCTCTGCACCATGCATGGGGGAGGGGAAGAAGGCTTCACTTGCTGTCCCCGCCCCCCAGCACAATCTTTCAGCTCCCATTGGCTGGTGTTATACATATGATTGGCTGGTGATATATTGGTGTTACATATATGATTGACTGTTGATAAAACTGGAAGGGACCTTGGGAGGTCATCGAGTCCAGTCCCCTGTCCTCTTGGAAGACAAAGCACCATCCTTTTTTTCTTTTAATTATTTGCCCCAGATCCCTAAATGGCCCCCTCAAGGACTGAGCTCACAACCCTGGGTTTAGCAGGCTGATGCTGACTTAATTCTTGTTGTACACTGACCTAATTCCTCTTTTAGATAGTGCTAAGTCAATGGAAGAATTCTTTCAGTGACCTGCCACTGCCTCTTGGAGAAGTAGATTAATTACAGGAAAGGGAAAATTCCTCCTATTGGTGTAAGCAGAATCTAAACTGTGGTACTGCAGCAGCACAGGTGTGCCACTGTAGCATTTTAAGTTGCAACCTTGAGGCTTGTTAGTAAGATACGGTGGAGAAAAGCTTATGCTGATACCAGAAGTACTGTACCTAGTCTAACAGATATTTTGGAGCATTAGCTTTTGTGGGCAAAGACCCGCTTTTTCTTATGCTCCAAAATATCTGTTAGTCTATAAGGTGTCACGGGACTTCTTGTTGTTTTTGAAGATACAGACTAACTCGGCTACCTCCCTGATATTTGTACGTAGTCTGTGAATAAATTCAGAACTCCCATCTCGAGAACCGTCAATCAGACCTTTTCATAGGCATTACATTTACTAAATTAATGAATCAGTTAGTTAACCTGAAGGAGTAATGTACCACAGCCTATAGCTTTAAACCCAGTCCCATGGATAATCAACATATTGCCTTAAACCCCTCTGTAATTACCTTCAGCCCAGTGCTCTCCATCCTAATACTCTGATGGAGCTCTCATGGGCATTGTATCTGGAGGCTAATTATGCACAAATGGCTAACTTTTCACAGCAGTGCACAGAAAACACATAAATCACATCCTCACTTCTCAAGAAGACCAGTTAGGAGGAAAGTGTCAATTTGTAGACATTAAGGGTGACTGGGAAACCAGCAAACTAAATTAAAGTTTTGAATTCTCTGGTAGTAATATTTGGGTTGGATGGGAGAAGAAGGTAGAGGAAGAAAGGGGAAATGGGAAGCTCTCAATCGCAGTATGATTAATAAAGATGTTTAACTCTGCAGTTAATAGGGAGAGAATAGCAGCAACAGAACTACATCAGAGACGGATATACTAAGTGCACTTGTATCAAAGCACACATATTACTTATCCATAAAAACATCCCAGATAATAATCTGCAATATATATTCTTTAAAATAATATATTATTATCTATCTTGGCCACAGGACAGTTTGCACTTTGCAACATGATAGCAACAACAAGATACATTAGGGATGGTATCTAAAATGAGTTTATTAGACAATGGGATGGGACCTCTCAAAGCCTTTTGGTTTTGTCACTCATGGCAAAAAGGTTTATTCTTCCATTAGTACTCATGAGTACCTGGATTCATTTCATTACGCACATTTATGAGACACTGCTCATGAATTACTCTCGTGTTATAGGTGCCCTATACATGAAGGGTGGGATTTGCAGAAGCGCTCAGCATTTGCCAAACTTTGTTACCATTGACTTTAATGGGAACATTCTCATTGATATTAAGAGACTTGATCCAATTTCACTGAAATCAATGAAGAGTCCATCTGGATTGGTTTCAGTGGCACTACACAGTTACTTAGAGTAAAGCATGTTTACCAACTGTAAATGTACACACTTGAAGTAAACGCTTTTCTGAGTCCGGTGGGGCTGACAGACTTGCTGGGCTGCTGGGCAAGGGAGTGTGGCTTTGCACTCCTGGAAGGGGCAGAGTCTCAGGCAGAGGGGGCAGGGCTGGGGACAGCCAGCCGTCAGCATAGCTCAGAGTGCCCTGTGCTTGCCCTCCCACCCCACAACCACCCCTGAGAGCTGGCAGGAGCAGCAGCAGTCAGGAGCCCTGGGCCCTTTTGAATTGCTGGGCCCTAGGGCAACTGCCCCCCTTTCCCCTGCCTCCGGTCAGTGGGCCTGTCTGGGTCAGAGTCAGAGGCTGTGTCTACACTAGCCCCAAACTTCGATATGGCCACGCAAATGGCCATTTCGAAGTTTACTAATGAAGCGCCGAAATGCATATTCAGCGCTTCATTAGCATGCGGGCGGCTGCGGCGCTTCGAAATTGACGCGGCTTGCTGCCGTGCAGCTCATCCCGACAGGGCTCCTTTTTGAAAGGACCCCGCCTACTTCGAAGTCCTCTTATCCCATCTGCTCATAGGAATAAGGGGACTTCGAAGTAGGTGGGGTGCTTTCGAAAAGGAGCCCTGTTGGGATGAGCTGTGCGGCGGCGAGCCGCGTCAATTTTGAAGCGCCGCGGCTGCCCGCATGCTAATGAAGCACTGAATATGCATTTCAGCGCTTCATTAGTAAACTTCGAAATGGCCATTTGCATGGCCATTTCGAAGTTTGGGGCTAACGTAGACGTAGCCAGAGTCAGAGTGCTCAGTTCCACCGTATACGATTAAGACTACGGGGCCTATTCACATAAATAAAGTTGCTCAAGTATGTGTTTGCAAGATTGGGACCTAATTGATGGCGCACCAATCATATAATTGAGTGCAGGATTCAGCCCAATCAGTGAATTTATTTGAAAGTTCTCATGTGCACAGAGGACAATTCTGAGTTATTTGCATATGTAAGCACTGAAATATGCACAGAACTTTGCCCAGTAGAACACTAATAATAAATTCATAGGAAACTATTGAGCTTGCACATTATGTATTTATAAATCTAACATTTCTAAACCAACTCTTGTCAGATATGTCCCAGGCATTTCTCTTCACTGAAACATACAGCTGTTAAACGTTTCTAAATATGCCATTTGTATTATCAGAGTGTTTGAAGGAAACATCTGAGAAAATTCAGAATTGGTAAAAGACATTTGTAAGAGTAAAAAACACAAAAGTGGTCAAATTGGGATTACACTACTTTTTCCCACACCCCAAAACTACATATTTGGGCTGTGAACAAACATGAGGAATTCTGAACCAGTGACCTTTGGCTAAGAGCAATATGATGTCAGTTTAATACTGGGAACATCCCGTACCACGATTTATTTTGCCCTTGTGAGGAGAGGCACTTAATGGTTTAATAGGGGTTTGGTATTTTTTTTTTACACGGTTTAGTCTTCACATGAGCTGGAGCTCTTGCACTGTGTTAACAATCAAGCCCCCTGTTTCACAAACAAGCCATCTGTCAACATGAGACCAAATGCACATGAAGCAATAAAACCAAACCCACACTGCTGTTTGCCATGGTAATTCTAAGAGGAACAAAATGAGAACCACTTCTTTTTAAAAGGGGAAATTTAGTTTCTATCATAAAAAAGAAGTTATAATTGATTGTGGATGTGTATGTTTCACATTAAAGCCGTGCACTAGTGTCTGATTTACACAGAGCTTACAGCAGGTATGATTTTCACTCTATATGCTTACTAAAGTCATCTTGTCCATAGGACAGTTTGGGGTGGCCACCTCAGGTCCTGTGTTTTGTAGGGGCCTACAGCAGCAGCATCAACCCTCCTATGGATGGGACCCATGGTGGCCAGGGCTGCAGCAGGAGTTGAGTCCCCTGCCCCTACAATCACCATGGCAGCAGAAGCCAGAGTGACCTGGCAATTGGCTCTGCTCCCCATCTCCCACCCCACTGCACTTTGCTTCACCCCAGTGGCAGGAAGCTGCTCTCCTCAGCCCCAGGAGGGCACTTCACTTCCTGCACTGTGGAGCACAGTGTGCTGGGAAATGGGTGGTGGGGTGGAGCACAGCAGACTGCTGGGTTGCTGCGGCTCCCACCACTGTAGTGGGAGGGGGGACTGACCCCCTGCTGCTGACCCATGCCAAGCCCCTGGTAGTCCCTCCCCAGCTCATGTCACTCAGGGGAGGAAGGTTCAGGCAAAAAGTGCAATGGGGGTGGAAAACGGCAGAGCAGGGGGTGGCTGGGGAAAGGGGTAGAGTAGGTTGCCCCAGGCCCTGATGCTAACTATATTATCTGCCTTTTAAAAGCGAAAATAGTGCAGAGCACAAATGCAAACCTTTGGTGAAATATCCGCATGAAATACATAAACTGGCAGGTGGTTGAAATACATAAACATTTGAAATACATAAACAAATGCTCAGGTGGTTGTGTACACACAGGGAAAAGAGACTCTAAAATAAAAAGCCCAGCACTTCAGACAGTAAGTGGACATTCCTAGAATGCTTTGCATAGAATGGATACTTTAAACAAACAGTTGCTGTAACTGGTCAATGTGGGAAAATCACTGTGAAAGGTACTTCCATTTCATGTATGAGGACTGCCCTGAAATAGGAACATGCTCTGTTAGGAGCTTAAGCTTTAGTTTTAAACATACCTCATGATTTAAAAAGTCCCTGACAATACTGCTGCACAGACAAAGTGCAACTTAGCATTTCAGATCTCTGTTATGGAGATATATCATGCTTAGGACGCCATTCAAGTCAGTCTAATTTGGTCAATTTCACAGTCATAGGATTTATAAAATGCTAAATATCATGATCTCAGCTATTTAAATCTGAAATTTCAGGGTGCTGCAATTGTAGGGTATTGCTACCCTTACTTCTGTGCTGCTGCTGGTCCGCTGGAGAGTGGTGCTGCTGGCCAGTGAATCCAGCTGTGGAAGCAGGGCTACCACCAGTGCAGAAATAAGGACAGCCTGGTGTGATATTGCCACCTTACTTCTACACTGCTGCCTGCACACTTGGGCCCTCAGTCAGCACCTCACACTCTCTGGCCACCCAGCTCTGAAGACAGCAGTACAGAAGTTAGAATGACATGAGTATGGTATTGCCACATTTATTTCTGCACTGCTACTGGCAGGACAGTGCCCTCACAGATGCAAACCCAGCCAACATTACAATCACCTCTCTCCAGTTGTATAGTTCTGAAGAGAGAGTGGAATTAAGATGGCAACACCATGGGCCTCCACCCCACCCCATAAATTAACCTTGGGATCCCCCTGCATCTCCCTTTTGGGTCAAGACCTCCAACTTGAGAAACATTGGTCTCTCCCATGAAATCTGTATATTTTAGGGTAAAAGCACAAAAAAGGTCAGACTTGATAGGAGGACACCAGATTTCACGGTTTGTGACATATTTTACGTAGCTTTGAATTTGGTAGGGCCCTAATCATGCTCCCTCACAGCCCTCTTTATGTCTGTTGATAATTGGTCTAATCCGGAAAGAAAAACCACTGGCACTAAAGCCACCTTTTTTACTGGCTACAAGGAAATGGTTCTTCACATAGTCATCACTACCTTACTCAATTTGCATGATTCTTGCCAGTTTGAGGTTTGTAAATCCAGTCTGCAGGTATCTCACAGTACTCCCATGTGAAAGCTCCCAGAATTTGGACCTGAGGAACTCTGGCCTACATACTCAAATGTCAAAAAGCCACAGCTGATTCAGTGCTACACCACCTTGGACAAAGAGCCGTCTCCACTACTCAGCGAAGTCAACAGAAAGATTCCCATTGACTTCAGTAGACTTTGAATTAGGCCTGCACCACAAATGTTCACAGTAATTCAAACCATTGCATAACTGACAGTTTGAACACAGCAACGAAGGGTCCTGTGACACCTTATAGACTAACTTCATCAGATGAATCTGTGCTCATGAAAGCTCATGCTCAAAACTTTTCTGTTAGTCTATAAGGTGCCACAGGACCCTTCGTTGCTGTTACAGATCCAGACTAACACGGCTACCCCTCCGATAGTTTGAACACAGTCAGCTGGAGTTGGATACAAGGGATTAAATTGCATCAATGTTATATTACACTGATTTTCTAACAGACAAGGCCTGAAACACTCACCCTCTGCTTCTCTGAGGCAGGTCTAAGAAGCTGCCTTCTTACCAAACAGAGGGAAAAATGTGTCTGGTGTTTGTGTTTATAATTTCAAGAACTCCACTGCTTAACAGCAGAACAGAAAATCTGTTGGTAAAAACAGATCCAGTGGCAACATCCTTGGTTTGTTGACAAAAACCTCCCTATGTGCAACTGGAAAATTCACATTCATCAATACTGATGCGAAGAGACAAGAGAAAGAGTTTGGCAAAGTAACTGAAACCAAAACACAGCAGCAGTTTGTAGTACATAATAATGTATAATGTATTTGTAGTATAAATCTACAACTGGGTAAATCTCTTCAAGAAGCAGGTGCACTTAGAAGTATCTAGGCTTCTGTGGACCTCCAGGTACAGTTGGGTGAAAAGATGTTGTGAACTTTCACTCTACATGCCCTGTCAAACCTTTAGATGACAATTGTTCTATACAGATCTCTCAGGTACTGATCTCATTCTCTGGGGGACAGTGCATAATAAAAGCTACAACACTGATTACAGCACACTCAAGTTTACGAAGGCACCAAAACAAACCCATTGCCTGCAAAAGTCCAAAAATGCCTGCTGCTGCAGCAGGTAATTTTCTTTTTCACTCCCACTGGCAAATATGAAGATGATTCATTTAGACACCCTTTTGGTACGTTTCTTGCTTCGTGACTGCAAGCACTTTCTTCCCTGTTGGTGATGTGGCTTTTTGGTTTTGTGTGGATGGAGTGTAAAAAGAAAAAGTAATTTCCACTGAATAGCAGAATGTTTGCTTATTATGACTCATTCTGAACTCGAGAGACTTCAGCCTAATCCAAACAGCACAGGTTATATTCAGAGATAAACTCTCATCTGTAGAGGCATCTCTTGAAAAAATGTGATCCTTGCAAAAGGATATTGTGGGAGTATGCATGATTTCATGGGAACGCTCAGGATAGAAAGCGAAGGGCTATAAAATTATCATTTCAGTGGTGTCGCTCTGCAACATAGCACTGAGGATTTGCTGCCCAGGTTCCCAATCTTCAAGTTGGTAGAAGTTTTCATAATATAGTCTTTTCAGAAATGGGTAACATTAGGCTTTTGAATTATACCCATTCTCCAATGAATACCAGGATACCAAACACAACAAACCTAGAACAATTATATAGATATATACTAAATTGACACCAATGGACCTGATTTGTCAAACAGTTACACCAACTTTATGCCACTTCACCTTCATTACATCCAAGAACGCTATCATAGAATCTGGGAAATAGACTGGACAATCAGGCACAATCAATTTAACAAAGGCAAATTCAGTGAACAGATCTTCCTGAGATGTCAGATATGAAGCACTATGCATTCTGGTTCATTTAAATAAATACAAAGATGAAAATCAACAGTTGATCCTGAAAAGATTTTGACACATCCTTAATTACGTTATACATGTGAGTAATCCCACTAATGTAAATGAGAATACTCAGGTGCATAAATTAAGCATATATATAAGAGTTTGCAGGAGCAAGGCCTTACACATTCTGATCAAGTACCACACACTATACCTGTGAAATCTAAAATGATGGCCAGTTCATTATAAGAAGTTAAAGCAAAGCCATACCCACAGAGAATGCCATTCATAGAGTGTGTGGTCAAAAATAGCATCCTTTTAAACCTCAAATGCGTTGTTGATAGCTCTTGTAGAAGCCCCTCTTCTGTTTCTCAACCCACACCATATTTAAAGGTACAGGATGTTTACCTCAGTTAAGATCATGGCAGCCTGTTCAGAAAATGTATTCAAGCAAAAAAACAAACCTTTTTGTTGTCCTAGTTACAACTATAAAACCCCCAGAAAACCTCTATTCCTTTGTGAAAATGAATTATTTAAGTCCACTGCTGAAAACACTAGACATTATTTTCCATAAGACCTCCGGTATTCCCGAAAAAGTCTGCTGTCTACACGTAGCCTAGGAGACTGACATTGGGAACACTGTGACAGGAACATGGGGAAGGGAGCCAGGAGCTTCTAATGGCAGTGATGGGCAACCTAGGCTAGTGAGTAGGTCAAATGAGTAAATTTTCTTCATCTCAGTGGTCTAAAAGATTGTCATAACTGAGATGGTCTCACGGGATAGGATAGTTTTGCTGTTTTTGGATACCTAGGACTTGCATGATGTGCTGACTGAATCACAGCAGCACTATGATTGGATGCCAAGCCAGCACACAGTTCTCCCAATCAATTCTATCAGCAATCAGCACACAACCCACTTTACGTGCCATTGCTTTACATGTCTGACACTTTTAATAATATTGGTAGGGAAAAAATCCTATGTGGATAGAAACCAGCAGAAGCTGGCAAACCTGTGCATGGGCAACAGTAAACAAAATGTCTTACGGGCCACCCATAGAACCCCAAAGGGCTGCTGGCTGCTCACCACTGTTCTACAGCAAGCTGAAGGCAAGCAACGAGAGGAAGAACCAAACAAAGTGAACGTGCATGGGTGTCAATTGAGAGCCAACTGACTATTTATAACATGAAATGTGCTGTGAACAGACGCAGTAAGGAAACATTTTGGTGCTCTCTAGCTCACTCCTCACTACCTGGGAAGATTCCAGAGCATCTGGATGTGACCGCAGCTATGTATAAGAAGGACTGGTAAGCTCCTTTTGCTTCTGACTCACCATAGGGACCTTTTAAGCAGCACTCAGTTAAGGCCTATGAGAAAGAGAAAAGTTATGAGGGTCTGAGCAGAGACCTAAATAATGCGGCTGTATCATTTTTAGGGCTGTAGTGACAACAGTAACAGTAAATTCTGCAGGATAGATAAAGCCACAAAATGTTCAGAATTGTACCATGCTAGGAAAACCTAACATACTAGTACCCAGGCATGAACCCAGTCTCTTGGAAGCATTAAAAGGATATCTGTGCAGACAGTTCTGCATGCACTTAGGATATGGAACTTCCATTGAAGCCAACCCAAGTTCTTTGTGGTTTTCAGAATTGGGCCCTTTGTTTATCCTGACAAGTGAGATAACTTTAGCCTCTACTTCTGACTGCTTTTTAGAGCCTGCTTCCTGTAACAACAACAACTAGCTGTAATTCATCAGTCCATTTCCTTTCTGCAAGGATTTTCAGCCTGCTTCTACACAGAGGTGGCATGGTGATGAGGCAATTCGAAGCTGGGCAATGATGTGCTAACATGAATATTCAGTGACTCATTAGGATAATGGCAGCCACATGAATTTTGAAGTGCAGACTTCAAACTGCAGACTGACAGTGTAGATGGGGGCAGCTTTGAAATAAGCACCACATTCAACATTCCCTTACTCTGATCTAGTTTTTTGGGAATAACAGAATGTCAAAGTGAGGGGCTTATTTCAAAGCTGCCCCCATCTGAACGGTCAACCTGCAATTCAAAGTCTGCACTTGGAAATTCATGAGGTTGCCATTATGCTAATGAGGTGCTGAATATGCAAGTTAGCGCCTCATTAGCCTGCTTCGAATTGCCTCATTACTGACAGGAGGTGGCATGTGTAGAAGCAGCCTCAGACTTAACAGAGAGAAGCTATACTTACAGTTCTTGGCATTCCAAGCTCTGGAAGGTTTTGGATGCATGTTTAGACCCTGATTTTGAAGTAGGTACAATCCTCCTTTGCAAGCAAGTTACCTTCATAATCTAGAAAAAAAGTTCTGCACAGCAAGGAAAGTAACAGAGAAGGAGCTGTGTTAGTCTATATAGTATCAAAACAAAAAAGCAGTCAAGTAGCACTTTAAAGACTAACAAAATAAGTTACTAGGTGAGCTTTCATGGGATAGACCCACTTCTTCAGACCATAGCCATACCAGAACAGACTCAATATTTAAGGCATAGGCTACGTCTACACATGCCCCAAACTTCGAAATGGCCATGCAAATGGCCATTTCGAAGTTTACTAATGAAGCGCTGAAATGCATATTCAGCACTTCATTAGCATGCGGGTGGCTGCGGCACTTCAAAATTGACGCGCCTCGCCGCCGTGCATCTCGTCCAGACGGGGCTCCTTTTCGAAAGGACGCCGATTACTTCGAAGTCCGCTTATTCCCATCAGCTCATGGAAATAAGGGGACTTCGAAGTAGGTGGCGTCCTTTCGAAAAGGAGCCCCATCTGGACGAGACACGCGGCGGCGAGGCGCGTCAATTTCGAAGTGCTGCGGCCGCCCGCATGCTAATGAAGCGCTGAATATGCATTTCAGCGCTTCATTAGTAAACTTCGAAATGGCCATTTGTGTGGCCATTTCGAAGTTTGGGGCATGTGTAGACACGGCCATAGAGAACCAAAACAGTAACCAAAGTTGACAAATCAGAAAAAGAACAGAACACCACTGGTCATCACCTACAGCCCCCAACTCAAACCACTGCAACGAATTATTAAAGACGTACAACCTATCCTTAATCAGGATGCCACACTCCAGAAGGCCCTAGGTGTTCTCTCCTACAGGCAACCTCCCAACCTTATGAGGATTCTAACCAATAGCCACAGTCTATACCGCAGGAATACCAGTCCTGGGACTTTTCCTTGCAACAAAGCCCACTGCCAGCTTTGTCCACATATCTATTCTGGCGATACCATCATTGGACCTAACCAGGTTACTCATAAAAGCACGGGCACATTCTTATGCTCCTCAACTAACATCATATATGCCATCACGTGCCAACAATGCCCAGATGCTTTGTATATTGGACAGACTTCAAACTCTCTCAGACAAAGAGTTAATGAGCACAAAACAGACATCAACACATTCCTGATCCACAAACCAGTTAGTCTACATTTTAATGGAGTGGGCCATTCTGTTAATGACTTAAAAGTCTGTGTTTTGTTGAAGAATTTCCAGTCTGCTTTACAAAGAGAAGCTGCTGAACTCTCTTTCATATTCAAATTCGACACATTAACATGTGGTTTGAACCGGAATGCAAACTTTCTGGGGCATTATAGGGGCTCTTTGGCATACTTGGCTTAATCTAATTCTTGATTCCTCTCCTGCCCACCCCTCTGGTCTCTGATTTGCTCACCTTGATAATTTTTTTCTGATTTGTCAACTTTGATTACTGTTTTGGTTCTCTATGCCTTAAATATTGAGTCTGTCCTGGTATGGCTATGGTCTGAAGAAGTGGGTCTGTCCCATGAAAGCTCACCTAATAAAATTATTCTGTTAGTCTTTAAAGTGCTACTTGACTGCTTTTTTGTTTTGGTAAAGCAAGGAGTATCTTCTAAATTTCCTATTTTGCTGGTTACTTACCTTTTTGGCCTTATTGTTGAAGACTTGTTCAGAGGAGGGGACAGTAACGTAACAATCTGTAAACCAAGCAGCTCCAGAGCACCCCATGCATAATGTCCTTTTGGGAGAAGGTCAAAATAATTTTGAGTGGTTCCTCTTATAAGACCATTTCTGTGGTTGCGTGTGTAACTACCAATTACGTCAATAGTATCCCCTCCTGCCTATCAGAATGCCAAACCACAATATTCACAGATCCATGACTCTAACCCCAAAATTAATGACACTGGCTTAAAATCAAGGGTTTTTTTTGGTTCAATAATACATTTTGAGTTTTCATTCGCAATTTGATTTTTGAGCCTATAAAAACTTGACATTTTCCAGGTTTTGCACAGTCATGAGTGACCCCATGCCTCCTAAAGCTAGGGTTTAAAGTAATCACCAAGTATTGTGGGAATCACAATGAAATTGCAAGAACAGGCAACATAATCCTTATCTAAGGGAAGAATTTGGGGGCTGGTCTTGTTCCCATTTAAGTCCATTGGATGTAAGCCAATGACTGTAATTAGAGGCCTCAGCCTTTAAATACCATGCCAATTTCAGATAGGAATATATATGTCCCCAGCTTCTTGATAGTGTCTAAAATAAAGATATATATAGTCATAGGCTTCTAAAAGATCATTGACTCTGTAGAATCTATTAACTTTTATAACAAATATCTCAAGATAGCTCTGTCTGATAAAGTGCTTCAAAAGTTTTCATTGTTGTAAGCCAAGTACAATTCAACAAATCTATTGTATTTTATTCTGGAAGGTGGGATCCTGAATTCTCAAACTCCACTTTTCTGGCCAAAATGCAGTGAAGGCAAAAGCAGAAAGAGTCATTAGGCACTCTTGTTAAACTGTATGAAGTAGCAGATCAGAAAAATTAACTGGAACAATATGATGGAGACTGTCAAAGGGCCCCCTCCAGGCTTTATGAAAATTGCCTTATGAATATGCATAACTTGAAGATGCTTCAGGCAAAATGCATCCTGTGACATTTTTAAAGTTATAATCTGCTGAATGTGTATATTCTATTTCTGTTCATGTACCATTCTTGCATGTGAAGTTAGAAATGTGATGAGTGAATCTGTTAAGAATTTTAAATGTGCTAATGAGGGCCATTAGTGATAACTGGAAAACTAATGGCTCAGTACTCAAACCTACAGTCTGTGAATGACTTTGTTTTTTCTTCAAAAACAACAAGACGTCCTATGGCACCTTATAGACTAACACATTTCGGAGCATATGCTTTCATGGGCAAAGACCCATCTGACAAAGCCGGTCTTTGCCCATGAAAGCTTATGCACAAAATTTGTCAGTCTATAAGGTGCCACAGGACTTCTTGTTGCTTTTGAAGATACAGACTAACTTGGCTCTCTCTCTTATACTTTGTTTTTTCTGTAAGCCTAAACTATGGTTTGTACTGCAAAGAAACATGACCATGCCACCTGGTGCTGGAATCAATCTTGAAGCTGACATTCTTCCATGGGGAAGAGGAGATAAAACAAAGGCTTCCCCTCCTGGGGAAATTCTATTTAAGGGATGAGCAGTCAACAGTCATTTTCAGCTGGCCCTTGAAACTGCTTTCCCACCTAAAGAGGATATAGGATAGACTGAAGCCAGGGAAAGATCAACTCTGGCTTGTAAACAATAGTTTATGAGACAAAGACTAGGCATTGCAATTCCTACCATAACAGGAGCTCATGACAGGGGTCCCTGAAGAGGGACAGGGAAGAGAGTGAGGAAGGGGGGTACAAAGACAACTGAATAGCGTATCCCCTCTCTACCATAGGCTGGACCTACTGGTCAGTGTTGATTTTTCACTATGTATGGTAAAAGGGGGATAGGCAGAACGAAAAAAGTGGGGATGCTGGAGTGGGTGAGACTGACCTGACACTCACAACTGTGCCATCAAAACTGAGGCTTGGGTTGCTGTGGGCCTTTTTGGTGGCCTTGAGGTTGTTGGCCTGAACAGTGCCTACCTGTACTGTTCCACTATTTACTGCCGTCCATTTGTGGCTCTGGAAACTGTCTTTCCTGAGGACAGTGGTTAACATGCCTGCTTTGGTTGTTGGGTGTATGCAGGCCCAATGAGTGGAGAGTGGCCCAAGAGTCTTTCAAGACTATGCAGTATTTTATCTGTCTTATCTGAAAATAGGGCAGGGCGATCAAAGGGGAGGTCCTGGATTGTCTTCTGGACCTCATGAGGCAGGCTGGAAACCTGCAACCAAGCCCCCCTGCGCATTGCCACGCCGGAGGCCATAACCCTGCCTGCAGGGCCACCCTTCAAATCAGTTTGTTCTCCATTACGGCTGTGAAGTCCTGCTTGGCTTTGGGTGGCACCAGCTCAGAGAGCCTAGACAGGGCGCCGACTGTCTTATAAGTATACCTGCTAACCACAGCCTCCTGGTTAGCAATTCTTAATTGCAACCCTCCAGTTGAATAGACCTTCCTCCCACAGATGTCCAAGCGTTTAGCTTCTCTATTTTTTGGGGACGGACCCTGGAACCCTCGGTGCTCTCTATGGTTAGCAGCGTCAACTATCAGGGAGCCAGGAGGAGGGTGCATGAACAAATGTTCATTGCCCTGGGATGGGACAAAGTACTGTCTCTCATTCCTATGGGCCGTAGGAAGGGTGGAAGCAGGGGCCGCCAAACCATTTTAGCCAGAGTTCCAATTGTTTTGATTATGGGCAGAGACATGCTGGTGGGGCCTGTGGAGGACAAAATGTTTGTGACAGGGTCCATTTCATCCCAGACCTCCTTTGCTTGCACTCCCAAGTTTTGGGCCACTCTCCTAAGGAGCTGTTGAAAAGCCCTGCCATCCTCCAATACAGGTGAGGTCGATAAGCCCGCCACCACCTCATCCAGGGAGGAAGAAGAGGATAGTCCTTGTGCCTCCATTTGGAGGGGAAGGGCAGTAGTGACCTGCTCAGGCACTTGGCCCCCCATGGAAATTATGGGCACACCAGGGGGCACCATAGGCAGAACTGGCATGGGCACTGGCTGGCCAGAAAACCCCGCCACAGGTGGCACAAACAGTGCCATTACTGCTTACTGCACTTGAGTCAGTGCCAGTGCCTGGGGTGGTGTCTGCCCCATTGGCACTGGAGATACAATTACGGATGGTGCTGGCACCAAAGGGGTCCAGTCCCACTGCGACAGCGCCAAAAACGGTGCCGAGGCTGACGCCAAAGAAGTCGACGCAGGCGGCTCCATGATGACCGCTCCTTCCTGTCTTTGTTCCGGTGGTGGGACGCCCAGTGACGCTGATGGTGATGAGCATGGGATCAATGGGGCCCCCAGCATCACTAAAGGCACTCCAATGGCCTAGCCCTGTGCCTCGCGGAATGCCCACGGGGTCCAGAAGGGCTGAGTTGCCTGAGAAGCCAGTGACCAACCCATATCGGCCAAGCGATGTCTACGGTGCCTGCGATGGCTATGGTGCAACCTTCTTGAGCTCCCACTCTGTCCAGAGCTCAAGTAAAAGAAGTCCAACTCTGACACCAGTTCAGAAGCAGATGACCATGGCGGGGCCATCGGAGTTGGTGCCAGAGTATAGGGCACCTGAAACTGGCCCACAGTCTGTTGGGTCAGCATTGGAGTGCTCAGCAATGAATATGGTGTGAGTGCTGACTTCGACATGAGCACGGAGGTTGGCGCCAGTATCACATCCATGAGTCCCGATAACTCTGTGTCAGTGCTACAGCACCTGTCCTCCACAGACAGAGAAGGACCCAGCATCATCATCTGCAGAAGTCCTTGTGCTGCTCAAAATGTCTCCAGTGTTGAGGGTATGTCCAGTGCCTGCGGACTCCCACTTCCCAGTGGCTTCAATAGATGTGCCTCCAGCCCTTCGGCAGTGCATGCCAGAGCCTTGGACTGGAGGCTGCCCCACTTTGTCTTCAGTGAGTGGTGCCTCTCATGCCTCCTCCTCTTCATCGGAACTGGAGATTCACTCCTATGGTGCCAAGAAGGCAACAGTGCCTGCACCTGCTCTCAGTGCCGGGAGTCCTTAGGTGGCATCGTGGTTGACGGCGCTGGTGCACTTTGCACTGAGGAGGCTCCACTCTCCACTCCTGCAGGAGACTCTTGAGGCTTAAGAGCCACCTCCATTAAGAGGACTTTAAGGTGTTGAGCCCTAAGATTGGACAGAGATCATGCAAGTGTCCTTTCCCCAAGCAAATCAAACAGGTTGAATGTGGGTCACTTTTTGGCATGAGCTTGCTGCATTTTGAACAAGGCTTAAAGACTGGGGAGCCAGGCATTCCCCAATGCTGAGGCACCAAGGGGGACGGAAAGCCCCACCTCACCTATTAGTTAAAACACTGATTAGTTAAAACACTAATTAGTTAAAACACTAAGATTAACTATTAAGTATTAAAACTATTTTCACTTCTTCAAGAACTATTTACACTACTATATGCTACTAGCTAAAAATTTGAGCAGAGAAAGCAAGAGCTCCAATGACCAGCAGTGCTACGAGAAAAGAACTGAGTGGAACGGGGGGTTGGGCGGGCGGTGCATATATTGGTTGCCATACCGGCACCACTCCAGTGGGCACAACACTGACTCTATGGCTACTGTCTAGGGCAAAAAGCTTCTGGCAACTGAACATGTGCACACGCACACCCAACTTCGAATGGACATGAGCAATCACTTGAAGGAGAATTAAATGTGATCCATTCTATGACTACAACTGATATCCTTGTAGATATCTTAATATCTAGAACAGGGAAGAGGTCTCACTTCTGAACTTGGATCAATATCCAAGTGTTTCACAAGTTCCTCAAGAAGACCAAGATAATTTTTAGGACTTAGAAAAGAATATCTGTGTGTATTTAGATCATTTGGGAAAAATATCACAGGGTCAGTGTCATTGCTCAAAACAAAAGGAATACCACTGTTCAAAACAAAATATTCTGAGCTGAAAATGAAAGGATGCTGACCTCAGAGAAAGACGGCAATAAAGAGAAATCAGAGCTTTTTATTAGATTTGGACAGTCCCTGAAAATGTTTTTGGATTAAAAAATTGAAGAATTAACATAGTACAAGGATAGTGTGACAGATTGTCTATTAGGTTTAAAAACATACCGGCATAATTATTGGCATGAAAAAAAATCAGGGAACATAAGAACAGCCATACAGGGTCGTATGGGTCAGACCAAAGGTCCATCCAGCTCAGTATCCTGCCTTCAGACAGAGGCCAATGCCAGATGCCCCAGGCGGCCTGAACAGAACAGGTAATCATCAAGTGATCCCTCACCTGTCATCCATTTCTAGTCTCTGACAAAATAGAGGGTAGGGGCAACATTCCTACCCACCCTGGCTAATAGCCATTGATAGACCTAAACGGCATGAATTTATTTAGTTCTTTTTTGAACTCTGTTAAAGTCCTGGTCTCCACATCATCCTCTGGCAAGGTGTTCCACAAACCTACTATGCGCTGAGTGAAGTGAAACTTTTTGTTAGTTTTAAACCTGCTATCCATGAATTTCATTTGGTGACCCATCTATGCAACTTGTCTGGGGCTACAATTCAGAAAAATATTTAAGCATACACTCATGTCCATGCCTGTTCAGTAAAGCTCAGAAGTATGTGCTTAATATTAAAGTACATGCCACTATGGGCAGTTGAGTTAGGACCTAAATAAACAAATCATTGAAATGTATAGGAACTTCACTGAGGGCCATTAATCCATCTGTCCTGCATTTATACCTTTCAACATTTTTCCAGACTAACTTTTTTAATAGGTTAATGTTTATGCACCCACTGGCTCTGCAACAGTCTATTCTTTGCCAAAGGTACTTTCTTCCTAAACTTCTTAAGTAAGGTCTCAGAGAGGTAGCAGTGTTAGTATGTATCTTCATAAAACAAACAAAAAAACAGTCCTGTAGCACCTTAAAGACTAACAAAATCACTTAGTAGGTGATGAGGTTTTGTGGGACAGACCCAATTCTTCAGATCTGGAGAACACTGATGACAGAGAGGAGGGAATTTAAAGTAAAAGATAGAAAATGAAAGATAGAAAAATATTTTTATAACAAAACCAAACTTTTTATTTATATGATCCAAAAACTCCTGAAGTCAATAGTCAACAGTCGTTTCATTTACTTCACTGGACTTTTGATAAGTCACTAAATCAAAATCTACAGTAAACACCTGATCCTGGACCACCATAGTCAAATGGGATTTTCAATATTGAATTCAATGGGTGCAAGATTGAGCCTTAAATAAATATAACTTTGAAGACTGTCATTTGTAAGAAAACTGGGATGAAAATATACCACAGTCAAAACTGCAAAGCTAGATGTTTCAGTTTAGGATTGTAAACCCCACACGTAGTGTGCCTGAAGTGTCCTGATTTTCAAAACTCCTATTGACTTTAGTTGGAATTTCAGGAGCTCTGCACATCTGAAAATCAGGCTGCTTCTGTTTAGATGTTGGTCTGTGTTTAGGCACCCAGATTGAAAGACCGAGTCTCAATTTTTTTCCTGGTTAAAGTATTCTGAGATTGGGGTGTTCAAATGTAATAGAAGGGTCAGCACTACTTTACATTTCCAAATAACAAGTAGTTCTATAGCACCTTAAAGACTAACAAATTTATTAGGTCATGAGCTTTAGTTAGTCTTTAAGGTGCTACAGCACTGTTTATTATGTGTGAAGCTACAGACTAACATGGCTGCCCCTCTGACACATTTACAGCATTGCTAATACTCATGAGTTTACTGCAAGTCACACGATATCTGATATTCTTTCTAAGGCCACAGCTCCTGGAGTCTTGTGATTAAGTAAGAACCTCAGATTTCAAATAAAAGGAAAAAGTAAATTTATAGCTCTACTGATCACACAGAAAAGCATGAAAATGTGAACTGAGTGAGCCCTAAAGGCTGAGAAACCAGAAGGAAAATGAAAATTCTTTTCGAAAAAATTTATTGATTTTTATGACAATCTCCTCATTAAAAATCCTGACTCATGACTTTTTGAATGCTTGGACTGGCAGTACAGTATTTTTATTGTCACTGAGCTTGAGAAGAGAGAAGACAGTCTTATATCTGAAAAGAAATTCCGTTAAATTACTGTCGTGTGGGAAACAAAAGTGCAGGGGAAAAACCATAGGAAATGAAATATAACCAGGTCCTTCTGCATGCTAATTGTGCTTCTCAGGAGAGAGGTAACATTTGGCTTACTATAAATGGAGGAGGGGTGAATTTACTTGTGCACAAGGCTCAAGACTTCAGCTGTGCCTACAAACATGTTCAGGGAGAAAATCTGGCATTTGCATTCCTGGGTACATCTAGAGGGAATAAAATATGCTGATGACTCAGATGACAAACAAAAATCAATGTGAAAAGCCTTAGGTCGTCCCCAGAGCGCCTGCATGAGCCATGGGCCTGACAGCATAAAGATCAGCCCTAGCACCACAGAAAGAAAGATGGTCCTATCAGATGACACTGGGCAAAGGCAACAGGGAAACAAATTATAGCCACATGGGTTATTTTTAAAGCAAAAATGTCCATATTTTATTTTTTGAAGATGACTACTAAGATTTAAAGCAAAAGAATAGTTCTTTCACAAACATTTTGACAAGTGCTCTAATTTTCAATACAGTATAATCAAATTATAATATTTCTTGCCTTACCAGATAAAGAAAATCTTTGGGGCCTTATTCTAGTTTACACTATGAATACTTTATACTACTCTGGCCATGCAGAGAGGCCTTTAAGTGAGTATAAAAATAATTTACTCCCACCTAAAGGTCCCTTTGTACTGCAAGAGTACTACAAATAGGTGTCGGTGTAAGTTCAAATCAGGCCCACTATTGTGAAATGGAATAGAAATGCCTCTAAAATTAATTACAATGGATAAAACATTCTCCTAGAACCCTTCAAAACTCTTTACGGTAGATAACAAGGAAAACCTTAAGCATTCACAAACAAGGAGCAGAAAATGTAAAAATATGTAAATTTAATTGCAGATTAGTAAATTTTAGAACAAAACACTGTAGCTGAGACAGAGTTCCATTAGTTATCTCCTCAGTTAAGCACTCAGGGTTCTGAATTTTATCTGCTTTATGCAGTGCTAGGAAAGCTGCTTAGTGGGCTGCTATAATAATGTCTGTCATAGCAAAGGGAAAGAGAGCTGCACTCAGGTTTTGACAGGTAAAAGTCCTCTCATTTCACCTTTTGCCTTGTAATATTTGAGGGCCTGATCCTACACCTATTGAATACAATCAAAAGGTTCCCATAGACTCCAATGCGCACGGTATCAGGCCCTAAATCTTCTTATGCGTTTGGGTGTCAGAGCTTGCAGCCTATTCTGCACTCACTATCTGCATCAGAATAGTGACAGGTAGCTGTGTTAGTCTACATCTTCACAGCCCAGGAAAGCAGTCATGTACCACTTTAGAGACTAACAAAATAATTTATTAGGTGATGAGATTTCATGGGACACACCCACTTCTTCAGATCTTGAAATTTTGAAGAATGTAAACCAGCACAACGAGAATTCAGCAGAAAGATAAAAAGAAAAAAATTAAAACTGACAAATCAGCTACATAGGACAGAAGGGGGGTAAGAGGGGGGAAGAAAATTACTTTCGCTAAGTGTCTGTTAAGTGACTCACCTGAGATCTCCACAAATATCAAAGATGAGGAAACTGTTCTTGCAATATGAAAGATAATTGCTATCTCCATTGAGACCTCGGTGCAAAATGTCAAACTTGAGAATGAACTCCAGTTCAGATGCCTCCCTTTGTAATCTGGTGTTAAAATCTCTTATTTTAGGATGCAGATTTTCAGGTCTTTAATGCTATGGCCTGCTCCATGGAAATGCTCATTGAGAAGTTTATGTGTATTCAGATTCCTGATGTCAGATTTGTGTCCATTCATTCTTTGGCAAATTGATTGTCCAGTCTGTCCAATATACATATCAGAGAGGCATTGCTGGCACATTGTGACATATATAACGTTAGTGGAGGTACAGAAATATGATCCCCTGATGTTGTAACTGACGTGGTTAGGTCCAGTAACAGTGATTCCTGAGTAACTATGTGGACAGAGTTCGCAATAGATTTGGTTGCAGGGAAAAGTTCCAGAATTAGTGACTCAACCCCAACTCCAACCACCGCTCAAACCCCTCCAGTGCATTATCAGCAATCTACAACCTACACTGGAACATGACGCTACACTCTCACTGGCACAGGGTGAGAGGCCTGTGCTTTGCTACAGACAACCACCTAACCTCAGGAAAATTCTCACTAGCAGCCACATGCCATACCACAGAAATACTAATCCTGGAACTTTTCCCCAGCAACAAGCCCCGTTGCCAACTCTTATTTTGTGAGTCTTTAAAGTGCAACATGACTGCTTTTTGGTTTTATCTGCATCAAAGGTAACAATGCAAAGGGAAGAGCAATTTCCGCAGAGCTGCTACTTCTGTCACACAGATGGATGGGAACTTCATATTAGGGAAGTTAAAGTTTAATTGGTTAACTGGTGAACAGGATGCACTGGCGTGCCCCGCACCTGCGGTGGTGCTACAGGCAGGGATGCTCCAACCATGCCGGAGCAGCCTGGTTTCTAGCACACCACAAGCAGGGGCTCTCCAGCCCAACCAGAGCCGCCCCGTCCATGGCAAGAGGGCCACTCTAGCACAGCTGGGCTGGAATGGCCTCCCCAGATGCCTATTCCCCAACCCCCTTTGGTTTAATCAGTTAACTGGTTAAACCTAGTATTTAACTGGTTAACCAATTAAAAGAGCATTTACTTCCCTAATTCATAGCTCAGTGGTATAAGCCTTGGCCTTGTAAACCCAGGGTTATGAGCTCAATCCTTGAAGAGGCCATTTAGGAGTCTGTAGCAAACAGATTAAAAAATACATGTCAGGGATGTGCTTGGCCCTGGCAAGGGACTGGACTTGATGACCTCTTTAGGTCTCTTCCAGCTCTATGAGATATGCATATATGGCCTTGGCTGTGGGTCCCTCAAACTATCTGCTAATGGTGCTTCTGAGATAGAGAGCTTGGGGGAAGTGATATGTGCTAAATATAATAGGTCTTCCTTTCCAGAGCTCAGGGAACCACAGTCTGGCTCCATTCTATTCTTGCAGTGGTGCAGCTACATGCTGCCTTTTGCTAAGGGTTCGTAGCAAAACAATCATCTTGCCTTTGGTGAGTTATCAAACCATTTTACTATTCTCTATTTCTTTTTAAAATGATCCAATCTCTGAAATATTTTGGCATGTCAATGTTTGTTTACTGTATTGTATCTGGAAATATTCCTAGTTTATTCCCCTTTTGCAGCAGGGAAATCACAATTCATTCTACCCTGCATATCTGAAATCTGCGGAAGGCTCTTACCATAAATCCCAATCACATTTGCCTGTCTCCGGTTCAGATACACTGCTGGTTTGCAAGCAGCAAGCTTATAAAACATGCCTTTTAGGCCTAACAGTTAACTAATAAGACAATGAGAAAAAAGTCTGCATTAAATTAGTGCAGAAGGCGCTGCACTTAATTGCCTCATTTATGATAGATATTTTCCTTTGGGAAGCACGGTAGAGAATCGCTGATAGTCATTACTAATTTACTCAGATGTTTAAAACATCAATCCCTCTATACACAGACAACCTTTGCTGAAATTATTGCTGAGATGGAGCCCTCCATGCTTTATAAAATTAGCCTGTGAATATAAATGTTCATAACTCAGAGTTACTCTGAACAAAACACCTCATGTAACCTAACAGTTTTAATGTTAAGATTGCTAAAGCTGTATATTCTAATTTTGTGCAAGTATCATTGTTGTATATGAAATTAGAAATATAAGTCTGGGTGATCATTTTAACAATTTGTAATCCGCCTTGTTTGTCCTGTAAATTTACAACTGGGGTGGACAATAATTTTCACAGAGGGGCCATTCCACAAATTTTGGTACTGGTTGTGGTCTGGCTCTGGGTTCCCCAGAAAGCATGGGGCTTCTGGCAGAAGGACTGGAGGCTATAGAGAGAGACAAAGAGATTGTGAGTGTGTGAATGAGAAACACTTTGTGACAGACAGACTTTGTGACACAGACTGAAATTATTGTAATTATTTTCATATTGCTGATAATACAGCCATCTTAGAAAACAAAGCTGCCTACAGGGAATGGGGTTTAACTATGTGACACTGGATTTTTTTAAAGATTTGGCATAGTAAAGAATATGTAAATGAGACAGTGCTAACTTCTAGAGTACAACATGCTCATACATCCCTTAATTGTCACACTCCCCGAGACCAGTGAAAACCTGTCCATACCATCTGAAAAAAACACAGCATGCCTCTCTTGTGTGTGGTGACTGGTGAATAAGAATATCTTTTAACATTCCAGATTCTGAGTCTTTGGGTCTCATTGTCTAAAGGAATCATGTGGAATTCCAGAATCCTTCACACCTGGCTTATCGATTGGAATTAGATATGGACTCAAACAGATTGAGAGACTTGGAGATCATAGGACTGGATGGAGAATGTAGCATTAGACACATGGGATGAAGACCCTGCAGTTGTTTGTGCAGATTCTGAGAATTAAACTCCTTCATGGATAATGAAAGAGGCACTGAATATTAAATCAGGCAACTGACAAAAATGGAATAGCTTTGCTCAATTTTATTTTATTAGCCATACATTATTCAAAATCAAAACCAAATACTGTATCTACATATGCTTACAAATAGAGAGCCTGGTGTAATGCATTTACCCTCCAGTGTTTCTGGAGGAAAAACATAATGAAAACCTATGTAGGCTACAAGTTTATAGGCTGCTGTTAGAGTCGTGCTTTAAGTAGGAGTTAATTTTTGAAAGCAATCAAAGCTCTGACTGTAACCTAGATGATAGATATTGAAGCTATAGGTGCAAAGAGTCATAAAAATACATTGTAAGAGTTTAACTGAGGCTAATCTTTAGAAAAATATCATATCTAATCATTCAGTGACTGAAACATACAGAAGGGGACATTCGACATCCAGAGCTGCATACTTAACACACTACATGCTACATCATTTCTGCCCACAACCATTCACTTTTATCCCTTCCCTGTCTGGGACCTGATTATCAATTGCATGTCTTTGGCGCAGAGTTTCAAGTACCAGGGAGCCTGTTACAGTGGCTGTCCAGCTCTCACGTCTTGGCCTTAATGTGAGTTACAGAACCCATAGTGCCGTTCTAACTTACAAAAGCTAGTGATGGTCCACACCAATTGAGAACTGCCACAGGAGAGTTCCACTCCACTTTCTTCATACCCTGTTAAGTCCATCTCCTTGCTGAGACAGTTCCTCCACAACAGGCTGGCATAAGAGTCTGCAGCCATACTAATGATCGAGTATAGCTGTTGAGAGCTCTCTTTTGCTGGTGGTATTCTCACTCACCCAGATGACCCTAGATTAAATCCCATTTGTGCCACTTGTCTTTTAATATGGAAATTATTGGCCATGTCATTAACATAAAGGAAAGTTCCCTGCCCTGAAAACCTCATAAACAATGTAACACAAGTCAAACAAATGCCAGATAATTCATGCATGAAAACCATGCAGGTTACAGGGAGAGGAGGGACTGTTGGTATTCTTTGAAAAGCTGGTTTTAAAGGCATATGAAGGAGAACAGAGAAGAGGACTCGATGCTTCTTCCACACACAGAGGCACCATCACAGAAGTAATGAAAATGAGAGCATGAAAAAGAGATGAAGGGAGCAACTAGGCATGAGGACCAGGCAGGACTTACAAAAAAGTGAGGATGACTGGGTGAAAGTTATGCTGAGTCTCAGTGACGACGATGTAGGTTTCACTTGCATGTTGCCCCTCACTGAAAGCCGTTTCTTTCTGATTCTGTTTGCACATCACCACAGTTTATTTAAAAACTATCCTTCAGGCATCATCACAGCCTATACTGATTACATGAAAACAAACGAGTCAGCAGCCCAATATGTGACGGTCTATGGAACAAACAGTGAGGCATGTAGCGGCTAGGAAGGTTTGTCATTGCCAGATGGGGTCTCGGTATCCTAAAGGATGCATCCTAGAGCTTGTGTTCCATTTCAAGGCAGAGACTTACAGTGGAGCTGCCTGCTAAGTCAGACACACCTCTGAAATAAAAGCTCAACAGCAAAGACTACTCTTGAAAAAACATACAGTCATGCCAAGAAAAGGCAGTGGGGGTTTTGGACACCTTCTTTCACATCAAGGCAGACTGGACTAGCACTAAGATTTCCTAAGGAACAGTAAGAGTTAGGTGCCTAAATTCCATTTTAGTTCACTTAGGCTATGGCTACACTGTAGCTGTAACTTGAAATAACTTAAGCAATTTGTAAGTTATTTTGAGTTAAATTATTTTGAACATGGTGCCATCCAAACAGCACGAAAGTTTGAAATAAGCAGCTATTTCAAAGTTTCTGCTACCCCTCTCACAACCAGGGGTAAAGGACATGGAATACTGTGCTCAAAATAGCACTGCTACTTTGACTGCAGTGTTTAGCCCCCGGGTTTCTATTTCAGGATACAAATATATCCCAAAATAGAAACTACAGTGTAGCCATAGCTTCCAGCTCCTTGGGAAATCCCAAACCTAATGCATTTTGGGCCAAATTCTACTCTCAGATTTTAAACTAGAGAAAGGCCACTGAATTCAAATCCTTCAGCAACACATAACTAGGTCCTTTCCTGAATGCCTTTGTCAAGCAGCTCGTGTAACTGTCCCCAGACAGACTTGAACCTGGGACCTCCGGAGCTTAGTGCACAAGATCTACAGTTTGAAATAAAAGCCAGCTGCCTTTCAGTTAAGGCTGTGGAGAAGACCCATTTTCTCTTTCTGTAAGTGGTCTAGGTGCCACTACATGGGACAGTGACTGCACCCAGCAGGTGTGTGGGTTACACTTGCAATAGCAGGTCCTGTGTGTGGTGATGGTAGGAGATAGAAATTTATACTCCTTTGAATTGAAATACGGCCGAACACTTATCATGCAAAATACACACACAGCATTTCACAGGATGTTATAACCTCTGGGTACAGAAGACGACTTTGGCTCTGGCCGTGCAAAAAGGAGCTAAAAAGATTTTCTAAACTGAAAAATTACTGAAAACATTTGCAGAAGTCATTTTAAAAAGCAAACATTGTGCTGCTTCTCCTGGAAAAACTACATTTCCTAGAAATTATCATCCATTTCTTTGCTAGTCAGAAGCCCTTTTCACTTCATAGCTGAAGAACTGGCATTCTGTGACTGCTGCTTAGTCTATTAATCATGGATGTTTCTGGGTTACCTTGTTTCTTCCCCCCATCTGTTGTTCACCCAGGCTATGTCTATACAGCACCCTAAACTCAAAATTAGTATAAACTGCACATCTTATCTAAATTTATTTTAAAATAGGCTACTTTGACATTTGGTTCTGTCTAAGCAGTGCCAAATGTTGAAATAATGCACTATTTTGAAGCTCCCCTTACTTCTCCTGCAATGAGTACAGGGATGCCGAAACAGCACACCAGTTATTTAGAAAAATATTTCAAAAGAACAGGAGCATTTCAAAGACATGGAGTATCCATTTTGGAATACCAACGTATCCTGAAATAGCTCTGTCATGTAGACACAGCCCTACTGTTTCTCATCATGTGCTAATATTGTAAAAGTCTTTGTGGCAATATCTTTTTAATATGTGTGCACAGTACCCACTACAATGAAGTTCTGATCCCAAATCAGGGCTTCTGGGCACTCCCACAGTAGGAATAAATAACAATAATAATACTGTATGCTAATAGTAATCTGTGTTAGTAGAACGCTGTCAAATAGCCGAAACAGACAATTATATGGTAGAAAATAAACAAATACACAGAATGAAATTGAAAGGATTAGAACGACCTTGCAAACTGTCCCTTGAATATTCCATTAGAACTGACATAGAAGTCTAACCTCTCTGACATTTTTGTAAGTCGTACTAATATAATTTCTTCTTCTAATAACGGGTTAAGCAATCTGTCCCAAGAAGCCACTGCAAAATGCCATCTGACCTTTGCCTCTTAGCACACACAGACTGTACGTTTCTCTACAGTATAGTACGCTTCCTTGCTGGTTAAATGAACATAAATCAACAGGAAAAATAACTGAGTATACAATGCTTTTTCTATCAATAGCAGTTCCATAACCCAATAATAAGCATAAGACAAGTGAGATTTTTTATGGGCCTCCAGGTATGAGCCACTTAGCTATGTCAGGAGAGATCAAGTCAAAACTCAGAAGTTAGAGTAAAGCAAACTGTGTTTCAGGACATGGACAGCTCACGTTCACAGTAGTTCTCTTTTCAAACCTAGCCTAGCAGATTTCTAAGAATCCGTATTTTTTTTTAAGGGAAGCCATCCCCGAATGACAGCCATTACTTCCCTCTGTAAGAACCCAATCATTACTCGTACATCCCCAGGTAATTTAGTAAAGATGCACAATAGTTTAATAGCTCTGGGCTATATTAGATCATTGATTTTTAAGCCAAACTCTTTATTGACTTCTTTGGGGAGTTCAGTTTAAAAATGCCAATTGCACAATACAGATTACATGCAGAACCAAGCTAATAAAGGGGAGAGAAGGAGAACATGAGTGAGCCTTGTGTGGTGTTGATTTAGAAGAAGGAAAAAGGAGCATTTTACTTCATCTGTGTAAGGATGTGAAGGCCAGGGGGCATCTTTGAGATGGCTGCAGCTGACAGGTATGTGCAAGGGAGAATGTTGATCAGCATCCAGAAGAACTTACTAGAGTGAGATAGTCATGGTAAATTCAGAATCTGACTTTCCTTCAGCAAAACGTAAATGGGTGAGAACTCCTGTCATGTGCCATTGCCAGACACATTCACACCATGGCATTTTATACACTGTTAATTGGGCATCCAGAGCCAAAGCAGATGATCCTGCTGGTGGTGATTTCAATGGAAATTTTGCTCTGATTTTTCTGACTTACTAGGTTAGCTAAACCTTGGGGAGTTTGTCCAAACGTGGCTTCTTCATTCAGTGGTGTGTTCAGTGATCTTTCAACCCAGAAATCTGTGAGATTCTTCTGAGGCTTCTGTTCTCCCTCTCCTACCTGCCCTGCCAGCCCACATACACACAAAGAGAAACTCTGGAAGAAAAAAAAAGGCAAGTAAAAATGTTTTCCTTGATAAAATACTGTTCCCAAATGAGGCTGGACTTATGTTAAATGACCTCACTTTCTGAGTAAATGGCTCAGTCTTAACTGCCACAGATAAAGCTCACTGCTTATCTAGAAATGCAAAGGGTGGCTTCTTGCAATCCATCCGCAGCTAATTCTCAGGCACTGTCTGGATTACCCTACCGAGTGTAACAAATGGAAGTGAAACATGACATTGAAATAGCCTCCGGCTGCTTTTCTTTATGCTAATGTAACCCTTCTATTAATGCCAGGTGCCTGCCAGAAGGGCCGGGTTCAGCTCCTAGGGGTTTCCTGTCAAGGATACAGCCAACCGGCTTGAGCACCCACCCACTGGCCTGGGACAATCTCACCCCACTTGCTACGTGCCTGTTAGGCAGTTCTCCCCCCCACCCACAAGCACAGAGTCTAAGATAGAAACAGCTTATTTAATTACAATAACCTCCCCCAAGTTTACAGTGACAGATGCAGGATATCTAAGCAAAGGAGAGACAAACCCCTTTAACAAGATACCATCCCCATACGCTATAGAACCAAGTCTCTTGCTGGGGCTCTTGGCCTTTACCCCACACACAGTTACAGGGTGTACCTCTCACGGTGCAGTCCTGGACCCAGAGCCCACAGATATATCACCAGGGCAGTACTAGCTGTCCACTTGTCTGCAGCATCCCACTGACTGCCAGCTGCTGGCCACTGGCTACTCCTCCTACCGGCCGCCTGCCGGTCGCGCCGTCTGGCCATCCTCTGCTCCCTTACTGGCCGCCCGCTGGTCATGCCATTCACCGCTGCTCCCTTACCAGCTGCCCGCTGGTCACTGTCGTCCGCCGCTGCTCCCTTCCTGGCTGCCCACCGGTCGCTGTCATCCACCGCTCTGCCTACTGGCCACCTGCCAGCATCCGCTGGGGGATCGCCCTAAGGCAGAACCCTGTGATTTCAGCTCTGCGTGGCCTCAGCTGCCACTCTGTGATTTCAGCTCTTAATATCTCCAGCATGGCATCCTTCAGTCTGTGTAGACTATGGACCGCATCCTTCATAACTCCATTTAAGATCATCATTTGCAGCGTTGACTGTAACTGTGGAGGCCCACACGAGACTGACAGTCCTTGCTACATCTGCTGCATATGTAGTGGGTGTCTGGCAGGTCCTTGCTGACCTTTCTATGGGCTCGCTTCTCCTCTGCCAGCTGTCTGATCTTCATCTCGCCCTTCTGAAGGCCTTCGTGTAGTTCCTGCTTCCAGCTGCTGCGGTCATCTGCCAGCTCTTCCCAACTACCTGGGTCTATGTCTACCTCCTTGAGGTCCCTCTTACAGATGTCTTCGTAGTGCAACTGGGGGCATCCATTCCTGGTGAGGACACACACTCCTGATCCAATTAATTACTGCAGTGGCTGTACACTGACATAACATAGGCCAACTTAAGCTTTTAGAATTGTTGTGCCCTGAATGGGACACATTCCAATTAACGCACACACTTAATTGGTCAGAGGGGTCAATATAGAGCAATGCAGCATATTCTCTCCCCCACCACTGAGGCAGCAGAATACAAAAATCTCAGCCCCTGCCCCTTTAGGTCATGTTTAAGCAATACTTACTGTGGTGGGCAACTTGCTGGCATGAGTGGTTCTGTTAGCTTCAGGGGAAATGTTTGCATGAGTAACTGCCTGGAAGAGTAAGGGTCAGACAAATCGCTCTTAGAGAATAAAGAGAAAAGGTCCCTATTATTCTGGGACTTCATTTTCCCCTGAATAAGGCCTTGATCTCACCATATCCTGCATCCTAACAAACTTTCCTGCCTGCTGCTGAAGTAGCCCCAAGTTCAGCTAGGAGAAAGACTTGATTCTTGGTGAACATTAAGCAAAATGGCCCCCATTCCAAGAAAAGGGAAGACAGCCATCTGTAGTTTTGCCAGCTGCTGCCCAGAGAGGAAGCAGAAGCCTCAACCTTGCTCCTGTGCTCAGCTTTCATGCATGGCATCAGAATATGCTTCTGCCAGCAACCACTGGGTTGGAAGCTTAAGCATTCCTGAACAAAATGAGGAGTCTACAGGAAAGACATTCTGGTCTTGAAACACCTGTGCATCTTGGATTTAATATGATGCCTGGCACCAGAGGATTATCAAAGGTGTATATGAAAGCTCTTCACAGAAATCTCAGGCTTCAAACACTTATCTCCTACTGACGAAGGCTACTCAGTGCATGTCAACATTTCTGAACCTGAAAGTTTATTAAAGGACATCTCATTTAACAAAGATGCTCCAGATATCCTGGGGAAACTACTCTTCATTCAGCAGTTCAGCAAGTGTCTGTGTTTCCCTCATGCATTTTAAGGTAGCACTGCACTGAGAGTTGCAAATGAGGAAGATGAAGACAGAGAGAGAATCAGGGGCAGCAATGCTCTCTCAAATATCCTAGTAGAGTATAGCTCTGTGGATGCTAGACCTTTCATCTCTCAGTACAGACAGGCTCGGTGGTTTAGCTGTCAGAATTCCAAGGCTTCCATTAATCATTTCCGCAGGAGTTTCATTCTCGATGGCTTCATATTTCATGTGTGCAGGGATTAGACAATTCAAGCTTTCCAGTACATCTGCATAAGGAACCTCTTGTGGCTGATAAAACAATTCACACCTTAGCTGCTAATTAACCACAGACCAGTCTGTCCACAGCTAAAATTGCCTCAGGCTTCAGAGGAAGTTTGGTTTTGTACCCAAATTTCAGGGCTCAAGACCAAATTAGCTCTGTAATTAACTGGGTTGCAATTCTAGCACAAGATGTCAAATGTCCATTGTGGTATTATATTATGGAAGCAGGTCTTTGCCCACAAAAGCTTATGTTCCAAAATATCTGTTAGTCTATAAGGTGCCACAGGACTTCTCGTTGTTTTTGAAGATACAGACTAACACGGCTACCTCTCTGATATGATGGTAACGGACTTCCTATCAGAGTGCTTTCAGTTTGAGGGAGGCAGCAGAAACTAACAACCTCTCCCAGATTAGTACCTTAAGACCTATATATTTGAAAAACAAATTCTGTTTTCCAAGTTGGAGGAAGGATGGAGGAATGTTGGGGGCTAAAGGAAGAAATATAAGGACATGCTGGAGGCACAAATGAAAAAGAGCAGCATCGGTGTCAACACTTGGGAGAACCTTGCCCAGGACTGTCCCCAGTGGAGAGCAGTAATCTGTGAGAAGGTGGCACAGTTTGACAGATCCCACTACAGTGCAGATGAAGAGAGGCAGGGAAAAAGAAAAGAGCAGCAAAAGCTGCCCCACACCCCTCCAACAGCTACTAACACCTGCCTCATCTGTGATAGGACCTGTGACTCCAGAATTAGGCTGATCACCCACCAACAGACTCACAAATAGGAAGATGACATTAAGACATCCTACTAGCTATCGAGTGACTGCCAAGACGTTCACTCACTGAGCTTTCCTGTCCTGGAAACTTGGGTCCTGGAAGAGTCCAACTGCACTACTCACTGTACAAACACATGTATTAAATTGGAGTTCCAGTCTTTTCTCTTTTTATTATATGCTGTGTCCTTATAATGGACTTGGTGATGCATAAGGTACAAAATTAGGAGAATCCCTGCCCCAAGAAGCTTACAGTTTGGAGAAAGCAGTTCATGAGAAGCCCTAAGGAATGGGTACCATTAAGAAGTAGCAGGGTATTTTGTTTGATAATGCAGCTTAAGCAAAAGTAATTTTACTTTTGACCAGATTTCACTAACACAGACCACAAGAGGACTGCATTTACAGAGCAAAAGATAATAAATTTATCTTGAAGTCTGGGCATAAATTGGTAAAAATACACTAAACAGGCCTGAAAATACACTCCACATCCCCAAAGAGGGTTAGAGTCTCACCAGAATTCAGTTCCTACTTTGGCACCTCCCATTAGGAAAGGCCAGACTTTCAAAAGTGCTCAGAGCCCCGCAGTTCTCCTGACAATGCTAATGGCTGGGATTCCAAAAGAGGACTCCCTCATTAAAAATTTTGCCCCAGCACATGGGGCACGGACCAAGCTTCCTGAAAATTCTGGCCAACGAATTGCAAAACTGTCATATTCTAGGGCTTATTGTAACGGCCTCACCTTTGCACCAAATTTAGAGTCATGTTTTCAATCAGTTTCTAACAGCGTTTGGCTGAACTGCAAGGGCCAAACCACACAGCAAATGGCTTCGTTTCTTAACTCAATCTGTGCCCCTCTAAGGGTGGCAGACTATGAGGCAGTAAGACAGATGAAGCAAAGTCATACACTTTCCTGGGTGTAATGCAAGGCTTAGTTGACAACCAACAACTCATACTACACCAGCCTGCTTCAGCCCAGCAGGACTGACTTTGTACTTGCTAATTGCTGAGATAAAAAAGTAAACTATTTAAAACAAAATCAATGCAGATTAAAAAAAAATTAGAATTTTTTTCACTCCCACAGTGTGTTCAACTTATTGCTTCCTGTGTACACAAGAGCACTATGGAGATGCTTCTTCGTTATCCATTAGGATGTCAGTGAAAAACCTTGTCATTTGATTAACTGCAAACCAGCTCACATTATAACAGCAGCGTGATGTTCTGAGGTTATCAGTCAATGTTACTGCATGTTCTTGTGAAATTGAAAATGAGTCAGCCTGACCTTAGAAACTCAAAGCTGTTGGTAAAACAGAATTTTTTCACATTACAGTAGCAGTGAGCTTTCTCTGAGTTGCAGTTTGCTCCTATGGATCCTATCAGTGACACATACTGATTAACAAATTCCAGTTACACAGAATATATGCAGAATGTTCTGCCACTGCTTCTAATTGCAAAGCATTGGAGCTAACTCATGCAGCAGTATTTTCATTGACTTTATTTGGCTTTGGATTGAGCCCCAACTATTGGTAACATTTTTCTCTAGGGAGTGTGCCAGGGTGCCGTCCTCACCCCCCTACCCCCGGCAATGTTACTGAGTCCTACCACAGAAAGGAACACTGCCCCCAAAACTGTTTTCTGACCAACAGTATCATATGCAAAGATCATCTTCCATAAGAGCAGGCCCTCAAATACTCTGATAATTAAGTGGGAACTAGATGCTTCTTTTTTAAACAGACAGTTCCATATTTCAACCCTCCTGAAGGTGTCCTGCCTTTTTCTTAAAAAACAGGCAAATTGTCATATATTTTCTGTCTCCCTGCCCACCCCCCTCAGTCAGTATTGCTAGGCCCTGGTGTTGACTGGATCCCTTCCGGTTAGTTGCCCATCCACAAGTAAAAAGTGTGTGTGTGTGTGTGTGAGAGAGAGAGAGAGAGAGAGAGAGAGACGGAGAGTCCAACAGGTAATTATACTTATGAGTGTGCAAGGCTGGTGGGGGACAAAGATGCAGTATGGGGGAGCCAGCCACTCCCCATACAGGTCCATTAGAGCCCCTGCTGCATGTTGGCTTTTGGCCAGCAAGGCTCCCCCAGATATTCCATTTCTATTCAGTTACATGACAACTCTGCTGTGCCCCCCCATCAGCCTTTTACATGCTCCCTCTCTCACTGTCCATTCCCCGCTTTGCCCCCCTCACAAACCCCAAGCCCGCTGTTCCTCCATATCCTATCCCCAACATTGTGCGGAGAACCAGCCTCTGGTCAGAGTTCTCAGCTCACCAACAGCCTGGCCAGTAGGGTCCTTCCTTCCCGCAGCATCTCTGCCTGGGTCAGCGCCCAAGGAAAGCTCAAAATCCCCTGGGGGCCTGGGGCACTAGTCAAGGGAAGCCAAACCCTGCATGTGCAAAGCCCTGCACAGTCCTGGCATGGGGAGCTTCTCTGTTCCTCACTTAAGCTCTGGAGTGGCAGGATAAGCCTCTTAATGCCCCCACCCTGCAAGTGCACAGCAGCCCCACAGGTAGGAGCTCAACACACTCGTTGACTTCCCCTCCTGCCCTAGGTCTTGCCCTCAGAGCGAGGAGCTGCTCTGTCCCTTAGGCACCCTTCTCTGATGAGCCACCTCTCTGGCCAAATTGAACAAAGCCCCTCCAGTCAGGTTCTCTGGACCCTAGTACATAATGCACCCTTATTGCTTAACCCCTTTCTGTCTGCACTGTAGTTGGGGGAAACTGTGTCACGTTGATGGCCAGCAGCAGCCTGGAAGTGTTACCTGCCTTTCAATGCTGTGTGGCCAGGAAGGGACAAGCTGTTTCCAGCCATAGGGGAGTCGGGGAGAGGAGAGATGATCTCTGCAAAGACACGAGCCAAATCACCACATCACCCCTTTCTCCCTCCTTAGCCACGTCTACAAGTAGCCTACAAGTAGTCTACAAGTAGCGGCGCCAACTTCGAAATAGCGCCCATCACGGCTACATGTGTTGGGCGCTATTTCGAAGTTAACATCGACGTTAGGCGGCGAGACGTCGAAGTTGCTAACCCCATGAGGGGATGGGAATAGCACCCTACTTTGACATTCATCGTTGAAGTAGGGAACGTGTAGTCGTTGCGCGTCCCACAACATCAAAATTGCGGGGTCCTCCATGGCAGCCATCAGCTGAGGGGTTGAGAGACGCTCTCTCCAGCCCCTCAGCTCAATGGTGGCCGCGTGGAGCGGCCCCTTAAAGCTCCCTGCCTCCTGCCTTCCTGTGCAGGAAGCTGAGAGAGCGTGCAGGCAGCAGCAGTAACACGCGGCTAGCCTGCACGCTCCTCCGCAGCCACACACACCCCCACCCGCCGTGATGGCCGCCCGCCAGCCCCCCCCAATGCCCCCACGGGACCCCCCCCAAGGGGAGCCAGGGCTCACAGCCCAGCAGCCAGGCAGGGAAGCGGCAGCGGGGCCCATCCTGGATGGAGGCTGAGCTTCGGGACCTGCTGGGGCTGTGGAGCGAGGAGGAGGTGCTCCAGGTAATGGGGAGCAAGAGGCAGAACATGGGTGCGTTCGCTCGGCTGGCCGAGGGCCTGGCTGCCCGGGGTCACCCTGCCCGCACTCCGGATCATGTCCGGAGTAAAGTGAAGGAGCTGCGGCAGGGTTACACCCGGGCCCGGGATGCGGCCGGCCGATCTGGGGCCGCCCCCGTCACTTGCCCCTTTTACAGGGAGCTCAGGGCCATCCTGGGCCCCCGGCACACCTCCTCCCCTCCAGCCACTCTTGATACTTCAGCCGAGGAGCCCCAGCAGGCCCTGGAGGCGAAGTCCGCCCCGGAGGCAAGCCCCGCACCCCGGGGGCCCCCCAGGAGCCCACCCCTGGGGCACCGGAGGAGGAGGAGGAGAGGGACTCCTCCTACAGCGACACCAGCCTCCAGAAAATGCTGCCGTCCTGGAGCTCCAGCCGGGCGTCTGCCCCCCGGGTGTCCCCCGACTGTGGGAGTGGACCGTCAGGTATGTAGCCCCCCGGTGCACACCCCTGGGGTTGAGGGGTGGGGGTAAGAGATATGACCAGGGCCCTCCACATGCCCAGATGGCCATGGCCCCAAGGACAGCAGTGGCATGTCCCTCAGAAGAGTGCATCAGCCCTTGCCCCCGCCCCCCAGCACGACAGTGCCATGCCCCATCCCCGGGGCTGGGGGGAGCGGAACCTCTAGGGTCCCCCGGGGGTAGGGGGTGGGACACCCAGCAGCAGCAGCAGCAGCAGCAGCATGTGATGGAGTGGGGGGAGTGCAAATGCAAGACTCAGGCTAGATATGAGAAGCAAGCTGAATAGCTCCCAGTGGCTAAGGATGATCCTGGGGCTACAACTGGCAGGTAACACCTCTGCCCTGAAAAAGAGGAGGGAGGAGCCGAGCTGGGTTTGAATCGGGGGGCGGCAGTTAGAGGCTAGGGGAAGGGAGAGCTAGAAGGCAGCCAGCCTGAGGAGGGGGAAAGCTACACCCCAGAGGGGCACCCCTCGGGGTCTTCTCCCCAGGACGGGTTGGAAGGACCGTCTCTGACTGCTGTACTGTCGCTTCTGTGAGAAACTGGGCATCTGTTGCCTAATAAACCTCCTGTCGTACCTGCTGAGTGAGAGTCACTCCTGCCAGCGGACGGGGTGCAGTGCAGGGGAACCCCTGAACCCCATCACAGCAGCATCTCCCGGGGACGGGGATGGGGAACCTGCAGCAGAGGGGTGGGGGGACAAGGGCCACGGCTCGGGGCCCACACTAATGGCTGTTTCCACTCTTCTTCCCTGCCTCCTGTGTTCCGCAGCTGCACCAGCGGAAGGACCGGAGAGCGCCGGCGAGGCGTCAGTGGTCCCGGATAGCCCTCCGGGGCCATCACTCCAGGCCAGCCCCTCGGCGGACTGACCGGCCCCACGGCAGGGAAGATGGTGGACCCAGCACCAGCAGCCAACGGCAACGGACCCCCAGCTGCTGGCCCTCCACCGTCGGCAGCTGGAGGTCGCCGAGCAGCGGCTGCGGGTGGAGGAACGCCGCCTCCAGCTGCAGGAGCGGGCGCTGGCCTGGCACCAGGAGGCATGGGGGGGCCTACATGCGGACCCTCAACCGCACCGTGGACTCCCTGGCCCCCCAGGCCGCGCTGGCCGCTGCAGCACCCGCCCTGCCTGCTCCACCTGCTGCTCCAGCCGCTGTGCTGTCCGCCATCACACCGCCACCTGCCACCGAGGGCCATTCCGCCGAGGGGGACCTGGGGCCAGCTGACACTCGCCGGCCGTATCTCCCGGTCCGCCCGGCCCCCAGCCAGCCCCGGCCAGGGCTGCGGCCGAGGCGGGGATCCCGGCCGCCCACCCCAGCGCTGGACTGTAGGGGTGTGGGGCCCAGGACGTGGCCCCCCCTCCCCCTTTGTATATATTCCCCCCAGTTTATTGTTATTTTATTGTAAATAGTTTGTATATTTGACCCGTTACTATGCTGATCCTTACCCCCCCATGTAAATAGTTCTCCCCTTCCTTGTCTTCCCCTTTCATGTTATCCCTATTTTTATAATGTATATATATTTATATATTTATATTTATCAGTTAGATTTCCCCTGTACATTGTTAGTTTGTGTTGTTCATAATAATAATAATAATAATAATAATAATAATAATAATAAGAGTTCTAGTAAAGATGTTTGAGTTGACAAACCACTGTCTGCTTTTATTTTTACAAGAAAAGTGGGGGTGTGTGCTCTTAGGTGCTCTGTGGTGTGGGCGTAGGGGCAGGGAGTGTTGTTCACCCCGCGGCCTCATCGAACTGGGCCCGCAGGGCCTCCCGGACCCAGGTCCCTTCGGGGTCCACCTGGCGACTGAGGGCAGCGGGTGGCTGCACATCGGCCCTGCCGGCCTCCACAGCTCAGCCGTGAAAGAAGGCCTCCCCCTTGCTCTCCACCAGGTTGTGTAGGGCGCTGCACGCACCCACAATCTGGGGGATGTTGGTGGGGCCCGCATCAAGGCGGGTGAGGAGACACCTCCAGCGCCCTTTGAGGCGCCCAAATGTGCGCTCCACCACCTGGCGCGCGTGGTTCAGGCGCTGGTTGAAGCGCTCCTGGCTGGCAGAAAGATGGCCCGTGTATGGGTGCATGAGACAGGGCTGGAGGGGGTATGCTGCATCTGCGATGACGCACAGGGGCATGGTGGTGTCCCTCACAGGGATCTCCCACTGGGGGATGTAGGTCCCCGCCTCCAGCCGGCAGCACAGGCCCGAGTTCCGGAATACCCAGGCGTTGTGGGTGCTGCCAGGCCAGCCCACATAAATGTCCAGGAAACGGCCACGGCTGTCCACCAAGGCCTGGAGGACCACTGAGTGGTAGCCCTTCTGGTTTATGTAGCGTCCTCCACTGTGTTCCGGGGCACGGATGGGGATGTGAGTCCCATCCAGAGCCCCGAAGCAATTGGGGAAGCCCAGGGTGGCAAAGCCCGCGATGGTGGCATCCGGGTCCCCAAGCCTCACGAGCCTGTGGAGGAGCAGGGCGTTGATGGCGCAGACGACCTGCAGGGGAAGCACATGGGAGAGCACCAATGAGAGGTGTGCAGGGTGTGTGTGGCCCTCCCCTGCCAGGGCCCCCCTCTCCTCCCCTCCCCCTGCCAGGGCTGCCCCCCCCCCTTCCCCCGTGGGTCCTCTTACCTCCATGAGGACAGCCCCGATGGTGGCCTTGCTGACGCCAAACTGCTGGCCCATGGATCGGTAGCTGTCTGGAGTGGCCAGCTTCCAGACAGCGATGCCGACCCGTTTCTCGACGCTGAGGGCACGCCGCATGGCGGTGTCCTGGTGCCTCAGTGTGGGGGTGAGCCACTGGCATAGCTCCAGAAATGTCTGCCGGCTCATCCGAAAGTTCTGGAGCCAGCGGTCGTCATCCCACTCTCCGAGCACCAGCCGCTCCCACCAGTCAGTGCTGGTGGGGTCGCTCCACAGCCGGCGGCGTGTGCGGTGGGGTGCTGCAGGGTTGGGGGTTGAGTCCTCCTCCCCTGCAGGCAGCTCCTCCTCTGTGGCAAGGAGGTGCTCAGCTGCCTCCTGCATGGCATCGAGCAGGGCGAGCACTGCTCCTGCAGGGGCGGCTGTGTGGACCTCTGGCTGCTGCTGCTGCTGCTGCTGGGGGTCTATGACTGCGTCGCTTGAGGTGTGCGTGCCTATGGCTCTGCAGACCGCGTGCTGTGCAGGCTGCGTGTGTCTGGGAGGGGCCCTTTAAGGGAGCAGCTAGCTGTTGCCCCAGAAGCGCTAGTCCGCCCTGTGACCCTGTCTGCAGCTGTTCCTGGCACCCTTATTTCGATGTGTGCTACTTTGGCGTGTAGAGATTGCCAGCCCTGGAGGACGTGTAGACGTTATTCATCGAAATAGCCTATTTCGATGTCGCTACATATAAGCTACTTCGATGTAGCGTTCACGTGTAGACGTAGCTCTAAGCTACGTAGATAAGCTACTTCGATGTAGCGTTCACGTGTAGACGTAGCTCTTGTGGCTGGAAGCAGCTCCCATCCCTATTCTCCTGTACAGTGCAGAAAACCTGCTGTTGGTCACATTCTAGTGTGAACCCCTGCAGAACGCAGAGGAGGTGGTCATGTGACACCGTGTGCTCCTCCCACACACGTGTTGTCTCGGAAAGACATGGCACCAGGTACAATCCAAAGGCCCAGCCAGGCATGGAGGGTTGGACAGCAATAGGCAGCAATTGTCATCCCGCCTCTGTCCCCCAGTGTGAGACAGGTGGAGGGGACTCTGTGTCTCAGCACTCCCCATGTGTACCCCAAAGTCATAAAGATAAGATAGTAAATAAAAGAATCCAACCACGCAGTATCTCTTTTTAACAGCGGCTCAGTCATTTTGATGTTAATTTGAACACTGGCTCTGCATAGTTCTGATTACCGTTGAACTCATTTGAATATGAGTAATTTAACCAGTTGTCTCATATTCAGCATAAGGAAACAGGGTTATCTTAATGATGATGAGCACTACAGAAATGCCTGTAAACATACATACTTTCAGAATCTATGCAGTGTTTGAAAAGTGCAGCTCTGAGCTGAATCAAACAGGATGTGTCAGATTGCCAAAACTGCACAGCTATAAAAACAGACCAAATGGCGACACAGTGAATTCCCATCTCAAATCCAGGTAAAGACAAAACAAACATTAAGGAGCTACAAATTACCATGTAATATATTAATTACCCCAAGTATGCTGGCCCTTTTCCTCAGAAACATACAGTAAACTCTTTCATAACCGGCATTCTATCATCCGGAATGCTCACATAACCAGCATTTTAACCATAAGCAATTTTAGTTATGTTTTCCATAAGATAGTGAGAGTAAATACAAATAAATAAAGCAAAAACAGTATAAGTTTACAGTGTACAATACTACTGTTGTTGGTAAATAAAGTACTCTGAATACATGTGTGTTTGTTTCTTAATATATAATCTTATTTTTCTTTAGTGTTATGCATTGCTAGGTATACCTGTCTGTTATTCACGTTTGAATATCTGGCAACCTCCTGGTCGGGGCTGTCAGATATGAACGAGTTTACTGTATTTGCAATAATGTTGTATTTTTCCTCACTGTAGGGCAGGTCTTTTAATCTCTTAAATGCTGATCATGAAAACTGATCCATGTGAGTTCAATGGAATCTCTGCTCATTCAGACTGGATAGCAGGATTACATTTTAGATTGTAAACTAAGGACTGCACCTGCCCAGCAGAACAGAACCTGGATTTCATACACAGTTTCTGAGATTTACTGCAATATGCATAATAAATACCTACTTAGCCAATGAATTCATGTAAAAATCAATGAAGTACTCCACTAATTAGCACACACTGAGCTAATGAAGGTACATCTAAATGTAGTTTTCATATTGCTTGCACATGGAGGTCAGTTTCCTACAAGCTCTATTAATTGTACTTGACAGAAAAAATCTTTTCTTTTTGCAGGTCAAACAATACTCAGAAAATCTCTCTTTGACATGATGTGGTTTTATTTAGCCTCCTGCAAGAAATATTCATCACCCCTCCCCCGCCACATACACACACAAATACCACTCTGAAAACAAAGCCCTTTGTTTAAATTCCAGTTACTGGAAATATATTCTGATATTTGAAATAGGGACTTGAATAATGTTTCTGAAAATGACACTTCAAACTCTGAGTGTCCTCCCTCGCCCTCCTCTATATGTTGGATACCCTGTCATTTAAAATGACACAGCTGCTTTACTATGCTCAGTTGTTTAAAGAACGGCACATAGCCAGTATTCTGTCCTTGCCCAAAGGTTAGGAAATATTCCTGTTCAATGGAACTAGTGGTTGGCCATCTTTCCCAATGGTGAAAATTCATGGAAGTGGCTCTAAAGATCAACAGAAGAGAATAGAAAATCCTCCCTCCTGACCCACCCTCTGCCTTAAAATTAAATCCACTAAAAAATCTGGAAGATCACAAATGACATATGTACTTGGAGATGAAAATCTGCCCTTCCTGTACTATGCTGCCAAGACCAGCATTTGGTGTCATATGTTTCTTCCGCAGGACTCGGTGATGTTAATGACATTTAGACCAACATAAAAAGTGACTCTGTATATGCTGATGTGGCACTCATAGAAAAAGCACAAAAACCGAACTCCAGCCTTGATAGGTTAAACAATCTTCTGTTTCACACAGTATATTTTCCAGGAGAAATGTGAAAGAGATATACAACTAAATTAACCCAGGGCAGACTGTGACACCCTTACTGATATTGCTGATCCGTTTTCTCACACAAGTCATCTCACTTTACTCACAGCTTCTATAAACAAACTCTGTGAATGATTCCAGATTCAGAAATTAATTTACAGGACACAGAAGAGACATCTATGCCATTACACTGAACCCTTTCTCTCTGTCTTTATATAGGTATATATATAACTATATATAACTTCTCTAATCCAGAATTCCTCATTCGGCTACATCCATAATCTGGCATTATTTAAATTAGCTGCATGACCATTTATCATGGGTGTGTCCAAGTCTACCATGGGCTCAAAGTTTTTTTCCAGTTCCTGATCCTGGCTCTCAGTGTTCTGTGCTGTTATTTAGCTCTAATTCACCCCTAAATGCCTTCTAAAGCTCAGTAAGCAGTGAAAGCGTCAGTAATGCTGCTGTACAATATTTAACTTCTGTGGTTCAGCAAATTCTCTTGTCTGGTTCTGGTCAGGTTCCACGAGTGCTGGATTAGAGAGGTTTAACCAGTACTCAGTGTGTTTCCCCTCTACTGCCTCCAGCCCTCTCCACTTGATAGTGTCTCTTGCTGTGGACACACCACTTATTGCAAAGACCTTGGAGCACACGCCAACTACTACTGCATAGTCCATTCCATATTTAATGGTGCCAGGATACTAAGACCACAATTCAGCAAAGCGCTTAGCCGTGTTTTTAATTTTAGGTACCTGCTTAATTTCCATGGACATCAAGCAGATGTTTAAGTACTTCCCTGAACCTAGCCCTTAATCTAGTATTCCTTCCTTCTCTGGGACAATCTTTCCTATAACATACATTGGCACCTTCCCCTCCTCACAAGCCAACACAACCAGAAACCACTCACGGTCCGTGAAAGGGGTTTTGAGCTCAGAGCGTTGAGAGAAGCTCAGCTCATGTTGATGTGGACCACTCCAAAGTTCCCCTGCAGAACTCACATAAATGTGGGCCATGCAAAGGAGCCTCTGCAAGAAGCAAGAATCCCCCCCTACAAATCCAGGGATTTGGAACAGCCCAGGGACTGCAGCTGTGGCACAGCAGCAGCTCCAACCCCTGCACAACCACAATAAAGGGCTCTTTGGCTTCTGGAGCGACACAGCACTGCTCCCGCCACTAACCCTGGCCACATCCATAACCCCACAGTACTGAAGTGGGTAGTGAAACCATGGAGTAGAACTACATCCCATGTCAGGTGAGTGGAGCTTCCTGAGCATTCTCTGAAAATCTGAGTACACGGCAACTAAGCACTCGCTTCTGGCCTGTATCAGCTGACTCAGGTGTGCAGTACTGCAGTGTAGATATTCAGGCGTGGACTGGAGCCTACGCTCTGGGACTCTCCCCACTTGCAAAGTCACAGCACTCAGGTTCTGACTGGAGCCTGAGCATCTACCCAGCAATTTTATTGCCCTGTAACCTGACTCCTGGCCCATGAGCTAGTGTCAGCCCAGCTGCAGGTTTTTAACTGCAGTTCTGACATACCCCAGTGCTCCCGCAACAATCTGATTGTATTTAAGGGTGCTTTTGCTGACGTGGGTGGGAGAGCGCATTTAGCATTTATTGAGCCCAACCCTGTGAGCTGGCTCCTTGCTTCCAAACCACCCGTCCTCTTTTGTCTGGTGGCAATTATGCTGTGTGCTCTGAAGAAAAATAAACGTTTTGTGTAGCATGCATGGAAAGACAAAAAGCCTATTTTAGGCAACACAGGCTTGACACTTCAAAATGATGGATTTATGGCCTTTGTAAGGTGCTAGCCTTGCTATTTCCAGCCCACGTTACAGAACTGTAGAATTATTCACACAAATTTGCCAGCTCTGGGATTGCATATGTGTGCTTGGCAGTTGTGGAATATTCCAGGATTTCCCAGAGTGCTGAGTGGACACATTCCAGCCACACTTGGAACATGTCGAAGACAATGACAACCTATTCCTTCAGGGTTTGGGGGTGTGGCGATGGTTACTTTTAAGAACAAGAGCACAATAGTGATAGTGCTCTCTCTCTCTTCATTTTTTTTCTAAAGTCGATTCTATTTCTGAACAGCTCACGCCTGCCTGGCAAGCAAAATGCAGGGAACAACCCACTATATACTGTATGGTATTTATAAAGAATTTGACATTTCCTCAAAGCTTTTGTCTGTCTAAAATATAAAGATCAATTTGTTTGGAGATATGCTTTATTCAGCTCGCGCTCTCCTCCTTCGTGATGCGTCAGTCACTTCCCCCAGGTTATGCCGGACACTCTGCCTGGAAGGTATACTCTCTAGGGCGGAAAGACTCTAGTAGCTTCAACAGAGAGTAGGTTCATAAAAAGCTCTCTTCTGTCATGACCACATAGGACACTCTCCTTCCCATTCATGACTGCAGAACATCCCAATAGCAGCTCACTGCACAGAATAATAACAGGAAAACACATAATGTATATTGTAATGCTCTTTTATTCTGTTTATCTCTGGAAACAAGGCAGAGAGCTAACACAATGCAACAAGATAGCTCTTTAAGAGCCATCAGAAAATGCTCTCTATCAGTGGTCCCCAGACCAAAAATTGAGGATTTCTGAACTAGAAACCAGCAGAAATTGCTTGAAAACGTCCTCTTTAAAGGTGCTAATGCACCACAATCTCAGATGGGCCAAACTACATCTCAAGATTGAAACTACTACAGTAAAATTCCTTTAATCCAGTCTCTGCGGGTCTGGAAACCCTGATGGTCTGGCATCTGTAATCCTCTGAGATATGCGAGGGTGGTGGGAGAGGTGAAGAAGATGGAGAAGGACATGGTGATGAAGAAGCTGGCTCTACAGGCCTGCCCATTTTGCCTGTTCTCCCTGCACAGGTGTTGAGAAGCAAAGACCAGAACAGCCTCGGACATGAGGGAACAGAGGGAGCGAGCACCTGCCAATGGGTTACAAGCATGGCTTTGGTTGGACCCAGCCTGCAGCGCCCAGGTCCTACCCAGGCTCTTCGCACCTCAGCTCAGCACAGACCAGCACCCTCCGCCCCTACTTGGCAGACACCAACAGAGTGGCCTGGCCCTCTCTTACTGGCTCGGCCCTGTGCACACAGGGCATGGCCCGGCTCTCAGGTGTCTGGTAGCTGCATGGCAAAGCAGCCTGAGAAGCTGCTGTCCCCAGCACCATGGTGCTGGTCCAGGGCACACTGAGCTCCGCAGGCTTTTGGGTCCCCGCTCATTGGGTGGTGGCAGTGATGGACCTGTTTTCCTCCGCCATTGGGATGCACAAGTGGCACTGTGGAGCCCACGGGTATGTTGAACTGCAGCTGGGCACACGGGTAGTGAGCCGCAGGAGCATGGGGTAGTGAGCCACAGCTGGGCATAGGGGTGGAGAGGGGTTGAACTAGGGCATGGGAGTTACAGTGACGTTCAGTAATCCAGAAAATTTGGTAATCCAGCAACTGTCCAGTCCCAGACGTGCCAGATTAAAGGAATTTTACTGTACTTGTCTCTACAGTGGACTGAGTTAACAAAGCTAATGTCAAAACACCTCTACTCTTTGAGAAAATTGGAATCTGAGACCAAACCTGAATTTTGCACATATGTACTCTGTATGTACAGAATGTGCCCATATCAGACCCAGATGGTACAGTTCAGACCTGCCCCCCTGCTCCATACTTATTAGCCAAATGAATCCCTCATCAGGAAGAGCAGGCCCTATTTATTCTTATGTTTTTAAATGTTTTATCTTCCCAGGAGCTCTCCTAAAATAATGCAGTTATAGGGTGTGTCCCTATGTGCAGCCTTCCAAAGTTGGCAGGTCACTCTGCAGTGAGAGAGACTGATTCTCAAGATGCCTGATTTAAATTATATAACCAGTTTCATATTTTGCCTTAAAAACCCTACTTGTCCACGAATAATACTTAGCTTTTACTTTACACAGCATTTTTGATCTTCAAAGCATCTTACACATAGTAATTAATACCATAACACTCCTATGATGCAAGGAAGTACTGTACCTCACTTGCAAAAGAGGAAATTAGAGAAACATTAAAAAGACTTACCCAAGGCTATAAAGAGAGGACAGAGCTATGGATTTTCCTGGATAACTGAGCTAGAAGGGAAGAGGATGCTGGGGCACTAATCCCTGAGAGCTGACACCACACGCATAATTCTCCTGCCCAGGTTGGGCAACACAGGAGGGAGCAGACAGCAGCTGCCAGTGGAGCCAAGCTATCAGGGCGCAGGTAGCAAGGGGCGCCAGAGCTGGTATAAACACACAGGACATCTAAAACTGGATGGAAAACAAGTCTGATTTTGAAAAATATCAAGGTTTTGGTCACCCTCACCCCATTCTGCATTGAAACAAAAAAGTGGCTTAATCAGTGATACAGGAAACCCAGGTTCAAGTCGGACCTAGGCCTCCCATGTCCCAGATGAGCACCCTAACCAATAGGCTAGAGAGTCTCTTTCTCCATTCTTGCCTCATCTCTCCGCTCCCTACCAAAAACCAAAATCCTACCAACAACAACTCTGGACCTTCCCAATGAAGCTTTTGTCAAATTAATATATTTCTGACAGCAGTTTCCATCTCAGCAAATCAGCCTTTTCCAACAACAACAACATTTAGTTGAAAAAATTTCCTATCAGCTCCAAGGTATCCACATAAGATGGCTTTAGTAGACCTTGATTCCTGTGTTCTCTGGGAAGGATAAACCACTAATCTATGGAGAGAATGAGCTATGGAGGTGTTTCCAGGAAAGAGTAATATAGTCCGTAGAATTTTATACCTATTTAGGCTACGTCTACACTTAACACATCAATTGCACCACTGCAGCTATGCCACTCTAGTTCTACAGCATAGACCTGGGATGGGCAACCATGAATGGGCTGCATGAGTGGCCCTCCTTCAGCTCTGTGAGCAGCAGCAGCCCACATCCCCATTGGGGTTCCACCTGCTGCTCTGCTGCCCCCCATCTACCCTCCTCCACACTCCTCTAGCACATTGGAACACTGGAGCCCTGCACTTACCTGCTCCTCTGCTCCCAGTACTTTCAGAGTATGTGAATTCTCCGATTCACACACTGTGCCCACTTCTCCATGTCCCTCACAGAATGGGAATGCTGTGATCAGCTGATTTGCATTGTTCAAGCTCTGGGAGAGGGGGAGAAGCAGGGATGGAGCATGAATCAGGCGATTCATGGCTCCTTTGAAAGTGCTGGGAGGGATGGGTAAGAGTAGTAAGTGCAGAGCTCTGGTTCCCCAGTGTGCTAGAGATGTGTGGAGGAGGGGGGCAGCCCGGGGGTCCAGTGCCTGCAGGTATAACAGCAATGGTCTGTGTGCTGCCAGCAGGCCACAGGTTGTCCACCACTGGCACAGACACAATGGCGACAGGAAGGGTTCTCCCATTGCAGTAGTTAATCTACATCCCCGAGAAGTGGCAAGTAGGTCAATGGAAGAATTCTTCCATCCACATGGCACTGTGTACATGTGGGGTCAAGCTGACATAGCTACATCTCTCCAGGGCGTGAATTTTTCACACTCCTGAGAAATGGAGCTATACCAAAGTACATTTCTAGTACAGACCAGCCCCTAGGTTTCTTCCCATGAGCTAAACTACAGGAGCCAACCTCTTGCCCAGTGTGGAGCCTCATGAAGTCAACAATGCTCCTTGTGTGTGCAGGAGTCAGTTGAAAGATCAATACAGAACATTTGTTTTCATATACATACGGAACTCCTATAATACACACACATGCATGTATACATCCAATTGTATTACAGAATACAATACATACATAGTATTTATAGTCTATGTTGAATATTACAGAAATAATATATATGAAAATCTGCCTGACTTAGTACAGCCAGGTTCACTTAGTAGGTGCATAAGGCCTCTGATGTCTAGAGGCCTCTGCCATCACGTATGGAGCAGGGTATGGCATTATCTTCCACAATTTGCAATCAACAGTGATAACACCATTTTCAGCATTTTTTAAGAGCACAAAACAGATAATTGATTTTTCTATATGCCCAACGCTCCAACAACAGGGGGAACGTATAACCTAAATATGAAGTGAACTGAAAATGATTTCACAGGCATTGAACAAAACGCCAGAGGGACATTGTGTCTGGTTAGACAGAAAGAAGGCAAAGATATAGAGCAGAATGACCTTGTTCTGCAGACTAGAGTAATTCATACGGATGAGCCAGATCACCCAAATTACAACTTACTAGGAAAAAATGCTATTATGAATGCAGCTCAGCCTCCAATATTACAAATGCTGAGTCAATTCTATTTGTTAATGGGAAAATGGGGATGGCATAAAGCCTGCTGTCTTCTGATCTTGACCCTTCACCATAAATGAGAGGTATGGTGTCACACTCAGAAATAGCTCCAAGTGGTTTAAATCAATACAGCTCCATTGAAGTGATGGGTGTGCCCAGACTTGGGTCAGTTGTGGCTCTGTCTCCACATACTGTACTCATTTTGGGGTTATAGGTAATGTTTTTCTGTAACGCTTATTCTGCTACAGCATCAACTATATATCCCCAGGGAGCACCAGCTCCACTGTGCTGTGAGTGCGTGCGTGCATTTAATGAGAACTCACTGTTCTGTGATGAAAGGCACAGGGTTCAGTCCCATCTCCATTCTGACAAAGATGCAGAAGTAGAGGCTCATATGCTCTACCCTGGGCTGTCCCATTCAAATGGCTGAAGGGATGAAATATATTCCCATCTCCACTTCTGGAGTCTTCCCCACTACGAGTACACAGCCAGAAAAACCGATGTCACCTTCCTTTACTGCTCCAGGGATATTTTGTGGTTGAGGACAGACATGTCACTTGTGAGAAAGAGATGCAGCCAGAATACTTTCCTCACCTACTGGAGGGGCCCCGGGCAATCTCCTTCCTCTGCCCAAGGAATGTTGGGAATAACAATACAATATATTTACAAAAGGCTATATAATTGGACATATAAAACCAGCCCCACTGGAAGCAATGTCGCTGACTCCTGCTCCTCCACACCTTCCTTTTCCAATGCTGCCACCAATAAATTAGTAGAGAACCTTCCCACCTGCCCCAGGTCTGCTGTGTCAAATGAAATAATTGCAGCACAGGATGGTACCACAGTGTTTGATAACTAAACATGCTTTTGCCTAAGATGAGAAGGACCTCTGTGAAAGGTCCATGAAATACAACAGCAGAAGTTAGCCATTCACTGAATAAAATAGCCTAGCTCAAAACTCCCAGGAAATAAATGAATCAAGGAAAATGATGATACAATCATGCAGACAATGAAAATGTTTTGTTACTCATTCTGGCTATTGCCAAATACACAGCAACTCATTCCTTTCCAGGCCTGCTGATAGGGATACAACACCAGCCCACTCCACCTTGCCTGTGGGCCTTGCAGAAGCTGTCAGACCTCTGTTCCTTTTTGATCACCCTCCGCCCCACCCTGTCCATTCCCTTGGTCTCCCTGGATAAGAATGATTGATGATTCATGCAATGTTATTTTTGTTCTATACTGCAGTCATTCCAAGAAGTATTTATCATTGATCAGGGCCTCATTGTGTTAGTCTCTGTAAACTGATACCGGGAAAGCTAAAAGTGGAGGATGATAAAAGGCACCAGCTGGATAAACAGACAAATTGGGTTGGATGGTATTGGTGATGCCATAAGAGTACAATCAGACATAGCTGCTAGAGCTGCCAGCTCTCCCAGACCAACCACCATTGCCTCAAATGTCCGAGAATTCAAAATAGCCACAATGGGCCACCCCTTTAGCTATGGACTCCTCCTTTACTATTACCAAAGTTGCCATCCAAGTTGTCAGCCTTATCGCTACAACTGGAATCAGCAAAGCAGTTAAACACATGCTTCCCCGTGAACCTGTGCTTAAGTCCCATTGCAATCAATGCTTTAACAAACAGGGATGGGGTTACTCATGAGTTCATCATTCAGAACATGCTTAATAATTGTATTTGATTTCCTCTCCTCCAAAAAAATTACTTAAATCTATTCAGATACTTTCTATTAATTGACCAGGACAAGGATTTCTCATGACAGCCTAAATCAGGCATGCAAATCTCACTGATAATCACTTGTAGTGCTTAACTCCTTTGGGCTTCTCTGAAAAATCCCAACACAGAAAAACTCCCAAAAAGTTGCTTTCAGAAACTTCTTTTATCACCACCTTCCCCAAAGTCAAAAGCAAAATAAGGGACCTTTATTAATTCACATCAGTAACTGGAAGACAGAGATCACATATGACGAGATGTTGCATATCAATAATGAGTCTGAAAACAAACACAATTAACACAGCTGTGACAAGGCATCATGAAACATACTTTGCTCTTTTATTTCTTAAGTCTAGCTTTAGTTGTTTGGGACAATATAACTAATTCTAGGGATTTAAAAATCATGAGACAAGGCTCAACATTGAGAGATTGGATAAAAAATTAGGTTTATAAAAAAAAATAAAGGTTGGGTCCCTTTTCATTGCCTGCTGCATTTCAAGCCATTAGGTTACACTGAAATCACATTTTCATCTGTGAGGATCAGAAATTTACTTTTTCTTTTTTCTTTCATTTTGTTCTTATAAAAGTAGAGACCCACATTTAATTCCATGATCCCAGGAGACAGACCTTAAAGAAAGACACCAAATACCATGAGACTTGCAAATAAAGTTGCAACAGTTGGCAACGGTCATCACCAACACTGCTAAATTCTCTGTTGTGTACTTTGTAATAGCTTTGAAGCCTTGATTACCTGACTAGTGCTCTCTGCTATTAAAACTTGGCTAAGAAGTGGGGAGAGATGCTAGTATTTTTGTGCAAGTTTGCTAAGTGTGAATTACATAGACTACATAAAAACCCTACATAAACCAACAGCGCCTGCACAGAATGCATGTTTTAATGGGAGTGGATTAGACTAGACCAGGGGTGCGCAAAGTGTGAGGCACACTCCCTTGGGGTGTGAGTGAAATTTCTAAGGGGGTGATGCAGTGTGATTGGCCTCCACCATTTGCTCCCCCACATCCCACAGCCACATCATGTTTGGGAAACAGCTGCTTGCTTCCAGACAGGCTGGAGTGTGGCAGGGCTGCTAACTGCAGGGATGAAAAGTGGGGAGCCAATGTAAAAAGTTTGCTCGCCCCTGGATGAGATGACACTTCCAGTTCCTTCTGCTCCTACGGTTCTTGTCTACGACACTGTCTCAACCTTGAATCTACACATTCCTGGTATAGATCATATTCTTCAAGGTGGTTTTCAAGCATAAGCAGGCAGGAGGGCAAAAGGGAGAGGGTTTCAAAAGGGCAATGTCTGGAAACCCAGGCCCTTTAAATCGCTGCTGGAGTGTTGTGTGTGTGCTCTAGGGAGTCTAGGCAGCACTCAGGGCTGGAGCGGGTGTGGGGAGCACTGCAGTACGGGTACCCCTGGGGGCTGGCTGTCCCAGCCCCACTCTTTCTGTGTGAGGCCACACCCCTTCCTGGAGCATGGAGCCACCCCCACACACACCTTGCACAAGTGCCCAGTGAGACTGTCAGCTCCCTTGAGCATGTGTCTGCTTTTTATTGTTTTAAATTCTAAATCCCAGCTAGATCTCATCTGAACAAGGCAGTTCAAAGTTAAATGAATATGAACTCTGCTTCCTGTTACAGCAGATTGTTTTCAGTGTTTTTTTTTTGGGGGGGGGGGTTGAGGGGCTAAAGGGGCCTCTCACATTAGACTTCCCTTGATTGTAGGTTATAAGTTATCTTCATTTAATTTGTGAAAGGTCATGGCACCACTTTTGCCTGCTACTGGGACTCTGTGTGGTGACTGTGAGCAGAGAACCCATACAGGGATGCCACAGAAATAGTTTCTATCACATCTGCAAGCACCCTGCAGCCACAGCTATCCTTTCATTATGTGTGTTTGTACAGCAGCTAGCAAAATGGTGGTGGTGTTTTGGGTCTCTAGGCACTATGAATAAATAATAATAAGGAATCCCTATGTAAGGTAGCACAGACTCGTTACCCGGCCCATAGCCCAGGAAAGCTAAAAGGCTTTATATGGACATATCGAGAAAATACAATAACCAAGAATAGTCTATACTTCATTGCCATCTTTGGACATGAGTGCACAGGCAAAAAGGCAAAACTAGAGAAGGGTCCTGTCCTTCATGTACCCTCAATAACTGAGGAGATTGGCTGCTCTTCCCCTGCTGCTGAGGGACAGCTAAGTCAATTAAAACTAAGATCTCCCAAAGATCATTATGTCACTTACAAAGTTTGAGAATCAGCAATGTTTACCAGCATTCACTTAGCATAATACTATTGCTGACTGCTGGGAAAATAGCCAAAGGCACCACTGCACACTGTGTGCTTTTTTGGACAAAGAAAAATAAATACATGTGGGGTGATTATACTGGAAGAATTTTCAGTGGCAATTTATGCATGTAGAACTAATATTGTGCTAAGATCAGTATTCTGTACTCTACTCACTGAATGCAGACCCGCCCTGCAGATCAAAACTACCTATTGGAGATCAGCTTTATTACATAAACTGAAGCAAGGATATTTCAACTTTCAGATATACACATGATAATTTTAGACAGATAAGCAAGACATCCTCTTGCATCCTGTAGAATTCAAAAGCACTTAGCAAATTACATATACACCCCCCCAACATTAGCTGCCTCTGGATGGAAAGATGAAAGTATTAAAACAGTGAAGACTTTGGTTTCTTCGCACACACTTAAGCAGAGCCTCCTGAGAAGCACAGCTCTAAATTGTGTGCCATCACAACACTAACTGACTGAGAAGTTCTGACACAAGAGAAAGGGAGAGAATTGTGGAAGACAACCCAGGGCCAGTTGTTTGCTGACAGGTAACAAAAACTCTCAATTAACAGTAGGTGTGCTTTTAATCCAGATTTATTACAGCCAAGGAGAGGTACTGAGACATGCCTTAAGTTTCATTAACATCGCTTTTTCCAGTAAAATTGGGACTGACAATTTATTCAGTGGCACCTGCCAGGTTTTCCAGAACTGGTACTGACCATGGCAGTTTCTCACTTAAACTCAGAGATGTGAACACGTTGGGAAAAATAATCACCATTAGCTAAAAATCATCTGAATTCAAAATAATAATAAGTTTAAAACAGTAAATGTCACAGTACTTCTCTCAACACCTTTACAGCGGCAGTCAGAAAAGCTTCTGATGTTTGCATGTCTATCTAGATATTGTATCAGATAAGAGGGCACTTTTATGAGCAAATGCAGGAGGAGTAGTTCTCTTAGACTATATTTAGGAATGTAGGAGTGCCTGGTAGATGCTTTAATGTTTACAGTTCAGCACAGGCACTTTAAAAACCAATGAAAAGCTTGTGAAGGGCTTAGAAAATTGGAGGGTGCTGGTTCCTACAGCACTGTACCTCATTTTTCCAAACTTGACAGAACCAGGTCCAAAGTTTGTGCTGGGGAAGGGGGAAAGCCACAGGTGTTCCCATAAAAACAAAATACATCCTGGAGTTTCATTAGCTATAAGCAGACAGGCAGCACTATAGGAAAGATCTTTATGGTGCATGCTTAGTAGCCAGAGTGGCATGCAGAGATGCCTGCATTTATTCCATAGCATCCTGGCTACGAACTTGCATGCCTGAGCTCCTGGTGTCACTTACTGATTAGGCCTTAGAAACTAGACCCTCTTTCATCCGTGCCATTTGTTACACTATAGTCATGCTTCTGGGGGCAGCTGTGACTAGGAAGAACATGAGGTAGCCCAGGACTACTGAAGGTATCTAGTGAGGGATCAACTATATTTTGTGGGGAGCATCTTATTATGTGGAACTGGAAACACAACAATACGGGACAATCAAGGGAATTTTCTCACAGAACCCCTTATATAGGAGGGGATCATCTGGGTCCCCTAAAACATTGATTCTCAACATGGGATACACATACGCCTGGAGGTATGCAGAGGCTTTCCAGGTGGTACATCTACCCATCTAGAGATTTTCTTAGTTTTATAACAGGCTACATATAGAATACTGGCCAAGTCAGTAAAAAATAAACTTTGATATGATAGTGATTTGTTTATACAGCTCTATATACTATACACTGAAATGTAAGTGTAATGTTTATGTTCCAGTTAATTTAGTTTGCTATTAAATGGTAAAATGAGAAAGCAAACAAGTTTCCAGTAACAGCATGCAGTCACACTTTTGTATTATGATGTCTGATTTTGTAATCAAGGAGTTTTTAAGTGAGTTCAAACGTGGGGACGTGGAAGACAAATCATACTCCTGAAAGGGTTACAGTTTTCTGGAAAGGCTGAGAGACACTGCTCAATAACCAAGGTGATTTTTGAACAGGATGCTTTAAAAACAAAAATATAAACAAACATTTTCACTTCAAGCCTTTATGTACTTGAATGGAGTAAATGCCCTGTACCTAACCGACATTTGTTGGGTAATGATGACTAATATGTTTATCATTCTCCATCTCTCCCTCGTTTGTAAGCAGCAGGATGGACTTTAAAACTAGTTAAATATGAAGGACTGGTAAAGCAATCCTAAATGTGAATACCAAGACTTTCTGAAGCTTGACACAGATGGTACATCATTCTAACTACAGTATATTTCAGTGTTTTATGATCCAGCAGCCACTGCCAGAACTGACAGGTGCGGAGCCCAGGCACATATGATGCTACCACTGAAAAAAAAATATCCACTGAGTAACCCAGGAGTGCCTTGCATAAAGTCATTGAAATAGCAAACTGGCACATTTTGTAAGCAATCCATTTTGTATAGATCTGGCTTTTCTCCGATACCAATTAATAGAGACACAAATGTGTCTCTTAACTGCTAAATGTGGAGATTCTCCCCATTGATCTTACTCTTAATAACATCTCTCAAGGCTAAGATATCTCTAGGAAAAACACCACATTTATCTTGGAATTATGTATGCTGTCTCCCCCTTTGGAAAGAATTCTAGTCAGCTGCATTTTAGGGATTGCTTGGAACCACATACAATATATAGTTCTGTTTTTCCCCAGCCCATTGTGGTGAACATAGTTTTATAACTGTTGCCATCTTGTTTTCTGTGTACTGTTCCTCTATAAGCCTAGGAATCTTCTGTTGGCTGAGTCAACCGCCATTTTATGAGGCAGCACTGAGCTGACTGCTCCAAAGACTTTACGTTTGGTTTTTCCCCGTAATTTAAAACAAAAGGCATTCCAGCAGAAATGTACAGTCACTCTTCTGGCACAGAAAAACAGATGTCTTGTTATGTTCACTTCAACAGCATGTATAACACTGCCACAAATAATCCAAAACTGTCAAATCCAAACCAAACTCATCTTTACCAACTAAGGCACATTTCACTGCCCCCAACTCACAGTGCCAGCTCTTTGTCCCTCCCTTCTGGACATGGCACACATTATAATCTCCATCATTTCCATCTCCTACTACTTTCAACTCTCTCAGCATAGCTGTCGCTATAATCGAGCTATAACCCTCCAGTGGCACAATTTCTGTATCATTAAAGGCCATTTGGATGTGTGAGGAAAATACTACAGTAGTTTTATACTTTGGCTTGCATATTTGCCAACATTTCAGAGCTATAAATAACCATATTTGGAGAGAAAAATAAGGATGCATCTTAAACCAATGTACTTTACAACTAAGGTAGCTTTCTGGAAAAACAGTATGACAAATTAAGAATGCGTGTCAACGTGAAAACTAAAGAGAATACTGTTAATTCCAGGGATTCTTATAAACCTTCTTAATTACTTATTTTCCAAGCACAAACATTTGCTCACTTCCTTTTTGTTATTGTTTTCTCTCCTAACTTGCTTTCTGCTGCCCAGTTTCTACTGGGGATAAACACAAGAAGCAAGCACCATTGAAGCACGTAACAAGCTACTTATGAAAACTGCAGCAAACTTTATTTGCATTCGTTTGAACCAATTATCAGTCTTTCCCAAAAGTTGCTGATGGCTGCACCTTCTTTGCAAGCAAGGCATGTTTAGTTTAAAAGCAGAATATTTGAATGCCATAATTTGTAGGAGAGAACTTTTCTTGATCTTTTAATTGCCTGAAGACTGCTAGCAGACAATTAAAGTTCTGTAAGAACAGTAAGTGAACGAGAGCACAGAAAATTAAATAAACATTTATTGCCTCTGAACAAAGCAGCTGCCTACACACTTTCCAGGAAGGCACATCAGTCTTCTGCAGAGGCTCTGACTTTTTCTCTCTTGGTAGATAGACAGCTGAACTGGAGCACCTAATACCATGGTTGCAAAGGGCTAACACAATCCTTGGGTGTATACATCGGAAAATACTGAGCAGGAACAAAGAGATGATATTTCAATAATCAGGCCCACTGATGGGGTGGAGGGGAAGGGTGGCAAATGGGCAGTTGCCCTGGGGCCTGGCATTTCAAAGGGGCCTGGATCTTCAGCTGCCACTGCTGCCACTATTTCACTATTCAAATTCCATGGCAGCTCTGCTCTGAGCAGCTGTGAGGAGAGGGGAGCCTGCACCACAGTCTGAGAAGTGCTAAGGGCTGACTGCCATAGGCCCCGCCTCTTTCACCTTTGGCCCCACTCCTTCTGAAGGCATGGAGCCAGGCTCTCATCCCACCTTCCTCTGGGGCCCCACCGTGGCTGTTGTCCCTGCTGACCATAATATGTAGCATTGACAAGACCATTGGCAAAATATCATGTGATAGTCACCCTTTAAAGAGGATATTGAAAAATTGGAGAGGGTTCAATGAAAAGCCGCAAGAATAATTTGAGATCTGGAAAACACTTTACAAGGAAAGATTTCAGGACTTCCACCTATTTAGCTCATTGTACAGAACGTTAACAGGCAACACAATCACGGTAGAGAAGTTGTCAGATAATCAGGGCTCTTTAAATTAGCAAATATCCAATTTCAGGAAATTACAACTGGAAATCAGGCACAAATTTTTAATAACGAGACTAATTAACCACTGGAACAGATTATTGTAGGATGTGGCAGAGCCACCATCACTTGAAGTCTTTACATTAAGGCAGGGTATGTTCCTAAAACAGATGGTTTAGTTCAACCACAAGTTATTGGAATTTGATGCCGGAAATGCTGGGAGAAATTCTACAGCCTGTGTTATACAGTCAGTCAAGATGATCCGAGCAGTCTCTTTGGATTTTAAAAGCCACAATAGTTTCGAAACAAGTTCTAACATAAGCGTTCAAGGCTATTTTTTCCTCTTACATTTACAGGGAACACATACATAATGCCGACAGACCTGAGGTGCTGGCACCAGAGATAACACCTACAAGCATACGGTCTAAAGCCCTGCACTCTACCACATGAGCTAAAGGCCAGCTGGCTCCCAGCCAAGGCTGTAGAGCAGAGACTTCAGTCACCCTAGATGAGGTCTCAGTGCCTTTGGGTACTACACATATAAAATAGCATACAGGCCTGAGCTCTATAACTCCATTCTCAGGTACAATTAAGCAGTGACTATAATGCACTGCAAAACAAACTGTAAAGATCTCAGCAGTGAGGCAGCAGTACTACTGAAATGTCTGGACATTCCTAGCTCTGTAACATCGCATGCTGAATTGTTCCATTTAAAAATTATGCCACAGAAAAACTGCTTTTAAGCTTCTTTGTTGTTTCATTTGCTACTATGCAGTCCAGTACTTCATAATCAATTATACTCTTATTCACAATATTCTGTGTTTCATCTGCAGTTTACTAGGGTAGAATCACTCAGCCACAGGTCTACAATTGCCCAATAACCACTCTATAAAATAAATCAAGGTTTCCTGAGGCTGTGAGATATATTTATAGTGACACCTCAACTCATTCAAGACAATTTATAAAACCTAGTTTAAACATATTAAAGTAATTCTCTGTTTAGTTTCACTCACAAGGTTAACAGAAAGACCAGGATATCCTTTGAAGAATTTATGTGCCTGAGGCTCACTCAGCCCACCACACAACAGATCACTGAAAATCAGCAACTCAACAAAACATTTGAATTGCAAATACCTCTAATGTATTTTAGGCCAATATGGACCTCATAGTAATTAGGTGAGAAGATTTAATATTGCTTAAACTTCTTTTAGGCTGAGAACTGGGAGCTCCACAAAATAGTGATGAACTACTGAGCCTTTCACTTCTAGGCAACCAGTTCACTCAGGTCTGGTTGGTAGTCTGTGTGAAATAACAGAGTAACCTGAGTAAATTCTTAAAATTCTAGTGTCCATATCATGACAGAAGGCTTGTCTGCACCTACTGGAGATTGATGTGCTGGCGATCAATCTTCCAGGGTTCGATTTAACAGGTGTAGTAAGGCCCCACTAAATCAAACACTGATGGTGCCTCTGTTGACCCCAGTACTCCACCAGGTCATAAGGAGTAAGGGAAGTTGATGAGAGAGTTTCTCCCATCAGCCTCCCACAGTGGGGATGCCTCAGAAATTTGACCTAAGGTACATTGACTCCAGCTACACTGTTCTTATAGCTGGAATGGCTTTTCTTCGGTCAACTTTCTCCAGTAGTGTACACCTGGCCAGAGAAGCCAATTAATGAGTGGGTAATGAGAACATTGTAATGATGCAGACACTGTATACTGTGGTGACCTATACACTAGGTTGACAGACTAATGGAAGAGCAGTCTGTCTGTTCCCAATATATACTAAAATACAAAAAGGGCTGAATGAAATTTTTCTCCAAAGTAACCACTTTGAAAAACCATGAAGAACTGGGCTGCATTCTCAGCAGTTCCTACATCAAAAACTTAGAACTGAGTTCCTGCCATTTACAATAACTATGAAATAAGAATGTTTATTTGGGGTGCAATAACCCATGAAGGTTTTATTTATTTTTAAATATAGTTGTGATCTTGTGAGGGAGCAGAGAAAAAAGGTCCTGGCACATCAGGGGTTAAAGAAAGCATGTGTTGCCAGCTAACTTGCTCCACTCTACCTGCTGACAATACCAGATCTGTGGAGGGGTGGGAAGAACAGGAAGGAGTCTGGCTCGGTCTGGGGCTGAGTTGTGAGAAAGCAGGAGGTTGGTTTGACAGTCTGAGGGCTTGCATCAGAGCCTGCCAACTCAAGTCAGTCTCCACCTCTACCTGCTTGGTAAAAGAGGAGGGGACCCTACAGAGAAACCCCAGCTAAGGGGAATCTGGACCCTGGGGCCACACCCCAGACATAAGGGAACTGGGTAAGGAGTGATCTGGGACCCCAGGGTCAGGAACAAAGTCGGGGGAGAAAGTGGCCATTCTTCCCTGCTTTCCACCCCACCAACTCAGCAATGTAGTGACTAGGCTACTTGGCCTCCAGGGACCCAACCACAGATCTAAATTGTGATTTGTGTTACACATCCACATAAGGAAATGAAGGATGGATGGAGATGGTTGGGGATGGGGGTAGGGGAAATAAGTGGTGTCATGGCTGTTCCACCAGCTGTGTTGGTAGAGTGGGTCAAAAAATCTTCCCTTGGAGCAAAGGGGAAGCAGGGAGGGAACTAAGGCACCGAGGCAAAGTGCCTCCTGAAGCTATTCCTAGACTATGCAGCACCCATGTTTCCAGGCTATGCCTGAAGATTTAACCTAGTCCAGTGGTTCCCAAACTTTTCGGCATCACACCTCCCCTTTTGATTTGTGAGGAACCCTCATGCCGCTCCCACCTCTTATTTACCATCATCCAACCTCCCTTTTACCAAAAAATTCAATTCGTAATTTAACTTCATGTAAAAATGTTATTTAAAATGAAAAATAAGCACAAATAGTTTTTCTTGGCCCCTTGAGGGTGCCTGGTGCAGCCCCATTTGGCCACTTCCTGAGCCCCGTGCCAGCCACCAGAGCTGCCCCGCACCATCTGCCTGCCCGCCTCGGACCTACGCTGCCAGAGTCACCCACCCGAGCCCAGCACTGCTGGGACCAGCCCCTCTCCCGCCTGCCAGCTGCTGGGGCCAGCCACCTGCCCCAGCCCCACACTGCCCCAGCCATGCCCGGGCCAGCCCAAGCCATCCAAGCCCCACATTGCTGGGACCAGCCGCCCACCTGCCTGCACAAGCCCCACGCTGCTGGGGCCTGCCACACGCCCGCCAGCCTGAGCCCCATGCGGCTGGGGTTGCGGGGCTAAAAATAACAGGGAACAACGTTTGGTCACAGGCTGAAGCCCAGCCTCTGACAGTGGGAGATTCTCAGAGCTCAGGCGCCAACCTGAGCCTAAATGTTGATACTGCTATTTGATAGCCCCACAAACCTGAATCACTTGGCCCACGCTCAGACTTGGTGCCATCAGTGTAAACCTAGGTTCTACATCCAGCAAGCATGAACAAACAAACCCTTTTTATATTCTTTTCAGTCAAATTCTGCATCTTCTTCCTCACAAGGAGTACTATAAATATCATAAAACCATATACATTGGGCCAACTGGACTTACATATCAGGTGGGAAAATGGGCTAATTGTAACAATCACAAAAGCAAACATTGTACTTTTCTGACTCCAAACACCTATGTGCCTCTCTGGACTGACAATAGTAGAAATAAATTTGGAATGCAGCTCAAATTACTGTTTCAACCAGAATAAGATGAATTCAGTATCTGGAGAAAGCTTTTATAACCCAAGTAAATATTTTCTGCTCTATAATTTTCTTTTAAAGGTAATGTTGTTCAAAACTGAATTGTCTTTGACACACATATAAAAGAAAAAGGTCACAGAATCAGAGGAACCCCTTTATCCAGACTCCCACAGAGCAGGAGTAGAAACAAGATTTTTAATATCAGTAACTTTTACATTCAAATTCGACACATTAACACATGGTTTGAACCGGGATGGGAATTTTCTGGGCTGGGTCACTATAGGGGCTCGTTTGCATACTTCGCTTAATCTAATTCTTGACTCCCTCCCCTTTCTGCCCCTCTACTCTCTGATTTGCTCACCTTGATCTTTTTTTTTCTGATTTGTCCACCTTGATTACTGTCTTTTGGTTCTCTGTGCCTTAAATATTGAGTCTGTTCTGTTATGGCTATGGTCTGAAGTGGGTCTGTCCCACGAAAGCTCACCCAATAAATTATTTTGTTAGTCTTTAAAGTGCTACTTGACTGCTTTTTTGTTTTAATAGACTTACAGTAGAGTGTTGGCTTCCCTTTTAAAGAAACATGACAAGGAAAAGCTGAGAGTTTCATCTTATAAAACATAAAGCTGTTCTATTTGTTCTGCTGCCAGGAGCTTATCAAAATGACCTCCCTAGAAATTCCACTGGTAATTTCATATCAGACTTCCAGGGATTCCCTGGACCATTCAGCAACCTTTCCTCAGTTACCTGCAACACATCTATGAGGATGTTAAAAAGCCCTGCATCCTTATGGTCACAACCCACTTCCCTAAAAAATTATTCAAGGTACATGCCAGAAAATTTTCAAGATGGGGAGAAATTGTTCCTTCTATTCTGTCAAGATTTCCCACAGTGACTAACAGCTAGCCACACCATGCTGTACAACAGAGTTCCTAACTCTAGTGAATGAGATGTGTAAATTGTTTACCAAGAAACAAGAAGCCTGTGTCATTACAACCAAAGAAAAGAGCAAATCAGCTGAACAGCTGCCACACTGGCTTCTGATATATATATATAGATAGATATATATATACATATAGATAGATAGATAGATAGATAGATATTTGTGCTTTCATTGGCACTCACCTAAAAGTAACAAAATCATATCTTTGTAGCACTAGGAAAAAAAACTAGCAGCTACCTGAGCTTTTACTGGTGCTGTGTTAGTGTAGATATAAAAATATTTTTAAATTAATCTTGACTTTCAATTTGAAAGAATAACCAGCCAGCAGCATACCAATTGTTACCTCAGGATTGTATTTACATGCATTCCTCAAAACCACATAGGCTGGTAGCTGCTTTTAGCCACATTCTGCACCAAATACTCTTCTGATGTGAAGCTGTGCAGACATTTACTATTTGTTGCATATTTATTTGGGGTACAGGGTTCTAGTTAAAGCAACTGTTAATTGCAGAATGATGGTCTTGTAGTTATGGTAATTTACTAGGATTCTGGACATGTGAGTTCACCTCCCAGTTTTGCACTGTACATCCTCTGTGACCTAGAGTAAGTCATTTAATTGTTCTGTGGCTCTGTTGCCTACATTTGCAAAATACAGCATAGCCACAACTTACATGATTTCAACTTACACATTTCTTGCAGTAACGCAAATTGAAATCATGAGTCGTGGGGAGACAGGAATCAGGTAACAGCCTGGCTCCTGGCTCCCCTCCGCTTGTGGGAGCCTGGAAAGTGACCAGCGCTGCTTCACTAGTCAGTTTCCTGCCTCCTGTGAGTGGTGGGAAGCCCAGAGCCAGGCACAGCAGTGCTGGTCAGTTTCCCAGCTCCTGTGAGGGGCAAGGAGCCAGGAAACTGACCAGCATGGCTGCTCCTGGCTCTGGGCTCCCCACCACTCACAGGAGCAAGGATCTAGGTGCAGTCAAGACCAGGGCACCTGAAGGCAGCAGGGCCCCCCCACACTCAGTCCCGACTTCTGTGAAATTTGACTTGTGTGGTTGCCCAGGAACACAACCTATGTGTAAGTCAGGTGTCTACTGTAATAATAATCCTTCCTTTCTGCTGCCCTTAGCCCATCTATTTAGACTGAATGCTGTTCAGGACAGAGATTGTCTCAGGCTACAGGCATACTATGGAGCTGAAAGAGGCACAGCTGTCCCCTGGTAGCTATAAGCTCTCCAGCATAGCCATTCTACACCAGAGCTCTCTTCCACCAACTTAATCAATCTACCCCAAATGTGTGGTGGTAGGTATGTTGGTGGGAAAAGTTCTGTCACTAACATAGCACTCTCCATGCCAGCACTTAGGTCATTGCCACATACGTCTTGCTGGGGCTAGGGGGAGTGGCTTATTCACACCCCTGAATGACATAAGCTATACCAACACAAGCAGTAATGTAGACCTATCTTTCTTGTGTATACACCAGTGTTTCCCAATTTAATTTGCCCACAGAATCCTTTTAAACTGGAAAGAATTTTGCAGGACCTCTAGTAACAGTCTTACATATGACTTAACCCCTCTCAGCCCTAAACCCGCGCCCCTCCCCATCCCCAGAATTAACCCACCTCAGCCTCAGACTGGCCCCAGGACTAACCCATCCAGCCCAAGAGGCCCCCAGCCTAACCCTGCTTGAACAAACTCCACCCATGCTAATTCATCCCATTACTTCACCCAACATGGCAGACAAACCTACTTTAGTTACCACTGCTCCTCCGACTCTAGTCCCAATGGCAACGCAAGAGGCAAGTCACAGCCAATGAAAGGTGAGGAGGATGCAGGAACTGCAGGATACGTCTGGCTCCCCTTCCAGATAGTCATTGGCACCCCTTGCCCTGCCTGCATTGCGCGCACACTGGCAAGCGAGGGGCTCTCTGCAGCTCCCTGCCCTGCCATCACTGAAATAATGGAACTAATTTCAGTTGGTTTAACAGCTGGATCCCTCCTGCCACCCTGCCAGCTGTTAAATCAATTAAATTTAGTTCTACTGTTTCAGTGGCGGCAGGGCAGGGAGCTGCCAAGCAGTCAGTGGTGGCAGCGTCCAGAGCCACAAATGACTCCTTAGAGCTGCATGAGGCTCTGAAGCTGCAGGTTGCTGACCCCTGATCGATTTCTCATGGAATCCTTATTTTTACTTCGCAGAACCCTGGGGTTCCATGGAATACTGTTTGGAAAACACTGATATACACAACAGGGTTCAAATCTCAGTGTGGAATTCTAGACATTAACAAGGCACAAATAATCTAATTACTATTATTTCTTCGGGGCAATTTTTACAGCAAAAGCATTTGATTCTTCCTGTTGAATTACTCAACACTGAGCTCCATAAGTGCACAAGCGATTCTCTAGGCTAATTCAGAATCCCATTCCAGGGCTAATTGCTGTTACTTTTACCCAAGAACCCAGGCACTTGTATCATTCAAATGGAAACTGAATTGCTGCAAAACTGTCATGACACTAGAGTTGATTGACAAAAGGCAACACTCGGTTCTGAATGTAACAAAACATACTCATTAACATTAAAAAGGCTGCCTTAAGCAACAACAAATTGTCATTGGTTTTGGCTCATACAAAAAGAATCACAAGAGATTCTCAAATCTTAGAGAGAGAAAAACTTTGTAAGAACAACCCACACCTGTTAAGGATGACATACCAAGAACATTATATTTTATAACTGGAAAAAAAAAAACAAATCCCAAGCTAACACTTTGTACAGTCTTTCAGCCCAGAGGAAAATTTTGTATGCACTTTACAAAGCCCACAAACCAAAGGAAGTATAATGGAAATAGTGACACAACCTCCACTATAGCTGTGCAAACATAACACAAACAATCAGATTTCAGAGCACTCAAAGGGAAGGCTCCCTCAGCAGAACAATGGTCCCTTTTAGTTTCTCTTTATCCAGGTTGCTAATTAAACAAGTAGCCTGGCAATTCTGGCTTGGAAAAGTCCTCAATCATGTAACGTGAAGGCCTGATGTCATGTTGGAGCAACTTAAGCAAACACACCAGTCAGCTGCTACAAATTCTGCAGAATATTCCATTTTAACCACCCAAGCTTCCTTATGTTACAGTGGGTCTGTCCCACGAAAGCTCACCTAATAAACCATTTTGCTAGTCTTTAAAGTGCTACCTGACTGCTTTTTGTTTTGATAGGCTATGTCTAGACTGCAGGTGCCTGTTAACAAAACTTCTGTCGTCAGATGTTTTGCCACCAAAGCGTATGTCCAGACTGCAGATCTCTTGGAAGAAATCTGCCAAGCATGAGCGTTCTATCGACATCTCTGTACACCTTGTTCCAAAAGGAGGAAGGGTGTCTCTACAGAGGGAGTTTTTCCAACATTTGGCCTGGTGTGGATGAGACAAATGTCAGAAAAGCCTCTCTTGACAGAAGTGTTGGCAAGAGATACGAAAATGCAGCGCGCAATTTGCATACCTTTTGCCAACAGTTTTCGACAATCTAGACACAGCCTGTCAGACACCTGCACACATAGTATCAAGAGCCAAATGCAAGTGCAATAAAAGGCCTGCAGATAGTACATGGGAATTCTGATATAAAATCTTAGTCCCTGGATCCATCTTTAATGAAGCTTTTAAAGTATGTATATGCTATTTCAGTGTTTTTGTTTGCATGTTCTCTCACTTGGAAGCTGGGACAGGAGGAAAAAAAATTGTTGCATCCCTGGATCTTTTTGACTCTTGCCATCTGCAAAGCGGCAGCTGTCGGAACTTTTTGAAACAGCCTTGTCAGAATGCTGGCTGGAAATTTACGGTATGATAAAATGTGTCAATTTAGCATCATGGCAGCATACAGAAAAATTGTACTTCAAGACACTAACTGATCAACAGATTCAAAAGCAGAAATTACAAATACTTATAAAATGGGCACCAAGATGGCAAAATCAAGGCAGTAGTAGTAGTAGGCATCCTTCAGTCTGCATAGACTATGGATCGCGCCCTTTATAGTTTCAATTGAGGACTTCATTTACAGCATCTACTGTGACTATGAAGACCCACACGAGAGTGACAGTCCTTGCTGCATCTCTTGCAGATGTGGTGGGTGTCTGGCAAGTCCTTAGTGTGCTTTCTGTGTGCTCGCTTCTCCTCTGCTAGCTGTCTGATCCTCATCTCGCCCTTCTGAAGGCCCTTGTGTAACCCCTGCCTCCATCTGCTGTGGTCGTCCGCTAGTTCTTCCCAGTTATCCAGCTCAATGTCTACCTCTCTGAGGTCTCTCTTGCAGACATCTTTGTAGCGCAACTGGGGGCGTCCGGGAGGTCTTTTGCCAGAGGCTAGCTCACCATACAGGATGTCTTTTGGAATCCTTCCATCATTCATCCTGTGGACGTGGCCAAGCCAGCGGAGCGGACGCTGCCTGAGGACGGTGTGCATGGTTGGGATTCCAGCTTGCTCGAGGACGGCAGTGTTGGTCACTCTGTCCTTCCATGATATTCCAAGGATGCTCCTGAGGCAGCGCAAGTGGAAGACGTTCAGCCTCTTTTCCTGGTGGGCATACAGGGTCCAAGTCTCGCTGCCATAAAGGAGGTTGCTGAGGATGCAGGCTCTGTAGACTTGCATTTTGGTGTGAGTGTACAGCTTGTTGTTATTCCACACTCTCTTGCTGAGTCTGGACAGAGTTGTGGCCGTTTTTCCGATCCTCCTATTTAGCTCAGTGTCCAACGACAGGGTGTCAGTAATGGTGGACCCGAGGTAAATGAACTCGTGAACGACCTCTAACGTATAGTTGTCAATGCTGATTGATGGGGATTCAGCAACATCCTGACCGAGTACGTTTGTCTTCTTTAGGCTGATGGTAAGCCCAAAGTTCTTGAACGCTTTGGAGAACTGATCCAGCAGTTTTTGAAGCTGGTCTTCTGTGTGAGACACTACAGCAGCATCGTCTGCAAACAGCATGTCTCTGATGAGGACTTCCCGCACCTTAGACTTAGCTTTCAGCCTTGCAAGGTTGAACAGTTTCCCATCAGATCTTGTGTGCAGCAAGATGCCCCGTTGAAGATCCAAAGGCGTGCTTCAGGAGGAGTGCGAAGAAGATCCCGAACAATGTCGGAGCAAGCATGCATCCTTGTTTGACGCTGCTCCTGATTCTGAAAGTATCCGATAATGCACCGTCATATTGGATGGTTCCTCTCGTGTCTTCGTGCACACGCGTCTGCTGAGGGAACTTGCTTTGGTTTTGGGGTCAGGACTTTAGCAACTCACCCTACACAGCAACAGACAGAATGTGGAAAGGTTGGGAAGTGTTAAGCATGGTTCCTTAAGTGCTATAGGAACTGGAGTTCAACAGCTGCCCAGAATGTGCTGAGCACAGGGTGAAACTCAGCCACACCATTCTGAGCCAGAGTTGTTGTCCTGTTGCTTTCACATAAACACTCAGAGAAAGCATACTGATAGGTGGAGTTGGGTAAGGCCAGAAACCTGGTAGTTACATGAAACCTTACGCATGTCAATTAGGTGCACAGCAACCACACTGCTCCATATAAGTTACCACAAGTTTCACCTCTAGTACCTCCTTGCAACAGTTTGCACAGTGTCAAGAGTCAGGATTCTGGAAAGCACAATGTGAAGCACAACACCAATTCCTTTCGAAATGGACACAGTCTGATTTCCAACAGCCATGTATCTTGTTCCCCTTTACAGTCTCCTTAGTAATCACTACAGGAATGTATGCACACTTGTGTGTGCTGCAAGAGATATTTCCCTGTGGAAAGTAGAGCCATGAAGATCAGCAGTTCTCACTGAGCAAGCCCTATTGTAATGCACACAAGGCAGAGCTACAGCATTAAGGAAGAGCCCCCAACTCAGGCTTCTTGCCCTGTAAGAAAGTGACTACTGTATACCATGCAGAGCCAGATGGTTGCTGGAATGGCTTTCTACTGGCTTCATGTATCAAGAAGCCAGTAAGCACCATGCCCATTATACTCGGCAGCTACTTCGTTTGCTCTGCCTCCTAGTTCTAGCTCCAGAGCTTGGCAGGATCTAGCCCTAGAAGACTGAGGGCCTGTTCCAATAGCCAAGGATACCATTGGGAGACTTTTTATTGACTTCAATGGCAACGAATGGATGACGCAGACACTGCGTCTACCGAACCTTAAATCAATGTGATTTCACTAAATACTGTAACATAATATAAAATAATCAGGACCCAATTTTGCCCTGGCATACAAGTACTATTGATTTCAACAGGATCCCTGGGGTGTATTCAGAGGCAGAATGTGGCATTATTCTGAAGGTACTGCAGATTCCAAACAATAGAAGCTTTTCCAGGGCTGTTCAGACAGATTCGGCCTCTCTGATGCTCTGTCTAGTAACGCACCATATTAAATATAGAACCCAGGAATAGAAACAGAAATTCTGTCCCATGCAACCCACCCTCACACACAGCTTGTGATTCAATGTTTCAATAAAACATATGGAAATTAAACATAGGGACCATAAAAAGAACACACAAGCAAATCTTTTCTTCTGTATTTGTGCAACCCAAACTGAATAAAGCATTCCATAATCTCAGTACATTTACACAGGGCCAACACCACCAGTCTCCAAATGAAACCTAAATTAAGGTATCTGTTCACATCCTATTGTGCTGAATCTGACAGAATTGATACTTGCAGTCCAAGTTTTACCCTTCTGTGGCAGAACGACGACAGGGGTGTAGCCTCAAGCCATCAAAACGACACGGACCAGGAGTATGGTGCAACTCCCACAGAGTTCAAACCCAGATCAGGTATTATGTTCCACCTTCACATTCATTCCAGGGTCCTGCTCACCAAAGCTGTGTCTACACGTGCACGCTACTTCAAAGTAGCGGCACTAACTTCGAAATAGCGCCCGTCGCGGCTACACGCGTCGGGCGCTATTTCGAAGTTAACTTCGACGTTAGGCGGCGAGACGTCGAAGTCGCTAACCTCATGAGGGGATCGGAATAGCGCCCTACTTTGACGTTCAACGTCGAAGTAGGGACCGTGTAGACGATCCGCGTCCCGCAACGTCGAAATTGCCGGGTCCTCCATGGCGGCCATCAGCTGGGGGGTTGAGAGATGCTCTCTCTCCAGCCCCTGCGGGGCTCTATGGTCACCGTGGGCAGCAGCCCTTAGCCCAGGGCTTCTGGCTGCTGCTGCGGCAGCTGGGGATCCATGCTGCAGGCGCAGGGTCTGCAACCAGTTGTAGGCTCTGTGTATCTTGTGTTGTATAGTGCAACTGTGTCTGGGAGGGGCCCTTTAAGGGAGCGGCTTGCTGTTGAGTCCGCCCTGTGACCCTGTCTGCAGCTGTGCCTGGCACCCTTATTTCGATGTGTGCTACTTTGGCGTGTAGACGTTCCCTCGCAGCGCCTATTTCGATGTGGTGCCGCGCAACGTTGAAGTTGAACATCGACATTGCCAGCCCTGGAGGACGTGTAGACGTTATTCATCGAAATAGCCTATTTCGATGTTGCTACATCGAAATAAGCTATTTCGATGTAGGCTTCACGTGTAGCCGTAGCCCAAGAGTGACAGAGTGGCTGCCCTTGCTTGCCCATGCCCAGTGCACTCTGTAAACCACTGCCTCTGACAGAATTCCACCAAGCCTAATGGGAAAGCTAATTCTGCTTTGGGCAGCATTAAGGACTGCAGGTGTTTGGTGGGAAAAAGCTAGGGTGATTCTTCGTCCAGTTTTCCCTGGGGCAGTCCCTTAGTTAAGCTGTCCCACAGATTTTTTTAAGAAAATGAGCAAATTGTCCCATATTTTGTGGGGCTCTGCTCCCCGGCACACAGTGTCTCAGGGAGACAGCCTCTGCTGCCATTGAGCCCCAGTGCAGGGCAGCTGCTAAGTTCCCTGGCATCCTGTGCAACCCACTGCCAGGGACCTCCTCTGTGAGGAGGTTGCCCTGTTACCTGGTGCCCTGTGCCTCAGGACAGCAGCTCCGGCTGCAGGAGAGCTCCTCCATGTGGAAGCTGCCCAACGTCCTGACACCCCATGGTGTCAGTTCCCATTGCCAGCAAAGCTCTGCCATGGGGCAATGTGGTCACTCTAGACAAAACCTATGTGGGGAGAGTGAGGGAAAGAAGCTGCAAAGGGCAGCTCTCCCCAGCACTTCCCTCCACCATTGCCTGGTCTTGCCTTCTGAGAATGTGTGTGTCAAGGAGGAAGATGGGGCAGGGAGAGGGCACCCCCCACAGGTGCAAAAACAGTGACTAGGTGAACCCTCTGCAGCTTTTCTCCCCTTTGCTCTATGCACTGGGATAACAGTGTATGGGCTGGAGAGTTTAATTCAAGCTGGGTGGCATGACTGTGTGATGGTAAAGCTTATAGATTTGCTAGTCACACACAGACCTCAATTTCTAGTTTCAGATTATACAGCTCTTTTAATCATTAAAGCAATTGGCAAAAACAGGTCCTGATCCGCCAAACAATTAAACACATGCTTAACTTTAAAACCATTTACTTCACTGGGACTAGTGATGGTTTAAATTTAAATGCAGGTTTAAGTATTTGGATCAAAGCCATAATCTAACTAGCCTTCATATTACAGGAAGCACACTGAGAAAGGGTCTCACCAGCCAGACAAAATGCATTTTTAAAAAAAAACTAAGCCACTTATAATAGCTCGCAATTCCCTTTGCCAAAACTGGTAGCCTGTTCAATTATATAAAAGGTGCTCAGAATGCTTGATTGATTAGTTAAAACAAAAAGCAGTCAAGTAGCACTTTAAAGACTAGCAAAATAGTTTATTAGGTGAGCCTTCGTGGGACAGACCCACTTCTTCAGACCATAGCCAGACCAGAACAGACTCAATATTTAAGACACAGAGAAACAAAAACAGTAAGCAAGGAGGACAAATCAGAAAAAGATAATCAAGGTGAGCAAATCAGAGAGTGGAGGGGTGGGGGGGAAGATCAAGAATTAGATTGAGCCAAGTATGCAGACAAGCCTCTATAGTGACTCAGAAAGTTCCCATCACGATTTAAACCATGAGTTAATGTGCCGAATTTGAATATAAAAGTCAGCTCGTCCACTTGTCTTTCTAAAACTGTGCGAAAATTTCTCTTCAGTAACACACATACCTTGAGGTCATTGACAGAATGCCCCATTCCATTAAAATGTTGACTAACTGGTTTGTGGATCTGGAGTGTTTTGATGTCTGTTTTGTGCCCATTGACCCTTTGTCTAAGGGAGTTAGAAGTCTGTCCAATATACAAATCATCTGGGCATTGTTGGCACATGATGGCATATATGATGTTAGTAGAGGAGCATGAGAAAGTGCCCGTGATTCTGTGAGTAACCTGGTTAGGTCCAGTGATGGTATTTCCAGAGAAGATATGTGGACAAAGCTGGCAGCGGGCTTTGTTGCAGGGAAAGGTTCCAGGACTGGTATTCCTGGGGTATAGACTGTGGCTGTTAGAGAGGATCCTCATGAGATTGGGAGTTTGTCTGTAGGAGAGAACAGGCATGTCACCCAGGGCCTTCTGGAGTGTAGCATCCTGATTAAGAATAGGTTGTAGGTCTTTAATAATTCGTTGCAGTGGTCTGAGTTGGGGGCTGTAGGTGATGACCAGTGGTGTTGTGTTCTTGGCTTTTTTGGGCCGATCTTGGAGTAGCTGGTCTCTGGGTATGTGTCTGGCCCTGTTGATTTGTTTTTTTACTTCTCCTGGTGGGTAATTTAGGTTTATGAATATTTGGTAAAGTTCTTGTAGTTTTTGGGCTCTGTCAGTTGGATCAGAGCAAATGCGCTTGTACCTAAGAGCTTGACTGTAAACAATGGATCTAGTCACGTGTGCAGGATGGAAACTAGAAGGGTGTAGAAATGGTTTAAATTGTGATGGGAACTTTCTGAGTCACTATAGGGGCTCATCTGCATACTTGGCTCTATCTAATTCTTGATCTTCCTCCCCACCCCTCCACTCTCTGATTTGCTCACCTTGATTATCTTTTTCTGATTTGTCCTCCTTGCTTACTGTTTTTGGTTCTCTGTGTCTTAAATATTGAGTCTGTTCTGGTCTGGCTATGGTCTGAAGAAGTGGGTCTGTCCCACGAAAGCTCACCTAATAAACTATTTTGCTAGTCTTTAAAGTGCTACTTGACTGCTTTTTGTTTTGATAGTGTATAGACTAGCACGGCTTACTCTCTGATTGATTAGTTGTTGGAGAAAGAGGTGAAGTATTCTGACTTTTCATTACTTCTCCTGATAAATCATAAACTGCAATAAATGCATGTTAAAAACAGTGATATTTTCTCTGTATGCTGACTTTGGAGAACCATTTCAGAAGGCGTTAGTAAATTTAGCCACTACACATTTTAGATCTGAAGGATTTTTGATCGTTTCCTTAGTTGAGAATTCTAAGATCTTCTAATGTAGTTCATGTATTTCATTTTGTCTCCTTAGCTCTTGTTGATTGATAGATAGATAGAATTTTATAGGTAGCTAACCTGCAATTCCAGAGAAAAAGGTTTACAGCTACTGATTTGAAATAAAGAGCTGTCATAATAATGGATCATTAGAGTACACACTTTATTACCTAATAAATAAAATTGTTAGCTTTTAATGTGCTACAGGACTGCTTGTTTGTTTTGAGATTTTTTTGTGAAGCCACAGATTAACACAGCTACCCCTCTGAGACTATTACACATTCAGAAAGAAAACTATCATCTTTTATATACAGAAATTACAGCTACAATGAGTACAAATTTAAGTTGCAGCACAGTGTTTCCTAGGATATAACAAAACTGTGATCCGGACATAAAGGAAAATTCCATGTTCTGGTGCTTATACAAACACAACCACCATGGGATATTGATTCTAAGAACAATTATATTCCCATTTGTATGTATGAAAACAAAAGCAAACACATATAACAGCGCAGTCAGATGAGATTTCATTTACAATAAAAAAAGATTGTGTTGTTCTGTAATTATGTGCTTCTTAACACAGTGTCCTGGCTTTCAACAAGATTTTGTTTTCTATACACTCTTAACTCAGACAAAATTCCTAGTGATTGCAATGGGGATTTTTGTATGACTAAGGGAGGACAATTAATCTCCACATTAAATTAAACCTCAGTTTCACGAAGTGTTTGCTTGGAAGTGTAATATCTAAATGCAAGCTTGGAGATGGAAAAATTGTATTACTCTGAAAGACAACAGTGATACTATGCTGCTATGAATGCAAAGAAAATGCCCCAAACAACTGCAACATTCATCAAACATGCGAGGATAATGGCATCCAAAAGCAAGTAATGGTGTATTTATTGTCTGATTCACTGAGGAATGGATACAAGGCACATGTTTTATGCTATCTATTGAATATTTGTGAAGTGCAACTTAAATATTTGTGCCTGTGCACCATTCAAAAAACAGAGGCATTTTACAAGTGACATAATATTTCATATTCCCAAGCCTTCTTTGCAAATGTTTATTTTCTATATAAAGAGGATTCCCATATTTTCAAAGAAAAATAATCCCAATGAATGCTGAGTGCTCCATTGTGTGCCTGTATTTCTAGAAAAGCAGACTCTGAATGTGATGTTGAGTTCACAGTGATTTAACTGCCAGCACTACGAGGATTCAATTCTCACTACTGCATTAATAGAGACAAGACTGTAAAATCTAATTTGCAATAACACAGGTCTTGGTGGGGGAGGGAAGGCTTCCCAAGTCACAAGGCACAGCAATCTGGAAGAGACGCACTCTCTCACACATTTTCGGGCACCAGAAAGGATGCCTTGCCTTACCTTCCCAGGGAGTAACCACTGACAGCTCAGACCGACAGAACTCCTGTCCAAAATCCTGCTGGAGGGCACTGGAGCAAATTTCCCATGCCCTGATCTCCACTTACTGCGTCCTCACCATAGCAAAAAGTTCCTCTGAAAACATCTCCACCGTGAGTCTGACATGACGATGCCCAGCGCGGCTGTGGCTGCCAGCCCTCCCCTTCCCCTCCTGGGGGCCAGACACGTTTCTCCTCCGCTTCCGAACTGTCACCGTCACAAGGCTCGGCTCGGTAGGCTGTGCTCTGGCCGCTGCAAGCAGCCCCAGCCTCTTCCAAGCAGTTGTGGCTACCCTGGCCCTAGGGCCTTCAGTCAAAACACTTTGGCAACGGACGCGTGAGAAGCCGGCCTCTGAACCTGCCCCTTCTGGGTCTTATTTGGAGGGACAGCAGCAGAGAACGGCAGCGAGGCACTGACATTAGAACGCTACACAGCTGTTTGAGGGAGTCTGCTGCAGGAAATACCAGAAGACTTATCCAACCACATTAGAAAGGGGGAAAAAAGGGGAAGCCTGTAAAATCCGGGCAGGATCCTCGCATTTTGGATTGGATTTTAACAATCACGTTGCACGCTCGCCATTGAATGGGCGCGACAGGGGGAAAATGGCTTTAGGTGAAAAATCAAACAAGGCACATGGGCCAGCTACATGTATAGCAAAGACGTATTGCCCCAGAAGTGCCAAAGACTATTATTCCCAGAAGATGAAGTTTTGGCACTCTAATAAACCTTCCTCTGCTACCCCACAGTTTGAGACTTTCCCTCTCTCAGACTCTGAAAGCCTGCAGAACAGAAAATGGGAGCTGGCTTACGCAGACAAGGGACATGCTACCCCCTATTGGACAATCAATTTCCAAAAGATGCATTTAATTAAAATCTGAAACAACTTGCGGGGGTGGGGGGAGGAGGCGGGAGAAGTGACAGGCCAAGGTAAAAGGAAGCTAAGAGAGAGCAAAGATCTTTATTCTGTGAATAGACAGTTTAAACCAGGGATGGGCAATAATTTTTGATCGGGAGTCACTCCAAGAATTGGGAAAGTGGTCAAGGGCTGCACTCGCCATGACATTATGGAGAAGGTGTGCAATGTGGTACAGAAGCTGGGTGCACAAGAGACCTAGGAATAAGGGCCCAGGCTGCAGGGGAGTGCAGGGTCTGGGAGGAAGCTTGGATGAAGGAGGTGCTTCTTGTGGCCTGGAGCTCAGGTTTGGGCTGTGATCTAGGGCAGGTGGGAGTTGGGACCTAGTGCAGGGGCATGAAGTGGGGAGGGGGGCAGGGCAGAGGAGTGAGATGTAGGGAAGGTCAGGTTGTCAGAGGCAGGTCCTGGCCCAGGAGATTCATGCAGTCAACTCCTGGCCAGCAACCAAACAGGTTTCTCAGGCAAGATCCCTGCTTGCCTGCCATGTGCCTTTGTGAATAGGTACAAGCCTAAGAGAAGGAAGAGAGGTACTTCAAAATAGGCATCTCCCATTGGCCAGAAAGCAGCCAATGGGATTGTGCTATGGGCAGGGACAGCACATGAAGCCTCTTGTCCATTTCCAGGCTCACAAATGCTGTAAGACAAACAGGGCCCCTAGCCTTGTGGCCAATTTTCTGAGCAGCGTGGAGCAGGGCAGGCATGGTTTCTCCAGGCATGGTTTCTCCACCACCTCTCTTCCCCCCCGCCCCCATGGATCTCTACCAAGCATTCTTGAAACTGCAATACCCACCTGAGGAAGTGAAAAAACAGATCAACAGAGCCAGACGTGTGCCACGAAGCCTCTTACTACAGGTCAAGCCCAAAAGAGAAACCAACAGAACACCACTAGCCATCACCTACAGTCCTCAGCTAAAACCTCTACAGTGCACCATCAGGGATTTCCAACCCATCCTGGACAATGATCCCCCACTTTCACAGGCCTTGGGAGGCAGACCAGTCCTTGCCCACAGACAGCCTGCCAACCTGAAGCAAATCCTAACCAGCAACTATACATCGCACCACAGTCACCCTAACTCAGGGACCCATCCATGCAACAAACCTCGTTGCCAGCTCTGCCCCCATATCTACACCAGCAACACCATTAGAGGACCTAACCAGATCAGCCACACCATCGTGGGTTCATTTAGCTGCACATCTACCAATATAATTTATGCCATCATGTGCCAGCAATGCCCCTCTGCTATATACATCAGACAAACTGGACAGTCTCTACATAAAAGAATAAATGCACGCAAATCAGATATCAGAAATGGCAATACACAAAAACCCCTAGGAGAGCACGTCAATCTTCATTAACGATTTAGATATTGACATAGAAAGTACACTTATTAAGTTTGCAGATGATACCAAGCTGGGAGGGGTTGCAACGTCTTTGGAGGACAGGGTCATAATTCAAAAGGATCTGGATAAACTGGAGAAATGGGCTGAGGTAAACAGGATGAAGTTTAATAAGGACAAATGCAAAGTGCTCCACTTAGGAAGGAACAATCAGTGTCACACATACAGAATGGGAAAGGACTGCCTAGGAATGAGTAGAGCAGAAAGGGATCTAGGGGTTATAGTGGGCCACAAGCCCACTATATGAGTCAACAGTGTGATGCTGTTGCGAAAAAGGCAAACATGATTCCAGGATGCATTAACAGGTGTGTTGTGAACAAGACACGAGAAGTCATTCTCCTGCTCTACTCTGCGCTGGTTAGGCCTCAGCTGGAGTATTGTGTCCAGTTCCGGGCACCGCAGTTCAGGAAGGATGTGGAGAAATTGGAGAGGGTCCAGAGGAGAGCAACGAGAATGATCAAAGGTCCAGAGAACATGACCTATGAAGAAAGGCTGAAAGAATTGGGCTTGTTTAGTTTGGAAAAGAGAAGATTGAGGGGGGACATGATAGCAGTTTTCAGGTATCTAAAAGGGTGTCATAAGGCAGAGGGAGGGAACTTGTTCTACCCTGCCTCTGAGGATAGAACAAGAGGCAATGGACTTAAACTGCAGCAGGGGAGGTTCAGGTTGGTCATTAGGAAAAAGTTCCTAACTGTCAGGGTGATCAACCACTGGAACGAATTTCCAAGGGAGGTGGTAGAATCTCCATCACTGGAGATATTTAAGAAGAGGTTAGATAGATGGCTTTCAGGGATGGTCTAGAGGGTGCTTGGTCCTGCCATGAGGGCAGGGGGCTGGACTTGATGGCCTCTCGAGGTACCTTCCAGTCCTACTCTTCTATGATTCTATGAATCTCCCGGGCCACACAGTAGCAGACATAAAAGTTTCTATCCTACAGCAAAAAAATTTCAAGACCAGATTCCAAAGAGAAATTGTTGAGCTACAATTCATCTGTAAATTCGACACCTTCAGCTCAGGATTAAACAAGGACTGTGAATGGCTGGCGAAATACAAAAGCAGCTTCCCCTCCCTTGGTGTTCACACCTCCAGATCAACTGCTGGTAGTAAGCCTCATCCTTCCTGACTGAGCTAACCTTGTTATCCCCACCCTTGCTCTGGCTTATTTATACCTGGCTCTGCAGATTTCCATGACCAGCATCTGATGAAGTGAGTCTGTGCTCATGAAAGCACATGCTCAAAATTTTCTGTTAGCCTATAAGGTACCACAGGACCCTTCGTTGCTGTTACAGATCCAGACTAACATGGCTACCCCTCTGATACTTGTATACTTAAGGTTAAGCATTTGAGCAGCCTCGCTGAAGCAAATGAGATTGCTTTCATTTTTAAGTTGAGCATGTTTGTGCTGAACTGAGGCCTAAATTCAGCAGGACTTCCCCAGTAACTACAAAATTTTTTAAAGGCTTACTTAGCTTATGAGTCAACAGACATACCAGTAATCTACGGACTTCCAGACACAAATGATTCCTTGAAGAACTGATTGACTTATATGACAGGAAAGTCCCCAAAACTCATTGTTTTGGGAGATCTCAGCATTTGTGCTATGATGCCTCTAGTACTATGGCCCAAAATCCCACTCTGGAATCCAGTCTAGGTCTCCTACATGTATTATGCAATTTAATGCATACTTAAATTCGTGAATACTGTACTCCTGGACTCATACACTGAGAGCAGCTATAGTTACACAGATATCTAAACACCACACCCCTTCCCATTAGCCCTGTGGATCACCAGGGTTCTCTGATGATCAAGAAAGATCAAAGGGATTTGAACTTCAATGGTGGAAATCACAAGAAGAAACAGACTTCAACTAAAGATTTGCCTACAGTCCTGTTTGAAGCAAAGAGATCAGTTTTATCCTCAGCCATCAGTGCCTAAATCATGACTAGAAGAACTTCATGAGTGGAAAATCATTTCATCAACCCTAAAGGCCATCTCTCTACCTAGGCAAGCTTTACACTCAAGAGCTGCCAGCCAATTTCATGGAGAAGAAAAACGAATATAAGATGAGGTCCCTGGCCATCAGGCAACATAGTTCAGAACCAAAACCAGCCTCTCATTTTCCAGTCTTTAGCCCATTCATACAAAAAGAAAGCCCAGCCATATTACAGGCAATCAATGCCAACTCACGAGACTAGGTCCATAGTGCTCATGTTAGTAAAGACACCTGTGATCACCAGAGCTTTCTCCTGACTAGAGCTGAGGAAACAACTGATTTTTCCATTTGGGAGCCAAGCTGAACTCCCCTTCCCACCTAACTGATTTGAACCAAACATAACTGACGTATTTCAGTTTTTCCCACCAAAATGCAAACGGTGGAAACCCAGAATGATATTTTTTCCAGTTTTTCAAAATTATTTCATCAGTCTGCAGTGTTTTTTACCTTCTTGTTATAATGTAGCTACATTTCTAAACACAACAGCCTTTCAATATGAAGAGTTGAAATGTTTTGACTTCTGAAATGTAGTTTCAATTTTCTTTCCAGGCAAAACTTTTCACTGAATTTGACCCAAATTTGTAAATGAAAAAACATCAGTATGCAGTACTTTTGACAGAGGGATAGATTGTGACTTGGCCTATGCACACATGCAGGAGTCAACAGTAGAGAATGGTCCCCTTTTTGACCTCTATAAACCTACCTGAAGGTAATTAGGAGCTCAATCCTGCAAAATATAACGCTTACCACTTTGATGGTACAATGGTACTTTTTCACAACAGTAACGTTATAGGCAGGTCTACACTAGGGGAGAAAGTTGACCTAACATAGGCAATTCCAGCTACAAATAGAGCATACCTTTGATCGACTTTCTCTGCTGTCCCACAGTAGGAGGTTGAGGGGGCTCTGTCCCACAGTAGGAGGTTGGTCTCTGCCCCAGCCTGGGCAGGCAGCTAATCGGAGCTAAGGGGTTGATCCCTTCTCCTGTACTTCAGGACTCTGTCCCCTGCTGTGGGAGGAGGCAGGGACTGGGCTGCTCCATACATTGAAGCTAGGCTTTCTGGTCCCATGCTGCTGATGCCTCCATCTGCATCAGAAGCCCAGGCTGACCTGCAGCTGCTCACAATGGGGTGTGTGAAGACAGTGTAGATGGGGAAAGCCCTTCCCCAGTGCTCTTCTGCACCAGCTGGGGACTGGAGCCAGCCCCAGATAGGCCTGGGCTCAAACTGCTCCAGCTCCAGAACTGCTGTCTGCAGGTGAGGAAGGGAGAACCCTGGGCAGAGGGCTGGGCTGGGCAGTGGCATCATCTGCTGCTGTATGTGGGGCAGAAAGGTGGCAGGGGGCTCAGAGAGCAGTGGCGGGGGGCAGAGGTGCACAGGATGGGATGTGGATGGGGACAGGAAAGGGTGAAGAGGGATGCAGCAAGTTGGAGGGGGCCATGGGGCTGTGGGGTGCCAGAGGGAGGCTGGTGGAACTCACAGGAATCAAGGAACTCAATTTGTTTTCTAAACACTAAATAATAAGCCCCCGAACCTCTCCGAGGCAGATAATTATTATTATATATGACTATATTTACACTTATTTCTGTATATAATTTCAATGATGTTCTGCAAGGGGGATTGTGAAAGGGGAAATACCAAGAGGTCTCTATCATACAGTCAAGCTTCCTCTCTTCTCTGGCCCCAGCCCATCCACCCCAACCCATTTAATGCAGCAGGCCCTGTTTTCCATTGTTTGTAATGTCTTCTCTTTCCTTCTGCACACAAAAGACAGACTTGGGAGGCATTTCTGACTCCACTGAATTTGTTGGGAGTTTTGACTTCAATCTCATCCTTAGCAGCTAAACTGCTACAACCACAGCACAATGTTTGGCACTAGGCAAACATGATCAAATTTATTCTGACCCAGTCCTGGGAGATGTGGTATTATTCCAATTTTAAAGTTAGGGAAAACTGAGGCAGGATGTGCACTTTAACAAACCATACACTTGATTCAGTTCATCTGCTTACAATTTAATCTGATGCACCATTAAAACTCTCTCCCGACAGGCTTATTTGCTGATCCCTGTACCTTTTGTCCTCATCTACTCCCTCTGCTCCTTCCCCCTTCCACAGCCACCCTGTGTTTTGTTTGGGTGAAATATAAACCTCCATCCATTTCCTATTGTACAAAAGACCTGCATTTTATGTATTTTAATCTCACTATTTACCCAATATAGAACAATAAAATAATAGTTGTGGCCACAGTCCTCATTTGTAAGCATGCTACAAGCTTCCATGTGTAATTAAAAAACGGATTAGCTACTGGAAAAATAATCAGATGTAAATATAGTTCCCTATTAAAAAGGAATCTGAGAAGAACCGTTCTGTTGCCACATTTATATCAGTAAAATTAACACAAGGTCTCCGCAGTCATAACCATATTGATCAGACACCACAGAGGAGCTTGCCACCAATGAAAGTAATTTGTCCTCAAGCTAAGCTCATTGCTGATCATGGATCAAAACCAAGAGTCATTTAATCAGTTTACTATCCATAATTTTTAAAACACAGACATACAAAATTAATGAATCAGAAAGATTATGATTTTACCTTTAAACGTCTCCTGATGCAGAATTCATTGGCTAAAATATTTAATGCCATAGCCAGACAGAGAAATCCTTGTTAGCAAATGATATTGTGTGTCTTCAGCGTTCACTAGCAAAAGTGAATGCTAGAATTAACACATTTCTCATTTTGGAAAGCAATGATATTGCTAAATAGGGTTTTAATTGCAAGGTGGCTAGAGCTTGTCTCTGGGGAAGTTAGGAAAACCCCACAAACAACCCTCTTGAAGCCTCTTGAGACACAGCAAGGCCTCTTGCGGCAAGAGGTAGAGGAAAATTTTCACCAAATGAATGTTGATGAAAACTGGAGCTTTATTTAGCAAGCCACGCAGTAACTGACAAATATAGGGAATTCAGCTTTGCAGAGAGTCTCTTGTCATACTGAACAGCATAAATGCAGCATTGTGGTGACAGTATAGCAGGCAATGTGCAATCATACAAAGCTACAGAGTCTCACAGTAACTTGCATTTTGATATTAATGTTTGCTATACTGACTACATTGTGTGTCTCTGCCTCTTGTTGTGTTTCCCTCAGAGATAACAGAGCCTGATTGGGCTTTCTCTCTCAAATACAGGCCATTTTTCAAGCATTTCAGTATTAAGAACTCTTCTCCCAAATTGTATGCTTACATAAATGGTACCACAAGGCAGCTCCTAGTTTTATTTTTTATACTCACCCTTTGAGTTGTGAGATGACATAATTTTAATGCCTGGCTTAAACGTCATTGCTACCTCATGTATTTTTCTGGAGTCCCATGCTTCATGTACCTGTAATGTTACCTGAGTGACTCATGTTTATGTTGGCTTGGGTTCAACTTAGAAAATATTGTGCTACACCTTACAGGCCTTGGCAGCGTAGCTATTACCCAGAGTTCCTGGTCTTCAGTAGAGCAGTCCAGGACAAGGTGGACTATACAAGAAATTAAAGGGTTATTCTTGTTGAATCACAGCCCTGGTCCAGAGGGGCTTCCCCCATTTAGGATAGTGCTATTTGATTATAAATGTCTTATGATGTCATAATCATAAAAAGGTTCAGAAGTCTGAGATGGTTCTGATAAGCCCCTAAAGTCTGAATTCTCTTTGATGCAGAAATTTAGGAACTGCCAGACTGGATCCAATCAAAGGTCAATCTAGTCTAGCAGCCTGTCTCAGGCAGTGGTCACCACCAGATGTTTCAGAGAAGGATGTAGGAGGTTGTGTCAGGCATAACAGTCCCACATTAGTACTGAGAGGGTTAATCCCACTCTTTGGGCTGAAGAGGGCATGTCTCTCACAACCCTGATGGGCATGCTCCAATGGGGCACCAGATATAAAAGGCAGTAGCTGGATAGCTGTAAAGGAAAGATGGAAAGATCTGTGGTGGAGGGTTCTGCTGAAGCCTAGGCAGGAAAGCAGTGCCTGTCCAGGGTGACCCAGAGGGCCTGTTTTGTTGAGGAGCCTGGCCACCCTAACGTGCCATGAATGGCAGCCCCAGGAAACAGGTTAGGAAGCATTCCAAAGAGGTACTTTGCAATCAATTGAATCACTGTGTTGTGGTTGAATTCCCTTCTGACCTGGTGATGGGCTACCCTCTGTTGCTAGGTCCCTAGGATGCAGCCTGAGGGTGGGGGGAGGTGTCGGGGGAGCTACAGTGAGTGAATCTGGCCACTGGGTTGTGCTGCTGTGAAGGGAAAATGTAGAAATGGACTTGGTTAGTACTATCATGAGGCACCTATAATTCATAAACTTACCGACTTAAGACTCTCTCCATAAAATTACTTGATTAACAAACCAGATATATAGCTTAGTTCTGATTTATTAATCATTTTACTTGTCTTTTTAGACTAGCAATTTGATTTTCAAGCTATTGAATCTGGCTACTGTCGCCTATGCCACTGTGATTGGTAGGCCAGTCAGGTTGGAAGTTTACAAATCTGATCCATCTCTAGCTTTACAATAGCACTAAGCCATATTTCTGTGACTGTTGCTGCTTCCAGTCATTATCAGATGGCTTTGTTCTTATTTTTGACTACTTTATCTTTTCACAGGCAATACATTAAATTACTGTAACCTCGCACCTCTTACTTTCAGAACTTAAATTCATTCTCTGTCTCCAGCAGAGATTAGGATAAGAATCTGCTTGACTGTTATAATTAATCCTGAGGCTGTTATGTTATTGTAGGTGCCACTCACGAAGAGAACACAGAACACCTGCTATTGCCACAGGGATTCAGAAGACCTCCAAGTTAAAGAGTTACCATAATATTCTCTGATGCCTAGAAAATTGCTGAAGGGCAACTGGGTTTCTGATCCATCTACAACTCAGGAGCTGCGTCTACACGTGCACGCTACTTCGAAGTAGCGGCACCAACTTCGACGTTAGACGGCGAGACGTCGAAGTCGCTAACCTCATGAGGAGATAGGAATAGCGCCCTACTTCGACGTTCAACGTCGAAGTAGGGACCGTGTAGACGATCCACGTCCCGCAACGTCGAAATTGCTGGGTCCTCCATGGCGGCCATCAGCTGGGGGGTTGAGAGATGCTCTCTCTCCAGCCCCTGCGGGGCTCTATGGTCACCGTGGGCAACAGCCCTTAGCCCAGGGCTTCTGGCTGCTTCTGCGGCAGCTGGGGATTTATGCTGCAGGCACAGGGTCTGCAACCAGTTGTCAGCTCTGTGTATCTTGTGTTGTTTAGTGCAAGTGTGTCTGGGAGGGGCCCTTTAAGGGAGCGGCTGGCTGTTGAGTCCGCCCTGTGACCCTGTCTGCAGCTGTGCCTGGCATCCCTATTTCGATGTGTGCTACTTTGACGTGTAGACGTTCCCTCGCTGCGCCTATTTTGATGTTGGGCTGAGCAACGTCGAAGTTGAACATCGACGTTGCCGGCCCTGGAGGACGTGTAGATGTTATTCATCGAAATAGCCTATTTCGATGTTGCTACATCGAAATAAGCTATTTCGATGTTGGCTTCACGTGTAGACGTAGCCAGGGAGGACTATATTATTTCTTAGGATTTATAAAGGGGCACCTGTAGAAGGTCCCTCTTGCCAAGTACAAGCACAAAAATGAAATCACAGTGCCCAGTCCCCAACAAAACACAAAATTTCCTTCCACAACACAGATCTTGCCCCACAAAAACCCACCCTCAGCCCAATGGATATACCTGATCATGTCCATGATGGTATATAGAGCAGGGCTGTTATTCACCTGTGGAGGGACCTAATCTCAGAGCCAAGGGTCCCTCCCTTTTGACCAAATGGAAATCCATGTTGAACACCTTCATTGATCATAACTGTGCAGTAAAGCACAGGGAGATTATCAGCTTCTCAAGTCGAAAGATCCCCCACCACAGATCTCTGTGGATGGTTAGATTCATCTAAAATTTGGCTCTGAAACTAGGTTCAATTTGATGGTCACTGTAGAATCCTGAAAATGTTTCTCTCTCACTTGGTAAACAAGACTAATAATGTCCCATCTGTCTTCAAGCCCGATCCCTTGTACTACTCTATTGCCATTTTTTTTCTCAGTCTGTTGCAATAGTGCATGCAGCTCTTGCAGTGGTGCATGACTCCTTAGGAAACCCAAATCTGGATCTATAACCATTTTCTCAGACTGAGTGTTGATAAAACTAGGGAAAGAGAGAGATGAATGGGGGCTGACTGAGGGATGGTTGGAGGGGAAATGACATTGGGATTCAAGTTGTCAAGCAGAATATCTGTTTTATGCATTTATAATAAACTCTGGGGAATAGTCTTGTACAGCTGTGTCTACACTACAAAAATTACTTTGAAGTTGCTTACTTCGAAGTACAACTTTGAAGTAACAGACGTCGAAGTTGAGCATCTACACACACCCTACCTCAAAGTAGGGCACTACTCCATTCCTGAGGATGGAGTAAGGCCTTCGAAGTTGGACTCCCTTACTTCAAAGTTAACCTAGAAGTAAAGAAAAATGGCTGTGTGTACACTACAAAAAGAACCTCAAAGTTGCTTACTTCGAAGTACAACTTCAAGTAAGCAACTTCGAAGTTGAGCATCTACAACAGCATCCACACACACCCTACTTCAAAATTAAACTTCAAAGTAGGGCACTATTCCATTCCTGGGAATGGAACAAGGACTTCAGAGTTGGGCTCCATCCTTCAAAATTAACTTCAAAGTAAAAGAAAATGTGTGTAGACTCTGCTGGCTACTTCAAAGTAGTGCTTAACTTTGAAGTTACCTTTGAAGTTAGTTCCTAGTGTAGACACACCAAATGTGTATAGAGTCTCTGCAGGCTACTTTGAAGTAGCGTTTAACTTCAGAGTTAACTTCAAAGTTTGTTCCTAGTATAGACACACCCTATATGTGTTCATTTACTTATAATCTTTTTACCTACTGAATGTTTTTGTTTATTAATTTCTTTGTGCAGTGCCCAGCGCATTGGATGGATGCTTCATAAATATATAGGGGGCTGCACACTTTGGCTACCAGAAAGCTTACTACTGGGGACAAAGTGCCTGATTCTGAAGTGGATTACATGTACACCTTTTTTTTAAAGCCAGCGTTTAGAAACTGACATTCATTAAATGACTTTTCTCCGTGTCTTCAACGAGAGAGGAACAGCTGTTCAAGTCAGATGGGGTCCTAAAAGAGGGCATCTTCTAAGCAAAGATATATCCAAAAGGCTGATATTCAACTGTGGAAAAATGTAAATGAGACCTTTTAAGGACAAAAAATGTTTGGATCTCCCAGCAGAATTTCCACATACTAAATTGCTTGGCTCACAGCTTCATTTACAGTTATGCGGGCACTATGGGAGCAAATTTACCTAGAAAATGGTATATTTCTATGTAATTACTGTAACAGATAAAATCCCACTGTAACTTTAAAATCTAATACAAAAACACTGTACCTTGTGAAGTCTGACTATATTTGCTCTCCCTGGAGTTTCATCTCCTGGTCTTGAGCAATGGACTCAATATTTTTCTTCCTGCATCACTGAAGCTTCAGCTGTCAATAGAAGGGCAGATCTAGTTCCCTGGTCTAGCCCATACAGTGTGTCCTCTCTCCCAGCCCCAAACTGGATCTTCAAAAAGCATGTCTCCAGGAAGGGAGCCTGCCTGTAAGCCTCAGTTATGAGCAATTAAGCCATTGGGCCTAAGGTATTTGTGAACTTCCCTAGCAGCATCAGTAACCTAGCCTTTCATTGCAGTGTAACACCAGTGACTCAACACATTTGTCACAAGAACCTATAATAAAGCCTTGCATCTAACTTGTCTTTAGATCATGGTATGCCTGATGCACTACTGAATTTCTGAGGAAGTAAGGGTGCTGTGGCATATCAAAGACCCCATCACCTGGGAACATTTAGAACACTCATGATGGTGGGTTGAGTTTCTCTTCCCTATTTGTCCTCTGTGAATCCCAATGGAAGCTCTCAGTGAAGTCTATTTACCTCTACTGTTTCATTTACAGGCAAATACCACAGCACATTTATGAGGCAGATATTGGTGTTATTTCTTGAATATTACGTATATTTTTGTTTATTCGATTGTTACCATGTTGGTTTGCTATATGGGTTTGAAAGAGTCAACCCCTGGAGGAGCTCACTACTTCAGATAACCCAGCTGCTGGTACTTTGTGGACAATACAGTTATCAATACCTTTGAAGGTTAGCACTGGTCACACTGGGCCAAACATCACTGGCATGGGACAAACAAGGAGGCCTTCAAGCAGAAAAACAACAATAAACTGCAGAGCAGATAAAAATCTGAGCTCAGGCATGGTCGTCAGGGATACCGAATGAACCTCAGTCCCTGTTAGCGGGAGTTCTAGGGAGAAATGGAGTCTACCTAAACTTTGAGATAAATGCTAACATTTAAGTAACGCAGCTGAAGACAGATCTATAATGGTCAGACTATATGATCAGGTGGTCCCCCGATCTTAAACTCTCTGATGCCTAGGAAACCTTTTGTGATTTTAACTCTTTTCTCTGAATACTATGTTTCTATGGATAAATAAAATATTTTGTTTGGGTGAAGTTGTTCTGCATCACTGCATTTATCTACTAACCACAACCAGAGAGGAGTCAAAGGTGCATTGACAGAATTTTAAAAAAAGATATTAAAATGCCAAGAGCCATGGGCTCAATCCTGCATAGTGCTAAATGCCTCCATTCCTTGTTCTCAGCACCATACAGGGCTAGCATTGCAATCTCAAATCTTGAGCGTAAGGAATTAAAAATAATGGGTTGCTTTTCATTTGACTTCTGGTTTCTTAACTTATAGAAAGCTTTGCCTTTGCTAGCTTTTCTCCACAATCCTGAGGGCTAGAAACATACTTTTTAAAGAAATGCAACCAACTTCAAACAGACTGTTGAATCCAACACCAACTATTTTAAGACATTCAAGAAAATCACAAGAGTTTGCAAAACTGCAGAGCTGCGTCTACACGTGCACGCTACTTCGAAGTAGCGGCACCAACTTCGAAATAGCGCCCGTCACGTCTACACGCGTCGGGCGCTATTTCGAAGTTAACTTCGACGTTAGGCGGAGAGACGTCGAAGTCGCTAACCTCATGAGGAGATAGGAATAGCGCCCTACTTCGACGTTCAACGTCGAAGTAGGGACAGTGTAGATGATCCGCGTCCCACAACGTCGAAATTGACGGATCCTCCATGGCGGCCATCAGCTGGGGGGTTGAGAGACGCTCTCTCCAGCCCCGCAGCTCACTGGTGGCCGCGTGGAGCGGCCCCTTAAAGGGCCCCTCCCCCGCCCTGACTGCAGGAGGCTGAGGCAACGTGCAGGCTCCTGCCTGTACACGCGGCGGCGAGCCTGCACAGCCCTCAGCCCCTGACAGCAGCCATGGCTGCCCAGCAGCCCCCCCAGCGCCCCCAGGGGACCTCCCCCAAGAGGAGCCACAGCAGCCAGAGCAGCCAGGGCAGCCAGAGGACCACGCAGTCTGGGAAGCGGCAGCGGGGCCCCTCTTGGACGGAGGCCGAGATGCTGGACCTGCTGGGGCTCTGGAGCGAGGAGGAGGTGCTCCAGGTAATGGGGAGCAAGAGGCGGAACGCGGATGCGTTCGCTCGGCTGGCCGATGGCCTGGCTGCCTGGGGTCACCCTGCCCGCACTCCGGACCATGTCCGGAGTAAGGTCAAGGAGCTGCGGCAGGGTTATGCCCGGGCCCGGGATGCGGCCAGCCGATCTGGGGCCGCCCCTGTCACTTGCCCCTTTTACAGGGAGCTCAGGGACATCCTGGGCTCCCGGCACACCTCCTCCCCTCCGGCCACCCTTGACACCTCGGCTGATGAGCCCCAGCAGGCCCTGCAGCTGGGCTCCGCCCCGGAGGTAAGCCCCGCACCCCGGGGGTCCCCCCCCGGAGGCCATCCCCGGGACATCGCGGCAGGAGGAGGAGGAGGAGGAGGAGGAGGGGGGCTCCTCCTCCACCGATTCCAGCCTGCAGATCCTCCTCCTGCCATCCCGGAGCAGCAGCAGGGCCTCCGACCCCCGGGGATCTCCGGACCGTGGGAGCGGACCCACAGGTAGGTACCCCTCTCTGGTGGACACCCCGGGGCTTGAGGGGTGGGGGGAACAGAGATGTGTCCAGGGCCCCCCACACGCTCACATGGCCATGGCCCCAAGGACACCAGGGCCATGGCCCTCACAGCACTGCAGCCATCAGCCCCTGACCCCCGCCACCCTGCATGACAGTGCCATGCCCCATCCTCGGGCCAGGGGGGAGCGGAACCTCGAGGGGCCCCCGGGCGGAGGGGGTCGGACACCCCGCAGCAGCAGCATGTGATGGAGTGGGGGGAGTGCCAAAGGGAGACTCAGGCTACATATGAGCCACCCAAGCCGAGGAGCTCCCAGGGCCAAAGGAGGATCCTGGCGCTACAGCTGGCAGGTGACACCTCTGCCCTGAACAAACAGGAGGGAGGAGCCGAGCTGGCTTGGAATTGGGGGGCGAGGGCGGGGGCCACAGGTAGAGGCTAGGGGAAGGGAGAGCTGGTAGGCAGCCAGCCAGAGGAGGGGGAAAGCTGCATCCCAGAGGGGCCCCCCTTGGGGTCTTCTCCCCACGACGGGTTGGAAGGACTGTCTCTTCCGACAGCTGGTGCTGTCACTCCTGCCAGAAACTGGCCATCTGTGGCCTAAGAAACCTCTCCTGCTCTCAGACCCTGCGGGGTGAAGTGAGAGTCGCTCCCACCAGGGGACGGGCTGCAGGGCAGGGGGACCCCTGAACCCCATCCATCACAGCAGCATCTCCCGGGGACGGGGATGGGGAACCTGCAGCACAGGGCGGGGGGGACAAAGGCCACGGCTCGGGGCCACACTAACGCCTGTCTCCATTCTTCTTTCCCCCCTCCTCTCCTGTGTCCTGCACCTGCACCTGCACCATCCGAAGGACCGGAAGAGAGCGCCGGCGAGGCATTGGTCGTCCCGGAGACCCCTCCGGGACCCTCGCTCCAGGGCAGCCCCTCGGCCGAGGAACGACCGGCCCCGCAGAGGGCCAGACGGCGGACCCCGCGCCTGCTACCGGCGGCGGCCACAGACCCCCAGCTGCTGGCCATCCACCGCCGGCAGCTGGAGGTGTCGAAGCAGCACCTCCGGCTGCAGGAGCAGGCGCTGGCCTGGTGCAGAGAGGCATGGGGGGCCTTTCTGGATACCATCAATCGGCTGATTGATTCCCTGGCCCCCCATGCCGCGCCGGCCGCGCCACCGCCCGCCATGCCCGCTCCTGCAGCCCCACCACCGGCTGCTCCAGCCGTCGCCGGGCCGTCCGCCGTCGCCCCACCACCTCCCCGCGAGGGCCACCGCGCCGAGGGACCCCTGGAGCCACCCGCAACTCGCCGGCACCGCTACCTTCCGATGGAGCCCGCTCCCACCCAGCCGCGCACCAGACTGCAGGCCCGGCGGAGCTCCCGGCCGGGCACACCCACTGCTGGGCTGTAGGGGCGAGGGGCCCAGGACGTGGCCCCCCCCCTTGTTGGACAGACTTTGGGTACTGGGTGGGTGGTGTGGGTGTTTCCCCTGTTTGCCCCGTCCCCCCTTGTACATAGTTCTCCCCGTTCTCCTCCCTGCTTTTTGTTTTTCTTTTGATGGCGCACAGTGCTTTCATTTTTATTGTTGTACATAGTTTTATTTGTGCCCATCTTGGTTTTGTTGAACGTTTGTCCCTCCTATTTGGTTTCTGTCTCACATATATATATTTTTTTATTTAAAAAAAAAAAATCGTGAGGACAAAAAAAACATTTACGTTCACCCACAAGTTCGTGCTGTCATTTCTCCTGGACAAGTGGGGGGGGGGCGGTGGGGTGCTCCATGGTGGTGTGGGCGTTGGGGCAGGAGTGTGGGGGAGGAAGGGGCGGGCAGTAGGGGGCCTGGGCACAGTTCACCCCGCGGCCTGGTTGTCGAAGTGGGCCCTCAGGGCCTCCCGGACCCGGGTCCCCTCTGGGTCCACCTGCCGACTGGGGGCAGCAGGTGGCTGGAGGTGTGCCCTGCCGGCCTCGGCGGCCCAGCCCTGAAGAAAGCTCTCCCCCTTGCTCTCCATGAGGTTGTGCGGGGCGCAGCAGGCACCCACAATCTGGGGGATGTTGTTGGGGCTGGCATCCAGGCGGGTGAGGAGACATCGCCATCGTCCCTTGAGGCGGCCAAATGAGCGCTCCACCACCTGGCGCGCACGGTTCAGGCGCCCGTTGAAGCGCTCCTGGCTGGCGGAGAGGTGGCCCATGTAGGGGCGCATGAGCCACGGCCGGAGGGGGTAGGCCGCATCCGCGATGATGCAGAAGGGCATGGTGGTGTCCCCCAGAGGGATCTCCTGCTGGGGGATGTAGGTCCCCGCCTCCAGCCGGCGGCACAGGCCCGAGTTGCGGAACACCCGGGCGTCGTGGGTGCTGCCAGGCCAGCCCACGTAAATGTCCTGGAACCGTCCCCGGCTGTCCACCAAGGCCTGCAGGACGACTGAATGGTAGCCCTTCCGATTGACATATCGGCCTCCACTGTGGTCCGGGGCGCGGATGGGGATGTGAGTCCCATCCAGAGCCCCGAAGCAGTTGGGGAAGCCCAGGGTGGCAAAGGCAGCGACAGTGGCACGTGGGTCCCCCAGCCTCACGAGCCTGTGCAGGAGCATGGAGTTGATGGCACGCACAACCTGCAGAGAAAGCACATGGGACAGCCCCAATGAGGGGTGAGCAGGGTGTGCATGGCCCTGCCCTGCCCTGCCCTGCCCTGGCCCCCCTGGCCTGCTCTGCCCTGCCCTGCCCTGCCCTGGCCCCCCTGCCCTGCTCTGCCCTGGCCCCCCTGGCCTGCTCTGCCCTGCCCTGCCCTGCCCTGGCCCCCCTGCCCTGCTCTGCCCTGGCCTGGCTCCCCTGCCCTGGCCCCCCTGCCCTGGCCCCCCTGCCCTGGCCTGCCCTGGCTCCCCTGCCCTGCCCTGCTCTGCCCTGGCCCCCCTGCCCTGCCCTGCCCTGGCCCCCCTGGCCTGCCCTGCCCTGGCTCCCCTGCCCTGCCCTGCTCTGCCCTGGCCCCCCTGCCCTGCCCTGCCCTGCCCTGCCCTGGCCCCCCTGGCCTGCCCTGCCCTGGCTCCCCTGCCCTGCCCTGCTCTGCCCTGGCCCCCCTGCCCTGCTCTGCCCTGCCCTGGCCCCCCTGGCCTGGCTCCCCTGCCCTGGCCCCCCTGCCCTGCTCTGGCCCCCCTGCCCTGCCCTGCCCTGCCCTGGCTCCCCTGCCCTGCCCTGCTCTGCCCTGGCCCCCCTGCCCTGCCCTGCCCTGGCCCCCCTGCCCTGGCTCCCCTGCCCTGGCCCCCCTGGCCTGCTCTGCCCTGCCCAGCCCTGCCCTGGCTCCCCTGCCCTGCCCTGCCCTGCCCTGCCCTGGCTCCCCTACCCTGCCCTGCCCTGGCCCCCCTGGCCTGCCCTGGCCTCCCCCTGTGGGTTCTCTTACCTCCATGAACACAGCCCCGACGGTGGCCTTTCCGACGCCAAACTGCTGCCCCACGGATCGGTAGCTGTCCGGAGTGGCCAGCTTCCAGACAGCGATGCCGACCCGTTTCTCCACAGGGAGGGCACGCCGCATGGCAGTGTCCCGGTGCCGGAGTGCGGGGCTGAGCCACTGGCACAGCTCCAGGAATGTCTGTCGGGTCATCCTGAAGTGGCGGACCCAGTGGTCGTCGTCCCACTCCCCAAGCACCAGCCGCTCCCACCAGTCGGTGCTGGTGGGGTAGCTCCACAGCCGCCGGCGTGTGAGGCGGGGGGTGGAGCGGGGTGCTGCAAGGGTAGGGGCTGAGCCCTGCTGCCCTGGGGGCATGTCCTCCCCTGGGGCAAGAAGGTGCTCAGCTGCCCCCAACATGACAAGAGCCAGGGCAAGCCCTGCTTCTGCCGGGAGGGCTGGGTGGACCTCTAGCTGCTGCTGCTGCTGCTGCTGCTGCTGCTGCTGGGGGTCCATGCCTGCGGCGCTCGGGGTCTGTGTGCCTATATGGCTCGTCAGACCGCGTGCTGTGCAGGCTGAGTGTATGTGGGAGGGGCCCTTTAAGAGAGCGGCTAGCTGTTGCCCCGGAAGCGCTAGTCCGCCCGTTGACCCTGTCTGCAGCTGTGCCTGGCATCCCTATTTCGATGTGTGCTACTTTGACGTGTAGACGTTCCCTCGCTGCGCCTATTTCGATGTCGGGCTGCGCAACGTCGAAGTTGAACATCGACATTGCCGGCCCTGGAGGACGTGTAGACGTTATTCATCGAAATAGCCTATTTCGATGTCTCAACATCGAAATAAGCTACTTCGATGTAGGGTGCACGTGTAGACGTAGCCCAGGAGTGGCAGAATGCATCACTGAGCTCCCATGATCCCTGACAACCAATACAAAGACAAGGCACACTCTCTATCTTTAAATATACAGCTTTTGCATGATGGATGCATCTCCGTGGCTCCACAGAACCTGGAATTGTACTTATTGCTCAAGTACATGAAGCATACAAGTTCAAAGTACTATTATTTGCATTTAATGTAAATGAGGATACCTAGAATGTTGCACTTGATTAGATGAACTTTGGAGGAGACTAGACCTCAGACCCTTTATTAGTTTCTAAACTGTTCAGAACGAAAGGCCCTGCAGGAATTCATTATATTATGTTTGTCCCAATTGCTGCTCTTTCTAACCTCCCACTACTCTCCACTGAATCTCCTGCTTGCTAAATGTTCCAAGGAACAGATTAGAATAAAATCTTTTCATTAAAGTTATTTCAGGAGATAGTTATGCTTAGATACACAGCCATATATGCAGTGCTCAACAAAACCTTAAGTGACCTGTAGCAAGAATGGTACAGAAGTTTCATTACAAGAAACTAAATGAAGTTTACCTAGTCTGGGGTTTGGTCACAAGCTCAAAGTTCATCCTGTCTTCATGAAAAGGTTCTTTACACTTTGCCAGGGATCTGAGCAAACTTAAGCCAGCTTGTGGCCCTGTAGCAAAAACTGCAAAGCACAGAACTTCACATAATTTTGCTGCAAAACCAGGTGAAATGCAGTGGTTTCTGAGCCAGCTCTTTGTGAGTCAGTGAGTACAAGCTCTCAGCACCACTTTTGCAATGTGGGTTTTGTAAAAGCCAGGGAAGAGCTATAAATATGTTTTGGTCTTGAGAAAGTCTATTCACCAACAGCATGAAATAATATTTTCAACAGACAAATGTATGTCTACTGTGCAAACAAAAATGTGCTTGTAACTCATGTATGCTAACTCAGGTTAAAATAGCAGTGAAGACTTGACATCTCAGCTTATAAATTGGAATATTAACTTGAATTCACCCCAGGCTTCTGATCAACTTTAACATGAACTGCTCGCCTGAGTTACAAGCTGAGATGCCATGTTTTGACGACTATTTTTACCTAAGTTTGCTAATGTGATTAGGAACATACTTTTTGTTACAGTGTAGACAAAGCCTAAAATATCATGGGGCAGAGCCTTAAGATGTTATGACAATTTACAAACAGCTGATAACTGGGTGATTTTTAATTAAACTTCATTACTTTAGCAAAGCTTTTGGTACAGTATGCCCCCAGTATTGTTGCCAGAAAGTTAAAGAAGTATGGATTGGATAAATGGACTGTAAGGTGGACAGAAAGCTGGTTAGATCATTGAGCTGAATGAGTAGTGACCAAAGGCTCAATTTCTCGCAGGCATTCTGTATCAATTGGAGTCCCCCAAGGAGTGGTTCTGGGGCCAGTTTTGCTCAACATAATTTGATGTCCTGGATGAGGGGATGGGTTACACTCTCAGCAAGTTTATGGATAACACTAAGCTAGGGGGAGAGGTAGATACACCAGAAGGTAGGGATGCATAGTGAATTATGCCTATATAACTACAGTGGTTTAAATTATATTATTTCCCCATGTAGACGGGCCCTGAGTTTGCAGAGAGGCTGAAACAACACCTTCTTCTTCGAGTGGTCCCTGTGGGTGCTCCACAATAGGTGTCGGGCTCGCCTGGAGCCGCAGATCGGAAATCTTCCAGCAGTTTCTCCTGGATCGCACATGCGCCGGCGCGCGCTGCCCCGCTGCACGCCCCCGGCTGTGTGTGCGATCCGGTCCCCGCCAGTTCCTTCTCAACCGCCATCGGCTGCAGACGGAATCCACTCAGGCTAAGGCCAGAGTCAGATTACTTAGTGTTTTTTTTTCACGTGTAATTTGTCGTTTTCGGTTATTAAACAAAAAAAAAAAAAGAGAGAGAAAGCAAAGACAAACAGAATATCAGTAAAAAAAAAAAAAAGGAAAAAGAGAGGAGCAGAGAAGAGAAGGGTGGATGTGGAGGCCATTTAGGCCACCTGCTGCCGCAGGCCGGTGATCACTATTTGGGGTGGAAAGGCATGGATTAAGTGCTAAGTACCCTATTAACAATAAAGGACTCACCACAATGGCCTCTTCAGGTTTTACAAAGCGTGAGTCATGCCGTGAAGCTATGCCGGCCTCTGTGGGGCATAGCGAAGGCATCCGATGCCTGGGGGAATTACAGGCTACCTTGCTGGAGAAGCCTCACCCAGAACAGCCCGCTGGGTTGCATAAGAGGAGGGCAGTTTTTCTCTGACCCCCTCAGTGCAGAAACGGAGGAAACTCTCCCTGGCTCGATCCTTGCCGTGCGTTTGCAGCGAGCAGGGCGAGAGGAACACACAGCCACCAGCCGCATACTCAGGCAAGCGGCAGCGCAGCAGTGCATGTGGCAGAGGCTGAGCCTCCGGTTATACAACAGCCGGCACGCGCGGCGCCTAGAGTGTCATCCAGGCAAGCGCCGGAACCGGCGGCACCGCCACAGGTGGCACAGACCCCTGCGGCACCAGTGGTGCAGGGGCTCCAGGCACGGAGCCTGCAGGCACCGGAGGGGGATACCTGCGCGGCACCGCAGCTGACGGTGCCGAGCATGGCGCTGACAGTGGGGCCAAGATCCCTGGCACGGGAGGGGGCGGTGCCAGCCCCACAGCGGAGGGGCAAGGCAACATCAAAAACCCGGCACCGTAGTCCATCTCTGGACAGGGCTGCGCTGCTGTTAGCACCAAGCCCTCCCCCTGTGATACACACGCCGCACTGAAGGCCTGTGTCTCCACCAGCCCATCCGGAAAAAAGAAACAAAAACAAACAAAAAAAAAAAACCTCCTTCTCCGTTCCTCCAATCAATGTCACCATGGCTTGGGCCACCTTCACCATTTCTGGGATTGGATCCCCTGGAGTACTATCACAAGCCAGTTTCACCTCTATCTGTGTCGTCACGGAGGTCTTGCTCTCCCAGACATCAGGGGTACACACCCCGTGAGTGGTCCAGGTCTCCATCCCCGGACCCTTGCCCATGCTGCCATGGTCGTCCTTATCACGCTGGACACAGACAAACCACAGGCCTACACCCAGGGGCAGGTCCCCCACCGGCCGCTCAATACCCCCGTGGGCACTCCCGATCGGGGACGGAAACACAGTTGTCTCAAGGGGAGTTAATTTTAGAACCCTGAGACTTTCCTTCACAATCCTCCAGCGAGCAAGGGTATCATCGACCGCAGGAACCCGAGGGTTCAAGGGAGGTTTACCTTAGTGGTTCCTCCTCATCCTCCCCAGATGAGGCCATGGCCCCCGGGGATGTCTCTCCCCCGGATGACCTTAAACAGTTTCAGGAGCTGTTTAAAAGGGTGGCTTTCACGCAAGACATTCAAACGGCAGAGGTGGAGGAGAAACATCACAAACTCCTGAAAAATTTGAGACCCTTGGCTTCATCCAAAATTGCTGTTCCGCTGGACGAAGCCATTCTAGAGTCAGCTACTACTATATGGCAGACTCCGGCCTCTGTTCTGCCTACGAACAAGAGAGCGGATAAGAAATACTTTGTCCCGGCAAAGGGCATGGAGTTCCTCTTCAGTCACCCACAACCAAATTCTTTGGTGGTCGGGTCATCCCAGCAGAGGTCAAAGGCTTCTCAGTACAAATCAGGGGATCGGACAAAGATGCTAAGAAGCTAGAGCTGTTTGGCAGGAAGGTATATTCCTCTCCTATCCTGCTATTAAGAATGGCAAATTATGGGCACACCTAGCAAATCATAATTTTGATAATTATTCCAGGCTTACTCCCCTCATGGATCCACTTCCGGAAGACAAAAAGCCGGTGTTAAAGGCGATTGTTCAAGAGGGCTATGCAGCATCGCGGACGGGAGTCCAGATTGCCCTGGACGTGGTGGACACGGCGGCACGTTCAACAGCTACAGCAGTGGTCACGCATAGAGAATCCTGGCCCCAGACGTCGGGCATCTCGAGGGACCTACAGGCGAAGATCGTGGACCTTTCCTTTGATACACAAAAGCTGTTTGCGGACTCAACCGACTCGGTCCCTCACTCCAGTAAGGACTCGAGAGCTACACTTAAAACCTTGGGCATTTATACTCCCCCATACAGGAGGGAAAAATTTTATCCTCAGCAAAGACGCTACGCTTACAACCACAGCGTGCTCAATATCAACGGGGCTACGGCCAAGGGCGCTATCAATAGCGGCAACAGTACAGAACTCCTAGGCGACGTTCTCAACAAAGCCGTACGCCCTCGGGTCAGGCCCAAAGGCAACAAGTTTGATGGGTATGTCGGGGGCTGCACTATCAATACCCTCGCTCAATGCCACTCCCATCTCATGTTCCATCATCGCCTCAGACCGTTCCACTCCCGATGGCAAAAGATCACCACAGACATGTGGGTGCTGGAGATCATAGCCACGGGTTACGCGATCCCCTTCCAGTCGCTTCCACCGACGAAGCCTCCCACCAGGCCTCACCTCAGGGATGCTGCCACGAGGCGAGGCTCGAGCAGAAGGTGACTCCTCTTATGTTCATAAGGGCGGTGGAAAGAGTGCCGGAATAATTCCAGGGGAAGGTTTTTATTCATGCTACTTCCTACCAGGGAAGAAAACAGAACACCGGAGGCCCATCTTAGATCTTCGGGGCCTCAACTATTACTTGTGCAAGCAACAGTTTTGGATGATCACAGTTGCCTTGATACTCATGGCACTGGATGATGGAGACTGGGTTGCAGCACTCGACTTACGAGATGCTTACTTTCATATGACAATCCACCCGGCACACAGACGCTTCCTCTGCTTCACGGTCGGCCAGGAGCGCTTCCAGCACAGGGTTCTTCCATTTGGCCTCTCCTCGGCCCCCAGAGTCTTTACGAAAACCCTGGCAGTGGTGTCAGCCTACCTGCACAGACAGGGGGTGTTTATTTTTCCCATATCTGGGCAACTGCCTGCTAAAAGGGACCTCGAAGGCAGAGGTCTCACGCATGATACGCGTCACAGCAGACACGTTTCTTCGCTGGGCCTAGTCATCAACCTCGCAAAGTCAAAGTCCGAACCCACACAACATACAGAGTTCATAGGGGCACGCATAAACTCTATCACAGCAAGGGTGTACCTACCCGACGCCCGCTTCCACGCAATCAGTTCGCTGGTGCAAGTCATTACATACAGCCCCACGGTGCCGGTCTTAACGTGCCTGCGGCTGCTGGGCCACATGGCAGCAGCGACGTTTGTGGTATGGAATGCCAGGTTGCACATGTCAAGCCTGTAGCATTGGCTGGCGAGCGTTTACAAACCGCCATCCCACACTGTCCACAGGGTGGTGTTGCCCACAACAGAGGTGCGCAGATCCCTGGCGTGGTGGGAAAACCCCGAGAATCTGCTAGTGGGGGTGCCTTTTCACCAACCACAAATTTCTATTTTTCTTACTACCGACGCCTCCCACATGGGATGGGGAGCGCACATCGGTGACAAGGTAACGCAAGGGCTATGGTCCCCTGTGGAACAGACATTGCACATATCCATACTGGAGCTCAGAGCAGCGTTCAATGTCTGCAAACATTTTCGAGATTACCTACATGGCAAAGTAGTCGGGATTCAATACCGACAATACCTCCACTATGTTTCTACATCAATCGACAAGGAGGAGCACAATCCCGTGCACTATGTGCGGAAGCACTTCCGATTGTGGAATCGGTGCATCACCAATAACATAACATTGAAAGCCTTGTACTTGCCGGGCGCTCACAACGTGAATGCAGATCAGCTGAGCAGGCGCTTCGCAATCACGCACGAATGGCAGATCCGCTCCAATCTGCTACAGTGCATTTTTCATACATGGGGGTTTTCCCCAGATCGATCTGTTTGTCACCCAGTACAAAAAAAAAAAAAAGTGTCCCCAGTACTGCTCCAGGGCAGGAGGTCCCTGGTCATGTTTTCATGGAAGGGCTCCCTACTTTACGCATTTCCCCTGCAGCGCTTATCCGCAAGGTCTTGCACAAAGCCAGAAGGGAGAGAGCTTACATGATACTCATAGTCCCGCTTGGGATCGGCAGCAATGGTTTCCCTTGCTTCTGCGCATGTCGGACCGCCCACCGCTCCCTTTACCGGTGGCGCTGGGCTTACTCACGCGGGCTCAAGGGTCCATAGTGCACCCGCACCCTCAGGGTCTGCACCTACAAGCATGGCTAATCCATGGCTCAGCTCCTTAAAGAGCACATGTACGGAGGGAGCACAACAAGTCCTGGAATGTAGCCGAAGGACCTCCACCAGGAGGACTTACAAGCAGAAATGGACTCTATTTACAGCCTGGTGTTCCGCCAAGCAGTTAGCTCCCCTTGACGTTCCTATACCTGTAATACTAGAATACTTATTGGACCTCAAGAGAGGCGGGTTTTCTCTATCCTCGCTAAAGGTCCACCTCGCCGCTATATCAGCCTTTCGGCATACAGAGGAAGGGCCCACGGTATTCGCCCATCCTATCGTTACCAGGTTCTTGAAGGGGCTGGTAAACCTGTACCCCCCCTCGGAAACCGCTTCCGCTATCGTGGAATTTGGACTTGGTGCTCAGCACGCTATCAGGTCCACCTTTATGACCCATTAGCCACAGTTCCCATACGTCTCCTTATGATAAAAACAACCTTCCTCCTTGCAACTACGTCAGCCCACAGGGTGAGTGAGCTCGTGGCAGTGATGGCAACGCCGCACTGCACAGTATTCTCAAAGGAGGCGGTAACCTTAAGGCTGCGCCCAGCCTTTGTTCCAAAAGTCTCTTCGGAGTCCAATCTTAACAAGCCAATAGTTTTACCCTTGTTTTACCCGAAGCCACACAGCTCCAGCAAGGAGGCACGCCTGCATCTCCTAGATGTGAGGAGGGCGTTGGCCGTCTACACAGACAGAACTAAGTCCTTCTGGAAAACGGACAGGCTTCTAGTCTCTCTTGCTCCCGGGTCAAAAGGAGAAGGTCTCTCTTCCCGGAGAATCTCATAGCACATTGTGTCCTGTATAAAAATGTGCTTCGAACTTCGAAAGACTCCTTTGCTGGCCCCGCCCAGGGCTCACTCCACCAGGGCGGTGGCGGCGTCAACAGCCTTCTTCAAGGGCATTGCGTTAACAGACATCTGTAGAGCGGCGACCTGGTCATGCTATGACACCTTCGCCAAGCATTATGCCCTGCCTCGGGTATTCTAAGAGGATACCCGTCTGTCGACAGCAGTCGTCTCGGGGGCAAGCTGCACATAAACCGATTACCCACCTCCTTATTTGGGTTACTGCTGGGTAGTCACCTATTGTGGAGCACCCACGGGGACCACTCGAAGAAGAAAGAGAAGTTACTCATCTGTAGTAACGATGGTTCTTCAAGATGTGTCCCCGTGGGTGCTCTACCACCCGCCCATCCTCCCCGCTTCGGATCTCTGTCTAGTGTTTTTCAGGAGCATCCGAGGCGGTTGGTCAAGGAACTGGCGGGGACCGGATCGTGCACGCGGCAGGGGGGCGCGCAGGGGGGCGGTGCACACCGGTGCATGCGCGATCCAGGAGAAACTGCTGGAAGATTTCTGATCTGCAGCACTGGGCGAGCCCGACACCTATTGTGGAGCACCCACGGGGACACATCTCGAAGCACCATCGTTATTACAGGTGAGTACTAATAATAATAATAATAATAATAATAATAATAATAATAACTTCTCTTTTCAAGTATAAACTCCCCATTCATTTGAAAAGGTGCTAATTCAGAGGCCAACAGTGATATTTTAAATGTCTCTATTGTTAATGATTTCACTACTAATCAAAGCATGTAAGAAAACTGAGGAAGTATATTTTTAAGGGCTGCAGCAGCATTTTCTAGACTGAAGGACTTGGCAGGGCTGCAGAATATGCATAAACTTAGGTAAGTATTGACAATGTCTGGGAGAGTTGCAAGGTGGTGCATGTGATTTCATTTTCTGGAAGGTAGGATTTAGCTTTCAAAAACTGGGAAAACACTGCTCTAGGTAATGCTCACAGGCTGGACTGACAAAGTGGCTCATGAACACCAGCAATAGCTTTCTTCAGTAGTTGGAATCTGTTTAAAGCACTGAGAGAGGCTTTGAATCAAGGCAACATGTGGGGAGGAAGGGACAATAATAAAAAAAAAAGGAAAATGAACTGGATGGTCTGCTGACCTTATTTAGCCATACCAAAATTACAAACTGAGGAACCATATAATCTTATGTTAATTAGAAGAGTTTTCAAATGAACACAGTGTGCAATATTGACTGCTCTGGGGGACTTCTAGTCTACTTTATTTTAGGACTTTTGTGAGCAAGATTCTCTGAGGTTTTAGAGACTAATTACTCCCATATGCTTGTATAACGACCCTATGACTTGAAGAGCTTGATTAGGAATCTCCACTGTATTATTGTGTAGCTTTGAAATAAGTGTACCTGGATGAGCTGATTTTTGCTGTTTTATCAACCTGGAGAAGAACCACAATCTCACAGGCTAGACATGCCATGCCAACACAGGGGACATATTGAGAGCACTGTGAAAAGAAGTATGTCTACCACACATGCCTGGGAAGTTTAGGACTAATGCTGTACCCTCCCAAGAGAAAAATCTAAAGAGAGGGGTTAGAGGGTCCAGAAAACAAAATGGAGTTTCTGACAAAGGATCACTGCTGGGGAGGACACAGGGATATAAAGCCCCATATGCATGTGACCACTTCCTCCCATGCAGCATTCTCCTGTGTTGGGGAAGCTTCTGAAGCCAGCTGTAACCCAAGATGTACATATATGAAGCAATTTTTGCCTCAACTATGAGTTTCACACACACGCGCGCACACGACTTAAGCAACATTAAGAAATTTGCCAATCACGTCCCCATAGCTTGCAGCTCAACAGCCAAACTGTCTGCTTGACTAAACTAATGAGAAAGATACCATGCCATCAGAAAATTGCATCATTTTGATTATAAGGAATGTGAAGAGATACACAAGATAGTCACTTCAAGCATTTAGGCATCCACTGTAGCCTTCCAAGATTAAAGACAATTTCAGTAAAAGAAGTTTTGAGTTTGACAGTTTTCGTTAAGTTATAAATCACATGCAAGGACAGAATGGAAATAACTGCTTGTCAATTGGCTCTATTTAGCTCAGGCTTAGCTGAAATGTCTAAAGTTCTGAGAACACCAGAGTTGCAAAAGTCAGCTTCTCTAAAGGGCAGCATCTATACTAGCAAGTTCTTCCAAAAGTGTTTTTGAAAGAAGAGGGCTCTTTTGAAAGATCCCATGGAGCGTCTACACACAAAAAGTTTTCTTTCAAAAGTAAATTGAAAGAATGTGGCGCTCTTTTCAAAATCACTCTTCCTTTGCTGTTTCCGGAAGAACACCCCCATTCAAAAGCTTCTTTCACAAGAAAACGTGTAGATGCTTCGCAGGCCCTTTTTTATTTTTTTTGAAAGAGCTGTCCTCATGGGGCCTGATTTTTTGATTCCGGGTCCATTCTTTCAAAAGTGCAGGGTCTGTATGGACACTCCCTTTTGGAAGAGCAGATCACTCTTTTGATCTGCTCTTTTGTGTGTAGACGCTGTCTTCGCAATACGCTCTTTCAGAAGAGATCTTCTGGAAGGGCTTCTTTCAAAAGATCTCTGCAGTGTAGATGTATCCCAGGTGAGACATAACTAGGCAATAACATGGTCCTAACATTGCAAGTAAAAGATTTTGATTCTTCTCTTTTCTACTTTCCAGTAATGTATATTTTCATCCATGGTGTAACTAGAGAATGAACACAAAAAAACTGAGAAACACAATCTTGACTAAATGTTCATTGGCAAACTGTTGTGAGGCACCTAAAATTAGGCTCCTGACCAGCACTATTCTCTGTAACCCAAGTGCTTGAGTGGCCATTCAGGAGAAACAACGAGAAGTCCTGTGGCACTTCATAGACTAACAGATTTATCACAGCATAAGCTTTTGTGGGCATCTGACTTGCATCTAACATGCATCTGATGAAGTGGGTCTTTGCCCACGAAAGCTTATAAGCTGATAAATATGTTAGTCTGTAAGGTGCCACAGGACTTCTTGTTGTTCTTGTGGATAGAGACTAACACAGCTACCTCTCTGATACTTGTCACCATTCAGGAGAGATTTCAACGCCACCCAGCTGATTAGCAGAACACCCGCAGTTAGGTTTTGTTTCTGCGGGTGGTGCATATAAAAATTTTACTTCATACGTGAAAGAAAAATATTTGGGGAATCATTGCTTCTGACCCCGGCAATCCTTAACTGTACAAATACTCTCATGGATCTCAACAGAGACTTTTTTATCTTAATAAAGATTATTCTCATGAATAAAGGGTTGACATGATCAAACTCTAAACCCATACTTCAGCAGTCCATTTGCCTTCCTTCCTGTCTTTAACACCAGTTTCAGCTCACTGACTACAAATCTACCACATATGAAAGCAAAACCCTGTTTTGGAAGGATAAATTTGAACTGAGTGTATTTTTTAAAAAATAAGTGACTAAAATATATAAAAACAAGTACAAATGGAGTGAAGGCTAAAAAATTTCTTAGTAATTTACTCCTATTGCTCCTGAATATGATTTCTGATTATTATTGTTGTGCCTTACAATGTAAAAGTAGCTAAAATAAAAACAATGGTTTTAGTCAAATTCCAAATATCATGGAATTCTAGAACTGGAAATTGGAGATGGGAAGAAAAATCGACAAATTTGTACATTTGTCTCTCGCTCTGTTAGTAGAGAGTTGTTTCCTGGAGCTTATTCTCTAGTAGTTTATCTAGTTGTTGATAAATTTACATCAGACTCCAAAAGGAACCTGGTACGTGCTACCCATTTGCAGCAATAGGACTTCAAGTGCTCAGTACCAGTGCCAAACATCAGGCAGTTCCAGTAACAGAGCTGCCAAGAACCACCCACTTCTCAGATCCTCTATGTCCCTCCAAGCACCTCAGCCATTCTCCTTCCCCATCTATCTGTCGTAACAGTATAGCATCCCTAGCTTTTGCTGTTTTGAATGCCAGCTAGCCTGTGAATGGCCCAGCAACTTTTGCATTCACTTGGCAGCTAGAAGGTGAGGACTGTCATGGTGTGTGAAAGAGGGAGGGGCAGTCACGGGTCAGGAGGGAGTTAGAAGTGGCCCCACGTGTCTTACTTTGGATAGAGCCATGCAAATCTGTTGCTGCATGCCAATAGCTTGCACATTCTCATTTTAGTGGAACAACAAAGCTATTGGACAGTACAAGGAGCACAGAATGTGCTAAGGGCACAAAGAGACAGGAACAAGTAACTATTTTTTTTATTTGCACTCCAGTAACCTAAACAGACAAAAGACAACTTGTTTAAGGGTTTATAAAGAGTAGCAAATTTCATGGGGCAGTTGAAATATAAACTATAGGAAGGAGACATTTTTAGTGGGAAATGTGATTGGCTTTCAATTCTAGCAACCACTGCAAACCTACTATATTACAGGGGAGCTTTCCATTTGGACAGATTCTGAAAGACATTTTTCTGAGACAGTTCAGAATCAAATGTGTATTTAACTCTTCTTTCCATCCCACACTCCATTTGTAATGATTAATGCTCGCATTCTAGATGGATCAAAACTGAAACAGATGTTATCCTGTCACAATGCTATTCCAATAACCCAAAGCTAAAGGCTGAAATCTACATTAGATTAGTGGCCGCAATGAAAAAATGGATAAAGTGGGAGATAGGAGCACAAGTGCTCTTACAGGCTTTATTTCCCTGGATGACAATGTGCAGGGGCTTTCCTACTGCTAATCTGGCAGAGTAAAAATGAAATGGCAACATTTTAGTACTCAAAACCTATAAGAATCTGTCTTAAGGGTGGCAGCACATTGACACAGATCTTTAACAGAAAGTCCCTGTATAGAGTGTACTGTAGGGTTAAAACTGAATGATTTGGGTTTTTTAAAAAAGTGTGCAGCTTTTTTGAGCACTTCTATCAAATTAATGGGGTGTCCCAAGAGGAGTAGCACCTCTGGTGTAGGGACTTGTCGTGTCTCTTTGGGAGCAGTTTGTGCACCTTTGGTCCCCACCTGGCACCCAGCTCTCACCTGTGGCTCCAAGAAGCTGTAGCATGCAGTGGCCACACCCTGATAAACCACTTCGACAGGCAGGCTAAACCAGGTGAGGGTAGCCGGCAGGTCTGAAACCTGAGGTGAGATAGAGAATTGCCTATCCCAGCATGCAAACCCAGCCCTGGGGGATTGGATGGATGAGATCAACAGCAAGATCCAATGACTAGGAAGGCGGTTCTGCAATGCTCTGTGGAAAGCGAAGGGCATGACAAGCCACCAAAGACGGCATGGCCATCCACTGCAACCTAGGAAGTCCCACCTGTGACGACTTTTTGTACCACGGGAACCAGGCTTCTGAGGTCAAAAGAGTGGAACTGCCCCTGTGCAACAAGTTTTCCACTTCAAACATTTTCCTGCACAGGTTCTTTGCACATTCTCATCACTTCTGTCTACCTCAAAGTCCTGCGGCGATGGCGGAGGGGCGAAGCGACAGGTGGAGGTGACCACTGGAAGTTGTAGCTCCAAACCTGAACGTAGGCAGCCTGTGGATTTTGGTCGCTCGACTCTGACCCCTGGACGACAGAGGAGTTCGGCAGCGTCCCAGGTGACTGAGCAGGCCTTTTTAGGAACAGCACTGCTCACCTTCAAAATGAGGGAGGGGACTAGAAAAGGTTTCCCAAAAATTGCTTGTCCCAACCAAAATGGCCAGCATGCCGCAGCTGGCAGTTTTACCCTCACAGCAGTTGAAAAACAGTGAAAAGAAAGGTGATATTTGCAGCATGGAACATTCACACCATCTTGGACAGGAAGAATGCTGTGAGGCCTGAGAGAAGAACGGCTCTCATAGCAAGAGAACTGGCATGTTATAACATTGACATAGCCGCCCTGAGTGAGACCAGACTGGCAGAGGAAGGATCTATCTGCAAACTGGAAAAGAGGTTGCACCTTCTTCTGGAAAGACAGGCCAGAAAATGAAGACAGCATCCACGGAGTGGGGCTTGCCATCAAGGCATCACTTCTGCACCAGCTTCCTGACCTACCAACTTGCATCAATGAGCATCTGATCAAGCTGTGCTTTCTCCTCAACACCTCTCGCCACATTACAGTCATCAGCGCTTATTCTCCCACACTGACTAGCAGCAATGAAGCAAAAGAAAGTTTCTATGAGGACCTTGACCATCTTGTGAAAGCAGCTCGTCCTAGTGACAAGCTTCTCCTGTTGGGTGACTTCAATGCCAGGGTCAGCAATGACTGTAGGACCTGGAAAGTGATGCTGGGGCATCATGGTGTTGGTAACATGAATGCCAATGGCCGCCTTCTGCTGAGCTTGTGTGCAGAAAATGACCTGACGATTACCAACACTCTCTTCAGGCAAGCTGATAAATACAAAACCACGTGGATGCACCCAAGATCAAAACAGTGGCACCTGATTGATGTGTCATCAGTCGCAGGCGGGACATTTGAGATGTTAAGATCACCAGGGCCATGTGGGGAGCTGAGTGCTGAACTGATCATAGAGTCGTCAGATCAGTCCTTATGCTGCACATCACACCACTGCACCACAAGAAGCTCAAGATTGTCAGACCCTCTTTCAACATCGGGAAGCTGCAACACACTGGTCATTGTGAGAAATTCGCAGCCTGTCTTGACGAAGTGCTGACGTCCCATGGACCTCTGACTGGAGACCCAACACAAAAGTGGAACCAGTACAAAACCCTGGTGATGGAATCAGCCAAGTCACCACTAAGACTGAAAAAGAGAGCTCACCAAGACTGGTTTGATGAAAATGACGAGGCCATCATGAAGATCTCAGAGGAAAACCAGAATGCATTTCTGCTATGGCAGAATAATCAGTCCTCAATCTCCAAATATGATCATTTCAAACACCTTCAGAGCCAGATGCAAATGGCACTTTGCAAAATGCAAGATGAGTGGTGAGAGAGTAAAGCTGATGGAGTCCAATATGACACTGACACCAAGAACTCCAAGATGTTCTTCAGTGCTATCAAAGCTATATATGGACCTTCAAAGCCAAGTACTACATCTCTCCTGTCTGCAGATGGCATGACCCTTCTGGGGGAGAAGAACAGCATCAACAATAGGTGGAGAGAGCACTTCAGCAACCTTCTCAACAGACCCTCCATTGTCTACCCTGTGGCCCTAGACTAGATCCCTCAGAAACCCACAATAGACAGTCTTGATCTGCCCCCTACAACGGATGAGGTCAAAAAGGCAATCAGCCAGACCAGCCCTGGCAAAGCCTCTGGGATGGATGGTATCCCTGCTGAAATTTTCAAAGCAGCAGGACCAGTGTCACTTGAAGCCTTTCACAACATTTTGATCAGCATCAGAGAAGAAGAAGACATGCCCAAAGACTTTAAGGATGCCACAGTCATCTCGCTCTTCAAGAACAAGGGCCACAAAGCTGACTGTGGAAATTACCAGGTCATCTTCCTTCTCTGTACTACTGGGAAGATCTTTGCTCGAGTCATCCTCAACCATCTGATCACCAGCATCTCAGAGGAGAACATACCAGAGGCACAGTGTGGTTTTCGCCCAGGCTGCAGCACCATTGACATGATCTTTGCTGTACATCAGGTCCAGGAAAAGTGCATAGAGCAGAACTTGGATCTGTACTCTGTCTTTATAGACCTGACCAAGGATTTTGACATTGTCAGAGAAGCCCTGTAGATTATCCTGTCAAAACTTGGCTGCCCAAGAAGACTCATTAACCTCATATGCCTGTTCCAGGATGACATGACTGGCTTTGTTCTTTCAAATGGCAAGTCCTCAGATCCATTTGAGATAGCCAATGGTGTGAAGCAAGGGTACATGCTGGCCCGAGTGTTATTCAACCTCTCTTTCACGTGCATCCTCAGCCATGCAGTTAGGGACCTGGACCATGGCATCTACATAAAATACAGATTTGATAGGACACTTTTCAACCTTCGTCATCTGAATGCTAAAACCAAGACACTTGAGATGTTCATCCTTGAAGCCCTTTTTGCTGACAACTGTGCGCTTATGGCACATAAGGAATCTGATCTCCAGCTCATCGTCAACAAGTTTGCTGATGCCACTCGCCTCTTTGGTTTGACCATTAGCCTAGGAAAGACCAAGGTACTGTTTCAACCTGCTCCAGGATCTGCTCTTCTCCCCACTTAAATTTTTATTGAAGGAACAGAGTTAAAAACAGCAGAGGAGTTCAAGTACCTTGGCAATGTGAAAGCCAATGATGGCTCCCTTGACAAAGAAATCAATGCCAGAATCTGCCAGATCAGCCAGGCACTAGGACGTCTGAGAGTGCAAGTGTTGGATCAGCGTAATAGCCAACAGTCTACTAAACTGAAAGTGTACAAGGCTGTAGTCCTGACCAGTCTCCTGTATGGCTGTGAAACCTGGACCTTGTACAGAAAACATATAAAACTGCTGGAGCACTTCCACACACGCAGCCTGAGGTCAATACTGCACATTCGATGGCAGGACAGAGTTACAAACTTGGAAGTCCTGGATAGAGCAGGAACCACGAGCATCAAAGCCATGATTCTGAAAGACCAGCTTCGCTGGACAGGGCACGTCATACAAATGGAGGAGTCAAGAATTCCTAAGCAACTCCTCTATGGTGAACTCTCCCAGGGCAAAAGGAATCAAGGTAGGCCTCGCAAGAGATATAAAGACTGCGTGAAGGCCAACATTGCTCCTGCTGGTTTAAAACCAGATCAGCTACAGCAGCATGCAAAAGACCGAACAGACTGGCGTGCTCTTGTATGACACGTGTATGACAACTATGAAGAGCAGCAATGTGTATGCCTCATTGATGCTCGTGAGAGGAAGAAAGCAAGAGCAGCAGCCACACCAACAAAGCCAGGACAATTCCCTTGACCACACTGTGAACGCCCATGCCATTCAAAGCTTGGTCTCCTCAGCCACATGTGAGTCCACAACCGATGAGCCTGTGCAAGCTCAAGAAGTCATCGTCAGACACAGCAGACTACCTACAAAAATCAAATTAATAAGAAGATATGTTTTGTTCCACTACTAATGTACTTATTTACAATATGCTACAACCCACAGGGATACAGATATGAAAAACATTTCTAGTCACAATCTAGTCACAATATGGATGGCCAAAGTCTGTTTCCAGTTATACTGATGTACATCCTGAGTATCAAAACTAACAGAGATAAGACTAAAGCTCACGTATTTCATGAAATCATTCAGTGATGATCCTCCAAAGACAGGAGAAATGATAATTAACAATCAAAATAAATAACAAAAGCCACCTCTGATGGGGACTGGAGAGATGGAGAGAGGCACACACTCTATCTGGTATACCTGATCTATTGTCTCCTAGAAGGTTTCAGGTTACAAGCTCCTTGGGGCAGGAACCGGGGTAAAATCTTGGCCCTGTTAAGGCTGATCACAAAATTCTCACAGACATCATTTCATTTTGTCTTTTTCTATGTTGTTATATTCCTCTGCTTTTAGACAATGCACAATATGGATAAGTGAGTGGGGCATTTGTGGGATTCACTAGAAGCTCCTTTCTTTTGGCAAAAGATCACTGTCCAATAAGGATAGTCATATTTTCATATGAGTATCTAAGCTCCCTCTCATGTGCCTGCATGTCAGGTGTTTCTCACAATGGGACAGTTGACTGGAGACCTCCAAAATATCACATTGATTTGGGAGGTATCATGTAAAGAGAAACAATCATAGAATCTAGAATCCCAGGGCTGGAAGGGAGCTCAGGAGGTCATCGAGTCTAGTCCCCTGCCTAAAGTAGGATCAACCCAAAAAGACATTTACGAGTTCTGTAACTGGCATTCTTCAAGATGTGTTGCTCATGTCCATTCCAACTTGAGCACGTGGTCGCTGGAAGCTTTTTACGCTAGCCAGTAGCCATAGGATCAGTGCAGTGCTCCCTGGAGTGGTGACGATATGGCAACCGATATATGCACTGGCCAATGCCCCCTGCCCCTCCCCAGTTCCTTCTTGCCAGCTACTCCGACAGTGGGGAAGGCACGAGGATTTTGGAATACAACACATCTCAAACAACACCAGTTACAGAACAGGTAACTGGCTTTTCTTCTTCAAGTGATTGCTCGTGTCCATTCCTAGTTGGGTGAATGCAAGCCAATGCCTAGGAGGTGGGGTCAGAGCCCCGAACGGACTGCAGGACAGCCCTGCCTACTGTTGCGTCTTCCTGTGCATGATGCGTCAAAATGTAATGTGCTGTAAACATATGAATTGAGGACCAGGTGGCCATTCTACAAATGTACTGGATAGACACCTGCACCAAATACACCACAGATGACACCTGTACTCTTGTGGAATGTGCCGTAACCAGCGGGGGAGGAACCCCTGTGATCTTGTAACACTCCCTGATGCACATCACTATGCAGGAGGAAATCTGCTGGAGGAGACCAGAAGGCCCTTCATCCTATCAGCAACTGCCACAAAGAGTTGCTTCATTTTTCTAAAGGGCCTAGTCCTATCCATATAGAAGACCAGCACCCTTCTAACATTCAAGGTATGCAAAAATTGCTCCCTCTGGGAGGGATGGGGCTTTGGGTAAAATACTGGTAGGGAAATGTCTTGGTTAACATGAAACGCAGAGACCACCTTAGGTAAAAATGCGGAGTGAGGTCTCAGCCTAACTTTATCTTTATGAAACACTGTGTACAAGGGGTCCACTGAAAGTGCCCTCAACTCAGCTAGCCTCCTGGCTGAGGTGATTGCCACCAAAAACGCTGTTTTGTAACTCAGAAACAGCAGGGAGCAGGTAGCCAGAGGTTCAAAGGGGGCCCCCGTAAGCTTGGCTAACACCAAATTGCGATCTCACAGAGGTATTGGTGCCTGGACCTGGGGCTTGATTCTTTCTAAACCTTTCAGAAACCTTTTGACTACAGGATCTGAGACCACAGAAGACATTCCATGACCTGGGTAAAAGGCTGAGATATCAGCTTAGTGTAGCCAGGCCAAGGAGAGGGACAAGTTCTCCTGTATGCTATAGGTAATCTAAAAATCAATGGGATGGGGACTTGTGAGGGATATAGCCTTCTGTGAGACACCCACATTGAAAACCTTTTCCACTTGGCCAAATAAGTCAGCCTCGTGGAGGGTTTTCTACTATTTAACAATACTTCCTTTATGAGATCTGAACAGGCCAGCTCCCGGTCCCTCAGCCATAGGGCATCCACACTGTGAGGTGCAGCAACTGGAGATTGAGATGCTGCAGTCTCCCCTCTTGCTGTGTCAGCAGGTCCAGCCAGATTGGCAACGTCATCAGCTTGCAGATCGATAGGTGCAGGAGGTCGAGTACCAGTGCAGACAGGCCCATGCTGGTGCCACTAAGATGATCAACGCCCTTTCTGAAAGAATCTTGAGGAGGACCCAGTGAACTAGGGGAATTGGAGGGAACGCATACATCAGCCTGCCTGACCAGGGGACACTGAAAGTGTCTGTCCAGGACCCTGGGCTCTGATTGTGGTAGGAGCAAAATGTCTCACATTTCACATTGAGGTGGGAGGCAAACAGGTCCACCTGGGGATACTCCCAACTCCGGAAAATAGAATGAACTACCTTTGGATGGAGAGACCACTCATGGTCTTTAAAGGACCTGCTGAGTTGGTCCGCAAGTGAATTGTGCACACCTGGCAGGTAAAGGGCCTGCAGCATGATGATGTGCTGTACGCAGAAGTCCCATAGCATCATGGCCTCGTGACACAGGGGAGAGGAGCGTGCACCCCCTCTCCCCCCCATTTGTTGATACAGTACATTGCTGTTGTGTTGTCAATATTGACTGACACGCAACGTCCCGTCAGATTGGTCTTGAAAGGCACTCCTGCTAGTTTGATGGCCCTGAGCTCCCTCACATTCTTGTGGAGCTGAAGGTCTGGCACACTCCAAAGAGCCTGGGTATGTAGTTGCCTCAGGTGCCCTCCCCACCCCAGTCCAAAGTGTCTGTTACTAGGGAAAGTGAGGGCTGCTGAGGGGCAAAGGGGACTCCTGTGAGGATGACTCCCTCGTCCAACCACCAGTGCAGGGCTGACAAAGTCTGTGTTGGCACCGTAACCACTGAGTCTAAACTGTCTCTTACAGGGTGATACACTGATGACAGCAATAGCAGTAGAGGGCGCATTCTTAACCTAGCGTGCTGTACGATGAAGGTGCACACTGCCATGTGACCCAGCAAATGCAGGCAGCACCTGGCCATCATGGTAGGAACTGCCAGGATGTCTCAGATGATGACCCCCCTTGGACCTGAATCTGTTGTCTGGCAGGAACACCCTGGCACACCTGGCATCCAGTTGTGCCCCTACAGACTCTATTGATTGACATCGGACAAACACTGACTTTGCCTCATTGATCAAGAGACTGAGGCTTACAAAGGTTTGGCAGATCAACTGTATGTGCTGAGTCACCTGCTCCCTGGAAAGACCCTTGACGAGCCAGTTGTCCAGGTATGGGAACAGCTGCAACCCTAGCCTGCATAGGTGCGCCTCTACAACCATCAAGCATTTGGTGATGACGCTTGGGGGTGCAGACAGACCGAAAGGCAGGACTGTGAACTGATAATGGTTTCCGCCTGCCATAAACCTGAGAAACCTTGTGGGAGGAGAGTAGATTGAAATATGGGAATATACATCCTGCCAGTTGAGAGCCACAAACCAAAATCCCTGCTCCAGCATCAGGAGTATGAGATCCAGGGATATCATATGAAGTTTTATCATTTTCATGAATTTGTTGAGACCTCTTAGGTTCAGGATGGGTCTCAAGCTCCTCTCTTGTTTTGGAATTAGGAAATAGTGGGAATAGAACCCCGTCCCCTGAACCTGGGAGGAACTTCTTCTATGGCCCCAGAACAGATTGCAATTCCTGCCATAACAGGATCTCGTGAGAGGGGTCCCTGAAGAGGGTCAGGGAAGTGGGCTGGGAAGGGGGTTAAGAAGAGAACTGACTGGCACATTCCCTCTCTACTCTCTGCTGGACCCACTGGTCTGTGGTGATGCTGCACCACGTATGGTAAGAGGAGGATAGGCAGAACAAAAAGAGCGGGGATGGTGGAGTGGGTGAGGTCAATTTGACGCTCCTGACCATGCCATCAAAACTGTGGCTTGGGTCCCTGTGGACCCTTCTGGTGTCCCTGAGGTTGTTGGCCTGAATGTCACCTGCCCATCCTGTTCCGTCTTGTAACATCATCCCTCTGTGGCTGTGGAAACTGTCTTTGCTGAGGACGGGTGTTAACATGCCTGCGTTGGTTGTCAGGTGTATGCAGGCCCAAGGAGCAGAGGGTGGCCCTAGAGTCCTTCCAACTATGCAGTCTTTTATCTGTCTTATCTGAAAACAGGGTAGGGTCATCAAAGGGAAGGTACTGGATCGTGGACCTCATGAGGCAGGCTGGAAACCTGCTACCAAACCCCCTGCACATTGCCACTCCCGAGGCTATAACCCCCATGACAGAGTCCACAGCATCCACTGCTGCCTGTATGGCCACCCTTGAAATCAGTTTGTTCTCCATCACCACAGCTGTGAAGACCTGCTTGGCTTCGGGTGGTACCATCTCAAAGAACCGAGACAGGGCACTGACTGTATTATAAGTGTAACCGGTGAATAGACCTTTCTCCCATAGAGGTCCAAGTGTTTAGCTTCTTGTGACAAAGTCTCTTGTCAGCCCCTGTGGGTCCCTGCGCTTCCTGGTGGTTCTGTGCTGCCTCAGAGACTCACAGAGGCCCCTTTTCGCCTAGGCCTTTCCAAAGGCAGGGGTCTCCGCTTAGCGAGCCACCCTCATCATAGGCAAGACCAGGATGGGGGAAATAATGCCAGCCCATTTTGCAGGCCCACGCCTGCTCTGGTAGAGTGATCCCTCTAGGGAAGGGTGGGGGGAGTCCAGACCCACCCTCTACCCTGGACTCTGGCCCAGGGTCCCTACGAGGACAAGAGGCAACCAGCAGGGCCTTCACCCCTGCCCCAACGTAGTAGCCTCACCCTGGGCCACTTCGTCCACCGCTATCCTGTGGTACCTTCTTGCTCTGCTCTGCTCTGCTCTGCTCTGCTCTGCTCCTCTGGTGCACCTTCCAAAACCTTTCCCTCTGCTACCAGATGGGGAGCCTTTTCTAGGGAGCACAGGGCCCATCTGACCAATGAGGGCCTGGGCCTGGACCTAGACAGGGAACAGAAACGCATTGGCCCACCAGCCAGTATACTGACCTTCTAGAAGGCTCCGGAAGCTTCCAGGTAAGGGTCTGCCACACTCCTCTATTTTTCGGGGAGGGACCCTGGAACCCTTGGCGCTCTCTATGGTTAGCAGCATCCACTACCAAGGAGTCAGGTTGGGGGTGTGCATGAATAAATGTTCATTACCCTGGGATGGGACAAAGTACCATCTCTCATTCCTATGGGCTGTAGGAAGGGCAGAAGCAGGGGTCTGCCAGACCGTGTTAGCCGTAGTGGCAATTGTTTTGATTATGGGCAGTCACCCTGGTGGGGCCTGTGGAAGATAAAATATCTGTGACAGGGTCCATTTCATCCTGGACCTTGAATTCCTCTTGAATTCCTATATCTTGGGCCACTCTCCTAATGAGCTGTTGAAAAGCCCTGCCATCCTCCAATACAGGCAAGGCCGATAAACCCGCCACTGCCTCCTCTGGGGAGGAAGATGATGATAGCCCTTGCACTTCCATTTGGAGGGAAAGGGCAGTAATGATCTGTTCAGGCACTTGGTCCTCCACGGAAATTATGGGCAAACCGGTGGGCACTGTAGGCAGAGCTGGCATAGGCACCAGCTGGCCCGAAATCCCTGCCACAGGAAGCATAGCTGGCACTGTTACCACTCCCTGCAGTTGGTTCAGTCCTGGTGCCTAGGCTGGTGCCTGCCCCATTGGCACTGGAGGTACAGTTACAGATGGCGCCAGCACCGAAGGGGTTGAGTCTTGTTGAGACAGCACTGATGACAGTGCCAGGGTTGACGCTGACTAGGTAGAAGCAGGCTGCTCCACTATGACTGCCACCTCTTGTCTTTGTTCCAGAGTGGAGTACCCAGTGACACTGATGGTGCCAAGTGCAGGATCGATGGGGCCTCCAGCACCGTTAAAGGCACTCCAACAGCCTGGCCCTGCGCCTCGTGGAATGTCCACAGGGTCCAGAAGGCCACTGCTGAGATGCCTGCTAAGCCAGTAGCCAACCTGTATGATCCGAGTGACAACTACAATACCTGCAATGGCTATAGTGCAAACTTCTCAAGCTCCTGCTCCATCTGGAGCTCAAGTAGAAGTCCTACTTCGATGCCATATTAGTGCCACTCCAGGGGGCACTGCACCACCCCTATGGCTACTGCTTAGGACAAAAAGCTTCTGGTGACTGGGCAGGCGCCTGTGCACACCCAACTTGGAATGGACATGAGCAATCACTTGAAGAAGAGCTAAATCATCCCAGCCAGGACTTTGTCAAGCTGGGACTTAAAAACCTCTAGGGATGGAGATTCCACCACCTCTCTAGGTAATGCATTTCAGTGCTTCACAACCCTCATGGTGAAATAGTTTTTCTTAATATCCAACGTATACCTGCCCCTCTGTAACTTGTAATATCTAAGAACTTGCATTAGTGAATAGGAAATTCCTAAAGACAGAAGCTCCTTTCTGCATCTCCCAAATCTCATTGAAATTTAAATTGCAGCTGATAAAATGACTTAACTGAGGAACAAAGTATGAAGTGACTATCCTATCCTAGTATGAAGGATGAAGTGACTCATTCTCTGAAGGAAAATCTCCAGATCTCTAGCTACTAAAATCCCTTACCATACTTGTGCTTATTAACTTTCCTCATATTTTTGCAGAGATTATGATTAGATTTCACTTTCTGAAATTTCATTGCTATAAATTTTCACCTATTTCTGTGCCTTGCAGTGACACCTGCTGTAAGGAAAATGAACCAAAAAAATTCACTTCTTCCCCAGCTGCTGTTTCAAAAGGTAAAATTGGTTATTAGGGGGTGGTTGTCTCCAAGAAGTACTCAGCTGCATAAAATCTCAAATAAATTAATAACAGTTTCAGGATGCTGCTACCGAAAGAGTTTATTTGTTAACAAATCAGTAAACATTGATATTTTAAATGTTCTGGTCACTTGCAAATTGATTAATAGTGACAACTGGAAATAATGTAGAACAGTCATCCTAACTAACAAAAACAACAGAGAATATGGTGACATGTAATAACAAACAATAATATCTACACTATTGTCTACACTAATGTCTACACTAGCCCCAAACTTCGAAATGGCCACGCAAATGGCTATTTCGAAGTTTACTAATGAAGCACTGAAATGCATATTCAGTGCTTCATTAGCATGCAGGCGGCCATGGCACTTTGAAATTGATGCGGCTTGCCGCCGCACGGCTCATCCCGACGGGGCTCCTTTTCGAAAGGACCCCGCCTACTTCGAAGTCCCCTTATTCCCATCAGCTCCTGGGACGAGCCACGAGGCAGCAAGGCGCGTCAATTTCAAAGTGCCGCGGCTGCTCGCATGCTAATAAAGCACTCAATAAGTATTTCAGCTCTTCATTAGTAAACTTCGAAATGGCCATTTGCGTGGCCATTTTGAAGTTTGGGCTAGTGTAGACACAGCCAAGGACTGTGGCCCAGTGCTTGACTCAGGACCAGCCATAAATTCCAATGTTTCTACACCAGTATATAATAACTGAGTCTCTGACCCAAAAATATTAAAAATATCGAACTTTGCTACATTTCCATTACATTTTCAATTTTTTACCTGTGACCAGACCCTGAAGGTTGTTGTCTATCAGCTACAAACCGGACATTGTTTGGAATCTTCAGTTTGTCTGGTCTGGAATTAATTAGACTAAAAACTTCCTAAATTTCAAATTCACCACTGCTCTTTGCCTTGATAGTCCATTTATATTAGTGCAAAATTAATGCAAAATTGGTGTAAAAATGCAGCTATTCTGGCATGTTAGAATTTTACATGCATTTCTTCTTCCTTGTTTTCCACTGGTATAAATGACTATACAAGGAGCAAGGCAATGGAGACCGAAGCCCTGGCTACACAAGAGAAATTTGCATAGGGTGTAAGCAGTGCTTTTTTTGTAAAAAAGAGGAGCCAGTGTTCAGCTGGCTTCCTGCCCCCACCCCTGGGGCTGCTGAGGTGCTGGTACTCAGTACCAGCAAGTACCAGCAAAAAAAAAACAAACAAACCACCTGGGTGTAAGAGTGATACAGCTACCTCAAACCAAGCTACTAACACAGAGGGATAGCACAATGCTGTCAGGACTCCTTTGCTTTACCTTATTCGGGTAAGTTACTGAATTAAGTCACCCCAATGCAACCCCTCAGAGACACTAGTGCCTCACATTTCCATCAGAGCCCCTGTACTGATATAACATACACCAGTGAAACTTCTCCTACTGCAGACAAGATCCACAGGGTTTGGAAATGGCAGAACAATTAGAAGATGAATACAGCAGGGCTTTCCTATAGAAAAGATCTAACCAGTGTTAAGTGTCTGGAGCTTGGAGGTATATTGGTGATAAATGGAGCGTACTATACAGAAGTGAGAGATACAGAGAAAGTCTGATTGTTAATAATATTGCACAATGTAATTTATGACTGTTTACAACTAAAGCAGGAAGCTGTCATCCTCAACACCTTATCTAAATGTGTACATGAATGGTCCTTTGATAAAAGGACTCTATTGCAAACACAAGAAATGCATCAATCATGAACTTTTTTTTTTCTTAAATACAGAGATAAAGTACCTGGACAAACACTTCTGCAACTGGTTCCCATCCATTTTTTCTCAGTAGCCACCAACTGGCTGTACTCTTTGTCCACATGAGGTAGCTCTGTGAAGTACATACACTGAACCTACAAAGTGCCAAATAAGCTGCTGAGAACTTGAAAAGAAATCCCTGTCTGTGTATGTTTGATTTTATGTATTTCATCAGCCAAAAAATATGGATCTCCACAGTGCTCCTTTTTTCAGTCAGATGTAGATCACTGTAGCAGGTCTCAAAGTACAAAGAGGTAATGTCACAAAAGTGATTTACTTTCATAAGAATGTATGGAGCTTCTGAACTGGAGAATTCCCGGTGAACAGATGGAGTCTGTTTACACCAGTGGAGGATCCAGACCTGGGTTTTGAATTATACAAGATGGCCTTTCTAATCAGAGATTTATCTATCTTCCAATAAGCCTGAATATGCATTCTGGGCCCCGTCATGAAGTCTACATTTTAAATTATTGGGCATTTTTCCTGGGTAATATTTTAAGGTGTGGGGTCTCTGAGTATACGGAAGCCTAAATATTGAATATCCAAGCACTGTTTGCTTCCAGCCCTGTGGGGTTGAAAAGGGCATTTGAAGTTATATTTCCCCCCCCCACCCCTGCCAAGAAAACAGTCCCTTTGGCCAGGATTACTGACCATATTATGTTATTTAGAGGTGTGTATACTTGAGGACAATAGAGCTAGTGTGAAAACTGCGAACATTTATAATATAAAATATTTTCCTGTTATAATGTAGCCATGGAAGTTTAAAGAGAGATAACCATATGACTTTTATTATCCATTTATATTATAGAAACACCCAAAGGCCCCACTCATGAGTGGGACCCCATTGTGCTGAGTGCTGTACACAGAATACAATCTAAAAAAAATAAATGTAAGACCCAGATTTGACCTGCTTTACTGTTGTTATTATCTGGTGAGGAATATCCTCAAAGGTATCTACATATGATCTTTTTAATCCCCTTTGTTCAGTTTTCCTAGAGAGATCACTCCTTGACTATTGCCCTCCTATGCTAAAAGTATTCATAGAGCAACCTGGAATCTCAAGTTTTCACACTTTCACGGCCAAATTATGCCTGTTCCTATTTGAGTGCACTAGAGGGTATATAAGGTACAGGGAGCCTCCTTCTAGTCTCCAGCACATGTACACAAGAAGTGAGCCACAATTTGTCTTCAGAACTAGGAAATACAAGTGGGCATTTCAGAAAGAGCTGCCCGCAGCATTAATGAGTCCAGAATAGATGTGTGTTGGTGGGACAAGTGCCTTTAGCACCAGTAGAGAATCCTGATTTGTTTACGTTTTATGCCCACTTTGTGCATGTGGTAAAGACTATACCAAACACAAGACCAGAGAGACTCAGGATCACAGGCCTAGTTGCTACCACAGCTGGCCTGAAATATCACATGCTGTAAGCTGTAGCCAAAATATAGACAACACTTCACATGAAGCACCAACCCTAATACTAAGAAGGAATCTTGAAGCAAGGACTTGCACACGGGTCTCCCTACCCAGACAAGCATCCTGACCACAATGCCGTTGGCTTATTCTAGGGTCTCACGTCCTTTTCATGAAAACTTCCAAGGTCTGTCTTTCACCCCACTGTGGAACAGGAAAAAAAAAACTTTTGAAATCACACAAACTTTTGTGGAATGGGACTATCATTACCTGCTCAGCTCCCTCTGTAATTCATGGCATGAGAAGCATGACTGCCACAAGAAACTGAGTCCCTCTGGGGAGTGAATGGTCTAACGCAGGGTGCCAGGGATTCCCGAACACCGATCTGTGGGGCTGTAGATGGCTAGCTTGTGAAATCTCTTACTATAGGTGGTAATCGGGTCATAGGGCCAGGTTCCATCTCCTGTTCCTCTTCCTCCCTTCAAACAGCCAAGACTCTAAGGCTTGAGCTGTACTTACCAGACAATCAATGTGCTGTGGTCGATCTTGTGGAGTTCAATTTTGCTGAGTGTGTTAAGACATGGCGAAATTGACCTATCTGGGCTTGGCTGTAGACCCCGGTACTCCACACTATAGCGCCTACAGACACACTACCATGGAAGATCAACATGCTCAGGGTCAATCTTCTGGGGTTTTGTTTCACACATGCATGAAATGGCACTTTCTGGGGTCAAAGTCAACCCTGGAACTCCTCATGAGCCACAGGATTAAGAAAGGTTGATGGGAGAAATGCTTCCATTGACCTTCCATGTAGACAGCAATAGCAGTTGATCACTGATAAGTCAATTTTAGCTACTCAATTGGCATAGTTAAAATTGCATATCAGTGGTTGACTGCTAGTATAGACACAGCCTGTATGGAGTAAGGGAAATCAGCATGAGCCTGAAGAGCCCTTGACTACACTAGGGCAGAAAGTTGATTCTGATATGTCAATTCTAGCTATGCAAATGGAGTAGCTAGACTTGTGTTTCTAAGATTGACTTTGTTCCCTGGTGTAGTTCTACCCCAAGTGAAGTCATTGGGACTTTGCCACACACAGCAAACAGGATTAAGCTCTGTGCCATGGAAAACACTGAAGTAGTGGAAGACTAATAAAAACAATCTCATGGTGGTGGGTGTTGTGAAACCCCAAAGGTTTAATCGTCTTGCTAGTGTAAGTAACTAAAACAGTCTAGCTGGCTGTACTCAGCCACTGTGAAAAGACATCATCTGATTCAGGCATGGAAATCCTACCAAAACTTTGCAGGTAAGTGGTCCATAGCACCAATGATAATGGTTTAAAAAACCCTCAAAACATTTAAAGCCCATTAAAAACAAACAAACAAACACCAATCTCTTCTGTGTGTGCACAAAAAAGAAGGCTAAATGGAGATTTAACATCCAAAAAGGAATACTAGCATATACTGTAGGTCTAGAGAGATTGCTAGGGAGAAATAGGGATGTTGATTAGAAATATATTGTATTTTTCCAAGCCTTCAATCTTTGGAAATCTGTTAAAAAATAGAGGAATTACATGGGGAGTCAGGAAGGGGAATATGTGTAGAGGGAAAATGTATGAGTAAAATAATTGTCTTATTCCAGCCACACTGTGAGCCTGTGTCTCCTCTCCTATATACCAGGCAAAAGCCTTCATTTAGGAAAGCACTGAAAGCAAATTCTTAACTTGAAGCACAGGTGTAAATCACCAGGACTTAAAGTTAAGCACTTGCCTCAGTGGCCCCTACAATTTGGGCCTAAATCAAGAGTAATGCTAGTGAAGCTGATGTATTTATGCTCATGTAAAATCAGTGGAGGAGAAAAATATGACCCTGTATACTGAAAAACTGATTACTGCTTTGAAAAACATTATAGCTCTCCTGAGGTGTTTGGATAAGCAGTGTTACCCTTTTAAAAATATATTACACTCCACCTTCATGTAATGAATGCAAAGAGAATTTATTCGTGGCCTCATATTACTCCATGTCTACTGCTTACTGACACCCAGGGGAGTCCTGCTGCAATCTGAGCCCAAAGCCCAAGAACAAAAGCTTAACAGCAACATAAATTTTGCATGATGGTTTTAAAAATATATAATGAAAGGTGGTTAAACTGATTGAAACAGCCACACACAGCTCCTGTTAAATGATATGAGTTAATCAGCTCACCTGAAATGCAGACTCCTTCCACAAACATCAGTTCCAAGATGTCCAAATAGATGAACATGCAGGCACATATCATAAAGACCATGTTCTTAATTCCCATTTAAATTAAGGGACTCATAGCGTTGGTATTCATCAACTTTCTGGATTAGGCCTTAGTAGTGTTCTTTCTAATTAAGAGGAAAGTGGCATTTTCTGGCACTGACAAGACATTGGCATGACATCTGCTGAGGTTTTAAAAAACAATTACAACCCTGGATCATTCAAAGACGTTTGTCATTGCTTATGCTTTCTAACATATAGCACAGCAATTTATATTAATGGCACATGCCTGTACAACCTTTATTTGATGTATAAATTATAAAGCAAAAACTTTTAAAAAAATTCTAAATTCTGGTTTTACAATGTTATGGAATGTTAATGTTACTGTCATTGGAGGAATTGGGTCCTGGTCCATGACTAGCACTCTTACATGCTACTGCAATACAAGTAAATATTGATAATATCCAAGACCTTTGCACAGAAGTGTAGCATTACTCCCCATATGGTTTGCTCACTGCTGTGTATGTTAGTGTGTATACAATCATTGTGGATGTGACTACATATGAGGGAGGTGAAAGTGTGATTGCAAGGACAATAACTGTGCAAGGTAAGGGTGTACAGATGCGAGAGTGATGCATGAAGTATAATACATGCATGTATTGTGAAAAAAATGCATCTGTGTAAATGAAGTCATTGCAGATGACTCAAAGAAGTATGTGAAAGTGTGTATAGTCCAATCCTTCAGTTATAAGAGTGAAAAAAATCTAGTAAGTCAGTCTGCATCTATGTGAGATTAACTCTTCCCTAAACACCATAGAACAGGGGTGAGGGAACTTTTTAGGTCGTGCCCCCTTTTTTGGCGCTGCAGTTAGCCAGCGACCCCTCCCAACATGTGGAACGGATGTAGGGAAGAAAGTGGGGGGGCGTTCCCTTTGTGACGCAGTGGACACGCAAGAAAAATCAGAGGGCTGGGGAGGCAAGAGACCCTGCAGGGGTGGTGGGGATCCAGTTGCACTGTGTGCACTTTACAAAATGTTGCACTTTGCATACTCCTGCCATAAAGGATGGATGGTAGTGTGGTTACAGTACTGTGTTGGAATTCCTGGTTTCTGGCTCTACCAACTACTGAAGACTTACTGTGCGATCTGGAGAAAGTCAGTTACTCTCTCTCTGCCTCAGTTGCCTTCTGCAAAATGGCAATAAACAATTCTCCTACTACTCCTGTCTTGTCCATTTTGATTGTTAGCTCTTTGGGGGCAGAGAATATCTTGTGATATCAATTTGTACAATGCTTCTTTTGCAGTTATAACAATGATGACCTTTTCAGACAGCTGCTGGTATTTATTATACAAGTCAGTGCTAGATACTTTCACTTCAGTTGTGGGGCCATTCAGCATGATTTAGAGATGAGTGGTAAGAACTGAGCTTTTGAATAGATAGATATCTTGACTATCTTGACATTTGCTGTGATCTTCCTTTGCCCTTCTCAGAAACCTGATGTTTACCTTCTAAAATTAGATCTAGTGTGTGCTGCTAAAGTGCAGCCAAGTCCCAGAATCAAATAGATTCTTGATGAAACCAGCTATTCCCGGGGAGGATGCTTCATTTCATGCAAAGCAGGGATGCCTACCATGGAGTGGGCAGCTCTGATGGGAGGTGGGAAGGGGGAAGATACAAAAAAGCTGCATTGTCAGGGGCATCCTGACTTTTCTTTTAAGTTAAGAGTGTTGCTGCCTGGCACACAGAACTGGAAGGATCAGTGTGTCTTCTGCCCAAAGGGTAAGGCAGTCGGTGTTCCCTCTAATTTTTTTCCATCCATGGGAAGAATAAAGAATAAGGCATGCGTGTTTGTTCACCACCAACAGAAACACATGGGGTTTCTGTGGGTAGATGTGGGCACTCTGCTAATCAAGGGGGTGGGCTCTGGATCTCTGCTGGTGAGGGGGGGGCTGCCCAAGAGCTCAGCTGACAGAGAACACCATAGCAATTATTATTGCTTAAACCTTTTTATAGATTCCTTATTGCAGAAAGCTAAATGTAATCAGAAGAGGAGCACTGGAAACTCTACCAAATCAGTGACATGAGAGCCATATCTGGCTTCCAGGCTACAAAGGGTCATAACTTCACATGTGACTGCACAGAGCTTTTATTCTCTGCAGGGACATCAGTTTACAAGCCTCTGCAACAACCTGTCTCCTTTTCCTCCCATGAACACACACCTTGTAGAATGTGCTATGAAATGAAAGTGCCTCATACTTTAGGAACTCCTCTTAACTAGCCATTATTGGAAAACACTCTGCCCCTTCTTCATTACCCAAAGAGCTTCTGCATTCATCCACAGTGTAAGACACCAGTGGCTGCCATTTGTGAGTCTTAAATCCAAAAGCAATCACAGATCTCATCAAAGCCAATGGGTATAGCAACCACCTTCCTTCCAGCACTACAGAAGCAATCAAGCACCTTGAAGAGGTAAGACAGCTGTAAACAATGGGTACTACCACTCAAAGACTAGACCTCCTGGTAGGGTACAGGTGGATTATATGGATGGAAGAGTTTCTCTAGTTCAAATATGAGATCTAAGTTATCAGTATGTAGTCTGTGTGAGCTGGGAGCAGAAAAAGCCTGGAAGATTATAAGCATTACCTGGAGATGAAGCTAAGAGACAGAGGAGAACTTCCTGGGGCTGGAGCTCAAAGAAGTGGCAGGCTCAGAAGATTCCTGAGCAAGGAAACTGCTTAGTGTTGTTTGTTTCTGCTGCATTCACAGAAGCTGGAGTTTATACACATTTTTGAGTAATTAAGATTACACTGAGGCTGTGGCCACACTAGGTGTTCATTTTGAAAGGAGGGGCAATTTTGAAACAAGCAAGAGAGCAACTACACAGAGAAATTGCTCACTTCAAAAGCAACTTAGAAATTAAAAGGCGCTCATTTCAAAGTTGTTATTCCACTCCTGTGTTGGGAATAACTCCTCCTTTCAATGTTGATTTAGAAATTAAATGTGTGTAGTCGCTCCCCAGCCACCATTTCGAAATGAAAAGTGCTCCACAGAGCCCGCCCCTCCCCACAGCACAGAGACACCCTGACCAGCAGCTAGAGCTCTATGGCTGTCAGCTATGGGTGCCTTAAAGCTGCAGGGACGCAGAAACCCCGTGCAGGAAGCTGAGAGTGTGCTGGCAGATGTAGGAGCACGAGGTGGTCAGACAACACTCTCAAGAACCCCCAGAAAGTGACACCCCACCATGGCTGGACTGATGGCTAGCAGCCAATACCCCCAAGACCCCCATGGAGCTCCCAGGGCTCTGGGCAGCCCCCAAAGAGAAGGGGAGCCCTCTGGCTGGAAGCTGAAGTCTGGGACCTGCTGGCTGCCTGTGGGGACAAGGATGTCCTGCTCAGGACTGATGAGTGGAAGAGAAATGCAGATGCCTTCGCCCGCCTCCCCAGCAACCTCGCCGCAAGGGGCCACCCCCTCTGGACCCCAAACGAGGTCTGCTCCAAAGTGAAAGAGCTGTGTCAGGGCTATGCCTGAGCAAGGGACTCAGCCTGGCAGTCAGGGGCAGTGCTGGCCACCTGCCCCTACTTCAGGGAGCTCCACCAGCTGCTGGGACGCAAGGAGGCCGCACCACCCAAGAAGACCCTGGACACGGCGAAGCCAGAGGGGCAGGGAGGAGCACCAGCCAGGACCCTCAATGGCCCCCACTACTGCAGGCCCTGAAGTACCTGCTGGCACCGGGAACAGTGACAGTGGGAGCGAGGGACCGCTGTACATAGCCGAGCCCTCCAAGGGCCCTAGGTGGGCTACCTCCCCCCAAGCCTCCCCTGAACCACCCGAGGAACCCTGAGGTAAGACTGAACGTGGGGTGCCCTGGTCATGCAGTGCGCGGGCGGCCCCCAACACAGCTGGCCTGGGCATGTGGCCATGGGCCAGGGACCCAGGGATGGCCATCATTGCTGTGGGGGGGAGTCCCCACATGGGGCCATGGGCTGCCATGAGGGTCATAAGCCTGGGAGGGCGGGGAGAGCTGGGACAGCCACTCTAATGGCCCCACGTTGATGGATCCCACAGTAGACGGCCCTCCCCACAAACAGAGTGGGATGGTGGTGGGGACAAGGCCGCTGGCCCACGATACTTGGGCTTGAGACTGAAGGGGCACCACCCTCTCCTCTTAAGTCTTTACAGCCTCGACATCTGCCAGCCACCCCAGCCTCCTGGACGTGCCCAGGAGCCCCGTGGCAGCTGAGGAGGGTGAAGGGGCGACACCTCTTCAAACCGGGCGCTGTGGTGGGAGGAGCTGCTGCCACAGCTGGGCAGATGATGTGGCAGCAGCCTACACAGCTGCATGGTGTGGTGGCTAACCAAGGCTCTGGCGAGTGCTGTGCTGGAGGTCATGTGCTGCAAGCAGCCGGGGTCCTCAGCATGTGCATGGGGGTGTGTGTTTAGGCTGGACCCCTTAATAGGGAAGCTGGCCAGTGCTCCAGGAAGGGCTTGTTAGCCATTCAACCCTGCCCTCACCATTTCCTGCCCCATTATTTCAAAATGAAGCTGTGGCTGTGTAGCTGCTCCATTTCAAAATGACGGGACATTTCTTCGATGTTGTGGATCACAACATTGATCCGTGTTTTGTGTGTAGTCGCTTCCTTTTGAAGTGGCTCACTTGGAAGTGATGGATAGGGATTACCCCTTTACACGTCACTTCCTAGTGTAGCCACAACCCAAGAATATACTTGGTTTATGTCATTGAGTTCTCATCTTAACACCCCTACATGTCCCCACATATTGGGTAATCATTGGGGTCATTGGGCCAACTCCTGCTATTGAACAGTTCCACCCTCTAGATCTGGGCTCTTGCATGTCCAATTCAATTATAGATTTTGAAATCTAAGGCTGGCTCTGTGCACAGATCTTTTCAGGCCAGGGCATCAGCAGGGAACTTTGTGGATGGAACAGAAACCTCAAAATTGCGGTCTGCTCAAGTGTCCTTTTGTCTTCTCCCCAAAGTAGAGCAGGGACATCTTGGAAACAGGATGGGTTTGTCCAGTTCTTGTTCTCCTCCACACTTTTGCTTACCTGCTCATTCTGCTACAAGCTTCGTAAATCACAACAGTGATCACAACAGCCTGTTCCCTTTCTGGCTAATGTGACGCTTTGCTTTGGTTATACACCACTTCCATGTTCACCAGAAATGCTTTTATGTGCAGTGTCATGTTTGAGTAGGTGAAATGCACAGCTGTAGAAATGATAAAAAACAAATGCAAGGGCAGCCTTCTCTTTCTGGTGACTTTCAGAGCCTCACAATTCTCTACTTCAGCAAGCCTGGTCTGCTTCTTTGCCCATGGAAAAGATGAAGGGCTTGACACTCTTCTCGCTGGAATATAAGGCAAAACAGGCCCTTTGTGGCTTAGTGTGTGTAGTCAGGTGACGGGATAGGGAAAATACATTATATTAAGGAATTTTCAGTCAGACATGGAACATTTACAGCCAAGAAAGATGACAGCCTCAGAGAAGGTCATGTTAGGAGCACCATGGAGAAGCAATAGCAAAACAATGGAGGAAGGACGCACAGAAGTGTATCAGACACATTAATGAGAAAGGAACAACATTATAGGCCTCCCACTGTCAATTCTGTGTGTTTCAGGTGAGTAGGATGTTTCCCAAAAGCATCAGTGCTATTCCTGCCTGCAGTGAATGCCATTCATCAGCTAGCCTTCTTGGGGCAAAGGTTAAAAAGCATCTCTTTTAGGTCTGGCTCAGTTGAAGCCAGCTTTACACCACAGAATCATAGAATCATAGGGCTGGAAGGAACCTCAGGAGGTCATCTAGTCTAGCCCCCTGCTTCAAGCAGGATCAACCCCACTAAGTCACCCCAACAATACCTTTTCAAGCCGGGACTTAAAAACCTCGAGGGATAGAGAATCCACCACCTCTTTAGGCAATGCATTCCAATGCTTCACCACCCTCCTGGTGAAATAGTTTTTCCTAATATCTAACCTACACCTCTCCTTCTTCAACTTCAGACCATTCCTCCTTGTTCTGCCATCTGATACCACTGAGAACAGTTTCTCACCTTCATTTTTAGAGCTCCCCTTCAGGAAGTTGAAGGCTGCTATTAAATCATCCCTAAGTCTTCTCTTCTGTAAACTAAACAAGCCCAAATTCCTCAGCCTATCCTCATAAATCTTGTGCTCCAGACCCTTCATCATTTTTGTTGCCCTCTGCTGAACCTGCTCCAGCACATCCACATCCTTTTTATACTGGGGCGGGGGGCCCAAAACTGAACACAATATTCAAGAGGTGGCCTCACCAGTGCCGAATACAGGAGAACTACTACTTCTCTAGATCGGCTTGAAATGCTCCTCCTAATGCACCCTAGTATGCGGTTAGCTTTCTTGGCTACAAGGGCACACTGTTTACACATATCCAGCCTTTCATCCACCATAACCCCTAGGTCCCTTTCCATTGTACTGCTGCTGAGCCAGTCGGTCCCCAGCCTATAACAATGCTTGGGATTCTTCCGCCCCATGTGCAGGACTCTATACTTCTCCTTGTTGAACCGCATCAGATTTCTTTTGGCCCAGTCCTCCAATTTATCCAGGTCACTCTGGATTGTCTCTCTACCCTCCAACTTATCTACCTCTCCCCCTAGTTTTGTGTCATCCACAAACTTGCTGAGGGTGCAATCCAGTCCCTCATCCAGATCATTAATGAAGATGTTGAATAACACCGGCCCCAGAACTGAGCCTTGCGGCACTCCGCTTGAAACAGACTGTAATCCAGATATTGAGCCATTGACCACTACCCGCTGGCCTGACCATCAAGCCAGCTTTCTATCCATCTTATAGTCCAGGGATCCAATCCATATTTCCTTAACTTATGGACAAGAATGTTGTGGGAGACCGTATCAAAAGCTTTGCTGAAGTCAAGGTATATCAAATCCACTGACTTCCCCATGTCCACAGAGCTTGTTACCTCGTCATAAAAGCTAATCAGATTGGTCAGGCAGGACTTGCCCCTGGTGAATCCATGTTGGCTACCGTTGATCACTTTCCCCTTTCCAAGTGCTTCAGAATGGATTCCTTGAGGATTCCCGCCATTATTTTCCCAGGGACTGAGGTAAGGCTGACCAGTCTATAGTTCCCTGGATTGTCCTTCTTTCCTTTTTTAAAGATGGGTACTATGTTTGCTTTTTTCCAGGCAGCCGGTATCTCCTCTGCTGTCCAAGAGTCTTCAAAGATAATGGCCAAAGGTTCGGCAATGACCTTTGCCAATTCCCTCAGTACCTTTGAGTGCATTAAATCCAGACTCATGGATTTGTATACATCTAGTTTTTGTAGATAGCTCAGAACTTGTTCCTTCCCCACAGATAGCTGCCCTCTACCTTCCCATGCTGCATTGTCTAGGACCATCATGTGGAAGTTGACTTTGTCCGTGAAGACTGAGGCAAAAAAAACATTGAGTACTTCAGCTTTTCCTACATTATCTGTCACTAGGTTACCACCGTCATCCAGTAATGGCCCCACACCTTCTCTGATAACTCGTTTATTGTTAACATGCCTGTAGAAACCCTTCTTATTACTCTTCACATCCCTTGCCAGCTGCAGTTCCAATTGTGCCTTCGCTTTCCTGATTACTGCCTGCCATTCTCTAGCCGTATGTTTATACTCTTCTTTAGTCAACTGTCCACGTTTCCATTTCTTGTATGCATCCTTTTTGAGTTTAAGCTGACTAAGGATTTCTCCATTAAGCCAAGCTGGTTGCCTACCATGTTTGCATTTCTTACCATGCAGTGGGATGGTTTGTTTGTTCCTATGCCTTCAGTAAGACTTCTTTAAAATACCGCCAGTTCTCTTGAACTCTTTTCCCCTTCATCTTCATTTCCCAAGGGATCCTACTCATCCATTCTCTCAGGGAGTAGAAGTCTGCTCTTCTGAAATCAAGGGTCTGTATGTTACTGCTCACCTTTCTTCCTTTTGTCCGGATCCTGAAATCTACGATTTCATGATCACTGCAGCCCAGGTTTCCTCCCACTTCTATTTGTCCTACTAGTTCTTCCCTGTTTGTGAGCAGCAGGTCAAGTTGTGCATGGCCCCCAGTTGGTTCCTTCAGCACTTGTGCCAAGAAGTTATCCCCAACATTCTCCAAAAACTTCCTGGATTGTCTGTGTGCTGATGTATTGGTCTCCCAACAAATATCTGGATGATTAAACTCTCCCATGAGAACCAGGGACTGTGATTTGGAAGCTTGACTTAGCTGCCTGAAGAAAGCCTCACCTATCTCATCTCCCTGATCTGGCGGTCTATAGCAGACACCAGCTACAACATGACCTCTGTTATTTCCACTTCTAAGCTTAACCCAAAGACACTCAACTGGATTTTCTCCTTCCTCATACTGGAGCCCTGATCAATCATACTGCTCCCTCACACAGAGCGCAACTCCTCCTCCTTTTCTCCTGTCTGTCCTTCCTAAACAATTTATAACCTTCCACGGCCGTGCTCCAGTTAGGCGAATCGTCCCACCAAGTCTCCATTATTCCAACCACCTAATACTTCTTTGACTGTGCCAGGGCCTCTAATTCTTCCTGTTTGTTCCCTAGGCTTCTGGCATTAGTGTACAAGTATCTTAGAGAAGGGGCTGATTGGCCCACTTTCTCCTCTTTACCCAGGAAACCCACTTGATTGTTCCCCCCTCCTTCCTCACTTGCCTCAGGGCTTGTGTCACCTTCCCCCGACGAACCTAGTTTAAAGCCCTCCTCACTAGGTTTGCAAGCCAGCCCTCAAAGATGCTCTTTCCTCTCTTTGTGAGGTGGATCCCATCTCTTCCCAGCAATCCCTGTTCACGAAAGAGAATCCCATGGTCAAAGAAACCAAATCCTTCCCTGCTACAGCACCTATGCAACCACGCATTTACCTCTGTGATGCGACGATCCCTACACGGACCCCTTCCTTCCACAGGGAGGATAGACAAGAACACCACCATCTGGGCATCTGGCCCGATGTAGGTCACTGTCTCACTTGCTTATTTTCAAAGGCAATCCAACGGAATTTTTCTTGACTCTTATAGATGTCACTCACCCTCTGGGTGAGTTCTAGAGCCGATACCTGAAAGAAGGCTGGTGTTCTGTATATTTGTTTCTTTGTAACAGCAGTTCCTGAGAGCAGGATGCAGCCCTCCTCCAAACAAGCAAACCAAAAAGAACCCCTCAAAACCCCTCTCACCCAAAACCACAAGACATTTTTGTCTCTAATACTACTCTGCAGATTCCTCATTCTAGACTGACCTATTATGACTGAACCCTTTGATTCCCAGAGGTCAGCTCTGATATCAAGTCCATGATCTTGCCACAGTCTGCCACCCAGAAACTTTTTCCTGGTGGTGTGGAAACAGGAGATTAATGCAGCCAGGGTAGTGGACATCTGCAGCAAGTACATTACCAGCATTTTATTCTGCATGGTGAAACCTCTCCACTGAGGAGTAGCCGTATTTGCCTGTAGCTTCACAAGTAACAAGCAATCCTGTAGCATCTTAAAGACTAAGAAATTAGCTCATGACCCAATAAATGTGTTAGTCTTTAAGGAAGTACAGGACTGCTTGTTATTTGTGAGTCATTGATCAGGTAGCCCAATTTATTTATCACCTGAGAATATATGGATTAAATACTGATAAAAAAGCGTGTATGTGTGTATACAAGTGGAGCGCTTATTCGTCTAATAATGGTCACATTGTGCAGTTAACTTGCTAAATTGTAAACTCTATGAAGTGCAGACTTTGCTTTTTTACATTTCCATAAGTGAACCAATACACTTTCACTGCAATACTAAAAAATAAAATAATACTAATTTATTGACTATGACCTATACAGTCCGATTGCCAGGTAGATTGCAACTTCCTGCTTACTTTTGAGCTTCCTTTCAGGACTCTGACCAATCGTAGAATCTGCATTTTAATCCCTGAAACCCACACTATGCTATTGCTAGTCTTCAGTAAGACACTCAATACATTGGTCTTCTGCAATGCTTGCCTCCACTGATGCTCCTCCACAGCCATGCCTTGGCATCTTAAGGCCCTTTGCTAGTGCACTGCTCTGTGCAAGCACTTAGATATTCTCTGCTATCTTTTACTGTATCTTAAATTACACTTAAATAGCAGGTACCCAAATTCATTGCAGGCTAAGTGTCTGCTTTGAAAACTGGAAGACAGACACTGATCTCCAGAATTCACAACTACTTTGAGTTTAGTTTCACTCATTTTACGGCTAAATGCATTGCCATTATGCCATGGATAGAATATTCACATTTACTCCTTGGCAGAACATGTCATGTACTCAAGGAGAAAGCTTTTGATTTTGGCTATCTTTTGTGGAAACAGCTGTGTAATGAGGCTAATGTACAGCTGAGTACAGAGGACACATTTGTGCCAAAGATCTTGGGTTCATCATGCTGAATTTATTTGGCATCTCCGATACTGAACAAATGGTGCCATTTCTGACTGTAGTGGCAGAGCATTTGTAAAACTGCAGTTTCCAAGCTTAACTTTTATGTCAGACCAGAGGACAATAATTCCATTTCATGACAATGTTTAAGGTCTCAAAATGTGTTTTCATTCCACATTTGGAAGAAGAATAAAAGCCCAAATGTTTCAAATATTTTAATGAAAAGAGAATTGTTTTCTGGGAAGAGAGCGGGTGGGAGAGTGACACCCTGTGATACTGGTTTTGTAAAGGCTCTGCTTAGTTCAGTTAAAACCACAATACTCACAGGACCACCGGCTGGAAACTTGCTGATTTACTTAACTGCATCACATCAGAATGGGACAGTGAAAACTCCTACTTAAAAACAGGAAATAATGAAGAGGATGGCTCCATCTCATAAGGTGATGAATGACCTGGCTAATCCTGTCATGACCACAAGAAAAAAAACCCTGATGAAGTGTGTCTTACTCATGAAAATTCATTGCCTAATAAATAAAATTGTTAGTCTTCAATGTGCTACAGGACTGCTTGTTTTTTTGTGAAGCTACAGATTAACATGGCTATCCATCTAAGACTAATGACCACAAAACTGCATTTGAACAGAGAGGTGTCAGACACAAGCTCAAATCACAGCTTCAACTGATTGAGGAGATTTTGCATCCTAGACCAATTAAAATTAGGCAGAGCAAGAACTTGAACCTGGTTTTCCCACATCTCCATCTCTTACCCTAGCTCCTCAGTGATTGAGCAGCTCTCTCCCTGGCTTTAGCAACTTTTCTCATTCACAGGTGCTTAACCCTCCCTCTATCCTCTTCCTCAAATGACAACTGATGTAAACAGTGCTTTGTCAGCAGGAGTCCTCTCCTGCTGACAAAGCAAACACCAGCCATAGGGGGTAGAAATTTATTGTTTGTAAAAGTTCCAATAAAGAGTGTTTACACTGCCTGACTTGTACTGGCCTGACAGCATTGACACAGCCATGTTGCTAACAAATGTGTAGTGTAGGCATATATGCCCCACTTTTTTCCCCACAAACCTTCTCAATTCAAGTTTCATGGAAACCAATTTGGCTTTGACAAGACAAGCACATTTTGCCAAAATGTCACACAGTGAAAGTATTCTAACTCCCTCCAGCAACCACCCTCATTGTTGAGATAATGGAAGACGTGGCGTGGTGTTTAGGATGCTGAACTGTACACAACAAAATATGTCTTTCAATTATTGATGGTAGCTCTTTCTTTAAGGCTCAAAAACTGCAGTGAGACTTTGTCATCATCTCCAGTCTAAACTAAAATCAGCTTTTGTGAAGGCCATCAATGATTTTGAGTGCCTCAACTTCAAACACCTTGGACCTGATTTGCAAAATTTCTGAGCACCCACAGTTCCAACTGATATGTCAAAAGGAGGATGCTGGACAATATCAGATAGTTTCTTACCCTGCTTTATTTCTTGCATACATATTGTTGCTTGTTTTTCTTGCAAGAAAAATCTACTGTAAACTCTCTGTACGATAACAAGCAGTCCTGTAGCACCTGAAAAACAAACCCACAAAAGTCTTTAAGGTGCTACAGGGCTCCTTGGTATTTGCGAAGCTACAGACTTAGATGGCTATCCCTCTGTCATTGTAGGATGAAATTCACTCCTGTGAAGGACAGGTCAAGCCCTCTACACTATTTGAGTTCTACTTACACCCTCTTTTGAAACCTTAAGCGGAGAGCTTAGATGCTTCAGTTTTGTGCTCGCCTTCTGCATGGCTTTGAATTTCACCCCATAATACATAACACACTCAAACACATGAAAACCCTAGCTCTTAAGAACTGCCTTTTGGAGAGGAGCACTGTATTATTCTAGTATCAGATATACTATCATTGATAGTGTAAGTGAGAGCTAATGTAATTAAGTCTATGAACTACTAAAAAAATGATATATCTGCACCCCAGTGCTACTACCAATATAATTAGATATTGTCATATGGGACTGTTAAACAACAGAAAATTTTCAAAAACAAATTTTCAGACTTTCAACAGCTATGTCTTCAATCACAGATTGGTTAAGAGCTTGCAGGGTAAATAACTGAAACACAAATTGATAGCAACCTTAATATACTCACTTAACATTCCTGATATCAATTCCATTTCATTAGCTGGCATGCATTTTATATTAGCCATTAACTTTCATCCTCCTTTAGGCATTTAATTAAGAGAGCTATGATACTTCTAATGGACATTGGGAGCCTGCCTCTGAATATATTTTAAGAGATTTATTTTCATGTAGTTACTTGCCAATATGTATTTTATTGATTTACTAAAAATGAGAGCAGAATGGGACTGCACTATTTCTGAAATCTTAAAGCATCTGGTTCACACTGTCAGAAACAGACTCCACTGATGTTTTTGCTATGATCTTGTTGTCATTTAAAGAAAATGACAGTAAAAGCCGTTAAATTTGCCAAGAAAACATTTACAGTCCAAAGCATGTCAGAACACGTGTAGCAATTAGAACTGAGCAGGAGACTCTTAGGTTTTGTTCCTGGGACTCAGTTTTCTATTCTCTATCCTACTACTGACTTGCTGCCTGACTGTGGTCAAGTGATGTATTGAAAAATGGCCTCTAATTTTGGAATGCCCACCTTTAGATAGGCAGGGCCTGATGTTGAGACATACTAAACTGGGTCCCCACAGCAACCATTAATTTCAATTAGGATGTGCATGGAAGCACCCATATCTACAGAAATCACCCCCAGGTTACCCAGAAATGGAGACATCCAAAATTAAAAGGCCATTTTTGAAAGTTTAGCTCTTGATCTCACCTCTCTGTGCCACCATTTCAACACACATGTAAAACTGATGTAATACTCATGTGAAGCAATGGAAAGTTGTGAGAATTACAAATAAATAATTCTGTCATAGGTTGTTGCTGTGCAAGCTCAGTGAAGTCAGCTAGTGCAAGTGACAGCAGTATTTGGCCTTTCTTCATAAAGTACTTTGACATGTTTGGATGAATGGCAGTGATATAGGTTTGAACTCCTTTATCTGGCACTTTCTCATCTGCGTGCAACAGGGAAATGGATGTTGCAGGATCAGAGAGTAGCTGGAACCCCAGCTGGGATAAGCCTAGCAGCTCTGTGGCAGGAAGCCAGCTGGGGGCACAGAGATCTGCAGGGACCTTGGCTAGGTTTGGGGGAACCCAGGCAGCCCTGTGGCTGGGAGCTGGCTGGGACATGGAGGCTAGACAGCAGCCCCAGCCGTGGGGACCCCACCAGTCTTGTGGTAGGGAGGCAGCTGGGCACTGAGCCCCACCAGTAGACCTGCAACTGTGCGGTCTCTTGTTGCATGGGGGGAGCCTGGCAGTCCTGGGGTGGAGGCCTGTAGGAGTGGACCCACCTCCCAGGCAGCCAGCCTGACCTTCACTTGTCCAGCAAATATCCTCGTCCTGGACCACTCAGGTCCCAAAGGTGCCAGATGAGGGAGGTTCAACCTATATATAAGATTAATAACCAATGACCAAAGGCAAGGTATCCTCCCAAAGTGCTTGGTGGGCTTATATAGCAGACAAGTGGATATTAAAGTGGAAGAAGAAAACTTATGATTTGGCAGGATTTTGAGTATTTCATGAGTAAAGTAAAGGATTGCCGAGGGAGTGTGATGTATTTTAGCTGCAATATGGTACAGACTGGCTGTCATTACAAACCATAACATTTAAAAAATCCTTCTGAATGTGTTTAGGGTCAGTTGTAAAGCAACTGTAACAGGGTCCATGCACCCATGAGTGCCCCTCTGTGGCCAAGGGTACCTCATAGGGTCTTGTCTGGCTGTCTTCAAGGTTCTGGGGTGGGATATGACTAGCCCTGTACAGGGTGCTGCCAGTTCCTATATTAGTCTTGTGGCCAGTGGCCAGCCATGGAGCCTGGGTCTTGCCCAGATCTATGTTCAGCTTGTACTCAGAGCTGTCCGTAGTGCTGCCGGTCTCACAGTCAGGATGTTGACCTGCCTGTGTTGAGTTCCTGTGAGGAAGTGCCAGGCCTTACCCTGACAACTTCTTGTGCCTGCTGGGTCCTGATTGGCAGCACAGAGACAACCACTCTATTCTGCCAGGATGAGTTCTGTTCTGCTCCTCTTGCTGGGATGGGGTGTGGCAAGGCCTCTGGCCTCCTCTGGGGGAAGCATCGGGGTTTAGTCCACCCATTCACAGAACCTATTGTAATCCTGATAGGCACTTTTAATCAAGGAGTAAACTTATGTAAATGTAGTAACTGGAAAACAGAAAAGCCAATTACTTTCTAATGCCACCTGAGAATTCAAAACACTTTAAAACATCAATCAAGCTTTGCAACAAATTTGTAAGATGGGGAAATATTATCACCTTCACTTAAAGACAAGAAAACTATGACACTGACAGATTATTTTACTTAGCCAAAGTCACAGAGTGGCAGAAACAGGAAAAGAGCTCAGAGATCCTAAATCCCCTTTATTTTGACCATAGAAACAACTTCCTTTAGGGAATGAGCTAAAAAGGCAGGAAAAATCAAATAAAGTGGTTATAGGAAAATAATGTTGTCCTCATCCCTTAGGTAAATTATAGTTAATGAGGTCTGTTAAAAAGGAAACATATGAAGATTTCAATACTGATCATGATAGGAATAGGAATCATGAAATAAATAAAGGAAAATGCTCATTTTTGCTGTTTTCTCACCATAAAAGCCTGAAATATACACACGTTAACATTGTCCAAGAAAGAAAACCATTCAAGAAATAAAGGAAATACAATATGGAATGTAAGACTACATGTACTCCTAACCTGCTGAAAGAGACACAAGGTTGCAGCTACAGTGCATTCCACTTTCAGAAGTGGAATGCCAATGAGCAAGATCAAAAATGCGAATGAGGCACGGATTTACATACTTCATGCCTCATTTGCATATTCTCACACAATCTTACTTCCAGAAGAGCCTTTTACATAAGCAAAAACAGCCATGTAGATGGGGTTCCTTCGAAAACAAATCCACAAACTCCTAAAAATGTGTAATTGATTTTTTTTTTCTGTTTCCCCTTCTGCCCCAAGACCCTTGAAGATTGTGAAGATTACTGCAGATCCTGTGGCGTTAGTAGTGCCATGTCCACAGAAGAACTGACAGAAAGTACCAGAGATGAGAAGGATTTGCTTATGATGGGAAGAAAATAACCTTGACAGGAGGTCCCTCTCTCCACAAGTAGCTCCAGACCCCAATCTCCTCTTCAGAGCCATTTCACACTGGACCCAACCATCCTCAGGCTCAGCCAGTACAGCTTGCAAGAATTTAAAGACCACACACTGCCACATTAGTTGGCATCGGGATTGGACCTTTTGTTTCTAAGTGGATCTTTATCAATTTACACTAGGCAGTTGAGGATCTGATTTGTTTAGGTTTATCACAGTGTAGCAGGGAAGATTATGCTAGAACTGCTTTCACACATCTTACTGGAACCAGTGGCTACCAAAGTACAGCATCATCATATCATCACTGTACATCACAAGGAAACCCAGGGCAAAAGCTAACATGAAGATTGTTTAACATTCCTGGGCAGATGGCAAGTCTAGCAAAGCATGGCATTGCCAGCAAAGCTCAAGAAAAGCTGCTTCAAACATATATTTTGAACAAATGTAAAAGATCCTATAGATCCCCTCCTCAGAAATCAGTAACCTATTTTTTTGGTCATGCACGAATTTCTTTTGGTAATGATGCAACATAGCCACAAGGAATGCTGCACCTTCGCTTGGAATTTTCAACCCCTGAAAGCTGAAAGTAAAAAAAAAAAAATAATTCCATTTTTAGATTTCTCAGTCAAGGTATTTTTGTGAGGAATGCACCAGGGGGCCACAATTAGGGAAAGCATATCTAGTTAAGCATCTCTTCAGGTCTTCCTGACTTCAAATGTTGTGGAATTAAGTATGCACTTAGTTGCGTATCTCAATCATAGCCCAAGTCCTACCTACACAGAAAACTCCCTGGGGTGACACTATAACAGGATCAACAGCTTCCTGAATGCCCTCTCCTAGCCTCTGTAGCACCTTGTCTGTTTCCCCCTCCTCAGGGCCCATTAAAAACAGCACTGCTCACAATATTCCAAACAAATTTCTCTCTTCTGTGTTTAGGTTGAGTTTATTTCATCTAACATTGTCTTTAGTGACCCTCTAGGCTCCCAAACCTTTCTCTCCTCACTAAGAGAACACCACAGCCCTCATTCAGGAGCTTGGGTTGTCTTCTCCCTGATCATTTTCATTTGCTTTTCATCAGATCTACTCAGATGAGCAGCAAAGTCAGTCATGAACAGAACAAACTGCCCTCGTAGCCAAAACAAACTAAACAGCTTCACTGCATTTTCAAACTGAGCCTAGCATGGTCCTTCCTTTTAATCCTGAGGGGTCTGTCTTGCATCCTCTGACTCCTGCCAGGCTTCCCCTTTAGGTAGCTCAATGTTTTGTCTTCACCTTCCAAATTCCCTCAGAATTCTAAAGGAGGCTTTCTCACTCCTTACAGTTTCCTGACCCTCCCTGCTGAAGCTTCCTTCTCCTTTTTCCAGGGAAATCACTTCATTTCTCCAACCTGTGGCTATTTTAGTAATTAGGGGGATGGTGTGTGTGTGGGGGGGGTGTCTAACCCAGGCCCTTCAGCCTTCAAGGGGCAGGTTACTGCTACAGACACACAGATAAAACCAACCCATTCCATGCTAAGCTCTCCTTTAAATTTTCTAAAATTTTCTGAAGCTGCAGATTCATGCCACTCTTCCCAGCCTGAAACACTGGAAATTTTACCACGGTAACAAAGGGCTGCTAAGATGATGAAGATTCAGCCCTCTTGATCAATCAGGGCAGTAGTTGACTTGTTCCCTGCCGCACAAAAACTGAGGTACTTGGTAAAGCAGTAGGCTGGGTGACAGGCTAGCATAGCTTCTGGTCCAGCAGACACACGTAAAAATGTTGCCCTCAATTGTTCTATGTGCTGCTCCTTTTGAAATCAGTGGGTGTTGCATCTTTTCATCCCGGGGCAAATTTGGCTTAGTGTTTTCAAAATTAGTTGTTTTTCCTCAAATCACAACAAAGGAGGGAGGACAAATGGTGGAGAGGAAGGAAAGAGATTATGGGCCAATAAATGCCCACTGAAGTCCATGAGAGTCTTTCCACTGAGCTCACTAGATGTATGATCAAGATTATCACTCTCATATATATAATACTGCATTTTAAAAATTCATCATCGGTTCTTCTTATGTCTGTTCTACTAGAGATGAGGCCAAATGGGGACTGACATATTGGGGAAGGCAGGGTTCTGCAAAGGCTCTGAACATTGTGACTTGAGCCACTCCTATACACAGATCTTTAAAATGATTTTAAAAGATGTGGAATCATTTTATTCCAAAATAAATTAGAAGCACATTTCCTGGTTATTTGCATTTAACTGATTACTTCTGTGCTTCAAGGGGAAAGACATTATTCCAAAATATATTTGAAGCACATTTCTGGGTTACTCACATTTAACTGATTACTTCTGTACCTCAGGAGGAAAGAAATTATATTAGATATAAAAAAATCCTAAGTAGCATTCATCTGTTCCTATCCATTCCGTTAAACAACTCAGAAAATTGGGAGATTAGGTATTTTATGTTTCATGAAAGGGACCTCTGGGCTTGCTGCATCAATTATGAACGTAAAAAACAATTGATTGAGCCCTGGACCCTCCTTCATTAAAAAGTAAGCACTGTCTTCTTTCCCTGTGGCTGTTGTCTAATCCATTCTGTAATCAGCAAGGGCTTTTTCCCCAGATGGAAAATAAAGAGTGGCTCTTGGAGGTTTTCGATCAAGAGGTGGAAAAAAAAAAAGAGAGGAAAAAATAGTTATTTTAAACAAACCACAGGACTGAAAAAAAAATCAAGCATCTTATGTTGCCAATGGAGAGGCAGCAACTTCTGGCATGCAAGTTCTGATATAAAGCTCAACTTTAGCACACTATGGCTTTGGCTTACGAAGTTGATTTGGGATCCAAATTGCCAGATTTATGTGGAAGAGAAAATGAGAAATTCTCTGCATAGCATATATGTTCTATTTGTGGGGACAGCATTTGAGAGTGATGAAGAAGTGTCAGTAATATATCTGTTAAGTGCCAGATACCCAGCAGGTGTAAATTTGTATGGCTACATTGACCTTAATGGAGCTATGCCAATTTACCCCTGGCAAAATGCTGGCCCATAAACTTTAGGTTTCTTTTCAAAGAGATTTTAGCACTTTTTTATTTTGTGAGATTTCTGTTGAGAGGAGACCTTTTGGTTCAGACTTAAGAGTTTTTTTCCTGACCTGTGATAAAATTTCCATTTTTTATACTTGACCAGAAACATTGCAGACAATGGCCATGTCTACACTAGCCCCAAACTTCGAAATTGCCATGCAAATGGCCATTTCGAAGTTTACTAATGAAGCGCTGAAATACATATCCAGCGCTTCATTAGCATGTGGGCGGCCGCAGCACTTCGAAATTGATGCGCCTCGCAGCCGCACAGCTCGTCCCAACGGGGCTTCTTTTTGAAAGGACCCCACCTACTTTGAAGTCCCCTTATTCACATGAGCAGATGTCAGAGAAGGGCAGTAAGAGCACAATGGAGTTGTATAAAGATTGGTGTATCTGATATTAGGGACAGAGATATAAGATTGTATGGTTCAGCCTCAAGAAGAAATTCCCTGCAAAGGAAAAGATTTCTTCTCTTCTGAGCCAATTCTCATGATGGAGAAGAACCAGAAGATTCTTCTTCTGCTCAGGTTGGAGAAGGAAAGTGGTGTGAGAAAAGCGATGTTGCTATTACTTCATGGGAGGAAAAAAAACCCTGGCTCTTAGTCTTGCTAGAGTTATTTTCTTATAGCAACAAACATATGGGTGTCCACGGACTTCATTCACCAATTGCTGCTGAAGCTGTAGGAGATTAACTGAGGTCTTAGCATCACTCCTGAAGGGAAGTGCTAAGGATCTTTTGCCACACCAGGGAGAGTGAAACTCATGCAATGAAGTTTCCATGTATTGCCAGGAGCAGGAATGGAGGGAGGGCAGGAGCTCATCACTATAAAGGCTTGTCTCCATGGGAAAGTTTTCATAATTACACCAGTTAAAATTCTGTACTTTTACTGATACAGTGCCCCATGTGGACACTTTTATTGTGGTGTGAGAGCCTTTTTGAAGTTTAGTAACAGAGAGAAAGCTGTGCTAGTCTATATACTATCAAAACAAAAAAGCAGTAAAGTAGCACTTTAAAGACTAACAAAATAATTTATTAGGTGAGCTTTCATGGGACAGACCCACTTCTTCAGACCATAGCCATATGAGAACAGACTCAATATTTCAGGCATAGAGAACAAAAAACAGTAATCAAGGATGACAAATCAGAAAAAAAAAATAATCAAGGTGAGCAAATCAAGAGCAGAGGGGCGGGGGAGTCAAGAATTAGATTAACCCAAGTATGCAAAAGAGCCCCTACAGTGTCCCAGAAAATTTGCATCCTGTTTCAAACCACATGTTAATGTGTCAAATTTGAATATGAAAGAGAGTTCAGCAGTCTGATTAACACGTGGCTTGAACGGGGAAGCAAATTTTCTTGGACACTATAGGGGCTCTTTTGCATACTTGGCTTAATCCAATTCTTGACCCACCCCACCCCTCTGCTCTCTGATTTGCTCACCTTGATAATTTTTTTTCTGATTTGTCAACTTTGATTATTGTTTTTGGTTCTCTATGCCTAAAATATTGAGTCTGTTCTCATATGGCTATGGTCTGAAGAAGTGGGTCTGTCCCACGAAAGCTCACCTAATAAATTATTTTGTTAGTCTTTAAAGTGCTACTTTACTGCTTTTTTTTTTTTTTGCAGTTTAGCTTAAATCCTTTCTGAAATATCATACACTAGCTACTGTTAGAGTTATGCCAGTAAATCTCCCTGTAGAGACAAACCTTTGCTACGTCTACACTGGGATGGTACATCGAAATAGCTTATTTCGATGTAGCAAAATCAAAATAAGCTATTTCGACGAGTAGCGTCTATGCATCCTCCAGGGCTGGTGCCGTCAACGTTCAACGTCAACGTAGGACAGCACTACATCGAAATAGGCGCTGCAGAGGAGCGTCTACACACAAAAGCGGCCCAAATTGTAATAAGGGTGCCAGGAAAAGCTGCGGACAGGGTCACAGGGTGGACTAGCACTTCCGGGGCAACAGCAAGCTGCTCCCTTAAAGGGCCCCTCCCAGATACACACAGCCTGCACAGCACGCAGTCTGCAGAGCCACAAGCATGCACACCCCATGTAAGCAGCATGGACCCCCAGAAGCAGCAGCAGCAGCAGCCAGAGGCCCCACACCCGCCCCGGAGCAGTGGCCGCCCTGCTCAGTGCCATGGAGGAGGCAGCTCAGCATCTTTTATTTGAGGAAGATGAGCTGTCCTCAGGGGATGAAGAAGCAGCCCCAGACCTTGTTGCCCTCCCAGCCTCCCCCTGCCGGACACGCCACCGGCTATGGAGGTACCCCACTAGCACAGACTGGTGGGAGCGGCTGGTGCTTGGCGAGTGGGACAACGACTGCTGGCTCTGGAATTTCCGGATGAGCCAGCAGACATTCCTCGAGCTCTGCCAGTGTCTCACCCCTGCCTTACGGCACCAGGACACCCCCATGAGACGTGCCCTCACCATTGAGAAACGGGTCGGCATCGCTGTCTGGAAGCTGGCCGCTCCAGCCAGCTCCCGATCCGTACAGCAGCAGTTCGGCATGGGCAAGGCCACTGTCAGGGCTGTCGTCGTGGAGATAAGAGGACCTGGGGGAGGGGGGAGCCTGGGGGGGAGCGGGTGCCTGGGGAGGAGAGGGAGCTCGGGGAAGATGGGGAGCCCGGGGGAGGGAGCCCTGGAGGGGAGGGGGAGCCTGGGGACAGAGCCAGACACACCCTGTACACCCCTCACAGGTGCTCTCTCATGTCCTTCCCCTGCAGGTGGTCCGCGCAATCAATGTCCTGCTCCTCCACAGGCTCGTGCGCCTTGGGGACCCGGATGCTGCCATCGTGGGGTTTGCCAGCCTGGGCTTCCCTAATTGCTTTGGGGCTCTAGATGGGACCCATATCCCCATCCGTGCCCTGGAGCACACCGGAGGACGCTTCCTGAATAGGCAGAGCTACCATTCCGTGGTCCTCCAGGCCTTGGTGGACAGCCGGGGCCACTTCTTGGACATTTATGTTGGCTGGCCTGGCAGCACCTACGACGCCTGGGTGTTCAGGAATTCGGGTCTGTGCCGCCAGCTGGAGGCGGGGACCTACATCCCCCAGCAGGAGATCCCGTTGAGGGACACCACCATGCCCCTCTGCCTCGTCGCAGACACGGCGTACCCCCTCCGGCCCTGGCTCATGTGCCCCTACGTGGGCCATGTCAGTGCCACCCAGGAGTGGTGCAACACCCACTTGAACCATGCACGCCAAGTGGTCGAGTGGACTTTCAGCTGCCTCAAAGGGCACTGGAGGTGTCTCCTCACCCGCCTGGATGCAGGGCTCGCCAACATCCACCAGGTTGTGGGCGCGTGCAGCACACTCCACAACCTGGTGGAGAGCAAGGGAGAGGCATTCTTCCAGGGCTGGGCTGTGGAGGCTGGCAGGGCCAACGCCCAGCCACCCACTGGCCCCAGTTGCCAAGTCGACCCTGAGGGGATCTGGGTCCGGGAGGCCCTGCGGGCCCATTTGGAGCAGGCTGCGGGGTGAACGCTGGCAGGTCCAGCTGCTGGTGAGCCACCCACTGCCCCCCCACATCCCCCACAGCACTACCTGCCCCCACGCCCACACCACTCAGCACCAGAGAGCACATACCACCCACACACTTCTTTTGTAAATAAACCAAAACCTTTTTTTTTAAACAAAACAATGAACTCAACATTAAAGAAGGGGGGAACTATGTACATGGGGGCGCAGCTACTAAAGGGGCGTGGAACAAATAAACTGTTTACAAAGATGGGGAGAATATGTACAAAGGAAGGGGGGCAACGTCCTGGGCCCTTCACCCCTATTGTCCAGTGCCTGGCGTAGGGGGACGCAACTCACGTCTGGGCTGGAGGCCCCATTGAGGCTGGGTGGGGGCCAGGAGAACCAGCAGATACGGACAGGCCGGGTCCTGAGGCCCGCGGTCCCCCTCAGCGGCAGGCTGCAGGACAGCTGCTCGTGGAGGGCGGCTTGGAGGGATGGCAGGCGGAGCGACGGGGGAGCCATGTGCTCCGCGAGCTGGTCAAAGGTCCGCATGAAAGCCCCCCAAGGCTCCTGGCGCCAGGCCAGCGCTCGCTCCTGCAGGTGGAGCTGCCACTCCTCCACCTGCAGGCGGCACTCAGACACCTCCAGCTGACGCCAGAGGGTGGCGAGGAGCTGGGGGTCAGTGGACACCTGGGGATGGCTCCGGTGCTGTCGGGCTCGTCCTGGGGCTGGTCCGGGCTCCGCTGCTGGGCTGGCCTGCTGCAATGGCCCCAGTGGGCTGTCTGGCAAAACAGGCACAGTGCCTGTGCTCTCAGGGCCTTCAGATGGTGCAGCTGCAGAACAGAGGGGGGAAGAGTGGAGACAGCCATTAGTCTGGGCCCTGACCCGTGGCCCATGTCCCTCCACCCCTCTGCTGCTAGTTCCCCATCCCTGTGCCCCAGAGATGCTGCTCCTGATGATGGGTGTGCTATCCCCCGCTGGGGGGACCGCTAGGTTCTGTTCCCCCCATCTCCAGGGATGGGGCATGGTGCTGTCCTGCTGGGGGGCAGGGGCTGATGGACTCTTCTGAGGGATATGCCACTGCTGTCCTCGGGGCCATGGTTATCTGGGTGTGTGCAGGGCCCTGGTCATGTCCCTTGTCCCTGCCCCTTAACCCCAGGGGTGTGCACTGGGGTACATACCTGATGGTCTGCTCCCACAGTTGGGGGACACCCATTGGGCGGACGCCCTGCTGGAGCTGCGGGAGGGGAGGTCTATGAGCAGCCCCCCGTTGCTGGAGGCATCCTCCTCCTCCTCCTGCTGTGCTGCCCCAGGGGTGGGCTCCTGTGGGGGCCCCTGGGGTGCAGGGCTGGCCTCCGGGCCGGACTCCATCTCCAGGGCCTGCTGGGGCTCGTCGGCTGAGGTGTCAAGGGTGGCCAGGGGGGAGGAGGTGTACCGGGGGCCCAGGATTTCCCTGAGCTCCCTGTAAAAGGGGCAAGCGAGTGGGGGTGGCTCCAGATCAGCTGGCCGTGTCCCGGGCCGGGGCGTTACCCTGCCGCAGCTCCTTCACCTTACTCCTGATGTGGTCAGGAGTGCAGACAGGGTGACCCCGGGAAGCCAGGCCCTCAGCCAGCCAAGGAACGCATCTGCGTTCTGCCACTTGCTCCACATTACCTGGAGCACCTCCTCCTCTCCCCAGAGCCCCAGCAGGTTCCGGATCTCGGCCTCCAACCAGGAGGGGGCCTGCTGCCTCTTCCCCCGCTGGCTGGCTGGCTGGCTGGGAGCCCTGGGTCCCCTTGTGGGGGGTGCCCTGTGGGCGCCTGGGGGGCTGGCTGGATGCCATGGGTGCTGGGTGGTGGGTTGAGGCTCGTGAGAATGTTCAGGCTGGGCACGTGTGTGTGCTGCTGCCTGCATGTGCTCTCAGCTTCCTGCACAGGAAATAAGGGGGCGGGGAGCTTTAAGGAGCTGCTGCACGCAGCGACCAGAGAGCTCAGGGGCTGGACAGAGCGTCTCTCAACCCCTCAGCTGATGGCTGCCATGGAGGACCCTGCTATTTCGATGTTGCGGGATGCGGATCGTCTACATGTGCCCTAATTCGATGTTCAACGTCGAAGTAGGGTGCTATTCCCATCTCCTGATGAGGATAGCGACTTCGACGTCTCACCGCCTTACGTCGATTTCAACTTCAAAATAGCAGTTGGCATGTACAGACGCGGTGGGCGCTATTTCGAAGTTGGCCCAGCTACTTCGAAATAGCCAGCTAGTGTACACGCGGCTCTTTAGTCAATCCATCAATTTCCAAAAGTTCCTCTTATTCACTGTGTCTACACTGGAGTTGGGATGAAGCCTCGCAGCTCAAGAACGCAGACTCATGTTAACAGGGTGCATGCTAGCATTCTAAAAATAGCCGTGTGACTTTGTGGCTTTTAAGCATAGGACAACTGGTACTTTTGCCATTTTTATACCTTGTCTTATATATTTACTTTGTGAATTTTCATGTGTAAAGGTATTTCTTCACAGCTGGCTTGAATAAATAGTGAATAGAAGGCAGAGTTTTCCAACACAAAGACAAACTTTTGACCTTGTCTAAACCACAGCATGTTGCTAATAGGACACAGGATGAAATTTTGCCTCTGAAATTAGATTTTAAGATTAAGCAGATCAGTGTTTGGACGGTAACTTCTCATTCTTCATGCCGTTGTGCAATGTTGTATCCACCAGAAAAATGCCAGCAAAGGTTAATTGAATTTTTTTTTAAATTGAGGATTTAGTTAACATCTCACTCTCTTTATGAGATGTACTGTCCTTTCTGGTTGATGGAGAAAGACATGAAGGAATGTGCTTGAGGAAAATGTTTTAATGCATTAACCTTTAATCAAACTTCAGCTCCAATACGAAAGAATCCAGCTGTTTTTCCTGGAACAAAACACAATATTGCCTAGCTTGGATGGATGCATTCATGGTTCCTTGGTTTTGTTTCAATGGCTTTCCATTAACTATTCAGTTTCTCTCATTGTCTCTTATCTCCTTCCCCCCATTCTCTACACAAATCTTTTTCTTGGATTCAAAAATAGTGACTTAAGCAATGTTTATGTTCTCCAATTGGTCTAATTGAGGCTGGTGAGGAGAGAAATGGTGGCCAGGCATGTTACCAAGTTTTGATTTTGCTTTTCTCCTGGCTCCAGTGAGCAGCATAGGTATGGTATGACCAGCCACTAAGTATGGTTTTGTGTGTAAAGCACAAGACTGGAAGTTGAGAGGCCTGGTTTCCACTAACTTGCTTGATTTTAGGCAAATAATTTTATCTGTATATGCCTCAGTTTCCTCACCCTTGTATACTCTGTGGACTTTACCCGATTACCCACTGGCATAGCTGAAGTAATGCAAACCTTAGTGAGGACCAGAAAAGCTGTGACTTGTCTCCATACTGCTTTTGCTTGCTTGGAACTAAGCTGTATTTGTGTAAATCATGGCTTCTAGTGGTTTATCCTATCAACACTAGCAGTTCACATTGTTACAGCAAAAGCTCTAGCTTCAATAGAACTTTGCTTACTTTGACCAACTAATCTAAAATGGTCTGATCTCTTGATTTTTTAAATGGTAACATTTATGTCTCAAGAGTGGTAAATAGTATTGAGATCTCATAAATGTCTTTCTAAGTTTTTTAAATAGCATAGGATCAGTAGTAGTAGGCATCCTTCAGTCTGCATAGACTATGGATCACGCCCTTTATAGTTTCAATTGAGGACTTCATTTACAGCGTCTACTGTGACTATGAAGACCACACGAGAGTGACAGTCCTTGCTGCATCTCTTGCAGATGTGGTGGGTGTCTGGCAAGTCCTTAGTGTGCTTTCTGTGCGCTCGCTTCTCCTCTGCTAGCTGTCTGATCTTCAACTTGCCCTTCTGAAGGCCCTTGTGTAACCCCTGCCTCCATCTGCTGTGGTCGTCTGCTAGTTCTTCCCAGTTGTCCAGCTCGATGTCTACCTCTCTGAGGTCTCTCTTGCAGACATCTTTGTAGCGCAACTGGGGGCGTCCGGGAGGTCTTTTGCCAGAGGCTAGCTCACCATACAGGATGTCTTTTGGAATCCTTCCATCATTCATCCTGTGGACGTGGCCAAACCAGCGAAGCCGACGCTGCCTGAGGAGGGTGTGCATGGTGAGTCCAGATTACCAAAGTAGTTGTTGCAGTCGCTTCTGTCTCCTTTGTTCTTATACAACATTACAATGTTAGCGTTGCGCATATCCTGTGGAACCTCACCCTCTTTCCAGCACAGACACAGTAGCTCATGTAGGGGTTCCAGGAATGTGTCCACGGCACACCTGATTACCTCTGGTGGTATACCATCCTGGCCAGGGGCCTTTCCTGCTGTCTCGCTGGGTGCATGAGGCTTAAGGTTCCTGAACCTGACAAGTGACTGAACTTTGGGCACCAGGCAAACCAATAAGAAAATCAACAAGAAATGAGAAACATCAACAATTTAAGCTTGCTTGCTGGAATGTGCGGACCATGCTGACCAGCTTGACTGAAGATCTTCAGGCCATCAGTGATACCCGAAAGACCGCTGTCATCAACGAGGAACTGAAGAGGCTCCTAGCTGATATCACTGCACTGCAAGAGACACGACTCGCAGATTCAGGCTCTCTAAAGGAAAAGGACTACACCTTTTTCTAGCAGGGTAAAGCCCAAGAAGAATCCAGAGAGCATGGTGTTGGCTTTGCTGTCAGAAACACCCTTCTACAAATGGTGGAATAAATCATGGGCGGATCAGAAAGACTTCTTCAGATCACGCTTCAAACTTGCGCCAGTCCCGTCCACCTGATCAGCGCTTATGCTCCAACCCTGTACGCCACACCAGAAGTAAAAGACAAGTTCTACGACGTGCTTAGTGCCGCTGTAGTCCAAATACCTGCTCGTGAGCAACTGTACATCTTGGGTGACTTCAATGCAAGAGTTGGAGCTGATTGGGCCTCATGGCCTTCCTGCTTAGGACACTTCAATGTGGGAAAAATGAATGACAACGGACAGCGTCTCCTTGAACTGTGCACGTACCACAATCTGTGCATCACAAACACGTTCTTCCAAATGAAGCCACAGCACAGAGTGTCGTGGAGACACCCACGCTCAAAGCACTGGCATCAACTAGACATGGTCATCACTAGGCGTAATAACCTCAAAAACGTCCTTCTGACATGCAGCTATCATAGTGCTGACTGTGATACAGATCACTTGCTAGTCTGCTCCAGGCTCAAGCTGAGACCCAAGAAGCTGTACCGCTGTAAACCTGCTGGAAGGCCCCGCACTGAAGCCAGAAAGATGGCAAACTCGGAGAAAGCTGAAAAATTCAGAGAGACCCTCCAGGAAAATCTGCGCAGCGGCCCTGGGGGCGCCGATGTGACATCCAAATGGCAACATCTGAGGGATACAGTTTACAACACGGCCTTGTCGGTTTATAATGGCAATTATAGACCGATAAGTTTAACATCAGTACCAGGTAAATTAGTAGAAACACTAGTAAAGAGTAAAATTGCAAGGCACATAGAAGAGCACGAATTGTTGGGCAAAAGTCAGCATGGTTTCTGCAGAGGGAAGTCGTGTCTGTCTAATCTATTAGAATTCTTTGAAGGGGTTAATAAACATGCGGACAAGGGGCACCCAGTGGACATAATATACCTAGATTTCCAGAAAGCCTTTGACACGGTCCCACACCAAAGGCTTTTATGTAAATTAGGTGGTCATGGGATAGGAGGAAAGGTCCTTTCATGGATCGGGAATTGGTTAAAAGACAGAAAACAAAGGGTTGGAATAAATGGTAAATTTTCACAATGGAGGGGGGTAACTAGTGGTGTTCCCCAGGGCTCAGTCCTGGGACCGATCCTGTTCAACTTGTTCATCAATGATCTAGAAAATGAGGTAAGCAGTGAGGTGGCAAAGTTTGCAGATGACACCAAGTTGTTCAGGACAGTCAAAAGCAAAAGGGATTGTGAAGAACTACAAAAAGATCTCAGCAAACTGAGTGATTGGGCAGCAAAATGGCAAATGAAATTTAATGTGGGTAAGTGTAAGGTAATGCATGTTGGAAAAAATAACCCAAATTACACGTACTACATGATGGGGTCAAATTTAGCTATGACAGATCAGGAAAGGGATCTTGGAGTTATAGTGGATAGTTCTCTGAAGACATCCACGCAGTGTGCAGCGGCAGTTAGTAAGGCAAATAGGATGTTAGGAATTATTAAAAAAGGGATCGATAATAAGACAAAAGATATCATACTTCCCCTATATAAAACTATGGTACGCCCACATCTCGAGTACTGCGTGCAGATGTGGTCTCCTCACCTCAAAAAAGATATATTGGCATTAGAAAAGGTTCAGAAAAGGGCGACTAAGATGATTAGGGGCTTGGAAAGGGTCCCATATGGGGAGAGGCTAGAGAGACTGGGACTTTTCAGTTTGGAAAAAAGGTGATTGAGGGGCGATGTGATAGAGGTATATAAAATCATGAATGGTGTGGAGAAAGTGAATATAGAAAAATTATTTACCTTTTCCCATAATACAAGAACTAGGGGACACCAAATGAAATTGATGGGTAGTAGGTTCAAAACTAATAAAAGGAAATTTTTCTTCACACAGCGCACAGTCAACCTGTGGAACTCCTTGTCCGAGGAGGCTGTGAAGGCCAGGACTCTATTAGGGTTTAAAAAAGAGCTTGATAAATTTTTGCAGGTCAGGTCCATAAATGGCTATTAGCCAGGGATAAAGTATGGTGCCCTAGCCTTCATAACAAGGGCAGGAGATGGATGGCAGGAGATAAATCACTTGTCTTCTGTTCTCCTTCTCTGGGGCACCTGGCATTGGCCACCGTCGGCAGATGGGATGCTGGGCTTGATGGACCTTTGGTCTGACCCAGTATGGCCATTCTTATGTTCTTATGTTCTTATGTGTTTGGAAGAAGAGCTAGAAACACGAACGACTGGTTCGAAGCTAACTCCGATTAGATGATTCCAGTCGTTGAAAAGAAGCGTGCTGCACTCCTGGAGTACAAACGCTCACCGAGCCAGAGTACCCAGCGAGCACTTAGAGCGGCCAGAAGAACAGTACAGCAGACAGCCAGGCGCTGTGCCAAAAACCACTGGCTCCATCTATGCAGCAGCATCCAGACCTGTGCTGACTTTGGTAATCTCAGAGGAATGTACGAGGGTATGAAGAAGGCATTAGGACCCACCCAGAACAAGATGGCACCTCTGAAATCCAAATATGGTGAAGTCATCGCTGACAAAGCCAAACAGATGGAGCGCTGGGTTGAGCACTACTCCAAGCTGTACTCACGCGAGAACATTGTGGTTGACGCAGCCCTCGATGCCATTGAGCTCCTGCCAGTAATGGACGAACTGGATCAGGAACCAACTGTGGATGAACTGAAGAGAGCCATCGACAGCATAGGATCATGCTGAGGTCATTTGCATGTATTTATTACACACAGCAAAATTATTTCATTGCCATGGTTTTGCTCCATAAATCTGTCCAGTATGTAGCAATCAGTTATTTGCCAATGACTAAACATTTGTCTGATATAACCTAATACATCTTAAATCTAATTTTTTATGCTTGTTCTCTAATAGGCTAGTACAGAGGTCTACATTTCTCTGAAAAGCATAGAAAAATCAGGCATAAGAGACTGCTGACAAAAGGGAGGTTTTGCCAGCAGAACCACATTTACACTGCTTTTCTTCTGCTGGCAGCAGCCTCTGATGGTAAGCAAATATGCAAATAATGGCTATTTGCATTTTTGAGACCGCCAATTTGCATACTGCTGCTGGAAGTTCTGATCAGTATAACAGTAGCCCAAGGCACCAGGCATCACAAACAGAACCCCAAACCGAACCCACATGAAGAGTGGGGAGAAGCCACTCCAAGGAGCAAGCACTTAGGAGGAAGTTTGAACAACACTTCAGAGTAGGGGTCCCACTGTAATTGACACACAATCATAAAACACTTTAAAAGACATGCACTTAAAACAATAAATCACTCATAAATCCATGTTTTAAGGGAATGCCAACATTGGAGTTCTCTCCCCACACAGCTTTGCCTCTGTCTTGCCAAATGCAAGAATTTTTTCAAAAGTGAGCCAGGCCTTGAAAATCATCAGATTGCCTTAGAGCCTTTTGCTAAAGTCATCTTGTGTTCGTTATGTTTGCCTTCTGGTACTTGAATCTTTAACCATCATATTTCCAACATTGCTTCAAAACCCAGTAGTGCTAGAAAGTTTTGGTTTAAAATGAAAGCTGAGGTCCTGACATTAACATGACTCCAGAAGTTAGATCTTTAAAAAAGGTGCATGATTGTACCAGCAGAATTTGCAACACTGCTATCCTGTTTGCGATGCCTGTTGTGCTTTTACTACTAGGAGCTCAAAGGCAGAGAAGAAGTAATTCTGATCAGCTAGCCTAAATGTATAACACAGGCCACAGGACATGCCAGAATTAATTTCTGTTTAAAATCAAAAAAATCTCTTTTAGCAAAATATACAACCTTGATGTAAAATTTGCCAGTGATGGAGAAGGCTGTGCCAGAGGCCACTGACATCTTAACCTTTCTGCCATCTAGACTTATTCTAAACAGAGCAGCAAAATATAGTGGCTAAAAGTCTGTAGCTAATCTACAGTAGCACTTCCAGTATTGCTATCATATAGCTGAGTTGCACCAATGGCAACAGCAATGGGGAAATGGGATAGAAAATAGCCAAGTGTAGGCACAACAGGGGAGGAATCATTACCATATTATATCTCACCTAATCTAAATGTTGGGTTGCTTTCAGCGGTTTCTCATATAAAGAGGCCTGTTGGTGGTGGGGAAATAATGTGGGGAATTTGCATAGGGGCCTGACGTTTCAATGGGGCCTGGAGCTCCAAGCTGCTACCGCTGTTGCAGTAGCAGTGGCAGAAGATAGGAGCATCACTCTGCCACTCCATAAGACTCCTGTGGGCTAGAGGAGTGGTCTAGCACAGTGCTCCAGGCTGCGTTAAGGACTGGTTGCTCTCAGCTCTGCCCCTTCCAGCTGAGGCTCTGCCCGTTCTGGGGGATGGAGCCGCGCCTCCCACTCCTTCCCCGCAAGGCCATGGTGGCTGTTGTCTCTGCTGTATGTAAAACTCAAGTTGCTAAAAGTTTCTTCCAAATGAACATTTTAATTTCCTTTAAATTTCTTTTTCAATTTAAAACTGAAAATCAATACTGTCTTGCCCCTCCCCCAGTTTTCTCTCCCTTGTTTCCTTTTCCCTTGGCCCTTATTTTACCACCAAAGGGTCGCAAGGAGAAGCAAAAAGAGAGAAAAAGTAAAAGAAGTCAGAGAAACAGGAAAGAAAAAGTATAATTTTTCAATTTTCATTTTTGGATTTTTGTAAAAAAAAACCCCACACCACACTCTTTCCAAATGTCACAGAGTTTAGTTTTTTCTGAAATGACTGGTTTAAAACCAGGTCTATTTATAAATCCAGCACACACAAAAACAAAACCTGAGATAAAGGAGTATTTTGCTTTTACATACAAGAGAACAAGCAAGGCAGGAACTATCTTTTACTTAAAGGATATTCTCTAATGGATCAGACATTTTATTCCCTTACCTCCCTCACTCCTCCGGATTTTATTTTTATTCCAATATTTGTAACCAGCACATCCATCACGGTTGCAGAGAGCACGCAATTTGGAAATGTTCAACAACCTCCCAAAAATGAGGCATTAACCCAAGCTATGAGCATCTAAGAAGAATAGCCTTCTTGGTTGTCTGGAAAACACCTACTACAGTGAGCGTTACCATAAGCAAAAATAACTTTGTGCTCAGGGCCTGATCCTGTGCTCAAAGTCACCTTTCGAAAACTACCATTAATTTCATTTGTAGCAGAACGAGCACCTTAACAAAAAGGAAGGGAAAGAAAAAAAAACTTTTGCCTTTGCTGGCAAGGTATTGTAACTCCTTTCCAGGAGCCTGTACAACATACCATACAAACAATAGAAGCCTTTGTTCCCAGCATGCCAAAAACCTTGCACTCTTAACAACAAAAAGCAAGCAGTCCTGTAGCATAACAGTCAGAGAATCTTCATCCAAAGGCCAATGGCAGACATTTCATTGACTGCAAACACTTTCTCCTGTTCATAGGAAGGCTATGACTTTGAAGGGAACTAAGAGAGTTTGAAATGCAGTGGGATTTGGGTGTGTGATTGCCTTTGGATCCTTTGAAAAGCTTAGCTAATTAGTAAGTGCATGTATGGAAATGGGCAAAAAATGCAGCCCGTAATTTCAACCATTTCTAAGGTCAGGAAAAAGAGATACTGAGCAACAAAAGGGTGCACTGTCTTTGGCAATCTTACCCTGCCTGGATAAAATGCAGCTGTCTTGATAATTTCCAAACCTATAGAGAACTGGGTGATAATTTCTTGACAACCTACTGCATTCTGATGCCAGAGTTATACCAGCACCACCTCTATAGTGCACATCCTAATACAGTAAACTCTGTCTTAATCTGCATTCTATCATCCAGAACTCCCAAATAACTGGCATTTTAACCATAAGTATGTTTTAGTTACATTTTCTATAAGTACAGTCTAGTGAAAGTAAATACAAATAAATACAGAGTACAATATTACTGTTGTTGGTAAATAAAGTACTCTGCATACATTTTTGTTTGTTTCTTAGTGTCTAATTTTGTTTTTCTTTAGTGTTCTGCATTGCTAGATATACCTCTCTATTATCCAGAATATTTTAATATCCGGCAGCCCCCTGGTCTTGGGGCTGCTGGATATAAAAGAGTTAACTTCAGTAGCATAGTAATTTCCCAACACAGGTGAAAAAACAATTTGGTCTTGTTCTAAAAACAGGAGTAAATCATATTTTAATCATGTCCCAGGGTTGAGCTACAGAACTGACTAGCAGCAGGGGTGCCAACTCTCCAGGATTGCCCTGGAGTCTCCAGGAACTAAAGACTAATCTTCAAATTAAAGTGTACGTCACATGAGGAAAACATCCAATCAAAACTGACAAACCTATTTAGCATGAATGTTACTTATCTGGAGACCTCTTTTGAACTGTGGTTTTCCTATACTGCAGGATCGAACCACACTGCAACAACACATCCCCAATACATGGTAAAAATTACAGTGTAGGCAGGACCCCCAGTTTTTCCCTTTTCCCCTTCTCAAGGGGCACTATTGTTAATAATTCTACAATTAGCAGTTCTGCTTAAGACTGCATTATCTTCTGTTCCTTGTGCCCTAAAAATGCAAGAGCCAGATCCTGTCCCCAGTTCTATCACCTCTAAACAGTGCCAGTGGCACAAAAGGCATTAGAAGGCAGCATCAATAGCCAGCTGTGGGTTCCCCAGAAGGTTTATTACCACTGTAACTGGCCACATGCCACCTGTTCCTGGTTCCCTGATGCAAGGGCCTTGGGGCTTCTCCAGTTTGCAGTGGGAGCCATATCAGACCCCTGCTGGCCCCAAGATAGGGGAGAGGGTGAAGCAGTAGAGCAGAAAGGCGCCTGTGACTTACATGCAAGTACGCCAAGCACATATCAAGAGTACACGAGGATCTGGCTCAGGATGTTTAGAGACTGTAAAGCTAGACTTCACTTTGCAATGGACATTCTATGTCATCTCTCCACTGTATTCAGGGATTTGTTCACGGGAAGGTTTGCACAAAAGAAGCAATTATTCCTCCCCCACGGAGAGATAAAACCACTGTAAAACTATCTCCTTTTTTACAGTGCAAGTTGATAAATGGTTAATTCCAAGAGCTACCAGGAAACCACAGCTTTCCACACCACAAGCTTTTAGGAGGATTGCAGGCAGTTAGAGTGAAAGTTAACATAAACCAGCAATTTGAAAACACTGGATCTGTTGTGTTCTCAGGTTTTGCTGTAGCTTTAAATATTATAGTGCTACTGCAGTCTAAAAAACTGTGTTCCCTCAATTGGTTCTAGTGCTACGGAGCACCCATCACTTTCTTAGGAAGCAATAGTTTCTGAAGTCTCTTCCATAAATGTTCATGTGGAGAATGGTTTGCAGTTAATTTAGGTGCAATGCAGCATCCTGCCACTTTAAAAAGAACAGATTTGGGGAGAGGAACATAAATTTAAAAAGCATTTTCTTAATTACTTCTGTCCTAATATTTTTTTATCTGGAACCCAAACTTGCAAAACAACCCACAGTATCACACTTGGATGAAGTTATCAATTTTACATAAAGCAAAATTAATCAGCATTTTTAGGAGATTGCAGATATCAGCAAACAGACAGTTCTGGGTTTTTGGCATTTAATAGCAAAAGGCTAAAGCTTGAGAAAAGATTTTAAAAATCAATATCTCACAGCTGTATTTTTTTCCTATAATGGCACAAGGCTTAAAACCAACATCTTGCAGCAAAGGAGATAATGAGAGGGGAACACAAATGCAGTAATTCACTTTGATTATTGCGATAGTAATTGAACATTAGTGATGGGAAGAAATGTATGAAGTACAGTACTGTACATTTTCACACAATTAAGCAGCAAAGGAGACAGACCACAGAACCTGCATGTTTCATTAAATATTACAGCACCAAAACTATAAAATATTATATAGTCGCTTAATATACTCACTGTACAGCAAGGCATGAGTGCTGTGTCTCACAACAAGTCCTCTAGAGCTGTAGGTAGAGCAACCTTCTTTTCATTCTAATCCAGTGCTAGTGGAAGGTGGCCAGACAAGATCTGATTCATCAGCCAATAAAATCGTCTAAAGCTGACGTTCCACAGGAGACCATTCCTCTATCTGCTTTCCCTGGGGGCCCAGCCGTCAGCCCTTAAAGAGGAAAATCAGCATCAGAGTGCAGAAATACACTGTGCTTGGTGCAAAGGTGATATCCTCCAAATATCCAGCCCCTCACTAATGCTATTGCCGTGCACTGAGGTTCCACCTGGAAAACAACTTGTACTTGATTCTAGTTAAAATGATTGTGAGCAATTCTGAATACTAACAGGGATAAAGGACTCAAACTGGTCAAGCAGGTGGTTCATGAGCTGAGCATGAAAAGACAATACAGCAAGCTTTGGATCCATGAGTCTATGCCAGCATCACTGAGTGACAGAAAAGAGGCATATCAGTCGTAACATCGGGATGAAGAGGGGTGAATATGGAAACTATAGTGAACACAACCTTAGATTATTTTGGGGCGCTGTTAGGAGGCTGTCTGGTGTGGGTATTATCTTCATAACATGGAAACATCAGCTTCATTCTAACTTCATCAATCTACCATTTTCTTATTTTCTAGTGGCTTCTCTTGCGTCATGTTTTTTTTTCAGTTTGAAGAAAGGAAGGTAGGTAACAGTACCTGGAGTTGTCCAAGCATATTACTCCTGTAGATGAACATTACGGTGTACGTGTTCCGAAGGAGGACACAATTTTCACATACTGGGTACCCCCATGTTGATGTGAACATTCAGGGCCAGGGTAGAAAAAGGAGACTCTGATCCAAGATCTCCTGGGATCTTAGCACTAAGGAAGTGGTGAAAGAGAAGTGAAGTTCAAAGCCACAAACAGTGAATTCCCAAAATTTTTCTTCTTTGGGCATTGCCTTTGTAGATTCCCCACCTAATGAGATTAGTGAGCAAGAACAAACTCTGAAATGGCAGGCTGGGAATACTCCTTAAACAGAGATTGAAAAGGTGGTTTCTTGAAGCACCATGGGTGTGACTTGGCAGTGCCCCCTATGCATGAGAACGCCTAGCTGACAACTTGGTCTTCAGGGTGTTCTGGAAGAGGTCCTGTGTTTCTTGGACTTAATTTCTGTAGTAGTATCACCATGTCAGAAAGGTTTTTTTGTAAAGCTGGCATTCAGCTTGTGACACCTGAGGCCTTATCTTCACTAGGGAGAGAAGATGTTCTTATGTTGTGTTAGCTATCACAAAGTAACATTCTAGTGAAGACAAGACAGTCTGTAGTTAGAAGCCATAGGCTATGTCTTCATTGTAAAAATAAAAAGTGAAATAGCTAACTCAAATTATTGATCTTGCAGTAAATTTCAACAGAGCTAAGACTCTGTAATTCTTACTGCAAGTTAGCTAGCCAAGGTAAATCTCAGGTGGGCAAAGGTGGAGGGTAGTATTGACCTCAATGTTACCTCAGGGACAAAGGGAACTATAAAATTAAGCAAGCCCAGAATCTGGGTTGTCCTTGTCTCGGAAGTGCAAGCCTCCTGGTCAATATCATATCTATCACCAGCAAGGATTTTACACAATTAATGACAATTAAAGAAAAACAGACACTAAAGTTTTTCATGTATAGAGTGATAATTAACAATGAATAGAAAAATTGGAGAAATGATTAAACAATCAGAAATAAATAACCAACATCCATAAAGTATTATACCATGAACACAGTACCAGAACTACTAATTAGGCATGAAGCCTGGAATTTGAAATATCCAAGTGGAAAGGAAGAAAAGGATGATAGTCCAGCTCCTGGACAACAATAAAGTTTACGTTATAGTGTCAATGTAAGTACAGCCTGAAGCCTGGGACCTCAACTGTTGACCTCATTGGAAGCTCATCATGGGGAACACCAGGAAGATCCCAGCAGAGAGATGGATCTTATGATGGTAAGGTTCTGCTCCTTCCTTCACGATAGAGCTTCTGGAATTCCTCAGTGCTAGAGGCCTGGGCCACCTGAGGAGTCGCACTGCCTTTACTTGGTCTCAGACTGCTGGAACCCTCTAAGATTGTCTCCTGTTTGACTGACAGGTGCAGGGCTTTTATCAGCTCAGTGGTGCAACAGTTCATATGATTGACAGTTCTGAAGCGCACAATTTCTGAGGTAAAAGAATGTTCTTGAGCGTGTGGTGGGAAAATCCAGTTGGAACAGGATTGACCCCTCTATGCCTATGCTGGCATTATTGGGCACCTCACAAAATAGAGTTTGTCCTTACAAAATGGAGTCTTACAGAGATCATTATATAACATAATATTACCATTTACAAAATCACCCACAATATCAACTTGCTACCTAAAGATCAAAAACGCCTATCCCTTATCTCCATTATGATTTTACAACAAAATAGTTAACGTGTGACAGCTATCTTGCTGTAAAAACCATAACTTCTTTGGCAATGAAAATATAACGCTAGGCTTCCCCCTAACAATTACCTTAACCAGCTATAATGCGTGGAAGCTACCTGCTGCCTTATCTTCATTAGCCTATTACCACATATTGGACAGTACACGATAAAAACACACTTTTATTCCTAGTGTTGAAAGCTTGGACTTTACATCTTAAAATAGAGATTTTTAGATGTGAGCATTTTGTGGTGGAAAAAGCATTTTAATAGATCAGAGTCAACAGGACTTTTGTTAGCAATAGCTGCACTATCCTTTCATATGGCAATACCTTTAATTTTCTGTTTTGATTCTTTGCACAATTTTCTTGTTCTTCAAGTGAAATCTTTATTCTTTCTAAGGGCTTTTACTGGGTCCTTCCCGGGGAACAAGAGTCAGAGTTCAGCTTTCTTGTGCTCTGATTACAATACAGTGCTTACAAAGTGAGAGGTAAAGGTGATAAAAAGATACAGCTTGTGGTGAAATGAAGTAATAGCCATCTTATTTTTAGGCACACACAAATTGAATCCAGGTGCCTAGGATTTGTAATCTGAACCCAAAGGATGCTAATTAGCAGGCTAAGCACAAGAGGTCAGATACTCAGTATACATAAATTAGCATATCCCCATTGAAGTCAAAGCTGATTTGCTTCAGCTGAGGGTCTGGCTCTAAATTGTCATTTGGAAAACATAGGAGGTGTTTTTTTTAAAATGCTACTGTGCACAGTGTTCAGTACCAGGACTTTGCAAGCTGCACTGACAGCCTGAGGGAGATTATCGAATGGGAGCAACCCCAAGTCTTGTGTCTCTGCTGGGTAAAGAACAATGCATTAGTAAAGCAATACTACAAGGTACACTGTGTCTCCAATGCAGTTAGGAGCAGGATGCATGCTTGCTAGGGCGGCTGCTTTAAACTAAGCCTGGGAAGTATAGAAGGACAAGTATGTTAATGAGCCTGTATGGCCTTTGGAAACAGTAGGAAAAGATTGAGGATGAGTTACTTGTTTGATAGACAGGTCTCTGCAGAGGGAGTGTGCCACCCTGTGTACTGAAGATGTCTCTTTCTGGGCTCCTGTGAACACCTATGGATCCAGCAGCCTCATGGAGAATGCAGCAGAGGCACAGACGTCAGGACTCCAGCTCTTGCCTTTCCTCCTGTGAACTATGGAGGTATGGGGTCTGGTACCTCTTTCTTCAGTTGCTTCTTTACTCCTGCTTTTTTCCCCTGTGAGACCTAGTCCTACACTCCGCCCTATTTCTCCATGGTCCCTTAGGAGAGCTTGGGTTCCCAGGCCCTTCCCATCTTGCTGTCTCCAGGGAGTGATTTTGAATCCTGCCATTCCTTCTTTGATGGCAGTATATCAAAGAGGCTGCCGTCCAGTGTTCTGTTGTGTAAGTGCTTGTTTGTCTTAGCCACGGTTACTACTGACCCCTCAGAATGTTAAAACTGAGAATTTTTAAAACTGAAAGGCAGCTTCTCAGTTGACGTAAGGCTGCTTAGCTCCACCCAGTCAAAAGAGCCCCACCACTTCATGCCAGCTTTACCATCCATTTCCTCTTTTGCATTTCTTTGTGGGTCTCCATATTGACTGTTTTCTCTTTTTTGCATTTCCCTCAGGCTGGACAAGGACATTTAGATGAGCAGAACAAAAAGCAGTCAAGTAGCACTTTAAAGACTAGCAAAGTAGTTTATTAGGTGAGCTTTCGTGGGACAGACCCACTTCTGTATAGACTAGCACGGCTTCCTCTCTGTTACTATTAGATGAGCAGGTTTTACTTACCATTGTTTATGTGTCCAAGGTCTTAGAGCCCGAGCACCATGCTTCAGCTAAACACTGCAGGGGTGTTGTGGAGTGCACTTGTAAGAGAGCTGATCATGGCCTAGAGTGCCCTGGTTCTGAAAGTGATCACACAGCTCATCAGTAGCCAAACCAGGGATAGAATCCAGGTTTTCTGACCCCTCTCCTGCAGTCCAGAGTCCTCCCCAGTGGCTGTGCTGCCTCTCACTACTTTCTCATTTTTGGAGATGTTTCTTTGAATTCTTGACTCCTTTTATAGCTTCTGATCTCTCAAAGGCCCTAGGGTGTAACAATGTTCTCTCCCATGAGAATGTATGTTCATGGCTCCATCTCAGAATCTAACCTCTCTGTGTGCCAAGATAGTCCAGAGCAGTCATACTTTTCAAAAACAGATTTTCCCAAGCTAAAGACAGATTGTAAATGCACTTCATAATGGGCCTGAACTGAGAGAAACTCTCTTCAACGAGAACTGTGGTTATACAATACCATTCCGGATAGGGACGTAAGATACAAAGAAGAATTCAGTTAGACTGATGTGGCATCTCACACTAGTGAGAGACATTATTTGTTCAGCTTGTTCCCAAAATAGAATTGCACACTTCACTAGAAACAGGAAATGCATGTGGATTGTCTCTTCCTCGTGGAACAGTGGCCAAAAATGCACTGAGAGCTTCTAATAGACCCATGGTATCCAACACACTAGCCACTAGTCGCATATGGCTATTTGGTCAGTTGCGTGTGACTAACTTGCTTGAACAATAAATATGTTTTCAGAATAACGTAGCTAGTTCACTATAGCAGTAGCTATAGTGGTTACTGCTTCAGAACTGGTTGGCCTCCGTGGGGGAAAAACTGCCCTAAGGGTTAAAAGATTTTTTTCCACACTAACCAGGCCTCACTCTGTAAGGGGATACTAGGGGGTCATCTGCACTCCTTTGAAGTCCCTACCTTGTCTCCTAGAGACAATTTATCCTGTAGGCTCCTCTGTCTGGGTTATCATGTACCTTTGTAGAATAGTAACAGAGAGGAGCCATGCTAGTCTATACACTATCAAAACAAAAAGCAGTCAAGTAGCACTTAAAGACTAGCAAAATAGTTTATTAGGTGAGCTTTCGTGGGACAGACCCACTTCTTCAGACCATAGCCAGACCAGACCAGACTCAATATTTAAGACACAGAGAACCAAAAAGAGTAAGCAAGGAGGACAAATCAGAAAAAGATAATCAAGGTGAGCAAATCAGAGAGTGGAGGGGTGGGGGGGAAGATCAAGAATTAGATTGAGTTAAGTATGCAGACGAGCCCCTATAGTGACTCAGAAAGTTCACATCCCGATTTAAACCATGTGGTAATGTTCCGAATTTGAATATAAATGTCAATTCGTCTGCTTCCCTTTCTACAAAACAGCGATAATTTCTTTTCAGTAACACACATACCTTGAGGCCATTGACAGAGTCAACATTTTAATGGAATGGGCCATTCTGTCAATGACCTCAAGGTATGTGTGTTACTGAAAACAAATTATTGCTCTTTTGTAGAAAGGGAAGCGGACGAATTGACATTTATATTCAAATTCGGAACATTACCACATGGTTTAAATCGGGATGTGAACTTTCTGAGTCTGTTCTGGTCTGGCTATGGTCTGAAGAAGTGGGTCTGTCCCACGAAAGCTCACCTAATAAACTATTTTGCTACTCTTAAATGTACCTTTGTAGTGTAAACTGGCCTCAAGCACAGCTGGTGTTTGCAAACCCGTCTCAGGACAATTCTGCTGAGACTTTCATATGTTAAAGAAGACAATTAATTACTAAACTGTCTAAACAAACTGTATAAAGAGTCTTTGGAACTGGTCCTCAGGGCTCCCACTTCTTTGGAAGCTGGTAGCCTGCATGCATGCATAATAAAATTTCCTTTTAGATCTCACTCTTGCCTCACTGCTTTGAACTCCAGCCTCGGACCTATGGGGGACACTGTACCCCAGGGGAACGGGGTTCCCCAACACCACCATGGAAAATAGACAGTACTTGGTTAATTTCTCCATTTGCTAGCCAATAACTACAACTGTAAATTTTAAAAGCATTGGCTGATCATGTATTCTGATCTTTCTACACTTAATCAAGGTGTCCTTTGTTCTAAATAATTAATAATAGACAATTTAGCAATTTGCCTTCCCAGTTACATTTAAATTTCTGTGTCCCATTTATTTTTAAAAAGGCAAAAGCTGTGCAAATCAAGGAATGAGAAGAAGGAAGTAAAGAAAATTCTTACTATATTGGAAAGATAACAGGGCATTTTATTATCACTATTTTGCTGGCAGCTTTTCAACCCAGGGTGCTGGACAACCTAACGCTGGGGTCCATTCAAAGTAGAGTTTCACTGTAACTGTTTCACAAAAATGAAACAAACATCACAAACACTTTCTACTTAACAGGCTGTGGTAACAGATGATGTATCAATTTTTCTATCAGTCGTCACAGTCATTCCACCTTCCCTCCCTGTTTCTCATTCTGTCCCAACAACTGTTCCACTGTGGATAAATACTTAAACAGTCATTGGGGCAGAAAGACGGACACAGACCATGAGAATGATTCTGTAACTCTCTGGTTACAGCCTGCACCTGTGAGCTGGGAGACTCAGTATCAAGTCCTACAGCTCCAATCACTTTTTCATTATAGAGCCACAGTAGCAAGCTTCATCAGTAGAGCTTGTGAGACCCCAGCTCAGACCATCCCTTAGCTCAGGGGGCAGAGTGACCTCTTGAGGGGTAGGAAACCCTTGTTTAAATCCTTTCTCCCTTTAGGCAGAGGGGTAATATAATCTGGATCTTCTACACTCCCGGTGAGCTCTCTAACCCTTGGGCTAAAAATATAAGGTGGGCAACGCCATCTCCTCCTGCCCTGGCTAGATTTTGGATTTTGGAATCTGATCCAGTGAGTGGCCTCTAAGCGCACCTACTAGATTAGACTCTGCACACAAAGTAGATGAGCAAACACCAGCATTCTCCCTTTTCCTGGATTGCTCTGGGGTTTAGCAAGCACAGAGGCCTGTACATCTGCAGAAACATAGGTGCCCAGGGAACTTTTAGACTAAAAACATAGGTGACAAGTGACTTTAGGCATCCACAGGGTTTGATGGGAGTTTTGTGGGTCTCAATGGAACCTTAAACTGGGACTTATATCCTAAGTGTGGTGTTTAGGTGCCTGACTATCTGTGTGGCTCAGCCAAAGAGACTAAGGGCTGGATCCTCTGAAATACTTAGGCTCCAATTTCCATTTAAAGTTGGATACCTAAATAACTTTGAGGACATGGGCCCACATGACTTATTCAAAGTGTCAAAGCAAATCTGGAGCCCTTAGTGTCTGAAACGCAGGAGCCATCTGCACAGAATAGAATTATGACACAAGGTTTTATCCACTCTAGCAATTGATGATCAGTGCTATACACAAAGAGCCTAGCCTTCCCCAGTGAGGCACCAGGCTGGGAAAGGGACAGGCAGCATCTTTGATAGTGTAGCAAATGTTGCTTTTGGCACAGCAGGAATTTCTGAAGTGGAAATGGGACGTATTACAGGACACCTAATATGCATTGAGCCTGGCTCTCCAGCAGATGCTGGCTAATTTAGGAACCATTCTGTGACAGCATAATAACCTTCTGTCATTGCCTATGTTTCTAGTAAATTAATGCATTAGAATTCAACCCGAAGCAATTTTGAGGGGGGCATGTTTCAAAATTTCAGCTGAGAGGCACCAACATATGTTAATATAAGAAGTAGTTTGAGTAGATCTGCTAAAATGTGATAAAGAAAGACTTTGATAAAAAAATTCAGATGCTGCAGCATAAGGAACATGCCATCTTCTTGGCAGCTGCAGCACCATCCATAAGGGAGGCGACAACTTAAAATGTATAAATAATTTACATGGCATCTTCAGCTATTGGTTGGAGAAGAGTGCCTTTTATGTTTGAGGTCAGAGCAGCCTAGTATGTGTCACCATGGTCCCTTGTTTAAAAACTCCTGGTTTTCATTTAATTATAAATCATCATGATACCCATTTTAACTGAAAGTACTTGCAAGCAAAATGATAGCATAGGTTTCTGAGCGTAGGAAGTGGTTATTGGAAGATCTGTAGTGGGAGGGGAATGTTCTGCTGGAAAAAGTCTAGGCCTAGAATATGGGGACTGGGTTCAAAGACCACTCAATCACACAAAGCCAATGCTGGTTCAAAGTCTGGATCAAAAAGGAGGAGGGTTAGTCAATGGGGCAACTTCTCATCACTGTAAAAAAAAAAAAAAAATTCTAGCTACAGAAACTACTCCGATAAACCAAACTTCATGGCCTGAAGAAGGTAGAAAGCATTCACATTCACATATAACAACAGGGAATCAAATACATTGGTAAGTCACCCTCTGTAAGATAAAAATTCTGGCAGCCAAAACGAATACATCTGTAGCCACTTGAAATGTATGAACTTTAAATAATGCAGGAAAATTAGCACAGTTAATCAAAGAAATGGACCGATATAAAATTGACGTCCTTAGACTCTGTGAAGATAAATAGAAAGATGAAGGTATAGTAACATCTGGGGAAAAAACAAAGTTATATGCAGGTGGAACCAAACATGAAAGAGGTGAAGGGATCACCACGAATAGTATTGCAAAAAATCACTTATAAATTAGCAGCCAGTATCAGATAAGCTACTGGCAACAAGATTCCACTCTGAGCACATTAAGTCCAGGCATATGATACGACAAACCACATAGCTGAAAAGGATAGAAAGATTCTACGGACAACTGAGCAATATAATGAAAGAAAAAACTGAAGCATGGTCTTGTCCTGGTCATGGGAGATTTTAAAATCCAGATTGGAAATGAAAGAAGGGGTTGGAAAACAGTCATTGGCCCACATATAACTGGAATAATGACAGACAATGGCACAAGACTTTTTGAAATTTGTGTCAAAATAATCTTAGCATCTGTAGTTCTTTCTTCCAACATAAAAATACACACAAGCAGCATGGATTTCACCAGATGGTCGTACGCAAAATGAGATAGACTAGATCTATGTTAGTCAGCAGTGGAAAATATCAGTGCTAGACACAAGAATATTCAGAGCAGCAGCTACAGGGAGTGACAATTGCACATTGCACCTCTCCTGTCTGGCACACTTAGAACCTGACTGATCCCAAACAAGGGAGTTTGCCACACAAAGGGAAGTCATTTCTGGGCCCCCTCCCTGACTGGCTCCTGGCCCCAGCTGCCACTGCCCCTCACTGGCCCTGATTGCCACCTCTCCCCACCGCCCACTCAGCTCTGCTCCAGGCCCCAGCAGCCAGCCACCTGGCCCTGGCTGCTGTCCCCCACAACTGACTTCACTTTCTGTCCCAGCTAGGCTCACAGACACTGCTCTGCTTGGGCTGCCCAGCCATGCTGTCATGCCTGCCACCTCTGGTCCTGGCTGGCCAGCCCTGCTGGTCCCAACCAGGCTTCCAGCCCCGCCACCAGCCAGATTCCTAGCTGGCCAGCCCTGCTGCCGTTCCTGGCTAGACTTTTGGCTGGCCATCCCTGCTGCTGGTGCTGGCTGGACTCCTGGGCAGCCAGCCCTTTTGATAAAAATTAGACAGAAAGCAAGGCTAGCAAAACTGAAAAAGCAGGGCAAAGAGATGATACAGGAACAGTCTACATGATCTTGAAACAGTTAATAGGATATGGCTTGAAACTAAGTTGTGTCTGAGTGAAAGGAAAACAAGGAGAAATTCTGAAAACACAGGAGGAACAAGTGCTAAATCTACCTGAACCAATTACAAGACTGGAATTTCACCATCAGATCTAGATACAGACTAGCATTACATAAAATAAAAAATGCCAAGGCATCTGATTTAGATGGCATTCATCCTGAGATGCTTACATATGGAGATGAAGATGTGGAATCAACGATCTGTGCAACAAAATATGGATGGAGGAGAAAGTGCTGGTAAAGTTACTAAAGAAAGGTAATCTAAGCAATTGCTCAAACTGGAGGGGAGTAACCTGGCCTGCCAATGGGGTAGTGGTTGGAGGCAATTGCCTGGGGGCCCAGCGATTCAAAGAGGCCTTGGGCTCCAGGCTGCTACTACTGCCACAGTAGAACCTATTGTTCTACTCGGTCGCTTTAAATTGCCGCTGAAGCTCTGACCTGCATGCTGCACGTGGGTCTGAAGGCCGGGGTGGGGACGCAGCACTGCACACTGGGCAACAGTGAGATCTGGATGTTCTGGTCCTGCCCCTTCTGTCAGAGGCCATGCCCCTTCCGGGGCATGAAGCCATACCCTCCTGCACCTTGCTCAGGAGCCCACAGAGGCCAACCACCCCCTGGGAGTAACAGTTCTGTCCATCACAGGAAAAGTACAGTCCTCCTGAACTGGATGAAAAGAAAGATGGATATCATCCAATGCGAACAGCAATCTAAATTTAGACAAGGGAGAGCTTGCACAGATACTATTTCCATCCTGAGAAGGATTATTGAGAACACGAAGGCATTCAATAGTGTAAATAGAGAAACAATATGGAAAACTGTCAAACAATATAGAATTCTAACAAAATTAATATTATGATGGCTTTCTATATCAATGCAAAGTGATGCATTAAAGTGAAAAATGGATTGAGCAAACCATTCAGTATCAAGACAGATATAAGGCAGAGGTACTTCCTGTCTTCTTTTCTGTTCATGCTAGTCATCGACTATGAATTAAAGCAATGCAACAGTGACACAGATGGCCTAAAAAGATGCCCAGCCCCAGCCTAGAAAGACTAATTCAAACTAGAACAGAAGCAGAGAAGGGCTACTAGGATGACTGTGGGAATTGTGAGCCTGTCTTACAAGAGGAAGCTAAAAGAGCCTGGCTTGCTTGCTCTAGTAACGTGCAGATGGAAAGCAAATCTGATTCCTCTCTATAAATACACCAGAGAGGAACAAGAGCTACTTAGGCTAAAGGGTAGTATTGGCACATGAACAAATTGGTAATGAACACAGTAAACTCTGTTTTAAACAACTGGAATTCTCAATTAACTGCCATTCCAGCCCACCCCAGTCATCTCCTTCTTGCTTGGCGGCCTCTGAGTGTGTGCGTGGCCAGCGGCTTCTCCAGTCTCCCACCCAGTGCCCACCGAATAGAGAGGTTCCCAGAGCAGCCACACGGCAGCAGCCTCAAAGTGGTGCAGTAGCTGCGCTCCAGAGCAGCTCCCTGCTTAGTGCCCACCACTGGGAGCAGCTCCTCAAGTGGCTATGTGGCAGTGGCTCCCCAAGTAGCTGTGTGGCAACGGCTCCCCAAGCAGCTCCCTGCCCAGTGCCTGTGGTCACTTGGCAGCTTTCCCCAGAGCAGTTCCCTGCCCAGTGTCTGCCTGTGGCTCCCTGAGCAGCTGCATGGCAGCCAACCCCGGCAGCAGCTCTCCACCCAGGGCCCACCACCACAGTGGCTCCCTGAGTGGCTGCAGCTCCCCAAACAGCAGAGGCTCCCTGAGTGACCCTGCAGCAGCTGCTCCTTGCCCTGTGCCCTCCTCTGCCAACAGCGCCCTGCATGGCACAGCCATGCCTGAGCTGCACAAGCAGTTCCCCGTTGTCCCCACCAACAAGGTAATAGAGCAGCAGTTGAGCAGGAGCTGGCATTTGTGGGGTCGGGGGGAACGTATTTTGTTATCCGGCATATTTTAATATCTGGCAGCCTGCCTGTCCTGGGGCTGCTGGATATGTAAGAGTTTACTGTATACATAGTCTGGAAATTAAAAGAAGGTTTTGGACCCTCAGAAGTATGATGTTCTGGAACAGCCTCCCACTAAGAAATAAAGAGGCAAATCACCTTGAAAGTTTTAAAACAGAACTTGATTTTTTTATGAGTGGAATTATAAGATGGGGTTGCCCACACTAACCGGAAACCGGGCTTAGGACCAGAAGGGACTTCCTGGGTCATCATGACTAATGAGACTCTTGTTTATGCTTTGATGATTCTCATCATCAGATCCCTCAAAAAGCTGCTTTGCTGTGTCTCTGTCTCATGGGCGCTGGGACTAAGACACCATTTATTTTCTTTTTTTTCCTCCATGTTAACATGCCCCTTTGCTGGCTCTTTGGTAGCTTGGGAAGCTTTCATCACTTGTCCTGTAGTGTCTAGTGGTGTCTTCATATTTCTTTCAACCTAGTGCTGTGGGAAATTATGTCTGATGAATTGTGACCTATCACTACTTTCATTGGTTGTGCTCCTGCCCTTCTGAGGCTTGCAGCTGCCAATAATTGTGTATTATTATTGTCAAATTGCTAACTATGCACATGAATTTTCTCTGCCATTAGGGCTCTGTTATTTATTTATTCTTTGAAGATTTTGTACATGGTTCAGCAGGTTAGTGGGGATGGTAAGACTCTTGGAGCATTCATCTGTGACTATGGCATCTCTTTTATCTTTTGATTTTTCAAGCCTCTCAATCCCAATGCAAGTATTCTCTTGGCAGCCTCTGTGGTACCTGTATAGAGAAGTGCTCCCTTACTACACACAGGGATATCAGTTTAAATGGCTGTATTGCCACTGTGCTTTGGGAGAAAGATTTATTGTACAACAGGGGACACAGGCACCATTCCACTGCAAGGCTGGGCGTTTCTTGTTACTGCATTTTTTTGCTTTTGTTAACTTTCTTGTGTTTATGGTTATACGCCTCGATTCAGCAAAGTCTACTACAGGCCCCCTAGCCAGGTGGAAGAGGTGGATGAGGCTTTCTTTAAACAGCTAACAAAATCATCCAGGGCCTAGAAATTGGTGGTGATGGGGGACTTCAACTATCCAGGTATATGTTGGGAAACTAATACAGCAGGGGACAGACTGTCCAATAAATTCTTGGATTGCATTGCAGACAACTTTTTATTCCAAAAGGTTGAAAAAGCTACCAGAGGGGAAGCTGTTCTAGATTTAATTTTAACAAATAGGGAGGAAATTATTGAGAATTTGAAAGTGGAAGGATGCTTGGGTGAAAGTGATCATGAAATCATAGAGTTCACAATTCTAAGGAAGGGTAGAAGGGAAAACAGTACAATAGAGATAGTGGATTTCAGGAAGACAGATTTTGGTAAACTCAGACAGCTGGTAGGTAAGGTCCCATGGGAAGCTAAACTGAGGGGAAAAACGGCTGAAGAAAGTTTGCAGTTTTTCAAAGGGGCATTATTAAGGGCCCAAAAGCAAGCTATCCCACTGTGTAGGAAAGATAGAAAACATGGCAAAAGACTCCCTTGGCTTAACCAGGAGATCTCGCATGATCTCAAAATAAAAAAGGAATCGTATAAGAAATGGAAACTAGGACAAATTACAAAGGACGAATATAAGCAAACAACACGAACGTGCAGGAGCAAGATTAGAAAGGCTAAGGCACAAAATGAGCTCAAACTAGCTACAAGCATAAAGGGAAACAAGAAGGCTTTTTACAAATACATTGGTAGCAAGAGGAAGACTAAGGAGAGGGTAGGGCCATTGGTCAGTGAGGAGGGAGGAGCAGTAACAGGGAATTTGGAAATGGCAGAGATGTTTAATGATTTCTTTGTTTCGGTCTTCACCGAGAAATCGGAAGGAATGCCTGACGTAGAGAATGCTAGGGGAAAAGAGGTAGGCTTAGAAGTTGAAATAAGAAAAGAACAAATTAAAATTTACTTAGAAAAATTAGATGTCTGCAAATCACCAGGGCCTGATGAAATGCATCCTAGAATCCTCAAGGAGCTGATAGAAGAGGTATCTGAGCTTTTAGCAATCATTTTTGGTAAATCGTGGGAGACGGGAGAGATTCCAGAAGACTGGAAAAGGGCAAATATAGTACCCATTTATAAAAAGGGGAACAAGAATAACCCGGGAAACTACAGGCCAGTCAGCTTAACTTCTGTGCCAGGAAAGATAATGGAGCAGGTAATTAAAGAAATCATCTGCAAGCATTTGGAAGGTGGTAAGGTGATAGGGAACAGCCAGCATGGTTTTGTTAAAAACAGATCATGTCAAACCAATCTAATAGCTTTCTTTGATAGAATAACGAGTCTTGTGCATAAGGGAGAAGCGGTGGATGTGGTATACCTAGACTTCAGTAAAGCATTTGACACGGTCTCACATAATATACTTACCAATAAACTATGCAAATACAACTTAGATGGGGCTACTATAAGGTGGGTGAACAACTGGCTGGATAACTGTACCCAGAGAGTAGTTATTAATGGTTTTCAATCCATCTGGAAAAGTATAACTAGTGGGGTTCCGCAGGGGTCTGTTTTGGGACTGGTTCTGTTCAATATCTTCATTAACGATTTAGATATTGACATAGAAAGTACACTTATAAAATTTGCAGAGGATACCAAGCTGGGAGGGGTTGCCACTTCTTTGGAGGATAGGGTCATAATTCAAAAGGATCTGGATAAACTGGAGAAATGGGCTGAGGTAAACAGGATGAAGTTTAATAAGGACAAATGCAAAGTGCTCCACTTAGGAAGAAACAATCAGTGTCACACATACAGAATGGGAAAGGACTGCCTAAGAATGAGTACAGCAGAAAGGGATCTGGGGGTTATAGTGGACCACAAGCTAAATACGAGTCAACAGTGTGATGCTGTTGAGAAAAAGGCAAACATGATTCTAGGATGCATTAACAGGTGTGTTGTGAACAAGACACGAGAAGTCATTCTCCCGCTCTACTCTGCGCTGGTTAGGCCTCAGCTGGAGTATTGTGTCCAGTTCTGGGCACCGCAGTTCAGGAAGGATGTGGAGAAATTGGAGAGGGTCCAGAGGAGAGCAACGAGAATGATCAAAGGTCTAGAGAACATGACCTACAAAGAAAGGCTGAAAGAATTGGGCTTGTTTAGTTTGGAAAAGAGAAGATTGAGGGGGGACATGATAGCAGTTTTCAGGTATTTAAAAGGGTGTCATAAGGCAGAGGGAGGGAACTTGTTCTTCCTTGCCTCTGAGGATAGAACAAGAGGCAATGGACTGAAATTGCAGCAGGGGAGGTTCAGGTTGGACATTAGGAAAAAGTTCCTAACTGTCAGGGTGATCAAACACTGGAACAAATTGCCAAGGGAGGTGGTAGAATCTCCATCACTGGAGCTATTTAAGAAGAGGTTAGATAGATGGCTTTCAGGGATGGTCTAGAAAGTGCTTGGTCCTGCCATGAGGGCAGGGGGCTGGACTCGGTGGCCTCTCGAGGTCCCTTCCAGTCCTACTCTTCTATGATTCTATGAAAGCACATAAGCATATGCTTAATTTAAAGCATGTGAGTAGTCCCAGTGTCCACAGAGAGATTACATGTCTGCTTTAGTTATGCACATGCTTTGCTGCACAGGGCCCCTAAAAATCATTCACTGAAGAACATTCTTGATGTTCATCTCTGCATTTCTGCTGAATCAGCCCCTTGCTGCTAGGCACACACATCACATTAAGAAAGAATAAACTACATGTTCAACCTATCTAGTCTGGTTCCCTCAGGATCATGAGATGTCCATATGGTCTAGCACATTAACAAGGCTTCCACTGTTTACTGGGCTCTTCGAAGACATTCAGGGGTAAGTTACAGCTAAATAACAAATCACTGAAAGGCAGGGCTGGAGGCTGTAAACAAAGTTCATGGGACCATGGGAAACTTGGCCACACCCATAGTAAGTGATCATCCAGGTAAGTAAAGGTGACAGAGTAAAGTGGTTCAGCCTCTAGTAAGAGCAACAGACGTCTAGCTCCTACATTTGTTAGACAATTAGTAACCTACACATTTTTGTTTTCATTTAGAATTATCCTTTGACCCACTTATTATCAAAGATCCTCTTGCCAAACAATTTTATGTCACTTGGGGCTATTTCTGAAAAACAACTTTAGCAGCTTTTAAAAATACCTATGTGCTGATTCATGAATCGGTCAGAATATTGTCATCACAGCTCATTTGTTGGCCCAGCATCATTACTTGTACAATATCCAAACTTCAATTAGCATAAAATTCTATTGTCAGCATCACCAATGGCTACCTCAAGTGTAAAGTTAAAAAAGAACATTCAGTTTTCCTCTTGCAACCCTCCAAGCTTGCTTCACATTACTCTGCTGATCTCTCAGTTTCCTATAGGCAAAATCGAGCTCTTTGTTCTTCAATCACACACCTTTCATCTCCTGCCAAAGGCTATTCCAAAAGGGTGTTGTGGCTTCCATCTTATGAAACAAATTCTCCTTACAAACATCAGTGCTCTGTGTGCCTATAACAATATTCAGGTTATCTCTAGCCCCTGGGATTACCACCAGTGGAGCAAACTCAGCAGCTATGAATTTTCTACAAGTGAGTCTTCTTACACAGCTTTTCCACAACAGCAGCTGCAGGAGAGAAAGGCAGCAGAATGAGTCTGAGAAGACAATATCTGGCTGATTCAGGGCAAGAAAGGATGTTGCTTACCTGATGGTCCCCACTGTCAGGTGATATCCATCCTAAATTTCACCCTGCCCCCCCGCCCCAGCCCCCAACAAGTGATCAATGTCTGCTATCAGGCGATCCATTGACTGCTGGGAGAGTGGTTTTCCCTGAATGGTAGCCAGCTCTTTGTCCAAGACTGCAGCCATTTGAAGGAGGGTCACTAATGTTAAACAACCTTCCATTGTTAGACCTTTGGTAGGTGCCTGAATTTCCCTTGACAACTCTTGTGTGGTGTAGCTCCTGATGGAGGCTATAGCACCCAGGTGAAGGCAGAGAACACTTTTGTAATCAAACTGGCCTTCACAAAACAAAATGGAGTTTACCGTTGATATAGATAGATCCAAGTGTATCCTAATCACAGTATTTTTTTAAAAGAACAGTTTGGAATATGCTGCATAAAAGGCACCATGAGAAGTACTGTCACTCTCATTAGTCAGTGATACCTTCATCTCCTCATTGTCCTCTCGACCTTCCCCTGCGCTGTGTACTCAGACCTCACTGCACACTGACTGGACTCTGACTCACCAGTCACCTTGTCCTGCTTGGCCTCATGAGATTCTGTGAGTGTTCATTTATGAGCCTTCTCTTGTCCTTCTCAAAACTGATGACATACCAACAGCTGGTGCACTGGCCAGTTGTCAAGGGAAGGGACCAGAACAACAGGGCTCTTACTGAGCCAGCACATTTTATTCCAGAGCTAAACTAAGACACTTAGTTCTTGTACCCCGGCTTCCAGAGGAGTGAGAGAATCTAGGTAGTTGTTCTAATGAGAGAGGTGAGTTTCAGCCCAAACCCAACTCTCATGATTTCCCCAACTGCTGGCTTTATAGTGACGGGGACCCGGCTTCTCTTCCCAACCTGTCAACATTCTCTCATCCAGAACTCCTGAGTTCCCAAGCCTAACTGTCGTCAGTGACTGGAGGATTTATGGATGCCAAAGATTTTAACTGCTTGCTTCCCAGACACTCATGATTCATCCAGCTTGGAAGAAAACTATTTGCAGTAGCACACTGTGATTGACAGTCGCAATCTCAGTTATAGCCAATGCTGATCACCTTTGCCTTATAAAATATTAAAATTTACACTAGATGTACCCAGAATGTAAACACCTTAAACAAGTTAAAACATTTACAAAAACAATTTAAGACTGAATCCAAACCCAGTGAAGTTAAAAAACAAATCTTCTTATTGACTTGGATGATGTTGTATCAAGCTCTTAGATTGTTTTCTGATAGGAAGAGTTGGAACAAGATATATATAAACACAATTGCAAAAGACTTATTATCCTGGCTGCTCACCACACAGAGCCTACTTTATACAGAATTAATGAGCTTCTCCAGTCTGCCTGTGCTCATTTCAGACTGCTAGCAGCTTTTCTTTTCTCCAGCCTCTTGGTTGTGTTTCAGCATCATTGTTGACTACCTTACTGATTGAACAAATCAATCATTTCCCACCCCCACCCCAGCTAATACTTCAGCACATGGATTTGTCACATCAAAGGCCTTTTGTCAGGGTTATCAGGATAATTAAATTACCTCTACCCCAAGTAAAATGCACTTTTGATCAAGATAACCAATTCACTCTTGACAGCCAAGAAAAGAGACTATTCAATCATAGTACAGGCAAATTCTCTTGTGATCTTGGAAAATTCACTTTGTTACACATAGAAGCTCTTCTCTTTCTATTAAGGAAACCTAAACCTCAGCCATTAGCTCCTGTGAGTCTGTGCAAGTGATTTGCCAATCAATTTGAAATACAGTGCATTTCCATAGATTAGTTGATAATAGTCTGTGATACTACATTTGCTCCAAATCCTCCTTCCAACATGTGTTTGTGCAGTTGTAGCTTCCTGTGTTTTAAATGTTTTCCCTCTTCCCTATTTGTGTGAAAGACACAAATGGAGGAAACCTGAGCTTTGAACCTGCAAGCTTTAAACACATGCTTAATTTCAAGTGTGTGATTAATCTCACTGTAATCACAGTCTACCCATGTGATTCCAATTCCTGGATTGGTGCCTTAGACTGTAAATTCTTTGGAGCAGCAAACATCTTTCTATAGTGACTAAAGAAAATATATTTTTAAAGAGTCTCTCAAAAATGTAATCAAGTGTGGAGCAACACCTACTGAAGGGGGCAGTGAAAGGAGGTTGCTGATGCAGAAAGTCCGATCATTTTGATCTGATGGGAGGTTAATCTCACTGCTCCTATTTTCACGTGGGATTGCCTCATGGTCACATGTATCTGATCCTCCTCCCACATACCCCACACTCCTATCCAACTTCCGCAGCTCAGCATGAGGAAAAAAAATCCAAATAAATTGCATTTTAGAAGTCAATTTTTAGCCCATTAGCATTTAGAGAGGCCTTTCAAACTGGTCATCATACTATCAAAACAAAAAGCAGTCAAGCAGCACTTTAAAGACTAGCAAAATGGTTTATTAGAAGAGCTTTTGTGGGACAGACCCACTTCTTCAGACCATAGCCAGACCAGAACAGACTCAATATTTAAGGCACAGAGAACCAAAAACAGTAAGCAAGGAGGACAAATCAGAAAAAGATAATCAAGGTGAGCAAATCAGAGAGTGGCGGGGTGGGGGGGAAGGTCAAGAATTAGACTGAGTTAAGTACGCACATGAGCCCCTACAGTGACTCAGAAAGTTCACATCCCGATTTAAACCATGTGTTAATGTGCCGAATTTGAATATAAAAGCCAGCTCCGCTGTTTCCCTTTCCAAAACGGTGTGATAATTCCTTTTCAGTAACACACATACCTTTAGGTCATTGACAGAAAGTCAACATTTTAATGGAATGGGGCTTTCTGTCAATAACCTAAAGGTATGTGTGTTACTGAAAAGGAATTATCGCACCGTTTTGGAAAGGGAGACAGCCGAGCTGGCTTTTATATTCAAATTTGGCACATTAACACATGGTTTAAATCGTGATGGGAACTTTCTGAGTCACTGTAGGGGCTTGTCTGCATACTTGGCTCAGTCTAATTCTTGACCTTCCCCCCCACCCCTCCACTCTCTGATTTGCTCACCTTGATTATCTTTTTCTGATTTGTCCTCCTTGCTTACTGTTTTTGGTTCTCTGTGCCTTAAATATTGAGTCTGTTCTGGTCTGGCTATGGTCTGAAGAAGTGGGTCTGTTCCACGAAAGCTCACCTAATAAACCATTTTGCTAGTCTTTAAAGTGCTACTTGACTGCTTTTTGTTTTGATAGTGTATAGACTAGCACGGCTTCCTCTCTGTTACTGGTGGTCATACTGTGAATCTCTAGTCAGCCCTGTATTTTGGGAGATGTATGTGGAGGGGATAAGCTCTATCTGGAACTTTGGGAGCTATTCTGTTGGGAATCATACTATTGATAAGTTTTTATTTGTAATTCAGTAAGAGTTATAGCCCACCAAATGAGATGAGGGCTTCATTGTGCTAGGTCTGAAAAGCCACACACTTTAGTTACTGTGTTCTGTCTCTGGCATTGCACTGACCCTGTTGCTAAGACTTCTGAAGGCTTAACCGATGGTCCTTTGTCTTGCAGTAAACTGAGCCATGCTAGGATTCTTTCCCAGCGCTAAGTGTGAGAAGTTGTTTGTCCTTCTGGGAAAGTGAGGAGAATTGTGGGAAGCCATTGGAGGAGAATCAGGACTCCAGTGCTCTAGACTGTGTCCTTACTACTAACTTTACAGGTTAATAGCCTGAGGCCTAGGCTACTCTAGGAAGTGAAGGTGAACTTAGCTGACCTAGGTCAATTTTCTAAGCAATCACTCCACACTACAGGGCCTGTTCTGCACATATTAGGGGCTCCTAAGATCAACTTTGGTATTCCTGCATTTTGCGAGGAGTAAAGCCAAAACCTTCCATGGTCCACTTTAGAATCATAGAATCCTAGGGCTGGGAGGGAGTTCATCCAGCACCCTGCTGGTGAAGCAGTTTTTTCCTGATATCCAACCTACTCTTCTCCTTCTGCAATTTCAGACCATTGCCCCTTGTTCTGCCATCTGTCACCACTGAGAACAGTTTCTCTCCATCCTCTTTAGAGTTCCCATTCAGGAAGTTGAAAGCTGCTATTAAATCACCCCTAAGTCTTCTCTTCTGTAAACTAAATAAGCCCAAATCCCTCAGTCTCTCCTCACAGGTCATGTGATCCAGCCCCTTCATCATTTCGTTGCCCTCTGCTGAACCTGCTCCAGCACATCGACACCCTTTCTATACTGGGGGGACAAAAACTGGATGAAATACTCCACATGTGGCCTCACCAGTGCTGAACAGAGAGGAACAACAACTTCTTTAGATCTGCTCGAAATGCTCCTCCTAATGCACCCCAATAGACCGTTAGCCTTCTTGGCTACAAAGGCACAGTGTTGATCATATTCAGCCATTCATCCATCATTATTCCTAGGTCCCTTTCCATTGTGCTGCTGCTTAACCAGTCGGTGCCTAGCCTATAGCCATGTTTGGGATTCTTCCGTCCCAAGTGCAGGACTCTATTCTTCTCCTTGTTGCACTGCATCAGATTTCTTTTGGCCTAATCCTCCAATTTACCCAGGTCACTCTGGATCCTATCTCCACCCTCCAACATATCTACCTCTCCCCCTAGCTTGGTGTCATCTGCAAACTTGCTAAGGGTGCAATTCAGTCCCTCATAAAGATGTTGAACAACACTGGCCCCAGAACTGAGCCTTGGGGCACTCCACTTGATACCGACCGCCACCCAGATATTGAGCCATTGACCACTATCCAGACCATCAAGCCAGCTTTCTATCCATCTTATAGCCCATGGATCCAATCCATACTTTCTTAACTCATGGGCAAGATTTTAGGGTAGTGCAAAGAGAGTGTTGTGAAATTCTACATTCTTGACCTCCTGGAGGTGTCCCAATCAACCTCTCTGGCCACCACTTTCAGCTCTGCTGCTCTTCAGGTGTGCAAGAAACAGCCCAGGAAAGTTTGAATTTCATTTCCTCTTTGGCCAGCATGTTTAAGGTACTCAGTTGGAAGATGGTGTCATTGTTAACAAAATGTCCTCAAGATTTAATTTTTATCATCACTACTACCAGAGAAGCAGCTAAGGCCCCAGCTGTGGCACCATTATGCCAGGCTTTGTACATTCACATACCGAGGGTCAATCCTTTCCAATTTTGTATTTAGAACAGAAATTCTGTGGAATAAAGAAAGACTACGAAAAAGGATAGGACCAAGGCAGTGTATCAGACAGATATTGCAGAGGGAACTGAGGTAAGGAGAGATTGAATGGCTTGCACAAGAACACACAAGAGGTCTGAGGTAGAGAGTGGGGGAACTCACTGTAGATAATTCAATGACTTTAACAATCAAACCTGTCTTCCTTTTCCAAAATGTACTGAATACCAAAGTTGTAATCCCCCAAAACAAAGTTTTAGCAATGTTAAGTTAGCAATCCAGTAAAATTGGCACATTTTCTCCTAATCCATCAGTAACATAATAGTTTTGGCAGGCAGCCAAGTATTGTACATTCATGCGGATTCTGGGTGAGTTTAATTAAAACAGTTACAGTGTCTTGATCTCTTCATGAAATATATGGTTTATTATAGTTGTGTTTCACTGGGAACCAACTGACTACGTTGTATCAAAAAGTACTCAAAGGAGTCATCATCATCAATAACTGTGGGCTCAGCACCCGTTGGTGTCTGATGTCTGTGTCACTGTTTCCTTCCATCTTTCCCTATCCAGTGCAGAGTGGCTTAGTTTCTGTAGACTAGTTCCTCACCTATCTACGACATCATCTATCCATTCTCTGTGGGGTCTGCTTCTCCTATTCGAATCATCCATTATGCCGAATACCAGGGTCTTGATTTTTCATTCGTGATACATTCTCCAAATATGTCCAAATAGTCGTAGCTTCCATTTTATAACCTTCTACAGCAGGTTCTCTTTTGGCTGTATCTTCCTATATACTTCCTCATTGGTGACCTTCTGCATCCATCCTATTCTCAGAATCTTTCAATAATAACTCCTTTCGAATGCCAATATTCTTCTTTTCGAATCTTTCGTTATCACCCATGTCTCACATCCGTACAACATGCTGCTGAATACACGTTTTCAAGACGCCCAGCTTCATTCTTAAGCTAATTGGTTTGCTTTCCAGATCTTAACCATCACCTTCAAACTCACTCTTGCTTTCTCTATTCTAGTCGCCATTTCCTTCTTACAGTCTAGATCATATGTTATGTTGCTCCCCAGATATGTGAACTTCTTTACATTTTCTATTTCAATACCATCCACACTGATCTTCTTTCCTATTTCCTTATCTCCAAATACCATTGTTTTTGTTTTATCAATGTTCATAATCAGTCTGTATTGCTTCCCTTCTTCATTTAACACCCGCACCATTTTCGCTAGCTTCTCCTCATCTCCCTCAATGATAACTATATCATCTGCGAACCTCAAGTTGTTAATTCTTTTCCTGTGCACGGATATCCCTTCTACCACTTCCTTGATCTTGTCCATCGCTCTGTCTAGATGTGCAATGAAGACACTTGGTGATATTGGATCTCCTTGTCTCGTACCTCTACTTGTTTTAAACCAAATTTCCAACTCCCCGCATGTTCTCACCGCTGCCTCCGCGTTATCACTGATATCTTTCAACAACTGTATTAGTCTGCTATCTGCTCCATATGACTCCAACACTGGCCAAGTCACTTTCTGATCTATACTGTCAAATGCCTTTTGAAAATCAACAAAGCAAGAGTATATGTTTTTGTTCTTTCATCGAGCTTTCTCTGCTATCAGTCTTAGTGCCAATATCTGCTGTATGGTACTTCTATCTTTTCTGAACCCTGCTTTCTCATCTGCTATATGTTCTTGTATCTGCAGTCTTAATCTCTCATCAGTATCATCATCAGCACCTCACCTAGATGACTCGTTAGGGCAATCATTCTGTAGTTCTTGCACTCCAATGTACTTCCTTTCTTGGGTATTGTCACTTGCATAGATCTTGTCCATTCCTTAGGTGCCTTCCCTTCTTTCCATGCTATATTACATAATTGGTGTATTTCCTGAATCATGCTTTCTCCACCGTATTTGATCATCTCTCCCCTGATCTTATCATTTCCAGGGCTCTTGTTGTTCTTTAGTCGTTTCACTGGTTTTTCAGCTTCCTCCTTTGAAATATCGGTCTTACTCTCAATGCTCGGGGGGAGACATCTCTTTCAATTCTTCAATCAGTCTCTCTGAGACACTCGGGTCCAACTGTGCTTTGTATAGATTGGTGCAATATCTCATCCATCGCTGCAATCTTCTCCCTGTTCATGAGCACTTCTTCGTTCTCATCTTTGATCACCATCTGCTCGGGTTGCCATTTCCTATTAATATTCCTAATTGTTTTATACACCTCCCTGGTCTTACATTCGCCATTATACCTCTCGATATCTTCACATTGCTCCTCTAACCATTTCTCCTTATCCTTTCTGGCTGCTTTCCTTACCTCATTGCGTTTCATCCTATATTACTGTTCTGCCATCTCAGAAACATCTCTTCTGATCTTCAACGCTCTTTTCTCTTGAACCAACTTCATTGTCTTCTGGGTAATCCACTTCTTACTGATCTTTTCTTCTTCTGAAACAGTCTGCTCAATTGCCTCTTCTATAGTGATGGCTATCCCTGCGACTCTCTTATCTAGGTCTTTCTTTGTGGCGATATTCTTAATCTTCTTTTAGAGTGCTGTTCTGCATTCATTCCCTGTTCCTTCCTCAGATAGCCTCGCCACATCTCTTCTTTTCTTAAACTGTGTCTTACATTTTCTTTTGAGGTTTATTTTGATGTTTGCTATCACTAGACTGTGGTCTGAGTCTATATCCACTCCTTGGAAAGTTCGGCACTGATGTACTGATGTTATCCATCTTCTTCTTATCAAAATCATATGTATCATGTTCTTGGACTTCCTGTCATTCGATCGCCATGTCCACTTCCTACAGTCCTTTGGTGGAATCTTGTGTTGCAAATCACCATCTCGTGCTCTGTAGCAAACTCTAACAGTTTGTCACCTCATTCATTTCTTTCTCCATATCCAAACCTTCCCATGACTCTCTCCCAACCTTCATTATCTGTTCCAACCTTCGCATTCCAGTCTCCCCCGATGATCAACGTATCTTTCTTCAGTATCTCCTCTACCGTCTTTGTCAAGTCTTTATAAAATACCTCAGTCTCTTCCTCCGTACTGTCTGACGTGGGTGCATACACCTGAATGACAGAGATGTTGAACAGTTTTGGTTTGAATCGTGCGACCATCATTCTTGCCCTCACTGGTTTGTATCCTAATAATGCTCTTCTAGCTGTTTTGCTAAGAAGGAATCCAACTCCTGCTTCGTGCTTTGTTTTGTTTCCTGACCAAATGACTTCGCAACCACGTATCTCTCCTGATCCTGTCCAATGCATCGCTGCCAGTCCAAGTATATCACATCGATATCTCTCCATTTCCTTCCAAAGCAGCTCTAATTTTCCAGTTGCCCACAGTTGTCAATGGATAACATGTGTTAGGTGTAATTTTCTTTCAGTACCCAACTTATCGACCCAACCCGAATCACTTGATTGGTATCACAGACCTTGTTTATCTGGGTGACGTCCGAGCCGGCATCTTTTAACATTTGGTTGTACTGGCATCAGATTTCATTCATATTGTTGTTTGACGGTCAGCGCATCGACACACATCTGACCAACCCTCCTCCTTCATCCAGGCTTGGGATTGGCACTCAGTGGCTTCATGGTGGAGTTACTCAAAGGAGTACTTCTCTTAATATTGTTTGAGGAGAGAGATAGTAAGTTTTAGCCAGTCTCTTAAGGTTTAGTTTTTGAAATTAAACTGCATTTCTGAGAAAGACCTGTAAAACTGCATCCATGCACAATCAGATCATGTTAGGATAACTTTGCTAGATGCAAAATACTTTTTGCAAATTTTTCTCCATGTAGGGGAAGAGTAAGGACCTTAGTATGTATGTGATGGATGGCTCAAAACATTGCTCTTCAGAAGAAAGTAGGTACTTTCCACAACTGCTCAGATTAAAATTCTACCTTCAAATAAATATTACATAAGAAGGTTATTCTTATATAAAATGCACGTTGATTTCTTTCAGTGCTTAAAAATAGATCTACAGGAAATCTATTATAAGTGCTGGCATAATTCATACCTTTAGTTCCATATAACCAAGGAAACGGTGTGGGCAGAATTTGAGGTCACCATATGGAGTATGTTTAAAAGGCACACCAACAATTTAAAGTAGTAACAGAGAGATAGCCGTGCTAGTCTATATACTATCAAAACAAAAAGGCAGTCCAGTAGCACTTTAAAGACTAACAAAATAATTTATTAGGCGATGAGCTTTCATGGGACAGACCCACTTTTTCAGATCATAGTCTGAAGAAGTGGGTCTGGCCCACGAAAGCTCATCATCTAATAAATTATTTTGTTAGTCTTTAAAGTGCTACTGGACTGCTTTTTTGTTTCAACAACTTAAAGTCTTTCTAAAAAATGTATATTTAGAGTCTTCATTCCAATGAACATCATGTCTGCCTTCCCATAGATTTAATTTTGCTCCACTGCTGACCTGGTACTCCTCACAGCAAGGAGTAAGGGATGTCATCAGGAGACTTTCACTTGTTGACCTCCTATTGTAGGGATATCTGAATAAATCGATTTCTGATACGTCGACTCTAACTATGCAATTCACATAGCTGGAGTTGTATACCTTAAATTAATTTTTCTTCATAGTGCAGACTCCTGGCCTGAGACTGAAAAGTCTATACTGCATCTCTGATGTGCAAAAGAATTTTGGGGATGCGGTTGGCGTTTACAGAAGTTTAAATACAGCAATTCAGATTTAGCTACCATTGAGCTTGATGCAGCAAACAAATACAGTCAGTGAACCACAAAGCTCAAGTAACCAACACTTCTGATATCTCCCAACACAAATCTTCAGTCTAGTAACCAGGACTAGTATACTGCCCAGCATGTTATGCAATTGCACATTCTGCACACTACTTTTATGCAAAAGGAGCAGAAGACAATTAAGCAAGCTGAAATGAGGGATTTATTCAAAAAAACAGCTTCCATTGTGTGTAATTGGGATGACTCGCTAATGACCTTACCTCCTACATCTTCTGCATCTATAATGATAATTGATGCTGATTATGAGGATCCCGAAGCACTGCAACATCCAAAAGAGCCTTCTGAATCATCAAACTAAAACTATATTATGTTCAATATGGTTTCAGTGTTAAACGTATTTTTAATGACCTGGTTGTACACCATGTGCTGCCCAGAGTGATATGTAGCCTACTTTATCTAAATGCATTTTAGTGCTTCAAGGAACCACCCACTCTGCAGTGCAGTACTACTACAGGATTGGTGTGTACCTGTATATTATTTTATACTTCATTTGTTTTATTGTATTCTAATTCTTTGAAAAATTGGTATTCCATTGGAAAAGTATAACTCTCAGTTAACCAAAATATAAAATTAACTGGCACCTGCTCTTCCCCACCATGCTGGATAACAGCTTTATTGTAGCACCTATTAAATTACCAAACTACTTCGAAGTCAGGTCATGCCTTGTAGTGAGTGAGGTGGCCGCTCACTGATCGAGAGCAGGAAGAACACCTCCTCAAGCCCTGGTGGGAAGAACCATGCCCCACCCCCTTGGTTAACTGGAAATCAGAGGGCAGCACTATGTGTACAAAAGCCCCAGCCAGAAGCCCAGTCAGGCGCCAGTCACTGGAGGAGGCAGATGCCAGTCCTGAGCTCTCAGGTTGGGAGGCCAGTACCATCCTGCAGGAGGCCAAAGACTGGCCTGGACCACTAGGCCTCACCAAAGAGGAGCTACAAGCTGGGATGGAGATTCCACTCCACCCAGGTGCGGAGGAATCTAAGGCGCTGCTCCATAAGATACAATTTGGCAGGGGAGTCTGGAAGTGGCCCAGGAATATCTGGGTCAGTATGTTGTGGTTTGCATCCCCACTGACCCCAGTGGCAGACTGATCTGCTGTTAATAGGGCCCCCTGTGCTGGGGTAGAGTAGAGCATTCCCCTCCCCCGTGACCCCTAATATGTAGGCAGAAGTCTCTTCTTCTCGCTGTTCTGGGCACAGACCTGAGTTTGCCGGACCTCCGCCTTGCAAGGAGGTCTGACCTTTTTGGTGCTGTTGTTTGGGGCCCTTCCTGAACCAGGGCGTGGGCCTAGTGAGGCCTGAGCACAGGCCTGAGTCCCAGGGTTAAGCCTTGTTGGGTAACATGCTTTAATATTAGTGGACTCTAAAGCCAATTTTGCTTTGTGTAGATTTAGATGAAGAGAGCAGCATACAGATCACTGAAATGATTTCTGCCTGCAAGCCTCACGAAGCAATTTGTAGATGCGCAAGAGAAATATTCATGAATAAAACTATATAACAGTGTCTTGGAGAAGTCAATACATAAAAAAGATCCATGCTCCACTCATGCATACCAAATGAAAAACCTGGGGGCAGGAATGCAATGTATCTGTCATGACCAGTGATATAGTGACCTATCCAGCTAACCCCTCTTCGATTGCTGAATAACACACTGTATGTATTGCTTTCTTAAAACTGCTGACAAAACAAGTGTTTAGAAGAAAGCAATCATGTAACTCCCAGAAGATCTTAAAAAAAAAGCCGAACAGAAAGGTAAATTATCCAGTCATACAGATATTCTTCAACAAACAATTTAAAGTTGTCTGAAAATTAAGAGCACTTTGAGTATTTTTTCAATTTTATTTGCAAAGGGCTGAAGAAATTACTTGATCACAATATTTTTTCAACATACATTAGTTTGCACTTTCTTCTTTTGGGCTATTGTCCAGCAAGTTTCCTGGTCTGGGGGCTGCCAGCAACAGGCAGGAAAGCTTATTTTAATCAACCCCCTGGCATTTCCAGTAGGAGAGGGAAGAGGATTATGCAACAGGATCTTTTTCTCATAGGGGTAGGAGAGCTCATCAGGATGCTGTGCCAAACAAAAAGAGATGCCAATTTCCACAGAAAGAACAAAGATATTTGACAAGCCTTAGCTTGTGTAAAAGAAGAAAGTTTAATCTGAGGCAGAAGAACATGTGTATAACTTGGCACTGGGTTGGGAAATACAGGTTCAAAATCCCATCTCTGCCATATATTTCCTGAGTACTGTTAGGTAAGTCAAAATCTCTTGGCATATGACTTTGCAGCAGTGTAAGCCCAGACTCATGTTTGAGCCCAAACCCTCTTTCAATCTACACCCCAATCTCTCAGCCTCAGGCTCAGTTCTAGCATCCTCGGAACCTGCAGAGGTAGAGGGTCTGAGTAATGTCAAGATATGGGTTCATGACCTATTGCTTTGTGGTGTCAATACAGCTCTATTTGACTTGGATCAGAAGAATCTGACATAAGTAATCTGCAATTCACAAGACAACATTTTTGTCATCTCTGTCCCAAGAATCTCCAACCAACTCAGTTGAAAACAGAAGTCAACCTTCTTGAGCTACGTCTAAGCTACAGAGATCTTTCGAAATAAGTTCTTCCAGAAGATCTCTTCCAAAGAACTTCTTTTGAAAGCGTGCACCCACCCACAAAAAAGCGGATCAAAAGAACAATCTGCTTTTTTGAAAGAGAGCATCCACACAGCCCTGGCTCTTTCGAAAGAATGGACCAGGGACTGAAAATGAAGAGACTGTTCTTTCGAAAGACAGGTCCTGCGGAGCATCTATACATTTTCTTTTGAAAGAAGCTTTCAAAAGGATGCACTCTTCCTGAAACAGGAAAGGAAGAGGCAATTTGGAAAGGTGCAGCACGGTCTTTCAATTTACTTTTGAAAGAACGCTTTTTTGTGTGTACACGCTCCATGGGCTCTTTTGAAAGAGCCCCCTTCTTTTGAAAAAATCTTTCAAAAGAACTTGCTCATGTAGATACAGCCTTGGTGTGCAACAGAAGCTCAGTAAGTCTGCATTAGCCTTTCCATGGTCTTCTAAGCTGCAAACATCCCACTCAGAGAGAACCTGATTTGGGAGCTTATAGTTAAAGTAGCAGGAATGACCATGCAGAACGGCACATAGGAAATATCAGAGAGGTAGCTGTATTAGTCTGCATCTTCGAGAGTATCAAGAAGTCCTGTGGTGCCTTATAGACTAACAGATATTTTGGAGCATAAGCTTTCGTGGGCAAAGACCACATATCTGCATCTCATGCATCTGATGAAGTGGGTCTTTGCCCATGAAGGCTTATGCTCCAGCACGTAGCAAAGCAGCTGGCAGCTCTGCAAATTTACTGGGCCAGTGATCAGTTCAGGGAACAGCTTAAGTAGCTCAGGATCAGGTCTACCAACAGAATTGATGAGCCCATTGGCAAGGCAAGGGGGGCAGCTCTGGGCCCCCCAAAGAATTGGTTCCTCAGATGGAAGGTCTGGGGCTGGAGACTAGCCTCCCTCAGCGGGCACTTCAGTGCTGCATGATCAGCACTGCACAGGGTTCTGGCAGCAATTTAAGGGACCTGGGGCTCCAGCCACTGCTGCAGTAATGGCAGAGGCAGCAGAGATCCCTGGCCCTTTTTAAATCACTGGGTCCTGGTGCTGCTGTCCCCTTTTGCCACACATTCTTGGCGGTGGCCCTGCTCAGGATTTTATACCAGGGACCAGAACTGCACTTTGGGAAACTCACTGGCATCATGCTTGATTTATGCTGTGTTTGTCTGGAAGCTAGGCACTGTGCCCAGCACACAGTCCTTATGTTGCCCTGTAAGCCCCAGAATCCTGCATGGGGATGGATGGGAACAGGAGCAAGCACTGAGTAGGGGCCATGAAATCCTTCTGTTGTTGAAATGGGTCCCAGGGCACACTTTGGAACAGGATCAGGTGCAAATTCTAGGTCCCTACTCAGAAGAGCTGTTTGTACTCTCCCGAGGAACAACTTGCTACTGAGCCTGCAGCAGATGTGAAAGACACAGAAGCCATCCTTGAGCCTGGTAAGTTTCTCTCTCTGGTTTTATGTTTATTGCTACAGTAATGAGAGGGATTGTAACTCTAAGAACTAATGCAAAAGTTAGAAGCCCAGGCTAGCAGCATGTACCCACTAATGGCAGATCACACCCCCATGCCCTGTTATCCCTCCTCCCCCACATCAAGGAGTTCAAAATGGTGACTGATTAAGACAAAAGTAAAGAACATCTTTAAAGAGTATTTTTATCAGAAAGGCACAGCATTTTGCTACAGCCATTTCAGTGTTTTAAAAGTAACAGCATTATATGGCCATAGCTTTACGTTTGCTGCTCAGTAATTACTCAATGGTCTACGTAGCCATCTGGAAGCTATGAGCTCTGCATAGAGATTTGGGAAAATGCGATCCATTTTCAAAACTAGTTCATTTCTGTTAACAGATGTATTAAGGACTCTGACCACTATACCTCACCCCACTCCCAACACAAGTAGTTCTGCAATTTTTGTAACCCAAAAGCAGTTTAGATTTTTTTTAAAAAATTACCATTATCTCTGCACTACTTTAATTGTGATTAGCTGGGCTGTGTCCAGAGGGATTCTATGAACTGAAGTAGTCTTTTCACAGTGCAGTGCGGTGTTGAAATATCCCATTTTTTTCCCTTGAAATTCCACAAGAATGAATTCTGTTCTGCTTCACTGAGCTATATGAGACAATCACCTTCAGTGTCTTCTCTTACAGCAGGCCCCTTGACTTCTGCTGGCTGCTGTACCTCCACAGCTTACCCATAGTGCAGAACAAACTTGACCCATGTCCTGTCATGGACTATTCCAAGAGGAAGCGCTTCTTTGATGAACTGATAGTTGAAATTCTTGAGAGGGCCATCATGTAGGTCCTGTACGAGAAACAGAAGGGTTGGAGACTGGAGAGAGTGCATGCCAAGAGGCAGGAGCAAAGGCCAAGGCCCAGCACAAAGCTTAAGGAGTTTCAGACTAGGAGTAGGCACTTATTATACAGTTCCTGGAACAGGAATGGCATCTAAGGGAGGAGGACAGAGCTGAGCAAAGAGTACTGTTTGAGCGGCTGGTATCAGTCACAGTTGCATGATTATCAGCTCTCGCTGCTTCTCCCTCAGCATGACCCAATTCCCCTGTGATGTACTCTCAACCCAGAAACTGCTTGGAAACCTCCACGTCTGGGTGGCCCATACTATCTGGCTTCCTGAGCATCTGGGCAGGCAAATAAAAACCCATGGAGCCCTCCATCTTGACTTCCTAGCCTGTGCAGACATCCACCCTTTTCCCACAGTGCCCCTGCCAAAAGCACAGAAAACGAGAAAAGATGGAAAAGGAAAATGGTTAGGAGATGTCTGGGGACATGCAGAGGGTAGAGCGTTTCTGTCATGTTTGCCCTTGTTTATGCACATTTCTCTGTTTGGTTCTGGAACTGTTCTTTTGTAACTGCAGTTTGCTTGCAAAAAACAGCAGCTCAGCTATGGGCAACAGGAGAAAGTTATACTGTTAATAGATTTATAAATAAAACTTTTCATGTCACCATGAAAGTTTATTGTCTCAGTGAATCTTAGCATACAATCATAATTTGAAATAGTAAAACTAAAGCACAAGATAAGGAATAATTAAGAATTAATAACAAACATTATTCCTCTATACTGGTAGTTACACCAATATAAATTTCACTAACTTCCTCAAATGACTCTATACTGTCACTCATCTCCCCATATCCTCAACATTTCATATATCATGTCATTCAGACCCACATTGCATGGCAATCAAGTTCCTCCCCTTCCCCAGCTCCAGTAAGTACTGAATTCCCCACAAATCAATTACCCGCATCCATCCCACAAGCAAATTCATAGAGGTACACTCCTCCATCCTCCATTGGACCAAGCAAGGGGGTAATGTGGTGAGCACAAAACATCTCTGACTTTCATTACCCAGGTACCTCCCACCTAACTGTGATAGGTGAACATCACTATTCAGCAGCCCCTTGTTGTCAGGGAAATGGTTTACTTTTGGCTTCACAAAGATTGTGAGATGCACAGCAAGCCACGCTAACCCATACAGCATTAAGGACACTGGAATCCAAATGGGTCTTTGGACATCACCGGTGGGATTTCAATTTGTGAAAAGCACATTCAGCAGCCATTCTCCACCTGCTGGGAATGCAAATACATTGTCTTTTGCTAGGGCCTCTGAAATCCTTGCATGGTTTCATAAACCAAGGCAAAAATGGTGCTTGAGGACTCCAGCATAATGGTGGGGACCATAACACAATTTATGACAATATTACTTGGTGGAAATAATGTCCCAGCCTTTCCAGGAATGTAGACCCCTGATTGGAAAAAAAAACCAGAATCATGAACATTCCCAGGACAGCTTCTGCTATTATGCATAAAGGGACCTCTGTGGTCCATGAGGGTCTGCATAGCCATGAAGTAGTTAAACTTTTTGTGGTTTATGTACGCATGTGTTCCTTGAGGATGGCAACCTAAGGGCACCTGTCGCCTCAATGTCCTCAGCGTGGTTAGGAAACCCATTCTCACAGACCTAGCGGTTAGTTCCAGAGTATCTTCATGCCTGCCTCTGTGTGGTAAACCACAAGCCTGACAATTGAGGTTTCTGAGGCAATCACTTTGCTCACAGTCAACTTCGCAAAACCAAACTGGTTGGCAGCCGATTGATAGCAGTCTGGAGTAGCCAGCTTCGAGAAGGCTATCACAACCTGCTTCTGGACTGGCAAGGGTGGCCTCATGAGTGTGTCTTTACACCAAAGGGTTGGGGAAAGCAGCATGCAAAGCTCCAAAAATGTGGCTCTCATGTGTAAGCACTGAGCCTACTGCAGATCATCTCAGCTCTGCATAATGATTTGACCCTGCCAGAAAGTGCTGGTCAGAAGGACTAGTCCACATAGGTGAGATCAGCAGCTATACCACGTGTACTGAGCAGCAGCAGCAGTCATGAGATTCTGCCATGCAAGGCTATTCCTTCTCCTTCTTCTTCTGTTCTACCCAATGCTCTATCACATGCCTTTAATAGGTTGGAAAACACCACCAAAATGTACACCAGCACCTAATGGAACCTCTGCCCCTTTCCTGCCACTGGAGTGAAAATAAGAGAAATTCTTGAAAAGAGCTGTCCTGCATATTGCCTGGCAGACAGTACTGGCAGCAGTGCCATCCTCGGGGGGGTTGGGGACGAGGACAACCCCCTTCTCCATACCTGGGCCCACCTTTCCTCTTCTCACTTTTGCTCCTCCCCATTCCGTCTCTTTCTCCCATGTCACCTCCCCTGAGAATTGCAGCTCAGGGGACTAGCAGAGAGGGGGTTTGTGCCAGCAGCAGGGCTCACCTCTGTCTGGACTCATTGGAGCAGGAGGGGGAAGTGTAGCAGCCCAGTCCCAGCCCACTCTGCTCCCCCAGCTCCCATGAAGCTTGAGGAACAGAAGTGGGCTGGGGCTGGGAAATGGTGGTACAGAATAAGCTGGGTCTGGGTCACAGTGCTTCCCACAGCATCTTCCACCATTAGTGAGTGCAGGGGTGGCCCAAACTCCTGCTACTGGTGCCAGGACACCCACGAGTCCTCTGTTTGGAAGGCTGTTCAAACTTCCTGTAATAGAGGGTGAGCTGTCAAGTTTTCCAACAGTGCACCACTGTCAAAGCACTATATTGGTCACATTTCAGGAGGGCTTGCGAGAGGATGGGATGTGATTGATTTGTCTCAGGTCTGCATGTTGCAGTATGAAAAACAGAGACCCAGCTTCAAGCCTGGCTTAGAAAAACTTTAATATAGAGGTAAGAATGCTCTGGGTTCTCCACCACAGGTCAGCTGATTAGGATCTCACTATCCCTGCCACTACATCACTGCACAGACAGTCCCTCTGTGCCTCACATCTACTTCTTCTGCTTGTATGTTGTATTGCTTTGTCTTCCTTGTCTATTTTGAGTAAAAGCTCTTTATGGAAGGAATTGTCTCTTGTTGTGTGCTTGTACAATAGTCAGTACAATGGCTCCCCTAGGTAGGTCTATACTGCATTCAGAAGGTATGGCTGCAGCTCGTGGAGACCTGCCTGAGGAGCTTTAATCTAGCATGAAGTCCATACATGTGTGCACCTTCAGTCTCGGCTAGCTCCGAGCAGGCAAAACCAGCCAAACTGACTGGCGAATAGTTCCCTATATTTTAAAAACATTGTAAAAGTTTCAAAGAACTTTACTCAAATTTGTATTACCCTGCTGTTAAAAATTTACACCTTATTTCCAGTCTGAATTTGTCTAGTTTCAGCTTTCGGACATTAAATCATTTTACAGAGAGAGACTGAAATAGTTGCTCCCTAAGTTGATACTTGCAGACTGCAATCAAGTCACCCTTTAACCAGCTCTTTCTTATGATATACAGATTGAGCTCTCTGCTCTATGACTGTGTGGAAGTACAAGAGTTACATTGTAAAAATCATGCTATGATACAATGTTGCTTCTGAGTTCAAGAAGGGGAAGTTATGTTGATGCTGTGTGTAGGAATGTAGGGTGGGTTTGGATGGAGCCAGGTGTGCCTGGGAAAGCAGGAACCAGAGCAGTAGGTGCTGGACGGTAATTAATTAAGGTAACCAGAGAGTAATTGACAGGAGATTGCTGAAGGTGATATTCAGGGGCTATGTGGGGTGGGTGTATGTCTGTTTTTTTTCTTTGTTTATTAGCTTGCCTTCTTTTGTCTGTATAAATTGAGACACCTGAGCCCTAGGTGGGGGCTCACATTTTTCTGAATGTATTAGCAGAGCAGCTTTGCTGATAAACAAAGTGGTCTGACAAATTATGAGTCTCGAGTCTAACTTCGACAACTGTAAGGGCATGTTTTCTAACCATTTAGATCTGATGCTTCTCTGAACCCTTTCCAATGTATCAACATCTTTTGTGAATTGTGGATACCAAAACTGGACACAATATTCCAGCAGTTTCACTTCAGTGCCAAACACAGAGGTAAAATAATCTCTCTACTCTTGCTTGACATTGCCATTTGTGCATCCTGGGATTGTATTAGTTCTTTTGGCCACAGCATTATATTCAGAGTTCATGTCCAGCTGCTTAACCTCCATGACCCCAAATCTTTTTTGAGAGACAATTCCATATCTAGAAATTTAACTGGAGCAGTGGGTGCTCAGACATGCAAACATTTATTTCAGGTGCCCATACGTTGATTTAGGTAGTCTAACTTTAGACATCTCAGTTTGAAAATTTTCACCCAATTCATGCAGCACATCCCTACTCATGGCTTTCGGTCTGCAGGAACTTTCACAATGATGCGCAACAGAATTTGATTCTAGGTCAGCACTGCTATTTGAATGATTTTCACTGCTGTTGGAAGTTTGCCAAACTACTGGAAGCTGTAGAGAACATTGTACGTTACTGCGCCTTGGATTCTCGTATCTTGGCAGTAATGGCACATTTCATAGACCACAATCAGACCACCCTTATGTAGTGATCCTGTTAGTCTGTGACATTACACAGGATTAACACCATCTGCCAGTGCAAAAATACTTGGAAACCAGCAAGACACTACTTAGAAATAACTTCAGAGGGAAATAAAGGAGCATTAGACATTTGCACCACTGTGATACATTTTCATTATGGAGCAAAAGCAAATCTACAATTTCTCAATAGAGTTCAGCAAATTACCAGCCAGCTGAATATTGAGCTTTAATACTACAGAGGAAAGTGCAGGTTTGGATTACATCCAACACCTTCAAAAACTGGATTCCCACTTTGAGCCTGGCTTGTACTGTACCTATAAAGTAGCCTCAAGGATGGAGTTCAACAGCCCAGCCCATCCATCTCTGTATTTACAGGTTCAGCCAGGCTATTGGAAGGACATTGACAAATTGGAAGGAGCTCAGAGAAGAGCAACAAAAATGATCGGGAGCTAGAGAATTGAAATGCATACACCTATGAATAGGTTGGTGAAAGCCTGTATTAAGTAAGTCACTTCAGCACATTCTTAGGGCTTGTCTTGATTACATGTTGAATGGGTGATCTATTGGCAGTTGATTTATTGTGCCTGCTTAGGTGTGATAAATCAACCTCTGAGTGCTTGCCTGTTGACTCCAGTATGCCACCAGGATGAGAACAGGCAGAGTCAAAAGGACAGCATCAGCCAGAAGTTGAAGTTCAGAGACTTCAGGCTCTCATGAAAGACACTGCAATAAGTAGATCTAAGTATGTTAACTTCAGCTTTACTATTGATGAAGTTGGCTATCTTAGATTGATGAGGGTGGGAAAGCTGTAGTATAAACTAGGCCTCAGCTGTAAGCACACATTTAAATTCTGTGTAAGTCAAACAGGTGCTTATATGCTTTGTTGAATCAACAACTTTGGGCAGAAGAGGCATAAATGTATTTTTGAATCTGAAGGATTAAATCCCATGTTGAGACAGCAGTTATTAGGGTGTGGCATGAAGGGAAGTTACTACAAGTAAGGGGCCAAAATTACAAAACAAGAAGAATGCAGGTAGAGTGACAGGAAAAAATATCCTGAAAAAGCTATCTCTGGAAAGAAAAACGGTATAATATGCCATCTGGAGGCTAAAACGAAGTTTAGCAGGTTATTTTTCCTCCAGGAGAAAAAGTACATTCTGCTTTAGAATCATTTCTACCATAGTATAATGCAAAGCAGCTCTGTTTTCACTCTGCAAGCCTGTCATTGGAAATTCCCAGCCATAGACCTGCTGTAATATGATAAAATTGTTTCAAAAAATGAATCACAGGTAGATGAAAGCTTCATTTACATTCCACAGCATGCACCGTGCACGTGTCCTTTCAAGAGCAAAGCAACTCTGTTGCAAACACAAACCATTATCATTAGGTTGGTGATGTAAACAAGGGGACAAGATCTCAGATATGTTGCAAGTACAGATTCAGGGATGCCCTCATGCAAAGTAGCACGAGAACAAGGAGTGTCTGACGTTAGGTAAAATCAGGATTTTTTTTTCCAGTTAGAGGAATTAACGTTGCTGCTTTACTGTCAGCAATTAAGAGAAGCACTTTTGTTACACGTAAGCTAAGCAAACCTAAAGATCAGTAACTGTGTTCTAAAATCCAGTGTACTCATGCTATGTGTGAGATTGGCAATGCTAAAAACTAGGGCTGGTTTTCCATCAGAGTTGTTTTCCGATTAAAAATACTGCCAAGATGCCTCATGGCTGTTGTAGTTCATTCTCCTTATGTCCTCCTTCTCCTCTCTGGACTGACCTCCTCGGACCATCTCCCATGACACAATTGCTGCCATCCCTCCTACAGTGAGACTATGGTACATCACAGGAGATGTCAAACCAGGGAGCCTGGCTTATGCAGGAGTATGACAGCATATAGTCCCTGAACAACTCCTCCTGGGAGGCATTTGGGCAGCCTTTCCAAACTGAATTGTTCTCAGCAACAGAAAAAGTGCCAGCAGAGCTGAGACTCCTAAGACTGTACATTATACCTGCCCTGCTAATATTCTTCTTCCATTGTGCCTACACAACTTGGCATAGCATTATTGCTGGGAAAAGCAATAACCTCAGGGAGCTAACATGCAGGCAGATGATTAAAACTGGGGGAAAAACCCCAACATACAGACAATCCAGCCACATAGTCCATGAGAGAACTGGCCCGTTAAGTTATTTAGCATACTGGTCAACGCTCACGCAGAACTTTTGCACATCTGCAAGTACATAGTGCTGGTTTAGCTTCAAGTGCATAATTTAGTAACTTTAGCCCAAAACACTCCCCCCCCTGACCTCCCATCCCACAGGCGCTATGCCTGGATCTTCTCCCACTAATGCAAATGGAAGGAAGTGCTACTTCCACATTCTCCCCTCATCTTGTGCACTTGTGTTACTTACTCTGCTAAGTAAAAGTGCAGGGAAAGGACAGGCTCACCTCTTGGCAACATGACATGCTGTCGACGAAAGCAGGCAAGACAGGGCTTTCCAGCTTCTCCTCCTCCCAGTGAGGTATTGGGATTGCTTCTCCTTCCTGCAGGAAAGCCTGAGAGACAGGAACCAGCAGCTCCTGTTGTTTCAACATCAGATTTGTCAGCCTGGATTTTCCCTCATCTCTCTTACCTCTACAGAGCCAGAGGGAGGGGAGCTTTCCCATGCCCATGAGAAGGAGCAAGCCAGAAACTGTCCCTCTGCTTTTAGCAAGGAATGGGGATCAGGGCCTAGTTGGTGGGCAAGGCCTAAGGCGACACGCTGGCAGTGGGGCTCAGCTGTTAGATGCTATACGCAGCTGGAGCATGGGCCCTGAAGGTGCAGGGCCTAAGACAACCGCCTTGCCCTAACACCAGTCCTGAGGGGGAGCAAAGCCTTACTTTACCCCATAAGCTCCAAATATTAGCCTTAGCCTGTGCTTTTTTTGGTGGTGGTATGTGCCAGTCCATTAAAATAAATCAATGTTCCCTCTGGACAGGGTTCCTGCAGCTGGGGCTGCTCCCCATCCCAGTGGGCTCCCAGTCGTGCAGCTGCAGGGTCCCCTGCCTGCCTCAGATGGGGATGAGTACCAGCACCTTTTTTTTTTTTTTTTTTTTTTTTTAAGAGAAAAAGCACTGGCCTTGACACACTGAAGCAGAAGTACAGCAAAATTAAAGACAGCTGCCCAGTCTTGAGTTTATGGCTGCTATGACATTGTATGGAGGAACAGCCTTTCTGATACTCCATTGAGATTCATTCTCACAGAGGGTTTATTTTGTAAATATATTCAATCTGCATCCATTATGTTTCCAGAGGAAATAACAACAGATTGATTAGAAACATCTGTGACTAAGCTGCAGATTGACTTTTCTTGTCACCTACCACAGTTTGGAGACAGACAGTTGCTAAAAATGGCTAAGTGATGTTATTTTTGCAGTTATGAGCAACCCTAGTTAGGTTTGCAAATAAATGTTCTGAATTCATGAAGACATCTAGGAAGATTTGAGCTATCAGACATGTATTTTTAAACTATGTACATTTGTGATTTAAGAATAAACAAACCTCTTTCTTAAACGTTTCTCAGTAGCAGATTTCCTCTTGCAATCTCAATCATGTGCCAAGCATTCTACAATGGAGGCCTTGTCACCACTTCTTCTCTGATGTTGTTCTCAGACACAGGGATTGTGCAATTACCACCAGAGTGCATATGAAACTTTCTGTGTGATCTCACATCATTTGTACTGTCACATCACCCATAACTTTCATGGAGTGAAATAGGGTCATTATGTGTCTCATGAGGAATTTTGCATTTATTGAGTGCCAATGTCACACCAGTGTGGGTGTGGGACTTTGCTTGCTCATGAGTAATTAATACGAACCACAGGCAAAGGAAACTGGGAATTTTAGAAGAAACTGATTGGGTGCTGGTATTTTATCTGTAAATATTTAGCTCCAGAATCAGTCAGCCATGACAATCAGGGACTGAGAAACTACTCATGACAATTATTTCTGTAGCCCTTCCCAGGCATTTCTGTTGAAAGCAGAATACTCATTTCAGGGGATTAGGACGATACCCACGCTATCACTGTTAATTATTCTATGAGCAGCTGTTTGAACCACAGAGATGCTTAGGCCCTGAACCAAAGCCCGTTCATTTCAGTAGGAATGTTTCCATTCTCTTCAGTGGGTTTTGGATCAGGGCCTCACTCCTTTAACTAACTCCTACGGCTTGATTTAGAGAACAAAATGGCTACCTCTCAGGTGTTAGCATTAGGTCCTAGTCCTGCAAAGTAATTCACAGACCCTTCTCCCTTTACAGATGCCTGCTGATTTCAGAGTGGGTCTGACCCCTTGCGTGACTCTGCAGGATTATGACTTAAGTCAGTAAATTGACTTCAAGTTTGTACAGTGCCAGACAGATGACACAGAAAATTTATTTTAAGTTATGAAAGAAAGAAAGAAATAAAATGGAAAGAGCCACTCTAAGTTAATGCTTTTTAATTGTTTTATATCTTCAAAAACAAATTATTAAAAAAATTAAGACAATGTGCCACAAGCTTTTGTACAGCTGTATGAAAACTGAAATTTGTAGACCAAAATATTCAACTACAAGCAACACTTATTTGACACACATTGAACATTCCCTTTTTGAAAGGGTCCCAAAAGGGGTGGGGTGAGGTGGGGAACCCAGCCAGAAAACCTAGTATTGTATAATGGTAGCGTTTTGAGGCTGGGAAAGCAGATCACTTTAAGCAAGCATCACCACCAACAAACATTGAAAAAACAGAATAAAGAGCAACTAGGCAGTATAAATAGCAAATTTTAGTCCTGAATCACAAGAAATTAATACACAGAACATCCTTTTGTGTATGAGAACATACACTAGAATCCTATTCAAGTCATCTTGGTTAGAGGGTCCCTAAGATAATATATTATCTGTTAGACCCATTCCTTCCAGTGGGAGCTCCTATGTGGCCTGTCCTAACTAATCACAGTCAAACATAACCCAACTTCATGGATACATCACTTGAAACGTTAATCAGCTTTTTCTGTCCATTGAAAGCTACAGTGCCTGAGCTAGGATGCCTTGGTCAGAGAAAAATTTTTTGGGTCTCTATGGGTTTGTCTACACTACCTCCCTACATCAAAAGGCAGATGGTAAGTAGGGTGTTGGGAGTTTATTAATGAAGTGCTGCGATGCACATGCAGCACTTCATTAAGCAAATTCTCCCTCCCCCCCACCCCCCGCGGCAACTTCAAAGTGTTCAACTTTGAAGTGCTGGTTCGCGTCTAACCGAGGCTCACCCGCCAGTACTTCGAAGTGCCTGGGCAACTTCGAAGTCCCTTTACTCCTCAAAGCCGCAGCTCACCCGCTGGTACTTCCAACTGCCTGGGCAACTTTAAAGTCCCTTTACTCCTCAAGATTTTGAGGAGTAAAGGGACTTTGAAGTTGCCCAGGCACTTTGAAGTATGGGCGGATGAGCCACCGCTAGACGCAAGCCAGCACATCGAAGTTTAACACTTCAAAGTTGCTGTAGGAGGGAATTTGCTTAAGGAAGTGCTGCATATGCACCGCAGCACTTCATTAATAAACTCCCAACACCCTACTTACCATCCTCCTTTTGAAGTAGGGAGGTAGTGTAGACACAGCCTATGGGAAGTAAACTGGCTTGGGAATAGTGAAAGTTTTATTTAGACAAGATTGGCCCAGTAATCTCATCTATTGTGTTCTTCCCATATTTAATCCAGACTCCTGATTTAGGTCTATGTGCTGGGAACCTGGAATCCATAAAAAGGTTTGAATAGACGCAGTTTTTATTTACTACTTAGGAATCTCTTGACAAATATTTATTCTATTGCTTTCATGATTGAAACAAATTGTACCTAGGATCCCCCTTTAATCACTGTTAGTACAACAATTTATTATAGGTGTTTAGACTAAAATGGACAGTCATAGTTATAGCTAGTTTTTTGAGCTTCTGTTGCTATGTAAGGCAAATAACAGTGACTCTGTAATGCAGGTGTAAAATCAACAGCATAAACACAGAGAGAGAGTGCATTCACTACTCCTCTCTGCTGTATAAAATAGGCACTTTTAAAACCCAGAGCAGTATACTTGGGCTCAAGGGCCATCTGGGCTGTCCCCAGAATAACAACTGCACTCTCATGATACCCTCAAACTGCACCCTCTGCAGAGGTTAGTAATAGTATTTGAATCTTATATTTCATTGTTTCATACAAACAACACCCCCCAACAACGTAAAGAGGCAGGCCCTTCTCTTTAGTGAAGTCCTAGATATTTTTTTGGCTTGGTCTGTGCTGCCAAGCAAAGTGAAGTTGTTGTATCTGCACTTGGTTGACATCTATTGGCAGCTTATAATGGATGCAGGGTGAAAAAAAATCACCATGTCCACTTCTATTTGAGAAGTAGGCTTATGGAATGGTTTGATTGATTTTAAGAATGATGGAGGAGGAAATGGAGATGGAAAAGGAGATGAAAACAACAAATGGCTGCTCTGAATCATGGTCAAACTGTGTTAAGGATCTCCAGTTTTGCTTACATCACATACCTCAGTTACCCATCAGGTTTTTAAAATTACCATTGCCAATACTTAAGTTCCCAAATGTGAGACTACAAAAGCCAGGATGCCTGGGATTTTTCAACCAACAGTGGATTCTACAGGGCAGCCATCTTCCTGTTGTAGTGCCACAATAATTTCCAAAAATTGTAGAAGTTTTTGCCATCATTGTCATACAAATTGACTTTCAAATGCTCTGGAATCCCAGGGACTCTGGCTATTAATCCTTCATAAGACTTTAACAACTTTAATAGCTATTTTATGGATGTCCCTGAACTTCATACTTTGCAGTGCAACCAGTGCACTGATCCATAGAAGAAAAAACACCCCAGTACCCCTTAAAAAACAACAAATAAGTCCTTCATTGGTAATGCCTTAATAAGTTTAGCATTAATGTACCAGCGAAATAAATCCAAATTAATCCTTGACACATACTATTAATATATAGCTTTTAAAAGGATCCACTAAAATAGCAGCAGCAGCATATTGGAAACAATTATAAAACAGTTAAATTATAGTTTTGAGATGCACCAAGATAAAACATACATCTGTTTTGAACAAGTTGAAACAACTGATTCTAGTAATTGATATATACAGTAGATATTTGTGCATTTACTTTTTGCTAAAGAGGATAAAGCCAGTGAACCTGTTTGGGAGCACTTTGACATGTAAATTATCAGTCTGAAATTTTCACAGATTTATATATTTAAGTAAAAATAATTAAAAACAGACAACCTGAGTAACGCTCTCCTTAAAGTAGAGCAATCATTATTCAATAAATCACATATTGCACCTTTAAATAAATCCTTGTAAAGTCTACAAAACAGAAATATTAGCTAGAAATGAGAGGAGCTCCTTTCCCTCTCCCAACACACACTCTCTCTCTCTCTCTCTCATGCATACACGCACATTAAAGCTCAGAATGACACACACACCTTACCTTCCTTTTTCTCTAGATTGAGGCACTGTGATATAAGGCCTCTGGAGGTTGTGGTGGAATACAAAAGAAGAGAGGAAGATTACTAAATCTGGGAGCATCCCACCAGCAATGTTACTACAATTAAAATTTTAATACGAGCCTCATTTAAAATCTATATTCTAATTAGAAGTCTCAGTACAAAAATATAGGACTCTGATTACTTTAGTCTATAGAGTAATAACCAGAAAAGGCACAATTTCCAAATATCAGCATCCACTTTGCAGGAGGCATTTGTACTCCTTATAAATCAAAAGTAACAAATCACAATGAAGCATATATCCATCAAGTAAGTAACTAGGTACAGTAGATAAAATATGTTCCTGACTTTTATAAAATATATTCCACAACCCACAAGCCAGGTATCTGCATATGAAATCATACAAAATTGTAATTTAAAAAGAGCTTGTATAATTTGTTATTTTTAATATTTAAAACCTAGTTCACGAGTTTGACTGCAAATGTTGCTTCACATACAAGTACTGTGAAGTTCCCAAAATAAAGCAATTCCCTCAGTTACCTTACAGCTTCTTTTTATACACACCCACATCTCCAAGTAGCCTTTTTACATGGGCATCTTCAAATTAAATATACAAGACTGAGAAATCAATAAAAGAAACTGTACATAAACACATAAAATAACAGTGCATTTTGTTTTCCTGTGTGTACAGAACAGTAATAGTCTCCTAGTGACATTTCTTCTCTCACTGGTTATGCGTGGTAGCCATTTGCTTTCTCAAAAGTTGGTATTGGTGTAAAATTTTCATAGATTGCCACTGCAGTTGTATTTTGGTAGATAAGGTCTGATTTTTTATTTCTTTGGGATTTAATAATGTCCAAAACACACTGGTTTAGGAAGACATATTGGTCCTAATGAGAAAAAAAGAAAAAGAAAAAAAGAAAAAGAAAAAGAATGAAGGGTATTATAGATTGTAACAAATATATCACTGCGAGAGTTATGTTTGTGGTGCTTTTCAGACAGTGTACAGATGCACTATGCCATCAGTATTCCTGTTGATCATATAAAAGTAACAGAAGCAGTTGCCCCAACAATCCATCACTCCCTGTGATAAAGACAACATGTTTGATTTGTTTAGAAGCAGAAATATACTTTGAGAATTTTTGTATCCCCAAATTTGGCCCCAGTTCTGCAACTAGCTCTGTATAGAAAGGTCCAGGGCACCTGTAGGGAGACCTAGTGACATCAACATAGTCCATTATCAGAGCGGTAAAGTACTTCTAGGGTGACCATATCTCCCTGTCCCAAATATGGGACAGGGAGATATGAGGGGGAGGAGCGGCTCCTCTAAGCCAAGGGGAGCCGGGAAGGAGGCAACAGCCGCCGGCCCTCTCCTGGATCCCCAGGGAAGCGGCAGCTGCCAGCACTCCCCAGGAGCCCAAATACAGCACCGTCCTGCCCAATACAGGACTGATGGTCACTTCAACTATCTCATTCATGGATTTTGGTTATGCCAAGTTTCTTATGGACTTTCACAGAGCCCATGTTATGAGTTAAACCAACTGAAGCTAAGGGCAGAAACAAATACACATGGAAAATTATTTCAGAAGTCATGTTTCCATCCAAAAATGTCATACTACTATTTTTGCAAACAACAGTTAAAAATTGCTACGGTTATCTGGGACATTTGACAATATTTTGTGTGCCATTCAATTAATTGTTCTATTGATGATCAATGCCCATTGGAGCAGGAGAGGAAATGTTTGCTGTTTATTACAGCAGCAAAGCCGTACCTGCAAATGAAGAGGCAGGAATTTAGCATAGAAAGAAAGGGAAGAATACGAGAATGGTAGATCCAAGACGCTTCTAAATATCAAGCACAGAGTAACAAATCCCCTCCACCCCTGCACCTCGTTAAACTGAAGACATACTGTATAATTTTAAGTAATCTGATAGAGCACTCTTTAACTAGTTTTAAAAGAAATCAAGTTGACAGTGGCCTTTTAACTGTTCGCTCCTTTAAAAAGAGACCCCATCAAACTGAATCTATTCAAAGTAAAAAAAAAAAAAAAAAACGTCCTGACATGATGTGGCTGCAGATGGGAGCAAGGAGCTGAAAGAGGCCCTTGTACCAGCAGAGAGAGGTGTTCCGTTGGAGATAAAAGTGACACAAGTAGTCAGTACAACTTCCAGACGGAGGGAGGCCCTGCAGATTAACTTAGGTGCTTGCCAATACAGTTTCAGGTACCATACTTGACCCAGAGCTGCCCTGACAATTTTTGTGGTTTCTTACATTTCTGTTTTCCTGGTTATTTGAAATGTTTTACTTCCCTTTGTTGATATGTGAAAGACCTACACAAACCACATGGAACATTCAGCATGGAGATGCAATGAAAGGGCGTATAAAGACAGTGCTGTCACACCCACAAAATAAACTAACTGATAAATAAATGCCGTAGCACACTTTAATTCTGGGAGAGGCTCTCCATCCCAAGTGCTGTGGCAGTCACTACATGGAAGCCCAAATATCTCCCCCTAGCCCAAGGAGCAGAGTCTGTGATTTCTCCATCTTTCACTTCAGCGTGTTGGACAAGAAAGAGGAGTATATGCAGAACTCCCTGCCTGCACAGAGACGGAGAGCTGGACCTCTCTGGATGATGATCAGCTGCGGCAAACTTTAAAGAAGAAACACAGGCCCAACAGCAGTGCTCCAAAATGGTGCCTGCCAGCTGGAATAATTTCTCCCTTAGCCTCTGGCTCCCTCCTTTCATGTCAGGAAATCACTTTGCTCCCAGCTCCCCACCTTTTGGTAGCAAGCTCTGTGGGATTTACTATGGGCCATAGGCACAGCTGCATTCACTGGGAAGATACAAGGCACAATGTGTGGAAACCTGATTTGGGGATGACTGCAAGGAGCTCTGTGCCCCATTAGGCCTTCAGTAGGTCCCTGCTGGGCACTCCTTTGGTGTGCTGACAAAAATAGAACATTTTGAAATGGTTGGATAAGACAAGAAGAAATCCTCTGTGGTGGACATACTTCTGAGCTGTATATTTACACTGCCTTTCACGAGCTATTATGAAGTTGTCTTCACACATGTTAAAAAGAAGAAAGATTAACCTTACCTCTGTCTGCACCATTAAAGGTCGATGCATTCGAAGATCATATACTACTCCATACACATCACTGACGTTATCCATTTCCATTTGCTGGATCAGGCGGTCAATTGCAATAAAAGTACCTGTCCTGCCAACGCCAGCACTGTAATAAAATGACTATACGTTAGACAGAAGAATGACAGCCTTTCACCTATTATTTTTCTCTTAATTATATATAACCCAGCGCCCAATACAAAGCTACTGAAGTTGTTAGGAAGGTATCAGCTGACAACAATGGTCACTGGGATCAAGGCCTTCACAGCCCATGGGAATTCTTATCACCATTGCAAGCAGAGCTGTAGGATTCCTTCTTGGCTCACAAAAACCAGTATCTATATAGTAGTTTTCAAGGACATGAAAGGTTGTAACAAGGAGGAGGGAGAAGAATTGTTCTTCTTTATCTCTGAGGATAGGACAAGAAGCAATCAGCTTAAACTGAAGCAAGGGAGGTTTAGGATAGATATTAGGGAAAAGAATTCCTAACTGTCAGGGTGGGTAAGCAATGGAATAACTTGCCTAGAGACATTGTGAAATCTCCATCATTGGAGATTTTTAAGAACACGCTAGACAAACACCCGTTAGAAATGGTCTAGATAATACATAGCTCTACCAAGAGTGCAGAGGACTAGACTAGATGACCTCTCAAGGTCCCTTCAGGTTCTATGATTCTAGGTAAAGTGTTAAATAAGACAATTTTTGTTGCTGAATTTTCCAGTTCATGAGATACCCCAAAAGGACTACAAAACAAAACAAAACAAAACAAAAACACCAGAACAAAAAACCAAAACCAAAACCAATGTCCTTCCTCCACTCCACCCCCAACCACCGCCAAACCCTTAATGAACTGGATTCTGGCATCCACTCTGTTCTGTTGCATTTCTCAGGTATATAGTTAAAGGCCCTTTCATATTGCTTGGCAGGATGGACAATACATTTCATTAAATAGCTAAGGTGTTGAGCTTTTTCACCTGCTTGAAAAGAAACATTTTAGTATTTAATTTGCTTAGAAAAGGAAGCCATGGTGGAATTATTGTACCTGCAGTGCACCAGTGTAGGAGAATCTGGGGGATTCTGACTTATGTTTTCTTGTACTAGATGTCGGAAGTTAATGAGGAGGTCTGTTGTCTCTGGAACACCATGGTCAGGCCAGGAGGTGAAATGGAATTGGCGAACAGTGTGGCTTTCAGTTGCATTGTTCTAAGAAAACATACATTGAAGATGAGAAATTAGGCCTCAGAAGTATATCACAAAACTATTACAGAAGGAAAATATTGCAGCTAGTTTGGAACTATTACAGTTAGCCCCTGTGAACTGCACACTAGTTTAAGGATAAATTATTCAATTTTCCCTTTATGGCTGAGGAGACTCTTTGTCCAGACAAGTATAGGAGGGGTAGCCGTGTTAGTCTGGATCTGTAACAGCAACGAAGGGTCCTGTGGCACCTCATAGACTAACAGAAAAGTTTTGAGCATGAGCTTTCGTGACCACAGACTCATTTCATCAGATGCCATCTGATGAAATGAGTCTGTGGTCACGAAAGCTCATGCTCAAAACTTTTCTGTTAGTCTATAAGGTGCCACAGGACCCTTCGTTGCTGTTTGTCCAGACAGACATTTGAAAATCTTCTCTTGCTGCCTTTGCACTGTGGATTCTTTTGTGTATGAGTCAGGCCTGCTCATGTCAACCTGGGTTGCAGGATCACCACATATGGGCTCTGCATCATGACAGTGGGTCATTCCATAATGTGACTGGATCCTGTAGACAAATTTTCATGCAGGCATCCCTTAAATTACAAATGAGGACCCCATGCTGGCAATTCATTAGCAGGCCCATCAAAGGGTTATATAACAGAGTGCTGACAGGTCAAATTCTGTATCCAATCAGCAGATACACATACAGTCCCTGACTCCCACATGAGGCCTATTGCTGATGCACCTTGAACAGCAAGGAAAGCAGCACTATCATGTCCCACATTAAAACAAGTTGTACTATACTTTTCCTTTAGCTACATTCTACTTTTGTGGTGCCATCTGTAGGAATGATTGCTTTCCCCATTCTGATCTGGAGTTTCTCTTCACGGAGATGCTGTAAATACATTTCCACATAAGAGTGTGATGCACACACAGTGAATTACTCACATCTTCCACTGTGAAGTCTCTTATTGTCCACTCTGGAAGGACAAACTCTGAGATCAATGATACGGTAATATCACCGTAATGCTTGGTTCCTTTGTCTGGCCAATACTCTTCACATTTTGTCTAAAAATAAAATGTGAAAGGTTAGCTATACTGTACAGCAGCAATGCAGGAAACATTTATGCAGTGCAAAGGGAAAAAAAAAGCCAGGTGGGAGGAGGAAGAGATAATAGTACAAGGATAAACTGTATATTTCCCCTTTTTTACCCTATATTATAGTCCATCTTGGACCTGACCACATTCAGTAGATAGTTGAAACCACAATAATCGTAATTAGCTTTTGGGAAATTGAAAAGAAAACGAGGTAGTACAATTTATTCACTTATACAAGATTAGATGGCAATAGGTGTAAAGCAATACAAAATGCAATTCCTGTCTTGATTTTCATTGCTTTATTTTCACGCCCTGCATATACACCTTTTCTTTGGTATAAACACAATGAGTTACATTTATCACTAACGTAACTTTAGTGCCCTGTCCAGACACCCTTTTCTGGGGCTACCAGAAGCACTAGTTACCCCCTTCTGATCTTCAATGCGTGCAGCTGAACTATGACTGCCCCCTGTACAAACATACTGGGAATTAACGGTGTTAGGCTGCGTCTACACGTGCACGCTACTTCGAAGTAGCGGCACTAACTTCGAAATAGCGCCCGTCACGTCTACACGTGTTGGGCGCTATTTCGAAGTTGAAATCGACGTTAGGCGGCGAGAGGTCGAAGTCGCTAACCCCATGAGCGGATGGGAATAGCGCCCTACTTCGACGTTCAACATCGAAGTAGGGACGTGTAGACGATCCGCGTCCCGCAACATCGAAATAGCGGGGTCCTCCATGGCGGCCATCAGCTGGGGGGTTGAGAGATACTCTCTCTCCAGCCCTTGCGGGGCTCTGTGGTCACCGTGGGCAGCAGCCCTTAGCCCAGGGCTTCTGGCTGCTGCTGCTGCAGCTGGGGGTCCGTGCTGCATATACAGGGTCTGCAACTAGTTGTTGGCTCTGTGTATCTTGCACTGTTTAATGAAAGTGTGTCTGGGAGGGGCCCTTTAAGGGAGCGACTTGCTGTTGAGTCCGCCCCGTGACCCTGTCTGCAGCTGTGCCTGGCTCCCTTATTTCGATGTGTGCTACTTTGGCGTGTAGACGTTCCCTCGCTGTGCCTATTTCGATGTTGGGCTGAGCAACGTCGAAGTTGAACATCGACGTTGCCAGCCCTGGAGGACGTGTAGACGTTATTCGTCGGAATAGACTATTTCGATGTCGCAACATCGAAATAAGCTATTTCGAAGTTGGGTGCACGTGTAGACGTAGCCTTAGAGTGAGAAGGTGAAAGCTTCCTCCATCTTTCCATCCCAGTGCACTCTGTGCCAAAGTAGTTATGATGTAGCCACATGCGTGTCATCTGTTACATATCTGAGGTCTGAGTCCAAGGGTTCAGAGCACCCACAGCTCCCAATGAATTCAACAGGAGTCATGGATGTGGAGTCCCTCTGACTATCTGGTCAATGGAGGTTTATCCTTGATGTGTCTGATCTGTTACTATTAGTGGGACTTGTGCCTGTAAATCTCTCACCCATTGACAGGAAACTCTGCTTCAAAGTATGCTGCCTCTAATATGAAACAAAGGTTGTAATATTTCTTATATTTATACTTGATCCCCTTCTTGCTCCAAAATGCTTCAATTCTGAAGACCTCAGCTGGGAGCAAGAAACAGAATTGTCTGGTCTCTGAGCACCTCATGAAGCTTCATCACTTTTGATTTGAAATGTTAAAGCAAAATACTATTTTTGCTTTTTCCTTAAAAATAAAATTTCAGAATTCTCATTCTTTGGGAAATTGTGAGGCTTCATTTCAATGCAGAGTGCTTTTATTTACTTTCTGAGATTTCAAAATCACCTGTTGCAGTCAACTGAAAATTCCTCATATTGTGAACATTTCTATCCCCATGGTTTGTTTTAAAATAAAAATGAGCCAACAGGATGAAGCTACATATGTTGAAAGATACTGTTTATGCTAGTCTTAAAAAGTAAGAGGAAGGGTGGTTAAAAACCGGAACAAATTGCCTTCAGAAGTAATGAAATCTGTCTATCCTGTTCTTAGAAAACTCCAGAGACAAACACTTGTCAAGCATGGTCTAGATAATACATGTACCTATTGAGGTCCCTTCTAGGCCTCCATTCATATGATTCTTATGACCTGCATATGCAGCAAAAGATCCCTTTTTGAAACACTTTTTTCCAGATGTTTGAAGGCAATCTCCTGGAATAACAAAGAGGTGGGAAGGCAGCTTTTCTGAAGAGTTCTTGTCAGACTGATTGTTCAGTATGGCTTGGATTATGTTGTTAATGAGTTTTAGGGCACCTGAAGTTAGTACAGATATCTTTCATTGTCAAAATAAGTACGTACATTATATTCCTTCTGGCTCAAAACCAATTCTATTTTGTTCAGCATGTGTACCCGATTGCATTTTTAATCAGCCTCAGCTGTGTGATACTGAGAATTACATAGTTCAATGAATCTTTTTTCCATTAATTTTTACAGGCGGCTTGGCTACTGCTTTCACTGCAGTCACCGACACTTCTGCCACTGAATTCAGTGGAAGCATATCAGGTCCAAATGGAAGTTTAATAAATATAAGCATGTACGGTGGAAGGGGGACAAAAAATGATACACAAAAAATACAAATGAAACAAAGATAAGGCTCCTCATGTAGCTTCACTTCTGGCATTTCAGTCTGAGTGGCCAGCCGACCAACCAGAACATTCTCAAGAAGGGGATAAAACTGTTTTCACTTTTGCCATTTAAGATACTATTGAAGCACAATCCTGTGTTCAGAGCCACATGAGTGAAATCATTTGGAGGACATGGGTGTATTTTCTGGCATTTTTGATGCTTCTCCATTTCTGCTTTTGCAATATTGGTTTAATTTGCTGGTTCATTTAGGCCGTGTCTACACTAGCCCAAAACTTCGAAATGGCCATGCAAATGGCCATTTCGAAGTTTACTAATGAAGCGCTGAAATACATATTCAGTGCTAAATTAGCAAGCGGGTGGCTGCGGCACTTCGAAATTGATGCGGCTCGCCGCCATGCGGCTCATCCCTATGGGGCTCCTTTTCGAAAGGACTCCGCCTACTTCGAAGTCCCTTATTCCTATCTGCTCATAGGAATAAAGGGACTTCGAAGTAGGCAGGGTCCTTTCGAAAAGGAGCCCCATAGGGACGAGCCGCGTGGTGGCGAGCCGCGTCAATTTCGAAGTGCCGCGGCCGCCCGCATGCTAATGAAGCGCTGAATATGTATTTCAGCGCTTCATTAGTAAACTTCGAAATGGCCATTTGCATGGCCATTTCGAAGTTTTGGGCTAGTGTAGACATAGCCTTAGTCACATATCCTTATTCCAGCAAGGGCCATTACAGATGCCTCAGAAAAAAGCTAAAAACTCCAAAATGTACCTAAATAAACTGTTCAATGACAAATTCCACCTTGTCCCCAAACTCCTGTATAATCCAGAGGCACTGACAAAGTGAGAGTGATGTCTGATTTACAGCCCTAGCTAAGAAAGACTTGGCTTTTTGTTCATGAGATAGAGACTCATAGTCTTAGCTGCTAAGGTCCCAGGCTCAGTCTCACCTCCTGACAATTAGGGGCCATCAGCTTTATGCCTGCTAGACCCCAAACAGTAATGCAAACATGAAAATGAATGAAATAAACTTCATGCTTGTTCTATAACCTTTGAAGACCTTGGGGTCCCAAATAATCCAGTGTGAACAAATATAAAAATGTTATTGTTTATTGATTAGCATTAGCAGATTGGATCTCAAAGAAAAATAGTCTTAACAAAAACATACCCTGCCTTGTTCAACACATTTTGTCAACATAACAATAGCATAGATATTTTTTTCCCAAATCATACGCCAGAAGTCTTTCACAGTGTTGGGTAAGGGACCTTGTGCAGCAATAAATTCTTTCTTGGAGTTGTATCCCTAAAATAAAAATAAAACTATGTCACTATTTTCAAGGATCAGACCACAATATTTTTAAAGCGTCATATAACTTATCAAGCAGTCACAAAACAGACCCAATTTTTAATTTGAATGATTGTATAAGACTTACGGGCATATAGTTTGCATTAATATAATCATCAGTTGGATGGTTTTGGATGGAAAGTTTAACACGAGAAATGTCATCTGGAAACAAAAAAGTGACTGTTAGGATTTTAAGCTTTTTGAAAAAATCATGTATGTTTAAAATAGGAGCCCCGAATAATGGTTTCAAAATCAATAAGCATTTGTGAAATTAGAATATATGTTACTATTGGAGTCAGAACTAGGAAGGCTTTATAACCTAAAGTAGACATAATGAATGATGTTTATAAAAGACAATCATTTAACAAAAATAAATGTAATTTTCAGACTATTGAGGAAACTGATTATTTTTAATATGGACTACAGTAAACCCTCAATTCAGCGGACCTCGATTTAACCAACTTTGAAAATAATGGACATTATCTGCGGCCCCACCTCGCCCCAATAAATGACAGCAACTCACCAGAGCCACTGGAGCTGAAGGGGCAGGAGAGTTGTGGCAGAGAGCAGGAGCTCTCCTCCCCCAGCCCTGTGTGTGTGGAATGTGTTGGCACCTGGCTGCCTGCAATGGTGCTGAGCAGCAGCCACAGCATTAGAAGCTGCCGCCTGCTGGCAGGCTGGGGGTGGCAGCCGCGCCCTGCCTTCACACGGGCAGCTTGGAACTGGGGTCTAGAGGCACAGCAGCACTGAGCGTACCAAGAGATGTGGGAGATGGAAGGAGCCAGGCCAGCATGCAAGGGAGATGGAAGTGTGAGGGGAAGAATGGGGCAGAAGAGGGGAAGGGATGGAGGGGCAGAGGACAGGAGTGAGTAATGGGCTGGGAAGGTCAGTGCACTGTCATACAGTATAACCATTTGGATATAACATGCTTTCAGCATTAAAGGACATCCCTCCCCCCCCGGCCACCTTAGTCTGTTAAATCAAGGGTTTACTGCATACAGTATATGAGAGAGACAGTTTTTAAATGCAGAATCACAGAATCACAGGGCTGGAAGGGACCTCAGGAGGTCATCTAGTCCAGCCCCCTGCTTCAAGCAGGATCAACCCCCACTAAGTCATCCCAGCCAGGACCTTGTCCAGCCAGGACTTAAAAACCTCAAGGGATAGAGAATCCACCACCTCTCTAGGCAATGCATTCCAATGCTTCACCACCCTCCTGGTGAAATAGTTTTTCCTAATATCTAACCTACACCTCTCCCTCTTCAACTTCAGACCATTACTCCTTGTTCTGCCATCTGACACCACTGAGAACAGTTTCTCACCCTCCTTTTTAGAGCTCCCCTTCAGAAAGTTGAAAGCTGCTATTAAATCACCTCTAAGTCTTCTCTTCTGTAAACTAAACAAGCCCAAATCCCTCAGCCTATCCTCATAGGTCTTGTGCTCCAGACCCTTAGTCATTTTTGTTGCCCTTCGCTGAACCTGCTCCAGCGCATCCACATCCTTTTTATATTGAGGGGCCCAAAACTGGACACAATATTCCAGACGTGGCTGCACCAGTGCCAAATAACGAGGAATAATTACTTCTCTAGATCTGCTCGAAATGCTCCTCCTAATGCACCCCAGTATGCCGTTAGCTTTCTTGGCTACAAGGGCACACTGTTTACTCATATCCAGCCTCTCATCCACCATAACCCCTAGGTCCCTTTCCCTCGTACTGCTGCTGAGCCAGTCGGTCCCCAGCCGGTAACAATGCTTGGCATTCTTCTGTCCCAGATGCAGGACTCTACACTTCTCCTTATTCAACCGCATCAGATTTCTTTTGGCCCAGTCCTCCAATTTATCCAGGTCCCTCTGGACTCTCTCTCTACCCTCCAACGAATCTACCTCTCCACCTAGTTTTGTGTCATCTGCAAACTTGATGAGGGTGCAATCCAGTCCCTCTTCCAGGTCATTAATAAAGATGTTGAATAACACAAGCTCCAGAACCGAGCCTTGCGGCACTCCGCTTGAAAGAGAACACCATCCAGATATTCAGCCATTAACCACTACCTGTTGGGCCCGACCATCAAGCCAGCTTTCTAGCCATCTTATAGTCCAAGGACCCAATCCATATTTCCTTAACTTATGGACAAGAATGTTGTGGGAGACCATATCAAAAGCCTTGCTGAAGTCAAGGTATATCACATCCACTGACTTCCCCACATCCACAGAGCTTGTTACCTCGTCATAGAAGCTAATCAGATTAGTCAGGCAGGACTTGCCCCGGTGAATCCATGTTGGCTACTTTTGATCACTTTCCCCTCTTCCAAGAGCTCCAAAACGGATTCCTTGAGGATTCCCTCCATTATTTTCCCATCGATTGAGGTAAGGCTGACCGGTCTATAGTTCCCTGCATTGTCCTTCTTTCCTTTTTTAAAGATGGGCACTAAGTTTGCCTTCTTCCAGTCATTCGGTATCTCCCCTGATCTCCAAGAGTCTTCAAGGATAATGGCCAAAGGTTCAGCAATGACCTCTGCCAATTGCCTTAGTATCCTGGGGTGCATTAAATCCAGACCCATGAACTTGTGCACATCTAGTTTTTCTAGATAGCTCAGAACTTGTTCCTTCCCCACAAATGGCTGCCCTCCACCTTGCCACACTACATCGTCTAGGACCATCATGTGGAAGTTGACTTTGTCCGTGAAGACTGAGGCAAAAAAAGCATTGAGTACTTCAGCTTTTCCTGCATCATCTGTCACTAGGTTACCTCCCTCATCCAGTAATGGCCCCACACCTTCTCTGATAACCTGTTTATTGTTCACATGCCTGTAGAAACCCTTCTTGTTACTCTTCACATCCCTTGCCAGCTGCAGTTCCAATTGTGCTTTCGCTTTCCTGATTACTGTCCAGCATTCTCCAGCCGTATGTTTATACTTCTCCTTAGTCAACTGTCCACGTAAATACCATGCAACTTAAAGCATAAACAATGGCTACAGGTGATAAAGTACAAGCTATTTCATTACGCAACAGCAGTATACATGTTTATCAGTTTAGAATATATAGATTGCATTGCAAGGTATCTAGAAGTGTGAAATAATTAGAATAAATCTAGGCTCTGATGAAGTGGGTCTGTCCCATGAAAGTTCATCACTGAATAAATCATTTTGTTAGTCTTTAAAGAGCTACATTTCTGCTGTTTTGTTTTGTTGGAGTACAGACTAACACAGCTACCTCTGTGTTACTAGAATAAATCTAGGTATTCTGGGGCAAGGTACTCAGCTGACACCAAAGATATGGAACATGAACTTTAGTATCATTCAAGTTACAACCCCAAATATATAAATGTTTTCTCCCATGCTGATCCTTATCCTTGGGAGCCACTCCCCATAAATATCTGCAAAGCAACCTTATTGTCCTCCTGCAAATCCCTCCTTAGAAGTCCCCTTTGCTGCAATGCCAGCAACTAACTGGATGGCACTTAGACTTAATGCACAGACTAATGCCCATCATGCCGCCAGTGATGTTTCATTGTTTCTCATGCTCCCCGTCTGCCTGTAACCATCTGTTGTCTTTCGTCTGACACTTAGGATTGTACACTCGTTGATGGGTCATCATCATGGGTGAACCACCAAAATGGACACACAAGACGTGTGAGAATGAAAAGTTGTTTATATTTTGTTAATATTGTGCTTTATGGAAAGCTGAATGTTTAGCACAGGTTTCTTTATTTCAAAATTCACATCTGTACCCATCTGTGAAGCACTTGAAACACTTTCATCATTGAAAACTATCAGTTGCAAAACTAACCCAACTCGAAGCTTTCAACCATAAACACAACACGCAAAAATTAAAGTGACTTACATGGCAGGACGTTATTGTACCTATTTTTCCCTCTGTTCTCAGGAAGTTCAGCTGCAAATTTAGGTTGATTAACACCCACCGACCTGAGCTCCTATGGGAAAATAAGAGATTTTTTTGTAGGGATGATGCTAGTTTAAAGACCAAGCAGAGCCAATCACTGAGACACGCCAACGGTCTCAGTGCACAGCGTTCCTCTAATACTAATAGTGGAAGTATGAGGCCTTGGAAAAGTGGTAATAAAATGAACTATTCGTTCTTAAAAGAGAGTGCAAAAGCAAAAGCAGCAAACCTCATCGGGAGCAGAGGATGATTATTAAACATGCACAGCCCAGAAATCAGTTTTTGTACTTGGTCTAATATGTGCTCGAATGATAGTCCACTTCGGCCATGAGTCAGCAAAGCCTTGTGGTCTATGCTGAACACTCAGACTGTATTTCATGTCCCACTGGTTTTCTTACATTTCTTTGCGGAACTGAGGTCCTGAATATGAACTCTGGTTGTCAGGCCCTATGCAAATTGCGCAGGGTGAGTAACTGTGCACAGGAAGATGACCTGATTTAGGAGGAGTGGTGCATGTGGGAATGGTTTGGAGTCAGACAAGGAGGAGGAAAAAGGGATGATAACACAGAGGAAAAACGGGCTGGGTGGAGTACATGGCACTAGAGGAGCTGGTGGAGGACACCTAACCTGCAACAAAGGCAGGGCAAAACTACGAAGTGCACTATACACTAAAATAAGGAGTCTGAACTTGACACGGAAAGAGGCAGGAAGCCAGCAAATGGCAAGAGGAGGAGGGGGGAAACGTATTCTCTAATAGCAGACAATAGAGCTATTCAGCACCTTTCTTTGAGTCACTGCACTGACAAATGGCTTGTTTCCTGGTTTTGGGTTCTCTCTAGCTACCTTGGTGTTCACGTACATTTTACAGAAAAAATATTTACTGATTGATGTGAGGGAACCAATATTTAGTATCTGTACAGCAACTTACAGCTCTAACGCAATTTAAGGTACCATAAACCCCAGTAAGGAAGACAGCAATATTATAATATATTTCCCTCTCCCACCTATTGCAAATGGAGAGGATGAGGGTCAAGCAGCTTTCCCAAGGTCATCTGCTAAGTATTGCTACAGTCATGCCCCCAGACAGGCTCAGTGCCACAGAATCTGTAATGTCTGTCTTGCATTTCAAATAGAAGCCAGATAAATGAATAGGTTCTGTCACAGGCCGGTTCTGTCACAGGGACCAGCTCTGTCACAGAACCAGGAATTTTGCCATTTAGGAGGCAAATTTCTGCCCTTTGCAGTCATGCATTAACAGCTTGTTACTTAACTTTAATCTGCTGCCTCCTTCCCTACTCTTGTAACCTGCCTTTTGGCCCTGTCCTGCTTCCTTGTTCCTATCCCTGCCTCCCCCACAGCCTGCAACACCCATCCAGATACCTCCATTCCTGCCTCCCCCTGCATATAAACACCCACTCTGCCTTCTTGAGCCCTGGCTTTATGCCTGTCTGTTCCCAGCTTCCACTCTGACTGCCCCCCACGCTGCAGACCCTCTGCACCCAGAAGGACTGGGTCTTAGCCTCCCTCACATCCCTTGCTCTCTGCCATCTCTCCCATTTATAGGTCTCCCAGTCCTCAACCCTACCATCCTCTCTGCCTGATCCCCATCCCACCTCTATTCCTTCCTGTCTCAATCCCTGACACCCTTTCTTGTCTCTTTATTGCTAATCTTTTGCAGGGACCTGATTTCCAAACTCGAAATTTCACTGAAAGACCCAGGCCTGCAAAATCAATAGGTCCCCTGACCCTCTCCCTTGGACAGAGCTGTAACCCCCCAACCCCGCAACCCAGGGAAAGCCCAAGAACCATCCCTCATTCGGAGGTTCTCCCTGGTCGATCACAACCCCATCCCCCACCTCCTTCCTCTCTAAGCCACCCCCATCACAGCTCTGCCCCCTTCTCCTCCCAGTGGTCTTGTGCCCATCTTGGCTCCTTCCCATGTGCTCCCCTCAGCAGTCCTGTGCCCAGCTCAGTCCCTTCTCTCTCTGTCCCCCAGGCCACCTTTGCCCCCAGCAGTCCTCTGCCCTCCTCTGTTTATCTCCTTTCTCACAGCCAGCCCTGCCTACCTCTTCCCCTGCCTCTCCATTCTTTTCCCTTCTCAGCCTGGTTCCTCAGCTTCCCACAGCCCTCACTCCCCACAGAGCTCATCTCCTCCTCCTCCTTCCAGCCTGGTTCTCCCCTCCCCACTAACTCACACAATTACAAACTCCAGGGCCCCCTTATGCCCTGCAGCTCCATAGATCTGAGCTCTGGGGCTCCCTGCTGCTGCTGCCACACAGCTACAGCAGTGCTATTTAAAAGCATTCCCTTATGTCCGCTGGGATCCAACGTAATGGCCCCATTGGCAGGCCGGGGTAGCCCCCATGCTCTGATGCCTTGCTCTGGAGAAACCCCTTCATCTCAGCAGGAAGGGAGGCACTCCTGAGTGCTCTGGCCAGCTGGTTGGCAGAGCTCAGCTCACGCCTACTGCATTCTGCCCTGCCCACTCCTCCTCCAGAGATGGGCTGTGACAAGGGACTGCAAAGGGGGTCTGGGTGTGGCTGAGCCAGGGAGAAAGGAAGAGAAGGAACTGAGGACTGGGCGACCTGCAAGGGGCAAAGAGGGCAGAGAATGAGAGAACAGTGGACCAGGAGGCCGAGGGGGCAAAGACCCAAGCCACATCCCTCTCCGAGTTCTGCACTCAGGAAAAGACTCAGGGGTAGGGAGGCTCAGAGTAGAAGTGGGACAGAAACAGTAGGCAGGGTCAGGGCCGGTGTTCCCCCAGTGTTTCCCAACCATGGGCAGAATGAATTTTGTTATGTGCACCAACACAGAGGTGATGTGTGACATGTCACTTCCACACTGGTGCACAAAACAAAAATTACATGGTGGGAGTGGGGCCAAGGTGTCCTGAGCATGTGGAGCAGACAGATGGGGCATGGCGTGGGGGGTGTAGGCTAGGGGCATGGGCTCAGGGGTAGGGCATAGGGCTGGGAGGCAGGATGTGAGGAGTCAGGGCTGAGGCAGAACATGGAAGGGTGGGCTTGGGGATGAGGGGTTCAGGGCTGAGGCAGAGTGTTGATGTGGGGCAGTAGGAGTTAAACTAGAGGTGCAGGCTCTGCAATGGGGCTTGAGCTGGAGAGGAGGGACTTGGGGTAGAGGCTGCCTCAGGACTGCAATGGGTAGAGATGACTCCCTCAGCTCTCCTTCCCCATAGCAACACCAGAGATGGAGGGAAGAAATATCTCTCCTCCCTGCAACAGCTTCAGGGTTTGGGCCACAGGAGATGCACCTCTCCCATGACCACAGCTGGTCTACTTGGGTGCTGGGTTGGGGCTGGGGTACCTTTCTACTGCAGCAGTGGGACTAGGGCTGAGAGAGAGGAATCACTCCCCTCTGCAGCCCTGAGTACCTGCATAATGCTTCATCGGCTGCAGAGTACTGGAAACTTGGAACAGGATCCCCCATAATATGTGTGGTGCTTGACAGCTCACTGCCTTTGCTTTAGTCCCATTGCAAAGATGACTAGATGAAAGAAAGCTAAAATACAGACGCACAGCAGCAGAGTCCACAAGGCTGCGGTGCCCAGAGCATGGAATTATCTACTTTTTACCATGATTTATTCGTAATTTTACTGTGACAAAACTGTATTTTCTGTACATGTCCCAACTCTGACACTTCTCTCCTCTCTTTCTGTCTCTGTCTCTTTCTCTCTCAAACAAAGCCTGGCCACTTTCCAAAGAGAAGCTATTTTTTAACTCTACAAAAATACTTTAACCCAGCTCCCTAACAATTAGCAATACGTACTTCGTACTCTTCAGCAAATCCACAGTTCGAGTCAGCTTGCTGTTTCTTAAAGTAGGACTCAAAGTGTTCAACTTTAATTGACTTTGATCTAAAACAAGCAAAGCCATTTATCAATATTTGCTAGTAGCTGAATAAACTGTAAATTCAGTCAATGACATTCATTCACGTTTGCAAAATGTGATTTACTTACTTCCTGGGTCTTGAGGTGGGGAAAGAAGAGAAAAATGCAGATTAGACACATTGCAGTTATCCTTTTATTATGCAACTCTAACAGGCTTTATTATACATATCAAACATTGCTAGATAACTAGATGTACAACTCTGCTCTACTACGTCCAAGGAGCGTTCAATGCAATTTAAGGAGGAGGATGTAAAAAAGTCACCTTTCTGTGCTCCTAATCCTAGGTTGTATAGATCTCTGGGTATAGTTTACAGACAATGGCCTCAAAGAGCTGGTGGGAGTCTCTGGGATGGCCTGGCCATGCCCTTACAGGGTGTGCAAGCCATTTTACACTGGCTTTGTGACACCTGAGTTTCCCCTGTAGTGGGGAGACCCTGCCATATCCAGCTATCCTGACTTTCAGGCTGTTTTGCACTGGTAGCTCAGCACAAAGTAGCCCTGTCACAGGGGAAACAGTATACTAGACTGTATAGTCTTCTTCAACAAAGAGAGTGCAGATAGGTTGTCTTCACATTGCACTGTGTAATCTGGATTATTTTGCCAACGGTCATGAAAATAATAAAGCAAAGCCTTGGACATCTAATTCCCATTCATTTTAATGGGAACTGGTGTTCAAGTCCATTTGGCAGCATTGCAAGCCTCTGCATGACTAGTTTTAGATTTTAGTAGGTAATGGTTGGTTCTGTGAATTCCATAAAGAAATAAAGTGTTCAAAGCTTTAATAGCACAAATGCCACCTCTGGAAACTATGTAATGCATGCTTATCAACATTCTGAACAAGTCTTGCTAATATTATGTAAATTGCAGATGAAAGAATATTTAACTCACTTAATTGGAGAAATGGGCAGATCGCTATTTCGGCCATCTTTCCTGTTGTGGGTGGGAAGAGGGAGAGGGACAGATTAGTAGAATTTACGGAAAACACAAATGAGATGCCTGGCAGAAGCTTTCTGGGACTGGTTCATGACAGTTTTTCATACAGCATCTGATCTTGTGCAAGAAGCACTATCTGCTTCATTAATAAGAAATATCACTATGAATGAACAATAGACAAGTGTTAGTCTGTTCTAACGCACTTGAGCAACAAGAAACCACTCCAAGCCTTGTGCATTTGGCAGTCTTACTCAGGGTATAGCTGTATCATTGTGATCCCTAGTTTACAGCTTTTCCTAACTTGGAACCAGGATCAACTGTATTAGCAAAAATCGTGTTGGGCCAACGTAAGCTGTGCCTACACTAAGAATATGCTCCAGTGTCTAAGATACCAGTGTTGAAAAAGCCTTAGAAATAGGATCTATATGCTGCAGAGTAGCTTAAGAAGTCTGACAGTTATTCAGTGTATTTAAACCCTTGTTATAAGAATACAAAGGATCTTCACAACTTCAAAGAAATCTGCTCTCCTAGATCTTCTGCTTAGAAAGTACATGTTGGTCACAGACGGGAAGCTTGTGGAAAAGAAAAGCAATTGGAACAAGAAGGCAAATTAAAATCAAAGATGACATCATGCCTTTTAGTAGCATTTTAGAATATATGTGCTGCATTATTTAACTGACCGCACGAAAAGAAAAAGAGACATGATGGATTCCAAATTCTCTGGAAAAGACTCAGGAATTAGGGATTCTCTCAGCACATCTCAGATTTCTAGGAGAGCGCAATGTCTATGGATCTGGAGTGTTTCAGAACATCACTGGTCATCACCTACAGCCCCCAACTCAGACCACTGCAACGAATTATTAAAGACCTACAACCTATCCTTAATCAGGATGCCACACTCCAGAAGGCCCTGGGTGACATGCCTGTTCTCTCCTACAGACAACCTCCCAACCTCATGAGGATCCTCACTAACAGCCACAGTCTATACCCCAGGAATACCAGTCCTGGAACCTTTCCCTGCAACAAAGCCCACTGCCAGCTTTGTCCACATATCTTCTCTGGAAATACCATCACTGGACCTAACCAGGTTACTCACAGAATCACAGGCACTTTCTCATGCTCCTCTACTAACATCATATATGCCATCATGTGCCAACAATGCCCAGATGCTTTGTATATTGGACAGACTTCTAACTCCCTTAGACAAAGGGTCAATGGGCACAAAACAGACATCAAAACACTCCAGATCCACAAACCAGTTAGTCAACATTTTAATGGAATAGGGCATTCTGTCAGTGACCTAAAGGTATGTGTGTTACTGAAAAGGAATTATCGCACCGTTCTGGAAAGGGAGACACCCAAGCTGGCTTTTATAGTCAAATTCGGCACATTAACACATGGTTTAAATCATGATGGGAACTTTCTGAGTCACTATAGGGGCTTGTCTGCATACTTGGCTCAGTCTAATTCTTAACCTTCCCCCTCACCCCTCCACTCTCTGATTTGCTCACCTTGATTATCTTTTTCTGGTTTGTCCTCCTTGTTTACTGTTTTTGGTTCTCTGTGCCTTAAATATTGAGTCTGTTCTGGTCTGGCTATGGTCTGAAGAAGTGGGTCTGTCCCACGAAAGCTCACCTAATAAACTATTTTGCTAGTCTTTAAAGTGCTACTTGACTGCTTTTTGTTTTGATAGTGTATAGACTAGCATGGCTTCCTCTCTGTTACTATCCTGAACTAGTTTGCCATGCTCAACCAACTCCTTGCAAATGACTGATACACACTGACAGTTATATGCTGAGAGCTAGTCTAACAATGTAGTGTGATTTATTCTGCTTTGAAAAAACAGCTTAGCATCGACACATTCCAATACTAACAGCGAGGGAGCCGTGCCAATCTATATACTATCAAAACAAAAAGCAGTCAAATAGCATTTTAAAGACTAGCAAAATCATTTATTAGGTGAGCTTTCGTGGGACAGACCCACTTCTTCAGACCATAGCCAGACCAGAACAGACTCAATATTTAAGGCACAGAGAACCAAAACCAGTATCATTTTGGTTCTCTGTGCCTCAAATATTGAGTCTGTTCTGGTATGGCTATGGTCTGAAGAAGTGGGTCTGTCCCACGAAAGCTCACCTAATAAATTATTTTGCTCTTCTTTAAAGTGCTACTTGACTGCTTTTTGTTTTGATTCCAGTACTAATTACTAATGTGCTATGCAGCACTGTACATACATGACATTGAGTCTAATTCTGCTCCGGTTGACAAACATACTAATGTACGTCTGAATTTATACTAGTGTAATACAGCAGAATTTGGCTCCGTCATAGGCTGTCACACGGAATTCTTTATTTGTTCAACAAAATCAACTAAATGAAGGTCTACTTTGAATTAGTGTGACAGAATCAATATTTCATATCTATAGGACTTTATTTTAAAACATTACTTTTTGAAGTATATGAAACATGAACAACAACTTCCTCCTCAATATGAAAAGCATTATGGAAGAACAAAAATAATCATTACTATTATTATTTGTAGAATCACAGAAGATTAGAGGAGACTTCAAGAGGTCATCTAGTCCACCCCCCTACTCAAGGCAGGACCAACCCCAACTAAATCAGTCTACCATATTGTAATGGTGTAATAGTGGTGATCCTCACAGAAGTAAATGTGCCAGTTAAACATGTGTTACCTTCTCCGGCTCCAGAAAATGAATCCCACAACAGCAGCTATAGCCAATGCACCCAGAAAACATCCAACAACAGCTCCAATGATGATCTCTGATAGGAGGTTAAAACAAAAATTTCTCATCAATCAAATTTCTCAAATCAGCAATGATCTAGCATATCAACAGGCTACAACAGAACCTAATGTGAATTTCTAATGTCCAGAGTGATAGAAATCAAGAAACAATAAAAGAATATGATCAAAGAATTTACAAAAATAAAATTCATTATTCAAGACTGTTCACAGACTCATAACCTCATTTCTACTTCCCACTCCAGTTAACAATAATTAGCAATTAAACATTAAGAAGATACTCTATTCAAATGCTGTAAACTGGCAGAGTTCTGTTCATCTTCCTCATATTTATTTAATTACACACAATATTCTGAAGGATGGCTCCATTTTTATACCTGGATTTCCATGGCAAGATAAAGCCAGAGTAGTTGCATGTTTAGCTATCCAAATAAGGGACCAAATCAGTTAGTCTGAGATGCATCAGTTTAAGTGAGAACCTTCAACTCATTTCACAAGCTAACCAGGAACAGGAAGGACAGGTCTCAGCTTAGAGGAAAGTATATCTAAGTGTCATATAAAAAAAGGGCTAAAGTGTTACACATTTAGACTTCTGCTATTTGCAGTAAGTTTCATATGCAAAGGACACATGAAATGGGTTGACATATAGGCTGTGTCTACAAAAATTTGTGGAGTAAGGGCACTTTGAAGTTGCATGTGTACTTCAAAGTGCCTGCGGCTACATGGCATGCTGGCACTTTGAATACCGGCGCTTTGAAGTTTGCCACTTTGAAGTTGCTGTGGTGAGAATTAGCCTAATGAAGTGCTGCATATTCATCACAGCACCTCGTTGGTATTCCCCGTTCAGGCCGATTACTATGCCCCTTCAAAGAAGGGGACTAGTGAAGACACAGCCATAATGTCTGGTTGAATAAAAACTTGGTATTTTTGCACCATCTTTTAACTGAGGTTATAAGACTTTTCAAATTGGCATTGGAAACAAAGATTCATCTGTTTTAGGTATTTTATGACCTCACATTTCCCTAGTATCTGAACACTTAATCTATAACATATTCATTTTCACAACACTGTGAAATACAAAGTACTATTATTCCCATTTTATACAAGGAGAAGTGATACACAGAGGCTGTATTTTCAAAGGTACTTAGGCATTTAAAACAGGCATCTAAACTATGGGTGCAGTTTTGAAAAATCCCATTAGGTACCTGTCTATATCTTTAGACATTTAAACACATTTGAAAATCCAGTCTACACACACAGGAAGTCTGTGGCAGTAAAAGGGATTGAACTTGGGTTTCAAGTCGCTGGCTAGCATCCTAAACACTGGCCCATTCTTCATCTCTGTTGCTGTGAAACACCTTTAAATTATGTCAGTAACAATTGTTGATTAAGATACAGCAGAAGAATGGGACTAAACAATAAATACTGAGATTATAGAAGCATGATTCCACCATTTCTTTTCTACATGTCAGTCTCTAATTTTCAGGGAGTGCAAAAAGACAAATAAATGCAATCTCTAACTTACACCTCTCTCAAAGTCCTATAGTATCAGCAGCCTACCCGCCTCATTTTAGTATATCTGTCTAGAGTTTGTTTTGTCGCTTTTAGTTTTAATGAGAGGAATCATGCAGTATATGCATTCAAGAGAGTTTATATAGCACTACTGAGTTGTAAATGTACATCTTAATTATATTACAGAGTTATCGACAAAGAAATCCAAACCTCTATACCAGTGGTTCCTAAACTTTTCGGCATCATGCCCCCCTTTTGATTTTTGAGAAACCCTCACACTCCCCATTTCTTTTTTAGCACAAGCCAGACCCCCCAGCTGCCTGTGAACCACCTGCCTGAGCCCCTCCCCTCCCCCAAAGCCAGGCACCGCCAGCCCCTCATCCAACTCCATCCTCCTCCTCCCGCCTACCCGTATTCACTCACCTTTGCAGGAGGCACCTAGTTCTATGTGGGCCTTCACCAGCTGCCTGCATTTTATAACGGCTGTGCCAGGTCACCCACATGAAATGGCAGGGGCTGAGAGCTGGAAGCAAGGGCTGGCTTCTTCTTCAGGTGTGGGGAATGACTGGGTGGGGGGAGAGGGGGCCGCTGGGTTGCCTCATGCAACCCCGGAATTTCTTCACGCCCCCCAGTTTGGGAAACCATGCTCTATACAGTGAAGTTAAGGGATGTTTTTGCCAAGAATTGAAATGAGAACACAATCAGGACCAATAAATGCAAAACTTAAGTGTAACATTTTATTGCCACTTTACCTGGATTCTGGGGTAATGAAATTCTCTGAGAATAATCTGTAAATGAGACATAGCTTCGGTTTTCAATAATAACTTCACTCTTGTTTTCCAATTCAATTTTAGTGAAACCTGCAATGCTCACCCTAGTCAGAAGGAAGAAAAATGAAATAGGCATGTTAAATTACATTAACAAACTAAGCCTGACAAACAGTATTTATGAACTCGTGATCCAATGATTACTTAGATTTGAATTTTCTACAAGGAAATTACAACAAAGAATGAGATAAATACCAGTATGAACCAAGTGGTTCCAGAGGGGCATTGTAATAGCCATTGGTGGTTAATTTATTTCCTGCTTCTACTTCATATTGTGTACTGCTCATGCGTGAGGAAAAGGCTTTCATTTGCTCAACGCTTTGGACATATGTTACGTAAGTCTTTGTTTTCTTTTCCTTGAAGTCATTGAATGTGTATCTCAAGCAGCTATTTGGAGGTCTATCACCTTCTGAAAAGACAAATCACAATAGACAACTGAATTTTTGTAAAATTATACTTTAACATACACAGACTGACTCAAGAATGATAGTTGTAAAACATTAATTAATGATTTTCACATTTTGTAGAATAGTCATATATTGCTGGAAATTAAAGGCTGAGGACAATATGAGCAATCTCAGATACTCTCTTCTCTGTTATTTTTCTATCTCCCCAAGAATGTCACTGTTTTAATAACCTTTTGGTTTTAATTTTTTACATATGAGGAAGACGATGTACAAAATAACTTCTCTGCAGAAAACTATTTGCACTGAAGTCTTCTGTACCAAAATGTCACTGTACACTGCTGAAAGTCCTTCTAAGACAATCCTCACTAGACTAATTAGACTGTGTTAGAACTGACCTTGAAGAACCTCATTAACTAACAAAGACAGCTTTGCAATCAGTGTAGATGGGACAAGCCATGTTTAACCTTGATCAGTTGGCACCTACAGGGTTACCACAGCCAAGAGATAAGACATTCAATACAACTTGCCTGTCACCGTGTGACTTTAAGGATGGTCCCTTCAGGGGAGGTGAAGTGTGCCACTCTTACCTGCCACACACTGACCTCCCCAGGTACAGAGAAGCTTTATGGGGTGGAGCTAAAACACAAGCTTGTAGGAGACCAAAAGGTGTGCTGGAAGGTTCTAGGGAAAAAGCCCTGAGAGCTGGTGCTTGGTAGATAGCTGGGAGAGGCACAAAACACGCCCAGCTGTGCACAAGGTGAGGGGGAGAGGGGAGTGAAAAGGCAACACAGTGGAGAGTATCTGGAGCGTGAAGAAAGAAGACAGACCCTCAGAAAGGAGGGGCAGTGTGCAGCTTGAGACTGGAGGTGAAGACTTTTGAGCTTGTTTTGGAGCTTGAGACCATGGAAGGAGTGGACTTTTTTCTGTCATTACTTAGCCTGCTGCAGTAACTTGGACCCCCAGCCACTGCAGGAACCAAACTGGATTCTGACAGTAGGAGATCTAGCCTGAGGAATGATAAACTAAAGCAGCAGCTAGACAAAAAACCTGAGCTGGCAGTTGGTGGTACTACATCAACCCTGCCCCTGTTGTCTGCAAAGCTGTGCTAAATAATGAGTCAGAAAATAACTGAGGAGTCAAGTTAACAAATAGGACCTATTTTGTTTGTAGAGACAAGCTCTTAGTATCCCAAGAATTAGCACACAAACCTCACGTGATTAAGATGCAAGGGCTTCTTTCAACTGTCTCTTGCTGTTGGGATGGACTTGTGGAACTGGGCAACACAGGCAAAATAGGAGTTGTTTGAGAATCATCAGCTCCTACATCCGAAGCCTCAGAAGAATTGGTTACGGTGTCTACTGGACCCTTAATGTGAGACCTCAATAATGCTATCAGGCCATGCAATCTTTTTAACTCAATCTGCTTAAAATAATGTTCTAAATATAACTTTTAATCTAATATTGTAAATCACAGGATAAGTGGATTGGGTAATATGGCTAAAAACAAAGGTTGTCTAAATATACTAGGCTGTTTCTCCCCATCTCTGTCCTATGATTCAGAATTACAGTAATTCCTTGATTTTGAAGCAGATTACGTTGCTAAAGCATGTAAGAACTCCGTGGTAACAAGGCATTTCACATCACTAGCTGTCAGAGACAAGTGAAAAGCACACTAAAGCTAAATTAGTCCGCATCATTTTGTAGGTATAGTTGGGATTATTTTTTCCAACGTGCATTACTTTACATTTATCAACATTACAATTCATTTGCCATTTTGTTGCCCAATCACTTAGACTTGTGAGATCTTTGTGAAGCTCTTCAAAGTCTGCTTTGTTCTTAAACTGTTTTGAACAGTTCAGTATCATCAGCAAATTTTGCCACCTCACTGTTTACCCCTTTTTCCAGGCCATCTATAAATAGGTTGAATAGGATTGGTCCCAGTACAGACCTTTGGGGCACAACACTTCTCTCCATTCTGAAAACTTACCGTTTATTCCTACCCTTTGTTTCCTCTCTTTTAACCAATTTTCAATCCATGACAGGACTTTCCCTCTTATCGCATGATAACTTATTTTACTTGAGAGCCTTTGGTAAGGGACCTTATCAAAGACTTTCTGGAAATCTAAATACACTATATCCACTGGATCCCCCTTATCCACATGATTACTGACTACCTCGAAGAACTCTAGTAGATTAGTAAAGCATGATTTCCCTGCAGTCAAAGAGAGTTTTGCCATTAATTTAATTTGAGCCAAAATTTTACTCTGTTTCTGAACAATAACTGCAAATATCAGGAATAATTCTTCTCATTCCACTTAGTTTAAGGTCTGAAAAGTTTTTCCTTATGGATATACATGATGTTTGATATATTGAATAATACACCTGGGAGCTAACATCCTAACATCTTACCTTTAGATGTTGAAATAATTAATGCATAGGCCTCTATTGGTCCATTTTTTGACTCAAACCCATAGAATTTAATTTCAAAGGAGTTGTGAGTGATTGATGTAATTTCAGGCTTTTGTACTGGAACAGGAGGGTCTGTAACAGAGAAATATTAATATTAAATTAGCATCTCAACATGTGGGAAGGTAGAAATGAATCAAGGAGAGATACACCTAATACGTTTAAGTATTTACCTTTTTCAGCTACCTAGGAAAATTTACAAAGAAAGCTCACCACTTTCTCCCATGGTCTCAGATTATTGCAATTTGCACACTGGGTGGCATCATATAAACCCACATATTTTAATGTTACTCAATTCAGCAGCTTTAAAATCAAGGAAGCCAACAAAGAAATAGTGTCTCATCCTTATAAAAATGCTGTTTGGAAATGAACATCTGTATAATTGATCATACTGGTGCTACATTACATTTACATTTTCACACACAACCTTGAATGGAGATAAAGTCTTTCATAGCTTGAATACTGATACATGCTCTCTGGCCAGCAGTTTGCACCTGTACAGGTGGTGAGAGAAAAGGTCAGCCAGGAGGTGGGGAGGGCCGAATACGGGGCAATAAGCCCCTTTTTAGAAATAAGTCGGGACACCTTCCTGGCACCCAAAATACGGGGTTGTCCTGCCCAATACAGGACAGAGGGTCACCCTACCTATGTGCTAGCTCCACCTGCACCCCAAACTTTTCATACTTACCAGTGATACTTGTCTGACATGTCTTTTGCACTGGAAGGCTTTCTTTGCCACATGAACAGGTTTTAATACTAACATTGTAGGAGGTGTAATAATCTAAACTTTGTATAGTTTTATTTGGAGTACTGGATGAACATGGTATTTCCCAGCTCTGTGTGGCATTGAATATTTCAATTCTGAAGCCAGAATAGTTGCCAGTAGGAGGGTTCCACTGTAGCATTAACGCTGGCTGTTTAGGCAGAGGAGTACACTCATACAGAGACACTGATGCAGCATCTGAATAAGAGAAAAGATATTGAGTAGCAGAACAAACTGGATGGTTACTGTTTAACCCACTGAAGAGCTACTGGGCAGGAGCCAGGGTTTTCATCTGTCTGTAAAGTACCACATACATTTATTGTAGCACATAAGTAATAAATATTATCCAGCACCTTTCCCTTTTTATATTTTCTGCTATTTTTCTATTCTCATGCACACTCACTTCTCCATACCACATCCACATTCTTCTTTCTTCCCAAGTTGCTATATCCCTTTGTTCTCTGATTTGCACCATTTATTTTGCTTTTACCTCTGTCCACTTTTCTCTTTTTAAGTCAGCCTGTCAAACTTCTGACAATGAGCCCACATCCCCCTGTCTGATCTGACTTCTTTTTTCCTCTTTTGATACATACTACTGATAATGGGCCATTTCCACCTTGCTGAACAGACTTTGTCAGCTCTGGCCCTCCCTTTTACTGGGACCCCACTCTTTAAATACCCCCCTGGAGCCCCGCCCCACTCATGCATCTGATGAAGTGTGTCTTTGCCCATGAAAGCTTATGCTCCAAAATATCTGTTAGTCTGTAAGGTGACATAGAACTTCTTGTTGTTCTCTGTCAAACTTTGATGTATATGAGTCTAGAATGTCTTTAAAAATCCAAGAAAAGTGCAAAGGAACAAGCAATTACAAGTCCGGCACCATTCGGACTTCTCTGGTGCCAAAACCGAGAATTTGCCAAACCATGGGAGGTCAATATTGTCTAACAGCATTACGAACACTATCACTGCTTACTGGGCTCTTAGAAGATATTTAGGGGTAAATTACAGCTAAATAACAGCATAGAACACTGAGAGCCAGGACAGGTGAATGTAAACAAATTTTATGGAACCATGGGAAATTTAGCAGATGTTCACTTATCATGGGTGTTGCCAACTAATACTGTGCTGGACCACCAACGTTCAGACCAGAGAGTGCTGGGGTAGAGAGGTTCAACTTGTAACTTGAAAAGAATGTACGCCACCCAAAAGGTAAGTGACATTATAAAACTCATGAATGAATGACTGTTCTACAAAGAAGATTGCTGACACTTTTACATGGCTGTGCAGCATAAAGACCAAGGAACTAAATTCCACCCTGCTGCGTACCTTCTGCTACTCCATTGGAGGTAATGGATATGCCCAGAATTAAGTCAGAACAGGCCCACCGACACTGGAGGTGAGGGTAAGAGGCCGGTAGCAGCAGCCAGAGCTAAGGGGTCCCTGTGAAGTGCTGTGGTAGCACTGTTCTGCTACTCCACAGATCTGTAAGGGAGAGCAGACACCCTTATGCCCTTGATCCCACCCATTTCAGAGGCACAGAGCTGGGCCACCCTCCCACCCTGCCACTTGTCCCACAGTGGCAGTCAGGTCCACGAGGTCAGAATAGAATGTTAACCACAAATGAGTGTTAAATAAGCAAGTCAGTTGTTAGTTATCCAGTCCATAAAGAACAAAGCATTTAAATGAATGAAGCATATATTTTTGTAACTTGCCTGTACAGTTAGTTATGTTTACTCGGTTTCCTTCTGTTGTTTTATCTCCAGCTTGTGGAAAAACTGTGAATACATAGGAGGTGCCAGGGTTTAATGCTGTAATTCTAGCCCCAAATGCAGTATTTGTGAGTGTATATGTGTCATTTGTAGTAATTTGTGAGCCATCTTCTCCTGCGATTACTATGTAAGTGTACATAGGAGCAGCAGTGTCATTATTTTGCCATGTTAAGTTTACTTCTGTTGTGCTGATGTTTACAACTTGGAGGTCAAACACTGGACTGGGTTCTATTGGAAAAAGAAAGATACAGTCAACATTAGTTAACAGATGTGCAGAAAGACAACAGCAAAATACCAACAACAATTAATGTTCTAAAATTACATATCGTCCTGCATGTTGCCTGATCCATACTATGAAGCTGACTGCGATCTTGTTTACACAATGGCACGTATCAAGAATTGCCATTGACATCAGCGAACTCACAACACACTAAGCAAGGTCAGAAACATACCCACAATTATCAGTGACAGATGTAAACAGGTACTTTGTTAATGTGACACGAAGGCCCACTTGTGGTTTATTTCTGAGTCAGCAACTCTTGGCAGGAATGACATGCTCACTACACCTAATGCAATGTTGTCATAATATGCATCTAAAAGGAGTTGTGTAAGGTACTACCGCAAACACACTGGTCTGGTCTCAGAAAACAGTTGAGTGATCTTTACTGGCAGGGGTGAAAGTATATACCAAGACCTACAGGTGTGGATATGGCCTGGTGTTCTTGGTGGGTGGACAGCTCTGGACTCCCTTGTGTGAAAGGTGTAGAGCTGGGAGCAGACCCCCCACAGCCAGTCCTTCACATCTTCCACTACTGCAGTGATTTGAAAGGGCCTGGGCTTCCATCCACTGCCACAGTGTCTGGGACTCCCAGGCCCTTTTAAAATCACCAGGCCCTGGAGTGGGTGCCCCTTTTGCTCCCCTCAGCTGGCGGCGCCGTGCTGGAAGGGGATGGCAATGATGTCACAGCAGCGCTTGAATGCTGTTGCCATAATAGTGCTAATAGACCATATAGCAGGGATGCTGATGGGGGGTAGCAAAAAGTGCATCAACATTACAGTGCTGATGAAGTCATTTACAAACTAGTAGTGGCGTCTGGTTCTTACCGGCACGCTGCACTGGCCTGTGCATATAAAAAGGTAAAAAATATGTACCCAGAATTATAATGTTAAAATATAGTTGGCAAGCAATGCCTAAGCACACTCTGTCTTAGACAAAGAGCCTGATGAAATGCATCCTAGAATACTCAAGGAGCTGATAGAGGAGGTATCTGAACCTTTATCTATCATCTTTGGAAAATCATGGGAGACAGGACAGACTCCAGAAGACTGGAAAAGGGCAAATATAGTGCCTATCTATAAAAAGGGGAATAAGAATAACCCAGGAAACTACAAGCCAGTCAACTTAACTTCTGTGCCAGGAAAGATAATGGAGCAGGTAAATAAAGAAATCATCTGCAAGCACTTGAAAGGTGGTAAGGTGATGGGGAACAGCCAGCATGGATTTGTAAAGAACAAATCATGTCAAACCAATCTGACAGCTTTCTTTGATAGGATAACAAGCCTTGTGGATAGGGGAGAAGCTGTCGATGTGGTATACCTAGACTTTAGTAAAGCATTTGATACAGTCTTGCATGATATTCTTATTAATAAACTAGGCAAATGCAACTTAGATGAGGCTACTATAAGGTGGATGCATAACTGGCTGGATAACTGTACTCAGAGAGAGTAGTTGGTAATGGTTCTCAATCCTGCTGGAAAAGTATAACAAGTGGGGTTCCGCAGGGGTCTGTGTTAGGACCAGTACTGTTCAATAGCTTCATCAATGATTTAGATATTGGCATAGAAAGTACGCTTATTAAGTTTGCAGATGATACCAAGCTGGGAGGGGTTGCAACTGCTTTGGAGGATAGGGTCATAATTCAAAATGATCTGGATAAATTGGACAAATGGTCTCAGGTAAACAGGATAAAGTTTAATAAGGACAAATGCAAAGTGCTCCACTTGGGAAGGACCAATCAGTTTCACAGATACAGAATGGGGAGAGACTGTCTAGGAATGACTAAAGCAGAAAGGGATCTAGGGGTTATAGTGGACCACAAGCTAACTATGAGTCAACAGTGTGATGCTGTTGCAAAAAAAAGCAAACATGATTCTGGGATGCATTAACAGGTGTGTTGTGAACAAGACACGAGAAGTCATTCTTCCGCTCTACTCTGCACTGGTTAGGCCTCAGCTGGAGTATTGTGTCCAGTTCTGGGCACTGCAGTTCAAGAAAGATGTGGAGAAATCAGAGAAGGTCCAGAAAAGAGTGACAAGAATGATTAAAGATCTAGAGAATGCGACCTGTGAAGAAAGGCTAAAAGAATTGGGCTTGTTTAGTTTGGAAAATAGAAGACTGAGGGGAGACATGATAGCGGTTTTCAGGTATCTAAAAGGGTGTCATAAGGAAGAGGGAGAAAACTTGTTCTTTTTGGCCTCTAAGGATACAACAAGGGGCAATGGACTTAAACTGCAGCAAGGGAGGTTTAGGTTGGACATTAGGAAAAAGTTCCTAACTGTCAGGGTGGTCAAACAGTGGAATAAATTGCCAAGGGAGGTTGTGGAATCTCCATCGCTGGAGATATTTAAGAACAGGTTAGATAGATGTCTATCAGGGATGGTTTAGGCAGTACTTGGTCCTGCCATTGGGGCACGGGGCTGGACTCGATGGCCTCTCGAGGTCCCTTCCAGGCCTAGTATTCTATGATTCTATGATTGACTTATCTGACCAACCTGGCATGAATTTATTCACGTGAGATAAACAAAACTATCAGGAGAGCAAGAAGGAGAAGATGACCATTTTATCTCCACAGAGGATGAAGACTGCACTTCTAGGAAGCCTTCCTGCCTCTCCAAGTAGAGGAGCGGGAAAATGAAGGATGTAATTGCTTAATCTCTTTGTCTTTCTATGTCTCTCTGTACCAGTGGGACCAGTGGGAAACCTTGATGGGTGGCCCAGGAGTCTTTTAAGCCCATACATCAGTAGGCTCCAAGAGATTCTATGTCCCTCAAATGGGAGATTCTGAAGGGTGGTCTTTACCTCCTGGGACAGCCCAGAGGACTGTAACTAGGAACTGCATTTCGTAATTACTGCAGAGACAACCACTTTGGTTGCTGAGTCAGTAGCATCCCACGCCATCTGGAGGACACCTCTTACCATCACTTTGCCCTCATCCACTAAGTTGGGAAAACTCCTGGGCTTGGTCCCATGGAAAGCCCTCCTTGAACTTGCTGATGCAGTCCCACCAGCTGAAGCTGCAGCTGCCTAACAGGATCTGATGGTCAGATGCTGAAATTGCAGTCTGGCCATTGAATATTTTGTTCTGCCAAATAAGACCAGTCTCCTGGCATCTTTACTTTTGGGTGTGCCACTGGCCTGGTCCTCCCTTTAATTAAAGGCAGATGCTACCAGGAAGGTGGGTGTATAGATATTCAAATCCCTTCGCTGAGTCATATTTTATTCCACTTTCTTGGAAGTAAGTGGAATGGAAAGGGGACAGGTCCTGCCACACGCACACGGCAATTTTCAGGGCTCCTAGCTGGAGGGGAACACGATGCAGGCCAAGGTAGAGGAGGGTATGACACTGAAAAGATCACTGGGCTCCTCTGCTAACTCCTCGACCTCCAACTTCAGGTTAGAAAGTGCCCTATTGAGCAGGGCCTGTTGCTCCTTGAGATCATCAGGGGTTGCTTGCTTGTGAGGGGCTTGGCACCGACCTCATCCAGAACTGAGGAAGACAATTGCATCACAGGTGCAGGCGCAGTTTCAGGGGATGACTGTCAGGGAATGACTCCCTGGGTGTCAAAGCCAAGTGAATCACTCCCATTGGACATGGCACCATGATATAATGCTGGTTTTGGCTGTGCATGAGGTTGTTTATCTCAGACAGCCTGAAAGGAACAGTATGGGAATGGCATGACGAGTACACCTCATGAGCTCCAGTATGGCAACTGAGTGGGCCAATGCCCCTGCTGTCACACCACCACTACCAGGGCCATGCTCAGCTTGTATATCACTGATGATTTGACTCTCCTAGGTGAGAGGCTGAACTCTCCTGGCTGGGACCATTGCCCTTCTGGCAAGCAAAGTGAAGCCACTGATTTCTGAGTCTCTCAGCTGTCAGTGACCTGGAAGGAAAGGGCGGGGAATGGTGTTTGCCAGAAGAGTGGTACCAGGTAGTCAGGCCAGTGCTGTGACCAGGTGTGATTCCACACCAAGGGGGATCGACACCAGAAGTACTGCCTAGGTGATAAAGATCTGTGCCACAGTGATCTCTGGCAGGAGGCCTGGCAATACTTCAGGTACACGGATCGGCATCAAGATTTGGACATCCTGTGCTTTGTAGGTGGCAACCTTGGTGTTAGAGGCCTTCTACGCAGAGACTGAGTCTGTAGCACCAGGTCTTAGGCCATAGTGACAGGGATTGACACCTGCGGTTTGGGGACTGAAGATGCATTGGTTTTCCCTGAAAGGTTTGGACCTTTATCAAGTCCATTGTCTGGCTTGTGTCTGTGATGCTGGACAGCCTACTTGGTCCTTGGTTGCAGAAGCCACCTCAGGCTCCTGGGTGTCGGATCCCTGACCAGAAACCACTGGTCTCCAACAATCATACACATGAGCACGCATACATCTGCAATGAAATAACATGAGCACACACTCGAAAAGGAAAACTTTACTGAGTGACAGCACCAGTAAATATTGGTACTACTTCACCCTTTGTACCACTGGGCCAAACCAAAGCTTTGCTCACCTCAAATACAATTAGCAATGAAGCTCATATTTCAGATTAACTATTGTCTACTGAATTTTGTTACTTGAGTTTAAAATTACTCCAAATATTTTTTAAGGAAGTAAAAGTTCTTGGGTGAAATCATAACTCCAAGGTCTACGGAGTTAAGTGCTTACTAAAACACCTGAAAGAAAGTATTAGAAACTCAAATTTTTACATTCTCTGAATGGATGCACTACGACAATAGTGTGATTTTAAATGTATGTACTAAGAAGTATTTAGTCTCCAAAATCACCAGGAGCTTCTACATTTATTATATAAAAGCAGTATATATAATGAACATGTCCAGACTCCTTACTGTTAATGAAAGATTAAATCTCTTATATTGAAAAAAATGTAAATACGTAAAAATGTAGAGAGAAAGTGAAGGACTATGGTGCAGAAGTGGCATATAAGGTACATGTGGTGGGTGGGTGTGTTTTTGGTGATTTTATACAGTGACAGATAATCAACTGAAAGAAAACAGAATTTACCTTACAACTATTTAAGAAAATAGCTAACTTCCTATTTGTGCCAGGGGAGAGTTGCATCTAGTATATCTAAGGGCTTTTCTGCATGGAGCTTTAGTCTATTTAGTCCATCCTTGGATTCCACGTGGTAACTGGTCCATATGGACTATGTGGCACTCACTAAAAACTCCTTAGCTGCATTAACTGAGTCCAGTTTCCACACAGTCCTAAATGAGATTATATTAGGGAACTTTGTGCACATCAGGAGGTCCACGCAGGCCAGTTAATGAGTGACCTGCTAGCATGGATGACATTATACACCCCTCTGGTGCAGACAAAAGAATTGCATAGACAAGTCTACTTCCCAGTAAGGCGTCTAGTCTGTTGAAGTTGCTTGAATTGAACTTCCCTCACAATCCACAAATAAACATCCTCTAAATTCAAAAAAAAAACAACCATCCCTTATACACATGTTCTGGCCTCTTTCAGTGTGGGGTAACACTTTTGCCAGGGAAAACAAGACTTTTGAATGCTTATGTACAACAGGACGCTATCCAAGTGCAGACAAAAATATTCCTTGCTCTCTCTCCGGACAACAAACAAAAAGGACTGCTTCCTCTGAACCCACAAAACCACTAAGGTTAGTGCTACATTCAACCTAATACTGGCATCTTGATGCAAATGAGCAGTCATGAAAATGCAAACTGGCCACTTATTTCCATATTCGAGTGGCTCATTTGCATATTCACAGCAAAAAAGCAAGCAGTGGAGAGGTGGTTTTGCAATCAAAAAACCTTTTTTGGCAGCCCCTTATCCCTCAGTTTTTGCAGGCATAAGGGGCTGGCAACAGAGGGGGGTTTGACTGGCAGAACCATGTCTTCACTACTTGTTTTCTGCCATGAATATGCAAATGAGCAGCCATTTAACATTTTCAAGACTGCTCATTTGCACCAAGCTCCCAGCACTAGGGTAAGTGTAGCACTAGCCTAAAACAAAAACAAAAACAAAAAAAAGTTAAACTTTAGCAGCTCAGAAATGCTAAATGATACCTCATATAGATCCACTGGATGAAACGCCTCTGGAAGTTATCAGATATGTAGGCCACCGACAGGAGAGAGGTGGGCCTGGAGCTCTACCTGCTGCTGCTGCTGAAGTACCAGTGGTGGCAGCTGGAGCTCCAGGCCCCTTTGAAATAAAATGGAGCGCTGTGCTGCTGCTCCATGTGCTGCTCTGAGGGAGCATGGGGGGGATGTGGTCAAGGGATGACTACCTTAAACCCCACCCCTTCTGCCTCTGGTCCTGCCCCTTCCAGGGGCAGGGAGCTGTGCCCCACCACCACCACCTTGCCCCGGCAGCTGTCGGTACCACTGCAGATATAAATGAATAAGATTCAAGAACAAGTGAAAACATTGGGCAACATCAGAGAAATACAACATTCCCTTCTGGACATTTCAAAAAAAGCCCTTCTTTGAAAGTTAATTTCAAATATACTTGCTAGCGTAGACACGGACAGAGTGGTATAAAAATGATCTGCCAAACATTACTAGGTCTTCTTCAGACCCAATTAATCCTGGTACGTCATCAAAGCACGTGTCTAAGGGAATAAGTTTTGTGATACATATGAAACAATAAAACGTATGGTACGAAGCTATGCTATACATATCTCCAGAACAATTCATAGGTATTTACTTAACTGTTGTAAATATTTACAGACATTTTATTTGCTTTGTCTTTCCCTTTGCAACATGGCTGGTTTGATTATTGAGCACATGAACATATAATTAATAAAGCAAAAGTCATAAAACAGTCTGATGTATAATTCTCGAAAATCTTTGGATTTTGTCTCACTATACAAGTGAAAGAATATTTTTGTTCATCCCAAAAATTCATAAAAAACAAACAGTCCCGTAGCACATTAAAGACTAAAATTTATTTATTAGGTAAAGAGCTTTTGCGGGTAAGACCCACTTCAGATTTTAAGATTGGAGTAGATAACAAGAATCCAGGATTTACACGGGGGGAGGAGGTAAGAAGAGGGAGGGAAGGAAGGAAAAAAGGCAGGGGGTTCCCCTGTTATTAATAGGCCCAGTGAAAGGATTAAGTTAAGTGGGATGGGTGCCATTCCTGAGAATATCAAAGGTAGGGAAATTGCCCTTGTAATGCATAAGATAATTGAGATGTCTGTAAAGCCTGAGGTTAAATGTGGCAAACTTGCAAATTAATTCAATTTAATGGCAAATGAATTCCAAATATCTAATAAATATATTTATTAGTCTTTAAGGTGCTATAGAATTGCTTCATTCTTGTGATGCTTCAGACTAACACGGCTCCTTCTCAGAGCCTAAAATTCATTTTAATATTTTCAGTTTTCCAAAATCTCAATATTATGCTCCTAAAGCTACCAATCAGCCCAGCTCTACTAACCTCAAGGCCGTGTCTACACTAGCCCCAAACTTCAAAATGGCCATTTCGAAGTTTACTAATGAAGCACTGAAATACATATTCAGTGCCTCATTAGCATGCGGGCGGCTGCAGCACTTCAAAATTGATGTGGCTCGCCGCCGCACGGCTCGTACCTATGGGGCTCCTTTTCGAAAGGACCCCGCCTACTTCGAAGTCCCCTTATTCCTGTGAGCAGATGGGAATAAGGGGACTTCGAAGCAGGCTGGGTCCTTTCGAAAAGGAGCCCCATGGGGATGAGCCGCGCGGCGGCGAGCCGCATCAATTTTGAAGTGCCGCGGCCGCCCGCATGCTAATGAGGCGCTGAATATGTATTTCAGCGCTTCATTAGTAAACTTCGAAATGGCCATTTACATGGCCATTTTGAAGTTTGGGGCTAGTGTAGACACGGCCCAATTGTATTGTGTAGGCAGAAAAAGTTAAAAAGTTGATAAATGGAAATGAAGGGTTTTCTGTCAGAGACATATAGAAATATCATTAAATGGCCAAAGTGATGAGGTCACAGAAACTGAAATTACAGATTATAATTTCAGAATATTTTCTTGAAAGAGGTTTCAATGACTTACTTGTGTAGGTCTCTATGGGGATAGACTCTTCTTCAAATCCAGCAAATTGTGCAAAGACTTCAATTAACTAAAAGTTACCAAGTTCTAAATTTTTAATTGCAGCAGACTTGCTTGGGGAGGTGATGTTTTAAGCAAATGAAGTTCCCTTAGTTCATTCCAGAATTACTATCTGCAGCAGCGCTGCAATGGCAGAAATAATTTACCTCAGACTGAACGGTTGATTAATTAAAATTTAGGGTATTTGGTCAGAGATGGACAGACTTGTCATAAAACGGAGAAAGTGATGAGGTGACAGATAATGAAATTACATCTTGAAAGAGGTGTCAATGACTTACTTGTGTAATTCTCAATTTGGGCAGACTCTCCTTCAATTTTGGCAATTTCTGCAAAAACTCTGATTTCATACAAGGTACCAGGTTGTAAACTTGTGATTGTAGCAGACGTCTCGTTTTGCAAAGGCAAGCTTTGTACAGATGAACTTCCATTAATATTATACTTTATGCTGTAGTTGTAGTTAGAAGACTCAGTATCATTATTTTCCCAAGTCAAGTGAATTTCTGTTGTGCTGATATTTACGGCTTTGAGATTAGAAACAACACTGGGTTCTATTTTGTTAAAAAAAAATATATATATATATATATGTATATACACACACACGCATTAATAGAACACAAAAAACACTTGCTGAGAGGAAAACAAAACAATTAGTGCTCCAATATTAATTTCCATAACAGAGGTTTCACACGATAGATTTATTTGATAAGCACTATTACAGTGTTCTGTACACCAAGGATTCAAACATTTGCTGCTTAGAATCATGTTTTATTTTCACTACTTATTACTGAATACTAATATTCATTTTATCGGGTACAGGATGAAATTTCATGTTTGTCATTATGAATTTGGCAAGAGGAACAGTTTTGCTTGTGAACATACGTCAATAAACTTTCATGTTGTCTCTTGCTAGTGGGTTTGTTAGGGAAGCTCTTAATACAGGCTGAACCTCTGAAATCCAGGACACTCTGGTCTGGCAACATCCATGGTTCTGGTGGTTGTGGGACCAGAACACCCAGGTCCATGTGGGAAGTGGGGTGAGAACTTGCAGAATGATGGTCAAAACCCTGGCGAGGTTAGCCACAGCTGGGCCATTGGCTGGGGAATAGCTACTTGCACCCGTAGGAGCTGTGGGGCACCGTGCCTGCAAATGCTCAGGGAAACAAAGAGTCTGGCAGCCCTCTTGCAGCAAACCTTGATGAACCACATCCAACCCGTGGGAAGGATGTTCCCCAATGCAGATTAAAATCATGGCATTCAGTTTTGTCCGAGTTTCACACATACTGATCAGCCACATTTATTAGAATGCAATATATCGAACAGGATTTCTTTGCTTTAAACAGTGACTAAGATGGACAACTGCAATGAAATATACCAATCCCTTCTGTAACAGCAACGAAGGGTCCTGTGGCACCTTACAGACTAACAGAAAAGTTTTGAGCATGAGCTTTCGTGAGCACAGACTCACTTCATCAGATGCTGGTCATGGAAATCTGCAGGGCCAGGTATAAATAAGCCAGAGCGACAGTGGGGATAACAAGGTTAGCTCAATCAGCAAGGGTGAGGCTTACTACCAGCAGTTGATCTGGAGGTGTGAACACCAAGGGAGGGGAAGCTGCTTTTGTATTCAGCCAGCCATTCACAGTCTTTGTTTAAGCCTGAGCTGAGGGCGTCGAATTTGCAGATGAATTGTAGCTCAGAAATTTCTCTTTGGAGTCTGGTTCTGAAATTTCTTTGCTGTAGGATAGCTAGACTTTTAAGTCGGCTACTGTGTGGCCCGGGAGATTGAAGTGCTCTCCGACAGGTTTTTGTATATTGCCATTTCTGATATCTGATTTGTGTGCATTCATTCTTTTACGTAGAGACTGTCCAGTTTGTCCGATGTATATAGCAGAGAGGCATTGCTGGCACTTGATGGCATAAATTATATTGGTAGATGTGTACCTGAATGAACCCACGATGGTGTGGCTGATCTGGTTAGGTCCTGTAATGGTGCTGCTGGTGTAGATATGTGGGCAGAGCTGGCAATGAGTTTTGTTGCATGGATGGGTCCCTGAGTTAGAGTGACTGTGGTGTGGTATATAGTTTATAATCCCTTCTGGGCACTTATAAGCTGCGTCTACACGTGCACGCTACTTCGAAGTAGCGGCACCAACTTCGACGTTAGGCGGCGAGACGTCGAAGTCGCTAACCTCATGAGGAGATAGGAATAGCGCCCTACTTCGACGTTCAACGTCGAAGTAGGGACCGTGTAGACGATCCGCGTCCCGCAATGTCGAAATTGCCGGGTCCTCCATGGTGGCCATCAGCTGGGGGGTTCAGAGATGCTCTCTCTCCAGCCCCTGCGGGGCTCTATGATCACCGTGGGCAGCAGCCCTTAGCCCATGGCTTCTGGCTGCTTCTGCGGCAGCTGGGGATCTATGCTGCAGGCACAGGGTCTGCAACCAGTTGTCAGCTCTGTGTATCTTGTGTTGTTTAGTGCAACTGTGTCTGGGAGGGGCCCTTTAAGGGAGCGGCTGGCTGTTGAGTCCGCCCTGTGACCCTGTCTGCAGCTGTGCCTGGCATCCCTATTTCGATGTGTGCTACTTTGACGTGTAGACGTTCCCTCGCTGCGCCTATTTCGATGTTGGGCTGAGCAACGTCGAAGTTGAACATCGACGTTGCCGGCCCTGGAGGACGTGTAGACGTTATTCATCGAAATAGACTATTTCGATGTTGGCTGCACGTGTAGACGTAGCCATGATGTTACAAACAATCACTCAACATGGAAGAAATTCCCTCCTCCAGAACACCATGTTCCTTTTTACAATTAGATTTCCTGGAGTATCTTCTAAGATTTTTTTTTCCATCTCATTCTAAATTTTCCTATTCTTACTGCTGCTCTCACTTCACTAATCACTCCCCATACCGAAGCAAGCGCATGTGTGAATAAGGACTGCAGGCTTGGATTCATAGTGCCATAAAAATAATATTCCAAAAATTAGTAAGTCTTCATCAGATCCCATTAAGTTGTGGCATGTCACCAAAGCATATTTCTAAAGAAGCGTCTTCACTAGCCAGCTATTTCAAAGTAGTCGGGCCAACTTCGAAATAGCACCCACCGCGTCTATACATGTCAAGCGCTATTTCGAAGTTGAAATCGATGTAAGGCGGCGAGACATCGAAATCGCTATCCTCATCAGGAGATGGGAATAGTGCCCTACTTTGGCGTTCAACGTCGAAGTAGGGCACGGGTAGACGATCCGCGTCCCGCAACATCGAAATAGCGGGGTTCTCCATGGCGGCCATCAGCTGAGGGGTTGAGCTGAGGGGTTGCAGCAGCCCCTTAAAGCTCCCCGCCCCCTAATCTCCTGTGCAGGAAGCTGAGTGCGTGTGCAGGCAGCAGCACACACACGTGCCCAGCCTGCACGTTCTCCACAACCCCCAACCCACCACCCAGCACCCATGGCAGCCAGCCAGCCCCCCAAGCACCCACAGGGCACCCCCCCAAGGGGACCCAGGGCTCCCAGCCAGCCAGCCAGCGGGGGAAGAGGCAGCGGGGCCCCTCCTGGTCGGAGGCCGAGATCCAGGACCTGCTGGGGCTCTGGGGAGAGGAGGAGGAGGTGCTACAAGTAATGGGGAGCAAGCGGCGGAACGCAGATGAGTTCGCTCGGCTGGCTGAGGGCCTGGCTGCCCGGGGTCACCCTGTCCACACTCCTGACCACATCAGGAGTAAGGTGAAGGAGCTGTGGCAGGGTTACGCCCAGGCCCGGGACACAGCCAGCTGATCTGGGGCTGCCCCCGCTGCTTGCCCCTTTTATAGGGAGCTCAGGGAAATCTTGGGCCCCCAGTACACCACCTCTCCCCTGGCCACCCTTGACACCTCGGCTGATGAGCCCCAGCAGGCCCCGGAAAGGGAGTCCAGCCCGGAGGCCAGCCCTGCACCCCAGTGGCCCCCACAGGAGCCCACCCCGGGACAGCACAGCAGGAGGAGGAGGAGGCCTCCAGCGATGGGGGGCTGCTCATAGACCTCCCCTCCCACAGCTCCAGCAGGGCGTCCGCCCAATGGGTGTCCCCCGACCATTGGAGTGGACCATCAGGTATGTACCCCAGTACACACCCCCGGGGTTAAGGGGCGGGGACAAGGGACATGACCAGGGCCCTGCACACACCCAGATGACCATGGCCCCGAGGACAGCAGTGGCATGTCCCTCAGAAGAGTCCATCAGCCCCTGCCCCTTCCCTGGGGATAAGGGGAGCGGAAACTAGAGGTCCCCCTGGCGGGGTGGGGGGATAGCACACCCATCATCAGCAGCAGCATCTCTGGGGGATAGGGATGGGGAACCAACCAAAGAGGGGTGGGGTACATGGGCCACAGGTCAGGGCCCAGACTAACGGCTGTCTCCACTCTTCCCCCCTCTGTTCCGCAGCAGCAGCAGCATCTGAGGGCCCTGAGAGCACAGGCGCTGTGTCCGTTGTGCCGGACAGCCCACTGGGGCCATCACAGCAGGCCAGCCCAGCAGCGGAGCAGAGACTGGCCCCAGGACAAGCCCCACAGTGCCGGAGCCATCCCCGGGCATCCACTGACCCCCAGCTCCTCGCCACCCTCCGGCGTCAGCTGGGGGTCTCGGAGAGCCGCCTGCAGGTGGAGGAGTGGCAGCTCCACCTGCAGGAGCGAGCACTGGCCTGGCGCCAGGAGGCTTGGGGGGTTTTCATGCGGACCTTTGAGCGGATCACAGAGCAGTTGCGCCCCCCCACCGCCGCTCCGCCCGCCGTCCCTCGAAGCCACCCTCCACCAGCAGCTGTCCTGGAGCCTGCCGCCGAGGGGGACCGCGGGCCTCAGGACCCATCCCGGCCGTATCTCCCGGCTGTCCCGGCCCCCACCCAGCCTCGACGGGGCCTCCGGCCCATACGTGGGGTCATGCCCCCCCATGCCAGGTGCTGGACAATAGGGGTGAAGGGCCCAGGACATTGCCCCCCCAGCCCTCCCCTCCTTTGTACATATTCCCCCATAATTGTAAATAGTTTATTTGTTCCACTCCCCTTTAGTAGCTGCCCCCCCCCAGGTACATAGTTCCCCCCTTCTTAATGTAGAGTTCATTGTTCTGTTTAAAAAAAAAAGGTTTTGGTTTATTTACAAAAGAAGTGTGGGTGTGTGTGTGCTCTCTGGTGCTCAGTGGTGTGGGCGTGGGGGCAGGTAGTGTTGTGGGGGATGTGGGGGGGCGGTGGGTGGCTCACCAGCAGCTGGCCCTGCCACCATTCACCCCACAGCCTGCTCAAAATGGGCCTGCAGGGCCTCCCGGACCCGGATCCCCTCAGGATCGACCTGGTGACTGGGGACAGCGGGTGGCTGGGCGTTGGCCCTGCCAGCCTCCACAGCCCAGCCCTGAAAGAAGGCCTCTCCCTTGCTCTCCAATAGGTTGTGGAGTGCGCTGCACGTGCCCACAACCTGGGGGATGTTGGCGAGCCCTGCATCCAGGCAGGTGAGGAGACACCTCCAGCGGCCTTTGAGGCAGCCAAAAGTCTGCTCGACCACCTGGTGCGCATGGTTCAAGTGGGTGTTGAACCACTCCTGGGTGGCACTGATATGGCCCGTGTAGGGGTATATGAGCCAGGGCTGGAGGGGGTACGCCGCGTCTGCGACGAGGCAGAGGGGCATGGTGGTGTCCCCCAGCGCGATCTCCCGCTTGGGGATGTAGGTCCCCGCCTCCAGCTGGCAGCACAGGCCTGAATTTCTGAACACCCAGGCGTCGTGGGTGCTGCCAGGCCAGCCAACATAAATGTCCAAGAAGCGTCCCTGGCTGTCCACCAAGGCCTGGAGGACCACGGAATGGTATCCCTTCCTATTCAGGAAGCGTCCTCCGCTGTGCTCCGGGGCACGGATGGGGATATGGGTCCCATCTAGAGCCCCAAAGCAATTAGGGAAGCCCAGGCTGGCAAACCCCGCGATGGCGGCATCTGGGTCCCCAAGCCGCATGAGCCTCTGGAGGAGCAGGGCATTGATTGCGTGGACCACCTGCAGGGGAAGGACATGAGACAGCACCCGTGAGGGGTGTGCAGGCTGTGCAGGGTGTGTCTGGCCCTGTCTCCTGGCTCCCCCTCCCCCCTGGTCTCCCCATCTTCCCCAAGCTCCCTCTCCTCGCCGGGCCCGCTCCCCCCCGGGCTCCCCCATCCCCCTGGGTCCTCTTACCTCCATGACGACAGACCCGACAGTTGCCTTGCCCACGCCGAACTGCTGCCCTATGGATTGGTAGCTGTCTGGAGTGGCCAGCTTCCAGACAGCGATGCCGACCCGTTTCTCAACGGTGAGGGCACGTCTCATGGGGGTCTCCTGGTGCCGTAAGGTAGGGGTGAGCCACTGGCAGAGCTCAAGGAATGTCTGCCGGCTCATCCAGCAATTCCAGAGCCAGCAGTCGTTGTCCCACTTGCCAAGCACTAGCCACTCCCACCAGTCCGTGCTAGTGGGGTACCTCCATAGCCGGCGGTGTGTCCGGCGGGGAGAGGCTGGGAGGGCAGCAAGGTCTGGTGCTGCTTCTTCATCCCCCGAGGACAGCTCATCTTCCTCAAATAAAAAAAGCTGAGCTGCCTCCTCCATGGCACTGAGCAGGGTGGCCACTGCTCCAGGGGTGGGTGTGTGGGCCTCTGGCTGCTGCTGCTGCGGGTCCATGCTGCTTACATGGGGTGTGCGTGCTTGTGGCTCTGCAGACTGCGTGCTGTGCAGGCTGAGTGTGTCTGGGAGGGGCCCTTTAAGGCAGCGGCTTGCTGTTGCCCTGGAAGTGCTAGTCCGCCCTGTGACTCTGTCTGCAGCTTTTCCTGGCACCCTGATTTCGATTTGGGCCGCTTTGGTGTGTAGACGCTCCTCTGCAGCACCTATTTCGCTGTAGTGCTGTCCTACATCGACGCTGAACGTCGACGGCACCAGCCCTGGAGGATGTGTAGACGTTACTCGTCGAAATAGCTTATTTCGATTTCGCTACATCGAAATAAGCTATTTCAATGTAGCGTCCCAGTGTAGACGTAGCATAAGGCAACCTTTCTGTGAAACATATGAAACAGTGAAATGTATGGTACCAATACATATTTATGTCTCTATATCCATAGGAATTCATACGTATTTACTTAATTCATTATATCTATTTTACAGATGTTTCTTTTGCTTTGTCTTTATCTTTTCAACACGTTAGGCTTCATTATTGGTCATGTGTACATATGTTTATTCAAGCATATATCTTAAAACAAACAATTTATTATTCTTCATAATCTTTGATTTTGCTTTAATATACAAGCGAAGGAATAAGAAGTTAGCATTTGTTCTTCCTTCAACTTTATCTCATGATTTAAATTCACTTCAGTTTTACAGAATCTCAACATTATACTCTTAAAGCTATTTATCAGTAAACCATTACTAACTGCAACAGCATTGTGTTGGCAGAAATCATTTACCTCTGACCGATCGGTTGCAAGCTGATAATTGAAATGTAGGGTTTTCTCTCAGAGATGTATAGAAATTTCACAAAATGCACAAAGTGATCAGGTTACAGATACTGAAAGTACATTAAGTAAGAGGTGTCAATTACTTACTTGTGTAATTCTCAATTTGGGCAGAATCTCCTTCAATCCCAGCAATTGCTGCAAAGACTCTGATTTCATACAAGGTACCAGGTTGTAAACTTGTGATGGTAGCAGACATCTCGTTTTGCAAAGGCAAGCTTTGTACAGATGAATTTCCAATAATATTATACTTTATGCTGTAGTTGTAGTTAGAAGACTCAATATCATTATTTTCCCAAGTCAAGTGAATTTCTGTTGTGCTGATATTTACGGCTTTGAGATTAGAAACAACACTGGGTTCTATTTCGTTAAAAAAAAAATATATATATATATGCATTAATAGAACACAAAAACACTTGCTGAGAGGAAAACAAAATAATTAGTGCTCCAATATTAATTCACATAACAGAGGTTTCACGCTAAAAATTTGTTTGATAAGCACTATTACAGTGTTCTGTACACCAAGGATTCAAACATTTGCTGCTTAGAATCATGTTTTATTTTCACTACTTATTACTGAATACTAATGCTCATTTTATGAGGTACAGGATAAAATTTCATGTTTGTCATTATGAATACGGCAAGAGGAACAGTTTTGCTTGTGAACATATCTCAATAAATTTTCATGCTGTCTCTTGCTAGTTGGTTTATTTGGGAAGCTCTTAATAAAGGCTGAACCTCTGAAATGCAGGGCACTCTGGTCTGGCAATATCCATAGTTCTGGGTGTTATGGGACCAGAGCACCCTGGTCCATGGTGTGAACTTGGAGAATGATGGTCAAAACCATAGCCAAGTCAGCCACAGCAGGACCAGTGGCATAGGCGATGGCAGTGGCCTGGGAGCTCTGGCTTGGGGTGGTAGCCAGGACTGGAGAACTATGTTTGGAGCTGTGAAGCTGTGAGCCTTGATTAGGTTTGAAATCAAAACCTCTGTGCTGATTGGCTGAGCTGTAGCTAGAGGGCGGGGCTATCGGGAAGACTGGAGCCTTTAAAACCCTGCTGGCAAGTGACCAGGGCACTTGTGACTGGGGCTCTTGCAAACAGGCCGACTGCTAACAGGCGGAAGTTTTGAGAGCGGAGTTTAGAGGGGGAGCTTAGAGGGAGCTTGTTACTTCTAACGTCCTTAAATCTTTTATAGCATCCCCATCTGATACTTTTACTTAAGAACCCCATACAGAATTAAATTAAATCACAGGAGGAAATGCAGGCAGAAGACCAGCAGCAGAGCGGGGCTATCCTGTTTATTGCGTCGAGTGCAATATGTGTGATTACCTACCCTGTGGGCGGGTGGCTTATGTGTGCACTCGATGCAAGGAGCTCCTGGCCCTCAGAAACTGAGTGCGGGCTTTGGAGACCAGGGTGGCTGAACTGGAGTAGCTAAGGGAGGCAGAGAGCTATGCTGATGAGGCTTTCCGGGACGTAGTAGGGCTGTACCACCTCCAATCTGACAACCCCAATGCTGTTAAGGAGGATGAAAGGCTCAGGGAAGGAGAGCAGTCAATGGGGGCAGAGGGAAACCATCCCATAGTTGGGACCCTCCTTCCAGAGGGTGCTATGGTATCCTCTTGTGCCGAGGATACCTCTCTGGGGGAGGGAACGCCAGTTGTTAGGAAGAGGCAGGTGTTAGTAGTGGGTGATTCAATCATTAGAAATACAGATAGTTGGGTTTGTGATGACCGGGAGAACCGTATGGTGACTTGCCTGCCTGGCACGAAGGTTGCGGATCTTTCGAGGCATCTAGACAGACTTATATGCAGTAGTGGGGAGGAGCCGGTGGTCATGGTACATGTAGGTACCAATGACATAGGGAAGGGTAGGAGAGATGTCCTGGAGGCCAAATTTAGGTTGCTAGGAAGGAGACTGAAATCCAAGATCTCTATGGTGGCATTCTCGGAAATGCTTCCAGTTCCACAAGCAGGCCCAGGAAGGCAGGCAGAACTTCAGAGTCTCAATGCGTGGATGAGACGATGGTGTAGGGAAGAAGGGTTTAGATTTATTAGGAACTGGGGACACTTTTGGGGTAGGGGGAGCCTATACAGGAAGGATGGGCTCCACCTAAACCAAGGTGGATCCAGGCTGCTGGCATTAAACATTAAAAAGGTCGTGGAGCAGTTTTCAAACTAAGAGATGGGGGAAAGCCAAATGGTGCAGAGAAGCACGTGGATTGGACGGAGACTTCTCTTAGGTTAGACTCCATTAATAGAGATTCTCTAGAATTCAGTCAGAAAGAGAAGAAGGGAGATGATAGAGTATGGGCCAGATCAGATGAGAAAAAAATCACATGTAAAAGAATCCAATACGTCAGGGAAGGGCAGGCATATGAATAGTGGTAGTTTTTTAAAGTGCTTTTACACAAATGCTAGAAGTCTGTCTAATAAGATGGGTGAATTAGAGTACCTCATATCAAAGGAGGAGATTGGCATAATAGGCATCACAGAAACCTGGTGGAATAAGGACAATCAGTGGGACGCTATCATACCGGGATATAAAATATATCAGAAGGACAGAATGGGTCGAGCGGGTGGTGGAGTGGTACTGTATGTGAAAGATAATATAGAATCAAATGAAATAAAAATCCTAAAAGAATCAAAATGTTCCATATAATCCTTATGGATAGCAATTCCTTCCTCTGATGGGAATATAGCACTAGGGATATATTATCGACCACCTGACCAGGACAGTGATAGTGATGCTGAAATGCTAAGGGAGATTAGAGAGGCTATCAAAATAAAAAACTCACTAATAACGGGGGATTTCAATTATCCCCATATTGACTGGGTACATGTCACCTCAGGAAGGGATTCAGAGAGAAAATTTCTTGATGCTTTAAATGACTGCTTCTTGGAGCAGTTAGTACAGGAACCCACAAGGGGAGAGGTAATTCTTGATTTCGTACTGAGTGGAACACAGGATCTGGTCCAAGAGGTAACTATTACAGGACCACTTGGAAATAGTGACGATAACATAACAACATTTAATATTCCTGTATTGGGAAGAACACCGCAACAGTCCAACACTCTGGTATTTAATTTCAAAAAGGGGAATAACACAAAAATGAGGAGGTTAGTTAAGCAGAAATTAAAAGGTAGAGTAACTAGGGTAAAATCCCTGCAAGCTGCGTGGAAACTTTTCAAAGATACCATATCAGAGGCCCAACTTAAATGTATACCTCAAATTAAGAAACACAGTAAGAGACCTAAAAAAGAGCCACCATGGCTTAACAACCATGTAAAAGAGGCAGTGAGAGATAAAAAGGCATCTTTTAAAAAGTGGAAGTCAAATCCTAGCGATCAAAATAGAAAGGAACATAAACACTGCCAAATTAAATGTAAAAATGTAATAAGAAAAGCCAAAAAAGATTTTGAGGAACAGTTAGCCATAAATTCAAACAAACAATAGTAAAATGTTTTTAAAGTACATTAGAAGCAGGAAGCCTGTGAAAAAAGCACTGGGGCCCCTGGACAATAGAGACATAAAAGGAGCAATCAAGGAAGATAATGCCATTGCAGAAAAACTAAATGATTTCTTTGTTTCAGTCTTCACAGCTGAGGATGTTAGAGAGATTCCCAAATCTGAGCCGTCCTTTATGGGTGACAAATCTGAGGAACTGTCCCAGATTGAAGTATCATTAGAAGAGGTTTTGGAACTAATTGATAGGCTAAACAGTCACAAGTCTCTGGGACCGGACGGTATTCACCCAAGGGTTCTCAAGAACTCAAATGTGAAATTGCGGAACTATTAACAGTGGTTTGTAACCTATCCTTTAAATCAGCTTCGGTACCCAACGATTGGAAGACAGCTAATATAACACGAATATTTTAAAAGGGCTCTAAAGGAGACCCTAGCAATTATAGACCGGTAACTCTAACGTCAGTACCGGGCAAATTAGTAGAAACAATAGCAAAGAAAAAATTCTCAGACATGTAGAGGAACATGATTTGTTGAGCAAAAGTCAACATGGTTTCTGTAAAGGGACATCGTGTCTTACTAATCTATCAGAGTTCTTTGAAGGGGTCAACAAGCATGCGGACAGGGGGATCCAGTGGACATAGTATACTTAGATTTCCAGAAAGCCTTTGACACGGTCCCTCACCAAAGGCTCTTATGTAAATTAGGTGGTCATGGGATAGGAGGAAAGATCCTTTCATGGATTGGGAACTGGTTAAAAGACAGGAAACAAAGGATAGGAATAAATGGTAAATTTTCACAATGGAAGGGGGTAAACTAGTGGCAGTCCGCAAGGGTCAGTCCTGGGACCAATCTTGTTCAACTTATTCATCAATGATCTGGAGAAAGGGGTAAGCAGTGAGGTGGCAAAGTTTGCAGATGACACCAAACTGTTCAGGATAGTCAAAACCAAAGCAGACTGTGAAGAACTTCAAAAAGATCTCAGCAAAATGAGTGATTGGGCAGCAAAATGGCAAATAAAATTTAATGTGGGTAAGTGTAAGGTAATGCACATTGGGAAAAATAACCCCAATTATACATACAATATGATGGGGGCAAATTTAGCTACAACAGATCAGGAAAGGAATTTCAGAATTATAGTGGATAGTTCTCTAAAAACATCCACGCAATGTGCAGCGGCAGTCAGTAAAGCAAACAGGATGTTAGGAATAATTAAAAAAGGGATAGAAAATAAGATGAAGAATATCTTACTTCCCCTATATAAAACTATGGTATGCCCACTTCTTGAGTACTGCGTGCAGATGTGGTCTCCTCACTTCAAAAAAGATATACTGGTGTTAGAAAAGGTTCAGAAAAGGGAAACTAAAATGATTAAGGGTTTGGAATGGGTCCCATATGAGGAGAGGCTCGAGAGACTGGGACTTTTCAGTCTAGAAAAGAGGAGACTGAGGGGTGATATGATAGAGGTATATAAAATCATGAATGGTGTGGAGAAAGTGAATACAGAAAAGTTATTTACTTGTTCCCATAATATACAAACTAGAGGACACGAAATGAAATTAATGGGTAGCAGGTTCAAAACTAATAGAAGAGAGATTTTCTTCACACAGCGGACAGTCAACCTGTGCAACTCCTTACCAGAGGACACTGTGAAGGCCAGGACTCTAACAGAGTTTAAAAAAGAGCTCAATAAATATTTGGAGGTTAGGTCCATAGATGGCTATTAGCAAGGAGTAAGGTATGGTGCCTAGCCTTTTGTCGAAGGCGGGAGATGGATGGCAGGAGACAAATCGCTTGATCATTGTCTTCGGTTCACCTCCTCCGCGGCACAAGGCATTGGCTACTGTCAGCAGACAGGATACTGGGCTAGATGGACCTTTGGTCTGACCCAGTATGGCCGTTCTTATGTTCTTATGAGCTGGAAAGGGGGTGGCTTGTGGCCAGGTCCCTCTGGGAACAGGTAGCTGGCGGCCGTTGCTGACTGGAAATATGTAGCTGGTGGCTGGGGATCAGGAGCCATGGGGATCAGCCAGAAGGGGAGCCCAGGACAGGGAGTGTGAAGCAATCATGGGAGAATTGACCTCTTTTGGTCTGGTAAAATCCCTCATCCAGGAGAACTCAGAGCGTGTCAGACGAGGGAGGTCAAACCTGTACTACTCTAGGGCTTGTCATGACATGAAAAATCATACGCTTGACTTCTCAGCATTTACTTTTCTGAGCCTCAAGGCCTTAACATTACTAAGCCCCTTCTTTTACTGTTACTGGCATTTTTTGCTACATTCTTAGCCACATTAATTGATACGTTTTGGGTAATGATGCCATTCTGGTTATGCCAAGCTGTAAACTTGGCTTTGCTTCAGCAAAGCAGTTCAAAGCAACAGTAGCATACCAGGGAATTCTGGTCTGTGTCTTTCATTGAAAACACCAAGGCATTACTACTTTCATCATGGGATTCTCAAAATAAAATATTTGTACACGTTTTATTAAATTTTGATTGAAAGGGTGACATACTTTAATTAGTTTTGTCTGAGTGTACTGATCAGATACATTTATTAGAATGCAATTGATCAAACAGGATTTCTTTGCTTTAAACAGTGACTAAGATGGACAACTGAAATGAAATATACCAATTCCTTCTGGGCACTTATAATGTTACAATCACTCAACATGGAGGAAATTCCTTCCTCCAGAACACCGTAGTCTGAAAAGTATCAGTGCTTTTTTTCGCACTGGGAACTTCCAGTAGAGTACCACTACCTCAACAGCCCCAGCCACCCAATTGTCCAGAGTGCGGGGAAGGCGGGAAGCCAGCTAAGTACCATCTATTTTTAAAGGCTCTGCATAGACTTACTGGGTGAAGTCTTATCTTTTTCTCTCTCATTTGCTCATCAAAACACACACAGACCCATTCACAGAAACACAAACACACACATCTGTAAAGATTATAGCTGGAACACTTAGGCTGTGGCCCCACTTGGCCAAAACTTCAAAATGGCCATGCTAATGTCCATTTTGAAGATTACTAATGAGGCACTGAATGTTCAGTATCATTAGGACACTTCCAGCCACAGTGTTTCGAAAGTGGCTTTCGAATGTGTACTGCTTGGTGTGGCTAGGCAGGGCTCCTTTTCAAAAGGACCCTGCACATTTCGAAATCACCTTATTCCCCTCAGCTGAGAGGAATAAGGGGATTTTGAAATGTGCGGGGTTCTTTCGAAAAGGACCCGCGTGCACCCACACCAAGCCGCGCAGTTTCCAAAGAGGCGCTTGCAAAGCGCCACGGCCGGAAGCGTTCTAATGCTAATGAGGGGCTGAATATTCAGTTCAGACCCTCATTAGTAATCTTTGAAATGGACATTAGCATGGCCATTTCCAAGTTTTGGCCAAGTGTACCCACAGCCTTACTCTTCTATTTATTGCATTGCTAGATTTTCTTATGAATCCTGTCAACCGGACTGCTTACAGCAGCAAATCCTCAGCTGTAGGAACAGTGGCTTTAGTGGATCTATGGTGATTTACACCAGCTGAGGAGCTAACCCATTTTCTTTCTTACAATTACTTTTCCTGGAGTATCTTAAGATTTTTTTTTGTCTCATTTTAAATTTTCCTATTCTTACTGCTGCTCTCACTTCACCAATCACTACCCATACTGAAGCAAGCTCATGTGTAAATAAGGACTGCAGGTTTGGACTCACAGTGGCGTAAAAATAATGTTCCAAAAATTATTATTATCAGACATGTGTTTATGTCTATATAGCCATAGCAATTCCTAAGTATTTACTTAATTCATTGTATCTGTTTTAGAGACATTTCTTTTGCTTTGTCTTTACCTTTCCAACACGTTTGACTTGATTATTGGTCATATATACATATGTTTATTGAAGCATACATCTTAAAACAAACAATTTATAATTCTTGATAAGCTTTGATTTTGCCTTAATATACAAGCGAAGGATTAAGAAGTTAGCATCTGTTCTTCCTTCAACTTTATCTCATGATTTAAATTCACTTCAGTTTTACAGAATCTCAACATTATACTCTTAAAGCTATTTATCAGCAAATCATTACTAATTGCAACAGCATTGTGTTGGCAGAAATCATTTACCTCCGACCGATCGGTTGCAAGCTGATGAATTAAAATGTAGGGTTTTCTCACACAGATGCACAGAAATTTCATAAAATGCACAAAGTGATCAGGTGACAGATATTGAAAGTACGTTGAAAAACAGGTGTCAATGACTTACTTGTGTAATTCTCAATTTGGGCAGAATCTCCTTCAATCCCAGCAATTTCTGCAAAGACTCTGATTTCATACAAGGTACCAGGTTGTAAACTTGAGATGGTAGCAGACGTCTCATTTTGCAAAGGCATGCTTTGTACAGATGAACTTCCATTAATATTATACTTTATGCTGTAGTTGTAGTTAGAAGACTCAGTATCATTATTTTTCCAAGTCAAGTGAATTTCTGTTGTGCTGATATTTATGGCTTGGAGATTAGAAACAACACTGGGCTCTATTTTGTAAAAAAAAAAAATACATATATGTGTGTGTGTGTGTGTGCGTATTTATATCTATATATGCATTAATAGAACACAAAAAACACTTGCTGAGAGGAAAACAAAAAGAGAAGTTACTCACTTGTGTGGTAATGATGGTTCTTTGAGATGTGTCCCCATGGGTGCTCCAGACTAGGTGTTGGGTTCGCCACGGCGCCACAGATTGGAGATTTTCAAGCTGTATCTCATCGGATCGCACATGCACCAATGCGCAATGGTCCTTCGCACACTTTCGGTTACGTGTACAATCCAGTCCCCACCAGTTCCTTGACTAACCGCCCTGAGTGCTCCTGAAAAATATAAAGCAGAACTCCGAAGCAGGGAGGAACAGGTGGGTAGTGGAGCACCCACAGGGACACATCTCGAAGAACCACTGTTACCACACAAGTGAGTAACTTCTCTTTCTTCTTCGAGTGGTCCCCATGGGTGCTCCACTGTTGGTGACTACCCAACAGTGGCCCCAGAAAAATGGAGGTGGGTACTGGATTTATATGCAGCTTGCCCTTGAAAGGATTGCTGTCGATAGACATGTATCCTCTTCCAACATCTGGCGAATTGCATAGTGTCTGGCGAAGGTGTCATAGGATGACCATGTCGCAGCTCTGCAGATGTCTTTTAGTGAGACTCCTTTAAAGAAGGCTGTCGAGGCCACCATCGTTCTGGTGGAATGAGCCCTTGGCAGAAATAGCAGAGGGGTCTTACATCGTGCATAGCACATTTTTATGTTATTTGAAATTATGTTATTTGAAATTCTTTGTAATGATAGCCCTTCCCCTTTTGATCTTGGTGCAAGAGACACCAAGAGTCTATCCGTCTTTCAGAAGGGTTTAGTTCTGTCTATATAAAAGGCCAGTGCCCTTCTCACATCGAATGAATGCAGCCGTATTTCCCTACTCGAGGTGTGCGGTCTCAGGTAGAAGGATGGTAGAACTATTGGCTCATTAATGTGGAACTCTGAGGAGATCTTTGGAAGGAACGCTGGGTGTAGGTGCACCGCTTCCTTCGAGAAGGTTGTATAGGGCAGAGTCGCCATTATCGCCGCCAGCTCCCTTGCCCTGTGAGCCGATGTAATCGCAAGAAGAAAGGTCGTTTTCATGGTGAGTAGATGGAGGGAGACGGTAGCCAGTGGTTCAAAGGGTGGGCTAGACAGTGTGTCAAGGACCAGATCTAAGTTCCATGAAGGCAATAACGGTTTCCCTGGAGGGTATAAGTTTGCAAGGCCCTTCAGGAACCATGCCATAATGGAGTGGGCAAATACGGTTGACCCATCCACTGTATGGTGGAATGCCGATATAGCTGCAAGGTGGACTTTTAGTGATGATAAACTGAGTCCGCCTTGTTTTAAGTCCAGCAGATAATCCAAAATTGTGGGAACTGGGACCTCCAGAGGGGTTAATTGTTTGGACAAACACCAGGAAGTAAAGCGTTTTCACTTGTATGCATAAGCTTTCCTGGTAGAAGCCCTTCAACTGCATTCCAAGACCTCTTTTACTCCTTCTGAGCATGCTCTCTCTAGGACACTGAGCCAGGGATTAGCCATGCTTTGAGGAGAAGCGTTCGAGGCTGAGGGTGTCTCTCGGCCCCTCAGTTTTGCATGAGGCAGTCCAGTACGATTGGGAGGGGGAGTGGTGGGCAGCATGACATGCGTAGCAGCAGATGAAACCAGGGCTGTCAGTCCCACGCTGGGACTATAAGTACCAAGCATGCCTTCTGCCTCCTTGCCTTTGCCAGGACCTCGTGGATAAGTATTGTGGGAGGGAATGCATACAGCAAGGGACCTCTCCATGAGAGCAGGAAGGTGTCCCCCACTGAGTCCTGTCCAATGCCCGCTCTGGAGCAGTACTGAGGGCATTTCTTGTTGATGTAGGTGGCAAACAAGTCGATCTGAGGGAACCCCCATACGTCGAATACACTGTGCAGCAGATCGGAGTGGATCTTCCACTCGTGCGTAAGAGCGAAGTGGCTGCTCAGCTGATCTGCCCTTGCATTGTGGACATCAGGTAAGTATGAGGCTTTTAAGATTATGTTGTTTGCAATGCACCAATTCCACAGTCGGACTGCCTCTGCGCATAATGCGCGGGATCTGGCTCCGCCTTGGCAATTGATATAATACATGGTGGAAATGTTGTCGGTATTGACCCTAACTACCTTGTTCCGCAGGTATTGGCGGAAGTGCTTGCATGCATTGAACACCACCCATAGCTCCAGTACATTTATGTGAATTGCCATCTCTCTGAGGGACCATCACCCTTGCACTGATTTGCTTCCCATGTGCTCCCCCAGTCCATGTGGGAGGCATCTGTCGTGAGAAAGACCACAATTTGCGGTTGGTGAAAGGGCACCCCTGACAGCAAATTCTTGGGGTCTCTCTGCCATGCCAGAAACTTTCGCACCTCTGCTGGGGGCAATACCTTTTTGTGAGTGGCATGTATCATTGGCCTGTACACAGCTGCCAATCAGTGCTGGAGGCATCGAATATGTAATCTGGCATTCTGCACCACAAATGTGGTGGCAGCCATGTGCCCCAGAAGCTGCAAGCAAGTTAGAACTCGTATTGTGGGGCTGTACATCAGCACCTGCACCAAGGACAGGATGGCATGAAAACGTGCGGGGGGCAGATACACCCTTGCCATAATGGAGTCTAGGCGTGCTCTATGAATTCTATGTCTTGGGTGGGTTCCATCGTCGATTTTTGGAAGTTGATGACTAGGCCCAGTGAGAGAAATGTCTTTGTGGTAATGTCTATAATGCACAAAACATCTGCCCTTGAGGCACCCTTCAGTAGGCAATCATCCAGATATGGAAAAATGAATACGTCCTGTCGATGCAGGTAAGCTGACACTACGGAGAGTGTCTTTGTAAAAACCCTGGGAGCTGAAGAGAGGCCAAAGGACACGACTCTGTACTGGAAATGCCCCATGCCCACGGTGAAATGGAGAAAGCGCCTGTGTGCTGGGTGGATAGTTATATGAAAATACGCATCTTGTAAGTAAAGGGTTGCGAACCAGTCTCCATTGTCCAGTGCTGTGACTATGGAAGCAACTGTGGTCATCTTGAAGCGCTGTTTGTGGAGATAACAATTGAGAGCCCGTCGGTCCAAGATTGATCTCCAGCCTCCTGTTTTCTTCTCTGTGAGGAAATATTGGGAGTAAAAACTCTTTCCTCAAAACTCGTCCAGGACTCTTTCCACCGCCTGTATGGATGTGAGGTAGTCCACCTCTTGCTTTAATATCATCTCGTGAGAGGGGTCCCTGAATAGGGACTGGTTAGGGGTTTTTGGTGGGGGCATGGATCGGAATGGGATGGTGTACCCCACGGCAACAATTTCCAGTACCCATTTGTCCGCAGCGATACTTTCCCACTGATGACAGAATGGTCTGAGGCAGTGGTGGAACATATGGTGTGCATGGCACCGAAGGATGTTCGTGATGTCACAGTCCTCGACATAGCAGTCAAACTTGCTGCCTAGGAGTCTGTGCTACCAATGTACGGCCTTGCTGGGGGCGCCACCTAGGTGGCCTTTGCTGTTGCTATTGTTGGTGGTGCTCATGATCGTTGACTCGCCGGATGCTGGGATTAGTAGGTGTAACGTCTCTGGTGTGAGTAGAATCTCTTCCTCCTGTAAGGAGGGGTGTACATTTCTAGCGTTCTGACTGTAGTTCTTGAGTCCTTGCTTGAGTGGAGGACCAAGTCTGTGGAACTGGCAAACAGCTTTGTCCTATCAAATGGGAGGTCTACAATTTTCATGTGTAGATCTTTAGGGATGCCGGATGTTTGGAGCCATGAATCTCTCCGCATCACCACTCCAGTGGCTGTAGAGCGTGCTGCTGTGTCCTCCACGTCTACTGCAATTTGGACACCTGTATGCGAGGCCATGTAGCCTTCCTGGACTACTGCCTTCACGACTGGCTTTTTATCATCCAGGAAGAAGTCCATGAGTGAGGTAAGTCTCGTATAGTTGTCGAAATTATAGTTAGATAGATGCGCGGCATAGTTGGCCATACGCAACAGTAGGGTGGAGGAAGAATATACCTTCCTCCCAAATAAGTCCAGTTTCTTTGAATCCTTGTCAGACCCCCTGAATTTGTACTGTGGTGTCTCTGATCTGTGTTGAGAGGACTCCACCATGAGGGAGTTCAATTGGGGGTGGTTAAACAAGAACTCCACCCCCTGGATAGGACAAAGTACTTTTTGTCCGCCCGCTTGTTGGTAGGTGGAATAGAAGCTGGGGTCTGCCAGATGTTTGTGGCAGCCTCCATGATGGCCTTATCTAGCGGGATGGCAATTTTTGATGATGTGGGAGGTCTTAGGTTTTTGAGGAGCTTATGTTGCTTTTCCTATACCTCCGTGACCTGTATGTCTTGGGACCGTGCTACCCTTTTAAAGAGCTCCTGATATTGTTTAAGATCATCTGGGGGAGATATATCTCCTGGGATGACCGCTTTGTCTGGGGCGGACGAGGAGGTATCGATCTGATATGCTTCCACTTGTTCCTCGGACACTTCCTGTGCCCATTCCCTTAAAGATTCCAGGGGGAGGTCTATGGTTGACTCTGGACCCATCTCCAGTGGAGAGATGTGCTCTTTTCGAAGAAAGAGGTGAAAAATATCTGTATGACGAACATTGGTGCAGGGATCTATCCCTTGACCTTGAGCCTCGGTGATGATAATGTTTGCAATGATACGAGTAACTGTAATAGCAAGGGTATGGACCTAGCGATGAAGATCTATAACGTGAGTGATGTCTCTATCTATAGTGTCAAGAGGAGTGTGATCTCCTGGATGATGTGGACATTGGAGGAGAGGCTCTATAGAGATGTTTATGCAGCTCTAGTGAGGCAACCAGTGAGGGGTACCTGAGCCAGGGAGAAGGTGGTCCTAAAAGTGGAGATGGAGGTCTTAGAAATGGGGATGGCGGTGTTAACGGCTGCTCTGGAATGCACACCTCAGGAGGAGAACAGGGAAAGAGTGGCATGATGAGGAGATCTGGCGATGGACTTCGATGCTGGGTTTTAGACCTTGCCTTTCCCGATTGGTGTAACTGCTTAGTTGGTGCCAATGCATGTATTGTGTCCGGTGCCTGAGATCTTGGTGCGGGGATCGGTGCCGTCAGTGCTGCGCCCGATGCCTGTGACTGCAGTTCCACAAGCACAGCGATCACCAGCACCGTCAGACCCCATGCCAGCATGCCCGGTTCCAGTGCTCTTGGTGCCGGGAGTCTCGGTGACGTGGCCTCCAGTGCCGGCCGGGTCCTCGGTGCCGTCTCTTTGCCAGTCTGAGCCCCAGGCACAGTCTTACATTCTGCGGCCTTTCCACTGCCCTTAACAGCGAACACTTCCCGGCCCCGTGCCTCACTCGTCCTGCTCACAGGTAGTACTGGCAAGGATTGAGTAGGGAATATTTTCTTCTTCTTATGCGCTGAGGAGGTCAAAGAGATCGCCTTCTGCTTATGTGGCGATGAGGGCCCTTCACCTTGGGGTGTCTCAGATGGCTCAGGCTGAAGAGCCTTGTCACATAAAATCATTTTCAGCCTCATTTCCCTGTCCATTCTCACTCTGGCCATCAGCTTAGAGCAGTGAGGACATTTCTGTGGGACATGGGTCTCTCCCAGACAATGAATATACTTGTTATGGACAACAGAGGCAGGCATAGCTTTGCGGCATGAGTTGCATTTTCTTAAACCCCTGGTGGGGACATCTCCTTCTTAGAAGTACTTAACAACTTGTACATTTAATGAAGTACTTAACAGCTACTAAACAGATAAGGTTCAACAGTCTGTAGAGATAAGCAGGCTGCAGACACGGCTGCCCCTTCTCTCAATATCTTTTCTTTTTTTTTGTTTTAAACTATATATAGGAATAACTTTTAAAAACAGTTTGTAAGAGAATGATTTTAACAAACAAATAATGGTACTGATAATGTATTTATCTGTCTTTGGCGCTGAAGACAAAGTGAAGCCCGTCTACAGCTGCTGGCGGTTGAGAGGAATTGGCAAGGACCAGAATGCGCAAGTGACCGAAAGCGCGCGAAGGACCAGCACACATCAGCGCATGTGCTATCTGACGAGATACATATTGGAAATCTTCAATGTGTGGCGCCGGGGCGAACCTGACACCTACTGTGGAGCAACCATGGGGACCACTCAAAGAAGAACAATTAGTGCTCCTATATTATTTCACATGACAGGGGTTTCACACTATAGATTTGTTTGATAAGCTGTATTATAGAGTGTTCTGTACATCAAGGATTCAAACATTTGCTGCTTAGAACATGTTTTATTTTCACTACTTATTACTGAATACTAATATTCATTTTATGTGGTACAGGATAAAATTTCACGTTTGTCATTATACACATAGATAGAGGAGCAGTTTTGCTTGTGAACATACCTCAAAAAACTTTCATGTTGTCTCTTGCTAGTGGGTTTATTCGGGAAGCACGTAATACAGGCTGAACCTCTGAAATCCAAAAAATTCTGCTCTGGCAATATCAATGGTTCTGGGTGTTATGGGACCAGAGCACCCAGGTCCATGTGGAAAGTGGGGCAAGAACTTGGAGAATGATAGTCAAAACCCTGGTGAGGTCAGCCACAGCTGGGCCATTGGCTGGGGAATACCTACTTGCACCCGTAGGAGCTATGGGGCACCGTGCCTGCAAATGCTCAGGGAAACAAAGTCTGGCAGCCCTCTTGCAGCAAACCTTGATGAACCACATCCAGCCCGTGGGCAGGATGTTCCCCAACGCAGATTAAAATTATGGCATTCAGTTTTGTCCGAGTTTCACACATAGGCTGCGTCTACACGTGCACGCTACTTCGAAGTAGCGGCAGTAACTTCGAAATAGCGCCCGTCACGTCTACACGTGTTGGGCGCTATTTCGAAGTTGAAATCGACGTTAGGCGGCGAGACGTCGAAGTCGCTAACCCCATGAGCGGATGGGAATAGCGCCCTACTTCGACGTTCAACATCGAAGTAGGGACGTGTAGACGATCCGCGTCCCGCAACATCGAAATAGCGGGGTCCTCCATGGCGGCCATCAGCTGGGGGGTTGAGAGATACTCTCTCTCCAGCCCTTGCGGGGCTCTGTGGTCACCGTGGGCAGCAGCCCTTAGCCCAGGGCTTCTGGCTGCTGCTGCTGCAGCTGGGGGTCCGTGCTGCATATACAGGGTCTGCAACTAGTTGTTGGCTCTGTGGATCTTGCACTGTTTAATGAAAGTGTGTCTGGGAGGGGCCCTTTAAGGGAGCGACTTGCTGTTGAGTCCGCCCCGTGACCCTGTCTGCAGCTGTGCCTGGCTCCCTTATTTCGATGTGTGCTACTTTGGCGTGTAGACGTTCCCTCGCTGTGCCTATTTCGATGTTGGGCTGAGCAACGTCGAAGTTGAACATCGACGTTGCCGGCCCTGGAGGACGTGTAGACGTTATTCATCGAAATAGCCTATTTCGATGTCGCAACATCGAAATAAGCTATTTCGAAGTTGGGTGCACGTGTAGACGTAGCCATACTGATCAGCCACATTTATTAGAATGCAATATATCAAACAGGATTTCTTTGCTTTAAACAGTGACTAAGATGGACAAGTGAAATGAAATATACCAATCCCTTCTGGGCACTTATAACGTTACAAACAATCACTCAACATGGAAGAAATTCCTTCCTCCAGAACACCATTTTCCTTTTTACAATTACATTTCCTGGAGTATCTTTTAAGATTTTTTTTTCCATCTCATTCCAAATTTTCCTATTCTTACTGCTGCTCTCACTTCACCAATCATTCCCCTTGCTGAAGCCAGCATGTGGAGCAAGTGAGTAAATAAGGACTGCAGGCTTGGTATCATAGTGCCATAAAAATAATATTCCAAAAATTATTAAGTCTGCATCAGATCCCATTAAGTTGTGGCATGTCACCAAAGCATCTCTCTAAGGGAATCTTTCTGTGAAACATATAAAACATTGAAATATATGGTACCAATATATGTTTATGTCTGCATATCCATAGGAATTCATACGTATTTACTTAATTCATTTTATCTGTATTACAGAAGTTTCTTTTGCTTTGTCTTTATCTTTTCAACATGTTAGGCTTCATTATTGGTCATGTGTACATATGTTTATTCAAGCATACATCTTAAAATAAACAATTTATTATTCTTTATAATCTTTGATTTTGCCTTAATATACAAGCGAATTAATAAGAAGTTAGCATTTGTTCTTCCTTCAACTTTATCTCATGATTTAACTTCACTTCAGTTTTACAGAATCTCAACATTATACTCTTAAAGCTATTTATCAGTAAACCACTATTAACCGCAACAGCACTGTGTTGGCAGAAATCATTTACCTCCAACCGATCGGTTGCAAGTTGATTAATTGAAATGTAGGGTTTTCTCTCAGAAATGTATGGAAATTTCATAAAATGCACAAAGTGATCAGGTGACAGATACTGAAAGTACGTTGAGAAAGACGTATCAATGACTTACTTGTGTAATTCTCAATTTTGGCAGAATCTCCTTCAATCCCGGCAATTGCTGCAAAGACTCTGATTTCATACAAGGTACCAGGTTGTAAACTTGTGATGGTAGCAGACTTCTTGTTTTGCAAAGGCAAGCTTTCTACTGATGAACTTCCATTAATATTATACTTTATGCTGTAGTTGTAGTTAGAAGACTCTGTATCATTATTTTCCCAAGTCAAGTGAATTTCTGTTGTGCTGATATTTACGGCTTTGAGATTAGAAACAACACTGGGTTCTATTTGGTAAAAAAAATATATGTAAACATATATATATATATATATATATATATATAAATATCCATTAATAGAACATAAAAAACACTTCCTGATAGGAAACAAAACAATTAGTGCTCCAATATTAATTCACGTAACAGAAGTTTCTCACTATAGAGATATTTGATGAGCACCATTACAGTGTTCTGTATACCAAGGATTCAAACATTTGCTGCTTAGAATCATGTTTCATTTTCATTACTTATTAGTGAACACTAATATTCATTTTATGGGGTACAGGATAAAATTTCATATTTGTCTTTTGCATATGGCAAGAGGAACAGTTTTGCTTGTGAACATACGTCAATAAACTTTCATGTTCTCTCTTCCTAGCGGGTTTGTTCGGGAAGCTCTTAATACAGGCTGAACCTCTGAAATCCAGGACACTCTGGTCTAGCAACATCCATAGTTCTGGGTGTTATGGGACCAGAGGTCCCTGGTCCATGTGGGAAGTGGGGTTCGAACTTGGAGATGGTGGTCAAAACCATGGCCGGCTTAGCCACAGCTGGGCCAGTGGGAGAGGGGATAGCACTGGCCTGGGAGCTCTGGCCTGGGGTGGTTGCTGGGACTGGAGAACTGTGTCTGGAGCCGGAAAGTGGGTGGTCTGTTGCCAGATTCTTCTGGGAACAGGTAACTGGCGGCCGTGGCTGGATGGAAATATGTAGGTGGTGGGTGGGGATCAGGAGCCATGGGGATCAGCCAGGAAGGGAATGCAGGACAGGGAACATGAAGTCAGCAGGGGAGAATTGACCACTCATGGTCTGGTGAAAGCCCTCATCCAGGAGAGCTCAGAGAGTGTCAGACCAGGGAGGTCAGACCTGTACCATTCTACGGCTTGTCATGACATGAAATAACACATGCTTGACTTCTCATTTACTCAGCCTCAAGGCCTTAACATTACTAAGTCCCTTCTTTTACTGTTACTGGCATTTTTCGTGACATTCTTAGCCACATTAATTGATACGTTTTGGGTAATGATGCCATTCTGGTAAACTTGGCTATGCTTCAGCAAAGCAGTGCAAAGTAACAGTAGCATACCAGGGAATTCTGGTCTGTGTCTTTCATTGAAAACACTAAGGCATTGCTACTTTCATCATGGGACTCTCAAAATAAAATATTTGTACACGTTTTATTAAGTTTTGATTGAAAGGGTGAGATACTTTAATTGTTTCTCAGTGTCTATCATGGCCTTACAAGACATACAGCCCTATATGTAAAGTGCATCCATATTGTCTGGCACTAAATTGTAAAGTTAGTTTTTCAATAAACATCATGAAATAATCTGGAAATGTGGCTTATAATGTAAGACTCTGGAGCTAGATTATATTACATATGCAAATATAAAAACAGAACAGTGATTGCAATTATTACATTTAGAAGAATATACATTAAAAGATTATCACTTACAAAACAAGTAAAGAAACTCTGGCCTGCAGATTGGCCACAGTTTGCCAGGGTTAAAGGATGTTTGGATGCCATATTTTTGGTTTACCTAGGAATTCTCAGGAATGGCTGCTCACAGCTCCCAGTGGCTGCAGTACACTATTCTTGGCCAAAACAAAAAGCAGTCAAGTAGCACTTTAAAGACTAGCAAAATGGTTTATTAGGTGAGCTTTCGTGGGTAAGTACAGTGATCAGTAGGTTTTCGGTACAGTGTGGTACTGATCAGGCCATCCTTGATTAGTACAGTAGTGTCCAGGAAATGTATCTCTTGCTGCTCTCGTCCCCTATTACCACTCCTCTACTTAATATACATTGATGACATCTTTATGATTTGGACCCATGGTACAGAGGCTCTAGAGGAATTCCACAGAGACTTTAACAATCTACACCCCACCATCAACTTATGCCTCGATTACAACATGCAAGAGATACATTCCCTGGACACTACAGTACTAATCAAGGATGGCCTGATCAGTAACACACTGTACCGAAAACCTACTGATCGCTATACTTATCTACACCCTTCTAGTTTCCATCCTGCACACGTGACTAGATCCATTGTTTACAGTCAAGCTCTTAGGTACAATTGCATTTGCTCTGATCCAGCTGACAGAGACCAAAAACTACAAGAACTTAACCAAATATTCATAAAACTGAATTACCCACCAGGAGAAGTAAAAAAACAAATCAACAGGGCCAGGCGAATACCCAGAGACCAGCTACTCCAAGATCGGCCCAAAAAAGCCAAGAACAGAACACCACCTACAGCCCCCAACTCAGACCACTGCAATGAATTATTAAAGACCTACAACCTATCCTTAATCAGGATGCCACACTCCAGAAGGCCCTGGGTGACATGCCTGTTCTCTCCTACAGACAACCTCCCAACCTCATGAGGATCCTCACTAACAGCCACAGTCTATACCCCAGGAACACCAGTCCTGGAACCTTTCCCTGCAACAAAGCCCGCTGCCAGCTTTGTCCACATATCTTCTCTGGAAATACCATCACTGGACCTAACCAGGTTACTCACAGAATCATGGGCACTTTCTCATGCTCCTCTACTAACATCATATATGCCATCACGTGCCAACAATGCCCAGATGCTTTGTATATTGGACAGACTTCTAACTCCCTTAGACAAAGGGTCAATGGACACAAAACAGACATCAAAACACTCCAGATCCACAAACCAGTTAGTCAACATTTTAATGGAATGGGACATTCTGTCAATGACCTAAAGGTATGTGTGTTACTGAAAAGGAATTATCGCACCGTTTTGGAAAGAGAAACATCTGAGCTGGCTTTTATATTCAAATTCGGCACATTAATACATGGTTTAAATCGTGATGGGAACTTTCTGAGTCACTATAGGGGCTTGTCTGCATACTTGGCTCAATCTAATTCTTGACCTTCCCCCCCACCCCTCCACTCTCTGATTTGCTCACCTTGATTATCTTTTTCTGATTTGTCCTCCTTGTTTACTGTTTTTGGTTCTCTGTGCCTTAAATATTGAGTCTGTTCTGGTCTGGCTATGGTCTGAAGAAGTGGGTCTGTCCCACGGAAGCTCACCTAATAAACCATTTTGCTAGTCTTTAAAGTGCTACTTGACTGCTTTTTGTTTTGATAGTGTATAGACTAGCACGGCTTCCTCTTTGTTACTATTCTTGGCCAAGAGGAGTCGCAGGAAGTGGCACAGGCCAGCCACTGCATCCCACACTTCCCATTGGCTGGGGAATGGCTAATTGCACCAGTAGGAGCTATGGGGCACCGGGCCTCCAAATACTCAGGGAAACAAAGAGTCTGGCAGCCCTCTCGCAGCAAACCTTGATGGACCACATCCAGCCCGTGGGCAGGATGTTCCCCAATGCAGTTTAAAATTATGGCATTCAGTTTTGTCTGAGTTTCACACGTACTGATCAGCCACATGTATTGGAATGCAATATATCAAACAGAATTTCTTTGCTTCCAACAGCGACTAAGATGGACAACTGCAATGAAATATACCAATCCCTTCTGGGCACTTATAATGTTACACATGATCACTCAACATGGAGGAAATTCCTTCCTCTAGAATACCATACTATCAGTAGTCTCAGTGCTTTTTTTGTACTGGGAACTTCCAGTACTGAATACCACTACCTCGACAGCCACAGCCACGAGACTGTCTGGAGTCGGGGGAAGGTGGGAACCCTGCTAAGTACCATCTTTCTTTTAAAGGCTGTGCATAGATATACTGGGTGAAGTCTTACTATTTTTCTCTCTCATTCGCACATCAATACACACACACACACACACACTAACACACAATTGTGACGACTATACCTGATCCACAGGAGGAACACTTAGGCTGCGGACACACTTGGCCAAAACTTCAAAATGGCCATTTTGAAGGTTACTAATGAGGCACTGAACCGAATATTCACCGCCTCATTAGCATTAGGACCTCTCCAGTCACGGCGCTTTGAAAGTACTGCTTTTGAACATGGACGACTTGGAGCAGCTATACAGGGGTCCTTTTCGAAAGGACTCCACCCATTTCGAAATCATGTTATTCCCCTCAGCTGAGAGGAATAAGGGGATTTCAAAATGTCCGGGGTCCTTTCGAAAAGGACCCCCTTTTAATCGCATCGAGCCACGCACGTTCCTCCTTAAATTTAATTTTCCTGGAGCATCTTTTAAGATTTTTTTTTCCTTCTCATTTTAAATTTTCCTATTCTTACTGCTGCTCTCACTTCACCAATCACTCCCCATGCTGAAGCAAGCTCGTGAGTAAATAAGGACTGCAGGCTTGGTATCATAGTGCCATAAAAATAATATTCCAAAAATTATTAAGTCTGCATCAGATCCCATTAAGTTGTGGCATGTCACCAAAGCATCTCTCTAAGGGAATCTTTCTGTGAAACATATAAAATATTGAAATGTATGGTACCAATATATGTTTATGTCTGCATATCCATAGGAATTCATACGTATTTACTTAATTCATTTTATCTGTATTACAGACATTTTGTTTGCTTTGTCTTTATCTTTCCAACATGTTTGGCTTGATTATTGGTCATGTGTACATATGTTTGTTAAAGCATAAATCTTAAAACAAACAATTTATAATTCTTGATAAGCTTTGATTTTGCCTTAATATACAAGCGAAGGAAAAAGAAGTTAGCATTTGTTCTTCCTTCAACTTTATCTCATGATTTAACTTCACTTCAGTTTTACAGAATCTCAACATTATACTCTTAAAGCTATTTATCAGTAAACCATTACTAACTGCAACAGCATTGTGTTGGCAGAAATCATTTACCACCGACCGATTGGTTGCAAGTTGATTAATTGAAATGTAGGGTTTTCTCTCAGAGATTTATGGAAATTTCATAAAATGCACAAAGTGATCAAGTGACAGATACTGAAAGTACATTGAAAAAGACGTGTCAATGACTTACTTGTGTAATTCTCAATTTTGGCAGAATCTCCTTCAATCCCGGCAATTGCTGCAAAGACTCTGATTTCATACAAGGTACCAGGTTGTAAACTTGTGATGGTAGCAGACTTCTTGTTTTGCAAAGGCAAGCTTTCTACTGATGAACTTCCATTAATATTATACTTTATGCTGTAGTTGTAGTTAGAAGACTCTGTATCATTATTTTCCCAAGTCAAGTGAATTTCTGTTGTGCTGATATTTACGGCTTTGAGATTAGAAACAACACTGGGTTCTATTTGGTAAAAAAAAATATGTAAACATATATATATATATATATATATATAAATATCCATTAATAGAACATAAAAAACACTTCCTGATAGGAAACAAAACAATTAGTGCTCCAATATTAATTCACGTAACAGAAGTTTCTCACTATAGAGATATTTGATGAGCACCATTACAGTGTTCTGTATACCAAGGATTCAAACATTTGCTGCTTAGAATCATGTTTCATTTTCATTACTTATTAGTGAACACTAATATTCATTTTATGGGGTACAGGATAAAATTTCATATTTGTCTTTTGCATATGGCAAGAGGAACAGTTTTGCTTGTGAACATACGTCAATAAACTTTCATGTTCTCTCTTCCTAGCGGGTTTGTTCGGGAAGCTCTTAATACAGGCTGAACCTCTGAAATCCAGGACACTCTGGTCTAGCAACATCCATAGTTCTGGGTGTTATGGGACCAGAGGTCCCTGGTCCATGTGGGAAGTGGGGTTCGAACTTGGAGATGGTGGTCAAAACCATGGCCGGCTTAGCCACAGCTGGGCCAGTGGGAGAGGGGATAGCACTGGCCTGGGAGCTCTGGCCTGGGGTGGTTGCTGGGACTGGAGAACTGTGTCTGGAGCCGGAAAGTGGGTGGTCTGTTGCCAGATCCTTCTGGGAACAGGTAACTGGCGGCCGTGGCTGGATGGAAATATGTAGGTGGTGGGTGGGGATCAGGAGCCATGGGGATCAGCCAGGAAGGGAATGCAGGACAGGGAACATGAAGTCAGCAGGGGAGAATTGACCACTCATGGTCTGGTGAAAGCCCTCATCCAGGAGAGCTCAGAGAGTGTCAGACCAGGGAGGTCAGACCTGTACCATTCTACGGCTTGTCATGACATGAAATAACACACGCTTGACTTCTCAGCATTTCATTTACTCAGCCTCAAGGCCTTAACATTACTAAGTCCCTTCTTTTACTGTTACTGATATTTTTCATGACATTCTTGGCCACATTAATTGACACATTTTGGCTTTTTGATGCCATTCTGGTTATGCCAAGCTGTAAATTTGGCTTTGCTTCAGCAAAGCAGTTCAAAGCAACAGTAGCATACTAGCGAATTCAGGTCTGTGCCTTCCATTGAAAATACTAAGGCATTACTACTTTCATCATGGGACTCTCAAAATAAAATATTTGTACACTTCTTACTGCACCTTTTTATTAAGCTTTGATTGTGAAGGTGAGATACTTTAATTGTTTCTCAGTGTCTATGAGGGCCTTATAAGATATATAGCCTTCTATATAAAGTGCATCTATTTTGCCCTTCTGTTGTTACTTTTCTACATTTTAAAGTCAGTTTTTCAATAAAGAACATGAAATAATCTGCACATAAAAAACAGAACAGTGATTGCAATTATGACAATTAGAAGAATATACATAAAAAGATTATCATTTAAAAACAAGTTGGAAAACCCTGGCCTTCAGGTTGGCCACCGTTTGCCAGGGTTAAAGGTTGGTGGGAAGCCATATTGTTCCTTTACCTGGGAATTCTCAGGCACAGCTGCTCATAGCTCCCAGTGGCTGTAGTATGCTACTTGTGACCAAGAGCAGTTGCAGGAAGTGGTACAGGACAGCCATTGCATCCCACAGTTCCCATGGACTGGGGAATGGCTAATTGCACCAGTAGGAGATGTGGGGCACCGTGCCTGCAAATGCTCAGGGATACAAAGAATTTGGTTGCCCACCCGCATCAAACCCCGTTGAACCACATCCAGCCAGTGGAAAGGAAATTCCCTAAAGCTGATTAAAATTATGTCATTCAGTTTTACCTGAGTTTCACACTTACTGGTCAGCTACATTTATGAAAATGCAATTTATCAAACAGGATTTCTTTGCTTTCAACAGTGACTAACATGGCCAACTGCAATGAAATATACCAATCCCTTCTGGGCACTTATAAAGTCACAATCAATCACTGAACAAGAGGGAAACTCCTTCATCTAGGATGCCATAATTTCAGTGCTTTTTTTGTGCTGGTACTTGCCTGTAGTGAGTACTAGCCCTTGACAGCCGCAGCTACAGGACTGGCTGGCGTCGGGGGAACAGCGGGGAGCCACATGAGTACCATCTCTTTTTCTTTTCTTTTTTTTTTAAAAGGCATTGCGTAGTCTTAATGGGTGAAGATCTTTCTCTCTCGCATTCACACAGCAATCTTCTGGAATCTGCCGAGGATGATGCAAGTGAACAGTTTACCAGTGATGCTTAGGAGGGAGATTCCACGGTAACTGTTGCAGTCGCTTCTGTCTCCTTTGTTCTTATACAAGGTTACAAAGTTAGCATCACGCATATTCTGTGGAACCTCACCCTCTCTCCAACGCAGGCACAGTAGCTCATGTAGTGGTTCCAGGAGGGTGTCCATGGCACACTTGATTACCTCTGGTGGTATACCATCCTGGCCTGGGGCCTTTCCTACTGCAATGCTGCCGATGGCTTTCTTCAGTTCGTCCACAGTTGGTTCCTGATCCAGTTTGTCCATTACTGGTAGGAGCTCGACGGCATTGAGGGCTGTATCAACCACAATGTTCTCACATGAGTACAGCTCGGAGTAGTGCTCGACCCAGAGCTCCATCTGTTTGGCTCTGTCAGCGATGACTTCGCCAGATTTGGATTTCAGAGGTGCCATCTTGTTCTGGGTGAGTCCTAATGCCTTCTTGATGCCCTCGTACATTCCCCTGAGATTACCAGAGTCAGCACTGGTCTGGATGCTGCTGCATAGCTCGAGCCAGTAGTTGTTGGCATAGCGCCTGGCTGTCTGCTGTACTGTTTTTCTGGCTGCTCTGAGTGCTTGCAGGGTACTCTGGCTCAGTGAGCGTTTGTACTCTAGGAGTGCAGCACACTTCTTTTCGATGGCTGGAATCATCTCATCGGCGTTAGCTTCAAACCAGTCATTTGTGTTGCTAGCTCTTCTTCCAAACATCTACAAAGACGTGTTGTAAATTGTATCCCTCAGATGCTGCCATCTGGATGTCACATCAGCACCCCCAGGGCTGCTGTGCAGATTCTCCTCGAGGGTCTCTCTGAACTTTTCAGCTCTCTCAGATTTTGATGTCTTTCTGGCATCAATGCAGGGCCTTCCAGTTGGTTTAGAGTGGTACAGCTTCTTGGGTCTCACACCTTGAGTTTGGAGCAAATTAGTGAGTGATCTGTATCGCAGTCAGCACTATGATAGCTGCGTGTCAGAAGGACGTTTTTGAGGTTATCACCTCCAGTGATGACCACGTCTACTTGATGCCAGTGTTTCAAGCGTGGGTGTCTCCATGATACTCTGTGCTGTGGTTTGGTTTGGAAAAATGTGTTTGTGATACACAGATTGTGGTACGTGCAAAGTTCAAGAAGACGCTGTGTGTTTTCATTCATTTCTCCCACACTGAAGTGGCCTAAGCAGGAAGGCCATGAGTCACGATCGGCTCCAACTCTTGCATTGAAGTCACCCAAAATGTACAGTTGTTCACGAGCAGGTATTTGCGCTATGGCAGCACTAAGCACGTCATAGAACTTGTCTTTTACTTCTGGTGTGGAGTACAGGGTTGGAGCGTAAGTGCTGATCAGGTGGACAGGACTGGCACAAGTTTGAAGTATGACATGAAGAAGTCTTTCTGATCCACCCATGACTAATTCCACCATTTGTAGAAGGGTGTTTCTGATGGCAAAGCCAACACCATGCTCCCTAGGTTCTTCTTGGGCTTTACCCTGCCAGAAAAAGGTGTAGTCCTTTTCCTTTAGACATCCCGAATCTGCGAGTCGCGTCTCTTGCAGAGCAGCAATGTCAACTTGGAGCCTCTTCAGTTCTTCATTGATGACAGTGGTCTTTCGGGTGTCGCTGATGTCCTGACGATCTTCAGTCAAACTGGTCAGCATGGTCCACACATTCCAGCAAGCAAGCTTAAAACTTTGATGGTTTCATTTTCTTGTTGATTTTCTTATTGGTTTGCCTGGTGCTCAAATTTCAGTCACTTGTCAGGTTTGAGAACCTTAAGCCTCATGCACCCAGTGAGGCAGCTGAACTGTGGCGGGACAGTACCCTACTGGCTGGGGGCTGCCCAGCTTGAGGTGGGTGGTGACTGTCCAGTGAGATACAATGATCTCTCCCACTGTCGAATGCAACCCCTGGCGCCCATTCTCTATGCCAATCGAGCAAGAGCTTATAACCAGTATCTGTTACCTCCTGTGTTGTTTCAACGCTGTTAAGAGATGCTGGAGTACCTCTCCAGGCACGAGCCTGGGATTTTTTTTTTTTTTAAAGGGAAGAAGGATTCTCTCGAAGACGGGGTTTACTTTCAAATGAGCAGCGTCTACACTAGTTTTCTTCTTTCGAAAGAAGCTATTTCGAAATAAGAATGTACAAATGAGGTGCCAGATATGCAAATCTGCACCTCATTTTCATTTTCTATTTCCCTCATTTGCATATCCCTTTCAAAAGAGGAATGCAAGTGTAGACACAGCCTAAGTGTAGCATGGTTGTGATGAGATTTAACTGTAACTGTTATTTTTAAATGAGAAATATAGTATTTTATTGATTTAAAAACAAAAAAAAAAGATTTAAATTAAAAAATCTGATTTTTTTTTTAAAAAATCATTGATTTTTATCCACCTTGACATTTACAGAGCCAACACCCACCAGCTGCATACATGGTACATATGTTATATAACTATTTGCAGGAGTGATTTGTTACATAAGTATTTCATATATGTCACACTCCAAACATTCTCTATGTTAGCCCAATGTCATACAGTTGTCCATGTAGCAGATGAAACCATGAAAAAGAAAAGCAAAGGAAAGGAGTCCTTCATACGCAAAGAGTTTACAACTAGGTGACAATACCTGTATTCGTGAAATATTGTAAGGCTCCATATGTTTACCAACTGTTTTCAAACCTTGCTATAACGGGTACAGGTCTTTGATAAAACATAGTTTGCTAGCTTGCCTAGAATCAAGTTGGAGCCACTCTCTGCAACTCCCTTTGCTTTCTTGTGGAGTAGACGGGATTTAAAATGGTAAGAAAGACATAAAATGAAAAGATACTCCCTCCTATCCCAACCTCAGGTCACTTACTTGTTGTAAAAGCTTTGCAGCATGATTCTGTGCCGTTATGAAAGTTGATAATGTACTGTACGCCAGGGGAAAGGCCTTCTATTAAATTGCTCGATGGTGACAGCAGGAACAGTGTTCCATTTGCAAAAGTTACATTGCTTATTGTAAAGTTTCCTGGTGAGTTGTCTATACCGACTGCTGTTACTGTTGCCGTTACATTTACAGAGCTGCAATTTTCAAGGCCTATAGGATGACAAAAAAAAATTACAGAAAAAGGGTTAAACACCTGCGCATAATTTTTGCGTTTCACTTTATGTATGTACATTCCCTTTTGTTATTGCTAATTGGGTTTTCTTCAGGCTGTAATACCACCACTTTAAATACCACATACAGTCCCCTACTTGCACATCAGACTTTTTTACTCTGAGTTAACTGAGTAACCAATTAACTCAAGATAATTAGCAGGTTTGCAATAGCTAATATGAGCACTCCTCACACTTTTAAAGTTAGAAATATTTATTCTATTTTCTATATTCTAAAATACTGTTTATTGTATTTACTTAAAGAAAGGCAAAGAACAAACAAACTACCCTGTAGTTGCTACTTTCACCCTGTATCATCAGCAAGGGCTTATCCACACACAATTGTACTCCTTTACTTCTCTTAATACAGTTAACATGGCACAATCTCCTACTGCTGGTGCAGTTATGATGGTATAAAGATGCCCAAACCTATATAACTTATTCTTGAAGAGGAATAACCTGCATTGACTCACAGACTTCACGTCAGATGGGACAATCATGATCATCGAGTCTTACCTCCTGCATACTGCAGATGGCAGAACCCCACGCACCCACTCCTGTAACAGATCCTTAACTTCCAGATGAGTTACTGAAGTCCTTAAATCATGATTATAGACTTCAAGTTTTAGAGACTACACCCTGAAAGTGACCTATGCCCCATGCTGCAGTCTCTGCCAATCTGACCCAGGAGAAAATTCCTTCCTGACCCCAAATACAGTCATCAGTCAGGCCCTATGCATGTGAGCAAGACCTAACAGCCAGGTATCTGGGAGGGAGTTTTCTGTAATAACTCAGAGATCACCCCTTCACCCACCCCCCAAATCTAGTCGTGTCCCATCACCAGCCACTAGAGAGATCTACGCAGATTGGTTACACGCCAGTGTTGGTTGTTTTATCATACCAGCCCCTCCAGAAACTTATCAAGCTCACTCTTTAAGCCAGGTAGGTGGTTTGTGTCCATTGCTCCCCGTGGAAACTGGATCCAGATCTTCACTCCTCTGATGGTTAGAAACCTTCATCTAATTTCAAGCCTGAACTTATTGATGGCCAGTTTATATCCATTTGTTCTTGTGTCCAAATCATAACATTTGGATACTAAAGAAAATCATAATGAAATAATAGACAGGTACTTACAGGCAGCTGCAGCTTTGATCTGAAAACAAAATAAAATAATAGGAGTTAGATAACTAGGAGATGGCAGTACAAAATGGAAATCAAACATCTTAAAGTTAACGGCTACAGAGAGAATATGGAATGAGATCATATCTGTTTTTGCTGGCAAATATCAAAACTTTCACTATGCAAAACGGATGCCCAAAATTTACAAACATACAAAATAGTAGCAAGAAAATACTTATTTATCAGGAGAAACAAACAAAATATTTGCTCAAAGATTGCAGCTATATTGGGAGGATAAATAGCAATCATAATATTTCAATATTCAATTATAAAAATAGGTTTGCACAACTTCTTTTTTCTTGTTTCTGAATAGCTAAAAAAAAAAAAAAAACCCTGAAAGATCTCCGAGTAGTCCAAAGCTCTCTGAGCTCAGACAAATTAGAAAAATCTCATTAAACAGTGAAGAACGTTATTTTATTGTAGCCAATGATGACATACAATAATTGTATGGGCAAGAGAAGCATTCTTCAAGAACTGTAATCTGCAGCCTTTCAGATAGCATTGCTGACGTTGGGGCAAAAGGAGGTCCACAGAGGTGTTTTGCAATTTCTGAATAAGCTGCTTTAGTACCTGCACACATTTATAATGGAGATACACATCTCCTAGAACTGGAAGGGACCTTGGGAGATCATCTAGTCCAGGGCCCTGCCCTCTTGGCAGGACCAAGCACCATCCCTGACATCTATTTGCCCCAATACCTAAATGGCCCCAACCTTTTTTTTGCCACTTCACAGATTTTTGCCTACATGTGCCACCTCTTTTTAAGAAACTATTTCTTTGAATACCTGGGCTCCAGGAAATAGTCTCAGAGGGGTCACCGCCATGTTAGTCTGTATCTTCACAAAACAAAGCCAGCAGTCCTGAAAGCACCTTAAAGACTAACAATTTTATTTAGCTTGAGGACTGCTGGCTAAATATTGGGCTCTGGGAGTCATTCTGGCCATCCCCCAGTGAGCGATAGGGGATGGATCACTTGGTGATTTCCCGTTCTGTTTGTGCCCTTCGGGGCACCTGGCACTGGCCACTGTCAGAAGGTGGGACATTGGGGTAAGTGAACCTTTGGTCTGACCCAGTATGGTCATTCTTGTATTCTTATATGCGCTGGTGATAGTTGTACTGTACCCCTTTCCTTGTGCTCCCTGGGATTCCCCCAGAATCACTCACAGGCTGCAAGCTCCTTTGGCCCCGACACACTCCCCAGCATGCATGCATGAATGCACAAGAGCCTGGGCAGGAAGAGAAGAACTCTCACAAGGGGGCACATGCACATGAGCCTCTGGAGGGGAGAGGAGAGTGAACGGACTTTCTCCCCAGTCCCTGAAGCTGCTGCACATGGAGACACTCTGCCCCAACCTCTTCCTAGTTCTTCCAGCCTGGCAGCCATGGCTGGAGCTGCAGGCCTCAGCTACTGAGAGGTGAACCAGGTCCTCGCACACAGTGGATAAACCTTGGCACCTGTCTTCTCACCCAAGGTTGCCAGTTTGAAAACCAGTAGTCATGTAGCATTTTAAAGACTAACAAGACAATTAATGTATTAGGTGCTGAGCTTGATCTGAAGTGGGCCTGTCCCATGAAAGCTCGGCACCTAATAAATTATTTTGTCAGTCTTTAAAGTGCCACATGATTCCTGGTATTTGAAAACTAGAGGGTGGAATGAGCCATAATTTTCTTCCACCAGTAGGTGGCAGCAGACAACATAGATTGAAAAACGCCAAGACTAACTCCCAGCACCAAATGGAGCTCCGTGGGCGCATACAAATGGAAAACAAACTGAACTTCACAAATCCTCACAAACTACTGGTGCAGACTGACTGTTTCCTTTGCCACATAATGTTAATTTGTTTTAATAATTACATGTAGAGATTTAACAGACAAAATTATTTACCTAGAGTAACTTGCTAACATGTGCATGAACAGTACATTCAAGTACATAGGTACTGTGTGCAATAAGCCCTTAAGGAAGGAAGGAACACTGAAAAACACGCATAATGTCATTTACTCATCTTGTGTCTTTATTGGCACAAAAATCTCAAAAACAGAGTTTTGTCATTCTGGCGGGTGGCAAACCAATTTAGCCCTAGCAGACCCCATTTCCAAGAGTCTGAGGAAATTCTCCAGGCACAGGAAGGCTTCTGCCCAAAGATCTCTCTTCCTGGCACTGGCTAGGACATCCTTTGTGCCTGAATGGACTGAGCAGCTGGCAAGCACCTTCCGGAGGCATGGGAAGTATTGGGGTGGGGCTGCTGCAGCACCCCCATGTATTGTGCAGTGCCCTGATTGCTAGCCCAGAACCCTGGCTTCCATTGCCAGCCCTGTGGCCAGTGTGCTGCCCTCAGCTGTGGCCCCTGTCTCAGCCCCCTCATCTCCATCTGGCTTCTCCTAGAGCCATTAGAAAGCTGGCAACCCTCTGGAGTGGCCAAGATAGAGTGGCTGGGCTCTTTAGGATTGTTCCCTCCCACCATCAAACCCACAGAGGAAGCCAGAGGATGTTAAGATAGAGGAAGTCTTGTCCCTACAGGAGCCATGCTATCCAGAAGCTGCCCAGAGAGACTTGGGCTGAGGCAAAGAGGCCATAGCCTGAGTGTGATGGAACAAACAGAGGTATTCACAGGGGGCACGAGGGGGCACTTCCTCCTCAAATGCCATGGGTGGAAGGGGTAAGGGGCAGCCTGAGGCCTAGCAGGGGTCACAGTAAGGATCTAGCCCACCACCGTCAGCGGTGGCGGAAGTGGAGAAATGTGGCCCCAGGTTGCTCTGCTCTGTCAGTGTGTTGCTTGAGGTAGAGGGGTGGGGAGTAGACACGCCCCCACCCCCACACTCACCGTAGGAAAGAGGAGCAATGTGAGTGGAGGAGCACAGTGAGCTAAGGCCACACTGATCCACTTCCCCCATTGCTGCTGGTGAGTGGGGAGACGGACACCCACTGCCAGTGCTAGACTCCTGGCTACACTGGTCTCCCGGGCTGCATCAGTTAGCGGAAGAGGCAGGGTGGGGGCAGAGGAAGGGCAGGGGAGAGGACTGGAGAGGGAAGAGCAGGGGCAGAAAGAGGGGGACCTGGGACAGAGGTGGGTTGTCCGAGCCCTTCCCCAGCCTGGGATGGGTTCATGTGACCAGAGGTTCCCCATGTCCCTCCTTCACCAGTTACCGCTGCAGTGTTCACATTAAGGCAACTTTAGAGCCTTCAGCTCTTGGACCTTCACAGTAGGCAAAAAAAAAAAGTGCTTCCAAGAAGTTAGTAGCTGATCCCCTCCCCACCTCTGGCACAAATCTCCTGCCACTGGCCAGAGGACAGTACTCAAGGGACAGAGATACCAAATGTGCAACCATAAAATTCTCTCCACATCTTTCTATGGTCTGACTATCAAGCTACAAATCAGGAGACTTCCTTCTGTTCATTCTAGGCAGGAGCTTCATCTGCCCCTTTCAGAAATGAGTAGAGACAAAACTACAGAGGTTAGGGAAGCTGAGATTCTTCCACGAAGCCCACACTGACAGGGGAACAACCTACTTCACAAATCTGACTTAAGATCTCAAAGCAGCCTCTCAGTGATGAACAGAAGCTGAAGTTTCCATAAAGGAAAGCAATATCAAGTAATAAACAGATATGAAAAGAAATACCATATGATGGGAGGGGTACTATTTCAGATTGGGGTGTGTGTGGCAATTTTAACCACAATTTCAGGGGTTACTTTGAAATTACCTGACTGGAGCACTATATGTGACTGGAGGCACTTTTTCTAATTCCTGTATAAAAAGGTAATTAAATAAACATTAGACCCACTCAGCTTTAGTGGCAACATGTTCTCATACCTCGTGTCAACTCACTTAAGAGACACTGATTAGGTTTAAAATTTTAATATAGATTCTGACTTTATTACTAACTCTTGAATACAACAATTGAAACAACTGTAGAAAAATCTAATTTACTTTGTCTCTTTTTTTTTTCACTTCACTAAGCGTGGGACAGATCATTTCACTTTTGGAAACATTCTACTAGGGAAAGGCCCTGTGAGTTTATACCGCACCTACCTCAGTCCCCATGGGTTTTACTCCACTGCAAATAATAAAGTGGAAAGTGACCTTAAAAAGGAGTGAAACTGACACTTTGAAGTCACTTACAAGGTATGGTCAACTCCAAATTTTCAAAAATCATGAATCAGTCCCACCAAAATCATGAGACTGATTTTAGAAATCATGAGATTGTGTAAAAATGAGAGTTTTGGTTTTTGGGTTTTTTTTCCATTTGCCTTCTGCTTTTTGATCTTTAAGGGTAAGTCTATACTAGGGAAATAAATTGCTTTTAGATATGCAATTCCAGTTACAGCATCTGTGTAGCTAGAATCGACATATCAGAATCGACTTACTTACCTAGAATAGTCTGAGCCTCTTTAGTCTTGCATAGACATCCCTTACTCCATGTGATAGCGTGGAGTACAGGGTTTGGTGGCTGAGCCTAGAGAGGTCAGTTTTGCTGTGTCTTAACCAGATGTGCAAAATCAAACTCCAGAAGATCAGTGTGCTGCAAAAATATAAATGTGCCCATAGAGTGTACTGAGGTCTTATTTTGAAGCTTTTTCCACAGCCACAAAGGAGAGAAACTTCATTCTTGTTTAAGAATTAAGCCTGACATCATCCCATCTCCACTTGATGCCAACAGCTGGGACTTCAAGGAAAACAATTATTATTATGAAACTCATGACAAAATCATGAGTGTTGCCAACACTGCAACTTCTGTTTAAAGGCTAGTTTCTTTCCAGAAGTCTCTGAAATATGACATTATTGTGACTGAGTTGCAGTTCTCACAGGAGAATATTTAGAACCAAACACTGCAAAAATTCCACATATTAAAGTCTGGGAAAATTGAGACTTCTCAGTCACTGCAGGCAGGAAAGGAAACTAAATAGGCACAGGAGTTCTAGGCAACTCTTTGTCTTGAAAGGAAGTTGGAGGGTCAAAGCTTCTAGTTCTTAATGATGTAAAATTTTGTTGCCATCAGCACCTCCACTCCCATGTGGTCAGTATACACTATACACTTCATACTTAAATATCTGAGCTATTTTATCCAGGTGAAATAGGTTAGACATTGTGAGACGCTCAGACACGATGGAGATGGGACCACCTAAGTACTCCAGGTAGACCGGGAACCTTCCCTACACCATTGCTGATCCTTCCCTGGGTTTTGGCCCCTTCTTCGCACCTAAACCACTCAAATCTCCCTCTTTTCTGAATGTAACTTTGGCTCAGAAGGCTTATCTTCTTAGTGCTCCCCACCCTCCTATGTTCTCTCTTCAACAGCCCCTCCCCCTGTAGAGTGGGTCCTCTCTTACAGGCAATTACTAGCCCTTTCTGATCAGAGTCACCAGCCTCTTCCTAGATAAAATACAGACTTGTTACCTCTCTTCTTTAGAACTAACCACCCCATGATGTAGTTAAGAGCGCTGCCTGGAAGCACACCTCCTGTGTGAAAGACAGGGGGCTGGGGAGGGGGGGGTCCCCTCCCACACAAATGTTGCCACTAGGAAGTGCTCACCCAAAACAGAACTGAATGCTTCACAAAACCCACCCCTGAACACAGAACTGAAATCTTAGCTCCGTTCATGAGTTCCCCTTCCTTCCGTTCCCATTTAAAAATGCAAGACATGCCAATGATTCTGCAATACCTCTTTCTCTCTCTTTCTTCTACCCATCACATTTATCACATAGCTACAATAGATATGTTAACATTAATCCAAATATGACTTGAACCAGCACAACGGGCATCTATACCAAATTTTTGTTTTGTGAAGAACAAACTACTCTTCCTTTTCAGTCTTAAAAACATACTGTTTTGCCGTTGCCTTCTCATCTTACAGTGCTCCTCTCATTTTCCAGAAAAAGCACTAGCCTGATCTGCATCTAAAGCATAGGCTCAGAGTGGTAGCCATGCTGGCCTGTAGCTTCATCAAAACAAGCAGTCTACCTAAAAGCATAGGTCAACCTAGCTATAGCGCTTGGTGTGTGACAAATTCACAGCTCTGAGTCTGCTCTGGTCTGGCTATGGTCTGAAGAAGTGGGTCTGTCCCACAAAAGCTCACCTAATAAATTATTTTGTTAGTCTTTAAAGTGCTACTTGACTGCTTTTTTGTTCTGAGACACACAGTTATGCCAATCTACACCGCAGTGCAGACACAATTAGCTCTATGGAAGAATATGCCTATCAACTTTGGTACCAGGTGGATTCACTATAATAATGGAAAAACCCCTTTTAATCACTTTGCTGTGTACACTGGTGCTTGTAGTGTGGACATAGCCACAGCTCTCACAAACTGAACTTCACAAAATACAAGCTGCACACCAGCAATCACCTAAAAACGACAGAGCACTCTTGTAAGAGTCCATCTTGCCTAACTGAGGCTGTCTACATGACAGCTTAAAACAGAATAATTTATGTTGCTCAGGATGACAATAAATCACCCACCTGGGCAATGTGGGTACCCCAATATAAATGCTTGTGTGCACAGAGCTATGTCAATGAGAGAGCTTCTCCGGCAGACATAGGTTCTGGCCTTTGTGGAGGTGCTTTTATTTATTTCACCTATCAGACAGCTCTCTCTCCTGTTGGCACAGAGCATCTTCACCATGGCTCCCCATAAGCCATGCACCTGCACAACCACTCAGGAGAGATTCAAATGCCACTCATCCGATTAGCAGAACACCAACCACTAGGTTCTTTGTTTCTACTGGTGGTGCACACTGGCACATTAATTGGTGCATATAAAATTTATTCCACACGTGGATAGAGAAAGTTAACACATGGATGGCTAAGACTAGAGGGAACGTTTGTCTTCACCCAAAACAGCACAGCATCACGTTGTTTTCATGTAGATGTCCTAAATGTTGTAACTGCAAGGCATAAACTGAACTATTCCCTTGCTCAATATTGTTACTTAATAAGACTGTATTTATATACAACATTTGATCATTATCTCAGAGCATATTCATGCTGAACACCTGTTTCTCCTTATATTCACACCTGATATATTAGAAACCCCTGAATTTCCTTTTCAGCTGTATTTAATCTTTATATTCATATACAGAGCTTTAAAAAATAAATTCTTGCATCAGGTGGAAAACAAAACAAACAAACAAAAGACCCAAAACAACAACAAAAAACCCAAGAAATAAGTCTTTAGAGATGAAAGATGGAAGATGCAGTAAAATGAAAGATGGATGTGTAGCCAAACTTTTCAATGAAGTTTCAATCACCACAACTTTGCATGCAGCAGGTAGCAATTCTCTGAGCTTGATCAAAGTGGCTGAACTCTGAAGTGGGATCGTCACTGTCAAGCACACACTGGTCAAGAAAGAGTTGCTCTAGCTGAATTTGGCCTACACTGTCAGGTACCCTTTGTAGCATGGCTGTGTTGGACTGTAGCCTCAAAATCTTCTTCAGGTCTTTCTGAAATGACAAAAGAAAAGGCTGAAGTGGGAAAGAAGCACCAAAAGGATACAAAGAAAAGGGAGGAATGAGGCTGATGGAAGAGAGTTCTCGGAAAAGGTGAAAAATAGATCTGAAAAGCTCAGCAATAGTTGTGGCTATTTGACAAATGGTGATATGAAGCACCCATGCGAAATGATTAGACGACGTGTGCCATGACTCAGTAGAAGGCATTTTTCCCCCCTAGTTTCCCGGTGAAGAGGAAAAATCCCTGCCATCAGGACGACACCTGCTTTATCCATCCAAGTTTCCAAAACAAAGTGGTTTTGTTAATGTAAACACAGGAGTAGGAAGCCATTTAACTGCACAATAAGGACACTACAAAATTAAAGTCTTGACCTGACTTCTGAGAATAAGCTTTATTCTGTGTTGATTGCTGTGTGGGCTCAGCAACTGGTATTGGAAGCTATGTCTAGTCTACAGACCTGTACCAGTGCAACTGCACCACTGTAAGATCTCCTGTGTATCCACTCTATGCCAGTGGGAAAGAGCTTCCCCCATTAGCATAATTAAATCACCCCTAACAAATCATGGTAGCTATGTCAGCTACCATAGCATGGTAGCTAACATAGCATGGTCCACAATGGCACTTCTGTCAATGAAATTTCTGTCTTGGAGGGTCAGGAGGGTGTTTCCATACCCAACCAACAAAATTCCTAGTGTGGACATAGCTGAAAATACCTGAGGCTATGTCTAAACTAGACATAGCAGTCGACCACTGATAAACAATTTTAGCCATGCCAATTGTGTACATAAAATCAATTTACCAGTGGTCAACTTTGATAGCTGTTTATGTACAAAAGAAGGCTGATGGGAACATTTTTTCCATCAACCTTCCTTAATCCTTGCGGCTCACAAGGAGTTCTGGGTTTGACAAAACCCTGGAACATCAACCCTCAATGGGTTGATCTTCAGTGGCAGTACAGACATAGGCCGAGAGATAGAACCAGGAAATCCCCAACAAATTGTTCACCAATGCATATGATCCATGCTGTCCTTCAAGCTTAGGAGATGCTCCCTGTACAGTTGCAAATCTACCCCATCAGACTCCTTCAAACTCTGCTTTGCCAACATGCCTACAAATACACTGGACAACAATTAGGCCAGTGGTGTGCCCAGATCACTGCCTATCATAATGATCAGAAGTGTCTCATTGTTTCCTTGCACATCCCCTAGCTGCCTGTCTGTATCCATCTGATGTCTCTTGTCTTATGGCCAGATTGTAAGATTCTTGTGATGAGGACAGCTTTTTGTTGTGTGCTTCTACAGTGCCTAAGACAATAGGATCATAATCCATGACTAGGACTCCCAGGGATGATGATAAATAATAGCAAAGCTACTCCCTCCTCCCCTTCTCCTTGAACCCCACCCCGTTCCCTCAAACTGTGAGCTATCTAGAAACAATCTATGGCAAGAATACTCTTGTCACACACAACTCGTTCCCACATCCTATCACCAAAGAATAATATTTCAGGTATAAAAATAGCTTTTCCTCTAAGAGCATTAAAATAAAGCTTCAGTAAAAAGTTAGTCAAATAATTGCAATATTGCAACAGCGAGTTTTCATTTAAGTTTGGCAATAAAGACGAGTATAGAATGTTTGCATGCACAGTTCCATATATGGTATACATATCCCCTAAGGGCTAACGGCTTGGGGTTTTTCTGGGATTTGGAATAATGCACCATATACAGCTCTCAGAGTGGGGAAATTCAAATACAGCAATATGAAAGAATAACTAAGTTTCTTCAAAAGACCCAAAATGCTATGTCACCCCCCCATCTTTGTAACGGACAGCACTGTGACAACATCCACCCACTCTAGTCTAATACAGTAGATGAAGGATTATACCCAGACCAGAGAGGGAGGATTCAGTGAATACTGATTTGAATTTGACAGTGATCTGCTGTTTTGCAGAAGAACTAAGAAGGCTCCCTCTAACTTCAGTTTTAATTGTGGATGTTCAGTTTCTCTTCTGAAGGATCAGGGCCTTGTGTTTGTGAGGCAAGGGAGTTAATATAACAAACTATCTGAATGTCATGAAATGATGCTGAGTTATACAGTACAGTTGTAATCACAATAGTAATTACAGCAGCTTTCTCACCCCAGTAGATCTTTCATCAGGTATTCTGCCTAATCTATTTAAGTTATTATCCAATTGTACATTTTTAATCAAACATATTTATGTTATATACACTAACTCCACAAGACAACAAACTTTAACTTATTTCAGTGCGGAACTCAAAATACATTTAGGGCACATGTCAACATCAAAATTTCTCCTCCAATATCTTTGCAGGCACGTAGGGTCAAGCCATAAAATGTCCTTTAACAGACCATAGTAACTTCCTCATCTAGTGAGGGTTTATCACTAGGGAAACTGTCTCTAATTTTAGAAATAGCATGCTAAATTCCTTTCTGTAAAAACTTTAGCTTTTTCCCCTCTTATGACCCTATGTAAACTAAAATAATTTCAATAAAGACAACAAAGATAAAACAAAATAGGAGAAAAAAATCCATCAGTTGGTGTTCATTATTAGATGGACAATCCACCAAACCCATTCAAGCGTCACATAATATCAGAGTTGCAACTTCACAGGAAGAAGCTATGAAAAAAGTAGACAATCTATATTTGTATACTAGCACTGGTGGACTCTTTGCTTGCACAGGGCATTTTTTAAGTATCAAGCACTTATTTACACTTTGTGTGTATTTAGATTTGACCTTTGCCATTTGTAAAAGTTCTCCCATCTCCCTAAGCCATGCCTTCAACCAGCCTCAACCTAAGATCAAACACCATCCATTTTTGATATTTCTGTGGGGTTTTATGACAAAAATGTCAGACTTGAGATTTCTGTTGCAACCATGTTTTCGTCTCCTAGCCAGAAAAATAACTGACATACCTATCTCTTAACCTTACAGGCAGACCCCATGGAAAATCATAGCAAATGTCTGAAGAGAGGTACTCTTGCCTCCCTTTCCTCACCCTTCCACCTTTCCCCTGCATCCCCCTTTTGGCAGTGTTTTGCCCAACCGTCTCTCCAGGAATGCAGCAACTTCAAGAAGAGTGACCGGCTGGTGACCTGCCTCATTATCAACATTATCAAGGCTTGTAAAATGGGAGCAATGTGCAAAACAATAGCAGAATTATCCTTCTGCATAAAAGGGTTTAATTTGATAACCTTAAGGCTATTAATCAATTCAAAGCTGAACCTTTTATTTAACCAGCCTCTCCTCCATCCAAAATTGTGGTGGATTTGATCAAATGAAAGCTATACTCCGTTTAACCTAACCTAGTTTTGGTTTTCCTAGAGAAAAGAATCTAAAAATCAAAACCTGGCCTCTTGGAACCATCTTTGTTTAGGAAAAAGGATTACTTTGACAACAGGAGTTGTTTATCACATTCCCATGACTTGAAATAGCAGAAGTGCCTTCAGTTACTGCATAACTTCATATTTGAAATCCTGTGTAGTAAACCTTGAACTGCTGGATGGTAAATCGGGAAGCAACCCACACTGAAGCTTCTGAAGGGGAACAGGAAAACTTCCTTCCAACTTATACTAGCATCTACATTCATCTCTCATACCAGTCAATACAGAAGAATGATTAAACTTTGCAATATGGTGTAGATTTCAATACGCATCCCAGAAGGGGGCTGATACAGAATTTTACTTCTGCCAAAAGAACGACAAGTGAGACAGTCTAGTAATCTTCCCTCCCCGATCATCCCCACACATAGCTGGCCTTTGAAACCTACAAAGCGGAAGCTTGCTACAGTTCAAGGTAAACATTAAAAGGATAAGCAGGAGCTCAAATTTTTTTGTCATTAAAAGATAAACCCAGAAAGGACTGTAGTATCGCCAGTCTACCTACTATAGAAGCTTTCACGTCCCAGGTGCCTGGTCTTGCTGTTAGCTTTCAGAATATCTATTTCTGCAGAACAGATTTAATGTTAAAAAAAATAGCTAAAATTACATGAAGATACGTGAACACCTCTCATTGGAAGGGAAGATGTGTGTGTGTGTGTGGGAATCACCCATTCCATCTGCTGCTCCTCTTCCCCTATGCGCTTCTCATTCTCTGTCCCAGAAAGGCTCTTTGGAGGCAGAAGGCCACTTCTCAATAAAGTGATATGGCACCACGTAATGCTTATTTGGTTGTGTCTGCACAATGTATAACAGATGGAACACATTAAAATGATTCTTCCAGAGAGATTTAGGTAGAAGAGATCTGGCTGACAATATACTAAATTACTAAAATGAAATGCTTCACAACTAACAATTAGCAACTCCCTAAGAGTTAAGAGACCTTTTAATGCTGTGCACAACACCAGCTAGTGTCCAAATAGTGTTGCATGCTCCTTTTCCTCCTGGTATCATAGGAGCAGGATATATTATTGCCATGCTGACTCAGTGCCACTGGGGTTGTGATCCCTCATAATCCCTAGCGTTAAATTGCAATTGAAACTCCAAACAGAAATGTCATAGAATCCTAGAATCCTAGTGCTGGAAATATACTCTGTATAGTTTCCCCACTCCCTACCTCCCACACAGATCTGGACAAAGTCACTTTTTAACAGATGCCAGAGTAGAGCTAATTCTTTAGAAGCCTCTCCCCAGTCCTGATATTACTTGTTTCCTAAAAACACATATGTTTATGTACATATCAGTGGCACAGGAGCTTGAAGAACCAACCAACTAGCCAATGTAACATCGTAGCACCCTGGAATTTTCTAAAGCAGCAAACCTATCACTGACCCTCCATCAGGTCCAATAAATAAACACACAGAGAAACACAAACCAGACCTACTGACAGGAACAACAAAGAGGGCAGTTGCCCTGAGGCCTGGCAATTCAAAAGGGCCCAGGCTCCTGACTGCTGAAACTGCCACCGCTGCCAGAGCACAGTGGCTGGATCCCCAAGCCCTTTTTTGTTAGTCTTTAAAGTGCTACTGGACTGGTTTTTTGTTTTGCCAGAGTCCTGTGTGGCAAGGTCCAGGTGGCTCTGAGGATTGCCTAAGCAGTGGGTAGCCAGCCCACCCCATCCACCTGAGGGCCTGTCCCCACAGGAGTGTGGAGCTGGGCTCCCCATCTTGCCCAGGGGCCCAGCAAGTCTGTCAGCCTCCCTGACTAAAACTACCACTCTGTAGAGAGTTTAAAAAGAAACAATGCTAAATTTATCGTACTGAAAAACTATATATAGTTTCACATATCAAAGCAATCCTAATGCTCCATATACTTTTACATAACATCTTCTTCCAGTGACAATCCAGCCTTGTGTCTTGCAAGAGTTTGAAAACAAAGACAATTTGCCTCTCTGACCGTGACAACTTCAGCTAAAATATTTGAAAGAACTGCTTACTATGGGCTAAATTGTACTTCTCTTATTTTAACCAATCACTCACACAAACATAATGGGACAACTGGCATGACTACGCTGAGAGAGCAGTACTGGGTAACCTTAGCTTTTATTTATGTTTTCTTTTTTTTTTGTTCAGATATATGAAACAGAACATTCCTTGGTGTAAAACAAAAGTTTGCAAAGTCAACCACAAAAATAAACAAACAATGCACATTCCTGCATAAATACCAAGAGCTACCCCAAGCATACCCTCCATTACCTCAGATGGGGAGCCCTGTTAGTTGGTAGCTTCACAAAAAACAAGCAGTCCTGTAGCACCTTAAAATCTAATGAATTCATTTATTAAGTAATGAGCCTTCATGGGTAAGACCCTCTTCATCAGATTTGGAACGGATTACTATTACGTGTGAGGGAGAAGATACAATACAAAAATAAAAAACGTTCCCATAGCGATAACATGTTTGTAATGGGGTAAGAATCACCAGAAAGAAGCCAGGATTTTCAACCAACAAAGGAAATAAACAAAGGGGCCTATATCTGTCTGATTGGCAACATCAGTTTTTTAAAACATAGTACAGAAACAAGAAGCTCTCTCAAAAATTTCTCATCATAGGCTTGTTTTCACCTCTGCTGTTTCTGTGCTGCATCTTCCAGATGCAGTTTATCGTTTTGGAGTTGCACCCCTTACAAACACATCGACAAAGGCCAAACTTAAAAAAATACAAGACAGCATGAAAGAGAAAAAACTCTTAGGATTATGAAAAAGAATGTTTCTAGTTGCAGAGCTTGCTGAAAATATATTTCAAAAGGTGGTGTAAAAAAACCAAACACACACCTGTAAGATTCACCATCATCATTTACGAGAAGCAACTCAAGGTAAAATGTAAAATACAAACTAAATTAGAGTCTCTTTTCTTTTTTTTCTTTTTTTTTTTTTGTACTGCAACTTCAGTGTCAGTGTTGTCTTCAGAACAGAGGAACACTGATATGCTTTTGATCCTTGTATGTAACACTGGACAACACTGACTCTCTGGCATGGCATCCCCCTTATCTGAATAAGCTGAAATCATAGGTGATGCCTAGAGGTGCACAGTGCGTCAACATGCACCCCCACTTCATCCCCCCCAACCCTGCACTCTCCATCAGTGCCACAACACTTCCAAGGAGTGTCGGGGCAGTCCCACCCCTCCTGCTTAGTGGCATGGCTTGAGAGTAGTATGAGCATCCTAGCTCACACTACTTGGTGGCCATGATGCTCCAGGGGAGGAGGAATTGCTCCCGCACTCCCCAGAAGAGGTGTGGTGCTTCTGCTGGGAGAGGCAGATGGGGGGTGAAGCATGGCCAGTGGGGGGACAGGACAGGGGCAAGAGGCTGGTTCCACCTCCCCGTCCCTGATGGAATCACTACACCAGTCACCTCTGGCTGAAACAGCGTATTCAGACATATTGCCATAGGTGTTCAGCCGTGGTGGTTGAAGCCAGATATAGGATCAGGACTGGGCTGAAATTGGAGTCCAGGGACCGTCCATGGGTCAGAAGTGGTTGGAGTCAGTCCAAACATCTAGAGGCAGGTGAAGGGCTGCAGCAGAGGCAGGACAGACACACACAGGATAGCAGCACAGACAAGGCTTGAACAAGGCTTGGGAGAGGCTAAGGGCAGGAACAGGCACCGGCTCAAGAGCAGGCTGGAAACCTAGGGAGTTTATAATACAAGGCAGCAGCAGGGCAGGCTGTTCCATCACTGTAGCTCTGGCAGGGTCTGTGAAATACCTGCATCTGAGGGAGTGGGGGTCATCTGACCGGGGCCTTGCTCAGAGATAGGCTGCTGCAGTGTGGCGCGCCTGAGAGATGAGTCACTGTGTTGGAAGGGTGAGTCATGGCAGCTGAGTGTACAGCTCTGGTCTGGCTGCAGGTTTATTTCACAATTGGTCCCTTTTTATTCCCGCCCCCCGCACCGTCTTTGTCCTCAGTTGACATCACACAACTACCCAGTTTAATACCATTTGCAAATTTCAGTGTAACTCAACCACCTCATGAACACTGGACCTCTGAGGCCAAACATAGACACTTCCCCTTAATTTTATGCATTACCATCTTCTCTTCATTTGTTAGTGGTGCTTAGTCAGCTCTCAGTGCAAGTTTGTATGTTGCTCTGAACAATATAAAATATTTCACTACAATCCAAAATAAGCTACAGGCCCTGTATTCCCCTAGTGCATTAGTTTTGCAGGTCTATCAACAAACAAAGAAATCACAATTTCCTGGTAGGATCAGCTCTCAGTAAACTCATGTTATCCTATAAAGCTACTTCTAAACTACAGCGCTCTGTTGACAGAAGTTACTGTTGGAAGAGATCTTCTGGCAAAACTGCTGACAGATCATGTCCACAAACAAAAGTGGATTGAAAGAGCAATCCACTCTGTCTACAGAGAGTGGTCAGACTGCCCGGTCCCTCCCTCAACAGAACAGTTAGCCGGAAGCTCAGCAAACAGGGCTGCCTGGTGAACCAGGAGCCCTGTCTGTTTACAGAGGACACTCCTCCACCCCCCTGGAGCATCTACAAGGCTTTTTTGTCAACACAAGTTGTCGACAAAGGCATTACTCCTCATTGTAGAGAGGCAAAGCACTAACAGTGGAAGTGCTGAGTTTTGTCAACAGACTGTCGACAAAATGCATTTTGTGTGTAGACGCTCTTTGAGCTTTGTCGACAAAACTCTCTAGTGTAGACGCAGCCTCAGTGTTTAACAAGTGCGCCTCCTAATATTTTCCGTGTAATGCTTTCCCCTGTTTAAATGTTAGCATTCTAACGCCCAATATTATCTGTTTAATACACAGGACATTGTACAAAACCTAGTGAAGTCCAGTGTTGATTCTCTAGTCCTGGATACGGAGAAAATTTGATCTATTCCTTGTGTTTAGCACCTAGAGAACCTTTCAGCAGATGAAAATACTGCTGTCTTGCTATGTGTTTAGGTTTCTGTGATGCAGACCACTGGCCACTAGAGGCCACAATAAAACCACCCAAACTATGTTTGTATGACTAAAAGTTATCACACCCACGCTGCCAGACAAGTTAGTCCAGTGGTTCCCAAACTTTTCAGCATCTTGCCCCCCTTTTGATTTTTGAGAAACCCTCACGTCCCCCCACTTCTTCTTTACCACCTTCCAACCCCCCTTTCAACAAAAAAATTCAATTTGTCATTTAAAATAAACACAACATATATAAAAATGCTATTTAAAATTAAAAATAAGCACAAATAGTTATTCTTTGCCCCTTGCAGGTGCCTTGTGCAGCCCCAGCTGGCCAGCTAGCTGAGCCCTGTGCCAGCGGCCAGAGCTCCCCACAGCAGCTGCCTGCCCACCTGAGAGCTGCACTGCTAGAGCTGGCCACCTCAGCTGCCTGGGCACCCGTCAGGGCCAGCAACCTGCCAGCTGCCTGAGCCCTGCACTGCCGGGAGCAGCCACCTACCCACCAGCCACCGGCCAGCTGCCCAAGCCACCCACCCAAGCCCCACTCTGCCAGGACCAGCTGCCCACCCACCACCCCAAGCCCTACACTGCTGGGGCCAGCCGCCCACCTGCCAGCCCAGGCCACCCAAGCCCAGCAAGCCCTGTGAGCCACCTGCCCATACCTCTCCCCTCCCACAAAGCCAGGCGCCACCAGCCCCCTGCTCTCACCCCATCCCCATCACCTTCACCTGAGCCAGGCATCCCCCGCCCCCTATCTAACCCTATCCTCCTCCTCCTCCCCCCCAACCCACACTCAACCACCTTTGCAGGAGGCAACTAACTCCATGTGGGTCTTCTAGCTCCATGTGGGTCTTCGCGGGCTACCTGCTTTTTATAGCAGCTTCTCTGGGTCATCCACATAAAATGGCAGAGGCTGAGAGCTGGAAGCAAAGGCCGGCTCTTTCTTTGGGTGCAGGGAATGATGGGATGCGGGGGCTGGGTCACACACCCCTCCCACAGAATTTCTTCACACTCCATCAGGGGCATGCCTCCCAGTTTGCGAAACCATGAGCTAGTGCCTCATGAAAGCACATATCTTAGAATGACTCCGCCAGAATGCACTGGATGAAAGCAGACGCATAACTTGATTCAGCCATACATCACAGAATCACAGAAATGTAGGACTGGAAGGGGATTTGAAAGTTCAGCATCCAGTTCAGAGACCAGACCAAGTAAACCCCATAGGCCATCCCTTGCAAATGTCTGTTCTACCTGTTCTTATAAATCTACAATGATCGAGATTCCACAACCTTCCTTGGAAGCCTAAGCCACAGCCTAACCACCCTTATAGCTATTAGGAAAAAGCTTTTCCTAGCTAACGTAAAACAATGTTGCTGAAAATTAAGCGTGGTTACTTCTTGTCCTACTTTGGGCAGATGTGAAGAGCAACAGATCACAACCCTCTTTATAGCAGCCCTTAACATAACTGACGACAGTTATCCGGTCCTTCTATAATCTTCTTTTCTTAAGACTTAACAGACCTTTCTTTAACGTTTTCCTCCTAAAAGGGCTTGAAACCTGACCAATCATTTTTGTTGCCGTTTTCTGGACTCTCTCCATTACTTTACCTGAAGTGCTATAGCTAGAATTGGACACTGTAGTCCTTCGGAGGCCTCACTAGCCCCAAGATGAGCAGGACAGTTGCCTCCCAAGTATTACATACAACACTCCTGTCAACACACCAGAATACAGGCTGGACGTCTCTAGTTCGGCACCCTCTGGATCTGACAGGTGACAAATGAGAGAATTTGCCAGACCATGGGAGGTCGATATTGTCTAGCAACATTACCAACACTTCCACTGCTTACTGGGCTCCTAGAAGACATTTAGTGGTAAACCACAGCTAAATAACAGCACAGAACACCGAGAGCCAGGACTGGTGCTTGTAAACAAACTTTAAGTGACTGCAGGGAACTTGGCCATGCCCATTTTATAAGACACTCTCCACTCTCTTATCCTAGTCATTAATGACAGTATTCACTAGCCTGTGCATGACCCCAATAAATACACTCCCACTTTGAATGCAATCTTTCAACAAGTTGTGTGCCCACTTTACAGTAATTTCATCTAGATCTCACGAGAATGTCATTCAGGACTGTACTGAAAACCTTACTAAAAATCAAGATATATAATAAATTTACCACTTCCTCCTATCCAGCAGGCCAGTAAACCTGTTAAAGAAGGAAATTCAGTTGGTTTGACATGATTCGTTTTTGACAAATCCACTCTGGCTATGCTCTATAATGATATTATCCCTTAGTTGATTACAAAATGATAGATACCTATCAAACTAATAATATACCATAAGACTTTAACGCCCCCTCCCTCTTAGCTGTTGGGCTATTATAACTTCAGTAGGTCTTAAAGTATTACAAATACCTAAAACAAATGAAGTAACTAAGCACAAAATACTATGTGCATTCAAAAGGTCCATTAAATTGAATTTCTCCCTGCGAACATTAGCAGTCACTTTCAGAAGCATTAACGTCAGCTGGATCACCACAACCTATCCCTTTAACCTGTCTTCAGAACTTAGACTCTTTAGAAACATTGTCATCTTTGTTGCCCTATTTTACATCTTGTCGAATGCACTTTGATTTTTCTTTTATTGTTCTTGTCATCTTGTGATCTGTGCTGCATTCCAGAGGAGGGTTAACAAATATATAATAACACAGTCTTTAACATGAGAAGTGCACTGAGCAGGGGCAATTGCCCCTGATCCTTTTACAAGTAGTCACACTGCATCAGACCTACCATTAGCACTTCCTTGCTTAGCTTTTGGAGTTCAGTCCAATTATTTGATATTTCTGTTCGTAGTGACTAGTGTTTCCATACCACCAGTCTGGTTATCTGAATGTGCCAACTTCCTTTTTTTTATATTTTGTCTTATCTGATTTGTTATTGGCTAGGCCAAAGAACTTCTTAGCAATTTATTTCCTGCTTCCTAAAGCTTACATTGCTCCATGGAATCTTAAACTTATATGCAAATTTTCTCTGAACTAACACTGGCATTTGAACATTTTTTTCAAAATACATCTGGTGTTCTTAGCAATGGCAAAAAAAGGAGATCCAAACTTTTTCAAATCCCGATCTGACCTTTGTCTCTCCATCCTGTCTCCAAGATGGTTGCAAGCAACCCTTAGTGAACTTTCCCTTGTCACAGACCAAGGAGAAATTAAAACCCTCATATCTTTTAGTATTGGTTTTAACCATTTATTTTGTTTAATGGACTTAAACTTTAGCAAAAGGCTAACAGGCTAACATCCAAAACACGTAGTATTGCATGGAACAGAAAACAACCGATCCCATTGTATTGCTTCGACAAGTTCATCTTCTGATTTGGCAGAATGTTACCACCCTCTCTATCCCCAACCAGCCCCTTCCTGCTTCACTCCCCTACACCCCAAAGGAATTAAATAGTGACAAGAATAAGAACTGGCCCTGCCATCACCCAACTGGCCTCCACAAATAAATTGTGAATTGAAGAAAAACTAATTCACTCATAACAACTTGAGTTTTCTTTCATTTCAGAGACAGTATATATGATTGTAAGTGGCCAGTTTAACAGTCACTTGTTTGCCGCAAGATGCTAAATATAGGGCCTGGTTTTGTGGTACCTGATCTGTGGTACAGCAGCTGCAGAACAACGGAAGACTCCAGTTATAACTAGCTGTGAAGTTTTAGTGTAAAAATTAAGATTCATGTTTTATTTCTTTGTTTTAGTTCTTTCAATCAATGGTGAGGGAGCCTCGGATGTTTCGTAGGTTTGGTTTAGCTCAGACAGGGCTCCAGAAGCTGGGATGTTACTTCCCCTCTATCTACAAATCAGATGTACATGGATGTTTAGTACTGAGTTTGGTACTAATTATATTAATTTTAATAGTTTGCATGCTGCCTCACACATTACTTGCTTGGTTTTTTGCTTTATATTAAAAATATATAAAAAAGAAAGCACACTAAGGACTTGCCAGACACTCGCCACATCTGCAAGAGATGCAGCAAGGACTGTCACTCTCGTGTGGGTCTTCATAGTCATAGTAGACGCTGTAAATGAAGTCCTCAATTGAAACTATAAAGGGCGCGATCCATAGTCTATGCAGACTGAAGGATGCCTTCACATTAAAAATAATAAAGAAAACAGTCATTTTAAACGAGCCCTCATATTTCCTGTTATCCGGATAGATCGGAAACACCGCCTAACTAGTTTCTTTGGTATTTGGATATCATTTGATATTTTTTCTATTGCTCATATTACCACAGTGCATAACTATGAAATCTCCTTACACATTATTTGGTTTGTTATGAAAATAAAAAAATATGCTAAATTAAAAAAAGCACATTTTTGATGTGTGGATTATTGGTTCCCACATACAAGCCAGCAGTCAGTCCTCAGCCACAATCCTTAGTTCCCTCTGATAAGATTTTTATAAAGACCTCCACAATACATTTCTGCTGCGTAGTTTCTTGTTTTGTTCATTCTCCAATTAAATTTAAGACTGTTAAGCTACGTCTACACGTGCACCCAACTTCGAAATAGCTTATTTCGATGTTGCGACATCGAAATAGGCTATTTCGATGAATAACGTCTACACGTCCTCCAGGGCTGGCAACGTCGATGTTCAACTTCGACGTTGCTCAGCCCAACATCGAAATAGGCACAGCGAGGGAACGTCTACACGCCAAAGTAGCACACCTCGAAATAAGGGAGCCAGGCACAGCTGCAGACAGGGTCACGGGGCAGACTCAACAGCAAGTCGCTCCCTTAAAGGGCCCCTCCCAGACACACTTTCATTAAACAGTGCAAGATACACAGAGCCAACAACTAGTTGCAGACCCTGTATATGCAGCACGGACCCCCAGCTGCAGCAGCAGCAGCCAGAAGCCCTGGGCTAAGGGCTGCTGCCCACGGTGACCACAGAGCCCCGCAAGGGCTGGAGAGAGAGTATCTCTCAACCCCCCAGCTGATGGCCGCCATGGAGGACCCCGCTATTTCGATGTTGCGGGACGCGGATCGTCTACACGTCCCTACTTCGATGTTGAACGTCGAAGTAGGGCGCTATTCCCATCCCCTCATGGGGTTAGCGACTTCGACGTCTCGCCGCCTAACGTCGATTTCAACTTCGAAATAGCGCCCAACACGTGTAGACGTGACGGGCGCTATTTCGAAGTTACTGCCGCTACTTCGAAGTAGCGTGCACGTGTAGACGCAGCTTTAGAGTGCTTTTGAAGGTAACCGTCATCATCCGGCCAAATCATCATCACTATAGTCTTTGGAGCATACAATCTGTTGTCTTCTGCTGTACTCTCCTCAAAGCAGCCACATCATGGAAACATGGCAACTATGAAAAATATCACTAGTTCATCTTCAGCTGCTGTCTACTGTTGGGTTAAATAATGTAAATAACACCTCTCTATCGCCAAAGCACTGAGCAGATCCCAGGAGAACAAGAGCCACTCAGTCACACACATACGTTTATTTAATATATATTACATACAATGAAGACATGCCTGTACAGTAGGGTCACAACATTTGCGAGGGTTTGGTTGAGAATGCTAAATTTCACAAAGAGCATTTTACAAATATTATTTTATCCCATTGTACCCTGGCTGGGAGAGAGGAACTCAGCAGGCTCCCGGGCAGCTGCAGTGTGGCGACGGAAATCGGTGGCAGAGCCATGGGATGCTGGTCAGTTGCGATGCCGTGCCTCTGGCTGAAGGCAGGATTGGGCACCCCACCCTAAACAGGCCGGGCTGGGGACAGCAGCCACTGCTGTGGTGTGGGGCATGTAGGCGCTGTAGCTGCTGGAGCCGGGTGGGAAGGGGGCCCAACTTCCAGCACAGTTACTGCAGCCCCATGTCCTGGCTTCACCCATGCCCTGCACTGCTCCCCCGCAGCCTCAGGGTATGTGGCCACCAGCACTCCCCTCTCAGAGCTCTGGGGAAGCAGCCGCCAGCACTCTTCCCTAGGAACCCTGGGGCAGCAGCAGCCACCGGTGCCCTGGCTAAAGTTACCTTCTTGCTCTGCTAGTTGAGCCACTCACAAATAACTGAATTCACGAATGTTAAACTCGCAAATGTTGCGAACTTGCTGTAATTAATAGTGAAAAAGTATTTTCAACCTAAGGGTATTTTCTAGTCGCTTAATATTTTCTCAGACTTCTTGGGCTAAGACCAAATGTGAAAAAAGCAAACCAATTGTCCGGGCAGGGGGAAGGAGGTTTTAGCCTGCCTGGCTGCTTGCAGGGGCAGGCAGCTAGGTAAGCTGAAAGCCTTCCCCCTACCTTCCCAGAGTGTTGCCTAGTGCCGCTCTGGCAAGGCAGTAGAAGGGGCTCTTAGCCTGCCTGGCTGCCCACAGCTGTGGGAAGCTAGGCAGGCTGACAGCCCAGCAGCTTCACAGTGTGTGAAAATTGCCTTAATGTGAGTTTCAAGAAACGTGAAGCCATGTAAAACAAGGGTTTACTGTCCTTAAAAATGTAGGTGGAATGAGAGCTTGCATGGAATAAGAAAGGATGGAGAAGAAAATGCCTCAGTTTGATAGGGCATGTGTAATGAATGAAGTACAGTAAGGTCTCAGAGTACACCAGGGTTTTGTTCTATGCACCCTTGCGTAAACCCAGATTTCGCACAAGTTGAGGTCTGGCTTTTTCCCTGGCAGAGCACATGTTCTGCAGCAGGGGAAGCAGCAGAAAGGTAAGTCCTGGGGTGGCGGTGGGGGGCCGTTGAGGAGGGTTAAGCCTGGCGGTGGGTTGGGGCTGTAGGAGGAGGGAGGGCGGGGGGTGGGCTAAGACTGGGGTGAGTTAGGGCTGCAGGGGGATGAGGGGTGCAGTTGAATGTGGGTGGTGAGTTGGGCTGCAGTGGGAGCGCGGAGTTGAGCCAGAACCAGAGCTGTACCTGGGTGGTGGGCTGCCGGGGGGGGTCGCACTGGAGCTGCGCGGGGCAGGGGGTGGGCGGGCAGCTTGTGAGCCGGCGAGGGGGAGGGGAGTTGCACCGGAGCCACGCAGGGTGGAGGGAGGGCAGGCAGGTGGGCAGCTCGTGAACCAGCGGGGGGTGGTAACACCGGAGCCGCGTGGGGCGGGCAGCTGGTGAGCTGTCGGGGGGTTGCACCAGAGCCGTAAAGGACAGGGGAGGGGGGCTTGTGAGCTGGCATGGGGGTCATGCTGGAACCGCGCCCAACAGGGGCAGGCAGTTTGTGAGCCAGCAGGGGGGTTGCACCAGAGCTGTGCGGGGCGGCTTGAACCAGAGCCGCTTGCAGGTGGTTTAAACTGGGCCCGAGGGTGGGGTCAGGGTCAGACGTGTAAAAGTGGGGTCGTGCACTCTGAGTTTGCATACTCTGAGACCTTACTGTACACCTTGATCTCACTCTTCATAAGTAATCAAGACATACCACATTCATGCTGACAAAAGCTCTATAATCACAATGGCTACGTCTACACGTGCAGCCAACATCGAAATAGTCTATTTCGATGAATAACGTCTACACGTCCTCCAGGGCCGGCAACGTCGATGTTCAACTTCGACGTTGCTCAGCCCAACATCGAAATAGGCGCAGCGAGGGAACGTCTACACGTCAAAGTAGCACACATCGAAATAGGGATGCCAGGCACAGCTGCAGACAGGGTCACAGGGCGGACTCAACAGCCAGCCGCTCCCTTAAAGGGCCCCTCCCAGACACAGTTGCACTAAACAACACAAGATACACAGAGCTGACAACTGGTTGCAGACCCTGTGCCTGCAGCATAGATCCCCAGCTGCCGCAGAAGCAGCCAGAAGCCCTGGGCTAAGGGCTGCTGCCCACGGTGATCATAGAGCCCCGCAGGGGCTGGAGAGAGAGCATCTCTCAACCCCACAGCTGATGGCCGCCATGGAGGACCCAGCAATTTCGACGTTGCGGGACGCGGATCGTCTACACGGTCCCTACTTCGACGTTGAAAGTCGAAGTAGGGCGCTATTCCTATCTCCTCATGAGGTTAGCGACTTCGACGTCTCGCCGCCTAACGTCGAAGTTAACTTCGAAATAGCGCCCGACGCGTGTAGACGCGACGGGCGCTATTTCGAAGTTGGTGCCGCTACTTCGAAGTAGCGTGCACGTGTAGACGCAGCCAATATGTTACATACACAGATTGCAGACCATAATGCATTGCATGCCAGACTTTCTACGGACAGGAAATCAGTGATAAACCTTTAAAGGTATGTTCATTTTCAAGGAGGAAGAGCAATATACAAAAACAGTCAAAAGTGTAAGTGCCATATCTGATGACATACAACGTTGATTCAGCCACGCTAAAGAAGTTAAGCAAATAATTGCCCTTCACCATCCTCTGCATACTGCTCACTTGTATAAAATGGGGGGGGTTCTGGGGGGGAAGCCTGGGGGAGGAAAGAATAATTAACAGTAGGTATTAGTAACTGCACTTCTGTTACTAAAATGACCATTCACACTGTGTCGTGTAACAACTACAGTCATGCAGACTTACACAGTAATGGTAGCTTCATTACTTTTCTAGAATATATAATTACACATTTGTTTGCCCTCTTTCCTCCTCCTCCTATGCAAAATGGTTAAATGAACAATTGTCTAAAATCTCATTTCCTTCTATCTAGTCTATCTTTAGCAAACACAGCTAGTCATTCAGTCAAAGATTTACCTAATAATGCCAAGAAACCCTGAGGCAAAACGTGACTAACTGCAAAACAAGTCTGAAGAGAATATGTGACTTCTGTAAGTATAATTAGCAACAGGAACAATCCACATGCCTTTTACTGTCTATTATAAAATACACAGAAAATCACTGTAGTGCTTATTACATTGAGCTACATCAGCTTTTATTGCTCTGGCAACACAAAGAAAAGTCGCTATCATTGGTTCAGCCCCACCAATGACTGCAACAGTAGAAGCTACTGCTTAAGTCTTGTCTTCACTGCTTGAAAAAAAAGTGTAGTTTAAACTTCTGGATAACTACTGTGCATGACCTGTCATAAGATAAAAGCATGGTGAAGACATAGCGTTTTAGTTTTACTGCAAGGTAAACAAGACAAGGTCAGCACTATGCCTTTGCCCAGGTCTGACCTTACCCTGCAGTAGAACTAAAATGCCTTGTCTTCACTGAGGCCGTGTCTACACTAGCCAAAAACTTCGAAATTGCCATGCAAATGGCCATTTTGAAGTTTACTAATGAAGCACTGAAATGCACATTCAGTGCCTCATTAGCATGTGGGCAGTCGCGGTACTTCGAAATTGACGCGGCTCATTGCCGTGCAGCGACGCTCGTCCAGACAGGGCTCCTTTTCGAAAGGACCCTGGCTACTTCGAAGTCCCCTTATTCCTATCTGCTCCTATCTTTCAAAAAGGAGCCCTGTCTGGACGAGCCGCATCAACTTCAAAGTGCCGTGGCCACCTGCACGCTAATGAGGCGCTGAATATGTATTTCAGCGCTTCATTAGTAAACTTCGAAATGGCCATCTGCATGGCCATTTCGAAGTTTTTGGCTAGTGTAGACGTAGCCTGAGCCTTTAACCTCAGGAAAGCTCACACAGGTTCATTACCTATATGTAAAACACAAAAACTTAGCCCTGATGACAATGCCACAGATGGAGTCATCCAATGTTGCTATATTTTTCAACATCATGTTGATAAGAACTGGTCTAGGCTGTAACTGGATGATAAGGTACTTAATAGGCCAAGCCTACATGATTGCTGTCAACTTTGATACCACTAGCATAGGTGACACAGTATTAGTAACAGTGGGGAGTTTGTGACCTGAAATTTATACTACGTGAGTCTCACGCTGATTCGGGTGAGGTGGCCATTATCTGCTGCTAAAAGAAGAGCCCAGCTACTAAAACAGGGGCATAACTAGAGGGTGAAGCATCCCTGGTGGGGGAAAGTAGCTAGGGGAGACCAAATTTAATAGGACAAAGATTTCGGATTGAGGCAGTGAGACACAAGTGGACCAGTCCAGAGAACAAGTGTGTGTGTGTGTGTGCAGGGAAGGGGACACAAGCTCATGAGGTCTGGGAAGGTAACAGAAAGGCCTACCTCAGTTAGTGAACTAAAGAAGTGATTTCTCTAGTTAGGTGCAGATACCTACCACCAGTTTTTGTTTGTAGGTGGTTCTTGTGATTTTGAAACCAAGGACTACAATCCCCAGGATTCATCAGTGGAGAAGAGAGATGAGGAAAGTTTAAAAAAAATCAGTTCTGTGAAAACATGAGGGGAATAAAACTTAACTTTGCTGTTACCGAGCTTCCCTAGTCTTCCTCAAAGTGGTTCAGATACAAAAGGAAACTTAGGGCCTGAAGGAATGGTTAGCTGTACCAGCCATCACTGATTACTCTGGGGGGAATTCTGCACCAAAAATTAAAAAGTCTGTGCACAATATTTTACAGTTCTGCATACTGTATTTGACTGAATAAGAATATGATCACACCAGTTTCAATTATTTTAGCAATTTATTTCAAAATATTCAGCAAGCATGTCTATAATAATATATAACACACACAGCTCAGGATTTTTTTTCTGACAGATTGATTACTAGGCTTATTAATACAGAAATTTGAGTAATTCATTTAAACTACAAAACAGAAAGTTATTTCCTGCACCCCTCAGAAGCAGTGCAAAGACTTGGGGAAGTAAGCACAGGAGCTGAAACAGAGAGAGAAAGAAGCAGCCTAGGAGTGAAATGGGAGGGTTACTGAGTGTGTGTGGGAGTAGTACAGAACATGAGTTTTTGTGGAGAGAGGGACTGTTAGGGAGTTGGGGACATCCCACATGCTGATACTGGCTGACACTTAACCTCTCCAATTCAGTCAGGCATATCAGCTCCTGTGTGCTCCTGCATAGCCCTAACCCTTACCTCCATGTGTCTTTGTACCCCCTACCCTCTGTCCTCACATGTCACTGCAGCCTCTTCTCCTATCTCCAAATGACATTGCATCACCCTCCCATTAGATTCTGCTCCTGAGTCTATCCCCCCACTAGACTTCTGGACCCTAGTGTATGACCCCCTTCAGTAGCCCCATGTGTCCCATTCTCTGCACGGTGACCACCTGTCCTGTATTGAGCAGGACGGTCCCATATTTGGGATGCCAAAAAGGCATCCTGACCTTTTCTTTTAAAAGGGACTCGTCCCATATTTGTCCCCCTCTCCCCCCAGCCTCAGCGAAGCAGGGAGAACATGGGCAGCTGCCACTTCCCCACGGCTCCCAGGGATCACCGGCGGCTGCCACTTCCCCAAGGAGAGCTGGCAGCTGCCGCCTCCTTCTCAGCTCCCCAGGGCTTGATGGAGCCAGGCAGAGCTGCCCTTCCCCCACGTATTTCCCTGTACCATTTCTGGGACAAATTCTCTGGCATGTGCTTCCTCACCTGGTCCTGCACTGAGGAATGCAGACTCTCCTGCCCCCTCCCTGACTGCTAGCTGCCCACTCGTCTGACATGCCAGTGGGCAAAAGGTGTAACTGTGGTACTTCTCCAGCAGAATCTATATTCCACAAAGGAAAAGAAAATATGTAGGTGCCAGGAATTCTGCATATGTACAGTAATTCTGCAACACTGTGCACAGGCAGAATTCCTCCTGGAGCAAATGGTCTGTCAACTCAGACAGCAGTCTGACTACCCGCAGGCAAGACACTGGCCCATAAGTGAATGAATGAGCTCACACTCAGATTCTCACTTCTTAAGCATTATACAGTAAGTTTCTCTGGTTGCTGGAGGGGAGCATGAGAGAAAGTACAGAAGATGCTCTGAAAATGACTTGTGGTTGGGGGGTGCTAAACCAGTCTAATCTATCTAGTGTGGACAAGGCCTTACTCTAGAAAGTCTGATGAAGGCCACCTGACTCAATCAGCATCAACTGGGAGTGGAGTGCCATCCAGTCACACACTCTGCTCAGCCTGCAGGCATCATGATGTAGGCTAGGGGTAGGCAACCAAAAGAACAAGTATGTTAAAGGGGGAGGTATCCAACATTTTGAGATCACATATCATTCCCCATTTAGATATGAGTTCATTGTCGGGTTTTTATATCCTCACCGAAATACCAAAAATAATCAGGAAGGTGTTTTTTTAACTTTGCAACTATAGCGTTGGGAGCCACAAAGAAGTCCTTAAAGAGCAGCATGTGGCTCCACAACCACGGATTCAGACCCCTGATTTGTAGGCAGAGGTCTGGGCAACTCTGCAAAATAATGAGTTTATGCATTTTAATAAAGTATTTTCTTTACATGACCTGGAACCTTTTAGTTCTCTGGAAATGAGTTTACAGTCTGAATGACTTTTACTTTCATGTCTCTTCCAGCAAATGAATATTTGGCCTTGTTAAAGTAAATGTTCTGTTCACAATCCTTTTTGATTACATAGCATTTGATATGTCTACCAAAGGCGGGGTTACTAAAGCACCCTCTTTCCAAGCAAAACTGTTTGGCCCTCTTTAGCCAAAACAAACAGGAGAACATTCGAACTACAATAGAAGCAACTAAGGGGTTTTTGTCCCTGTTTTAAAAAGTTTAAGACAACCCTGGCAGTTTGCATCCTGCAGTGTTACTCTGGATGTGTGAAGATTTCAGGTTGTGTCAAAGGTGAGCACTGAACAGTTGTGCCACTCCAGAAAGAAGACTGAAAATAACAAGCCAGTTCTTATATCTGATAAGCATGGGGCTCTTTCTTTTTGTTTCTGTAGCTGACTTTACAAAGCATGGCTAGGCAAATGGCCAAAACTCACCAATTCTTTAAGTCCATGTGAGGCCTGTTGTTAGGGATGCCAAAATCAGTTTGTTGCGCATAGTGATATAAATATTTGTGACAAAGACATGTAGGAATTAGCCCAATTTATCCAATCAAATGTAATACCACAAATTTTACACTGAAATGTCATAACATACTTTGCAAACCAGAAATTACTGTGTATTACATTACAAATAGTAGTGAAGTGAAAAAATATGGTTTTTATTGAAGAGAATGACTGTTCTTGAGAGAAGATAAAGCAACAAAAGAAAGTTATATTTGAACAATACATGGCCAGAAAACAAAGATAATTGATGACAGGTTGGGAACAACCAATGGCATGGCCAATCATTAATCTCTGACCATTCAGAAATGCCCTGAACTAAGACCATTACTGCCATCTTAAGCAAAATATTGGTGGAAAAGTTTTAAATAAATCCTTTATTTAAGATCTCTGATACACTCCTGTGATATAGGAATACTGTGTGCAGGCATTTTGTGAAAATTAGTAAAATTTATTACATTAGCTAATCAGACCATGTGATTTATCAGGATCTCATATTTAATTTACAGCATATTTGGTTTAAGAAATTGATCAATACTAGTGCTGTGTTTAAATATCAGTCCACATTACAAAACACAACAGAATAAATCATTTATTTTCCAGGTTTCTGAGATCACTTGTTCTGCAGTATATTCCTTGCACCCTACATTCAAATTTATATGCTGCCCACTTTGAAGACAGCAAATTGGCAAATAATCGGAGGAGCAAATATACTATCCTTATTTGACATGTGTTTTTTCTGAACACAAAGACATTGTCAGTTTTGAAATCTGTGTTCCACTGATCACTCAATTTTTTCACAATTAGTATGTGGAAAATGCCACCAGTTTTCCCCTTTAGTTAAAAGAAGTTATTGCATTCTGTGCAGATCTTCTGTGCATACAGATACCATAGAATATAAAGCTTTATTGTGGTCTTAAGTCCTATTAAATTGATCTCAAGCCAAAGTTTACTTTCATACACGTACTATTTGTGAACATTCTTTCTTTACTATTTTTGACATTACATAAGCAATATCTGTGACAAGGTATATAATGGCACCAGACACCAGCAAGTGTTGGTATAACAGGAGGCATAAGGCCACATACACTTAATCACCTAAAGAAATACAGGTTCCAAGCCTCACTCTATTTTGCTTGAAGTAGAGCAAAATACCATTTTCTAACAGAGTGATGGTCCACAGAAATAAAACTAAAACATTACAATTTCCTCCTTTTGTAAAAATGCTCAGACTTTCCTGTTACAGGTTGAAACTCCCTCGTCCAGCACCCTCAGGACCTGATCGGTGCCAGACAAGAGAATTGGCTGGATGACTGCAGGTCAATATTTTCTACCACTTTACTAACACTTCCACAGATTATTGGGCTCTTTGAAGACATTTAGGGGTAAAGTACAGCTAAATAACAGCACAGAACACTGAGATCCAGGACTGGTGGCTGTGAACAAAATTTATGGGACCACAGAAAACTTGGCCACTACCTAAAAGAAAATTAAGAGGAGGGAGAAAAATTGTTCTCCCTGGCCTCTGAGGATAGCGCAAGAAGCAATGGACTTAAACTGCAACAAAGCTGGACATTAGGAGAAACTTCCTAACTGTCAGGGTGGTTAAACACTGGAATAAACTGCCTAAGGAGGTTGTGGAATCTCCTTCACTGGAGATATTTAACAGCAGGTTAGACAAACATCTATCAGGATGGTCTACGGTGCTTGGTCCTTCCATGAGGGCAGGGGACTGGACTCAATGACCTCTCGAGGTCCCTTCCAGTTCTAGTATTCTGTGATTCTATGATAAGTGGTCGTCCAGCTAACTAAAATCATGCTGGATTACAGAGTTTACCAGATGAGAGAAATCCAGATTAGAGAGGTTCAGCCTGTATTAGAATACCCTTCATTATGGCAGAGTTTAAAATGACTATACTGTTTCCTATATAGTCTGTTTATAATGCTTCTTTCGGTTTCAGGTGTGAGTTAATCACTTCATTTTTCAGTGTTCCTTTTTCTTGTGCAAAGGACAAAAAAAGCTACAGGATAAAAACTCCTATAAATCTTTATGATCCCATAGAGTTGCATGATCTTATACCAGGGCTAAATCTTGCGATATTATATACAATGAGCCAGGTTGAAATGACCAAAGTTTGTCATTACATAGAGTAGATCAAATTTACACCTAGTCCAAGCCAATGTAACTCCATTATATCCTATAATGAAATTACAGTGTTTTGATGGATGTTAGCAAATAGATTTGAAAAGAACTTTGCCATAGTGGGCAGGAAATGAACCAAAACAAAACAAAATAATAGAATAATAATGAAAAAGAATAGAAAAGACCAGCTCACATGGAACTGAGCCCACTTATACCAGATCTGAATATGGGCCACTTTTTCATTAGCATTTCTCTCGTGGCAGCACCAACCTGGCCAGGAGCCATTTAACCATTGTACAAACATATAATAAATGTCAAACACAAAACAGGCTGGGTTATGTGAAGGGAGGGTGAGGTGTTGGCATGGAGACAGAACATAAAAACAAAAGGTACAGTTGTTCTCCTCTCTTTTCATTTCAGCTTCCACTCTGGTTCCACTGAATTGCAATGGGCAAACTTTAGAAATAAACATGAAGTTCTCTATCGCAGGCCATTTGGTACATTCCGCTGAACCAAAAGCATTCGAGCATGAGGATAGGTGTGCTGCTCCTTACTTCCCTCTATGGAAGGTGGGACTAGCCACTCCCAATGACTCAGAGATGATTATACATCAGCCAGAGACAATGTTTATTGATTGGTTCACGGAAATTCATGAATCGTTAGGATAACCATTTATTTCCCACCTTTGTCTGAGCAGAACTAATAAGAGTTATAATGCCTACAAGTTAGCTGAATAATGCCTGCAAGTCAGACATTTGTACCAACCAGAGCTATAGTATTAAAGGGCAACTGATAAATTATTGCTTAATCTAAATCATACTTCTGCATTTAACAGCTGCTGATGAGAGTACAAGGGGAACAACACATGGGAGAATTTTCCTTTATATTGGGGCCAGAAACTTTGGAGCCTAACATTTTTCTTCTTTGCCTTTTATGAGGATCCCTACTTAACTCCGGTTGTAACATCAGACAGGTTACAGTCAATTATTCAGGGGATTTGATGGTTTCGCTTCCTGGCTTTGGACATAAAAAAATCTGCTTATTTACAGAGAAATAACATCACATCATTTTCTACAACTGAGTGATCTCTTGTATCTCTTAGATTATGCCAAAACTTTAAATCTCCCTATGTAAACAAAGTGCCAGTCACAGCTGCATTGTTCAAGTTGACTTGAACTTTCCACTTTTATGCATGGAAACCACCTAAGTTCTGCTTTTTTGACCCAGTATGTTAACATCTGGTCATCCAGAGGTGTCCTTCACAGATACGCCCTAGTTAGGGTTCCCTGTAAGGGTAAGCTGGGCACTTGTGCAGCCGTTCAGGAGGAAGTCCAATGGTGCCCAGCTGTTTAGCAGAGTGCCCACAGCTAGGTTTTTTGTTTCTATTGGTGGTGGGCATTCAGATGTGCCTTGATGAAGATAAAAAAATTATTCTGCACATACCTGGAAAAAATTTGGACATGGACGGAAAAGATTAGAGGTCACACTGGCCCTTGTTCCTATTCCCCACTTTGGGGAATGACTTTGCCACTTTTGCCTACACGAGAAACTACTGTGGAAGCAGAAAGGGGTCTCTCCACTCTCTGGCGCTGCTCTCTCAATGCCAACTCAATATCAACCCTTTGACAACAAGGATCTCAGATATCTGGCCAGTGGATCTCAGATATATGGCTTCCTTGCCAGCAGAGTCACACCACCGATAGGACAAGGTGGAGCAGCTGCCCCAGCCCCTACATTTTTGGAGACCCCACAGCTGCTGCCCCAGCTGTGCCATGGACAGGAGGGTTCAACGGCAGAGGAGCAGAGCAGACTGCCGCTCCTGCTGCATTGAGAGTGTGCAGAGGGCTGAGGGGAGACACCCCATGCTGCCGCTACCTGTCCCCCTCTGGGTTTTGTTTGTTTGTTTTTCTGTTCACTTTTACATGGCCCCACCTGATTTTTCTGTGGGTCAGTGTTCCCAGATCCAGAAAACGTTCCCCAGCCCTGGTCTAACAGAAGAAGCAAACACTCAGCATGACACAGGATTTCCAGGCCCATGTATCAACGTGCTAACAGCAGAGAGAGAAAAAACCCTTTTGCCATATTTCTACATAAAAAGTGAGTAATTGTTATAAAGAAAAAAAAAATCTGACATGCTTTTTCCTACCTTATTGTAGTAAACCTGTATTTTCTGTGGGTACTCTGATGTCTGGTTTGCCATAAATCTACGGTATTTAGTTATAATTATTAAAATAAACTTTATACATGTTTTCACATTGTGACGGTCTCAAAAGGGAGGATGCTAAATAAATAAGTAAATACACGGATGACTCACACATTTTGCTAGAGACACTGTCTTAGAGGGGGCACCATTTAATAACAAAACATTGAAATAAGGAAAGAAAACACAACATGGGGTTTGCACATAACATCTCCAGACTGTTGTCCTTTTTGAGGCACAGAAAACCAACAAACAAAAACACTGTGGCCGTTTCTACACAGACCACTTCCTTTGGAAGTGGCATGCTAATACAGGGAGCGAAATATGCTAATGAGGCGTGGATGCAAATTCCCTGTGCCTCATTAGCATAACATCACATGATTTGGAGTCTGGAAGACCGTTCTTCCGGACTCCAAAACGCCATGTAGAAGCGTGGCCCCAGGGCGGGTGGAGGCTTCCGGAAGGAAGTCCTCTTCTGGAGTCCCCTTCTTCCCAAAAATTTTCGGGAAGAAGGTGCCTCCGGAAGAAAGAGGTAAATTGAAAATGCAAATTAGGTATACATTTGCATATCTGACATCTCGTTTGCATATTCTAATTTCAAATGAGCATCTTTTGAAACAAGAAAGCCAGTGTAGATGCTGCTCTTTCAAAAGTAAACCCCATCTTCGAAAGAATCCTTCCCTTTATTTAATGGGAAGAAGAGTTATTCTGAAGATGGGGTTTACCTTCGAAAGAGCAGAGTCTCCACTGACTTTCTTCTTTCAAAATTAGAGTATGCACATGAGGTGCCAAATATGCAAATTTATACCTCATTTGCATTTTCAATTTACCTAGTTTACATACCTGTTTCGAAAGAGGAATGCAAGTGTAGATGCACCCTGTGTGTCCTGAAGGATGCTATTCTATTATCGTTTGGGGTTTTCTGAAAACTTAAAGTAGGTGAGATTTTCAGGAATTCTAAGCAGTAACCTAACTCTACTGTCAGTCAAATTAATGGAATTTTTACTGATGATTTAGACTGATGTTGGAAACTTTAAAACTCCTTCACCTTCCCCACCTCACTTTGAAATTGCACTTACGTCTAGAACTATAGGGACAAGAATCCAGGAAACCTGGTGCAAGGGGACAGAAAATGCATCCTTCTGCCCCGGTGAAGCTCATCACATCTAGTTTGTTTATTTGGCAGAGGTAGGAGGAGAAGAGGATTTTCTTCTGTAGAGAGGAAACAGTTTGTGTTCCATTAGGGTCAAGGCACCTTTAACTCCCAGCAGGGTTCCACAGGTGCTCTGCCAGCAGCACTTACCATCCTTGCTGTCTCATGGCACAAGAGTAAAGAGACATTCAATTAAACTTATCAGTAGCAATCTCAAAATGGATAAAAAGGCAATATGTTTTTCACCCACAGACACATTGCCATGGGAAGTCACTGAGACCAAGAACTTAGCAGGATTCAAAAAGGTTGTGGATGCTCACGTGAACACCAAGACCATCCAGAGCTAGAAGACTGGTTACACAAAAATACCAATAATCTGGAAGTTTATTAAATCTCATGCTTCAGGGTTTAAAATCTGCATTAGAGATCAGGATGGCTGTGTCTGCAGTACCCCTCCCTTTTGGAAGGGGTATGTAAATGCAGCAGATAGAAAATGCTAATGAACTGCTGATATGAATATTCACTGCCTCATTTTGCATAATGGCAGCCACTCATTGCATCAAAAGTGCTGCTTTCGAAATGCAAACTAGCTGTGTCAGTGGGGGTCCTTTGAAACGAAGCCCCATTTTCAAAAGCACCCTCCTTCCCAAAACAAATTGGGGACACTGTCTCTTGTCAGGGCTGGCTCCCTATACTTCCTGTAAGTGAAACTATGGCTGCTCTGCTCAACTGCAATCCACCTCTCCTATCCTCAGTGAGCAACGTGGCTTCCAGTTTTACTCAAGCTTGAAGCCTCCAGCCCTGCAGTGTCTGATGCCTGATTTAGTGCACCTGCAGTGTAGATGCAAGATATGCTAGGGTTGCACCAAGGTTCAAGTACTAACCTTTGTTGCAATGTAACCTAATGAGGCGGTGATGGGGGTGGCAGACACCTGAAAGCTAATTGCACATTTTTGGCCTCCAGACTTAAGACATCAGAACTCTTAGTGATGCGCCAGGAGCAATGGTCATGAGTTACATATGCAAGGGAAGAGTCAGAGAAAGAGGTCCAAGAGGCAGGCTCTAGAAAAGCCACCACTCCTCCCACAATTGTTCGGACTCAGTACTGCAGGAGAGAGAGTGTTGTCCTAAGAAAGAACTAGCATGACTCTTCCTCACAGCAGTATAGACCCAAAAAGAAGGGTGGGGGAAACACAGAGGTAAGAAGAAAAGATCTTAGATTTTTCAGCACAGGAGGAAGGGCATTGAGGATGCACTTGGACTTGCCACAAGGAAGTGGCAGGGGTTTCTGTTTTGTAAGAAACAGTAATAGTGTGAGAGACAAATCTGTGGATGGGCCAGCATGGCTCCATTGTTTTTGTTTCAGTTTCAACAACTGAACAACTCTCCCTGATGACCTGAGGTGACTTAGAACAAAGCCTCTGGACACAAAAAGGAAACAGCTGACTCTTTCTTTAATGCACTTCTAGCCAAGATTTGACTTTAATCCAACTGTGAGTAAGAATCAAAGGTTTTCTTTTTTTTCCAACTTGCCACTCTCCAGTTTAGAGAGGTTCCTGGCCCACTTCAAAGGTCTGCTTCAAAGACTTCAGACAGACCATGAACAAAGAGGGCTTCAGTTGAAGTTGCCAGCTTCAGCAGAGATACTTACTGAAGTCTTGGCTTCTCATGAATTGTCTAAAGCTAAAGAAATGGGCTATGTGGAAGTGAATCCTCAAATCTATGTTAAAACAGCCACCAACCACCATCCACGTCTTGCAAATGTCAACAGCTTGTGTCAGGATTAACCCATTCTCTACTGATCGCTGATCAGCAAGCACACACTAAGGCTGTGTCTACACGTGCCCCAGACTTCGAAATGGCCATGCAAATGGCCATTTCGAAGTTTACTAATGAAGCGCTGAAATGCATATTCAGCGCTTCATTAGCATGCGGGCGGCAGCGGCGCTTCGAAATTGACGAGCCTTGCAGCCGCGCGGCGCGTCCAGACGGGGCTCCTTTTCGAAAGGGCCCCGCCTACTTCGAAGTCCCCTTATTCCCATGAGCTCATGGGAATAAGGGGACTTCGAAGAAGGTGGCGTCCTTTCGAAAAGGAGCCCCGTCTGGACGCGCCGCGCAGCTGCAAGGCTCGTCAATTTCGAAGCGCCGCTGCTGCCCGCATGCTAATGAAGCGCTGAATATGCATTTCAGCGCTTCATTAGTAAACTTCGAAATGGCCATTTGCATGGCCATTTCGAAGTCTGGGTCATGTGTAGACACAGCCTAAGACAGCTGCCTGGGTTAGCAAAGGAGAGCAAACTGATTAAGCTATTGTAAAGCCAACTGCTTCCTGGAAATGTGCAAGGTGTGCACTAAAGTTTTCCTAGCATGTACCACCGTAATAAGACTAGAGCAGCCACATTGGGGATGAAGGGGTGGGTTAGGGACTCCAGGATAGTACACGTCTGTGCACTGTAGCATGGATGCCAGAACCCTAGGTTCAAGCACAGTACAGAAAAAAAACCTCACCACAGTATTAAAATACAGTGATGACACAAGTCCAGGGTTCCCTAACATTGGTCAACTGATTTGAGTCCCACTAACCTTGGGCTTGCATTACAGTGAAAATGTCTCTGGAGCATTTCAAACTAAGCCTGGTACCTGAAGACTGTAAAGAGGAAAAAAAAACCACACACACACAGAGCCAGGTGCCACTGACAGTAACATACATCCGGCAGTATGCATACACTTTCAGTTGAAATATTTTGAGGCAAATTAATGAAAATTAGTGTAGTTTTTAAGCGCTTTGATAAGAAACCTCTTAAAATTTGCATTGGAGCAAAATCCAATACCTTTTGGCTGCTGGTACATGTTGAACTTCTCTAATCTGACATACACTCATCCGGCAATATCCATCATGATTTTAGTTAGCTGGATAACCACTTATCATGGGCATGGCGAAGTTTCCCGCAGTTGCTTAAAGTATGTTTACAGTCATCAGTCCTGGCTCTCAGTCTTCTGTGCTGTTATTTAGCTGTAATTTACCCCAGATGTCTCCTAAGAGCCCAGTAAGCTGTCAAAGTGTTGTTAAATCTGCTAAACAATATTGACCAGCACATTCTCTCGCTCAGCAATGATCAGGTCCCGGGGGTGCTGGACTATAGGGGTTCAACATGTACAAGGAATACCACTTTTACTTTAGGTTTTCAAGGCAGATGATAAATGGTTTTGTTCTAAAAATAATCAAAGGAATGCGTGAGGCAATACAATAACTAACTCAGTTTTTGGTGACCTTGAACCTTGAGCAATCTGCCTGATATTTGTGGGTGTAACGCCACCCAAATGAACATAAACTGCTTTTCTACGGTTGTTTCAGAATCGCTTCCATCTTCCCCTCCCCAGAATTTATACATGATGGATGCATCTACACTAGCAAGTTCTTTCGAAAGAAGGGGACCTCTTTCAAAAGATCCAGCAAACCATCTACATACAAAAAGTGTTCTTTCCAAAGTAAACAGAAAGAATGTGGTGCTCCTTTTGAAATCGCTCTTCCTTTCCCATTTCAGGAAGAATGCCCCCTTTTCGAAAGATTCTTTCGAAAGAAAATGTGTAGATGCTCCGTATGTTTTTTTTTCCCCCAAAAGACCAATCCTCATGGGACTTGATTTTTTGATCCCTGGCCTGTTCCTTTGAAAGATCAGGAGCTGTGTAGACACACTCTTTCAAAAGAGCAGATCAGTCTTTTGACCCGTTTTTCTTTTTTCTTTTTTCTTTTTTTTTTGGGGGGGGGGCGGGGGGCAGGGGCTGGACAGACACTCTTCCAAAATAAGTTCTTTCAGAAGGGAACAACAAGAAGTCCTGAGGCACCTGACAGACTAACAGATATTTTGGGGCATAAGCTTTCGTGGGCAAAGACCCGCTTCATCAGATGCATCTGTAAGAGTCTATCAGGTGCCACAGGACTTCTTGTTCTCGTAGATACAGACTAACACAGCTATCTCTCAGATACTTTCTTTCAGAAGGGTTTCTGTCAAAAGATCTCTGTAGCATAGACATAGCCCACCAGTGTAGGTCCTTCTAATGACCTGAGTTCAAGCAAAGTGCTTTTAGCTCAATCCCTGTTCAGCTAGTCATTTATATGTAGGACAATATATCAAGTTTTTCTTTCACTGTTCAGTTTCTCTTATTCTTTGTAAGCATAATTTCCAGGACGTTTTGCAGCACAGTGATTTTAATCATATGTTTTAAGGAAAAAGCAACATCTTTATACTACTTCCTCCTTTATTTGCTCCATTAACTTTGTGGTTTTCTGGTACATCTAAACAAATGCCAGTTCATATCTGAAACAAATAAATAGATAAGAAAAGTTCCCTTTAAACTTCTTAAGAGAAATGGTGCATTCACATTATATCCATTTGAAAAGAGATAAAGTCTTTAATAGTCTTTCAGAATTAAAGCAAATCAGAACACATCTATACTGAAAGAAAAAATGATAAACAAGAACTGGTGGTTTGAAGTTGTAAACCATAGCTTGGTAAAGTGTAAATTCTGAAACTTGATTGTAAAAATAATGTTTCCACGTATAGTGTGACTTGGAGATTTGCATATCAAATTAATTCAGTTTACAAGAAAAGCTTGTTTTATTTGGTCTATGCGACAAAATTCAACCCTTCTGGTCTGTCCATTTTCACTAGTAATAAGGATTTTGCAATTTGAGGTAGTTAATTTTATTGACACAAAACCTGGAAAACCTCCCAATCCATTTGCCTACAGTCGCGCTGGCTCATCACAGGGTCATACATTCACATTGAAATGGGCTGGTCTGACCTCATGTATAACACTGAGCTCCCCTGCAAAAAAAAATATTAGATGTATCTTTTACAGAAAAAAATTCTATCTTGATTAAAAAATTTCAAGTGATAGTGAATCTCTCACAACTTTTGGCCAATTATCCCCCTCATTAATGACCCTCACTGTTTTAAATTTACAGATGGCATTTGTCTAGCTTCAACTTCCTGCCAGAAATAAAGTTAATACAAACTTATCACAGTAACTATGGAGGAAAAAAAAGGAATTGCTCAAAGTACTGTATGTGCTGAAGGCACATCTGTTGAGTAAGAAAGAGAAGTTACTCACCGTAGTAACGGTGGTTCTTCGAGATGTGTCCCCGTGGGTGCTCCACAATAGGTGATGGCTTGGCCGGCGCCGCAGATCGGATCTTCCAAGCAGTTTCTGCCGGACCGCGCATGCGCCGGTGCGCGCCGCTCCCTGGCGCGCTCCTGGCCATGTGCGCGATCCGGTCCCCGCCAGTTCCTCGACCAACCGCCTCGGGTGCCCCTGCAAAACACTAACAGAGATCCGAAGCGGGGAGGATGGGCGGGAAGTGGAGCACCCACGGGGACACATCTCGAAGAACCACCGTTACTACGGTGAGTAACTTCTCTTTCTTCTTCGAGTGTCCCCGTGGGTGCTCCACAATAGGTGACTACCCAGCAGTAACCCAAGATAGGTGGTGGGTAATCGGATTAAGTGCAGCTGGTCCCCGAGAGGACCGCTGCGGAGAGACGGGTATCCTCTTGGAATACCCTGTGAAGGGCGTAATGTTTGGCGAAGGTGTCGTAGGATGACCAGGTCGCCGCTCTGCAAATGTCTTTCAATGCAACGCCCTTGAAAAAGGCTGTTGATGCTGCCACCGCCCTGGTGGAATGAGCCCTGGGAGTGGCCGACAAAGGAATCTTTTTGAGCTCGTAGCACGTTTTTATGCAGGATACAATGTGCTTTGAAATTCTCTGCGATGAGAGACCTTCTCCTTTTGATTTGGGAGCGAGGGAGACTAGGAGTCTATCCGTTTTCCGGAAGGACTTGGTCCTGTCTACGTAGAAGGCTAGCGCCCTCCTCACGTCCAGGAGGTGTAGGCGCGCCTCTTCGCTGGAGGTATGAGGCTTTGGATAAAACGAGGGTAGAACAATAGGTTCATTGATGTGAAACTCGGAAGAAACTTTGGGAACAAAGGCTGGATGCAGCCGTATGGTTACCGCCTCCTTGGAAAAGACAGTGCAGGGTGGCGTTGCCATGACTGCCGCAAGCTCGCTCACCCGACGAGCCGACGTAATTGCAAGAAGAAAGGTCGTCTTTATTGTAAGGAGGCGAAGGGGAACCGTGGCCAAGGGCTCGAACGGTGGTCCCATGAGTGTGGTAAGCACCAGGTCCAAGCTCCACGAGGGTGGAATCGGTTTCCGAGGGGGGTAGAGGTTTACCAACCCTTTGAGGAACCTGGTAACCATAGGGTGGGCGAACACCGTGTGCCCCCCATCCTCATGTCTGAACGCCGAGATGGTGGCAAGGTGGACCTTTAACGAGGATAGCGAGAGTCCTGCTCTCTTGAGGTCCAGTAAATACTCTAGAATTGTAGGTATAGGCACCGAAAGGGGGGCCAGCTGCTTGGTAGAACACCAAGCCATGAAGCGAGTCCATTTTTGTTTGTAGGTTTTCCTAGTGGAAGTCCTCCTGCTACTTTCTAGGACTTGCTGTACTTCCACTGTGCATGTGCTCTCTAGGGAGCTGAGCCATGGATTAGCCACGCTTGCAGTCGCAGGCTTTGGGGGTGCGGATGCACTATGGACCCCTGGGCTTGCGTGAGCAGATCCGGCGCCACCGGAAGAGGCATCGGTGGGCGGTCCGACATGCGCAGGAGTAGGGGGAACCATTGTTGGCGATCCCACGTTGGGACTATCAGGATCATCCGAGCCTTTTCTCTCCTGGCTTTTTGCAGAACCTTGTGGATCAGCACTGCGGGGGGAAACGCGTAAAGCAGGTGGCGCCCCCACGGGATCGCGAACGCGTCCCCCAGGGACCCCCGGCCCAGCCCTGCTCTGGAGGACAATCGTGGGCACTGTTTGTTGTGCTGAGTGGCAAACAGATCTATTTGGGGAAACCCCCATGCGTGGAAAATCGGCCGTAGTAGATCGGGACGGATCTGCCACTCGTGGGTGAGCGCAAAACGCCTGCTCAACTGGTCTGCCTTCACGTTGTGCGCGCCCGGCAAGTATGAGGCTCTCAGGATTATATCGTGGGCGATGCACCAGTTCCATAGGCGGATTGCTTCCGCGCATAAGGTACGGGATCGAGCTCCTCCTTGCCTGTTTATGTAAAACATGGTGGAGGTATTGTCCGTACTGATCCCGACGACTTTGCCTCGTATACGGTCTCGAAAGTGTTTGCAGGCGTTGAACACTGCTCTGAGCTCTAGAACATTGATATGTAGAGACTGTTCCGTGGGTGACCACAGTCCTTGAGCCACCTCTTCGCCCATGTGCGCTCCCCACCCTATGAGGGAGGCATCCGTAGTGAGGAAAACCGATATTTGCGGCTGATGGAAGGGTACCCCTGTTAGCAAGTTCCCGGGGTTTACCCACCATTGCAGGGATTCGCGCACCCCAGGTGAGGGCGACACCACCCTGTGAACGGTGTGTACTGCCGGCTTGTATACACTTGCCAGCCAGTGTTGCATGCTGCGCATGTGCAACCTGGCGTTCTGTACCACAAACGTCGCCGCTGCCATGTGGCCCAGCAGCTGCAAGCACGTCAAGACCGGCACTGTAGGGCTGAAGGTGATGACCTGCACGAGGGAACCGATGGCTCGAAAGCGAGCCTCTGGTAGGTATACTCTCGCCGAGACCGAGTTTATGCGAGCCCCTATGAACTCTATGTCCTGTGAGGGGTCTATCTTTGATTTTGCCAGATTGATAACCAGGCCAAGTGAGGAGAACGTGTTTGCTGTGACGCGTATCATGCGGAGGACCTCCCTTTTCGAGGTCCCTTTGAGCAGGCAGTCGTCCAGATACGGGAAGATAAACACCCCCTGTCTGTGCAGGTAGGCTGACACCACTGCCAAGGTCTTGGTGAAGACTCTGGGGGCCGAGGAAAGGCCAAACGGTAGGACCTTGTATTGGAAGTGTTCGTTGCCCACCATGAACCGGAGAAAACGCCGGTGAGCCGGATGGATGGTTATGTGGAAGTACGCGTCTTGTAGATTGAGGGCTGCGAACCAGTCTCCATCGTCCAGTGCTGTAAGGATGGAGGCAATCGTGATCATCTGAAAACGTTGCTTGCGTAGATACCTGTTGAGGCCACGAAGGTCTAAGATGGGCCTCCAGCCTCCTGTCTTTTTCTCCGTCAGGAAATACCAAGAGTAGAACCCTTTCCCTTGCAGTTGCTCCAGCACCTTCTCCACCGCCCCTAAGAACTCGAGGTGGGCCACCTCCTGCCTGAGCCTGGCTACATGGGAGGCCTCCTGAGGGTGGGGCTTGGGCGGGGGTCGCGGCGGCGGGAGCGACTGGAAGGGGATGGCGTACCCCGTGGCTATGATCTCCAGCACCCATTTGTCTGTGGTGATCCTTTGCCACTGGTCGTAGAATGGTCGGAGGCGATGGTGAAAAAGCCGTTTCGGATGATCTTGTGCAATGGTGGTGATGGCGCAGCCCTGGATCTGTATGTCAAACTTGTGGCCTTTGGCCCGCCCCGAGGACGGACGGCCCTGTTGTGAGCGTCGCCTGGGGGTTCTGTACTGCTGGTGCTGCTGATGCCGCCCTTGCTCGTAACCCCTGTGATACTGGGGGCGCTGTTGCTGGTACTGGTACCGCCTTTGCTGTGGGTAGTACCTTTTCTTTGAGTATGGAGGGGTGTAAATCCCCAGGGTCCTGAGTGTGGCTCTTGAATCTTTACTGGAATGAAGGACCGAGTCAGTTGATTCAGCAAACAGCTTCTGCAAGTCGAAGGGAAGGTCGACTATCTTCGCTTGCAGATCTCTCGGTATACCCGAGGTCTGGAGCCAGGACTCCCGTCGCATCACCACTGCAGTTGCTGTGGAACGTGCTGCCGTGTCCGCAACGTCCAAAGCAATCTGAACTTCCATCCTCGCAGCTGCGTAGCCCTCTTGCACTATGGCCTTGAGAACCGGCTTTTTGTCCTCTGGAAGCGAGTCCATGAGGGAAGTTAATCTGGCATAGTTGTCGAAATTATGGTTCGCCAAGTGCGCTGCGTAATTTGCCATGCACAACGTTAAGGTGGAGGAGGAGTAGACCTTTCTGCCGAACAGCTCTAGCTTCTTGGCATCTCTGTCCGTTCCCCCTGTTTTAAATTGAGATGTTTTTAGTCTTTGTTGCGAGGACTCCACCACCAAGGAGTTTGGCTGGGGGTGGCTAAACAAGAACTCCATGCCCTTCGCTGGCACGAAGTATTTCTTATCCGCTCTCTTTTGAACAGGCGGAATAGTTGCAGGGGTCTGCCATATGGTAGTGGCGGACTCCAAGATCGCTTCATCAAGCGGTATTGCTACTCTGGAGGAGGCCGGGGAGCTCAAATTTTTAAGGAGCTTATGATGTTTCTCTTGCACTTGTGCTGTCTGGATGCCTTGCATGAAAGCTACCCTCTTAAACAGCTCCTGAAACTGTTTGAGATCGTCCTTAGGATGGACGTCCCCTAAGGCCGTGGCCTCATCCGGGGAGGAAAACGAGGAACCGCTGGGGTACATTTCTTTGGACCCTTCCGGTTCTTGATGGTGATGGTGCGCCCTCTCGCTGGAGGTATGCGAGGGAAAATCTCGTGGGTCTACGGCCAGTCCCCCCTGGGACGTTTGAGTCTCTGTCCCCGATCGCGATTGCCCTCGGGGGTACGAGGTAGTATGTGGGGATCTTTCCCTGGTAGATTGCCGATGGTGTCCATGCCCCGCGTGGTAGGGACGACCATGGCAGTATAGGCACTGTTCCTGGGAAGGTGACCTTGACCATTCCCTTTGCACGTACCCTCTGTGTCTGGGAGAGGGGGATCGTCGAGACACTGGAGAGAGCGATTTTGCATAATAGTCCAGCGTTTCAAATCCCAGGAAGGGTGAGGGTGGTGCCAGCCATGGGGAGGCTGATTGCAGGAAAGGAGAAGGGGGCTCCAGGTAGGCTAGGGGGGACCCCTGCCTTCTGGTTGGAGTCTGCAACATGAGCGGAGGGCTGTGAGAAAAGAGCTCCACAGCCCTGTCTGGAGAGGGGCTGCAGTGCCTCCTCTTGTGTGCAGCCTTTCCCTCCCTAAGGGAGGTAACTCCGCCCCCTGATGGGCGGGGGATCCCGGCCCCGTCGGCACCGTGCTAGGCACGCTCGAAGGCGGTGCCGCACGTGCGGAGTGCTTCTGTGCCTGCAGGCTACGTGCCTGCGCGCTCTGCACCGCTGGTTCCCCGGGGGTCGGTGCCGCTGCCTGCGGTGCCGCCGGTACCGGCGCTGGCTTAGCCGCCGCCCTGCCTGCGGTGCGGGGCGGCTGGCTGATCATCGGAGGCTGAGCCGCTTCCACGTGGCTCTCCGTGCCGCCGCCGATCAGCTGTTGCTGCGGCTGGGGGCTGCTTGCTCCTCCCGTCCCGCTCACCGTTGCTGCCGGCAGGGATCGGGTTGGAGAAACTCTCCTCCGTTTTTGCGCTGATGGAGTGAGGGAGGCAGCTTTTCTTCTAAGGGCCCCGGAGGGTCCCTCCTGCTGCGGCCGCTCCGGCACGTCTGGCTGGAGGGCCTTGTCAAGAAGCAGCAGTTTAATCCTCATCTCCCTGTCTCTCCGTGCTCTTGTTGTTAATTTTGCACAGAAGGCGCATTTTTGTGCCACATGGGACTCCCCCAGGCACCTTATGCAGAGACTGTGCCCATCGGACACTGGCATCGCCTCTCGGCAGGACTCACATTTTTTAAAGCCTGAGGAGGACATTGTTGGTGAGTCTTTGAGTTTGTTTATGGGTACTTAGCACCCTCTTTGTGCTGTTTCCCCGTCCGATGGCCTGCCTCAGCAGGAGGGCTGATGGCCCTAGCTCCCGGCCTCCGGCGCTTGTTACTGGGACTGGCTTGAGCTGTCCCTCCGTAGCTTGTTTGTTGTTTGTTTTTTTTTGTTTTTTTTTTTCACAAAATAACAACCGGCTACTTATGGTAGCCTAAATAACTGAAAACTTTAAAGAGAAAACAATTAAAGTCGTTGAATACGCTATGTGGCTTTAGCCTAGTCGGATTCCGTCTGCAGCCGACGGCAGTTGAGAGGAACTGGCGGGGACCGGATCGCGCACATGGCCAGGAGCATGCCAGGGAGCGGCGCGCGCCGGCGCATGCGCGGTCCGGCAGAAACTGCTTGGAAGATCCGATCTGCGGCGCCGGACAAGCCGTCACCTATTGTGGAGCACCCACGGGGACACTCGAAGAAGAAGGTGCCATTCTTCTATAGTTGGTTCACTGACTATAACCACACAGCAAGGAAACTTGAGCACTATGTTCAGTTCAACCTGCATTAAATTTAAATGGTACTATTGAACCTCTGACAACTTTGGCAAAACAAAGCCCTGTTATCCAGATAAAGCACTTAAAATTAGTTATTAGTTATGATAGGTAATTAAAATTAGTTATTTTCTGCTAACTATTGATTTTACAAGGATATTTAGAACAGCTAAATCCTACCATGATCTATAGCCAACAGAGCTCAGCAGTGTTCCTTTTTCTAGGAACACCTTAAGATATGTTTGAATAAAGTTTTAATTAGGCCCTGAACTAAGTCTTTTCAATTTACTTGTTCTGTGCTTGTGTACTTAACATGTCATCAACACAATGAGCCAACAAATTGCCTTCCCTTCCTTCCATGCTTTGTTTTTAAAGGGCTCATTGTATTTCTTAAAAGTTTATTTAAGCAAAAGATTTATATCTGTGGTTTTAGAAAAAAGGCAGCTCATTCCCTTTTAGAAGCAGAAAGTGCCTTAGAAAATAAGTCAGTATAGATATCTGACCTTGCCCTTTACTTACGTATTTTGTCCATTACCTGTAATGGGACATGTGCACAAATGAATTTTTAAAACTTGACAGAGGTGGCAAAAGAAAGTGAACACATATGAAAACTTGTGGACTTCTTGAAACAGGCTGACCCTCTCTAATCTGGCACCCTTGGACCATATCAATACCAAAACAGAGAATTTGCTAAACCACAGGGAGTCAGTCGGGGTGCCAAGAGGTGCGGTGAGCCCTGGGGAAAGGGGGGCCCAGCTCTGTGCCTGTTCCAGGCAGGGTCTACCCTGACTGTGGTGCTATCTACTACCCACTTCCCTTGCACTGCCCTGGGGGGAGGAAAAAAAAAAGCTTCACGCAGCAGCAATTCAAAGGGGCTCAGAGCTCCAGCTGCCATCTCTGAAATTTTGGCAGAAGCCAGAGCTCTGGGCCCCTTTGAAATGCCGGGCCGGGGGCAGTTGTCCCTTTTGTCCAACTCCCTACCTTCAGCTGGCCTGAGGTCAGTATTGTCTAGCAGCATTACCATCACTTCCACTGCTTACTGAGCTCTTATATGTGTAACCATGTGTTAACATGTGTAAACCCATGAGCTTGCAGGCTAACTTAACTAATGCTTGGCAATGCATTGACAAGAGTAGGGAAGGATCATGGCAGAGATCCTGTCAAGATGCTTCTAGATCCATTCTTGCTGCTCGTAGTGGAGGTTTATCTTATTTTATTTAATGACTGGTATCATCACCTTCAGCCATGTCTTGCTTTGAGGTGCACTGTGGGATTCTGGTGAACAACTACTTGAGCTTGTTTACTAGTCCTGAGTCTACTGTTTTTTGTGTGCAACAGTATTTGTGCAGTCTCACCTAAATTCCATCTGTTCTACCAGTCCTGCTATTGCTACTATTTTGATCTGGGCCTGCATTCTATCTGCCAGATCTAAGTTCCATCCTACACATAGCAAAAAACGGTGACTCACTTTATTCTCTTTTCTCTTGTTGATTTAGCAAGCTTTATGGTTAAGGCATATCCGGGGTGAAAGCAACTCAAAATTTCTCACAGGTACCACCCTACTGCAACCTGGGTCCCTGCCAGCTCTTTAAATAGCTCCATGCTGGCTTTTGCCACAGCTCAACCAGATCTTTCCAGAACTGTGCACCAGGGTGCACCTGTTTACTTTCACCTCTGGACATAAACATAACACCACAGGTTATATCAGGAAACAGAGCTCACCTATCTTTGTACGACCTTGGATCTGCCTGAGGAGTGAAATTTTAATAATCGAGACAAGACTAGGAAGATCAGCCTGATTTCTCACCCTAACTGTGCTCTCATTTCCCTGTGACATACCAGGAAAGAAGCACATCAAATGCTATTTCCTTTACCATTAGTGTTCAAAATATTATAAGTGTGACATTTCAAACCAAGGTGGGTGTTTTATAGAGCTGCCACTTAATCACAGTTAACTTACATGATTAACTCAAAGAAGTTAATAATGATTAATTGCAGTTTTAATTGTGCTGTTAAACAATAAAATACCAACTAAAATTTATTAAATATTTTGGTGGGGTATTTTTCCTATTTTTTCAAATATATTGATTTCAGTTACAACACAGAATGTAGCACGTTCAGGGCTCATTTTATATTATTTTTGCACTGTAAAAATTATAGAGTACATAGTGTTTTTCAGGTCACCTCATACAAGTACCAAAATCTCTTTACTATGAAAGTGCAACTTACAAACGCAGATTTTTTTTGGGGGGGGGGGGTTACCTAACTGCACTTCAAAAAAAAAAGTAAAACTTTAAAGCCCACAAATCCAGTCAGTCTTACTTCTTGTTCAGCCAATCATTACAGCAAACACATTTGTCCCAGAGAACACATGGGTAAGCAAACCCCTGCTTATTTACAATGCCTCCTGAAAGCAAGAACAGCCATTTGCATGGCAAGGTATTGACATGCCAGGTAGGCTAACCATTTGTATGCCCCTTCCTGCTTGTATGCCTCTATGATGATGATGTTTGTTTAAAAAAAATTTTGTTATTTAAATTTCTGACAGAGCTCCTTGGGGGAAAATTATGTTTCTTGCTCCGTTTTACCATATTCTGCCATATATTTCATGTTATAGAAGTCTCAGATGATGACTGTTTTAAAAAATTTTCCCTGCTGATTTGACCAAAAAAGACTCAAAGATCCCAATGTGAGATTTCTAAACATAGCTACAACATTCAACCCAAAGTTTAAGAGTCTCCAGTGGCCTCCAATATGTGAATGGGACAAGGTATGAAACATGCTCTCCAAAGTCTTAGAAGAACAAACACTATGCTGCAGAAACTATAGGACCCAAACCACTGAAAAACAACATCAACCTTCTGCTGATAGTCTCTACCCCCAGATAATGAAAAGGAATGTGCATCGATCCACCTTGCTTTGGATCATTATAGAGCAGAACCTGTCATCATCACTGACATGCAAAACCAGTTCATAGGTGCTGTTAGATTCTGATGAGATGAAGCAACTTGGAATGCTTGCCATGAGGAACAAATGGAGGGAGGTGTTTAAAAATTGTCGTCGTTGGAGACGGTATCAGTGGCACTTCAGTCAGTTGTATTGGTTAGCTTCAGGGCTCAGTGCTGATAACCTACCAATTAAAAATGTTTTCCCCAAGACCAAGAAAACAGCAGCAACAGCAGCAGAAACTTCACTTAAAAAGTAACAAGCTTTTGTATACAGTAATGAGAATATTAAGCATTAAAACCCACTGTTTTATTTGGGAGAAAGAGCCTTTGGTTAAAATAAGCCATTAAGAAATCAGAATTAGTTGCCCAATGTAAATTGGAAAACAGGAGAAAAAAAAAAGCTCTCAAATAACCAACTCATGATTTCACAAACAAAAAGAATGACAAGCATATTGAGTGACACTAAAAACAATGTAGTTCCTCTGACTCTTTGTTCAGCAACCAAATAACAGAAGTGATTCATAAAAGAAAAAAGAAAAGTTACTCACCATAGTAACGGTGGTTCTTCGAGATGTGTCCCCGTGGGTGCTCCACAATAGGTGTTGGGCTTGCCCAGCGCCACAGATCGGATCTTCCAAGCAGTTTCTGCCGGACCGCGCATGCGCCGGTGCGCACCGCTCCCTTGCGCGCTCCTGGCCATGTGCGCGATCCGGTCCCCACCAGTTCCTCAACCAACCGCCTCGGGTGCCCCTGCAAAACACTAACAGAGATCCGAAGCGGGGAGGATGGGCGGGTAGTGGAGCACCCACGGGGACACATCTCGAAGAACCACCGTTACTACGGTGAGTAACTTCTCTTTCTTCTTCGAGTGTCCCCGTGGGTGCTCCACAATAGGTGACTACCCAGCAGTAACCCAAGATAGGAGGTGGGTAATCGGATTATGTGCAGCTTGTCCCCGAGAGGACCGCTGCAGAGAGACGGGTATACTCTTGGAATACCCTGTGAAGGGCGTAATGTTTGGCGAAGGTGTCGTAGGATGACCAGGTCGCCGCCGCTCTGCAACTGTCTTTTAACGCAACGCCCTTGAAAAAGGCTGTTGATGCCACCACCGCCCTAGTTGAATGAGCCCTGGGAGTGGCCGATAAAGGAGTCTTTTTGAGCTCGTAGCACATTTTTATGCAGGATACAATGTGCTTTGAGATTCTCTGCGAGGAGAGACCTTCTCCTTTCGATTTGGGAGCGAGGGAGACTAGGAGTCTATCCGTTTTCCGGAAGGACTTGGTCCTGTCTACGTAGAACGCTAGCGCCCTCCTCACGTCCAGGAGGTGTAGGCGTGCCTCTTCGTTGGAGTTATGAGGCTTTGGATAAAACGAGGGTAGAACAATAGGTTCGTTAATGTGAAACTCGGAAGAAACTTTGGGAACAAAGGCTGGATGCAGCCGTATGGTTACCGCCTCCTTGGAAAAAACAGTGCAGGGTGGCGCTGCCATGACTGCCGCGAGCTCGCTCACCCTACGAGCTGACGTAATTGCAAGAAGAAAGGTTGTCTTTATTGTAAGGAGGCGGAGGGGAACCGTGGCCAAGGGCTCGAATGGTGGTCCCATTAGCGTGCTAAGCACCAGGTCCAAGTTCCACGAAGGTGGAATCGGTTTCCGAGGGGGGTATAGGTTTACCAACCCTTTGAGGAACCTGGTAACCATAGGGTGGGCGAACACCGTGTGCCCTTCCTCCTCATGTCTGAACGCTGAGATGGTGGCAAGGTGGACCTTCAACGAGGACAGCGAGAGTCCTCCTCTCTTGAGGTCCAGTAAATACTCTAGTATTGTAGGTATAGGCACCAAAAGGGGGGCCAGCTGTTTGGTAGAACACCAAGCCATGAAGCGAGTCCATTTTTGCTTGTAGGTCTTCCTGGTGGAAGTCCTCCTGCTACTTTCTAGGACTTGCTGTACTTCCACTGTGCATCTGCTCTCTAGGGAGCTGAGCCATGGATTAACCACGCTTGCAGTCGCAGGCTTTCGTGGTGCAGGTGCACTATGGACCCCTGGGCTTGCGTGAGCAGATCCGGCGCCACCGGAAGAGGCATTGGTGGACGGTCCGACATGCACAGGAGTAGGGGGAACCATTGTTGTCGATCCCACGTTTGGACTATTAGGATCATCCGGGCCCTTTCCCTCCTGGCTTTCTGCAAGACTTAGTGGATCAGCACTGTGGGAGGAAACGCATAAAGCAGGGGGCCCCTCCACGGGATCGCGAACGCGTCCCCCAGGGACCCCCATCCCAGTCCTGCCCTGGAGCAGAATCGTGGGCACTTCTTGTTGTGCTGAGTGGCAAACAGGTCTATTTGGGGAAAACCCCATGCGTGGAAAATCGGCCGTAGCAGATCGGGACAGATCTGCCACTCGTGTGTGAGTGCAAAACGCCTGCTCAGCTGGTCTGCCTTCACATTGTGCGCACCCGGCAAGTATGAGGCTTTCAAGATTATATTGTTGGCGATGCACCAGTTCCATAAGCGGATTGCTTCCATGCATAAGGCACAGGATCGAGCTCCTCCTTGCCTGTTTATATAAAACATGGTGGAGGTATTGTCTGTACTGATCCCAACGACTTTGCCTTGTATATGGTCTCGAAAGTGTCTGCAGGCGTTGAACACTGCTCTGAGCTCCAGTATATTTATGTGTAGTGACTGTTCCGTGGGTGACCACAGTCCTTGAGTCACCTCTTCGCCCATGTGCGCTCCCCACCCTATGAGGGAGGCATCTGTAGTGAGAAAAACCGATATTTGCGGCTGGTGGAAGGGTACCCCTGTTAGCAGGTTCCTGGGGTTTACCCACCATTGTAGGGATTTGCGCACCCCGGCTGTGGGCGACACCACCCTGTGAACGGTGTGTACTGCCGGTTTGTATACACTCGCCAGCCAGTGCTGCATGCTGCGCATGTGTAACCTGGCGTTCTGTACTACGAACATCGCCGCTGCCGTGTGGCCCAGCAGCTGCAAGCACGTCAAGACCGGCACCGTAGGGCTGAAGGTGATGACCTGCACGAGGGAACCTATGGCCCGAAAGCGAGCCTCTGGTAGATATACTCTCGCTGTAACCAAGTTTATGCGAGCCCCTATGAACTCTATGTCCTGTGTGGGGTCTATTTTTGATTTTGCCAGATTGATAACCAGGCCGAGTGAAGAGAATGTGTTTGCTGTGACGCGTATCATGCGCAGAACCTCCCCCTTCGAGGCCCCTTTGAGCAGGCAGTCGTCCAGATACGGGAAAATAAATACCCCGTCTGTGCAGGTAGGCTGACACCACTGCCAAGGTCTTGGTGAAGACTCTGGGGGCCGAGGAGAGGCCAAACGGTAGGACCTTGTATTGGAAGTGTTTGTTGCCTACCATGAACCGGAGGAATCGCCGGTGAGCCGGATGGATAGTTATGTGGAAGTACGCGTCTTGTAAATCGAGGGCTGCGAACCAGTCTCCATCGTCCAGTGCTGTAAGGATGGAGGCGATTGTGGTCATCCGAAAACGTTGCTTGCGTAGGTACCTGTTGAGGCCGCGAAGGTCTAAGATGGGCCTCCAGCCTCCTGTCTTTTTCTCCGTGAGGAAGTACCTGGAGTAGAACCCTTTCCCTTGCAGTTGCTCCGGCACTCTTTCCACTGCCCCTATGAGCATGAGATGGTCCACCTCCTGCCTGAGCCTCGCTACATGGGAGGCCTCCTGGAGGTGGGGCTTGGGTGGAGGTCGTGACGGTGGGAGCGACTGGAAGGGGATGGCGTACCCCGTGGCTATGATCTCCAGCACCCATTTGTCTGTGGTGATCCTTTGCCACTGGTCGTAGAATGGTCGGAGGCAATGGTGGAATAGTCGCTTCGGATGACCTTGTGCGATGGTAGTGATGGCGCAGCCCTGGATGTGTATGTCAAACTTGTGGCCTTTGGCCCCGCCCCGAGGACGCACGTCTCTGTTATGAACGTCGCCTGGGAGTTCTGTACTGCTGGTGCTGTTGATGTCGCCCTTGCTCGTAACCCCTGTGGTACTGGGGGCGCTGTTGCTGGTACTGGTACCGTCTTTGTTGAGGGTAGTACCTTTTCTTTGTGTATGGAGGGGTGTAAATCCCCAGGGTCCTGAGTGTGGCTCTTGAATCTTTACTGGAATGAAGGACCGAGTCAGTTGATTCAGCAAACAGCTTCTGCGAGTCGAAGGGAAGGTCAACTATCTTCGCCTGCAGATCCCTCGGTATACCCGAAGTCTGGAGCCAGGACTTCCTTCGCATCACCACTGCCGTTGCTGTGGAACGTGCTGCTGTGTCCGCAACGTCCAGGGCGATCTGAACTCCCGTCCTCAAGGCCGCGTAGCCTTCTTGCACTATGGCCTTGAGCACCGGCTTTTTGTCCTCTAGAAGCGAGTCCATGAGGGAGGTTAACCTGGAATAGTTGTCGAAATTATGGTTCGCTAAGTGCGCTGCATAATTTGCCATTCGCAACGTTAAAGTGGAGGAGGAGTAGACCTTTCTGCCGAACAGCTCTAGCTTCTTGGCATCTTTGTCTGTTCCCCCTGTCCTGAATTGAGATGTCTTTGATCTTTGTTGCGACGACTCCACCACCAAGGAATTTGGCTGTGGGTGGCTGAACAGGAACTCCATGCCCTTCGCCGGCATGAAGTATTTCTTATCCGCTCTCTTTTGGACAGGCGGAATAGTCGCAGGGGTCTGCCATATCGTAGTGGCGGACTCTAAGATCGCTTCATCAAGCGGTATTGCTACTCTGGAGGAGGCCGGAGGTCTCAAATTTTTGAGGAGCTTATGGTGTTTCTCTTGCACCTCTGCTGTCTGGATGCCTTGCGTGAAGGCCACCCTCTTAAACAGCTCTTGAAACTGTTTGAGATCGTCCGGAGGATGGACGTCCCCCGGGGCCGTAGCCTCGTCCGGGGAGGAGAGCGAGGAACCGCTGGGGTACGTCTCTCTGGACCCTTCCGGTTCCTGCTGGTGATGGTACACTCTCTCGCTAGAGGTTTGCGAGGGAAAATCTCGGGGTTCCATAACCAGTCCCCCCTGAGATGCTTGAGTCTCTGTCCCCGGTCGCAATTGCCCTCGGGGGTACGAGATCGTCTGTGGGGATCTTTTCCTAGTAGATTGCCGATGGTGTCTATGCCCCGCGTGGTAGGGGCAACCATGGCAGTATAGGCGCTGTTCTTGGGAAGGTGACCTAGACCACTCCCTTGGTGCATACCCTCTGCGTCTGGGGGAGGGAGATCGTCGAGACACTGGAGAGAGCGATTTTGCATAATAGTCCAGCGGTTCAAACCCCAGGAAGGGTGAAGGTGGTCCCAGCCAGGGTGAGGCTGGTTCCAAAATTGGAGAAGGGGGCTCCGGGTAGGCTAGGGGGGACCCCTGCCTTCTGGTTGGAGTCTGCAACATAAGCGGAGGGCTGTGAGAAAGCAACTCCACAGCCCTGTCCGGAGAGGGGCTGCAATGCCTCCTCTTGTGTGCAGCCTTCCCCCTCCCTGGAGGAGGTAACTCCGCCCCCTGACGCACAGGGGATCCCGGCCCCGTCCGCACCGTGCTAGGCACGCTCGAAGGCGGTGCCACACGTGCGGTGTCCTTCAGTGCCTGCAGGCTGCGTGCCTGCGTGCTCTGCACCGCCGGTTCCCCGGGGGTCGGGGCCACTGCCTGCGGTGCCGCCGGTACCGGCGCTTGTTTAGCCGCCGCCCTGCCTGCGGTGCGGGGCGGCTGGCTGATTATTGGAGGCTGAGCCGCTTCCACGTGGCTCTCCGTGCCGCTGCCGATCAGCTGTTGCTGCGGCTGGGGGCTGCTCGCTCCTCCCGTCCCGCTCGCTGTTGCTGCCGGCAGGGATCGGGCTGGGGAGGCTTTCCTCCGTTTTTGCGCTGATGGGGTGAGGGAGGCAGCTTTCCTTTTATGGGCCCCGGAGGGTCCCTCCTGCTGCGGCCGCTCCAGCACGTCTGGCTGGAGGGCCTTATCAAAAAGCAGCATTTTAAGCCGCATCTCCCTGTCTCTCCTTGCTCTGGCTGTTAATTTAGCACAGAAGGAGCATTTCTGTGCAACATGGGACTCCCCAAGGCACCTTATGCATACACTGTGCCCATCGGACGCTGGCATCGCCTCTCGGCAGGACTCACATTTTTTAAATCCTGAAGACGACATTGTTGGTGAGTCTTTCAGTTGTTAAACGGGTACTTAGCACCTTCTTTGTGCTGTTTTCCCCTTCCGATGGCCTGCCGCAGCAGGAGGGCTGATGGCCCTATGCTCCTGGCCTCCGGCGCTTGTTACTGTGACTGGATTGAAGCTGTCCCGCTTGTAGTTTGTTTGTTGCTTTTGTTTTTTTTGTTTTTTTTTTTTTTGCAAAAATAACAACCGGCTAACTTGCAGTAGCCTAAGTACTTGAAAAACTTTAAAGAAAAACAGTTAAAGTCATTGAATACGCTACTTGGCCTTAGCCTAGTTCGGATTCCGTCTGCAGCCGACGGCGGTTAAGAGGAACTGGCGGGGACCGGATCGCGCACATGGCCAGGAGTGTGCAAGGGAGTGGCGCGCGCCAGCGCATGCGCGGTCCAGCAGAAACTGCTTGGAAGATCCAATCTGCGGCGCCGGGCAAGCCCGACACCTATTGCGGAGCACCCACGGGGACACTCGAAGAAGAATGTGTAGTCCTTTTGCACAAGGATGCTATACACATGCCCTAGACCTGCTCAATAGGAAACACCATGGGTAAGCAAGCAAAAGTCATACGATCTTAACTGTATTATGATAACCAAGTCTCACCTCTTGCGTAACTCATACCTCAGAATTTTACCCAGTGATTCCTGTAGCAAGCCCATAGCTTTTGTGTGAACTACACTGGGGCTTGCCTACACTAGCTCCCTACTTCAAAGGGAGCATGGTAAGTAGGGTGTCGGGAGATTACTAATGAAGTGCTGCGCTGCATATGCAGCACGTCATTAAGCTAATTCACGCCCACGGCAACTCCAAAGTGGGAATCTTCGAAGTCCCGGTTCGCGTATAGCTGTGGCTAACCCACTGATATTTCGAAGTTGCTGCCCACGCATTTCGAAGTTTAACACTTCGGAGTTGTCACAGGGGTGAATTATCTTAAGGAAGTGCTGCATATGCAGCACAGCACTTCATTAATAATCTCCCGACACCCTACTTACCATGCTCCCTTCGAAGTAGGGAGCTAATGTAGACAAGCCCCAGGAGTTTCAAACTTCATTGCACTGTGACCCTTTTCTGATAGCAAAAAAATTACTATAAAACTCCAGATGCAGGGGTGTGGGGAGCCAAGCCTGAGCCTGCCTGACCCCAGTGGTGATGGGGGAGCTGTAACCTGAACCCCACCACTTAGGCCCAAAGCCAAAGCTTGAGCTCTGTCACTCAGGGCCAAAGCCCTTGGACTTCTGCTTTAGCCTTGGGCCCAAGCACAGCTAAAACCGGCCATGATAAACTCATTAAAATAGAGTTGTGATCCACTTTGGGGTGCCAACCAGTCTTCTCTTGCAAGCTGAGTGCTTGGGTGGCGACCCAGGAGAGTTCAAATGCCACCCAGCTGATTAGTAGAGCACCCCCAGAAGAATTACAAAATGTTTCCGTGCTCAGTAAGACAGTGTATTCTGTGGTGGATTTGAAACATGAATGCATTTGATCCTTGTTTACCTCACTGTATGCACTACTATGTTGCAAACTGGTCTAATAAGATCATAGCCATAATAAATGTAAGTAAATGTGACATTTATGAACAATCGATTCAGCCGAAGAAAGTGGGTGTGCCGTGGAACTGTTTTTCTCACTGAAGTGTGCCATGTTACTGAAAAGGTTGGGAACCACTGGCATAGAATACTAATTTTGTGACAGAGGATGTATAATGACTAGTCCAGCTCCACTGATAGCAAACACAGCAAGGAAGATACTTCATTAGCACCAGGAGCCATGCTCGCCTTTGTTATCACTGCATCAATTAGATTTGCTCTGTCAAAAGCACAGAATCTGTTCCAGACATCAAATATTTGAAAGGCCAGGCCCGTGAAAGCAGCAATGTAAGCTCATTGATTATGTAGGCTTGTGTCAAATGAGTAGAAGGCCATGCTTGACTTCAGTTTGTGTTAAGTTCACAGTACACACATTGATAAGTTTAAAAAAAAACTACAAACATTCTTGCTGGAATGGTCCAATGTAGAACTACTTTATTTCTTAAAATTCAGAAAGATGGTACATGAGAAACTGTAAATAGAGAGAGAGAGGAAACAGACTGTTCCTTAAGGCTCACAAGCCCAAATCATCCCCACTTTTTTTTTTAAATAGCGCTTTCCAAACTAGCCTGTCTATGTACTGATTCAGATGACACAGATCATATGGTTTCCCTCAGAACCCTCCAGTGTACAAATGTAACCGCCCACGGGCAGACTCTAGCCTGGGACCTTTGGAGCTTAGTGCAGGAACCGCTACAGTCTGAGCTAAAAGCTAGCTGGCTCTCAGCTAAGGTTGTAGAGGAGAATAATTTTCTCTAAATGGTCTAAGTGCCACTACATTGGACAGTGAACCACACCCCATAGGTGTGTGGATTACACAAGAAGGATGAGGAGATCTCTCACATTTAAAGTGATCACTTGTTAATTTTTAACCAGGTTCTAACATACCATACAATCCTCTATTAAAACCTTTAAGAATACAATAATTGGTGTCTGGTTTCTATTGCAAAGAGGTCCCTGGTATTATCATGCTAGCCAGATGAATGCTTTCTTGATAAAATGAAGGTACAGAACCCAGAGTTTACTCAGTTTAACCCAAGTAATGAGACAGAAAATATGCTCTCTTTACTTTTTGCCAATGGCTAGATAGCAAAGACCCAGGTTGTTTCCAATAGGGAGTAATGGAGGAGAAGCTGCCAATTTAAAAAGCAGACAGCTTGCTAACTTCTTTACCAGTTGCAGACAGAATGAGGGCATGCGGCTTATTGGTCTAGAATCTTAGAGGCACCGTTTCCGTAACATGGAGCTACTAACACAGAATTTTCACTCTCCTCCCTACACGACACAGCCCAAGGCACAAGAAGGTCAAGTGACTTGTCTATAGTCAAATGTGAATGAGTCACCCAGTATGGGTATGAATTCAGACCCTCACGCTGACAGGAAAACACAATCTTTGTCAACACTAGTAAGGTTACTTTCTTGGGGTAGGCTCTTCATGTAAGCCTTATTCTGAAGGGGTGGCAAACACTCACAGCTCCAACTGCACCTCTGATCTTGGTTATTTCCACAAATATGTTCTGTATATGGTGCTTCTGAGGATTAGTGTTTCAGAGTAGTTACAAACAACCTTCAAGCCAGCAACAACAGTAAAATGAAAGGACCATTTGGAAGCCATGTGATACAAAATATTTGATTCGTTGATCTGTGTTTGTCGCTGGTACAGCAACTTTGTATTAATAACAGAAAAGATACATTATGTTCTTCAAATAATCGCTCTAAACACTGCATAGATCAACAGCCATGGATTATTTGTTTATAAATAAGTGGGCACTTCACATTGCACAAGAATATTAGTGGGGAAGGAAAGAAAAACTAGTTCACTCAAGCACAGCTTGAAGACTACAGATGGAAATACAACCTGAACTCAGCACAATATAGTGTTATTTATTTGTACTGTGGTAGCATCCAGAAGCTCTAATCATGGATCAGACCACCATGCCAGGCTCCTGCACACACACAAAACAAAGATGTTCTCTGTCCTTAACCATTTTATGCATTATAATGCCTGGTGTGTTCATTTTTCTTATGTCAGAAAGAAGAAAAGTACTTTAGGGCAAAAATTCAAGTTTCACTGGCTGCATTTTTTTTTGGCAGGCATGCAAGCAAATCAACGGCATCAATATGACCAACACTGCCTAACAGTGAAAACTTAGAGCAAGGGACCTGTCCTTTTGGTGAGGAGATTTAAAAAAAAAAAAAAAAACACTTATCAGAAACCAAAAATAAGTGTGGGCAACAGTCACTATTTTCCCTTTCAACTTTTAAAATAAATTCTAAGCTGTTATTTATTTACTGGAATGGCAGTGGGGATGATTCTTTAGAAGCGTTGGACTAACGGGTTTGAAAATAACTGGATTCTACAAGAGAATTTTTAAACTGTTCAGAAGCAGATCAAAGCATCTCTTTAAGAGCACCAAGCATCCTCTCCATTTCCTTAAGTGGAGAAGTGGAGCAAAAGGCAGGGGTAGATGTCGGAAACATAAAGTAATCTAATAGCACAATTCCACTTCCTATTATCAACAAGAAGAGGTTCCAGTGGCCATTTTTTTTTTCCTGGACACCTGGAGCTAAATTCTTCCCGGGGGTGGGGGGGGAATCACCCAAGCAGAAATACTCATGACTAGGTATAAAACTTGAACCACTAACACAAAGTTAAAGGCCTGATGTAGTAGTTTAGCAATCATCTTCCTTCTTCCTATCAATCTAGAGTTTTAGATAAAAAGTATACAACCCGGTTTTAGAACCATACTGTATTGTGAAATCTCAGCCTTATTCAAACCAATATGAGTTTTGACATATAGACTTAACAGAGCTATAAATTTCACCCAAAATACAAATACAACATTTTCTCTATTGAAACAATTCAGGAGAAATTCAACAACAGGATCCTCGTAGAGAGATTTCCTTCTCCTTCACTTTTTCCTCTGGTTTGACAATGAGAATGTGGTGGTCTTCTCTGGCTCCTGGGCTAGCCAACGCACATTATTTCAGATTTATATATAAATATTAAACTCCATACCTTGCACAACACAATGGACGGTGTAATCCAATATGATGAAAATAGTAAATCTGCATTGAGGGGAAGTGTCTTGTTATTCTCCCATTATCTAATTATGATGGCATAACAGAGCATGTTGAAAAAGGTATGAAGACTAATGAATCTCATAGGCTTCAGAGGGGAGTGTGAGAAAAAAATTAAAAGACAAGAAAAATGGGAGAACTTCCTCCAAGTTTTCCCTGCAAAACATCTCAACATTTCATGGCATGGTTTTACTGCTAACATAATATTTTACACAGTGCTGTATTTTAATACCTTATCAAGTCAGGTAACTTTTTCTGAACTATTCTTCCCAAAAAGGACTTTGAACCACAGATTGACATCATAAAAAAGTATGTTCAGCATAAAGCTAAACTATTTTCTAAATTAATTAGAATGTTTATGATATGACAATCATTTTGCTTTTAAATTTGACACAAAGTTTCCTGACAAAATAGTAATATATCTTTAAAGCTTATCTGAACAGGATTTTTGGCTTCTATAATCTGTAGATTTGAATTATGTTTACAGCATCAAAGTGACTAATGGTGAAGGTTGAGAAAGCACTTCCTAGCAAACTCTTATTTTCCTTAAATTTACGTACATATTGAAATACAGTTCTCAAAATAACATACAGGGGTAAGAAAAGGTCAATGGAATAGGCCTGGAAAAAAGGCAACTTTCACGTGTGAATAGTAACAGAGAGAAAGTCATGCTAGTCTATATATTATCAAAACAAAAAAGCAGTAAAGTAGCACTTTAAAGACTAACAAAATAATTTATTAGGTGAGCTTTCGTGGGACAGACCCACTTCTTCAGACCATAGCCGTAACAGAGTCTGTTCTGGTATGGCTATGGTCTGAAGAAGTGGGTCTGTCCCACGAAAGCTCACCTAATAAATTATTTTGTTAGTCTGTAAAGTACTACTTTACTGCTTTTTTGTTTTCACATGTGATGTGTGTGAAGGTGTTGTACAGGCAGACCATCTATCTGCCCTTCCTATTAGCTCTTACTCAGGATGAAAAAGCTTTTCTGGTTTACAGTAAAATACTTTATCTTTTCAGTTTTCACCCACAAAGTGTTAAAAACGCTAAAAATTTCATACAGAGCAGATATTTATGGCTACTCAGAGATAAAACAATAGCAACTGCTTCAGTCTGCTTATTTAAAGAGGGCATGGGAGGAACTAAGAGATCTTGTAGTTCTTTAGGCTGTCAATAAATTGGTTTGAAAAGAAGCTGAACTGAGCCTCACGCATTCAGAAATGTCATGTGACTTTAACATTTTGTTTTAATTTAAAGGACATATTTTCTCCCACCCCCAAATTTTGAAACTACCCAATGAACTTGCAAAAGAGGAAAAAAAAATTGAGGAGGCACTTGTAATTACACAATAGCCATGAGATTCAGCATGTAAGTAGCTATACTAGTAATTGCCCCCTTGTATGCAGAATCACAACTGGGTCTTTTACAGCATACTGTAATCACAGGTCAAAGCAAATCCAGGGAAATTAGAATTTTAGCTGAAAAGCTGCATTGACAATTTGAAATCCAAGCCATTTAAAAAAATTAAAGTAGTTTCCAATTTTACACTTATCCATAAATCTGTGCCAGTATTTCTGACTTTGTGATCATATGTGTCTATTTAACTATACGTTTCTCATTGCAATATGGAAGAGAAAAACACATGCAAGGGACAAACTGACTGAACATGGGGTAGGGAGGGACCAGGGAGGTGAAAACACACAGAGCTGTCAAATACACAAATAAATAAAAATTGTTGTTCTCATATCATGCTCAATTATAGTCATGTTAAGAATTAATTTTAACAAGAGTAGGATAGAAAGGTCATTTTAAAGGCCACATCATTGCATTCATAGTTTTACAGTTCAGTGACAAATGACTTACTTGGTTTTTCCACCAGTTTGTGCATACAAATGTATGTATTTCCACCTCTGAGCCCTATTCAAGCAGTTCTGCAAGGGCCTGGTGTGCAAAACAGAGTTCTAGCCTCTAAGATACATAAACTGGTCTATGCCTTTCCTGCCCTTGCAGCATACATGTCTATGGAAGTTGTATCTACATAAGCCACAAAAATGCTACAAGACCAAATAGCGTTAATGACCTAGCTTTCAACCCAGAGAAACGACATGTCTGAAATAAGTCTAAAACTTCCAGCTAAAAAAGACGTCATGGAATTGATGTTACATTTGGCAGCTACATTTTCTCTGTTAAAAAATTAACTCTCAAAATCCTAGTGTAACAGTAGAGGTTCTCAGGGGCATGACTGAGAAGGACAAATCAGGACAAACTGCCCATGTGGAGAGAATGCTGTCGTTCTTGCTGTGTGACTGTACCTCCCAAAATGGAGCTTGCCATACGAGCAAGTCACTTGTCCATGTCCTTTTTAGACAATCAGCCATTGTCTATCTGCTGGTCTGCGTGTTCACAGCAAAGTTTCTTGTATGTGGATTGGTACCTGTTAAGGCCCTTTGTCAGTCAAGTACTCTGATTCACTTGACTAGTAACCTTTTCATAATAAGTTGCCAAGCCTCCTGTTGAAGTCTCCCAAAAGCAAAAATTGGAAATACAAGTACACGGCCAATTTTCATAACTTCAAACACAGAAATGATACATGCATGTGAGCAGTATAACCAGAATCAGAAAATCATAAGCATTCAGTAGACACTTGGTCCACTTTGAAGAAGATTCTATGCAAACATACAATATGAGTGTAACAGCGATTTGCATATTTGTATCAAAATCCAGTAACATCACATTTAATTTACCAAAGTGAAAAAGAGGACAGACCCAACAAAGAAAGCCACAGAATGCTATTAGCCATTACCTATAGCCCCCAGCTAACACCTATCCTACACATCAGTAAGAAGGCACAATGTATCCTTGATGACGATTCATTGTTCTCACAGACTCCAGTAGGTAGGTCAGTCCTCTCTCACAGACAGCTTCCACCCTGAAACATACTCACCATCAATTTCATACCCCACAATCGAAACACTAACCCAAGAACTGCAACAAACCCCGTTGCCAACTCTGTCCACTCATCTACCCTAGTGACACCATCACAGGATCTAACCACCTCAGCTATACCATCAAAAGCTCTTTCATGTGCACATCTACCAATGTAATACACGCCATCTTGTTCTAGCAATGCCCCTTAGCCAGGTACATTGGACAAACCAGACTGCCTTTACAGAAAAGAATAAAATGGGCACAAATCAGATATCAAGAACGGCAACATACAAAAATCAGAGGGGAAGCACTTTAACCTTCCTGGACCCACAGTTAGTGACTTGCAAGTTGTCATTCTTAGGCAAAATATCAAAAACAGACCACAACTCAAAACTGCTGAGCTGGAATTTATATGCAAATCTGACACTATCAGAATGGGCCTGAAGAGAGACATGGAATGATTCTCTCATTACAATAATTTCCTGCTCAGGCACTCTCATCTTTTCAAAACTGTTGGAGGTGAACCACATCAACCCTGATTTACTTAGCACTGATGTTATACTCCCAGCTCTGTATCTCTGCCTTTCTTTCTCTTCAAGCATCCAAGGAAGTGAGCTGCATATCATGGGAGCTTTTGCCATAATAAATGTGTTACTCTTTAAAGGTGCCACCAGACACTTTGTTGTTTTGGCTGAAATGACTAACACAGCTACCTCTCCAAAACCATTTTTCAGTGTGTGTTCATACAGCCAAAAGTGGCAGGAAGTCCACTAAATGTATGTTAGTGATGCTGATGATATAAGCACAACTTGTCACAAACCAAAATGTGGGCAGTCATGCCCAGTGGTCAGAGCAGTTCAGATCCAGGATCCATAGCCAGGCTTGGGTACCAGGAGTGAAATACAAAGCAAGGCAGGAACAAGACTGCAGCAAGTATGGGAAGAAGGCAGACTCAGCAGCAAACCATGCTGCAGACTCAAGCACTGAGAAGATACTGGCCTAGTGCATCCAACTAATCAGGCAATCTCATCAATGAAGTGTTGCAGCAGGCCCTTATCCCTGACATAGCTCCATGCAGAGAAAAGCCAACAAACTTTACAGCTCAAATTTTGCACTCAGTTACATTGTTATGACTGAGAGAAGACTAGGGTTCCTCCATGCAGTTGCTGACACTTATTTACAAAAAGGGAACAATCTTAACATTCTAAAATTAAGGCCCAAATTTAACAGCCCCATACATACCCAAAGACCCTTGCCCCGCCTCCTTCCCCACAGCTCTACCGTCGCCCCACCTCTTCTCCAAGGTTTTGCCCTTGCTCACTCCATCCCTACTCCATCTTTCCTCCACCCTCACTTACTTTTCCTAGGATATGGCAAGGGGTTGGGGTTCAGGCTCTGGGCTGAGGCCAGCGGGTCTGGAGGTTGGGTTGGGACTGTAAGCTGAGCCTGGGACAGTGGGTTCAGGTGCACAAGGCGATAGTTCCTGGGCAATGGGAGTTTCAGAATCAGTGTTCAGGGTGGGGGCAGTGCACAGAGACCCCACACACACACTCCATCCCAGGACTATCAGGATGCGTCATCCCCATCTGGGCATGGTGTGAGCCCAGGGCAGGCAAAGAGCCTGCCTTAGCCCACTGGTGCCACTGCACCTTTAGCAATTTAAAATCTCCCAGATTGTCGCAGTACCTTCTAGGAGACAGAGCCCGATTTCAGAAGACTCCCAGCGAAACTAGGAGGGTTGGCAACCCCAACCTCTAACGACACTGGGTACCATTGGACTACCCATGCAAGTATTACATCATCATTAGGGTCTGCACAATCTAGTCTTGGATATTAGAATGAATAATACCCTGAACAACACCTGCTGAGTCCTATTAATTTATTTGTATATGTTCTATATGTTGGGGGCTACTTTGCAGCCAGGTTGCACGTGGTACTCACTAATTGTGAGATTAATTATTGTAGTTTCCAAAGCCCAGAGGGAAAAGTAAGAAAAATCTGAAGGTTGGAGCTGGGGGTTCCCCCCGGCCTCCTTTTGCCATTATGAAATACAGCGATGAGAACTCCAGCTAAGGTCAGTGTGTTCTAATGAACATAGTGGTTAATTCTAGTTAGTTATTAACTTTAATACACATTAACCAAACTCTGAACAAGGTACAAATCAATACTTCCCATTAAGAATTTCTTTCCTGAAGTCAGAATGGAACCAATTTGACCAGATGCATTATTACTGTGTTGTTGCTTTTGTCTGTTTGCTTGTTTTTGATTTTTTTTTTTGTACAGAAGTTACATCAATTTAGGATAAAGTGTCTATTGTGCCATTATTCACTGGATGAGGAGTTTGTTATGGAACTATCGTAGCCTGTGTTGCAAAAAAACACACCTACACACATCCCCCACAGTACAGCTTCTTAGAAAATTCTCATACTTCTAAAAGTACGGCCTGCTACATGAAAATCAAGCATCATCAATTAACCTGTCTAAGGCCTTCAGAGCCAATTTATCTGCCAGATAATTTACTTTTTAAGTAAAATCGGCATTTTAAAAAATGAACAAACAGGAGAACCAATTAAGTATATTTTCAGGAAATGGCTTACTGAAAAATACAAAAATGTGTGGATGCATTTCAGAGAAACACAAGGCCTGTTCACCACTTATGTCCAATTCAAGGCCTCCGATGAATGCTTCAGGAAGATCTGAGTAGTGCATAGGTATATGTCCTGGCCCCAGGCCCACCAACCAGAGCGGGAGGGAAGGAGGGCAGAGAGAGGAATGCAATGGGGGGCCAGTGGAGGCAGTTGGAGCCCCGGGCCCCTTTGAATTGCTACCAGAGTGCCACTCTGCACAGCTCTGAGGACTTGGTGGGAGGGCCCAGAGGTGTGGTCCAGGTGGCGCAGAGGGCTGGTTACCCAGGGCCCCACCCCATCTGTCCAAGGACCCACCCCTCCTGGGGGTGCAGAGCCAGGCCCCCTCCCCACCTTCCTCTGAGGCTTGTGGTGGCTATCAGCCCCACTGCCTGGTCCTCTGCATGGGGGTAAATTTCATAGTGTACAATTCTACCTTGGCACCTATATTATGCCACAGATATAATCTGATACATTACAGTGTGCAGAGCAGCTGGAAGCCTAGAAAAAAATTTGGACTCAGGAAAGATTCCTTTTTGAAGGCCTACAGGCAGCACAGACAAATGGTGCTCTAGTTGACTAGCGTACAGAGAGATGCAGAAGGGACACCATGTTATCATCGGGAGGTGGGGAGGAAGCAGGGAAGAAGTACAGACTTTGTTCTTTGCTAAAGGACAACTCTTTCAGATCATTCAGACTTTAGCAGTGACAAGTCTTATGTCCAAAAGGCAAGGCAACAAATCTAAGGGTACATCTTCAGTATAGGGAATATCGACCCTGCCACAGTAGATCTTGCAGAGTTCGATTCAGCATGATGACCAGGGATGCACTAAATTGAACTTACAGGGCATTCGTGTTGACCCTGGTACTCCTGCCCCCTGTTCCAAGTATGGGAAGTCGACCACAGAGTTTTTCCTGTCGATGTTCCACAGTGTGGTTGGTGGCAAAAATCAGTTTCAGATTCTCATAGCTGGTTATGCATATCTAAAAATCAATTTTACCTGCTAGTGTAGACCTGGCCTAAAAGAACAGTAACAAAGAGAAACACAGTGTCTTGTAATGTTGCTAAATATGTATAATTTAGGTCCTCAGGGACCTGAGGACTGGACGTTGAGAAAGGAAGGTGAAGAGAAAGTCTGCTCCTTTCCAGATTGTGTGCAATTACAGTAAGATGGAAATTGAGAGTTGATCTCCCAACCTTACATTTAAAAAGCATGCAAATAAAACTACAGTAGATGCTGTAGCGTTTTTGCCCAAGAGAGTTTTTAAAATCCAGCAATCTACGATGAACAGATCTAGAGCTAAGACACACAAGTCTCCTGTTGTGCGTGCTGAAATGATGTTCAGTCTTTGCAAAAGAGGCAAAACTGTGCAGAGCAATAGACCTTTTACTCCCTTAACTCAATTCTGTGCCTTAATTCAAAGCAGTGCCACTACCCAAGCAATGAGACTCTAACACTAAATTATTTTGCCATCAGTCTGAAAAACGTTAGTGTCCAGCCATCTCCAATAATAGCAATAACAAGACAATGGCTTCTATTGAGACTCCTAATCAGGGCAGATAGTCATTTACATAGAAAATGTTCTGTGACTCTCTGTAATACACCATCTCAAAGACTCAATTCAGACAACTCTCCTTTCCCACAGGCATTAAAAAGAAAAAGATGGCCTTTAAATAGGGAAGTCAGCAATGGTCCCCTCCAATCTTACAGACTTGCTAATGGATGAAAGAAACGATGGGATTTTCCTGCCAGCTAAGGACATGCACTCTTGTTAGCCAGAGAGCTTTGTTAAAAACATAACTATACATCATCTTTAGCTTAGCTGAGAACTGAACCTTCTATGTCTATTTTTAATATTGCGGTCAAAGACTTGCATCAAGGAGCACTGATTGGGCCTTGGAAATCCTACCTTCGCTCTGTGTGAGTTCACTCTAAATTCATACATGGACAGCTTTTATGAAAAGCTTCCACATTCTCCTCTCTTGCATGACACGCTGAATCTCTCTCTCTTCACATGACAGGAGGCAGCGTGGCCCAGCTAGTATGACACTGGACCAGGAATCAGGAGACCTATTAGAAGCTTTGCACCTGACCTGTTGCATGACCTTGGCCAAGTCACTTCATTTCTCTAGGCCTGTTTCTTTCCATGCCCATGCAGGCACTTCAGGAAAGATGTGGATCAACTGGAGGAGCTCCAGAGAAGAACAACAAAAATTATTAAAGATCTAGAACAGATGACCTATGAGGAAAGATTGAAAGAACTGGGTTTGTTTAGCCTGAAAAAGAGAAGACATAAGGGACAAGAGAGCAGCTTTTAAGCACCTAAAAAGTAATTACAAGGACGAAGGAGAAAAATTAGTCTCATTAACCTCTGAGGATACAACAAGAAGCAAAGAGAGGTTTAAGTTAGACATTAGGAAAAACTTCCTCCCTGTCAGGGTGGTTAAGCACTGGAATAAATTGCCTAGGGAGGTTGTAGACTCTGTTACTGGAGATTTTTAAGAGCAGGTTAGACAAACACATATCAGGGATGGTCCAGATGGAGCTTGGTCCTGCCGTGAATGCAGGGCACTAGCTCAATGGCCTCTCAAGGTTCCTACCAGTTCTAGGAGTCTATGATTCTATTTTCTGAGTCTCTCATCTAAAAAGAGACTGTAACACTCTTTCAGGCAAGGACTCTCCTTCACTACACATACAAAGCTTGATTTAGCACAGCTAAATCAGCTGATGTCAGCTGAAGCTTCTAGGCACTACCATAATACAAGCAATCATGAGCGTGTCCTTCCTCTTTTGCACTTCCCTTTCTGTACATAGTTCTAGACCTTATCACTATTTCTGTATAGTGTTGAGAGACAAATACACTATTCTTGTAGGTAGATGAACTATCTTTGGTTCTCTGTCAATAGATAAACTCAAAACATAATCGATAACTCTTTACTGTACTTTTCAATAATTTTTTTTTTTCCAAAATGCTTTAGGGCCCAGTTCTGTTGTCTTTACTCATATTGACTAGCTCAGTGAGGTTACATGCAGAGAAATTCTCTGTGACAGAAACCGATGCATCTGTTCTGTGTTAAGCTGTTAAAGCTGCGTTAATTTATACAAGAGAAATTAGCTTCTGGATTTAATGAGACTGCAGATTGAACCTCTCTAGTCCAGCATTTTCTCATCCAGCAACAACTGTAATCCAGTATGATTTTAGTTAGCTAGACGACCACTTCTCCTGGTTGTGACCAAGTTTCTTGTGGTCCCGTAAAGTCTGTTGATAACCAATCAGTCCTGGCTCTTGGTATTCTGTTATTAAGCTGTAATTCACCTCTAAATGTCTTCTAAGAGCCCCGTAAGCAGTGGAAGTGTTGGTAATGCTTCTAGACAATATTGATTACCTGCAGTCTGGCAGATTTTCTCATTTGGCATTGGTCAAGGTCCCACGGGTGAATGATTGGAAAGGTTCAACATGTATTTGCAAAAATGGGGTACTACCTCTTACAGGACTATGGGTGAAAAAATTCTCTCTCAGCCTGGGACTTCCCTCCTAGGTCTCCTGTCCCTTCCAATCTATATAGGTTTACCACACTCATTACCACGGTACTTTCTACTGTACTGCTGTGCAGTCTCCACTCTAACTTGTGGCATTCTTCTGCTTGTGGTATTATACAGCACTGCCTTTGACAGCAAATCCAGCATGGTGCAGCAGTGCACATGTAGACTCATGCTGCCTGAAACATCATCAGGAAAAACACAGAGTAAATAATGTGTTTGCCACTGCTGAAGATTTAGCATAGAGTAGATGAATTAAAAGTTCTGATCCACAGAGGCAGTTACTATGAAAAGTGTGTGTGTGTGCGTGCATTCCATATGTATACTTATATGTATATAATAACTCCGCCATTGCCGGTCCTAAGCCTGGATGAAAAAGGAGGAAGGTTGGGCGTCGGGCTAGCAACTCGATCCTGTAAAACCTATCAATGGCAACAGAAACAACAAGCACAACCAAACAAAATAAACAAAAATTAACTCGGCGCGAAGGTATCCACTCTTTTTTTATGACAGTGCTGGATGAAAGCTGAAAGGAAGTTCAGTACCCGATGCAGAGCTTGATTTTAAGTGCCAAAACCACAACAAAAATTGGAACATGGAATGTAAGGACCTTATACCAATGTGGAAAGCTAGCACAATTACTCCGGGAATTTGACAGTTATCAAATGGACATCGTAGGCACTAGCGAGATGAGATGGACAGGAAGTAATAGGCTAGTTAGTGATGGGAAAGCCATTCTTTATTCAGGGAACGATAGTCAGCATATACACGGCGTAGGCCTGATATTAAGTAAGGAAGTGTCACAGGCATTGGTTGGATGGAAGCCAGTGAACAAACATATTATCACAGTGAGATTCAAGTCAAGGCACGCAAAAACTACAATCATCCAAGTGTATGCACTGACCAAGGATGCTGACGAAGCTGAAAAAGACGCGTTTTACGATCTGTTACAAGACACCATCAATGATGCTCCCAATCATGACATCAAGTTACTCGTAGGTGATATGAATGCGCAAATAGATAACAGAAGACAGGGATAGGAACATGTGATTGGCCCGTATAGATCGTCAACGCAAATAAGCGACAATGGAGAGTGCTTACTACTATTCTGTAGCATGAACAACTTGTGCATTGGAAACACCTATTTTGCACACAAGAATATTCACAAGAAAACATGGCGGTCGCCTGATGGTAACACTAACAATGAAATAGACTACTTCTGCATCAGCAAACGATGGTGACCAGCTCTACTAGATGTGAGAGTATACCGTGGAGCTGATGTTGGGTCAGACCACCATCTTTTGATGGCATCGCTCTGTCTTCGCCTTAAAAGAAAACAAGAATGGCAAAAACAGCTCGGCCCTATGCAGTTGAAAAGTTAAGAGACCAAGCCATAGCTGAACAGTACACACTTAAACTTAGAAACCGATTTCAACAAATGCAACATGAAACTTCAGTCTAAGACCAGTGGATGCAGTTCAAAAGAGCAGTGACCGAGATCGCAGAAGAGATGATTGGTCGAAGGAGAGGCACACAAAAAGAACTCTGGATACAGGACAGGACCTGGCAGTTGATTGATGAATGTAAGGTTGCGAAGAGGCAAAGAGATCAGGCAAAGTCGCCAGGTGAGAAAGCGGAAGCTGTGGTGAAGTACCAGTTGCTGGATCATAGAGTCAAGAAAAGCTGTCGCGCTGACAAGAAAGAATGGTTAGAATGTAAAGGTGCTGAAGCACAAGAGGCAGCAAAGAAATGTGACACCAAGACACTATATTGTATTGTCCAGGAGTTAACAGGAGCAAAAAGCAATAGCAATGCTCCCATCAAAGACAAGAATGGGAAGATCTTACTCAGTAAAGAAGAGCAAGATGCGTGCTGGGTAGAACACTTCAAAGAAACACTGAATCAACTGAACCCAACCGCAGCCTACGACTTCAGTAACTTCAGTCTCCCTGACGAGCTGGAAGTAGACCTAGACATAATCACGATTGAGGAAACACACAGAGTGATAAAGGTGCTAAAAAACAACAAGACTGCTGGCCTAGACCAAATTGCAGCTGCACTATTGAAGTATGGTGGAAACTCCGTGGTGCAGGAACTGACAGGGCTGTTGAATGAATGTTGAAGAACAGAGTGCATCCCAGGCAAGTGGAGGAAGGGAATGATTGTCAAGTTACCAAAGAAAGGGAATGTCGCTGATTGTAACAATTAAGCTGTGTCTACACATGCACGCTACTTCGAAGTAGCGGCACTAACTTCGAAATAGCACCCATCACGGCTACACGCGCCGGGCGCTATTTCGAAGTTAACTTTGACGTTAGGCGGCGAGACGTCGAAGTCGCTAACCCCATGAGGGGATAGGAATAGCACCCTACTTCGACGTTCAACGTTGAAGTAGGGACCATGTAGTCGTTGCGCGTCCCGCAACTTCGAAATAGCGGGGTCCGCCATGGCGGCCATCAGCTGAGGGGTTGAGAGATGCTCTCTCTCCAGCCCCTGCGGGGCTCTATGGTCACCGTGGGCAGCAGCCCTTAGCCCAGGGCTTCTGGCTGCTGCTGCGGCAGCTGGGGATCTATGCTGCAGGCACAGGGTCTGCAACCAGTTGTCGGCTCTGTGGGTCTCGTGTTGTTTAGTGCAACTGTGTCTGGGAGGGGCCCTTTAAGGGAGCGGCTTGCTGTTGAGTCCGCCCTGTGACCCTGTCTGCAGCTGTGCCTGGCACCCTTATTTCGATGCGTGCTACTTTGGCGTGTAGACATTCCCTCGCAACGCCTATTTCGATGTGGTGCTGTGCAACGTCGATGTTGAACGTCGACGTTGCCAGCCCTGGAGGACGTGTAGACGTTATTCATCGAAATATTCATCGAAATAGCCTATTTCGATGTTGGCTTCACGTGTAGACGTAGCCTTAGAGAGGTATCACGCTCCTTTCGGTCCCAGGTAAGGTCTTCTGCATCATCCTACTCAGGAGGTTGCAGAGCGTGGTGGATAAAACGCTGCATGAAGAGCAAGCCGGATTTTGCTGCGGATGATCGTGTAGTGAACAGATCTTCACGTTGCACAACATCATCGAACAGAGTATCAAGTTCCAACGGCCGCTGTTAATTAACTACATCAACTTTATAAAGTCGTTTGACAGCGTTCATAGAGAATCATCATGGAACATAGTGTGAACATATGGCATCCCACAACACTACATCAACATCTTCCAAAATCTTTATCTAAACTCTAGCTGCTGCATGAGGACCGATAATGGGATGAGAGATTTCCTCAACTTTGACTCCAGAGTGAGTCAAGGGTGTGTCCTGTCTCCATTCTTGTTCCTTCTGGCAGTGGACTTCATCATGAGAAAGGTGATGAGCGATGTACATCTAGGTATCTCATGGAAAGATCAGCGTCGACTCACGGATCTGCACTTTGCAGACGATATTGCACTGCTAGCAGAAACGAGCGAATGCTTGCAAGGCATGGCCACAAATTTGGAAGCAGAAGCCAGCAAATTTGGGCAGAGGATAAATAGTGATAAAACAAAGGTGATGCAGGTTCGGAACGCTCAGACAAACACACCACTAGTGGTCGGACGCCAACCCATAGAAGAAGTACAGCTGTTCACCTATCTTGGCAGCACTCTGTCTAACGACGGAGGTGTCGAGGCAGATGTTAACTGAAGAATCAGTAAGGTGTCAGCAGTGTTCCAAAGACTGTGCCCAATCTGGTCTGCACCAACAATCGAAACTGCAACCAAAGTTCAACTGTATAACACCATCTTCATGCCAGTCGCCATTTGCACTAGCGAAATGTGGAAAATAATGTCAAGAGTAGCATGCAAGCTCAATGTATTCCACCAGCATTGCTTACGAAAGATCCTGAACGTCACCTACCGCGATCATGTTACCAATGAGGAGATACTACAAAGATGCGGGTCACGGGCACTGCAGGATATCCTGACAGAGCGCAGAGTGCAGTTTGCTGGACACATTCTGCATCTGCCAGATCAACTGCACCCAAAGACTGCAATGAGATGGATACCAGCAGAGGGAAGAAGGAAGAGCGGCAGGCCACTCAAGACCTGGTGCACCACATTTAAGGAAGACTTATTAAACATTGGTATATCATGGAATGAGGCAGAATTATTTGCAGCTGACCGAAATCGCTAGCAAGCACTTGTTGCCCAATGTGCCCAGATGCACAGGTGGACCTAAGTCTAAGATGGATAAAAAGTTCTGATCCACAGAGGCAGTTACTATGAAAAGTGTGTGTGTGTGCGCGTGCGCGTGTGCATGCATACATACATATACATATATGTATATAATTCTCTGCGTTTCACATGAGCTTTTGTCACAGAGATATTAATTTACGTATGGGTTTGAGGGCCAGGTTCACACACCCATTCTCACTACACACGTACAGATGCATGCCAGCACTGAGCAGGGTGAATGATCTCATGCAATGTTTCCTCTAACCTTTTCCATCCATGTGCAGAATAAATTTTATGTGCAACAAAGCATGTGCAAAAGTGCACCACCAGAAGAAAGAAAAACCTGGCTGTGGGCACTCTGCTAATCAGCTGTGTGGCATGCAACTCTCTCTAGAGCACCCACTTTACAGGGAATACTGGTCTAACAAACCAATAAATTACCTCTAGACTTTTCCACTCTGTGCCCCACTCAGCATCAACGTTCCCACAAGCCCTTTCAGCAGTTCATCAATCAGCAAACTCTCCACACAGAGCATTACCACTTTTGTGCTTTTACATTACCAGCCCTGATCTTCTGCATTGGATGCAACCTGGGAATGTGACTTTAAGCCCCTACAAACCGGACACTAGACCCCACCTTTTGCAAGTTGAGGAAGTGGGTCAGTCAGAGAGAAAGCAGCTTTGCCACAATCCCAGTTAAAAACAGCATCTCATTCTTTGGCCTAGACCCTGAATTTATCACTGTAAGCCACACTGTTAACACTATTTATCATTATACTTTGCATCTGTGAATCATTTACCCCAGACTCTCTTCCCTCCCACCCAGTTTATAAATAGCACACAGTACAACATTAAGTTTGTGTAACAAGACAGAGACTTTCAGAAACTTACAATTGGAACAATTTTTTTTTTAAAAGAAGACCTTTTTATACATAGGGCTGACGTGGCTGATTCCCCCATTCTATAAGCCAGCCAGTCATTGTGTTCATTGCTCATTCCCACACAACACTGCTATCAAAAAAGAATCCCTTCAGCTAAGATCCAATGTATCTGAGTGCACAGCTTTTATGATTTTTCATTTTTAGAGTATAAAGATTTTATAGGACTGATGCTATTTCCAGATAAGACAATCATTCCCATCCACCCCACACTCATCTCTAGCATCTGTGCTTCATGAGCCCATAAGAGATTTTGATACCTTATAGTCTCGGGCAGCCCTGTTAGTCTGTAGCTTCACAAACAACAAGCTGTCCTGCAGCACCTTAGAGACTAAGAAATTTATTAGGTCCTGAACTTCTGTGGGTAAAACCCACTTCATCAGAAGAACTTCCAGCAGTAGAGGTGGTACTGGAACTTTCACTAGCACTTACTGATTTACTTATTGTATTTTAACAGAGAGGTCACCGTGTTAGTCTGTATCTTAAGAAAACAAAGCAGCAGTCCTGTAGCACTCTAAAGACTAACAAAATAACTTATTAGGTGATGAGCTTTTGTGGGGGAGACCCACTTCTTCAGATTTCCAGTACAGCACTATCTCCATATCTGAACAAGTGGGTCTGCCCCACGAAAGCTCATCACCTAATAAATTATTTTGTCAGTCTTTGAAGTGCTACAGGACTGCTTTTTAGTTACGGGGGGGGGCTGTAGTTTGTTAACCAAGAAGAAGGTGCATCTGAAGAAGTAGGTCTTTGCCAACGAAAGCTTATTCTCCAAGATTATCAGTCTATAAGATTCCACAGGACTTCTTATTGTTCTCAAAGATACAGATTAACACGGCTACCTCTCTGATACCTGTAGCATGAGTTCCCTCACTGCAACCTCCTCCCCCACACCCCTGTTCTCCCCTCCCCCCACCCCGGCGCCCTTGCACCCCCTCTCCAGCCACCTGGAAAGCCATCCCGGCCTGAACAAAGAGAGAGAGAGTCACCCTGGCAACCACATTCCAGGAAAAGAGCCTTAGGATGTCTCAGAAGAGGGCACGAACATATACTTCGTCACATACTTTCATTACCTTCTGCTTTGATTCTTTAGATATCACATGAATGGTCATATCCCTGTGAGGATAACATTGTGACCCTGACATCACCCCACATTATTGTCAATTAATCATAGAATCATAGAACACTAGGACCAGAAGGGGCCTCGAGAGGCCATCGAGTCCAGTCCCCTGCCCCGACGGCAGGACCGACCACTATCTACACCATCCCTGATAGACATCTATCTAATCTGTTCTTAAATATCTCCAGCGAGGGAGATTCCACAACCTCCCTTGGCAACTTATTCCAGTACTTGACCACCCTGACAGTTAGGAACTTTTTCCTAATGTCCAACCTAAACTTCCCTTGCTGCAGTTTAAGTCCATTGCCTCTTGTTCTCTCCTCAGAGGCCAAGAAGAACAAGTTTTCTCCCTCCTCCTTATGACACCCTTTAAGATATCTGAAAACCGCTATCATGTCCCCCCTCAATCTTCTTTTTTCCAAGCTAAACAAGTCCAATTCTTTCAGCCTTTCTTCATAAGTCATGTTCTCCAGACCTTTTATCATTCTAGTTGCTCTTCTCTGGACCTTCTCTAATTTCTCCACATCTTTCTTGAATTGGGGTGCCCAGAACTGGACACAATATTCCAGCTGAGGTCTAACCAGCGCAGAGTAGAGCGGTAGAATGATTTCTCGTCTCTTGTTCACAACACACCTGCTAATGCATCCCAGAATCATGTTTGCTTTTTTTGCAACAGCATCACACTGTTGACTCATATTTAACTTGTGATCTACTAGAACCCCTAGGTCCCTTTCTGCTGTACTCCTTCCTACACAGTCTTTTCCCATTCTGTATGTGTGAAACAGATTATTCCTTCCTAAGTGCAGCACCTTACATTTATCTTCATTAAACTTCATCCTGTTTACTTCAGACCATTTCTCTAATTTATCTAGTTTGCTTTGTTTAAAGAACTTCCTGTAAGCTATGGCTGGAGAGCACTATTGTAACCTTCTTAGATTGTCAGCTAATAGTGTTAATCTCCCTTGCTATTAGCTTCTATCCAGGAGTTCTGGGGTCTCTCCCTCACCTGTTGCTTCTTTCCCCACCCATCAACATTCTATATAATCAATTGTAACCTGTTGTTTGGTAGTGTTCACTAGCCTACAAGCAAAGTGACACTCCACCAGCACTGTATGAGCAATAAACCCTCCTGCTTGCTTCATACACGGTGTCCAGACTTTTTTCCAACTATCGGAGGCTTGTCCGGTGTCCAAGCTTGTGAGCTGAATGGGAGCCAGAGACTTAACATCCAAGCTAGGGATGTGGGTCTCTTTTTCTGCAACCACATCTTGGTTCTGCTTTCCAAATTTAAACCAGGAGGAACCTGCACATGTGTGATCCAAACATAAGGGTCAGAAAATAAAAGGGGGACAAGTACAAGAGGGATGTATAGTGTTTAAGCTAAGGGGTGTGTTACGGAGGGACTGGACAAACCACCAGGTATCAATTGAGCCATACGTTAAACCCAAGACTGGCTGGGTACTTCAGGCCGCAAGCAGTGTGAACTGGTGGTCCCACTTCCTCATTGCAGGTAACATTGCAAGCCCTAACGGAAGACCCCTGACAGGCACATAATGTATACTCCTTTGAACAGTACAAGTCCCACCAAGGCTGGCATTGTGTGCTCTAAGACTGAGGTATTAGCTGTATACAGAAAGGGGAAGATGTACATTCGCAAATATGGCTGACAGCTGATCTGTGGGACTTGAGACCTCGGGATCCAAGGGGGAGACATACATCCTCAGTCAGCAGCCAGGGCAGACAGAAGCCGTGATGTCCAAGGGCAAGGCAAAAGTCGACTCACGAAAATACTTAAAGTACAAACATATGAGGATTCGGCAAGTGGCAGTTTAAGAAGGCAGCCTATGCCGCAGTCAGACCAGAGAAGGAACTGATTAAAAGGTGGAGTAATCAGAAAATTGACAAAAGAGATAAGGCAGCAATAATATTATTGGACATCCTAAAACTAAAGGAGAAAGGAATTGAAACCCTGAAAGACAAAAACAATGCTCTGAAAAGTAAATGCCCACCTCAGAGTGAGAAAATTAAACCCCAAGAACCAAAACCTCTGGGCCAGAAGTGTCTAAATCCTGCCAGGAATGACGGGGAGGAGGCAGAGAAGATTGCAACCATGAGGGATTACGTATGGCCCCTTTTTAAACACAACGTAGGAGAGAATAAGGAATGCTGGGGAGGACGACGCACCTGGTCAGGGATTCTGCACAGAAATAGTGACTAGGGCAAAAGCATAGATTGACAGCAGCCGTTTTACTCACCTATGCTGCAGGAGGGAATGATTTCAGCACAGACAGTGTGAGGAGGCATGAGCCAAACAGCTGCAGAAGCATGTAAACAAAAGCTCAAGATAGAAAGGAGTCATCTAAGCGTAGCTGCAGGGTACTTGCAGGATGCAAGAGAGAAGTTCAGAAAAGAGGAAGAAATGAAGTTAATGCTGGGATTAGAAGTTGAGGATTTACAGAAAAGTAGCAAAATTGGTTCCAGGATTACAGTCCCTGGTGCAAAAGCTAAGCAGACAAATGAAGGGGGGAAAAGCATGTGTTTTATGAAAAAAAAGGCAAAATACGTTAAGGAGGAAACTCAAGCTAAGTCTTTGCAACTAGCATGTATAATAGGGGAAGATCCCTGTGAAGGGTTAACTATGATTCAGTTTGCTGTAGTGATCTGGTTAAATGTAAAGAGACAAAAGGAATTGTGATTTTATGCGATAAAGATTGGAGAGAGCTAAAACAATTGCAGTAAATAAAAGCTTAACTGGGCAGCTACATTTGGGCTTTGAGAAATAGCTTTCTGGATAAATGCCCAGACTACAAGACCTTAAAGAAACTGCCCGCCTCTGAAAGTTGCTTTTTCCCCAAACTCACTCTTTTGTGGTATAGAGAATACTCTTACGAGCATTCAAGCTGTAGAATGGGTATGTATCGTGGAGCTCAATTTAAATTAAATTGTCTTGCTAACATGCGGCCATGTCAGAATCCAACAACTTGCCCTTGTGGCAACTGGCAATTATTTTCAGTTTTTTGTGGTCAAGCGTCTGGCAATCAGGATTTGTACTCCTCATCCTCTTGTGTATGGGGCTTCTTTGCTTTTGTGACTGGTCAGGGTAATTTGTGTTTGTTTGTTTGTTTGTTTGTTTGTTTGTCCATTTGTTGTTTGTTTGGGTTGCTGGTGGACCCATAAGGAGGGGATGTGTAAAGTCTAATAGGCTCACAGGATTAAGTTTTCTCTTCTGTTGTAAAATTAAATAATTTATAAAAGTAACTTCAATATGCAGCAGTAACAAGTAAAATGTATTTAAAAATCACCTGCTAAGTGTTATGCCCAGCAGGACCACAGGGATCTGTGGGTTCTGGTGAGTCAAATACGTAAGTTAGAGGAAAGGTTTAATATTCATCTCCCAATAGCTCTCAGCCTTAAAGGTTAACCCTAGGCTATCCCTACTGTGCTGTAGAGGAGACAGGAATAGAGGGGGTAATCCAAGGAAGGAGTCCTCATTAAGACCCGCACCCCCTTCGATAGCCCTAATTTGGCCAGTTCTTGAAAAATAAATGCAGAAACCCCTACCATGGCTCCTGTAGTCACGCACTGCCTAACGTTCTACCCCAAATACAAGAAACAAAGAAAGTGAACTGTTTGCTAAAAGTTCAGGGCAAGAGTGATAGGAGAAAAGGAGTCAGTGGCTACGTCTACACGTGCCCCAAACTTCGAAATGGCCATGCAAATGGCCATTTCGAAGTTTACTAATGAAGCGCTGACATGCATATTCAGCGCTTCATTAAAATGCGGGCGGCAGCGGCGCTTTGAAATTGACGAGCCTTGCCGCCGCGCGGCGCGTCCACACGGGGCTCCTTTTCGAAAGCACGCCACCTACTTCGAAGTCCCCTTATTCCCGTGAGCTCATGGGAATAAGGGGACTTCGAAGAAGGTGGCGTCCTTTCGAAAAGGAGCCCCGTCTGGACGCGCCGCGCGGCGGCAAGGCTCGTCAATTTCGAAGCGCCGCTGCCGCCCGCATGCTAATGAAGCGCTGAATATGCATTTCAGCGCTTCATTAGTAAACTTCGAAATGGCCATTTGCATGGCCATTTCGAAGTTTGGGGCACGTGTAGACACAGCCAGTAAGTCCAGGCAAAATTATTCAAATCTCTGAAGTAATGTCATTTTTCGGAATAAGCAAGCAACTTTAAGGAAAGAATAAATTAAATTTGCAGACTTAGAAGGAAAGTAAACAGTTAAACATTGTGGTAATGTCATAGAAAGAGTTCTCGGTTTCTAAGCCATTCTAATGTGCAGCCATTCTAAGGCTGTTTCTACACAGGCCACTTCCATAATACATGGAGTGAAAGATGCTAATAACACGTGGATGCAAATTCCCCGTGCCTCATTAGCACAAGGTCACGTGATTAGGAGTCCGGAAGACCGTTCTTCCGGACTTCAAAACGCCATGTAGAAGCGCAGCCCCAGGGGGGCTTCCAGAAGGAAGTCCTTCTTTCAGAGGCCCCTTCTTCCTGAAAATTTTTGGGAAGAAGGGGCCTCCAGAAGGAGGACTTCCTTCTGGAAGTCCCCCTCGGGCCGCGCTTCTACACGGCATTTTGGAGTCCAGAAGAACAGTCTTCCGGACTCCATACCACATGACATTATGCTAATGAGGCATGGGGAATTTGCATCTGCGCCTCATTAGCATCTTTCGCTCCGTGTATTAGCATGGAAGTGGCCTGTGTAGAAACAGCCTAAGAGAAAAATGGGCCCTTTTCCCAAAGGAGTGTCTGTAAAAAAGCCAGACAAAGAGATAATCAAATTTAAATTTCTATAATTCAGTAACACTTGCTAAAATATAAGGGGTTTCTATTGGAATTTAACTGCCCCAAATGCATAAAAGGAAACATAAGCTATGTACAGCAGTGTAAAATTAGGTAAAGTAGTGCAAGAGGTGTTAAGAAAAGAATGTATGCACCTAACATTAGTGACCCTGTAACAAGGTGCAGTGTACATGATTTTCTCTTAATAAAAGAAAAACCTTAAAGCAACGTTAAAAATGGTAACTGAAAACATCCCACGTGATAAGGGATCACTACAGTAATAAAGCTTTTCAATTATCCATGAATAAACCCAAAGATTAGTACAGCAAACTAAGTTAAAAAGGAAACTGAGGCACACCACCTCATCAATTTTACTTCATTTAACTCATTAATTCACCCTAAACCAGCTTAAAGGGTAAAAGCCATTAAAACCTGGCCCAACGAATGAGTCTGGAATCAATGCAATGCCTCTGTTTTACCCAAAATCAGCAAATATTATTTGTAAAAGGAGTATTTTAAGATGTAATCTGCCACTTCCAAAAGAAACTGCTTCAGCTTTATGGTACTCAGGCAGTAAATTCCCTCCATTGTAATAAAAGAAAAATCAAACCCAGCTAGACAACAGCAGCAGCCTAGACAAACCAGCATTTCAAGTTGGGGATTTGGTAATGAGTCGCATTTATGCTGAGGTTGAAGGAGTCCTAAAACCACAATGGTAAGGTCTCATGCAGGTCCTACTAACCACAAACACCTGTGCTAAACTTGGGAAGAAGATGGAGACATTCAGAAGGCACCAAAATCAATTAAAGATATTTGAACCAACAACTGCAAATACAATAATGCTTCTCCAGTCTCCCCAGGTACTCAAGAAGGATCAATGATCCATCATAAGGCCATTGCTGCTGAGGCTCCTGCTGCCCATGTGGTACATGATGGAGAAAGCAAAAAGCATGCCATGTAAAAGGGAGAACTGGAAAAGGGAAACTAACCCCCTTCTACTGAAGCTGCTTCATTTTACTTGTTATACTAACAAACACTTAGATTTTGTAGAACTCACACACTAATCCTTACAAAGTCCTGGCGAGAGGTAAAGGTCAGCCTGTGGCTGAGATATGAACTAGTAGATTACAAAAGGTTCACATAAAATCATACACTAATGACTACAAAGCCTTGGGCTACCTCTCATTTACACATAATTACTTCACATATTGCAATGACAGGCATGGAGAGTTTGTGTGGGATATTGTAGGACAGAAGCCCAACACCAACACCAGATCATGTGTCAATTACACTGCCACAGTGCCTAAAAGAGTAGGTTCTACCGACTCTCACAGGGGTTTATCACTTAAAGCCCAAACAGAAGTAACCCCAGAGACATGGCAATCATTTGTTAAACAATGGCCCACTCTGAAGTACCCTCAACTGGAAACCATCAACCAAGTTATAATGGATAGAGTAGAACCCCCCTGAGTGTGTATCACACCCTGAGCAAACCTCTGTCCCAGAACCAGAGCTAGTAATGATAGGACCAGTGTTATTGGTGGTGAGCCATACCTATAAGGTCGAGGTGCATATTGCCCTAGAGGATGTAGGCCAACAATGCACTAATCTTACCAGACTAACAAACCAAATTAGTGAACACCTCCGCTGGCAAATGCAGAGATTAGCAGATACCTTTGCAGGCTGGTTTGGCACTGGGAACTCTTGTCAGCTACACCTAAGTCATAGCACAATGAGCGGGACTGTACTGAATCAAGGCTGGCAGATGCAGTAATACTGAATGCCCATGGATGACTAGAAACCAGCCAGAATAATCCCGAACAGTATAAAGGATTTGTCGAATTCAGTATCTACCTCCCTGAGTATAACAGACTACACAGACTGAAGGTTAGTTGATCTATTATTAAATGGTACTAAAAAGAAATAGTGGAAAGGAATTCCTGGAGAACAGGACAGACTTTAACCATAACCACCCAGGGTATCATAACAGACCTCTTCACTAGCCTACAAGCGAAGTGACACTCCACCAATGCTGTGTGTGTAATAAACCCTCCTGCTTGCTTCATACCCAGTGTCCAGACTTTGTTCCAACAGCTGGTAACAGGAGAAGCTGGGCAGGATCACATTAGTGCACTTCAACAGCAATCAATCAATGGTATTTACAAAATATATAGCAATTGTTTTAACAGCTCAAGAATTACTGAGTGCAAACATGCATAGTCTATGATGAAAACAGTACATATTATGAACGTATGCAAGATGAGATATCTATAAGGACTTTGTACAGAATCCATGCTAGACCAGTACAATGAAAAGCAATACATTCATCCAGCTTCCATGGCTTGTCATTTCTTGGCATTTACCATTCAACAGATTGTGGCTATAAAAGCATTTTTGGCAATTGCTAGGATGTGTAAAAGTGCTGAAAAAAAGTCTGCTAGAGAATTTTTTGTCTTGCAACATAACCACTGCACACAGGAGGGATTTTCTGAGGTTGTAAAAACCGCTTTATTGCAGTGGTGAAATGTACAAAGTACTACCCCAATAGTATGATGTGAACTATAATATTGCTAATAAAAATTCACCATATGATTTCCTTTGGGCCAAATGTGCACAATATCTTTTAAGCCAAAATTCTATTTTGGGAACCAGACTTTGCCTAAATACTAATTCAGTATGGGTGCCTCATGGTAAGACAGATGGATGGAAAATCTCTCTCTGTACAGGCACTGGATTGTTCTGTAATCTAATCTGTAGTTACCTTTCTGATATACTTCTAGGGTTGGTACTTGGTCATCTCTTCTAACAAATTATTCTGTTGTCTAATTGAAAGCAGTGTTAAAATAATTTCTAAGCTTCTGAATTAAATATTCATATTAGAAAAAAAAAGATTTATCCAGCTGTTCTTTGCCATCATAAAATAATTCCCATCCACACCGTTGCATTCACCAAACACCATGTCAAATGGAGAATGAGAATAAAGTACTTATACAATAATACATCTCAAGGCAATTGAGACCCTCTGAAAAGAGTCACTGAATAACCTTAAACCAGAAATACTGAAAGCAAGCACAATTAACTTCCTTCTTATCAACTCCAGGGAGAACTCAAGTGCCACAGAAGTTGTCATTAACACCTTAATTCAAACAAAGCATCTGACATCCCATACAGTAGAAAAGATTATTCAGGGAATAGTTCCCATTGTGTGAATTCCACTACCCAATGACTGACAGAATTATGCACATGACAAAGTCATGGGTCACTGACGGAACTTCAAAATCAGTATCACAGGATTGTAAGATCATGGATGTTAAAATTTTTTTAAATTATATTATTTGATAATATTTTTTCTCCAGAAGAAAAAATACGGTGCCTACAGTTTCAGAGCAATTTGCAACCAAATCCAGAATCTAAGATGATATTCTAAACATTTCTACATGACTCTAAACTAAAGTTATTAGTACAAAATTAAGTGATACTTGACCAGCAGATACCACAACTGTTCTCAACATGAGCGCCAGCCCTTCTAATCCTATTCAGTTCATATCACTGTCTATATCCCACTGTCACTTTTCAATTCTCAGTGTTCCACAGTACCGTTCTAATCCATCTGCACCGCAAGACTCAAACCTAGCAGGCCTAATCACGATAGCATTTCTAGAAGAAATCCTGCGAAGAGACACGAACACCAGATACCAGTGAGAATAAAAGGAAAGAATTCAAGCACTAAAACAAAACAGGAAACTCTATTAAAGAAGAGTAAGTTTTATAGAACAAATATTAACTATGCAACATTACCTTCCTTTTTTAATCCCCACCACCTGTTTTTCAATTTTTAATTTCCCCACCTAGACACTCCAGCACGTGCTCTATGGTTTTGACAAGTAGTAACAGCCTGACCTCATAATTGGCTTTGAAAAGTATTGCTCTAATTACCACAAGTTATAATTACCTGAGAACCATATGTGCTGAAAAAGAAAGTGCTTGATCTGCAAACAGTTAATTGCACTTAGGCCTAATTAGATAAAAGCAAAGGGGGAAAAAAGTTAGCATTCTATGCAGTCTAAATCAAAATGTCACTCTATAAAACTGATTTCACTCCTGGAGAGAGAAAAAAGAAAGTCCTCTTAACATTTAGGAAGACTGGAAAAGCCTACATAAATGTGGTGTATCAACATTAAATGCAACATCTTCCTTCAAAAACACACAATACCATGCTCAATTATGTAAGATTATATAAACAGGGTGACCATATCTCCCCGCCCAGATATGGGACCAGGGGAATGATGCCATCCCAAACAAAACAGGACAGATGGTCACCCTATCTAGGAGTCACGAAATGGCTGCCCTGTGGGGACTGTCACCCCACCATTGAAGCTCCCAGCTTCTACTAGCTGGGGGACCACTGTGCTACCACTCCAGCTCCCAGCTCCCCCAGCTGGGGAAAGCTGGGGAGCAACCACACTACAGTGGGGGAGCAGGGTGAAGCTGGGGAGCAGCTGTGCTGCTGCACAGGGCCAGCTCCCAGCTCTCCCAACTGGGGGGGAAGCTGGGGATTGGAGCAGCTGCGGCTGAGTCTGGCCCCAGCGGGGGCAGCCGCACCACAGCAGGGGAGCTGGAGGAAGCTAATGTGCAGCCGCGCTGCCACACGGTCCGGCTCCCAGCTCCCCCAGCTGGGGGAAGCAGGTAGCAGCCGCCTGAAAATATGGGACAATTAGCCCCTTTGACAAAATAAATTGGGAAGCCATCCTGGCGGCCCAAATACAGGACTGTCCTGCCGAAAACAGGACATATGGTCACCGTACATAAAAAAAGTTGATGCTGTAGCTGGACGGTCTGCTCTGCTTTAAAACTTTTCTTGTAATTGATGATTATTTCAGACAGGCATGTTGGCTCAGTTTACCAATGTAGTGGGTCCATGTGCAGACGTTTTGGTGGGGTTCTTTGGACAAAACACTCATTCCCCCATGATATGCTTTGTTTGCAAGTATCACGTAACAGAAAACCACCCACACTTAATCTTCAAAACTTCTATTGGAAATTGCCTTCGGTTCACAGAATCGCATTAATCCCTTTGTTAAATAAGTGCTTCCCCCAAAACAACTAGGTGGTTTGGGGGGAAGCACTTATTTAACAAACACCTACACACCCTCAGCATACACAACCTCCACACATAATTCATTTTATTTTTAATATTTGTTAAGAGAGATCCCAGCTGTTCTGACCAGTAATTCTGAACAAGGAGGGCCAAACACTGTCACAGCAGATTGGTTCAATTATGTACCTGGACTGGCCAGAAGTGGAGCCATTTGCAACTATTAAGCCAATTGCACAAGGGTGGCCAACTTGTTTTCATCGGAGGCCACATGGCAATTTTTTAACATGTTCCAGGGACCGTACACACAATAGCTCCCCACTTGCCCCTCCCATCCCCAGGTTTAACCCTTCTCAGCCCCAAAACCGCCCACCCCCACAAGCTTAACCCCTCTCAGCCCCAAACCTAGGATTAACCTACTTCAGACGATGCCTGCTCTCTCCCACTGCTCCTTCACAGTGGCTGCCGCCTCCACCTCAGCGCAGCTCCCTCCAGCTTTCCTTCTCCCTTCTCCCACCTGCAGTGTAGTTGGCTCCTTGCCATGTTGCACTGAAATAATGGAACTAAATTTAATTGGTTTACTGGCCGGATCCCTCCCGCCCACCTGCCAGCCATTAAACCAATTATATTTAGTTCCATTATTTCAGAGTAGCAGGGCAGGGAGCCAGAGGAGGAGTCAGCCATGGCAGCATCCAGAGACACAAATGGCTCCTTAAAGAGCCACATGTCACTCCAGAGTCACAGGCTGCCGACCACACACCCCACACTCACTTTGCCAGCTTGGATAAAGTGGCCCCACTGTTCGTTTTGCAGGCCAAATGAAAAGGCCTTGTGGGCTGGGTTCTGGCCCATGGGCCACGTGTTGGCCAGCCATGGCCTACACCAATCTAATGGGAGCAGAGACACTAAGCTTGATGGCTGAGTTTAGATTTTAATGAGCCACTGAGGTAATTCATGGTCAAAATTTTAAAACCATCCTTCAAACACAGGTACTCAATGCCCCACAACTCCTCCCTCCACAGCACTACATGGAGGGTCTTGAACTTAAATGCTGCTCCTCATAAGAGCAACAGTGTTGACAAGTGTTATCCTCCTGTACCCTACCCAGGCAGTGGTAGTTGAGTTGTGGTGGCTGTCCAGCCAGGTCGCACTTTCATGGGCCAGGCAACTTGGAGAATCCGTCTCCTTTCATTACTGACACCAGGAGGTTATCCATGCTGCAAGCGGTCTCCTGTCACTGCTGTGAGAGGGGCAGGAAAGCAAGACTCCCCAGGCTGGTGGAATGGAGATGAATGGGGAGCCAGGATCCCTCCCAACTTTGCCCACACCCTCCTGAAATGCACTGAGGTTAGCTCTGCCCACAACCTCGCACAATACAGTTTTTGCTACATTGTCATCCACCCAATCATTAAAAACAAACGCACACACATATGCCAGTGAGTAAAGGTGAGATAAAAGGGAACTGAGATGGGACTGGATTAAGGCAGTCTGGGGGGCTGCTAACCCACATGTGGCCCCTCTACCACCATCTCCCAGAGAGTGAATCACAGCAGTGCTCTCGTCTCTCTTCACCACCACCACCACCACCTTGCAGAAGAAGAAACAGTGGGCAGGCCTCTTTCCTCCCCTAAGCAACTACAAAAGAGGAGGGTGCAGACAACAGACCTGGTCTGCACTAGTGGTAGGGTGGGGCTGATGTTTTCCTCTTTGGTACCCATGGTTTCTAGAACTAAAAGGCATGCATTTTGAACAGCGAATTTTTAAGTGAACCGCTGGAATAATTTACCAATGGTTGTGTTGGTTTTGCTATCATTGGTGAAACTTAAATCCAGACTGGATTTTTTTCAAAAAGTTGTTCTAGTAATTATTTGGGGGAAGTTCTATGACCTGTGTTATGCAGCCTACTGGTCATAAGGCTCCTTTGTGAGCTCTGAATACAGCTATAAAAGTAACTAAAAATTTCTTACAGGTACTCTCCTATTGCCACCCAGATCCCCATCAGCTCTTTAAAAAGCTCCCTGCTGGCTCCTGCCAGAACTGTGCACCAAGTCATACTCAATTATTTTCACTTCTCTTTGAATCGTTGGCTATGTCTACACTAGGGAAAGAAAGTCAGTTGTAGATATGCAATTACAGCTATGGCAATTACATCTGCAATTGACTTACCTGGCCATCCTCACTGAAGAAGGTCAATGGGAGAACTTCTCCCATCAATCTCCCTCACTCTTAGTGTCTCGTGAGGAATATGGGGTAGACGCCAACCCGATAGGTCAATTGCACATATCCCTACCAGATGCACAAAATCAATCCCTGGAAGATCAACCCTGAGTTGGTCGAAATAGAAGCTATTCCTCGTGAAATGAGGGTTACCTATATCTAAATAAGTCAACCACTACTTCAAATTTATTTCAAAATAGTGACTGCATTTTGTAGAATCTACAATAGTTATTTCAAAATAACAGCTAATAACCTAGACCTACTTAAAGGGTTTATATAAAATGTTTTTAATGATTATTTCAAGAGCAACTTATTGTTATTTTTCAATAACCCTAACAAAAAATTTTGATACTATTAATGAAAGAAGAAAGTACTAAGCCTAAAAAGCATCACATTCTTTTTGACAGGCATATTTTAAGCCAAATACATGTCACATTTTATTCTCCTGCTGCTTATCTCAATGCACAGGTCCTTTTCCTTTAACAAAAATATTTCTCTTTCAAATAATACTTTATGCTAAACAAATAAAACCCAAGTAATAAAACTAATTATTTTGGATACAAAGCTCATTCCTATTTTCCTGCTCTGCACTCAGGCAAGCATATACCATCATATGCCTTGGCTTGTAATGCTACAGTTATTCTTTCATCTCACAGCAGCACACAGTTGTGTACTCAACACAAGTTCTCTCCTAGATTGACATGGAAGAGGCATGTCCTCTAAAGATTATCATGCAGGACTGGGATTCAGAAGATAGGGGTTCCATTTTGCCATTAATCCAGTGTCACCAAACCAACTTCTGTCTCTTCTTCCGTATCTATAAAATGGATGTGACACCACCTAAACTAGAGACTTGTTCAGAGGGTTAACACATTAGTCTTTAAAAGGTCTTTAAGATCCTCGACAACAGAAGGTGCTACAGCAGTAATATTAAACAAACAGTCCCCCCCTTCTTGTGTTGCAGGATTCATTTACTGAAATCACAATTTCATCTTGCTAACAACGGTGTTCACCTTCATCACCATGCAATCATCTGTGAAGTCATAAAAATGAACAATGACATCACTGACTCAGAGAACAGAAAAAAGTTGGCTCTAAAGGACAGATAAACTGAAGTGAGACTTCATTTTCACACATGCATGCGCACACAAAGAGAAAACTGCCTGGTTTTAAAAAGGGAAGGGATAATATCAGAGACCAATAAGTTTAATGAGTACATGTTAAATTGACTAACCATTTAAAAGCAATCTGTATGAACACGCCGAAGAGAAGACCAGCATTAGGTAACACGTAGTAGAATTAAAAACATTCCAAATTTTTTTTTTTTTTAAAAACGAACAGAATAACAACTTTAAGAATGAAAATGAATGCATAAATGAAAATACGACAGGCCACATTTGGGGCTGGCCTCTGTCAGAGACAGTATACTAGACTAGATACTAGGGAAATTCCCATATTCCTGTGACGTATCTCTCAGTTTTATAAAAGCATTAGCTGTGGTCCCACTTTACTTTCTCATCAGGAAAGTAGAGAAATGCAGATTAGAAAAACAATTATATGACAAATACACAAAATGAACTAATTAATTACAACAGAGAGGTAGCTGCGTAAGTCTGTACTCCAACAAAACAAAGCAGCAGAAATGTAGCACTTTAAAGACTAACAGAATTATTTATTCAGTGAGGAGCTTGCATGGGACAGACAAGTGGGTCTGTCCCACAAAAGCTTATCATCGAATAAATCATTTTGTTAGTCTTTAAAGTGCTACCTTTCTGCTGCTTTGTTACGGTAATTACAGAGAATTCAGCAGCAAGGTGGAAGACTTACTGAGAGATGTCCTGCAAGACTGACTTCCAAGTCCAATATTTTACTTAAAGCTACTTAGTATTTATTCCACCTCACTCCCGATATCCAAACCCTAATCTGAAGGAGGAAATGGAGTGTGTTTAAATTCAATACTAAACAAACATATAACACTGAGATTATTAAAGAATTTCCCTGATTTGTTTTTAAACTGGTGCACCTTAATAAGCATAAATATGAAAGAATAGACTAGAATATAAACATACAATGGAGGAATATTGAACCAGGAGTTGGTCCAAACCGGAAGGATGTGGGAGTTAAAATAGATGATGAATGGAATGAGTCAACAATGAAATGCTGTTGCAGAACAGGCTAGATGCTATATTGGGTTCTATCAATAAGAGTACCATGTAAAACAAGTAAAGTAATTATTCCACACTGCTTCATGCTGGTTAAGCATCAATTGTAGTCTTGTATCCAGTACTTTTGGACACACTTTTTTTTTAAATTAAAAACACATAAATTGGAGAAAAATTCACCGGAAAGGAACATAAAATATTACATCCTGGAAGAGGTTTTTTTGGTTTACAGAAGTCTGGGGAAAGGTTGATTGAAGGAAGGATATTTTATTGAATGCCTACGTCTTTAAACTGCAGCAGGAAAGATTTAGGTTAAATGGAATGGGGGACAATAGATAACCCCTGGAGCGAGCTGCTAACTTAACATGTGGAATTTGCTTCTATTGCTGTTGAAAGCTAGATTTGACATCCATTGGTCGTTATGGGTTAAGGTTAATGAAATAGATCCTGCAATGATGCAAGAGGATGGGCTAGAGGAACCATCCAATACAAACGATTCTGTGATCCCCACTCCCAGCACAGCCCCTGCCTTTTTCCTGAGTTTCTTCTAAGCCTCCTTTTCCTTATTTGAATGCCTTCCGGAGAGACTCTCAGATCCTTCCTTCCAATGTCCACAATGAAGGAAAAAGAAAAGGTTTTCATCTCTAGCAATGTGTTGACAATTCTTCAAGGGTCTTATCACTGCTCCATCACAGTTTCATGCAGTGAGGTTTCCTCTCTTCAGAGCACTAGAGATATCAATGGAACACTGCCACAGGCTCATGGGTCTAAACTGAGAACACCCAAATATAGTGTTATCAAACCATACAGAAGTGTGTTGTGGAGGAAGAGCAATGACAGGGTCAGAGACAAGAGGACAGGATGCATGGGATGAAAGAGGTACTGAAGTTTCTAATCGATTAATATAACCCAGCATCATAAGAACCACTTATTAATAAGTTTGCCTGATACGTCCTATCATAAAGTCCTGTTTTCAGTTGCTTAGAACATTGTCAAATTGTCTGGGCTGGAATTTTTCATGTTGGGTATCTGCCTCAGACTGATTATATCTATTTTTAAAAATGTCAACCACACCCATTCCACTGTTTCTGAGATCATAGCTAGAGGAAAATGTTGTTTTGTCCCTATTAAAAATTCTGGCAATCTTGGCTTTGAATAGGTCAAGTGCCTCCATGCTTTGGAGGAAGACCTTGAAATTGAGCGTGGGGTGACTCTTATGTCGGAGATGTGCTTTGGCCACTGAAAATATATCCAAACATGGAAGCGTATTTGAGTTGCATAGTGAAAGAATCTGTTGTTGCTGGGACTTCTGCTTCATTTGCTCAGAGCAGAAGGTACATACTGAATGATGCAGGAAACATCAGAAAGAGACATTTTAGGGTAACACAGTTAAATTCTTCTTTGGAGAACTGAATGCCATCCTGCCCCTGCCACAGAGTTCTTATATGATGTTTGGAAAGTCACTAGAACCAATATACCCGGGGGAATCCTGTGCCAAAAAAATTTGGAATTCTGCACATGAAATTTTATAATTTGACAATATGCTGCATATTTTATGTGGAATAAAACACAATGGCCGTGTCTACACTAGACCCAAACTTCGAAATGGCCATGCAAATGGCCATTTTGAAGTTTACTAATGAAGCGCTGAAATACATATTCAGCGCCTCATTAGCATGTGGGCGGCCACGGCGCTTTGAAATTGACGCGGCTCACTGCCGCGCGGCTCGTCCCGACAGGGCTCCTTTTCGAAAGGACCCCGCCTACTTCGAAGTCCCCTTATTCCTATGAGCAGATGGGAATAAGGGGACTTTGAAGCAGGCAGGGTCCTTTTGAAAAGGAGCCCTGCCGGGGTGAGCCGTGTCAATTTCGAAGCGCCGCGGCCGCCCACATGCTAATGAGGCACTGAATATATATTTCAGCGCTTCATTAGTAAACTTCGAAATGGCCGTTTGCATGGCCATTTCGAAGTTTTTGGCTAGTGTAGACATAGCCAATATAGTCAAACCAATTTTGATTATTTTGATAATTTATTTCAAAATACATATCAGTAAGTATGTCTCTAACAATACAGACAATAAAAAAGATTTGGGATTTTTTCTGACAAATAGCTTTCTTACTAGACTGTAATACAGAACTATGAGTAATAGTTCATTTAAACTACAAAACAGAAATATATTTTCTGCACCCCTTAGAAGCAGTGCAAAGACTTGGGACAGTAAGGGGTAATGGAGAGGGAAGCAATGGCTGGAAATAAGGCTGGGAGTGGGCTGGAGGTTTGTTGAGGGGTGGGTGGGAGAAGTATGGAATTTTTGGGTGGAGCAAATGGATATGGATTTGGGGAACCTACCCCATGCAGACTCCGGCTGACCCCTAGGATTTCCCATTCAGTCAGGCACATTTGCCCAGTCCCCTACTCCCCATTCAGCCAGGTTCCTCGGCACAGGTCCCCATATCATCGTACAGCTCCACCTCCTCCTGTCCTTGTGTATCCCTACAGCTTCACTCAGCCAGGCATAGCTGTCCCTGCCCCACGTGTCTGCTCCCACTCAACCACCCTCACCTCCGCAGCCCCATGAGTCCCTATACCCCACTCCCTTCAGCCACTGGATTAATGTTGTCACCCCACTATCTCCTGTGCCCCTGTCCCAGCCTGTCCCCCACCAGCTCTTCTAAACCCCCATCTATGTAATCATCCAGAAGTCCGCATGTTCTCCCCCTGTCCAACCCCACCCCTTATATCCTACGCTTCTTCACTTGGCCAAGGTGCAATGAGGAAGGCAGCCTCTGCTTCCTCCTCCTCCAGGGCTGGCTGCTCCTTGTCAGACAGCTGCCCTCTCTTCTGGCACGCCATCAGTCCCTGGTGGGCAAAAGGTATAACTGCAGCATAATTCAACTCTCAGCATTCCTTCACCAAGTTAGAATCAGGTATTCTGCAGGGAAGTGGGGGAAACACCCTTTTTTTGGGCAGGGGAGGGCCAGTAATTTTGCACTTGCACAGAATTCCCCCAGGAGCAAACCAAATTTTTCACAGGTGGTCACTGTGTTCCAAATTTTCCTACTTAACACCCTGAAGTGCTGAGCACTCTCAGCTGCACCTGAACTGTACAGTACCTGTGCTCAGCATTCACCTTCAAGTGCTTCACATGCTCAAATGATTCCACAAAAAATCATGTCACAGGTTTCTCATATTAAGCACCCAAAATTAATGGATATTTTTGGCCCTAATCTCTGTGTGCCTCTGTTCCCAATCTATGGCAGGGAGAAAATGCCACTCCTTACCTCGGAGGAATTTTGTGACGATAATGAATATTTGTGAGACACAGAGATACTATAGTGAGAGGTGTCACAGAAAAGCCAATGAGGAAATCAGTAATTCTGCCTTCAGAGCAAAATAATTTGAATCATATACAATATAAACAAATCCTAGTGTCACACATTGAACAGTAAGGCTAAAACAAAATATTTAATAGCTCATGATGATGACAAGCTGGATTAATTAGTATTTCCTTTAACTGACTTTAAATAGTCATCATCCATTCCCTGCATTGAAGGGGGCTGGGGTCTTATGGAAAAATGGTATGTTGACCATATAATTAAAGATTACATCATAATGTATATGTATAAAGAGGCAAAATGAAAGGTTGTGTATGGAACTTTAACTCTGGTAGTTTGTAGCCTTTGAAGTGCTTGAATTTGTAACCACAATAATATTCATTTACAATACTTTTTTGTGTGTAAGAGTAATGTGGAATTGTAGGCACCTTAGGACAAAGACTGTATTTTCATACGTGCCTGCAAAGCAACTAGCAAGATTGCTTTGTATGTGCCTGCACCTCACTTGGAGTTCTGGGCGCTACAATAAGTAGTACAGTTTCATATTACTGAGACCGAATACAACCAGTTACCATAGCCCGTCTTCTTCAGTGGCCAGATCCCCTTTTGGCAGGAGAGGAAAATATGCCCTTTGTACTGCTTAGTGTGGAACATGAACAGCAGTGGCTTATTTCTCCCTGGACTGTGATTATCAGTTTATGCACTCTACAGCATGACATTTACTACTTTTACCTCCACATATATAAAGTACAAGGGTCATTGGTCATAAAATCTACCCAGCACCCCTTTTTAAATCTCCAACACTATCTGAACTGATGACCTCATGCACAAGCAAACTCCTCGTGATGATGACAAGCTAGATTAATTAGCATTTCCTTTTACTGGCTTTAAATAGCTTTTTATTAGGGGGAGAAGGTAGTGGTGCTCATGCCATAATATCACTGCTGCCAGTCATAAAAAGGAGCAAGAGGAAAAAAAAGTGTTAAAACATTCCTACACCTGGAGGAGAGGAATTATATATATATTAATATCTTCAGTTAGGGTCGGATTTAATACCAGCTGAAATCAGTGGATAGATTTCCATAGGTTTAAACTGGCATTGGACTGAGGTCGCATTGTGCTAGGCACAATACCAATCTGTAATAGTTGCCCCAAATGCTCACAGTGTAAAGGTTGCTAGAGATGATCAGCTGCTGCAGCACCCAGAGGAGGAAAGGAAGGGGAGGGTAACATCACCACCACAAAAATGAGGTCCTTTTGCCTGATTGTGTGTGCAATTTGCACCTGAGTTGACTTCAGGAACCAAGAATAAGTGTTGACTTGGGAGCTTATGAAGCTTACCCACATGCATGGGAGTTTGTGCACATGAGCCTTTAAGTTTTACACTTCCCTTCCAGTAATTTCAGGGCATGCACACATTTGTGCAAGAGCTCCTCATGCAGCAACGGGATTCATTTTTATTTCACAGATCAATCAAGTTTAACTTTGCAGTAATGTAACAAGGTGCACAGTTCCCCTATGTTGCAGCTACCTGGCTCTTGGCATGTTTTCCCTACCTCCACCCCATTTCCTTTTGAGGCCTCTTGAGTTTAGAAAACTCTACTTGTGCTTCAGTTTCTTAAGAGTGGAGGCAGGAAAGATTTTTAAGCCCCAAATTTAAACAGACCTTTAAAACTATTTATTCTCTAAGTCCTTCTGAATTAGTCCCCTGTGCATTTCTCATACTGATCTTCGTACTTCTAAAAGTGGCAGATGAACACACCAGATCTGCTATTTTTATTTTACATCGTTCATACTCACCTCTGCATGTGCATATGAACCACAGATTACCCACAAGCAATGTTATCTGTACGTGGGACATATGAAGAGGTTACTGTTAAAACCACACACAGACACAAAGCATTTGTTAACTTAAGATTACGACCAGGTTTGTTTTAGGGAATAATCATCTTTAGGGATATGTACAATGTGGGGCCTACACAGCTTGATTATATTAACTTAAATACAGTCATTTTATTAGCATGCTGGTTTTCCCAACATACCATGCCACACTAATAGGAAGTACTGATCTGGTAAAGGAATCTGCCCAGACATCAAGGCTCTTTGCAGGTTCAAGGTTATAGTGTGCTTCCTTAGTCCCTAATCATGCAACAGTCTGCATGCAGGCAGCAGCACTATCAAGTTCACTTGAAGTAACTGAGGCTTAAAACATGGTAGGATGAAAGTCCAGGTGATAGGGTGAAATTTTCTAATGTTCAGAGGAGCTGCCCAACACTTGTGCACTGCTTAAGTCACACTTAAGCTATTTTTTAACACTGAAATGAGTCTCAGCTTCATCCTTGCCCTCCGCCCAGAGGTGAATTTCCCCTTACAGTACGAGAAACAATCTTTCATCTGTGCCTGTTGTAAGGAAGACCTCTGCTATACATGCATGCAACAAGAATTAATCAATTCACTCAGAAATGAAAAGACAACCCGGCTTTTGTCTGATTTACAACCTATTCATGACCAGAAAGAAGGAATGCTTTATTCATGGAAAAGAGGAAGTACTTGCAGAGAAGATTCTGTCTCCAGATGTCATTTATGACGCTGCTGACGCTCGGAAGAGAATATTTATGGATATAAAACATCATTAACTTTTATGTTCACTTCCTAAAAATCAGCTGGAAACTGAAAAAAATGACAGAATTCCCAAGAGGTTCCAATCAGATCGGGGTCACATTGTGCTAGGCACAATACCAATTTGTAAGAGTTGCCCCAAATGTTCACAGTGTAAAGGTCGCTAATGTGACCAGCTGCTGCAGCACCCAGTGGAGGAAGAGAAGGGGAGGGTAACATCGCCACCACAAAGGTGAGGACCTTTTGCCTGTCTGTGTTTGCAGTTTACACCTGAGTTGACTTCAGGAGCCAAGGACAAGAGCATTGACTTGGGAGGTTATGAAGCTTACCCACATGCATGGAAGTTTGTGCACGAGCTGACAATGTGAACTTGGGATCATGGCCTGCCCCTGAGTTATCAAAAACTATATTAAATGGACAAAAGACAAGACCTCAGATCATTAGAGGCTCTTCTTCTTAGCAGTCTAAATAGAGAAGTGCAGCAATGCTTTAGAGTACGTAAGGAACTGCCAAGGAACATCTGGTCCTTCTACCACTTCTTTAGCTTCAGGGTAACAACTTTCCCAGCAGGGTTTCTACAGTGGAAGTGAGAGACAGAAGAAGACAGGTCAGAGCTTTTTATGAGCAGTGGGTGAACTAGAATTCAGGGGATGCTAGCCCCATTCCTATGTCCCTGCTTCCCCCACAGGAACCCAGAGTCCCCACCCCCCACTGCTGTCCCCCACACTCCTACCCCAGTGCCCATCCCAAGTCCTGGAGTGCGTGGTGGGCAGGGTGTGCAGAGCTTGAGATGCCCCAATCCCAGCCCTGAAACACAGAGCTATCACTGCAGCTGCAGAGCCTCTGACCACAGGTCTGCAGTGAGACCCTGGTGTCACAGCCCCAGAACCCCCACAGAGCAGGACGGGAGCCACCACCACAGCACCAGTGACCCCAGGGCACCTGGCGAGTGGCGCCACTACAGCAACAGGCAGGGCACCCCCCTATCTCCACAAGACCCTGCAGCAGGCTGTCAGGCCACAGCCCAACCCAAGCCTGCCCTGCTGGGCCAGGAAGAGCAAGAACACTGGAAGCAGAACAAGGACAAAGCCATACTAGGATGTCTGGGGAGGTTCAGACTCCCTTGCCTACAACACCCACTGCACATGCAGCTTTAACCTACTCACTGCTACTCCTACACCTCTTTGGAGCCTTACTGGTAACCTGGGAGCCAAGCTGGGATTCAGATGTTTCTTTTAGCTGTGACAGAGGGCACAGCAGCAAGACTTCCAATGTCTGGGGAGGAGACAGTCTTACAAGGTCTTTTCTGGCAACAACAAAGACTTCGCTCTCAGGGAAGCTAAATCAGGAAGCACAATGCCTCTGCTGTCTCCCATATCATCCCATATTATTGGCACCATATAGCCATCCTGAAGCTGAAAGTCTCAGATTAACAGGTCATGTCAGCGATCATCTCACAGTGAATGACTGGACATGCTGGGGGAAAGGAGACAAACAGAACCACGGCAACAGTTGGAAAAGATACTTGGCACACAAGACATCTCTCTCACACTGGTTTTTTTGATTCCTCTTGAAATCTCTGTCAGTTTCCTTTCAGGACAGAGTACTAAGAAGTATGCTGCTAGGGCCAGCTCTGAAAGTGGCAATGAAGGTGGGCAAGAACGTTTCAAGAGCCTGCTGCAACAACAACAAATCTTCTGTACACTTTGATAGGTGCTTCTTACTATCATTCATCTGATGTGAGCACTTACCCAGCAGTTCCAAACAGAAGCTGAAAAAAAAAAATCAGATTTCTGCAAATGGACATGTGCTTTAGAGTTTGCCCAAACGCATGATTTTGTTTGTTCATATGTAGTGCTAAGTGCTTCATGAACATACACATATATGGCAGAGTTTGGGCACCTGTGTATTTTTTAAGGGGAAGAATGGAGCCCCTCTCAGCACAAGTGACCTTCAACTTCATGCTAGTACAGCGAAGTCATGGAATCAGTTCACTTGTATGTAATAGGGTTAATTTTGGCAGTTACCCAGAATTGTTTATGATATTGGGCGATTTAGAGTCACTTCTTCTGATCCAAAAAAGGATACATTGTGAGACCTTTAGAAGAGGAAATGGAGTTTATAGACAGATTAGCTTTTTGCAAATCGAGAGCAAAACAGTTTCATTTTTTACTGTGTGGAGGGGGCTTGTTAAATTATATTATTGTAAACGGATTTCTTCTTACTGCGCCATAATCATTCTGCAGAAGGAAAAGAGGACTAGATATTATTTACAAAGCTACTGTATTCCAAGACAATAAATATTTATCAGTGCTAGTTGTCTGTTAACTGCTGGTGCACTGTGTACATCGACTCTGAAACCAGGAAATAGTTCAACAGAAACATGCAAAGTACAAAGATTGATTCAAACACAGTAGCTAAATACCAGTTAAACCACAGACTGCAAGTCTACATTGTAGTGCTGGGAAATTAGGGCCATTTACGGTGGTTCTAGAAGTTAAATTAATCTGCAAATGTTTGCTCCTGAATAAAGCTTAGCATATAAAGTCTCAAGCTAGTGCCCATACGTTGCAGACTGTAGTTATCATACACAAAAAGAGAGAGTGTGCATTAATAAAGATGGCAAGAATTAGGTATCACACATTGCTTATGGTGTCAATTTCTCACTTTACTTTTTAAATAAACTGAATGGCTGCAAAATGAAGTTTAATTTATGAATTGCTTTTTCATTAAGAACAGCATTTTAAAAATCCTATTTATTGATTATTTAGAACTCCATCACTGGTTCTTTTAATTGGGGCCTGACCTTGCTGTCACCAAAGTCAATAGCAAAATTCCCCATTCCTGGCACTGGCAGTAGGCATTTGTCACGCACCCCCATGCTAGTGCAAAAACTTCTGGGCAGGAGATTCAAGTTTGAGCTTCTAACACTGCTTCTTGTTCTTCAGTTGATGGGGCTGACAGTGCTGTGGGATCTGGCTCTTTGCAGGGCAAATGACAGCCTCGCTTTGCTTTGAAGCAAACCAGTTCTGGAGTTGTCTTGTTGCACAACACAGAGAACTGAATCTTTGGTCTTTGATCAGAAGGGCAGCATTCTCTGCAGGTAAGCCTTTTCTGAGCTCCTGGAAGGGGCTCAAAGACAGACTTCGGTGGGGTGGTTACTTACAGAATTTTGCATCAAAGCAACAGAATTACATTTCAAAAACCAGTTTGCAGTTCGAGTTCACCACCACTGAGAAATACTCAGACACAATTAGAAGAAAGAGATGGATGTCATGAAGATGGTGACCCATTGTGCCATCAAACTGGAAGACCAAGAAGTGAGTTCAGATGTTTCTTCTTAATGCAAAATTTCTTCAGGTTTCTCAATATGCAATGTATGACTCCACGAGTGGGGGGAAAAAAGGCATTTTATATTCACAAAGGTTAACAGAAAACTAGTCAGTGTGTTTTTGCCTTTGCCTGTCACCTCTTTTGTTCTGAAGTATCTGCAGGAGACTGCCAAATGGTAATACTGGACAATGTACAAGCAAAGGGGTCTTCCTCAAAAATAAATACATAACTGACAAGTGTTAGTGTTGCTTCACTGGTTACAAAGCATGCATCAGTACAAGTACTTGCATTGTTATGTAGGTCAGAAGATTTATAGCTCCAATCCAAGTTTAAAAGCCCCCATCCTTCAACAAGGGAGCATTTAAAATTTTAGCTGCAACTGACCAAGACTTGTAGTGAACTATCTTATACTTCGGCCGTATATACATATACGCCTGTTTCAACTATTAACCCAGTTTGTACTTAGCTATTTAACCTGCAAGTGGTTAATTATAAAATATCTAGGCCATTTTCATTGTCAGACCATCAATGTTATAATATTTATAATACAGCTAGCTGAAAAAAAAAAAACCAAAATTTTGTTAAAACTCTTCAAAACCTAAATTCTGGGGGCAAAATTTCAAATGTTCAAAAAATGATGCTTGCTCTAAACTGATTTAAAACAAGCTGCAAAATTTTTCAGCAAAACAAAACAAAAATCTTTCTATAAAACATTTTCACTAAGCTTTCGAAAATTCAAATTTTTTCAGTCTGATCTCATTACATTGTCAGAAATCTTCTAACAATTTTCAGAAGTGTAATTTAAAAGAATTCAGTAATTTCATTACACTGATTTAAGTTTCTCTTTACATCATATGAAAAGATGGCATTGCCAATATTTTTTTTCTTTAGCCTTGTTTGATATAACACTGTTTCTCAAGGGCTTTAAGATTTTTCTGGTCATATTCCTATGCCGATACTACGATGCCTGTGCGTGTTGTGTTTGCAGATTCTCACCAGTCTAAAAAAAGGCCAGATTTAGGCTTCAGATGGGCGCTGCTGGTTTCATCCCTCAAGCACAGGTGCACAAAAGTGCATTGTACAGTTCATTTCCACTCCTCTCCACATGACTAGTACAGGTTGAACCTCTCTAGTCTGGCACCCCTAGGACCTGACAGGGGCAGGAGAAAATTTGCTGGACCACAGGAGTTCAGTATTGTCTAGCAGCATTACCAACACTTCCACTGCCTACTGGGCTCTTAGAAGACATTTAGGGGTAAGTATCAGAGGGGTAGCTGAGTTAGCCTGTGTCTTCAAAAACAACAAGTAGTCCTGTGGCACCTTACAGACTAACAGATATTTTGGAGCATAAGCTTTTGTGGGCAAAGACCCACTTCATCAGATGCAACGAAACCCCGAAGCAAGACTTTGCCCATGAAAGCTTATGCTCCAAAATATCTCTTAGTCTATAAGGTGCCACAGGACTTCTTCTTATTTAGGGATAAATTACAGATAATAGCAGTACAGAGCACTGAGAAACAGGACTGGTGGCTGAAAACAAATTTGGCCACACCCAAGATAAGTAGTCATCCAGCTAACTAAAATCATGCCAGATTATGGATGTTGCTGGACCAGAGAGTGCAAGACTAGAGAGGTTCAATCTGTCATTACACTGACTGATCTGTCCCAGTCACTGTTTATGCAATTTTAAAGCTATGCCTAAGATGATTTATAAAGATTCAGGGGAGAGATTTCAGTGCAGTGCACAGTCACATTGATGTCACTTCTCTTAAAATCAAAAACTCACTGCTAACAGGCAGTATGACACATTAGAAGTTTACCTTTCACCAGTAACATAAAAGTCAACATATGCCTACACCAACAATTACCTTATTTGTCTTGGAAAGAGTATTTTCTGTAAGAAAAAAAATCCATGGTGGACAAAACTGCAAGCACTGCCATGTAGAACAGAACTAGGCAGAGAAACAAATCATGTTTTAATTGGTGCTGACTGTTTTTTATGAAAGAGCCAGGCAAACTGTGGCAATCTTTACAAATAATCATTAATCCAGCAAGGGGACCAGCAAAACACTGAGTAAGCAAAATGTGTTTTACACAGAGGAAAACCGTGTGTTTTCCACAATTCCTTGAACTATGAGTGAGATTTAAAAGACAATTTTGAGACTTGTATGTGCTTGCCAGTGTTAACAAGACATTAGATTTCCTAGGACTGTTGTCACTGGAAAAACATAACCAAACAAGCCCTAGATCCCTAAAAAGTCCTTAGCAATTTAGACAAGTTCCATTATTTTACCTGCCTTCCCATTCTGAAGCATTTTGTAGATCTAAGAGCCTCCTGAAGAACCAAAGAATACGATCAAGTGTAATCACAGAAACCTTTCACCTCTCCACGCGTAGGTATTTGTTCAACTCTTGTTCAGCTACAATTATGCATATGGAAATTTACTGTCAGCCAAAGACATAAGTATTTCTGAAAACATCAGGTTTCACAACTAGTTTTGAGTGTTTAAGTCAGGGTACACTTGATATGTTAACAGAAGCAATGGTTAGGTTTTGAGACCATTTTTCTTGATGGCTCCTGAAAGCTACTCTTCCTCCTTTAATGAAACTGCTAACATCATGAGCTACAATTCTCTCTCTCTCTCTCTCTCTCTCTCACACACACACACACAGCAGTGCAATTATCTAAGGCTTTGTGTACACTAGCACTTTGGCCAGAAAAATTTTTGTTAGTTGGTGTGGGACTAAAAATGCACACCTGAAGAACCTAAGTTTCACTTGCCAACAGAGGAACCACCACTCTTCAGGAGTGGTTTAATTGTGCCAACACTTCGGCCAACACAGAGTGGCTATACAGGAACCATCTTACAACTTCACTACTGAACCTGGAGAACCACAGTGTAGACGCATCCACCAAAACTACAGTTTGTTCTCAAAGACAGATCATGTCAACCAACTCAAACCCCTGCCAGTGCAGTAGTTTCCCTTTCCATATGAACTAGTGTTACCACCAGTCTCGTTTTCAATGCTGCGGATGATATGAGCTTCCTCTATTTTCATTGGGAGATTAGTCAACATAATCTGGAGCCCCCAAAATACCAGGTTCTTCCTATTTCAAAATTAAGTAGAGAAGCCCAAAGGAGGAAGAGGAGCAGAGCTCCAGGAAGCCAGAAAGAGCAATACATTTGTCGTGCTTTGACAAAAAACTATCTCATGCAGCAGAAAATCTTTGCATAAGCAAGCAACCCCCCCGGAGTATTCTCATAACCACCAAACAGACTCATTTTACTGCAGCAAATTTTGCAGCCCCAAGGGAAGAAGAGGAACTTAGAGATTTCATTAAGTCCCTCAAGAACATATATAGCCACAGGCTCTAATGAGTCAATATGGGACTGAATTTCTACAAAAGCTGCTTTTGATAAATAACCCCTTGCAGGGAGCATTAAGGCTACCTACAATATAACTCTTCACAGTGATGGGTGGCTACCATGATACTGCTTAAAGAAGGCAAGGAATTAAAGCATAAGTCTCATACAGAGTTATCTGCCTTTTCAACACAAATTAAAAAAATCCTGACCAAGAAAATGACTAGTCACTTGTCTCCTTCACTTGGGGCCATGGTTAGCAAAAGAAGGCTGAGATAATCTAAGAAACTTAAATATATGCACCCACTATGGGAAAACATCTTGACCTTCTCTGAATACAGAGAAAGCCTTTGACAAGGCAATATGGACATATCGTACCTACTTCCTAGTTAGCTAGAGGCTCAAAAAACGTTTGCAACTTCAATAGCCTGATCAGGCAAAACCATTCCCTTTTCTCGTTACTGGTCTTCACATGACCAAATCTCAGGCCAATATTATGCAAAGAATATGGAGAACAATTTTGTTTTTGCAGATGACATGCTCCCACGTACCACAGAAGCAAATACCACCAAACTTTCAGGCGGCCAAAAAAAGCACGTTTAAAAAAGAGCATAGCTTTTCTAAGGTCTAAAATAGTGTCGTGCATGCATACTCTTTTAATACCACATAGCCCTCGTGCATAGATCTGTAAGAGTTTTGAACTAATTTAAGTCACACTAGATTTTTTTTTATTATTTCAGTTTTTAAATAACTTGGTGTGTCAAAAAACCAGTCTGTGTGTGGTGGGAGGGAGGGAGAAGGGAACGTGTCAAACAAACAAAATGAACGAAAAGAGTGACAGAAGTAAAATAGAACAGGCCAACCTAGGACACACAGGCATAAGGTATGCTAGTGAGGCAGCAAGTGTTTTCATTAAGTTGTTTAGTGAAGCTGCAAGGTGGCTGCTTCTTTTCCTCCCAAGATGGGTCTTGTTAACCTGATTTGAGATATGGACCACACTCCTCTCCCTGACCTTACTGCGAACACCAAAAATACCTGGAGAACCATGTAGAGTCATGACCACGCACAGGCATAGCAGTTGTCCCAAGTGTGCCTGAATGGATTTGGGAAAAACTGGATCCATCTATCTTTAGAGAAGAGCCTCAGTACAGGCTGTTAGATTAGCAGACTTGAAGCGGAAGAGAGGAGAGAAAACATCTGTTCTGCTCCTTTCTTTCTTCACACATTTCATGGATGTCAGATCCTGCACTTCCCAGGACACATTTCTTCCCTAATTCCCTAAGCCCTTCTTGCCTCCACAATTCTTTCCTGCTGGGGGAGGACTGTTACTGGTAGTCCCACTCTCAGAACAGTTGTCCCTGCTTTGTGGAAGCAGGAAGCCTGGCTCCTCCTCATTTCCAGTTACGTTTGACCTTGTAGGCCATGTACAGATGCATCAATGTACTGAGACAGCTGTGCTGCCATAAGAGCCCTTGTGTGGCTGTGTTATGCCGAAAGTCGAGACCTCTCCTGTATACATAACAGGACGAGCACAGCACATGGAAGAAACTGCATCTGCAGGAAAGCCTCTCCCACCGGCAATGGTAGGATGTACACTATCACTTATGCTGTCAAAACCAATAACACTCAGACGGGGGTGAAGCGTGTCACACAGCTGAGCAACAAAAGTTTTGTCAACGTAAGTGCTTATGTAGGTGTGGCCTTAACTGCAAGTAAGGACCTGAACATCCAGGAACAAGAACCGGTACCTTCTAACTAACTAGGTCTGCAGGCCACCACTTAATTCACACACAACACTTTGGGAATGTCAGATTAATTTATCGCAACAGTCTTCTCCTCCCATAGTTAAATTGAAATTAAAACAATGGTAGGTTTTAAGGCTAGTAGAATTCAAATCCACAATTTCTAGACGTTTCTCTCATAACAGATGGGGAAATGCTCCCCCCTAGTACGCAGTCATTCTAGAAGGAAGAAGGAAGTGCACAAATTAAAATTTATATGGATTAGTAAAATCCAACCTTACATGGTAAACAACTGAACAAGATTTTATTCATTCGCATTCTCTCCCTTGCTTGCTCGTATTTCGTAATTCCAACCAAAAAATTTACATGGCAGGAAAATTCTTGACCATGGGAGCACGTAACTAGCATAGTTAAGGAAGTACTATTAATAGTGATGCTATTTACATGGACAATATAGCCACACTGTAGGCCTCAGCTGCGATCTCGAAGATGCAGAAGAGGATTTGTGTGTATGAGTTACGGGAGATACAGCAAGCAATCTGACAAGAGGCCTTCAGAACATGCAGAATACACATGCATTAACATCGTCGAAGAAGAAACCATTCTATGATTTTCTAGCATATTTAAAATAAAGTATTTATGAAATATTATAGAAGGAACCAAGCTCTCTGTTCTTTGTTAACAATGTTCAGAAGGACTGTCATTTAATACTGATTGGGGTAAGGACAAGAATGAAAAAACTTATCCCTGTATCTGCAGCGTGGCAAAACTATTTGGTGACGTACACAATCGCCTGCTTTCTGGGGTGTGGATACCCAAGTGTAACTTTACAAATTTAAAACAAACAAAAATATTTTACAGAAACAGATCACTCCAAAATACATCTCAGAAGGCATCAATATTTGTAGTCTCCACAGATAAACATTACATATGCCAGTCTACCTGACAAAGTTGGTTTAGGAGCTGGTCAAACTTCAAGACGAACAATTCACCCTAGAAACTGAGTATTCAAGGTCGTATGGAAAGCCTTGTATTTAATCTTCATTTCTGAAGTATAACCCTAAATCAGCTTCACTTTATACCTTCATTATTGAGAAAGTTGCTCCATATTTTTATTAAACTCTTACTTTAAATTGTTTTATTTGAAGTAAAAACAAAGTTGAATTTTAACAACACCAGTTTCAAAACTGAAATTTTGCAAACACTTACTACATAAGGAAGATTACTAAGCCAAAGATATTAAACAAGACTCATATGTAATGATTAACATTGGCTAATATACATGCGCAAGACAATGCAAAAATAGTTCAAATACATTCTTCCTCCAACAGTATTGATTTCAATGACTTACACCAGATAATGAATTGACCTATTTATGTTTAAACATTGCAAAACCCAAATTTTAAGTACTGGGCCCCTAATAAGACATCCTAATTCTTTACCTGGAAATTCAACAACAATTACCTTACAATTCTATAGCTAACATATTGATGCAACTGCAATGCGAATTCTGTCTATGGTATATCTATCTATAAGATCTGGCTACTGTGTGTATTTTAAAAGAGCATTGGTGCACCTAAGTGAAAATGCTGACATCCACATGCAGGAATATACTATTATAAACTCTACTTTTGAAAAATGGATCTATGCTGTCAAATCTCTAATGTCAAATAGTTTAATTTTAAGTTGTTAATTACCACAGATCTAGTCTTGCTGTAACTCTGTATGTTTATAAATTGTTTCTTTCTTGTAATCAATAGGGTGGTACAAGTGTAGCAATCAGATCACAAAAATTAACTTTACTCATGTGAGTGGCACTGGTGAAATCAAGCGAGTTAAGACAACTCATACATGCAAGCATTTGAAGAATCAGGCCCTCAGCAAAGTCACATCTCTGCTAAAGTTATATTCAAATACTACAAAAAGATCAAGAAGAATTAAGGAATTAAGGATACTAGCCTTAAACACACTAAAACAGCTCCTGACATTCACAAAAGTGTCCAAAAAAAAAAAGTCATGAATGAAGTTATACAAATATATTATTCTGCACAGAGCTGGCCTTTAAGGAGTAGCATAGAAGAAGTATAGCAGAGTGTAATTAGGAAGACATCATGATTTAAAGAGCAATTTTTATTAAAACACTGGATTCTGAAAGATGATCAGGTCAAGCAGATCCCTGTGCTAGTGTAGAGCCCCACTGAAATCAATGGGGCATGCTGTAGACCAGGCGTGTCCAACCCGCGGCCCGTGGGCCGCATGCGGCCCTGGACAGCTAGCAATGCGGCCCCAAGTGATCATAAACTTTTAACATTATTATGTGATTTATATACATTAACTATATTATATATTTTATATGCGGCCCAAGACAACTCCTCTTCACTCAGTGCGGTCCAGCCAAGCCATAAGGTTGGACACCCATGCTGTAGACAGACCCTTGTTGAGAGTCCTATCTACTTCAATGCAGTGAAGTCAAAGCAGTTGAATGAAGGCACAGCAATGTCAGATAGCAAGGTGGTGGCCAAAGACAGCCCTCGCCCAAGTCTCAACAAATGAAAGCTTTTGCCATATTCAGGAGCATTCAGTTCTAGGAAGGGATATATACTTTGATCCCATCACTAAATTACTTTTGCAACAAATATAGGGTAATGATCAGACGGGATTTCATAGGGATATGCCAACAGTCTGGGTAATGGCCCTCATTCTTCTGGAGTCAACCCCACGAAATCTGCTAAAATCCCCACTGAAGTTGGCCTTTTCCCTAAACATTCCCAACTTCTAAAATGAGCTAACACAGCTGGTGGTCTGCAGCTCTCTAAAATGTTGGGATTAAGTCCCCTTACACCAAGTGTGAAACCTCTCTAAGCAAACAGGGAATCAAACCTCTTCCCCGCCTGGTTCAAGGCTTGAGAATTCTGATTCTCAGCGGAGAATAAGCTAATAACTGGACTTGGTAGGTTGACTTCAGACACTGCCAGGACTGCAGCTGTTCCCAGTGAAGGAGGTACAGTTCATCTGCAGGCCAGGCTCGTCAAAACTGGCAACTAGCCCTTTGGAGTCAGCTGGCTTTCAGGTGCCCAACCTGAAATACCCTGAGGTGGCCTGAGTGTCTGTAAGCCCTGGGAACCTACAGCCCAGGCTCCATGAAGGACTTTTGCAAGGGGCACCTCCCCAACGGCCCAGGCCCCAGATCGCTATTGGGCTTGAGAACCTCGCCCTGAGCCTGAACTCAGGAAAGCCTGCAGCACACTTGGGCTCCAGATCCACCTGCCTTCCTGCAGCCGCCCAGATGACCCATCAGTGCACTTGCCTGGATCTGATCGCCAGCGGACCCCTAGATAGGCACAGCCGGGGCAGCACTGAGCGCCCCGGCCCCAGAGCCCACTTCCAAGCGCCTCCCACCGGGCAGGTGGCCGGAGAAGGGCCGCGCAGAGCAGATGGGGAGGAGCGGGGGGCGCGGAGGGAAGGTGAGCTGGGCCGGGCGGGGGGAGAGGCGAGCGCAGGGGCAGGTTGCGGAGAGGAGACGAGGGAGCTGCATGGCTGCAGGCAGCGGGAGACGAGGCAGGCTGCACGGCTCGGGGAGATCGGGCAGGGCCACCCGCCCCAGCGCCTTACCTGGAGCAGGAAGTGCAGGAGCGGGAAGAAGAGCGGCCCCGCCTGCCTCATGGTCCTGGAGGGCTCCCCCCACCGCGCGCTTAGCCGGACTCCGGCTTCCCGGGGGACATGGCAGGGCTGCGCCCCTGCAGCGCCCGGCGGGGTCCCTCGCTGGTCCTGCGCTCCGGCGGCGGCTGCGCTCTAGCTGCGCCTGCTGCGCGCCGCGGCTGAAAATGGGCGTTCGAGCGGGGGCAAGTCCCGGGCAGGGTGGAGCGAGATGCAGGATAGCGGGCAGGACTCCCAGCGGCGCGGCGGAGAGTCGCCTCCCCTCAGAGCGCTCCCCGCTTCCGCCGCGCCCGGGGGTGGGGGGAGCGCGCCGCTTGTTGTCAAGGGTTTAAAAGGCCATGTCGGTGCTGGGAAGTGGCTGCCGCCCTTCCCCCTCCTCCCGCGGCCAGGCCCCTCGCGGATTCCCAGCTGCGCGGGACGAGGAAGTGGCTCGCGCGAAACTTTTCCAGCCCTCCCACATTCTTTCTGCGAGCGGCCGGGCAATGGAGCCGCCGCGGGCTATTCCCCTCCCCCTCCCCCTTCCCCTTCCCCTTCCCTAGGCTGGCTCGCGCTCGCCCTCCAGCCCCACCGGGCGGGGCTGGGTCCCGGGCTTTCCGGGGCAGCAGAAAGGAGGCAGAGAAGCGACTAAAGGGAGCCCGCCCTCCGGGGACGAGCGGCGGGTACCTTTTCTTTGCCATACTAGTGATTTCCCATCGAGGCTGATGGGAGCACACAGGTCAGTCCATGGCAGGCGGGGAGACTGAGCAGGGCTAGTGCGGTCTCGAGTCTGCTCATTAAAATTTGCTTTTCTCCAACCCTGAGCGTTGAGATTTCCACTTTGTGAACAGGCAGCACTGAGCAGCTGCTGGCGATACACGAAGGGGTGAGACAAGGAAAACTGGTGCTCTGGAACGACTCAGTGCAGCACTTCACCCCGAGGAAGTGTTATCTAAAAGAGGCCCTTCCAATTTCAAGGGACACTACTATCTTAATCTCCCCTCTTGTTAAAGGTTTGATAGTGCACCTGAACATTTAATTATTTCTCGGAATTCATGTACTTGTTACATTCATTCACCTTGGGCACTCAAAACAGACAAGTTAGTTTCATTTCGGTTTCATGGTTCCCTCATTTTCTGGCTTTGTGCTTCAAAATGGTAATGCTTGAGTTCAGAACACTGCAGGTGAATGATTGAATTCACCTAAAATATATTTTAATTGCCTTCCTAGTCATAAAAACATTGATAGTTTTTTTTCAAGACCTCATTTTTACAGACTGTAAAATCTTTCAAATACTAAAGCATGCACATAACTTTGTGTAAAAATTCCAAAGAAGTCAAGGGGACAAGGTGCTCCCAAAGTTTTATGTATGCATAACTGTTTGCAGGACTGGGACCTAAGTTTTTAGCCTAAATTGGTCTGTCATTATCTTGTTAGTAAAAATGAGGGTGTTCTCCCTCAGATTTGAAAAATCTAGAAAAGTACTTTAAGGTATATTACATTACATCTGACAAAGCGGGCCTTTGCTCAAAAAAGCTTATGCTCCAAAATATGTTAGTCTATAAGGTGCCACGGACCTTCTTCTTGTTTTTGAAGATACAGACTAACTCAGCTACCCCTCTGATACATTTAAGGTACTTTAGAAAGTGGAAGATGTTTTGAAGTACAAACTATTGCCCAAATAGAGTCAAATTTATCATTAATAGAAAGAAGCATTTAATCAGGATTTTACTTACTAACAACCAAACTAGAGTTAGCAATCCTTGTAGAATAGATAAGGGGGCAGTAATTTTAATATGTCACTTAGGAGTATCTTAAGGTATTTGCTTGGTTTTAATTGATACTGACACCACAGAAATATCCAAATAAATAAGCAATAGTATATTAATCACAATTAAATAAACAGCCTGATGACACTCTGCATTTATACAGTGTGGCAAATGTGAGAACAAAGGATCTCAAAATCATTTGCCAGCTGACTTCTGTCCTATATGCAGACGCATGCATATAACCTCTTTGAATTCTGTGAGAAAAGATCTGCAGGCTAAGCCTGGATGCACAACAACTTTAGCCCCCAATCTTTCAACCAGCTTCTTATGGGTGGTTCCGATTGCCCACATGGAGTCCCACTCAAGTTAATGGGAGTCCATCCCTGCAAATGTGATTGCAGACCTGGGACTTGTATAAAGAGCCTGTTTTGTTTGTTCCTGGAATACACCCATTTAAAATTGTTTAGCAGCAGTTTAAAAATCCAGGCTTCCAGACTCCCACTTGTATGAGAAAAATTACATTGCTTTCAGCAGGATTAATTTCTCACATGACAGCTTCCAGGATCAGGCCCTGAATAATTCATCTAATTACTATTGAAATTAATGGCAGTGTCCCTTTGATGACATTAATATTAATTTTATTGGGTGTTTACTGGGCTAAAGATGGAGATGTCATGGGTTTAAGGCCTTGTTCCAAATCACACACAGCAGGGACTTGAATGCAGGTGAGTACTCTAACCTTGCAGTGTCCAATATGCTGTCCATTTGCTACATGTGGCAAACTGGACAGCGCAGTGTGGCAAAGCTGCTCCTTAGAACCATACATGGCAAGCGTGTGGTGGTAAGCAGCTCCTCCTGCAGATTGCATAGCACCGTGGCAAGTGTGTGGTGGCAAGCAGCTCCTCCTGCAGCTTGCATAGCACAGCCCTGTTAAGTCACTGGCAGTTTGTGTGGGGAGGGGTGCCTGGCTGAATGGGGGAGTCTGGCAATTGCTAAAGTTTGCTTTGGACACCACTGATCTAACCACTGCACTACATTGACTATAACGGGGCGGGATCTCTCTCTCTTTAGTTTTTCCATGAGGAATTACCTAAGTGAATTAGGTGCATAATGCCACAAGATGGTTCATAGCTGAGAATCCTGAGCAGGACTGGAGGACAGGGAGAAGAGGTAGGATAAGCCCATTTCTAGCCTGCCAGTGTGACTTGAAAGGCCCATGTCAATAAAGTTAGGCACCTAAACTCATCTGGATCTGCCCTGCCCCTTTCCTCAGCATTGTCCCCTCAGCCCTGCTGGCTGTCTTTTGAGGATCCCTTTCTTAGGGCACATCTGCACTGAAAGTGGCAGGTATAATTTCCTGCTCAGGTAGACATATCTGTGCTTGCTATGAAGACCTAGGACACTAAAAAATAGAAGTGCAGCCTCAGCAGTGGTAGTGGCAGAACAGGTTAGATGTGTGAATACAAACCCAGACTCTTGGATGGGATCATAGATCAGTGGACTTGCCACTCACATCACCACAGTTACACTTCTGTTTGTGGCATGCTGGTCACCTTTTTTAAGTCCTATCGTGGCAGGCCTGACTTTTTTGGCAAAAGTATAGTGGGGCAAAAGGGCAAGTGAGCCCTGCATGAGAGGGAGGGCTTGGGAGAGCAAGCTAGGCCCACATGGGTGGGCAGAGTGTGTGTGGAGGGGAGAGTCCTGTGAAGGGCCCTGCATGCAGGTTGGGAATGGTGCCTTGGGCTGGACCCATGTGGTATCTCATTAGGGCTGCTGATGGGGCGGCAGGGTTGGGGTGGGGGGCAAAAGGGACAGCTGCCCCAGGCTTCTGAGATTGAAGATGGCTCAGAGCTCCAGACCACCACTGCTGCAGAGGCCTGGACAATGTGTTCCAGGCAGTGCTGAGGCTGGCAGGCAGGCAGCTCTCCAGCCCTGCCACTTCTGCTCGAGGCCTTGCCCCTTCTATGAGGCCCAGGGCCAAGCCCTCCCCCACTCTCTTCCCAAGAGCCTGCTGAAGTTTCTTACTAGTCCTATGTCTCATTTACCCTTTGGGAAAATATGGTCACTCTGCATATAAGTCCCTTTATAGGACTAGGCCTGCATTAGCGAACCTTCTCTCCTTTACTCAGAGAGCAATCAAGTCGCTACATCTTCTACTGGTGGGTGCCAAGCTCCCTTCCCCAAACCTTGTCTCTCTAGACCCAGTGCACCCATTCTAGTAGTCCCAGCTATGTACAGACTATCCTTGCATCCCCACGCTGTCCACAGAATTGTGGATCCTGGGAATTATTTTCACCTCTAGAATCTCCAAATTACCACATAGTATCAGCTGTCACTGAAAGTTGACAGACATATTTAACTTTAAGTGCCTGAGTAGTCCCACTAATTTCAGTGGGGATACTTATATAGTTGAAGGTAAGTCCATAAAGTGGGGCCTTAGTTGGAAAGTATTCTGATAACTACGGCTGTGTCTACATATGGCCAAAATTTCGAAAGGGCCTTGCTAATGGCAAAATTGGAGAATACTAATGAGGTGCTGAAATGTATATTCAGCACCTTATTAGCATGCTGCTGGCCACAGCCTACTTTGAAGGTGCCACGTTTCAATCATGTGCGGCTCGTCTACATGGGGCCTATAGGATAGGAATAAGGGGATTTCAAAATCTGCAGGGTCCTTTCGAAAAGGGCTCCATGTAGACGAGCCAAGTGTGATTGAAACGTGGCACTTTTGAAGTGCTGCAGCTGGCAGCATGCTAATGAGGCACTGAATATTCAATTCAGTGCCTCATTAGTATTCTACGATTTGGCCATTAGCATGGCCCTTTTCAAATTTTGGCCAAGTGCAGGCATGGCCTAAATGATGTATTGTCTAATTAAGATTGGATTTATTCTCTACTGATACAGCTGAGATTTGAAAATGACTCACTGAAATATGTAGACACATCTAGTGAGAAGAAGAAAGAGAGTGCAATGGGGGTGGTATAATACTAAAGTTCATGAACATCTCTTTGGGATGACTCATAAGGAGTCATGAAAGAAGGTAGAGCTGGTTGGAAAACCCAAAACTAAATCCACAGAACATTTGATTCTTTTCCTGAAAAAATTCAACCTGTGGAACTCCTTGCCCGAGGAGGCTGTGAAGGCCAGGACTCTATTAGGGTTTAAAAAAGAGCTTGATAAATTTTTGCAGGTTAGGTCCATAAATGGCTATTAGCCAGGGATAAAGTATGGTGCCCTAGCCTTCATAACAAGGGCAGGAGATGGATGGCAGGAGATAAATCACTTGATCATTGTCTTCTGTTCTCCTTCTCTGGGGCACCTGGCATTGGCCACCGTCGGCAGATGGGATGCTGGGCTTGATGGACCTTTGGTCTGACCCAGTATGGCCATTCTTATGTTCTTATGTTCTTAATTAAAACCAATAATTGAAATCAAATTGATTTTGTGAAATATATTGGTTCTGACGAAACTGCATTTTCCCCACAACAAAAAATGTTTGAAATATTTTGCCCACCTCTGTAAGTGAGCTGTGCAGGTCATCCCAAAACTTTCACACAACTTTGCACCCTCCTTTATTTTATTTACATCACCTTGCCCTTTTCTCTGGATGTCCCAGAATCAAAGGAATGGAACACTGAGAGACAATGACCTCCTACTCTCCTTCGAGGGCTGTCCTAGTTCAGTTCCTCCAGTCTGTAGGATCTGATCCCACAAATCCAAGTTTACAAGCCCTGAACAGAAACAGGAAATGTAACTAACATTTTAATTATAATGAATTACCTCTTTTTATTTTAAATAGATTTTTGTGAACATAAAGTAGAGATTTAAAGGTCAGATATCTTGAGAATTTCCAGGACCTGAAATAAGCGCTGTATTTCCCATTGAAAAATTGCAAATCTCTTGTTTACTATAGCATAACATTCATGAATGAAATCCTCAACTTTGTAATAAATGGCAAAATTCCCATGGACTTCAATGAGGTTTGGATTTCACGCAACATTTCTACCCTTGTGGAATCATGAAGTATCTAATCTTATAGCTGTCATGGGTCCATGTATGAATATTGCCCAGCCTCGACCACAAAGCAGTGCAATTTTAGGAGGGAAATTCCATATTTGTGGAATAGGAAACATTTTTGTAGAGGTTGATAATTCATAATAAATAGTTGTGGTCTGAAACCTTGGAGAGGTTTGAAATGGTAAAAGTTGTCCTGATACAGATGCACGAGTAGGCAAAGTGCAAATGAAACCATTGAAGTTGCCAATAAATGTAGTTATTACATGGTTACCACCACCACCTATTTCTAAACAGAGAAATGTATGTTGCATACACACACACACACACCACATGCATAGCAGACAACCTAAATTACATTTATCATATACTTTTGACTAACCTGAACTCTGCCCACCAGTTCATGACAACTGCAAAAAATTTGGTTATGTACAGAAAATGTGTTGAGGGGATTCACAGAGTAAATATTAACACTGGGTTGGTTATTTTTTTTCAAATCCAATTAGTTTAAACTAGCCCTTATGACCAGAAAAAGTGTGTGCTACTGATACAAGACATCTACAGTAAGCATAAAGGGGACAGTGCAGCACATGAGATGTCATTCATGACTGTCATTCAACATAGACAATGGGAGCTCGCTACCACCAGCCATTTGGCGGTTGGGGGGGGGGGAAATCACACTGCCCCAGTGTGTCTACCAAAGGTTATTCCTGACAAGGATGCTCTATAGTAAGTATAATGATGTTTTTTGTCATGGTCCAGATTTCTTGGTTAAAATATAGTCCAGGTCCAGACTCCAGAGAAAATAAAACACAAATTATTATGATAATAAAATATTTTGCGATGCATTCAAAGGTTTCTGGAGTTCTGGCTTTGGCCATGGGCTGCTATTGACAATCTCTGCTTTCTCATACATTTGCATGTGTGGAAAATAAGGAGTTATTTTTACCTGAGGACAGAGTCTTCATTATTGACAACACCAAAGGTTCAAAAATCATGAGTCAATTTCACACCCCTCCCAAGAAAAATTAAGATTTTTTAAAAAAGAGATTAAATTGTGGGGACTTTTTTTTTTTTAAATTTTTGATCTTCCCCTGCCCAACTGCCATGACTGAGACAGAAAATTTAGGGTTCTCAGCTCTCCCCCATTTATTAGGTATATAAGAGATCTCAGATTAGTTTCTTTCCACCCCCTTGCCTACCAATTACTTCTGTCCTTCAAGCGTAAAAATCAGTCTCACCAGCACCCATCAATTCTGCCTCCATGTCTACACTCCATCCACTCACCACCTCAATGCTACTGCTCCTGGCTTTTTTCACCTGCTTCTACCATGCCAAGAGGGATGGCAACAGAGTCCCCTCTGCTCTGTTCCTAGTCCAGTGTTGCACAGAGAGAGAACAAAGGGGAGTGGAGGATGCATTACATTGCTCATAAGGCAGGTAGGGAGCATGAGGAAGCAGGATTCTCATGAGCTGCTTGGCTCTTTCTGCTCTCATGCCTCCTATGAAAATGCATTCAGCTCTTGAAGGTAGAGGAAGAGAACAAAGCCAGCTTCTTACAGTAGCCTGGATTGGCTGCTTTTCTCCTAGGAGGTGAGAAAGTAGGGAAGGCAGCCAATCAGAGAGGGATTTTCCTCAGGCTGTGTTGAAATTTTCAGAAGGTTGGAGCATCTGGTGTTATTGGCAAACAGGCTCCAGCCAGGGCTGAAATCTTGTGACTAGAACCAAAAAAAAAAAAAATCTTTGACCCATACATGGACAGGTTCCATAGAGTTGCCAATGGCAGTAAACCCTGCTTTCCCATCCAACTGCTGAGGGAATAATCAGTCAGAAACTCCACAAGACTCAAAGAGTCTTGCAAAGTCTCTCATGCAAAAATATCACACAAAGGTAAATTGTAAGTTTCAAATGTGCACTCAGCTCTTGAATCAAGATCACTAGGAGCAGTGTCTGTCTTTATTCCAGATCCCTATATCCAAGGTGCTAATTAAAGCCTCAGTTCAACAAAACACTTAAGCAGGAACTGAACTCACTTATCTGCTTACCTCCATCCCTGTCCAGCAAAGCATTTACTCACATGCTTATCTTTAAGGGCATGTTTAAGTCTCACTGGGTCTTGGTCAAAAGTGTAAGTGTTGCACTAAACAAGGATGGGCTTGTAAACAATTTCAGAAACCTTAGACTCTATTCCTGCAGGAAAAAGAAACAGATAAGTAGAAGTGAACAAAAAAGCTAGGTCAACCATATGGATGACTTTAAAATGGCTGCTGTAGAAGTACAATTAAAACAAAAGAGAAAGTAACAGCACAAAGGAAAATGAATGAATAGGAAGGACAAACTGATTTAATTTTGCAGAATCTCCTTCCCTGGGAAAGAGCCTGTAGCTTTCCCCAGGAGGCCAAAAGTGATTTTTACATACTATATTGCTGCATGCAATAAACATTTCAGTTTGGAGTCTTGGATAGAGTTTCAGTCTTTAGTTTGGATTTTTCTGCATTAGCCAATTTAAGGCAGATCCTTAAAGCAATTTGCTTGTCTTTTGTGTGTGTGTATTGTGTTTGGTCTTTTGAGTCCATCACTAACTATGCTGTAAAACTCTTTCAGGAGAGCAGGAGCACCAGTCTGATACACATGGGCTGATTACAAGCTGTTGAATTCTATTATGGATGTTGTACTTGGAGGCAGGGGTTGATTTGGAATTCACATCAGTTTTACACTGGCATCATGTCTGATTTCCACAGATATGAGCAAGACCAGAATAAGGACAGTGCCTTCCACAAGGAGAGTGTGGGGAACACAAGAACAGACCATGATCTAACCCAGATGCAGGCAAGGGCATGTAAGATGTCCCATTGCTCCTTCAGGCTGTTCCATTGTACTGCTGCTTCCAGAGCGCACGAAGTCCACAGAGCAGTGCTATCTCCCCTTCCCATGCTTCTCAGACACATACAAGCAACGCAACAAAGTCTTTGTCACAATCTAGGTCCAAATCAATGTTAAAAAGCAAGAGTTTGTTGACACAGTCATGAATGAACATCACACTGCTGCATAAATAGGTATTTCCTGAGCTTTGTTAACAGTAAACATCCTCATGAAAACGACTCATTGGTTTTAAATTAATGTATTTAAATAGCTTCCATAATCAAACCACATTCTAAGCCAATTATGCAATGGAGTAAATCATAATACTGTGCACTTATTTAGCACCTTCCATTCAAAGCATTCTAAAAACTACTCCTACATAATACTGCAGTGAGGAAGGCCACAGTGGTCACTATATAAACATTTAAAAAACCCAAAAGTCTCACAACATTTATGAGGTAGACAAGTATTAGAGTCACCATTTTACGTACTGGGAAAGAGTATTGGAAAGGCTAAGTTACCTGCACATTTAGAAAGTCAGCAACAGGCCTAGCCGTCCTGCCCATAGGACGAAATGGGGCAGCCATCCTAGGCCCCATGCTTTTGGGGGCCCCGCTGCGGCCACCCCTCCCATCCATAGGATTACCTGGGACAGCGCATGGGCAGCGGGGGCAGGTAGCAGCAGCAGTAGCTTCACGGGGCTGCCTCTGCTCAGCCTTCCTTCCTCCACAGCACTCATCACACAATGCTTCCACCACACCTTTCTGGCCCTCTAAGCCCCACTTTGCCATGACTGGGGAGGGGGAGTTACCCCAGGCCCCCTTGAGACAGCCCTAGCAACAAGACCCACATATCTTAGCTCCAAGTCCCATTCCTTAGACAGAAAACTATCCTTTCTCTGTATCGTCCTGATTCAGCAAATGATCCAATTCACAAAAGCATGTGCTTAAGTGAATTAGCAATTAGGAGTGGAATTAAGCACATACTTACGTATGCTACTGAATCACAGCCTATGCATTTCACAATGTGTTTTGCCACTATCCTGGGCAAAGGAACCTCTAGAAATGGCTGGTTTGCAGAGAGCTGTGATTCATACTGTCCTCAGGGATATCACATGCTGAAAATGGAAAAAAAAATTAACAAAATGTGGGTTTTTTTCCAAAATGTTTCTTCTATCTACTCATCCAACAGCAGCAATCACTACCACAGCATAAGTCATTTCCCGGGAATTAGTGGCTCGTGGCTGTACCTCAGGGCCATTGGGTCTTGCCAGCTAGTCATTAACCCTCTGGAAATACCCTGCACCTAAACTGTTTTTGCTTCATGACTTGCACATTTTTGTTTATACCAAAGGGTTTAAAAATATATATGTAAAAGGATTAACAAAGAAGGTAAGGATTACTCCTGGGCTCAACTTTGCATTCTCCTTTCACCCAGAAGTCAGTTTCTATAGCAGAGTGGTAGTATCCCCCCTCACCCCACTCCCCAGAAAAGGCGGCTTAGGAGAAAAATGTTTATAAATCCCTATAATCAAGTTGTTGAACAGAGGTCTGAGTGAGAGGATTGGCCCCAGGTGCTTATACATCAGTCTGGGAGGAATATGCAGACTGTCTTACTCATAGGCAGTCAGCAGTCTCTGCTAAGGATACCTGTTGGTGCTTTTGCTCCTTAAAGCATGAGGAGGGGAGATTTTCAAAAATGCATAAAAAGAGAACAGAGTTGCCCAGAATGACAAGGAGAGTGAATCTTGCTGAGAAGGCTCTTCTTGCAGATGGGACTTTCTATGTTATTTTCCCTGGCGGGAGAAAAAGAAACTGGTGAAACAAAAAGGAAAAAAGTCTGAGCACATTATTTACAGTGTACAAAGGAACATACCTGAGCACAGTATTGTGTTCTGTTAATTGCAGTAGTGGTAACAAAGATCAGAGCTTCACTGTGCTAGGTGCTGTATAGTGAGGGCCAGTTTCTGTCTCAAAGAGCTTACAATTGAAATAAACAAGACAGTGTTATTATCACAGTTTTGCAGAGGGGGAGTTGGGACATGGAGTGATTTAGAGTTTCTCTCTCCAAGGTGCTCTCACTTTCCATTCAAGTAGAGCCAACATTACAGGGGTGCTCTGCTCTGGGTAAGATCCAGCCCTACAAGACTTGTATAAAATAACAGGGTAGATCAGGGACAGAACCAATATCTTCTGATGCCTAAACCAAGAAATCCACCACAAAACCATTCTTTCTCCCATCGTTCATTGTCCCTGGCACTAAATGGCTACGTCTACACTTCAGACATACTTCAAAAGAAGCCCTTCTGGAAGATCTCTTCTGAAAGAACTTCTTTCAAAAGTGTGCGACAACACACAAAATAAAAATGGAGCAAAAGAGTGATCTGCTCTTTTGAAAGAGAGCATCCACACAGCCCCCACTCTTTTGAAATCACTGACCAGGGATCGAAAAACCAGGTTCTGTGAGGACTGCTCTTTCAAAAGAAGGGCCCTGTGAAGCTTCTATACATTTTCTTTCAAAAGAAGCTTTCAAAAGAAAGCATTCGTCCTGAAATGGGAAAGGAAGAGCTGAGAGAAGCACCACGTTCTCTTGATTTACTTTCAAAAGAACACTTGGGGTGTAGATGCTCCATAGGATCTTTAGAGAGAGCCCCCTTCTTGTGAAAAATCTGTCAAGAGAACTCGCTAGTGTAGAATCAGAAAATGCCATAGAAGTACTTTTTCCCATTAGCAATAGCTCTAGTATTGAATTTAGTTTACACAGCTGTACCTGACTAAAGCAGGGGTCTGATCCCTGAAGGGCCTGATCAGGTGCTTAGCACTGCCATCTGCCACTGAAGTCACTGCAGGTATCTCAACCTGAGACTCAAGTCACAAGCTGGGAGAGAAATGAGCTAAGAAAAATCTTTTCTTCAAATGATTTTTAAAAATAATTGTCTTTTAGATGCTCTCTCAATCTCTCTCTCTCTATATATATATAAACATACACAGACCGTGTCTACACTAGCCCCAAACTTCGAAATGGCCACGCAAATGGCCATTTCGAAGTTTACTAATGAAGCGCTGAAATGCATATTCAGCGCTTCATTAGCATGTGGGCGGCAGCGGCGCTTCAAAATTGACGCGGCTTGCCGCCGCGCGGCTCGTCCCGACGGGGCTCCTTTTCGAAAGGACCCCGCCTACTTCGAAGTCCCCTTATTCCTCAGCTGATGGGAATAAGGGGACTTCGAAGTAGGTGGGCTCCTTTCGAAAAGGAGCCCCATCGGGATGAGCTGTGCGGCGGCGAGGCGCATCAATTTCGAAGCGCTGCAGCCGCCCGCATGGTAATGAAGCGCTGAATATGCATTTCAGCGCTTCATTAGTAAACTTCGAAATGGCCATTTGCGTGGCCATTTCGAAGTTTGGGGCTAGTGTAGACGTAGCCCCCCCACACACACCCCCTCTCCAGTGTTACTCAGGTCCTTAACTGTAATAATGTTTCTTTTTCTTTTTGGAAATTAAAAGGCAAATGTACTTGTTGTTTTGAAATGATTGTACAGGGCAGTGCGTTGGTTGTGGTTGTGGCTCAGGCTGCAGGAGTCAGGGAAGGACTTACGGAGCTCAAAGCAGGGGGTTGGGGGTGTGTGGCTCTGTCCAGGGGGTACAGGAGTGAAGGCAGGGTCTGGGAAGGTTGGGTAGAGCAGGGCGTGGAAGGTGCTGGAATGAGGGCAGGGGGTTGTTAGTTCAGGCCAGGGGTTAGGTGTTGGGGGGGGGTGGGGCTCAGGGCAGGGAGTAGGGGTGGAGGATTCAGGGCAGAGGCTGTGAGCTCAGGGCAAGAGGTGGGGGTGCTGGACTGAGGGTAAGGGCTAGGGCATGAGGTGGGTGCAGGAATCAAGGCAGGCGCTGGAGTCATAGGGCATGGGGCTGGAAGGTCTGCGGGAGCTTATTGGGGCTGCCCACAGTGGTGAACATGGTGCTGGTCTGAGGGGCAGCCCGGACTGCACTGCCCAACCCCAGCATCTCCTCCTGGAGAGTGGAACAGTGTTTCTTAGCCCAGTGTCTTCTGAGGGGCAGGCCACAGTCCCTGATCCCAGCGTCTCCAGTGGGGAGGGAATTAAGTGATTTCAAGTGAAGACAGACACATCAAAGTAAGGTATGTCTACACTTGGGAATGAAGTTGAATTTGTTGAAGTCAATTTTTAATGCTATCTTTTATAAAGTCAAGGTTGGGTGTCCTGACCAGCTCAGAAGGTTCCACATGGTTGCCTGAATCTGACTGCAGTAGCAGTGCATTGAGGACACCTATCCCCCAGTTCCTGCAGCCCCATTGCATTTTGGAATTTTGTGCCGTTATCTTATGGGAAAAAAAGTCATCATAAGTGGTTCTGGGTTTCTGATGTCATCATCCCAGAATGCATTTTCCTCACCTCCCATTTGTGGCTCTAAAAAAACATCATTTTTGCACACTTTTTGTCTTGACTGCCAGCTGCCATTACAGATACTAACATGGTTCCTGATACGCTTCAAAATTTGATGCAGTGTTTTGTGCTCAGTTCCCATACTGCAATGCAGTGTTTTCTAAACATAATGCCCATGCAGTATGAGCTCATTGTTTCCATGGGCATTGGTGGACTTGCCTTGAATCTCTGGAGGGAAGAACCATGGAATTTCTGGCAGCACTGGAGTCACCATACAGTGTGGAGCACAGGTTCTGGAGCCACAAAACCAGCACAGAATGGTGGGATTGCCTTGTTTTGCAGTCATGGGATGACCAGCAGTGGCTGTGAAACTTCTGCATGTGTAAGGCCACTTTTAAGGAACTTTGTGAACTGCTCTCTCCCACCCTGAAGCACAGTGATACCAGAATGAGACCTGCTTTGACAATGAAGAAGTGTGTGGCAATTGCTCTTTGGAAGTTTGCAATGCCACACAACTACCTGTCAGTGGGAAATCAATTTGGAGTGGGCAAATCTAAGGTGAGGGCTGTTGTCATACAAGTAGCCAAGACGATCAACGTGCTTCTCCTGTGGGAGACAGTGACCCTTCGGAATGTGCAGGGGATAGTGCATGGATTTGCTGCCACAAATGGAATGAACATCCCCATCCTGGCACTGGACCACCTGGCATCAAAACACACTAACCCCAAGGGGTGCTTTTCTATGGTGTTCCAGGCATTGGTGGATCACAAAGGTCATTGCACCAACATCAACATGGAGTGGTCAGAAAGGGTGCATGGTGTGTAAATCTTTAGGAATTCTGATCTGTTTAGAAGGCTCTACAGTGGTACTTTCTTCCAAGACCATAAAATTAACACTGAGGGCATGGAAATGTCCATAGTGATTTTGGGTGACCCTGCTTCCCCCTTGTTCCCCTAGCTCATGAATTCCTACACAGGCACCCTGAACTCCAGTAAGGAGCTCTTTGACAATAGGCTGAGCAAGTGCAGAATGGTGGTACACTGTGCCTTTGGCCATTTAAAAGCCAGATTCAGGTGTCTTTGACCTGCTTAGATCTCAGTGAACAAAACGCTACCCTTGTCAATGGGGCCTGTTGTGTTCTTCATAATATTTGTGAGGTGAGAGGGAAAAAGTTTCATGCTTGGGGCAGGGGCATTGATGCAAAGATTCTGGCAAGAAATTATCAACAACCGACCCCAAGGGAAAACAGGAAAGCCCAGAAAGAGGCACTGAAAAATCAGGGATGCCTTGAAAACCAAGTTTGTTAAAGACTGTGAAGAGCATTAACTGGCATCCCCCTCAACCGTGCTGCTTCCTTGCCCTTTATGAAGCCACTCATCAACTGCGAGACAACCATCACCACCCACCCAACCCCAAAGCATGTTAACCAATTAACAAAACTTTTTCCAATAAATAATGTTTTTCTTTAGGGGGCACTAATAGAGGAGTGGAGGGGCTATAAGGGGAAAAAGGGAAAATAAGGCAATAGTCAAAGGTTAGCCTTCTGGTGGGTGTTGATTTTGTGGGGCTATGAAGCAGGGCTCTCCCTAGCCTTCCTTCCTCCCTCCTCCCCCCTTCTGGGTTCCTGACAAGATGAAGGCACCAAATGTGTGGAGGGATGAGGTATGGAAGGGGCATGGGCATTGATTGGACAGAGGATGCAGAGCCAGGAGAAGGGGAGCAGGCTGACTGGGTTGAGGGAGGTCTCAAATGATGGTGCCTGGGAGATACAGTATGCTGTCCAGGGGAGGAGAATGAATGTGGTCAGCATGGTATGTATGGGTGGTGCCTGGAATGGCCTGGGGATGCTCTGCCTCTAACAGGGAAATGTAATATGTACAGGTAGGGGGGTATGTAATGTAGTATGGGGGGTGGTGCATGGTTAACTGACTTTTTATCAAGCACAGTTTCAATTAATGCAGAGGTAGCCAATTGTGATTTCTCTATCACCAAATTCATTAATTCCATTTGCTTGCCCATAAAGGATATGAATAAGTCATGCATTCAATCTTGAGAATCCATCTTTTTTTTCCTCCAGTCACATAACTCTGTTTTCTCCTTTGTGACTACATCAGAATAATTTTCCAACAGTTCATTCCCAGTCTTCTTTCTTCACATGTGATGCAATCTCTTATCTGCTCAACTGGGCCCTCTGTCTTTTCCCAGGGTCATTTGCTGATAAAACAAATTTGGATATAACAATGTCATTAGCAATAGCAAAATTTTTATCTTTACTTGGAACAAAGACCATAGTGACAACAATAATGGCTGTCTGTCTCTATGGAGGAACATACTACAACTGCAAGGGCACTCTGGTTACTCTTAAGACAAAGAATGCTTGATTCCAAGCAGAATGATTTCAGCTCTTCTAAGGCAGAGATTTACCAGCAACACTGTGGTAAGCTATCCTCTGTTTAAAGGAAAAAAAATTATTAAAGCAATGCTGGAGTGGTGGGGGGCATGGCGTGTCATAGGGACACTGGTCCATGGGGGAGTGGGTGGCTGCATCATGGCATTCTTAAAGCTATTGCCTCCTGAGGCAGTGTGAGGTTGCCTGGAAAGTGTGCTGCTTAAAGCAGTACCTGGAGTTTAACATGGCTGCTCCAGGAGTTAAAAAAATAAATAATTAAAAAGTCACTATTGGTGCACACATGAACCATGGGAGGATCCAATCATCTGCTGGCCCTGCAAGAGAGGGGCATCGCTATGTGTACAATCACCTGCTGGCTCGGGAGGGAGTGGTTGCCTGGAGTGGTTGTTGCTTATAGCAGCACCTGGATTTTAAAGTGGCTGCTCCATGAGATGCACGAGTCCTGCCCTGTACTGGGTAGGTCACAGGCCAAAAAAAATTGTTAGTGGCTCACGGAACTTCCTATGCATTCTAGGTGGCCAAATGAGACATCAGCCTCATCACACAAACAAAAAGGGATAAGGAAAGATTGCTCATCATCTTGCTCATCAACCCTGATACCACGTTAGAAAATTCGAAAGAATGCTCTGTGGGGCTAAGCTTCCAGATCACTTACTGGTGGTTTGGCATGGTAAGGTGTCTTACCATGGAAGCAGGAACGAGTCAGGTCTCCCCAACAGTCTTATGAGGAGAATCCAGAAGTGCCTGTCTGTGACTTCAGTGAGATGTCCAAACAAGATCAGTGGGACCCACCACACGAAAAACAAAACCATTCACAGATGATTTAGGCCAGAGCAAGTGGCTGTAGGGCAGGCTTCAGTAGGGAGTTTGGGTTGGGGTAGGGAATTAGCACTTACCTCAGGCAGTTCCTGAAAGCGGGCAGCAGCTCCTAGGGAGAGGGTCAGTGGGTATCTGCATGTCACTGCCCGCAGGCACCGCCTCCACAACTTCTATTGACCAAAATTCCTGATCAACAAGAACCAGGGAGTCAGCACTTGAGATAGGGGCAGCTTGTGGAGCTGCCTTGGTTAGTAGCAATGGACAGGACCCGTGGCCCTTTTTAAATTGCCTGGGTTCCTGGGCAATTGTCCCCTGAGCACCCTCCTCCATTCCCATTGGCTGGCCTGTGGCTGAGACTTCCCCAAATGAGTTCAACCTACTTCTGACATCACAGACAGGAGTTCAGCTCCTGGAATTATACATATTTTTGTTCATTACCTCCATGTTCAAAGTTCAGAAGCACAAAAGTTCTAATCTGGGAGGAAAATAACCAATCCCATTTTCCATTTTCTCCATCACATGTTACAGATTTGTGGTGCTTTCTTGAACCTGAAAATTAAAGTCCTTTGTTTATCCAAAGAACAAGTACAAGCAGGGGGGAAAGGCAGTGCTAGCTGCTCCATGTGGCCTTGCAAACATGGATCAATTAGATTACAGAGAGACCACTTATGGAGGTGAGAGTCAGCCACTCTGCATGTTCATTCAGTCCTTAGACCATCTGTAGAAGTTGCCAAGAAAGGCCAAGTCTAAGCTAGTCTACTCTGCCACTTTACTGCGCTGCAACTTTCTGCCTCAGGGCATGTGAACCACTCCCTGTGCCTGCCTGCCCCCACCAGCACAGCAAGTTATAATGCTGTAAAGTGCCTGTGTACATAGGGAGATAGCCACTTCCCTCATGAATGTGCAGAGGCTCAACGATTGCACAAGCCACATGCCTTTCCCCCTGCCACCCACACCCAACACCTTGTTCTAGCTATGCCCCCCTCTTACCATAGCCACACCTTCACTTTAAAGCACTGCTACGGTTGTGCTTTAATGACAGAAGTTGTGACAGGGTACCCTTGTGTCCTGTCAGGGCCCCACACCTCTCCCTTCTTGCTTGAGGGGCTAGGCTGCACCCACCTCTGCCAGGCTGGGCCAGCTGATCAGTCCTTTCTCTCAGCCACAGAAAGAGCTTCAGTCTCACGAGGGGAGGGGAGCCAAGGCACTCTCCCATTGGGTTACTCCCTCTACCCACAGCTGTCTTTTATAAGCACTGCTTTCTCTTCTTAGCTCAAGCTCCTCCACCACCTTCTTACCTTGCCCACCTCCTCTCTTCCCCTCCCTTACTGGGGATGGCTTTTTAAAAAGCCATGAGGCTCAGTGAGGTCAGCCAGCCTTCACTGATTAATTGAGGTCAGTCCTGGTTGCCTCCACCTAGGTGGTTACTTAGCTCTTTTTCTCCCAAGCCACATCCTGAGCTTTGCCTTTCATCTGTAGTCTAATCTGCTTACAAAGTGTAGCTATAACCAAAGTGCACCCACTGTGTTATACATCATCCTCTCCCATGCTTTTCTGAAGTGAGTGTTATCACAGACAGACCTGGGTTATCAGTAGGGGGAATAGAACCTACAACCACAGGAGTTAAAGCCCTGGCTTCTACCACATGAGCTACACAGCAGCTAGCTCCTACTAAAGCCTGTAGAGCACAGACTTCACTCACATGTGGGCTGAGTGCCTCCAAGGTTACATAAGCATTACCCTATTCCAAGAGCCAGAAATTCACAGCTGTTTTGAGTTTGGCAATACTGCCCAGAGAAAGCAGGACCAATTAGTTTAGTAATAATAATAAAATAATAACAGAATGAACACAACTGGCCTATTCTGCATCTAATCAGCATTGCCTTGTACAAGTACCTGCTGTACTTGGTTTTTTGCATGGTAAGGATGTAAAAAGATACTGTGAGCTAGACTCAGTCATTGTAATGTTAATATATGTAGATTGAAGTGGATTAAGATCAGCAAAATAATCCATTGACACTACCTGCTGGATAGTGGATGTCATTTGCTATGCTAAACCATTTTTTTCTGAATTGGAATTGTTTCAGATAGCTTGGAAATTACTCCTGCAAAGCAGCATGACAAAAAGGCCAGTGACACAGATCACTGGGAAGAAAACAAAATCTGACATCAAAGAAGTAACAGTTCACATTACACCTAGCATGGCTGAATTCTGGACTTTAGAATTTGAATCACTGACTCTGTGACACTAATCTCCAGTGATGAGCTCTAAACTCCTTTGCTCACTATTACACATCCTGCTTGACCTGAAATGATGTTTTGGTAATAGAACGTTATTGATTGTGGCATCACAATGCTGGATAGCCTACCAGGCATATTAGGGGATAGCCAGCTAATTTCTTAAGATGCAATTTTCAGCAGCCCTGACTTTCAATTTGAACAGAATGCCTAACTACCTTTGGCCTCATGAAAACCCCAGCTTGCATTTCTACATAATATTTCAATAAATACTCTTTTAAAATAGTACTAGTATGAGTACAGGGTGAACCTCCTAATCTGGCACCCTCTGGACCTGACTGGTGCCGAAGGAGAGAATTTGTCGGACCACAGGAGGGCAATATGGTCTAGCATGTTACCACCACTTCCACTGCTTCTTGGGCTCTGAGAAGACATTTAGGGGTAAATTAAGGCTAAATAACAGCACAGAACACTGAGAGCCAGGACTGGTGGCTGCAAACAAACTTTATGGGACTACAAGAAACTTGGCCACACCCATAAGTGGCTGTCCAACTAACTAAAACCATGGAGGATTATGGCTGCTGCTGGACAAGAGTGTGCCGGACTAGAGAGGTTCTTCCTGTAGTTGGCAATGATATCACAGCCAAAAAGTTGCAGGGTAGGGGGAAGATTGGAGGGGAAGTGGGTGGAAGAATGCGAGGAGGGGCAGCAAGACCATGGTAATAAATCACAGGAGTGGGGACTAATTTATTCTTATGGTCCCACAGTGGTTGTGCCTCTAACTGTGGAGCAGGGAAAGAGCAGCTCAGCAGGGACAGGGACGCAGGCTGTCCTGAAGCTTGGCAATAAATATTTAAAATTTTTCAGTACATTAGTTTTTGATTACACACACACACACACACACCCCTCCCCCTGCACTGGGGTTCCCATGGCAGGGGTTCCTGTTCGAACCCTGCGCTGCTGCCAGGCCAACAAGGGCTCTGGCACTGCAGCACTGTGGGGCCCGTGGGGGCTCCAGCTCCCAGCCCTGCTCGGCCATGGTGGATCCTGCCCCATTCTGCCATGGAGGTTCCAGCTCCTGGCACCTCTCTGGGGTGTGGAGTCCCACCAGCAGCCACAACTACAGCAACCCCAGCCAAGAGGTAGGGGACCCCGCAGCTCCATGGCTGGGAGCTGGCTGGGGTGCCAAGACCCGCTTGCAGCCCCAGCTGCAGGATCCCCTGCTGGGGGGAAGACTATTGCAGAGGTGCCGGTATGCAGTATCAACATTTCACTCATTGGCTTCTTTGTTGTGACTACCATCCAGTGCAATGAGAATACCAGTCCCAAATCATTTCTGACAGGCATCCAATGGCCATCAGGCAGGACAGTACCAGCCATGTTATCCAGCCCTGTAACAACTGAAAACCTTTGTAAATCATCTTTTCTGGTCTCTGTCGGAAGTTCAGTTTGTAGTCTAGTTGGCACAGGCCAGCACACTCCCAGTCCCTCCCTAGCTCAGCGTAGGTTCCCAGAAGCAGTGATGTACCCCTGCTGCTCCTGGGCAGAGGAACCTTGTGGGGGCACCATACACTGTCCCCACCCTGCCCTGAGTGCTGACTCCACAGCTTCCATTGACCAGGAACCGTGGCCCATGGCAACTGCAGGGGCAGTGCCTGCAGGCAGAGGCAGAATGCAGAGCCAGCCAGCCAGCCCTTCACCTCAGAGCAGCAGGGCCATGTTGCTGCTTGTGGGGAGCTGCCCAAGGTAAGCACCATCCTGATCTGGAATCTCAAAACCCTTCCCATGCCCCAACCCCTGCTCCCAGTCCCCTCCTGCACAGAAACACCTTCCCCAAGCCCGAACCCACACCCCAGCCTGTACTCAAACTCCCTCAGCCCCAGCCTGGAGCTTCCACATGCACCCCAAACCCTTCATCCCCAGCCCCATCCCCAGCACCTGCACCCCCAGCCGGAGTCCACACCCTCTCCTGCATCCAACCCCCTTCCCTAGCTCAGATCTGTCTCCTACACCCAGAAACCCCCATTTCATCCCCAACCAGAGACAACACCCATAGCCCAGAGACTGTACCCCCCAACACACCCCATTCCCCTGCTGCAGACCCCCACCCCCTCCCACACTCAAATTCTTAGTCAGTGGCAACTGGTGTGGGGCCTTCAGGTGGGACACCAGCCATGTGCCCCATCCCTACCCCTCCCACCCCTGCCTCACCCATGCTCCACCCATGTCCCAACCCCTCCCACCTCTATTTGGCCCATGCCCTGCACCTGCTCTTCCCTTCACTTCTGGTTCGTGCTGGGGCTGTCTTCCCCTCTCTTGGAGGGGTGCAGCCTGAGTGCCCTGCTCTTGGACCACACTGCTCCAGGGGAGAAGCAGGACTAACCCTGCACTTACCAGAAGTGGCGCAGCTGTGGGAATGTGCATGTGACCCCCTGCACATTCCCACACATCACCCCTTCTCTTAGTTAACCAGAAATTTAATTAATTGGCACTTCCCATTTCCCCAGCATGCCAGGTAACAAAGCTTTTACTGTACTGAGTTTTGGCCACCACTACCACTGAGCTTTTGCCTTCAAAAAGTGCTGAAAACTTTACACAAGATTACATCTTTACAGCTGCTGGGAGAGTGCTTCCCAAAACGGGTAGGCAGACATAAGTTCAAGTTGGTATGCTCAAGTTGGTATGCTAAAAACCTGGGTGTGGTCATAGGGCCCACATCCTTGGCCCTCTATTGTCCGTGCCTCTGTACAAGTGTTCTTCCCTTTGGGTTCATGTTAACCAACAAAGTAGGTGAATTTCTGTCTGGAGCGCATGAGTAATTTGGATACATAAAGGATATTTCAGCCTACCTCAGGGTGAGAATTCATGTTTTCACCAATAGAGATGCAGCCGTCTTTCACACATAGGGCTTCATTACTAAAGGAAGCCCCTGTGAGTGCCAGAAAAGAAGTCCTATGGATTTTTCTGCCCACAGAGGTGCTCAGATGCATGAATACTTTACCCTATATGCTATGCAATCACTATGCTCAGCTGTGTTTCCTGGTGGTGAGTCAAACAGGTCACACTACTAAGAAGGGATGAAGATGTCCTTATGTATCCAAATTTCTCAGGAACACTAAACAGCAATTCATCTAATTCGTCTGTTACCGTGACCACAAAGGAGGAACACACTTGTAGAGAATGAAGGACAGTCAGAGGCCCAAGGAGCAACTGTAGAAGACTCGGTGCCTCATCTGTCTCCAGCAACCATTGAAGTTAAGGGAAAATTATCACTTACCTCAGAGAGAGCTGGATCACCTCCTAAAACTGGAAGTTTATGGCCTTCTGAGAGAAGCTGGAGGAACAGCAGAGAATAAAATGCAAGGCCTGTTCTCTCTCCCATAGGTCATTTGCATTTTGTATAGATATTGTTTTTAAAAGGGTTGCGTACTGTCAGCTATAAAGGCCAACAGAAGATGCACGTTCATTTCCTCCAACAACTGCAGATAAGTAATTGTGCTTTATCCAATTCTCATCTGAAGAAGGAGGAGTGTTCCCTCTGAGACAGGAATGCAAACCTGACTACCAGAGCGGAAGGCCAGTTTTGTGAACGCTCATTCATTCATTCACTTACTGGCAGTACCAGGGTAAGCTACTGTAGAGAGAAATCTTGCCTATAAGCAGTGGTGCAAATAAAATCAGGTTCTTAGCAGTATCAGGGAGGGCACCAGCTCGGGGGGGGGGGGGGGGACGACACATGACCCTCCATGTGATTCCACACTCTTCCCTTTGCCCTCCCCACGATCTATCCCACATTAGCATGGCGGGGGATGGACTTGGGGTGAAACAACATGTGGAGCAGCTGCGAGCCCTTCTGCTGCTTTCTCCATTTCCCCTGTCAGCGGGGAAAGGCACAGCCTCACCCCTGCCCTTCCTTGGAGCAGTGTCTCTCCAGATCCTTACAGCAGCACCCCTGCCAGAGGACGGTCAGGTGAGTGGCACTGGGGGGAGGGTTCTCTTCCTTCTCCTGCTGGGAGGGGCAGGCAGGTAGGACAGGAGTGGATCACCAGCAGGCACGCCACTCCCAGCTCTCCCTGACATCCTGGTTCTCTTAGGGCTGCTGCTGTGCAGGCAGAGCTGGAGGAGAGGCAGCTCTGTGGAGGAGCTGGGGGTGGTACAGTATCTTTCTGGTACCCTGCACTGACTATAAATACCTTGCTGCTACAGCATACTGGACAGGAATGGCCTATTTGCACTGGCGTATAATGAACTTTTTCTTCAAATATCACATTGCTGCACTTGCACCAGTGACAATACATATAGTGAGAGCTAATGGAGCCTTCCCTGATGATTACTGGCATTTTTAGCAGCAGGGAGCCAGAGGTTCAAGTGATACAAATTGGCATGGCCTTGTTGATTGGGGTGGATTTGGCCCATGTTGTGAATTGCTTTAAGCAGAAATGAGATGGTGATAAAAGTGCTCAGGTCTATAGTAGCACATCTGCTAGTCCTACCAGTGCTGATACAACCCTAGAAGTAACACTGCAAGAACCAACATGGAACCATCTCTCTTGGAGGTTAATACCACTTTGATAGTAGGTGTTTCAAAGCATGAACCATCTCTCTGTCATGCACTTGTATGATGACTATTGCACCTGTGGCCCTGACCCATGGATTCCTATTGTTGTACAAATAATAAATAAATAAAAATAATGTGATTAATGTTATTCTCCACCATATTGTACCTTATGTTACCACTTATAGAACCCTGAAAAACTGATAGCCACATCTGAAAAAACAATACTCGGAGATATCTGCATCCACATCTGCAGATGTGGATATCTGCAGAGATAAATTATGCACATCCACAAATTTGCAAGGTTCTAGATACAAAATCTGTATCAGCATCCATTTCTGCAAAACTGAGTCCCAGATTTCCACACTGGCACCCACGGATTTGGATACCTGCGATAGCCACAGACTTCCAGGGCTCTAGTCACTTACACTGCAGTGAAGTTGGTGTAAATCATTACCAGATCACAGTGGTCGCATTTTACACTCACTGTTCATTGCTGTAATTGGCTATGGGAGGTACAAGACAGAAGACAGTAGGGTAAGAGGCCTTTTGATATTATGAAGAGAGAAATTCTCAAGATGGTATAAATCCACATTCCTCCATTAACTTCTCTGGAGCTATGCTAATTTATACCAGCTGAATATCTGGCTCAAATATGGCAAGTCTGCCTTTCCAAGGGCTGTATTGCTTGATTAACCTCACAGGTAAGAGTATCTTCCCAATGCCTAATTTAAATTTTCCTTTTCTTGTTTCAAGGGATTATTTACCTCCCTATCTTAAACCCTGTAACCTCAGTCAATAATTCCTCCCTTCTAGGATCAACACATCTACCTCCTCTGCCAGCTACTTATAATACTCCTCAGGAGTCAGGCAAAGGTTTCAAAACTGTGGATGGAGCTAAATATTAATATGTCATCACATACCTGGCATAATACTGCAACCTACAGGAAAAATACAGAGATGAGAGAAAAATTTACTCCTCATCTGGCAAGCTACTGAATGTTTAGGGAACGACACCATCTTTCTTCCTCCTTCTCCAAGGATGCAATGGATATAATTTCACACAGACTCTCTGCATGTGTGTTCAGAGGGGAGTTTTATAAGTGGGCCAGGATAGACAGGAGCATGGCTGCTAAATAGGTCTTCCAATTCTCCTTCCCACACTGCATCGGAGGGTACTGAAATGCTACAGTAAGCAATCTGTCAGCTAACTGACACCCTTTAATTGAAAATACTTTGCCACTTACCCCCACGTGTCCAGCTAGACCACAATCCCTGAGTTCAGAATTTCCAAGTCTGAAAAAGTGGGTCTGTCCCATGAAAGCTCATCACCTAATAAATTATATTGTTAGTCTTCAAAGTGCTATAGGGCTGCTTTTTTTGTTTTGTGAAAATACAGACTAACACGGCTACCTCTCTGTGAATATTAACCATCAGTTAGGTACTTAGAACCAGTGGCAGCCCAGTGTTCCTTTGCCTATGTCTGGATTCACACAGTTCCATCGGTGTAAATCCAGGGTAACTCTGTTGAACTCAGTTTCTCCATATTTAGTCTAATATAACTGAGACCAGTGATGCTGCTAACCCTTGTCTTTTTGTCATCAGTCTCAAAATATTTGGTGTTTCTCTCAAAGCACCCATTACTGGGGTTGTGAGTAACTCAGACTCTTAGCTTTAAATACCTTGAGATTCCAGCCTTTGTGATCAAACAGGGCTCTAAGGAATGAGAAACCAGAAGGCTGACAATGCTGAATCAGAATCTGACTTTTGCGGAAGCCTTTGATATTGCAATGGCTAGGAGTCTGTATTCACTCAGATTTTGTACTCTTGGCTGGATTAGGAATACTTTACACAAGTCTGATTTCGTTTAAAATGGTTGGTCCCAAATCTGAGGCATGTAGAAAGGGAAAAGAACATCCTTTACTTTCTGAGCAGAGCTCTTGCCATTGCACAAGTCTTGCAACCCTTGGACCCAAAGGGCTGCCCTGGCTTGAACAGTGTTATTTGGACAGGGGAAAGTCAGCACAGGTGCTTTTAATTATATGGGGAACAGCTTGCCAGAAGTAGCTCATGGACAGTTTGCCAGCTTTCCCGCCCCACACCCCACCAAAAAAAAAAAAAAAAAAAAGGAAAATCTAACAGTAAACCCAAAGCCCAAATGATGGGACATAGCCGACTGGAGATGGCCTGTGCAGAGGCTATTCAGTTTGATTTTCTCTTTTGTAAGAGCACCTGCTCACTTTTCAGAAGAATTAGTCTGTGACCCTTGGAAGGCTGCTAAACACCATGGGCGTGGTTTTCACAGTCATGAAGCACTGCAGGTTCTCAGCGCTTCTGCAAAACAAGCCCTGAGGGGCTGAAGGTGCTTTTTTTACTGAACAGCACTCTAAAGCATTTGTTTTTCCAAAGAGCCCAAAATGATGTTGCAGTGCTGATGCAAATCTCCAACCATAGCAAGGTCTATTGGAAAGGTACATCTGAGAGAGAGGTTTAACGGTCCACTGTGCAAAATGTTTGCCATTTTAAAACAATTGGGAGGCCCTCAAAAACTTGGGGGGAGGGGATAAAGGTGTCTAGAGTGGGAGAGATGCATAAGAGTCCAAAACACCCTGAAACTCAAGAAGAATGTAAACTTGGCTTGTGGACCCTTTTGTTTATTATTATTTTCTTTTCTGTTCATGTAAAACCTGCTATCAATGCCACTATCTGACGCAGGCCATTTCTACACTCTAGGGACTACAGCAGGGTAGCTACAGTGCTGTACCTGTGTGTCGAGAATACACACGCTACAGCAAGAGAAGGGGTTTCTCATTTATAGGGTGACCACATTGCCCTATGGCAAATATGGGGCACCGGCCTCTGAGGATGAGGGGATCTGTTGTCTTATGTCAGGGGTCCTCAAGTGATGGGGTTGCTGCCCCACATTGAGGTAACGGAGATGGGAGCTGAGCAGACTCCTGATGGGGGGGAATGGGGGATGGTGGCTCCTGGTGGTGGGGTAGCGGGGGAGCAAAGAGAGGAGAACAATAAATGTGGCAGCAGCCCCACAGCAGAGGTCCCTGGCAGCATGGGCTGCTGCGCCAGGGAACGTAGAAGCTTCCCCACAAAGGAGCTTCCCTGTAGCAGTAGGTGCCTCCCTGAGGCACAGGGTGCTGGGGAACAAGGCAGCCACCCTGTGGAGGGGCTCCCTGGCAGTGGTAGCTTCCTCCCTTAGGCATGGGGTGCCAGGGAATGAGGCAGCTGCCCAATGGTGGAGCTTGCCAGCAGTGGGAGCTGCAGCTATAGGGTGCCAAGGAATGTGGCAGCTGCCCTAAAGAGGAGCTCACCTGCAGCAGGAGCTGCCCCAAGGCACAGGACACCAGGGAAATGGACAGCTGCCATGCAGTGGAGTGCCCCAGCAGCAGAGACTTCTGCCCTGTTCCTGCGAGGGAACAGGAGCCCCCCAAAATACAGGACAGTTTGCCCATTTTCCTAAAAAAGTCAGGACACCTGTGAGACAACTTAAATAAGGAACTGTCCTGGTAAAAATGGGACAGATGGTCACCCTGCTGATTCACTGTGGGACTTCTGCTTCCTCCAGGGGTAATAGCTAGGATGATGAAAATGTTCTTCTGGCAGCCGAGCTGTGTCTATGCCAGGGGTTAATTCAACATAGCTTCATCAGTCAGGGCTGCTGACCTTCACATGCCTAATGCAGTGACGAATTGGCCACTCTGCACTGCTAATACCTGCACTCTGTAGAGGCATAGGACTGAAGGGACCTTGAGAGGTCATCTAGTCCAGTCCTCTGCAGTCATGGCAGGACCAAGCACTATCTGGACCTCCCATAACCTGCTCTTAAAAATCTGCAATGATGGAGATTCCACAGCCTCCCTAGACAATTTATTCCAGTGCTTAACCCCTGACAGGCAGTAAGTTTTTATCACTGTCCTATCAAGATGGCCATTGCTGCTGTTTAAGCCCAGTGCTTCTTGCCCTATCCCATGCAGCCCAAGGGATGATTTGCAGAGCAATCCCTCTCACTCCAGAAAGGCTGCCTCCAGCATAGATAACACATGCTAACAATACAGTGAAAACAACTCTTTGTACAGTGCCCAGCACAATGGTTCTGGGGCCTCTCCGCACAACTACAATACAAAGAATGAGTAATAATGCTCCTCCCTTTTGCCGGGTCAGTTACCACTGGTACTGTACCATGTAGGTGTCTGGGCTCAAATAAAGTCTCCAAACCTTCAGATAAAACCTAGAGAGTGTCAGACAGTCTGCTTTTGATGAGCAGTGCTGGGGTAAATTTCAGCTCTAGGATCTGTACTAGGGAACCTGTTATCAGCAGTTCAGAGCTCTGCTATGTGTTCTACAACTGAGACAAGTAAACGCACACTGACGTCAATGGAGGTGTTCATGTGAAACGAATGCAGAATATTCAGTAGCAATTCCAGCAAAAAGCCAACATCAGGGATTTGTGTCAGTGGGCGCTGCAGACAGGCAAGGAGAAAACAGTGGCCAGTTGACAGGGGTGCTTAATTACACAACTGACATATACTTATTGCTCTTCAGAAAAAACAAAACAACAACAACAACAGTACAATGGATCCGGAGCCACTAGGCACTACAAGAGTAACCTTATATACATCATGAACATTCCCCATAGCCATGGGGCTCTGCTTTTACTTTCAGATCTCAGAGTTCATTATTTCTGAGACCAGGAACCAGACCAAACTATGGGAAATATGTGCCAATTAGGGCTGTGGTTTCCATCATAGCAACTTTCAGAAAAAGTCCTGATGTGAATCATGGAAAAGTTAAGAAAACATAGTTTAATAAAATGTAGTCCCAAACCATGTTTGATTTCCCAAACATATCATCATCATCATTATTTTATATGTGTTATAGCAGCATCCAGAAGGCTCATTGATTGTTGCGAAATGCTGAACATGAAGAGAGAAAGAGATGGAGATTGTCCTGAGAAGCTTACTTTTGAAATAGATGAGAAAGAGAAAGGATACATGTTTATTTTAATTTTATTGATGAGAAACTGAGTTGGGGAGTGATTAAGAGACTTGCCCAGATGATTTGGGAAATCTGTGGCAGAGCCAGTGACTGAACCCAGATTTGCCCAGGACCTTAATTTCTTTGTTTTTCCCTTTTAGTACAAACAACATGAGTTCATCTACTATGACGCAGTTTGTACATTGGAGCTGCTGTAATGGGCTTAAGCTCTGTAAACAGAAGCTGGCTCACTAAGATTTAAAAAAGTCCTTTACGTCGCAGGTGAGAGGAAATAACATCCCCGTAAGTGCACTGCTGTAGTCTTCTGTCAGCATTGATCACTGACACCATTGACCTCAGTTTACTTAGCTGATTCATCCACACTGACATTGAGCTGTTGCTTTGTCAATGTCCCTTGTGACCCAGAATATGCAGCTCTAAGTTAACTCTAGTAGGTTGCTATCATCACATCTATCCTCATCCTCCGTTATAGTCCTTCAACTATTTCACTGGCAAACATCCCCAAATGTCTCAAGTCATGGCATGGCTCCAACCAGAGCTGCGAGAAAAATCCAGGCTTATTTATAACACATGAATACCAATATCACTTGCAATTAAAATGTAAATGCAATTTACAGTTTAACTAGAAAGGACAGAGTACTCAGGGTATTGAAGTCGTGGTTACGCTGTACCTTCTCCAGGCTCTGTTTAAGAAAAAAAATAAAAAAAACCTCTTTCTTCTTTGCTGAAGTTCACACAAGGCAATGAGAACTGACCTCAGATTCATTCAGCTGAAATCAGCAAGAAATACAGTGTCTGCAAATACTCTTTTAAGAGCCATGACTGGTATGTGGGCTTCCAATAATGCAGAAATAAGTTTTATAATAACGTAGAAAGGAGAATTTTCCCCATCACCTACATTTATTGTATCACTGCTGAGTTACTGGAGCAGAAAAGAAACCTGTAAATGAAGTCTGACGTTTTCTGCAAAGTACTTATTTGGCTTGGGAGGCTGGGGGAGAGAGAGAGAGAGCACAACATAGAAGGAAGTGAACATGGCAAAGTGGATTCCCCTCAAGGGGTGCGTCTACACTAGCTGGCTACTTCAAAGTAGCCAGCACAATGTTGAAATAGCACGCGTCGTGTCTACACACGCCATGTGCTATTTTGACGTTGAGATTGACGTTAGGCAGCGAGACGTCGAAATCGCTATTCCCATCCGAAGATGGGAATAGCGCCTTACTTCGACATTCAACATCGAAGTAGGGCATGTGTAGATGATCCGCATCCCGCTACTTCAAATAGCAGGGTCCTCCATGGCGGCCATCAGCTGAGGGGTTGAGAGACACTCTGTCCAGCCCCTGCGGGGCTCTATGGTCACCGCACGCAGCAGCCCTTAGCCCAGGGCTTCTGGCTGCTGCTGCTGCTGCAGTTGGGGGTCCATGCTGCGTGCACAGGGTCTGCAACAGGTTGTCAGCTCTGTGGATCTTGTGCTGTGCAGGCCAAATGTGTCTGGGAGGGGCCCTTTAAGGGAGTGGCTTGAGGCTTTGCTGGCCCCTTATTTCGATGGAGAACGCTTCTGTGTGTGGACGCGCCACATTTCCTTCCAGGGCGGCTCCTTTTGACATTCTCTGTTGCTACTTCGATGTTGAACGTAAATGGCACCAGCCCTGAAGGATGTGTACACGATACGCGTCGAAGTAGCCTATTTCGATGTTCTTACATCAAAATAGCCTACTTCGACGTAGTGTGCTAGTATAGACATAGCCAAGGTGGCACATAGATCTTCCAGTAAATTAGTTTCCTTCTTGCTTGAATCCCTACATGGAGGAATCTCATATTTCAGCAGATAGTAGTGTGGTATTCAGTGGACTATGTGGGTGCTCAGCACTTCTGAAAAATCAGCTAATTTCTCCTTAGATGTCTAAATGTGGATTAAAGAACCCAATTTTGGCATTCCACTTTGAAAAGGTTATTCCTGATGTAGACACTCTCTGACATGTAGTTTTAACAGATGGTCCTTATTCCCCTTATTTAAATATTTGTAATGCTCATTTACTTGTCTCTTATCAGAACAAGCAATGGTGTCTGAAAATGAGGGCATTATTTTTACAAAAATGTACATAAATGATCTATACTCTTGTTCTGAGCCATGTTGCAGCCCCAATAATTTGGCTTTTCATGATATGGCCAGTTTTGTATTATATGAAACACACACACAAATCAGTGTTCTTTTTTTAATCTTTGCCAATGAAAATTTCTGTATTTCTGTATTTTTCCATTGAAAAACAGAACTGTGTATGCTTCATGCTCCTCTACCCCCAGCTGTTTAAAGACATATTAAAAAAATATTAACCTTCTTCCTTCCTCCTATTTTGCAATAACGGTTGAGAAGCATGTACTGCTAATATACCCTCAGAACTGAGAGATCACCAAAGTTGCCTGACATTTTTTTCTTTCCATCTGGGGTATATTTGCATGCCTAGCTGAAGTGCCATGCCTACCCGCTCTCAAATTCATACCCAGAATTGCCCATGTAAAATAGAAACGACTTTTTTCTACCATCTCTTTTTTCTTGTCTAGTGCTTTCACTGGTTTTCTTATTGAAAGTTGTTCAAGGCTTTGATTCTCAGAGTGCTCTGAAAGAACTTTTATTATTAACAACAGGGGCTAGTATGTCAAGGCAGCACATAAACAAGAGGTTTTTTCTTTTAAAATCAGGGTTGCTAAACAAGGGGGACTATTGATCTTCTAAATTATAATAGAGGGCATCCAGTTTTTTCAAACTTCACAACAAAAAGTGATGCCTTGCTCCCTTGTATAACTCTGAATAATAGTATAACTCATGTGAAAACAGAGAATTTTATCAATATTATTAACAAAAACTATCTTCACTTCATGAACATTCACAATTTCCCAGCTAATGGAAGAGACTTCAGAACATCCAAATGCGAACTGAATTGCCTAATCTTATATTGTAGGGGAATGAGATTCTACATCCATGAAAAGTAGCAAAAATTGTGGTCATTCCTAAAGAAGGAAAAGATCTTACCATGAGTGCATCCAACAGACCTACTTCTTAAATTACTATGAATGCCAAAATTTAAGCTAACGTGTTTGCAAAATGGATTGGATAACTCCTTCCCAAATATTTTCACCCCGATTAGCCTGAGTTCCTTGCTGAAAGGCCTGTATCTGATACTATCAGAAAAACTCTGAATTTTTATCTGTAATGTTAGTCCTAGTAATTCTTCCTGTTCACTGCTGTCTTTGGATGCTGAGAAAGCTTCCAACCAGTGGAAGTGGGGGAGTACCTCTGATGGATTTTGGTAAGGTTTGGTTTTGGAAATCAGCAGACATAAGCCCACAAAAGCTTATGCTCCAAAGCACAGTAGTAGCATTTGGCAGACTCTCTGAGGATAGCCTGAGGCTAGGTCTATACTAGGGAAATAAGTTGATTTCAGATACGCAATTTAGCTATGGCGTTTGCATTCCTAGAATTGACATATCTGAAATCAACTTACCTGACCACCCTAACGAAAGAAGGTCAATGGGAGTGTTTCTCCTATCAACCTCCGTTACTTCACATGATAGTATGGAATACCGGGGTCAACTGGCAACCCTGGAGAGATTGGGTTTGTGTGTCTTCACCAGATGTGCAAAATCAAATTCCGGAAGATTGACCCTGACCGAGTCAATCTTCCCAGAAGTATAGACATGCCCTCAATGGGGTATCCATGTGAGTCAGTAGCTTCACGCAAAACAAGCAGTTCTATACCACCTTCCAGGCTAACAAATTATTTATTAGGTAATGAGCTTTTGTGGATAAGACCCACTTCTTCAGATTATACTGTAATGTGGATGTCCATAACAATGCATGCTGCTCAATCAGTGGTATGGTTCTCCATTGCTCCTCAGCTTTAAAGATACTCTCTCTCAGATACAGATTCATACCTCAGTGCAAACAAGGTAGTACTATCCCTCAAACATACCTAGTCACTGCTGCCTAGTATGTCTAGTTATCACCCGTCACTTTGTATATATTGGTTTCACCAAACAGTCTTTACTACATGTGGTCATGTGCGTTCCTGTTACCCTTTGGGAATGTTCTTATACCATCCCTGGTAATGGAATGTTCTGGCACCACTTAATATTGGGATGTGTTTGCCAGAGTGCTCTCCTGGGGCAGGGAGACCCTTACTTCTCAAAAGTCTGTCAGACTTGTAAAGCCATTCTTGCTTGTTTGAAGTCAAAATGAAAGAAAGGTAAATGGATAGGCTTAATATTCAGTACACTGAAGGGAAAAGTCCACTACAGGTTCCCCTCCTGGACCTGTGTCATTAGAGTTTCACTCTTTTTCCTGCACTGCTGCTCTCAGATTCTCCACAGAGTTTGAGAGAAGAGATTTTTTTTTATGCTTTAGTTAAATGGGTATCAGTGACACTATAAGCTCTGGGCTTGGTTAGCTTCAATACTATTTCTAGAAGAGCAGGAGGAGGAAGGAACAGAAAGACCTTTGTGATGTACAACAGTATATATATCATGGCCTTTATTGCTTGGAGGCTGGCACTCCCAAGCATGCTTCAGTTGATAAGGCAATCACAAGGCATTCATCCTGATCTGAATGAGGCATTTAATCTTAGGAGCATTGAATCTCATGTACTAAATTAAATTTCCTGCCACCTTAGAGACTGCAGTTTTGATCCATTGCACTGCATTATACACGTTTTCCTTTCATAGCACCAGCAGCGGATGGATTTTGTATAAACATTCTGCCTAAACCTGAACAGCATGAAGAGTAGTCCCAGTTGGTAGGGATGGACCCATCACATGGAACCACCATCAGCCAACAGTGATTACAGTCATATATAATATAATTTGTTCACCTGTTTAAAAAAATGCTGACAACCTAGGAAATGAGGAGTCCAGAGAACATCTGCCTGTAGGGGGATTGGGAATTTGTGAGAGGACCCTGACCTACAGAGGGATGGGAAGGCATCTTTCCCCAGACAGGTGACTCTTGTCTAGTCTCATTGCGTCACAAACAGAGGAATACAGGAAGCCCCCGGCATCTGTAGTAAGCTCTGCTCACACAAACTGCAAGTGTGCACAACTCTAATTAAAGACCATACTAATGCATACACACAACAGGCCAAGTTAAGGTTGCATGATCACCATAAATCTGACCTTTCCTAACTTCTCAGTGTTTGATTTTCCCTTCTGAATAACATTTTCTTAACATCATTTTTGTGTAATTATTATTGGCGTTAAAGTACACTTCCAGACTTCTCTGAGATATGGACCCCAGTCTGCTTAGTAATAATAAACACATAGTTTATTTTCTGCCCCTCAAAGCTTCCCATCGAAGACAAAAATCATAGCAAAGGAAAAAGAGAAATGACTTGCTTAAAGTCACACTGCAATTCAGCGGCAGAGTTGGGAGAGAACTTATATTTCCTGAAACAATGTCCTATCCTGTGGATTATGTTGTCTGTCTCCTGACTACATGAACTATAGCATCTTTTCATAAAAACAAGTACCATGAGATCTTCCTCAGGGAAAGTATGGCACCGGGACAAGGAAGTGTACAGAATAGGATCGATATTTCAGAAGTGGCCCACAAATTGAAATAATTGGACAGCCACTGTTCTAAGTTAATATTACCCTGCCTAGATGTCATTTGCTATTAATCTGTTCTTCAGAGCCTATCATCTCACACACAGTTTAACTTCAGGGCTTTGGTGTTTATTTGGAAGGAATCACTTATAGCTTGAAGTTTCAGTTGCAGTTTAAAGAGGCTTCCGTTCACCACATTGTACACTTTGGTAATCTTTCTGCTCCACTACCTTTTCAGAGTGAAAAGTGCTGGCCTACCATATTCTCTTTTCGGTACTTTATTTGGTAAGAACCTGTTTTGCCAATGGAGCTACTATTAATTTGTTTAGCATGGGGGAGAACAGCAGGGTTTCCTGTAAGCTTAGCGCTTAGGCAACCATCCAGGGGAGGTTCAGGTGCCACCCAACTGATTAGCAAAGCACCCATAGCCAGCAGCATGTGTTTCTAGGTGTGGTGCACATCCCCATATGCTTTGGTGCACATAACAAAATTTACTCTGCCCATGGATGACGCTCTGGTTTCCCTTGAAGGCCAGGCCCCGGGGCAACTGTGCCTTATGCGCTGCCCCCGCCCCTCATCAGCAGGTCTGCATAAGCATGTGATTAAAGCTGAGCATGCATGTAAGAGCTTTCCTGAATTAGGCCTTTGCTAGACCCTACTAGGTGTCCTTGGTTCCACTGCTCCCTCATTTTAGCGAGCATGGGACTGAACAAACTAATAGTTATATATCTCAGCTCTGAGCTTTTAGGCCTGGATTCAAGAAGAACCCAGCAAGATGCTTCACAACTAAAATTAATCTTACTTTTTGCAATAAATAAATAAATTCTGATGCAAAATGGCCCTATTTCAAAAAAGTAGCTCTTCATACACACACAAATTCAACTTCTTCATAATATGGTGTTTTTCAGGAAAATTTCCATGCCATTATTGTTAATTCTGTAACTAAAAAAATTAGTTGAAATTGTCAAAACAAAAAAGCAGACAAGTAACACTTTAGAAACTAGCAAAATAATTTATTAGGTGAGCTTTCGTGGGACAGACCCACTTCTTCAGACCATAGCCAGACCAGAACAGACTCAATGTTTAAGGCACAGAGAACCAAAAACAGTAATCAAGGAGGACAAATCAGAAAAAAATGATCAAGGTGAGCAAATCAGAGAGTAGAGCGGTAGAAGGCGGGGGAAGGTCAAGAATTAGATTAAGCCAAGTATGCAAATGAGCCCCTATAGTGACTCAGAAAATTCCCATCCTGGTTCAAAGCACGTGTTAATGTGCTGAATTTGAATATAAAAGACAGCTCAGCTGTCTCCCTTTGAATAGTGGTGCAAAAATTTTTCTTCAGTAACACACAGACTTTTAAGTGTTTAACAGAATGGCCTACTCCATTAAAATGTTGACTAACTGGTTTCTGGATCTGGAGTGTTTTTATGTCTGTTTTGTGCCCATTAACCCTTTGTCTAATGGAGGTAGAAGTCCATCCAACGTACAAAGCATCTGGGCATTGTTGGCACATGATGGTATATATGATGTTAGTTGAGGAGCATGAGAATGTGCCTGTGATTCTGTGAATTCTGTGATTTCTGATTTGTCCTCCTTGATTACTGTTTTTGGTTCTCTGTGCCTTAAATATTGAGTCTGTTCTGGTATGGCTATGGTCTGAAGAAGTGGGTCTGTTCCACAAAAGCTCACCTAATAAATTATTTTGCTAGTCTTTAAAGTGCTACTTGACTGCTTTTTTGTTTTGATAGTACATAGACTAGCACGGCTCCTGCTCTGTTACTAGTTGAAATTGTGTTTAAATTCACTAGCAAACTTCTTTCAACTGGCTTTTCTGGCCAAATGAAAATGTCCAATAATTTCAAACTTGATTTTTAAAAAAATTGGATTACAAACTTCAAAGAAATTATCCCAGAATCGTTAGGAAGCAAGAGAAAAGGGGTTCCATTTACACCCTGTAAAATGGAAATTGTTTCAAAATTTTGAAGATTTCTCCCTAAACTGTTTTTGGTCAGCTTTAGTCACAATTCTGTTTTATTTCATCTCTTCTCAGTGGGCACAGGTTGTCTTGTGTCATCCAAAGCTTGTATCATTTACACGAGACTTTCTGGCAAGTTACAGTGTCAGAAGGCTGCATTTTTTCTATTTAAATCATCTCAAAAATACTTTATGGATCAGATTCTCCACTCAGTTACACCACTGCAACCTCTTGGCGAGGAAAGTTTGGCCCAGGGTCAAAGTATTTCCCAGCGCCCCAGCCTCTGTCTAGCTTTCCCATATAGATCATGGTAAGAGTCTATTCTGTTGGAAGAAGAACACAATTTGGTATCAGAAGGAACAGATTATGGATAAATAGCTATCAGAGTTTGGCAGAAAATTCCCTTTCCTAATCCAATAGTTTGTTCCATTGTTACCACACAGCCCAAAACTTATTGTTTATTAACACCTGACAACTGGCAAACCACAGAACTTCCTAACCACAACAAGAATACCATGTAAGTAAATTGGGCTACTAATATATTTAAAATATTCTCTGCTTGGAACAAGTGTTTATTTTAACCACTTCTTAGTAATCATGTTGATAGTGATCCAAGGATTTACATTTCAATGTGGTGGGGAATGGCAATAGATCTCTCCGACTTAGTTTGAGAATTTTTACTTTCAGGCACCAAAGGTGATGCAATATGGTGCCTTTCTGAGCTGCATTATCCATTTATCACACCCAATATTACTACTGTGCAAGCTATGACTGTCAATAACATATGGCAAACCTAAACCAGCACAGCCTGCAATTGAAGATCTGCCTCTGTTTGTGATGTCTCATCAGAGCAAGCTGAACTCCTTTGAAGAATGGCAGCTGCCCCCTCAGTACCATGTCAGTGGGCATACATCTCAGAATCACAGATGCATGTGCCTTTCCTTGCAGTATATATGTGTATTATTAGATTTTGTTTAGCTAGGCAGGCAGTGGTCAGAATAAAATACTAGGGTTGGTTGAAAGTTTTCCAATGACATTTTTTTCAATGGAAAAAGTTATTTTTAAAAACTAAACAAAAATATTGACAATTTACTTTCCTTGAATGTTTTTGATTTTTCATTTGAAAACCATTTTTGAAGCATTTGAGCAAAATGTTTTGGGTCTGGGGGTTGTTTTTTTGATGAAATGTTGGCATGTTCTGTGTGTGGGAGGGATGGGGTGGTGGTAGTTGTGAATGAGTTCCTCTTTCTGCTGTTGGACGTCATGCAAGGCAAGGCCTCTGGATGAATTAACCCACATATACAGACCAGCAGAGTACCTTTTCTAAGCAACTTTATTATTGTTTATACACTAGACATATCACAATGTAGCAACAGGTAGACAAAAACTCATCACTTGTTTTTGAACTGATGAGTTAACTGCCTTGTAAGTCCTGTCGACCTTCCTTAGGCAGGTAAGTTGATTTCCAATATGTTGATTCTAGCTACGCAATTGCCATAGCTAGAACTGTGTATCTGAAATCAACTTATTTTTCTAGTATAGACCAAGCTTTACAAGACACCAGTCCCTTATGCCTCAAATGTTTGAGTGCCATGTAGATATAGCCTCTGTGTTCTATTTTATTATTTAGCTGTAATTTACCCCTAAATGCCTTTTAAGAGCCCAGCAACATTTGAGGAATAAGGGACTGGCAACAGAGGGGGGTTTAGCTGGCAGAGACATGTCCACATGACCTCTGCAGTGCTGGCACCCCCTTCTGCAGCTATGGTAATGAGCTTCAGGAGTGTGCAAATGGGAAGCCATTTGCAATCCCGAGAAGCTCACTTTGCAAAGCTCTGCTGGCTGCAGCATTGGGCAGAGTGCCTTGTAGACATAGCCTGAGAGCCAGGATTTGTGGCTGTAAACAAATTTATGAGATCATGGGAAACTTGGCCACACCCATGGTAAGTGGTCATCCAACTAACTAAAATCATGCCAAATTAAGGATGTTGCCAGACAAGAGAGGTCTGGAAAAGGGAGGTTCAACCTCTGAATTTATTCCTCTTCCCATACATGAATAAGTTGTACTTATAAAGGTATGCCACCCGTCCATTGCTATATATGTGCCCATTCTAGCTTGGGCTTTTCCCCCTTAACTTCACCAACATAGTTAAAGTAGCACAATTTTTATGTTTGAAAAAGTGCTGACTCTGTAAAACAAACAGAAAACCCACTTTGAATTCTAAATCCACAAGTTGTATCCCTCTGCCTGCAAAAAAGGATGGACAAGTAGCATGAGAATTAAATACCAGGAAATAATAATAACACTAATACTTTGCTAATTACTCTTTTCCTCTGCACTCGATCGATAGAAATATGACTGCAGTTAAATGAAAAAAATGAAAGCCAACGATGTATGATAAGAATAAGAGGATACATCTGTTTCCTTACCTCTCCAGTTCAACTCACACTCGTCATCAGAGTTCTGCAGTACTAAAACTCAAATTTCTTAAGATAAAAGCTGAGGGTCACTATGTTTTACATATTAAAGCTAAAACATATGTATAACAGGGTTTAATTATGGCCTCTTTGAATGTGAAAATGCAAAAGGATTTCCAAATATGGAAACGCCTAATTACAAAGAATCACAATTAAAAGTCACGGCAACTGAGCTAATGTCCATAAAGACTCTTTTTCCCTCAAATACTGAAGTAAAAAGACAAGGGTACTGTTTATTTAATTAGCCTCAACATTGACATCTGATTTCAGTGGAACTCTACTGATTTACAGCAGCAGAGAAGCCAGCCCCAGAATTCAAAGTTCAATTTCTCCACCAACAAGTCTTTTTAATATTTGGGAGCTGGGAGAGATTTATTATGAGAAAGAAAAGAAAATATTGGGGATCATTTAAAATGCCTATTTTTCACAAGAGACAACATTCCGTCTATTAAATTTGTTGCAAGAATAGCTAGAAGGGGATAAACCTATCACACCTGACAACTTATTACTGTCATTTTATTATTGTTTTATGATAGTACCTGAAAATATAGGTGTTATGTAGACCCATAGTAAGCGCCTGCCTCTTGTATGCAAAGAGCTTACAGTCGGAAATAGAAAAGACAGACCCCAGATCACAAAGGATGTATATGGTAGAGCTGGGAAATGAGCGCTGATCTCCTGGTTCCCAGTCCAGTTCCACAGTACCATCCTTTCTCTCCTGTCTAATTATATTTGTAATTATGCTTTTGCATTAAGAAAAGCACAGGATACCTCCCTAACAAGGCAGGTACACACCTTTAATGATTTGCATGATGCATATCAGGATTCTACAGGTGTTACAAATAGAATGAGAATATTCCAGTTTGCGTCAGGGTGAACACTTTCTGAGACAGCCTTCATTGTTCTGTTGCGCATAGTATGTGCTATGGAACATGCTGACTTTGCCAAACGCTAATAGCATGAGTGACTATTTTTCTTCCAAGAAAGCTGCTCTCCATACAAAGTCTCATGTAATCTGTTGTATAAGCAGTCACTTTTTTGAGAAAGGAAAATCATTGATCCAGTGAAGCACTGGTCTCTGATATCTGTCAGTAATGGGTGGCATTCACAAAGGTATTTAGGTGCCTAATTTTCACTTATACCTTTGTGAGCGCCACCCTTCACGTTTCCTTTTTAGCTGAGCGTGGTTAAAATTGCATAACAAATATGGGAATCTTTCTGGTCAGATTTATCCAGAACAGGCAGAAAGCTTTGGCTCACGTAGACCCTGAAATAAGACCCCCTCCATCCTTGTCCCAAAATGTGCTTTTTTCCGGGGCATTCCCAGGAAGAATGATGACAAAATGAAATGACATATTGGCTTCATCATTATCCTTTGGAACTGCAGTCACTATCCTTCCCAGGCTCATGAACTACTTCTTCTGTGGTTGCATCTCTGAAAGAAGTCGAAATTTTTTTTGGCAAACAATCTTGCAAAGTGCTGAGCCCTGTGGCCTCCATCCAGCAAAGCACTGAGGCTTCTGATTAATTTCTCCATGTATTAATTTCAGGGGGACTGCATCTGGGCTTAAGCTGTGCATATGCTGACAGGCTTTGTTACTGCAGATCATAGCACTCCACTTCCTTGCAGGACTAAGCCCATAAGAACCATAACTGCTTTGCTTATCTGACTCATTCACGTGATCCTGGGTGTTGAGGTCTGTGTTTGTTCATATTCCCACAGCAGGTGAATACTTCATTAATTTCTGACATTACCATCTCCTACTTATTTTGCATGAGTTTCCTATCAACTCTGTTCTAGAGCTGTTTCACTTTTCGTTCTTTCATGCTGGGTCTAATCCTACACACAGTGATGGGCATGGTGCTTACCGTGGACTTTCAGTCAGGTTACTCACTGCAAAAAGGCCCACACATAAGCATTCCCAGGATGAGACTCTTAATATACAACTTCTTGAATGTTCGATTCTTCTCATTTGCACTGATTGCAATTCAGGCACAACAGAAGAGGGATTCCCTCAGCAAGCAGCATGGCACAGCAGCAGCAATGCACCCTCCCTGGATGAATATGCTAATTCTGGGATTAACCTAGTGTTATAAAGGTATGTCAGTATTTACAGTAAGCTCTTATTTAACCCATATTTGAATAACTGGCACTCACAAATAACCAGCATAACTCCTGTGCTCTCTCCATCCCCATTGCCTGGCGGTGGCTACAAGATACGCCGTAACAAACTAGCAGCAATAGCATCTCATTGGGTTAGTTGGAAGTGGCTCTCCTAGAGGGGTAGTTAGATGGTAATTTACAAACCTCACATGACTTGGCATCCTGTTCCCTAAAGAAAAGTAAAAAGATGTGCTTAATCTAGCCCCAGTAATCATGTAATTAGCTAACAATTTAAATAGATTACAAGCACTACCTCTCTCCTTTGAACCCCATGCCTGCTTGCTGCGCAGGTAGCTTCCTGCTTTTAAAGGAGAAAACTGCCCGCTCTTAAAGGGGAAAGCTGGCAGCTGGTGGGGAGGGGGCACTCTGGAGCCAGGTGCAGCTCCTCCCTGGGGTGCCACCTCCTCACCCCACTGATGTGGGGCTCTACCTTGGAGGGCTCTGCAGAGCCCTGGATTGGGAGATGGCAGCCACAAACCTGCCTCCTCCTGCCCAGGCCCATGGCCATCATACAAGAGAGCACAGAGCCAGGAAGAAAAGTACAGGGAGCCGGAGCTGGGGTTTATGTACAGCCCTGCTCCTTGGGGAGGTGAGGCATCCCATTCAACATTGCCCTGCGTCCCTGCATGCTTCATGTGAGTACAGCTGGCAGGCTCCTCTGCACTCCTACTAAGTGTGAGTACTGAACTCTCTATTATCCAGAATATTTGATTATCCAGCAACCTCCCAGTCCTGTGGATGCCAGATATCAAAGAGTTTACTGTACAGTAAACCATCAAGAAGCACGATTTCAATTTGCACTTAGCTTGCTTTAATGCGAGTTAAGTGCAAATCGAAACCGCCTGCCCCCACAGCCCCCAGCTCCCCCATCTGGGAGACCCCAGCAGGCTCACAGCTGCTTATGTTGTGATTTCTCCCAGCTAGGAGAAACCATGAGGTAAGGCTTTGTTTGTGTGCCAGGCTCCTCAGCTGCGAAGCCTGGCTTACGGACAGCTGCTTGTAGCACCAGTTCTCCCAGCTGGGAGAAACTACAGCACAAGCAGCTGTGTACCCCCAGCTGGGAAAAGCTGGAGGCTCTGTGGCTGCTCCTACCCACTTCCCCCAGTTGCCTGATCACCCAGCCCCCGCTCCCCCTCAGTTTACACTAAATTCAATTTATGTGGAGTTTGCCCAGGACACAACCTTCGCGTAAATCAAGGGATTACTGTAATACTGGAGGATGTTAAAAAATACATTTGGGCTCTTCTTTTTACTTCTTGTTTTCTGAGACTTTGGGTTCATATTTTCCAGATTTTTTCCACAAGCACAAGGATTGGAAACTTACTCATTGTTTTAGAAGGAATGCTGAGGTTCCCATGCAGCCCTATCTCCATGAGGGAAGTTTTTAAGAAAAACACCAGATATAAGAATCACAGTGAAATCCTGAGAACTGGCACCAAAGTTAGGGAGTGTGGGAGCCCGGGTTTTGATCCAACCAGCATACCACTCCAGAACATGTTTAACTTTAAACATGCGAATAGTCTCATTGAAGCCAGTGGAATGACTCAGCAGGGTGGTTCCCAGTACAAGTTGCTATGAATATAATTTCCCATTAAGTGAATGACAAAGGCTAATTCTGAGACTGACACCTCCCCTTTCCCAGACACAATAGCATGTAATCTCGACCAAATATGTCCAGTGCCATGGCTTTAACCTTAGAGCCCTTTCTCCTGAATATCTTGACCCTTACAAAAACACCTTCCACCATGCTGTGTTGTGTTTGCCTAATGACTTATTTTAGGAGGAGTTCTATGAAAACTGTGGATCCTCGGAATATGGAGTTGACCGTTCATGTCACTCAGCATGAATATTTATTTGCTCAGATGCTTCAGTTTCCACTGAAATGGAAGATTAGTGAATTAGTTCCGACTGAAGTTTAAAATTTGAGGGCTGCAGTCTGTGAATATAAATATAATTAGAGATGGCCTGGAGGTCGGACATCAGGCTTCTGCAGACTACCTGTGCGTATCTCAAGCATGGTGCGCGAGGCTCCCAACTATTATATTATTCCCAGCATGTTTTCTTCCATTTGAAGGATGAGACATCACCGCCTCCATTCTGAATCACTGCTAGATTCTCTGCCATTCTGTGACAGACTCTTAGGTCAGGAATTAGTCAGCTTTAAATTCCTGTTCATTCTCCAATAGCAGCTAAACACAGCCAGGTTAAAATGCTAGTCCAAAGGGCGACTGAAGCACCATTATTACTATTTGCTACATAGTAGCAGCAGCCCGTCAAACATTAAAACTTTCTGTTGCGAATGTTGCTGTGTCACATTGCAGTGCCGCATCACATCCTAACATGGTGTCACAACAGCAGATTATTTTTGTGCACACATTCATCTTAAAACATAGTAAAACTGTCATCTCTCTCCCTCTTCCACACCCTCAGTTGAACTTGGATAGCAGAGTATTGTAACTATTTGCTTCATTCATTCAGTTCAGGGCTTGTCTACACTTAATGAAGTGCTGCATATGCAGCGCAGCACTTCATTAGTAAACTCCCAACACCCTACTTACCATCCTCCCTTTGCAGGGAGGATGGTAAGCAGGATGTTGGGAGTTTACTAATGAAGTGCTGCGCTGCATATGCAGCACTTCATTAAGTGTAGACAAGCCCTGTTTTAAACTTCGAAGTGCTGGCTCGCGTTTAGCCACGGCTCACCTGCTGGTACTTCAAAGTGCCCGGGGTACTTCCAAGTCCCTTTACGCCTCAAAACTTGCTCCTCGGCTGTTTCGTTGACACAAATATGTCGATAAAAGTGTTATGCCTCAAAGTTTTGAGGCAGAAGGCTGCCAGCAAAAGTGCTGAGTTTTGTCAACAGACTGTCGACCAAACCCATTTTGTGTATAAACGTGCAGTGTGTTTTGTTGACAAAACCCCTGTTCTGTCAACAAAATTCTGTAGTGTAACCACAGCCAAAGAGTTTAGCAGACCACAGGAAGTTAAGACAGTTCAATGTCTAGTTTTATTACTGTAGACGGGAAAAGTCTGGAATGACTAAAAAGTGCACAAAATATTTAGTTTAGGGGCAAATTGTGACCCCTTTGTGCTAGTGTACAAGACTGTTACACTGTCAGATCTGCCAGGGGTGCAAGCTATAAAGAAGCTATATAGAAAGACTCCAGATACACATGCAATGTGACATTCATCTTCACTATCTCCTTCCATATTAGGCAAGTGTGAGCAGGAGGAAGACCAGAGGCTCATTCTGCAGTTCTGCAAACTAGACAGATCTACCACCTCAGCCCCAACATGAGAGCACAAAAGCAGGTCAAGGCCATTACTGTAATCAAAAGTTGTAGTGTATATTGCTGATCTGTGGTTGGGCTCTGAAGTGGAGTATAGGATTCCATTATTACCACGCCTCAAGTTCTCTACACAAAGTCTACTTACTCACTTTGCACAACCAGATTTCTGATACGACAATTCCTGGCTGTTACTCTCATCCTTTCAGTTAAAATGATGTAATTAATGAAAGCACAGGCAGTCCCAATTTGCCTAACATGAGGAGAAAAAATTGCAGAAACGGAAAATGAAAACTACTCCACAGTTCTTGTAATCTACTGATGAAACTGTGAAGTGTTTTGTAATATACGATTTATTCATGGGCCTAAAGTCTGACATGTGGTCGTATTGCTACATTGATGTTAATTTTTTAAATGTTTGACTAATAAAGTACTTTGAATCAAAAAAATTGAACTGGGCTTAGAGACTTTTTGGCTTGTTTTTAGGTGTTTTTTTTTTTAAAAAAAAGTCTGTGCTGCCATAATTTTGGCTATTAAAATATATATTAATTTTACAGTTACTGATATTACTATTCAGCTTGCACTGACCTTCAGATTGTTACTGTTAAATCAAAGGAACTCCTATTCCATTGTGGTGTTTTGGGCTGGACTACTATTATGGTTTAACTTCACATGATGCATTTTCTTCAGTGCAAATTTTCTTCAATTCACCAGCAAAGACACGAGCTGCTCTGCTATGCGCTATGACATTTTTTGGATGAGGTTATGCATATGCTGACAATAAATTAATAGAATTTCATAGACATTCTCTCAAAAATAGTTCTTACTTTCTAGCTTTTTTTTTTTTTTTAAATCCCACTCTCCCCTGCAGAACTTCTATCTGGACCCACCAATTTCTATGTAAAGCTAGACCTGGGTTGTCAGCAGGTGGGATCAAACCAGGGATGTAGGGGCTAAAGTTACATGCCTCTGCCCCTTAAGCTTTTCCACTCTGACTGTAGAATTGATTTTATTCTCCCTTTCTCCATGCCTCCGGGTTACATATACAATCCCAGAGAGCTGCAGACCAACCTAAGCCAGGCAACAACAATCTAATTATATGACAGAATTGAGGCCCTAGGCAGCAGAGATTCAGGAGTAAACCTGTACTTAGTGGTTTACATATACTCTATTTCTGGTTCTCTAACAGACTTGCTGAGTGACCCTGGGCCACTCACTCTGTAATTCAGTTTCCTTACCTGTGAAATTTAGGGGATAACAATACGTACCAGATGGGGGGCTGCTGTGGGCTTTAACTTACGGAGGGCAGGTGGTCTTATGATTAAGGCACTGGATTGAGCCAGCTAACATGGAGGTTATATCCTGAGTGGGTGACAGACTTCCTGTATTACTTGTACAAGTACTTAGCCTCTGTGAGCTTTAGTTCCTCCCACCTCTGTAAAACATGGATAACCAGCACTTCTCTGCCTTACATGGACCATGAACTCATCTTCACATCTCGAGGCATTCTGTGACATCAGTGGTGGGGATTATGGAAATATCTAGATAGAAAAGTCTGTACAGTGTTTGAGATCCTCACTGAGAAGCTGTAAACTAATAAGCACTATTATTATGAAGGCTGTGTTTTTTCCCCTTACGTAATGTCCTCATCCTTGAAAACATGCTTTGAGTCACTAGGGTTCTCTTCCATTCCAGCAAAGATAAATTGTCTTCTTCTGAACATACGTTTCCTTTCCTATTTTTGGAAAAGACTCCTCGCTCAAAACTTTGAAACATCAATGTCTTAAGTCAGTCTCCTAAAGTCATAATTAGATACCTAAGTAAGACTGGCTGTATTTTCAATAGAGTCAAACACATACAAATAATACCAAATTCAGTAGTAGCTGATAGTTATTCAACCCTTTCGAAAAATCAGGCTGTATATCTATCTGTTAAATATGGATTTCAGGTTCTAACTTTAGCCTTTCAGATCCTAACAGATTAACACTTTGATTCCGATACTCCAAGAGTTTACAAGCAACCTTCGAGACTGCTAGGATGCTGTAAACTTCCAGGTCCATAGCACCAGAAAAATGATACTAAATAAGGGATGTATGTAACATGAGATGACACAATGAGTGAAACTCTGATCCATATTTACCGTTCCTACACTACTAAAGAGAATAAACCAAAATGCGATGTCACAATGGGGTTAAATGAAATTTGATAATACAGCCATAAATTTGAATAAAATGCCTTTTAAAAATATATGTAAATGAATTAACTTTAGTGGCTGAATAGTTGTGCAACTCATCTGCCAGGCTGTGGAAATTAACACAGAAAGGACATTTCTAAGCTTCACAAAATCCAAGCAAGATCAAGAGCACACAGCAAGATTGGAAACAAATTTGACTTTAGGAATTAGCAATCTGGAGAAGTCAGATACATTTCACTAACTGTGTCTGCCTATCATGTACATAGACTGTAAAGAAACAGCGATAATAGTAGGTGGGTAACATTGTTAAGCCATTAATATTAGTAATTACAATAAAATACTGGAAGAACATACATTTCTTGAAAAATGTTTCCATTCTGCATGACACTGTATTCAACAAGGGTCAGGAATGGTCTCTTGTCCAGTACCTTGAAAAGAGGAATTTTGAGGCCTTAATTCCATTCCCCTTGAAACCAGTGCAGGTTTTTCTTTTGACTTGAGCTGGAGCTGGATCCTGCCCCCTGGGAGAAGGTCTCTGGCAGTAAAATCCTCGAGACGTTTCAAGAAATGAGGAAGGGAGGTAAAACTGCCAGATGTACAAATGGAATAGATGACATGACGGATTACAGCTGAGCGCTGTGTGGCTACAGGTCCCTCCCAGGGACTCCCTTCTGCCCTCTCCATGGAAGCATTAGAGCAGTTGCCACTCATATCTGGTGAGAGCAAAGAGATAAGAAAAAAAAGGGAAGATCTCAAACTCCTTCCCACTCTTACTTCTCTTGGAATTGACTCAAGATTTGAAGCTGGTGGAAGGCCATGAAATAAGAGGGTCCAGCTCAGCAAATACCAGAGCAGGCAGAACTCTCTCATGTAGGGTATGTCCACACTTACCTGAAGATTGACTCATTCAGGGTCAATTTTCCAGGGTTCAATCGGTGTGCCTACTGGGGACACACCGGCTATATTGAACCATCAGGGCTCTACAGTTGTCTCTGTTACTCCTCATTCTTGTGAGGTGCAAGAGAGGTTGATGGGAAGGTTTCTCCCATCAATCTCCCGCTGTGTGGATGGCCAGAAAAAAAGTTGATCTTCTATACGTCAATTCCACAGGCGCAATTGTAGCTGGAATCGCATATCTTAAATCAACTTTTTGGCCAAGGGGAGACCTGGCCTTAGGGAAAGGGAGAAACCTGGCACAAGCTTATCCATAGAGCTGGTGTGTGTGCAGCAGGGCTGAAAGCCACCATGGACCCAGGGACAATGAGTGTGTGGGCCTGATGGGGAGGGAGGTGGGGAGCCTCAGGCAACAGAGGTGTGGCCAAGGGCAGGCAGCCCTCAAGACAGCCTGGAGCATAGTGCTGGGTCCCTATCTAGACCTCAGAAGCTGAATGGAGCCGTAGAGAGACACTCCTGCAGCATTTCAAAGGGGTCCAAAGCCCCTGGCTCCAGTGGCAACTGGGAGCTCTGGGCCCCTTTGAAATGTTGGGCCCCATGCAGTTGTTCTCTTTGCAGCTCTCCCCTGTCAGCAGGCCACTCCGTGTGTGTGTGTGTGTGTGTGTGTGTGTGTACACGTGCGTGCATGCTGGGGATTGAATATCTCACATGAAATTTTTTCATCTGTCCCCCCCCACATACACACCTTTTTTGAAATTATGAAATTGCTGACCAAATGGTATAGGCCAGTGATGGACAAATGACATTAAGCCAACACTTTTTACAAGATTTGTGGAATGCTGTCTGACCTGCAGAGTGTTATTAAAAATGTTAAGGGATAAAGATGTGAAATAAAATAGGACTGAAGTAAAGGGAGCTTGTTATTTTACTTAGATTGGAAGTTCTTTGGGACCAAAGCCCACATTTTAATTATGTGTTGGTACAGCACCTAGTCCATGACTGGGACTTCTAGGAGCTTCCACGCTGTAGGGAAACAGATAAATAAATAAGTATCTGTGTCTGAGTTCTAAAAAGGCACTAAACATAATAAACAACCCAATAGCATTCTCACCTGTATTAATTCTTGGACAAAAATCCTCAACAGTCCTAAACAGAGCTGTCTGGAAAATGGAGAATTTTCACATTTTTTTCACCTCATTTTTTGGGTGGAGATTCTGTCATAAACATTAATACAAATTTCAAATTCTGAAAACTTCTGAGCAGCTCTCTCAATCAATATGTTACTGAAAATCTCCTTAAAATACAGAAATGGGTTGGATGAGAGGTCTGTGCAACAAATATAATTAAATAATAGCATTTCATTATGAATAGCCAGATTCAAAGAAACTTGTGCATTAACCAGGCCCATAAATTGCAGCTTTGAATCAGTTTACTGAGAAAGGAAAAAAAACAAGGTGGGAAGAATATCATAGATATATAATTATCTTTTACATTGGAGTCCACAAAACAATTTCACTCAGTTGCTCTGTTTAATATGGCAACAACAAGAATATAAAACCTTGAAATGCCTCTTTTATATGTTTAACCTCTGACAAAAAGGTTAAACACTTTTTCCTTAGAGCCACAGTTTCCTGAGTCACATCAGGAAGTGCAAGTACTACACAACCCCAGATTAATGTCTCTGTTTGCTGTCAGACTAATTGTAGAATGCACTGCCAGCTGAACCAGAAAACGAAAACGAGCCGTTCTTTGAATTTCAGCCCCAAAGTGGATCAGCAATAGGTTATGTATATAGAAGAAGACAGAGATGCTGAAAGGAACTGTCCCTTGACAATAAGGAAGATCTTAAGAGTGGAAAACTGTTCTTTGATTTCAAGCAGCTGAGATCTATTTTAAATATGTCAATCAATGTTAGTTATTACAAGTCCCCAGGTAGTGGGAAAGTTCTCCAAAGAGAACATCCTTGAACATCTATGAAAGTTTTCCATATTTTCCATAATTTCTGAAAGACATTTCAGGACAAAGCCTCAGCTGTCATCAACACAGATAGGCTATGTCTACACTGCAGATCTCTTGGAAGTGATCAGGTGGTCGGGAGCATTCTGGTGACATCCCTGTATACCTTTTTCCACGAGGAAGAAGGGATGTCTCGACAGAAGGGGCTTTTCCGACATTTGGCCCAGTGGGGCTGGGCCAAATGTTGGGGAAAAGCCTCTCCTGACAGAACTGTTGGCAAAAGATATGCAAATTGCCAGGTGCCAACCATTCCCCACAGTCTAGACACAGCCATAGTTTCACTGATGAGGCTAATTAACACCAGGTAAGGGTTTCAGCCATTACTACCGGAAGGTAGGTCTATATAGCATTTTGTAATGAGCCTCTCAGACCAGGCTGACAGACTTGGGCTAGCAATTCTCTAGTCACGAGTTCTGTAAAAATAGCTGTTTAGACAGCGCTTCGAAGTTAAAGATGCAGTCCGGCAGAGCCTGATTCTCCTGCTCAACCTGCGACTTCAAAACACTGATGATACAGCTATTTTTTGAGCACGAGCATGAATCCTGCTAGCCCAAGTCTTTTGAATCCAGGCCAGAATGCAACTGAGACATACCTGTATTCAGTTAGAGTTGATTTCCAGAAGTGCTGAGTACCCCCAGTTGAAGTCAACTGGACCTTCAGACACTCAGCACCTTTGAAAATTAGGCCTTCAGAGCCAGGCTGGAAATGCACTGATTTGTGGAGCCTACCAGGAGGTGGGAGATGCTGGTGTTGGGGTGGGTGCTGATAGGGGTGCTGAGTGCTCACCAATTTTTCACTAGGGGTGCTCCAGCCATGCAGCACCCAAGGAGTCAGGAACTATGCTGGGAAGAAAATCCACACATTTACCACTCATGAATTATGACCTTTGCTATGAGATTATTCTATGACGCTGTATGTATTCTGCTGTAATAAATGACACATAAAATTGGACTATTTCTTGATGTTGGTTTGGAAACTTCATATGTGGGGGTTAGAAAAAACAAATCAGGTCTTCGTGGCATTTCATTTTTAATGTTTCATCATTAGTCCACAGTTCCATTCAGTTGAGTAGCTCTTGATGAATATATTTGACACTCCCATGTCTCTCTCTGTACATCCATTAAAACTGTGTTATAATTTACAATGGTTGTAAATAATGGAAAAAATGCTGCCTTTTTCAATCACATACCATAGTCATTACAGAAAACATAAAAGAGGTTTTGTGTCTGTTCACTAATCTACTACATAAAATCCATGGAATTGAAGTGGGATTCCCTCTTTCTCTTCCTATGAAAGGGTTATTTTTTTTCTCCTGCAGTTTGAGCACATGAGGTAGCTTAGGATTGTTTATTAATGTAATGTATTTATAAGTGCTATCTGTAAATGACACTATACTTAAAATAATTCAGTGGCTTATATAAAACAAAAAAGCAGTCTTGTAGTGCTTTAAAGACCAACAAAACGATTATTACGTGATGAGCTTTCATGGGACAGACCCAGTTCTTCAGATCTGGACATTCTGTTAAAAGTAAAGTGGCCTGACGAGAATTTAACACAAAGACAGAAAAAAATGAAATGAAAACTGACCAATCAGCTACATAGGACGGAAGGAGGAGAGGCGAAGGGTGGGGAAGAGGGGGAAGAATACCAGTGGCTTATACATAAACTAGGGTCAATGACCCAGCTGGCAAAGGAGAGGAAGCCAGTCAACATAATCGCAAGGTTCTGTGTCAAGACCATGGTCAGGCTACAGCAAATAAATTCCTTCTGACTGACCCCCTAAAGAGCTCCAAGTCTGAACCACTAAGCCACTTTCAGCCCTTGTGTAAAGCAAGTGGAATTTTCAGGCTCTGCCCAGCAGCCATCTTCCGCATTCAGGAAGGAAGACACAGTTAGGTAGTTCCTTATTATTGCCAGACAAAAGTAAGTACTCCAAGCAGGAGGAGACTGTGAAAGAACAGTTTAGGAGACTTTCCTCTTTGGACCCACTTCCCAGAGTGCTCAAGAAAAAGCAAATTTGTGGGATTTTGAAAGGAGCCTGGGTGAACCAGGCACCTAAGTCCTTTGAAAATCCCATGAGTGAGTCCTACAAGTTCTGATTTTTTGTCCAACTTTGTGATTATCCAAGCCCCGATACGATCTTGACTGTCTTGATGTTCTCTCACCCCAGCTGCAAGTGACTCAGCTTAATTATACCTCAGTAAGGCAAGCTGGTGAAAAAGTGGTTGCTTGCTAAGAGCTACTCTATCTGGTTCCAGTGTGGGTATAGCACTTAAGAATCAGGGCCGTTCTATCCTCAGACTCACTTCCATTTTATGTGCTTTGCATGCACAAATGGTGTTTTCCAGGAGACCCCTCTTTCTTCTTCTCAGACAGAATGTTTTGTGTTGCATTTAACCAATACCTTAATTGCAACCATCTCCCCATCTTATTAACCTACTTTTTTTTTCTTTTCTATGGAATGAGACTCTTAAGCTTCAATTTCCAAAACTCCTTATTTGATATGGTATTGTCCTGTACTGAATTTAGGCTTTGTCTATACTACTAAGTTTTGATCAAAAACTGCCTTTTGGCAACAAAACAATGAGAGCGAACACACTGCAGTGCAACCTTTGTTCAGAAAAATACCTAGTTTCAGCACCAAAAATCTTCTCCCCCAAACAGACACTTTTTAATTTTTCCTCTCCCTTTATTGTCAACACAGAGCCAGTGCAGAAACTCCTGTTTTTTTGTTGACTGAAGTGGCTTCCAGCAATATCCCACAATGCCTGCCCTGATGACTCTGCTTAGTGTTTTGAGCTCTGCTGCCCTGCTGGCATGCACCCCTCCTCTTTCAAAGTTCAGGGAAGCACCTGACAGGTGAATATGCTGCTCCCTTTGGGGAACAAAGAAAGAGCAAATCATTGGGCAACTCCTGTTCTGCACTGTACTAGGAACAAAGCAGCAGGCAGACTGCTACTATAGGTGGAAGAGGACACATTGCTTTGCTGCTTTGATGTGTCTGAGCACAGAGAGCTCACAGAGCTACTCATGATGATGTTCCCAGCAGCTGAGTTGGCTGATGGAGAACTCAGAGGGAATCCCATGATGTAATCAGTTCTGCCTTCCCACAGCACATATCCACAGTGCGTTGCTCACACTGTGATGGATGGTGCCCCCAATGTGGACATGATCTATTCACAAAGGGAGCAAGACTGAACACTCTCTGACAATTTCTGTTTTGAAAACTTTTGGATAACAATATAAGTTTCATTGAAAAACCTATGTAGTGTGCACATACCTTTAGATTTCCAAATTCTCTGGGGCAGGACCTGTGATTTTTTAACTATCTACTGAGGCACTTTAAAAAGAATAAACACTGCCTAATATTTCAGGTATGCTGAATCTCTAAGCTGTGTTCTCCTGGGAAAATATATTACAAACCAGTAACAAATACAGCTGTCTGGTTTCTGTTATGGCACAGGAGGCAGGAAATCTACCTGAAATTATTTCAACCTACAGGATTCAAATTCTGAAGAAGCAGGGACTAGTATTGGAAAGTATGAGAACAGTTGTATAGTATTTTGTTCTCTCTTCAACATTTCCAAGTTATCATCTTACGGATAGCTCCTACCCTCCATTACATTAAAGCAGATTCATTGTAGCACCATTTATTTCAGCGGAGTTACTTTGGATTTATGCCCATGTGTGTCAGATCAACAATGGCAATGCTTTGGACTGTGACTCAAGAGGGCTGGATTCTATTCACAGCTTTGTGACTGACCTGCTGGATGACCCCAGACAAGTCAAATCATTGATTCACACCTCAGTTTCCCCTCCCTTTGTCTTGTGTATTCACACCCTGAACTTTGAAAGGGGACTCTTGGGAGACAAAATAAAATATCAGCCAAATAGGTATCACACAGCGGATGATGCCTCTTTGGCTGAAAGGATGGTGACATCTGCAGAATTGCAGTGGTACTGCAATTCCCCTTCTCCTACTGTATGCTGACTGAAGTTTCAGTCTAAGGACAAACAGTAAAAATTAATGAATACATGACTGCCTTCCCTGCAGTCCTGCACAACTTTGTACAGCCATTTATACCAGGGTAGATGCAACATGCAACTGAATCAAAAGGGTAGCTTTTCGAAAATGCTTTGCACTGCGTACAGGAGTAAAAATGGTGCAGAGCAATGGAAAATCAGGCCCATTCAGTCTACATGAATAGAGAGCATTGGCTGGAAGTAGCAGACATCTTCTGTTCCTTACAATCCCAACTTTCTTTTAAGCAAATTTCATTAAGCTTGTATTTTTGTATTAGGCACTACATTTAGCAGTAAAAGAAGAGATATAAGAAGGGCAGCATAATATATAGTCTAGCTCAGGAGTCAGCAACCCCCGGTACAGCTGCCAAGCTGATTTTCATTGGCACATGAAGCAGGAACTCAGGCCCATCCCTCCTCCCCCATGCAGCCAGGAGCTTGCCCAAAGCCATGCTGCCTGTGGGTTAACAAAAGACCAGCTAATGCTACCGACCACCACTTAAATTGTAAAGCTCAGCTTTTTTACAAATGGGGAACTGAAGCTGGGAGAGGTGAAGTAATTTGCTCTAGTCACACAAGAAGTCTATGTCAGAGCACAAAATTTAAGTCCAGTTTCTCAAGCCAATCCACTGCCTTAGTCACAAGACCATCCTTCTCTGACTCTGTACAAGCAATGTGGAGTTTCTGACAGATCATTTAATACTATGGACCTGTAAGGGCATATCTATATTGCAGTTAAATGCCTTTGGCTGCCTCAGGTGAGCTGATTTGCACTCACTGGGCTGCCAAATGGCTGTGTAGATGCTGGGGCTTGGGCTGAAGCCCAGAATGGGCAAAAGGTTATATGGGCTCATGGTTCCTGTACTCCACCAATATTCCAGAAGGTGAGCCTGGCTCCACCATACTATGGACTAGGGCAACTTCCCTAGGCCCTTTGCTTTGGGAGGTCCTGCGCTTCAAGGGGATGTGGTGACCAGGGCAGTCCGGGGGGCTAGTGGGGGGCCTGATGCCAGCGGCAGTGATCTATCTGGTCCCAGCCCTATCTGCTCTGCCCCAACTCCAAGCACTTCCTTCCCCTTGCTGGCAAGAGGGAGACAGGGAAAGTGTGTTTACTGTTTTCTGAATGACTATTTTGGAATGGCAATGAAGGGTCCTGTGGCACCTTATAGACTAACAGAAAAGTTTTGAGCATGAGCTTTCGTGAGCACAGACTCACTTCATCAGATGCTGGTCATGGAAATCTGCAGGGCCAGGTACAACCATGACCGGCATCTGATGAAGTGAGTCTGTGCTCACGAAAGCTCATGCTCAAAACTTTTCTGTTAGTCTATAAGGTGCCACAGGACCCTTTGTTGCTGTTACAGATCCAGACTAACACAACTACCCCTCCGATATTTTGGAATGGTTACTTGTGCAGGTTTAAAAGACCATTTGTGACTGTTCAGTGCCAGTCCTTGGATTCACAATCACTTCAGTCAAATATTTGCAGTGTTCTTTTGATCTAGTGCTTTGAAGAGAGATGTGTAGGACATGAGGGAAGAGATGGCACAGCTCTCATTTTAAAGTCATATTTAATTTATTTACGTTTATAGGAGAGACAGAAGAGACACTCATCCAAAGCCATAGGCACCTTTGACCAGCAGCAGCCTTCACAATGTGCAGAAGCAACCAATTAGATCTTACAGCAAAAAGGTGGGGGAAAAAGGAAGGAAAACAACAAGTCCCATAGAAAAAATATTAGCCATTAAGAAGCACCAACCTCCTCCAAATCCCCTGGAATAGCTGAGTGTAATTGAATGTCAGCAAATGAGGGCTCCTTTGGAGCAAGGTAGAGCAGGATCCAAAGCCAAGAAGCCATCATGATGACCAACTCAACAGCAACTTCCTACCAGCTCAGATGCTCCTTTCCTATGCATATACTAATATTTATCTAGTGGTTATTTCTGCTCAGCCTTGAGTACTTGTGAAATCTGGACAAGAACTTTCAGAAAACAAGACTGTGAAATGCCCGGGCAACTTGAATAGCCAAACATTAGCTTTGAAAATCCCTAGACCATTAAATTTCCCCTTCTATTCTACCCTTCAGTGGGCACACATATGGCTCTTGGTACTTGTGTGCACTACTGAATATTATTGGCTTAGTGTGCAGATGCCTCCCTTTCCTACTTTCCATTCCACTTCTTCAACTTTCAAGCATGGAATGTGAACATTTGTGCTAATGTCACTTAAAAAAAGGGGACCATATCCCTTTCCTTCTCCAGCCCCCACTGAAGGCCACAGCTGCCACCTGACAGGACTCCTCTAGCTCCTTGAGTGATTTTGAGTGGCGGGTGTGACATTAAGGCCGGGTCTACACTAAAAAGTTAGGTCAGCCCAGCTGTGTGGCTCATGGGTGCATAAAATTACACAAGCCTGACTGACGTTGTTTAGTCAACCTAATCCCATTGCAGACAGGACTAGTTCAATGGAAGAATTCTTCCATTGCCCTAGCAACCACCTCGCAGGGAGGTGATTTCACTATAACAGGGAAATCCTCCTGTCACCACAGCATATGTCTACATGCTACTATATTTCTGGAGGAGACATAGCCTTTAACACAGGAAGACCAGCAGTGAAGTTTTGAAAACACCAGCTGTGTACCTAGCTGAGGCCTGAGCATCCAGGCAGCGTGATCACCCAGTGTCACAATATAAACAATTACAGTCCTTCTTGAGATTGCTCAAGTCCTAGTTTTGCCTCCCTTCCTTTACTGAAGAAGGCAACTCATCTGGACCTTATCTAGCACACTGGAGCTTCTAAAAACTAAACAGTATACCAGAGGTAAGCAAACACTGCCCACGTTCCGCTTAAATTTCTCCTTATTTTCTGCCAAAACCAGCTGCCAAATGCTCTGTGTAGTCACAGAAGGTCCTTGGAAATCTCCCTGCACATGACTTGGTCAAGATTATCCAGGAAAGGCCATTTGCCCCCTCGAGGCAGAGGTTTGTACAATTCACTCACCCCCTTGTATCTGTGGGTGCAGCTGTTCAGGAAAGTAATTCAACCCAGAATTAGGCAAACTGGCTATATGTTGATGGACTGCAGTGTGTCCCCCTCATGGATAGTCCATATAAACAGCCTATTACTGCTGTCAGTCAACAGAGTTATTCCTTTTTTTCCAAAAGGGATATGCTCATGGTTTGGAGCTGAATATCCAGGATGCTATGCCTGTTGACAATATAAATGGCTGGAATCTATGTGACTTGGGTACTGAGTCTTCAGGTCTGTGTCATCCAGTCTGTGTCTATATTTGCACCCCCCTTTTGAAAGGGGGATGCTAATGAGACACTTTGGGATATGCTAATGAGGTGCTGCAGTGAATATGCAGCACCTCATTAGCATAATGGCAACCACGGCACTTCAAAAGTGCCACTTTCGATCGTGCGCATCTCATCTACATGGGGTCCTTCTTGAAAGGGTTAGGAAATAGGAATAAGGGGATTTCGAAGTGTGCAGGGTCCTTTCGAAAAGGACCCCGTGTAGACGAGATGCGCACAATCGAAAGCGGCACTTTTGAAGTGCCGTGGTTGCCATTATGCTAATGAGGCGCTGCATATTCACTGCAGCACTTCATTAGCATATCCCAAAGTGCCTCAGTAGCATCCCCCTTTCAAAAGGAGGGTGCTAGTGCAGACTTAGACCCAGTCATGGAATCCAGAGTTTTGGGGCCTGTAATTAACCATTCTTCCGCTCCTGAGACATTAGTATTTCCTCCCTATAGCTCTACATTTATTTGAATAATACTGTTTTACATTTTGTATTTTTCACTTTATTCTGACACTCATTCTGTGGGGCTATTGATTTTATTATTATTTTCATCTTATTATATAATTTTATTAACAACTGTGCCATATGAAAATCCAAGGGACTAAATGAAACCCATTTCTCCTGCCCTTTGATACAGTAACATGATATCATGAAGTATTTTGGAAAATCTGCTGTTCCACAGAGCAGTTAAATCATTTTCATTGCTCCGTGGCAAAGCTATTTAATTACAGCTGCTGGGAATTTTCCATCACAATGTGTTTTCAATGAAAAACACAGTTTCCACAAAAGTAAACATTTTCTCCAAAAAGTTTGATTTTACTGAAATGTTCCATTTGCCCCTCAGGAAAATCAAAACAGAATATTTTGGTTTTGGTCAACACAAAACAAATTTCAGTTTGTTGAACCAAATCTAAATATTTTGTCACTTCAACATTAATTTATTCTTTTGAGAAGCCATAGTGCCTCATGGGGCTTACAGTTTATGTGCTTTATGCACCCATTTTCCTATTCTGTGGCTGACCTACATCTCCCAGGACTCACAACAGTCTTGTTGCTAGTTGAATCAACAGGATGCGTCATGGGACAAATGTGACCAGGGAGCATCCTGCGAAATGTAGTCCAGCACCCACGGTAAAATTTCCACAAGCTCTGTAGCACATGAATTAATATCAAACTCAGCAAAAATAAAATCTTTTGATTAAAGAATGCAGAAAGGTTTTGTTTTGACATTTCAAACTCAATATTTATTGGAACTTTCCATTCTACAAAAACAAACAAACAAAAAAAAACCCAATAGTTTGAATTTTCATCCTGATGTTAAATGAAAACAATTTTTTAAGTATTGGAATTTCACATGGGATGAAAATTCTGATTTTTGACACGCTTTGTTACTGAGTTTAAGAGAGTGAGCTTGAGTCCTAAAGATAAAAAGCAAACTACAGCTAAGTATCAAAAGAAAAAAGCAGTCCAGTAGCACTTTAAACACAAACAAAATAATTTATTAGGTGATAAGATTTCGTGGGACGGACGCACTTCTTCAGACCATAGCCATACCAGAACAGACTCAATATTTAAGGAACAGAGAACCAAAAATAGTAATCAAGGTTGACAAATCAGAAAAATATTATCGAGGTAAGAAAGACAGAGAGCAGAGGGGCAGAAGGCGGGGGCAGTATTTTCATCTCAATTTACAGATGGGGTACTGAGACACACAGAGATTAATCTACGATCTGCCCAAGGACAGTCAGCAAGTAATTGTCGTAGCTGGAACTAGACAAACTAGAAACTGCAAACTAGATTCCTTGTCCAGTACTATAACTATTAGATGATGACACCATTCGTGACAGATACCATGTCATAGCACTAGGTAGGTGTTGGAACACTTGTAACTGAAGAAAACTGAGCTAACAATGTATGGTCTGTTATAATCAGAATATTTAAAAAAATACTTTTTCAAGCCAACACAAGAGAACTGTATTGCTCCATACTCCTACAATGCATTGTACTGCGTTTCTTCTTGCTAATACTATGTCAACAGTTTGTATAACACTCCTACTAACACATCCTTAAGTTAGAAGTAGGAAGTGAGTAATAATGCAATCAAACGTATCTCGTGGTTTTTTTGTGTGTGCATGTAATACATTAGTGACATATGTGACTGCTCTGAATCTATGAGAGAAATTAAGTTGCTTGTTTGCTGAACAACATTACACAGCAACATTAAGTTGTCCTTTTGTTGCCCTCTTGCTTTCAGAGATATTTGTGTCAATAAATATAAACGGGTTTCTTCACTTTATAAGGGAACAAAGACTTACAGCATTGAAATTACAAATAAGGAAGTGAAACACTCTTCAAACTTGTCAACCTCAGCAGAGCTACTTTAAAATACAAATTGTCTCCTGCTTCACTATTGCATTTAGTGGGCTCTTCTATGGTTTTGTAGAAACGAGAATTAGGGAAGGGATCTGTCAAATAATGGTTTAGAAAACAAACCAAAGTGAAAAAACATTCTCCACAACACATCTGCTTCCCAGCAGCTATATCTCCCCAAAGATCATTTAAACACACGTTACTATAGTTGGCTACAAAAAGTGCATGACAAGAAAGAATCAAGTCCTTAGGTATGTCTGTACTGGAACTGAAGACCCAAAGCATGGTTGTAGCTGTCCTGAGACACATGACTCAGGCTTACCAGGCTGACTGCAGCTAAACATTTCTCTGCAGATTTTTGGGCTCAGGCTGGCATCTGCACTTTTGGATCCTCCCCCTTTGCAGGGTCCCCAAAATCAGGCTGCAGTCCAAGACCCAATATCTACACAGCAACTATAGCCCCACAGCCCGAGCCAGATGACCTCTGCCAGGTGTTAATTGCTGTGTAGACATACCCTAAGGCTTGGTCTACCTGAGGCAGGTAAGTCAATTGTAGATACGCAATTCTAGCTACGGCAATTGCGTAGCTAGAATCAACTTATCTGCAATCAACTTACCTGGCTGTCTTCACAAACGGAGGTCAACAGGAGATACTCTCCCATCAACCTCCCTTTTACTCCTTGCAATATGGAGGAGCACAGGGGTCTCCTGCCAACCCCAGATAGTTCAGTTTTGCGCCTCTCTACCAGATGAGCAAGACTGAACTCCAGAAGATCAACCCTGACCAGATTGATCTTCTGTGTAGTCTAGACATACCCCTAAGAATCCATACAGCAAAAACATGTCCTGCAGCAGTGAGTCTCGTAGTCTGGGTCAACAGGGTAGGGCTAGTGAGGCTTGCACAATGAGCTAAAAATAGCAGTGTTGATGTTGAGGCTTGTGCTGGATCCTGGGCTCTGAAACCCAAAGCCAAGGGAGGTTCTTAGAGCCTGGACTTCTACCTAAGCCCAAATGTTGATGCTGTTATTTTTAGCCCCATAGCTGGACCCTGGCAAGCCCACGTCAGCTGACCTGGGCTCTGAGAGTACGTCCAAGCAGCAGTTATACGCTTGTGACTGCTAACGTTGGCTTGCATTATAGGCTGTAAAATTGCAGTGCAGATGTAGGCACCTGGGATAAAGCCCCAGCTTTCGAATTGCTCCCAACCCTCATGTTGTGGGAGGAGCTCAGAACTCAGGCTCCAGACAGAGGCCAAATATCTACACAGCTTTTTTAGCTTGGCAGCCTGAGCAGCTGTCAGCTGAGCAAGCCAGCCATGGTCAGACCCCAGTCTTTTATTCCAGTGCAGAGGTACCTGAGACTCATTGCTATGGGAGGAGGGGTAGTGGTGGTGTTGGCTGTATAGACAGACCCATTAGAATCAAATTCACTCCTGGTATAAGTGGATGCAGCTCTAATCAACTCCAAAAGGAGCTAATCTTGCTCAGTCCCAGAATCCCCATGGTAAAATCATGAGAGCTGGCAACTCTACTCTTGGACCTTGGCGCACAGAGAGCACTGAATAATGGGAAAACTGCTTTATCTGTCTAAGTTCCCATGGCACACCTCCTTGCAGTATCTATATGAACGGATACATCCACATAACACCCCTGCTAGGCAAAATCTCATCACCATTCCATAACTGCAGAAATGAGACAGAAATATTAAGTGACTTACTTAAGGTAAAACAGGCCAGGCTGTGGCACTACCAGAAGCTCAATCCATGTCTCCAGCTTCCCACTCAAGCGCCTTCACTAAATGAGATTTCCTCTCCTAGCAACAGTGGAAGGAAATGTTTAACAAAGGCACCAAATATATAATAGCCAGTTACAGGATACTATAGCTTCCTGCAATGATATGACGCACATATAATGAGCCGCGTGATGAAAATGAAATGGGAGCATGGCCATATGAGGATGTATTACATATGTTTCTGAATGTGCTTCCATTTCAGAAATGTATAAGTACATGTGACAGTGGTCATCTGGGTTGTCCTCAGCTCTGCTGCTTTTGAAATATCAGTGACCTTCCTTTGTCAGTGTGTTGTGTGCAGAGCAGATTAGAATGTATTTGCATTTTTGAGTACTGCATGTTACACGCATCTGTCATTGAGACAGAATCATTGTGCAGGTGTAAAGATGCAACAACATTGCTTAAAGGTGACTTATAAAGAGAAACGAAGTGGGATCACGATGTATGACAAGCCTGGATAATGGTAAAGGGTTTAAAAATTCCATTTGTCTTATCTCTAAAAATGTCAAGAATATAAAATCTGTCCTTTCCAGTTTTTGCAGCCATTCTCCTTGATGAACCCACAGAACTGGAGCGAGAGCTTTACTGGCATTTATTAATTGAGGAGTGCAGGACCAACCAAAACCATTTTTTTCCAACAGTTTATCAAGTGGTCAAATACCCATTAACAAAAACTTGGGCAGAGACAAAAAGTTTTGATTGAGGTCTGCATAAAAATGACTCCCATACTCAACCAAACAGGTTCCACTTCCTTGGAATAGTCATTCTTTGAATTATAGTTTAATGACCATTGGCCCCCTATTTGGTTGGGAGTTCGTTGTAATGCTTTGATGATTCCTATGTGTGCTTCAGTTTGCATTGCCACTCAGCAGGGGAGAGGGCTGAAGAGTTAAGCTCCAGCCCAAACACGGAAGTCTACACAGCAATGAAACAGCCCAGCAGCCCAAGCCCCGTCAGCCCGAGTTGGCTGGCACAGGCTAGGTGCAGTTTTTAATTTGCTGGGTAGAAATACCATTGGAAGGAAAGGGCCTGCACACTGAGCACTGTGTGAACGTTTAGGGTTTGCTTGTCATATTACAGGAACAAGTTACAGGCTGGGGCAGAGATCCAACCCCGTGAATCTGTGACAGCATCATTAACAATCCACAGACTTGTTTTCTGCTTTGTTCTGTCTGCATCATATGATGGAGGGAGGGCAAAGTAGAAAGGGACCCAACTATTACCATTCTGAAACAGACCAATGGTCCACCTAATCCCCAATCAGGGATCCAGAGGTCATTTACAGGACACTTCAAGGGAAAGAAAGAAATGAAATAAAAACTACTCCCTGTGCCACTCTTCTCAAGTCCCATAATGCGCTCACTTGTATAAAACTTTATGCCTGACCCCATCTGCTTATCAGCCTGTACCCTAAAGCATGTAGATTAATAGCCTTGTAACTTGTATCCAGAGTAATTGCAGATAACATTCTTATTCTTCTTTATTATACATGTCTGAATTTTAATCCTGCTTTTGAATTCTTGTTCCCTCAGCCCATGACATCAAATTCTTCATTTTATTTTGATTAGTAAGTCTTGTTAGTAGCTTGTAGTCATGGAGAGCCTTTCTTTATTAAATAAGGATAAAGTACAAATGTCAGGTTAAACTCCATACTGTTTAACTTGCCCACCCAATTCAAATTCACTGAATTTGTCTCAGTGTTTTATAACATATAATAAAGGTTGCAGAATGTAAGCCTACATATTGTGTAGTGCATGTAGATGGTAGTTTTGAAACTAAGAAAATTTCAAACCAGGGTGCCAAAGTAGTTTATAGACAAACATTACAGTTTTACCAGAGAAAAAGTATGCCATGATCTGATGTTCACTGTGTTCTTTTTGAGTCTTATATTGGCCAAATTTAAGTAATCTCGGCCGGGGCGGGGGTGTTGTTTTGTTTTATGTTGTGAGGAAAAAGCTTGCCCTCTAATTTCAGTTTCAGTGTCTTTCCAGGTGTTTTTGAATTCTATTCTTTTCTATACTTTTGATTGTACTATAGGCCTTATGCATTTCAAAGCCCTGTATTGAGATCGCTGTATGTGCCTACTGCTCTGTATTATCCCAGAAATAAGCGATATAATCATTCTGTGATTCTGCCCATGGTACCATAAAATCCTGTTTTCCTTCTTTCAGTGTACTGTATATAAACTTTACTGAATGTACCATTTTGTTCGTGCAGAAATACTAAATTCTATGACAATATGGTCTGCTAAAAAAAGAAATGCTGTCTGGCTTTGGCTGGTCTGAGCTATGCTCCTGACCTTGACATTTGTACTAACTTTCTTAAACCAATATGTCATAGTATATTATGGTTTTTGTGGTTATTTATGGTTATTTGTGCTACATTTTGCATAACCTTTACTAATCACTGAAAAGGAAAGATACTTGTACATGTTATGAGGGCTGAAGAAATGAAGACTTGCCTTACAGAATGAGGGAAGCATCATATATTCTTTGAATAGCCCAGTAAGAAAGTTATCAGTCACCATACATTCTGAGAGTTGTGCCACCGCATTTCAGGACAGGGAGTGGAGAAACGATACACCTGCATCAGAAAATATTTGACTGGGCTATGGAAAAGGAAAGCAACAATTATCTTTTGTATCCCTTATTGCACTTCTTTTGCTCACAGTTATTACTAACAGATGTAGCTGGCATTGCTTGGCTCTTTAACAGACGTAATTTTTGAAAATAAATTCAAAATGTACATTTTTTTAAATGATAGTATTTTTCAAAAACGAAGAAAAATGAAGGCTGGAGTGAAGGTTTGGGGATGAGGAGGGGCAGGGGATGGGTGGCTTATGGCAGAGGGTTAGTGGGGCTCCAGATGAAAGGGCTCAAAGCAGGAGGTGGGATGCAGAAATCAAGGCAGGTGGGAGGTGCAGAAGTTAGGGCAGAAGTCTCAGAACAGGGAGTTGGGTGGGGGGTTACTGGGGCCACCTATGGTAGCGAGGGTGAGGATGACACTGCTATGGTGACAACTCTTTCCAGGGGGCCAGGGCAGCGCTCCCCAGCCAGCAGCTCCTCCTGAGGGGGCCATGGCTTTGCTCCCTATCCAGCAATTCCTCCTGGGAGGGAAGGATGTGGGGCTGTGTGCTTGTTAGGTGGGGGCTGGGGCTCTGCAGGCTGGCTCCAGCCTTCAGCTCTCCCTGCTGGCCTGCATCCTGTTGGCGGCCCAGCACTCTGGTGGCAGCCCCCAGCCTGCTGCTGCCCATCAGGCCTGCAGCTTCTTCCAAGGAACACTCCTGATCCACAAACCAGTCAGCCGACATTTTAGTGGAGTGGGACGTTCTGTTAATGACTTAAGAGTTTGCATCATACTGAAGAAGAATTTTCACACTACTTTGGAAAGAGAGGCTGCTGAACTCTCTTTTATATTCAAATTCGACACATTAACATGTGGTTTGAACTGGGATGCAAATTTTCTGGGTTACTATAGGGGCTCTTTTGCATACCTGGCTTAATCTAACTCCTGACCTCCCCCCTCCACCCCTCTACTCTCTGATTTGCTCACCTTGATCATTTTTTTCTGATTTGTCCTCCTTGATTACTATTTTTGGTTCTCTGTGCCTTAAATATTGAGTCTGTTCTGGGCTGGCTATGGTCTGAAGAAGTGGGTTTGTCCCACGAAAGCTCACCTAATAAATTATTTTGTTAGGCTGTAAAGTGCTACTTTACTGCTTTTTTGTTTTGATAGTGTATAGACTAGCATGGCTTCCTCTCTGTTACTTCTCCCAAGGGTCTTTGCTGAGGATAATGGCCATGCCATCCTCCAGCCTTTTGGGGGCTAAATTCCAGCTAAACTCCACCTCCGGCCCTTCAGCCCTGCAGTGGGAGAGATGGCACTTTGGTGGCTGCCCACCAGCCTCCAGTGGCCCCCTCCAGGCTGCAGCCTATTTGGTGGGGTACTCCAGGAGCTGCCTCCATGGCCTACAGGCTGTCTGCAGGGGGCAGGCTCTGGGGAGTGCCCCTCCCTTCTGCAGACCCTCCCCACACAGCCCGTAGGCTATGGAAGTGGGGGGTGAGGCTCTGGTGGCTACTCCCAGCCACATTTGGCCTGTGGGCTGTGGAACGGGGAAGCTCTTGGAGCTGCCCCCAGTCTCCAGTGGGCTCTTCCTCCCCCACAAACTGAAGGCTATCTGTGGGGGCAGGCCTCTGTGGCGTGCAGGCTGTCTGGATGGGAAGTCAGAATCTGGGAGCAGCATCACTCTCACACAGCATCTCCCCAGCCTGCAGACTGTCTGGGGTCAGGGGAATCAGGGTCTGGGGGTCTGCCTCTCCAGTGGCCTCCCGTTGTGTGCAGCCCATCAGGTGGGGCAGGCTTTGGAGTGATGCGCCCCTCCATAGTCTGCAGACTGTCTGGGGGAGCCAGGCAGTGGAGCTACCCCTCTCCAAATGCCCTCCCCAGCAACCTCCCTGTGCCCTGCAGGCTGTCTGGGTAGGGCCAAGTTCTGGGGAAGGCCCCAGCCTTCAGCACCCCCTCTCGTGTCCTGCAGGCTGGCTGGGGGCTGGCACCTTCTCTTGTTGCTCTCCCTCCCACCCCCAGCAATTTTCAGGCTGTCTGGCTGGAAGTCAGCCTCCGGGGATCTACCCTTTCTCCAGCTGCAGCCCCTGCCCCAGCCTGCAGACTATTGGGGGGGGGCAGGCTTCAGGGGGCTGCCTCCCTCTAGATGCCCCCTGTGGCCTGCAGACTGTCTAGGTGTGTCCAGGAAGCAGGCAGCTGCCTCTCTCTAGCTGCACCCTGTGGTCTATAGGCTGTCCATGAGGAGGCAGGTGAGCTATTTACCCGGACTTTCTGGCAGGCAAGGTGACAGCCACAGCCCTGCTGGCCTCTCTTTTTTCCAGGGATAAGGGCCTGGCAACAGAAGGGGTTTTTGCCAGCAGAACAACATCTTCACTGCTTGTTTTAGGCTGTGAATATGCAAATGACCTGCTATGTTGCATTTTCAAGATTGCTAATTTACATCAAGCTGCCGGCACTAGTGGTGAGTGTAGCACTAGCCTGAGGGTCTACTACTTTGAAATAACCATGTAATGCCCATGTTACCATAAAAATCTGTTATCAGATACAAGGGCATCCTCTTGCAGAATACTGTATATAAACTTTACTGAAGGTACCGTTTTGGTCATGCAGAAATATTAAATTCTGTGACAATTCGCCCTGGAATAAAGGAGATAACTCACATGTATACAATAGACTAAATTACACACTGGCTGTCTCCCTGCAACTCTACCGATGCCAGGGCAAAATCCGATCTTTTTATATACTGAAGGTATTCAGGAGACACCAAGATACTGCCCCCACTGAAAGAATTCTATTCCACAGAAAATAAGCTGTCAGAAGTAAGCTTGGTGCATTATGTTGAACCTAGAGCCCCAGTCAGATTGATTCTTCTGTCACTGGCATTCTACTTGCCAAAAATTAATCCAGTTGGAACCATTGTTGTCCATATATTTGGTACTGCCCACTATTGTTGAGGATAGAAGCTGATGACAGTAAGAGCAACATACTGAACTCTATCTGACCAAGCCATGTAACATCACTGGCAAGAGCCATTCCTACAATGAATGATTATTTCACTTTTGAATCCATGTTTTTGTACAATTCTGGCTTTTACAGGAGTGACCTGATTTTTATAATAATATTGCTCTTTTGGGTGTATAGATCTAATGAACATGATGCCTCTTGCTCAGAGAGGCACTTATATTCTGGTTCCAGGAGTGGTTTTTGATTATATTCATTCTTTTTTAACTCTTGAACTAGGAAGAGAAGACTCATGCGTTTGGAGACCAGGAAAGCATCCTCAGCCATGCCTAGGTGTTTAAGGCTGAGCTGTCTGTAGTGTCTGAAATCTGACTCCCAGCAATACATATTTCAAAATGGCTGTTTACTAATATTTGCAAGACTACAACAGATCTGAAAAATCAGAGAGGGTGCAGCACACATTACAGAAGGACATCCGATTGCTTCTCTACAAAGAAAGGTTTTGTTAGAATCACCTCTAGCTATTTGTGAGCATGGACATGGTTTATAATACAGCAGTCTTTTCTATGGTGACAGCTTTTCCATTGTAACTATGATTTTGACCCCTCAACCTCCTCTCTAAACTGTTCATTATTGCTGTCAAGCAACATGTTTGTTTGTATGGAGAAAGCTGGCAAATGAATTTCTTTGCAACTCTAATCAAATTTGGCTATTTGTTTATAAAATGGGATGGAGAGGCCTAAAGAGGACTGGAAGGCCCTGTTCCAGAAACACTAGAATGAACAAAGGGACAGGAAATGATCAAAGCCAGAAGAGATGAAGCAGTCCCAGGGCATTACAGGTTGCAGCTCCTAGTGCATCACCCTCAGGACCTCAGTGGTCCTGGATGAGGGATTTTGCCAGGTGAATGCCCTCTGCTCCCCGGCCTACCCCACTGACCTGCTGCAGCAGGCTCCCCGGCCCCTGAGGGACTATGTGGGGATGCTGGTGTCCTGGCTGCGGAGATGACAACCTACAAGGCTGACAGAGGACACCAGGGCCCTGACTCTAGCCCCCTGTGGGACTGCTGCGGGACACCAGGGCACTGGGTCTGCCCCCACTCTCCCCTGTGGGGCTGCCTGGAGGCCAGATTGGTTTGCCTTCCTGCCCTGGCCCTCTGGTCCAGAAGCATCCCTGATCCGATATTGCTGGACCAGAGAATGCTGGTTTTCAGATGTGCAACCTGTAGTAGAATAGTGGATGGGAAAAACACAGGGAACTGTCCCTTTAAGAGCCTACAGCAGGAGCCAGATACTGTAGAGTGGGGAAGTAAAGTCCCCTCTCTCCTAGACAATCAGGAGGAGTTCTCTGAAAGAGGGCAATATAGCTGCTGCCTTCTCCAGCAAAACCAGGGAAAGTGTGGCCTGGCCCAGGCCAGGTTGATTGGGGTGAAATGCTGGTGTCTGTCTGAGGGTGATGAGGTTGGGCCAAAGGAGCAGGCTGGGTGGAGAACTGCAGCTGTTCCCAGCCACCAGCTTAATATCAAAATTAACAAAGGAAACAGGGAAGGGAGGAAAGAAAGTTTCCATGGGCTACAAAGGAGAAGCAGCAGAGAATGAGGAACGGTCTCAGATCAAGAATAAAAAGACTAAGTATCTCAGGATTTGAAGAAGAAATGCACAGAAATGAACACAAAAAGAGGGCAAAAATCAACATTTTCTATTTGTCAGATCAGTAACCGAAGACAGATGACATTACCTCCCAGAAAATGACAAAATGGGTGAAGTGAAGAGTTGCTGGTGCACCATGAGCTACAAGAATGCAGTGTGATGAGTCCCTGACAGATTGAGGTATAAGGAGCAAACTGAAAAAAAAACAAAACAAAACAAACTTCTTCAAACTGTAATGTAGGGAATATTGAAGTTACATGTGAACTGCCTAAATTCCTGATGGAAACATGAGAGGTTATGTATAGTGTGCTGTAAAGGTTGTCTAAGGATGATATCAAAGAGAGCAGTGGGGCTGATAGCCACCACAAGCCCTGGGGCAAGGTGGGAGCAGTGCCTGGCTCTGTCCCCTGGAAGGGGCAGGGCCAAGGACAGAAGGGGTGGAGCCTAGGGTTGTCAGGCCTCAGCACCACTTGAACTGTGGTTCTGGCCCCCACCCCTTCCCTCAGAGTCACATAGGGCCCAAAACTTTAGAGAGGCCCAGGGCATCTGCCTCCTTTGCCCATCCCCCATCAGCTGTCCTGAAAGGTAGGGTAGGAGCAAATTAAAGTGTACATGGTAGGAGTGAGGGAGAAAACCAGAAATCTATGCTGTACATGTAAAAACTTAGATGTGGGACACTTCCAGATAGGATCCACTTGGATATCCAGCTTTGTGGGTTAAAAATATATATTGTCCCCCTGTGAGGTACCACAACTGTCAAAGATAAGGACATATGGCAGCCATTCTGAAGAGAACAGTGACGTGCAGTAAACATGGAGGAAACCACTCATATTAGAAGTGTATTGAAGGAATAGAACCTAATTATAGCAACAACAGGGAAAAGCATAGTGCAGAATATAAAGAATGTGCTGTAGCACAATGAGCTAGAGAAATAAGAAAAATAAAATTATTCAGAAAGTATGATATTCAAAGGCTACTAAGTACACAAGGAAAAGAAAAGTAAGGGGGCAACAGAATACATCTCTGCTCAGTGAGGAAAACAGGAATGGGAGATGATGTGTTGCTTGTGAGTAAAAAAAAAAATTCATAGTTTTCTTTGTTGATGTATTTATCTGCCCTTGACACATGGGGAAAAACACTTGAGAAGGATCAAAACCATTGCAAAAGTATCAGAAAAATATATAAAGATTGCACCATTGAGAAGTCTCTCACACAGTTTTTAATGAAGGACACAATATTGCTTAAATAACAAGGTTTTAATGATCTTTTTTGTGAGTGGATGCGATCTCTCTAAAGAAGTTTTTTGGAAGAACTTCTTTTGAAGGATTGCTGTAGTGTAGACACAACCAATAAATTATGGGGAATTTAGAAAAGTAGACTAAATGTTTAAAATAATTTATTGAACTGCATAACCTGAATAGAGGAGCACCCACTTGATTTAAATGAATAGATGGATCCTTTTCTGTTTTGGATTTGGGAACTGCAGCATATAATACAGCTTGTAAATACATCTGGACAATTCATACAGAAGATGGAATGAGAAGGGATCGCCTCCCTGTGCTTATTGGGTAACAAGCCAGAGGAAATGTCAAAGATGCAAAACAAATTACTAGCTGAAATTTTTAGCTCTTTCAAGAGTGACTGTTTGTGATAGGCATTTGTGTAGTAATTACACAATTAGCAATTTACGATAATTTAATAATAATGTAATAAAAGGAATTACAGCAAACAGCAGATCTGACCACCTGCAAAACATCAAACTGCCCCCAACTTATAAATCTGACCTCTGGTGGAATGAGGGTAGATAATTAGAAAAATCAAGAAAAGAAGTAAAGCATATAAGCAAGCAAAATATGTGACAAATAAAGACTTAATGGCTACGTCTACACTAGCCCCTTCCTTTAGAAAGGGCCATGGTAATGAGCAAGGTCGGAAGATGCTAATGAGGAGCTACCATGAATATGCAGTGCCTCATTAACATAATGGCAGCTACAGCAATTCAAAAGTGCCACTTTCAACTCATGGGCTGCCCATGTAGACAGGGGCCTTTCAAAAGGACCCCCTGGTCTTCAAAAGCCCCTTATTTCTATTTGGTTTTAAGAATAAGGGGCTTTCAAAGACTGGGTGGTGCTCCCAGAGAGTTTGGGGAGAGTGGGTGGGAGGGGACCAGGAACCTGCTGGGGGCCCAGGTACACCCTCCCTCAGTCCCTGTTGTGTATGTTCAGTTGCCTCCCTCTGCAGGTTGTGCGGCCCATCAACTCAATCCTGCTGTGGAGGGTCATCCGTCCAGGGAACCCCGAACAGGCTGTGGCCGGATTTGCTGCCCTGGGGTTCCTGAACTGCATTGGAGTTATTAATGGAACCCACATCCTGATCCTTGCCCCAGAGCATCATGTGGCCAAGTACATCAACTGGACAGGCTACTTCTCCATGGTGCTACAGGCCCTAATTGGCCACCATGGACAGTTCATGGATACTTACATTGGGTGAGTGGGCTCATGATGCCCACATTCTTCAATTCCAGCCTGTGCTGGCACATTCATTCCCTTCCGTGAGCTGGCCATCGCCCATGGGATCAGGCGGGGATCTAGGGTGCCATGCGGGATGGCAGGTGGATGCAGGGTGGCAGGGCAACCATGGGTCAATGGGTCAGCGAGTCCTGCCAGGCGCTGGTGACATTAACTAGTCCCACACCTGTGACTGCTTCTCCCTGTGCACCCTGAGGTGGTGTTCCATCGTGCTGTGGATGTCACAGAGCACTGTGATGTGTCAGGGCATCAGCTCCTTATGGACCTGCCATTGACTCCTAAGGCTGCAGCCTGGTGGCATCAAGGAGGGGTTGCCCAGCCTTTGTTCCGTGCAGGTCCAGTTGTGCGGAACACAAGGAGGAGAGATGATAAGTCATCCATGAAACGCAGCCCGAAGGCCGTGTCATCCACCTTGAGCAGTGACCAAACACCTCTCAGGCCAAGGGACGCGGATGTCCTGGGAGCAAATCCACGTGTGGCCTGCACAGTGGGCCCTGCTGCACAGGGGCTCTGTGGAATTTCCAGGACTGTGCTGACCACTGACCACTATCACTGGGCAGGCCAGCGGCCAAGGTGGGTGTCCAGTCACAGAGGGGTCCCCTCATGGGTGGTGGGTGAACTGAGAGCAGCCTAGCCCTCCCTGGGGCACACACACACCCACAGCTCACAGAACTACCTGTGTGTCAGGTGCCACACTCCTCAATGTGTTTGGGATCAGGCTGGTGCCCTTGTGGCTAGCCTGCTTTCAGCTGTGGCAGGTGCAATTTGGAATAAGTATAAAAGACTTAAAGTAGCCAAGGAAAAGACAAATGAGCACTCGCAAGAATTTCCAGGGGACTGAGCATTTAATTATTTTTACTTGCAAAAACAAAGGGGATGCTTTTAATCAGGGTGAAAACTAGGGAAGACTGATACTTATTTCTTTATGGTGAAAAAAGTCAGATAGTTCAAAGGTTTATGTTCCAAGGAGTCATGTTTAAGAAGTTACCTTGGAGAGGTCACATAAATATTGTCATATGTAATTGTACAAGTAAGATGAACTTACCTGAAAGTGTAGCTAGAAACACATGAGGTGGAAATAAGAAGGTACATGTTGAAATGCTCTAGTCGAGCACTCTCTGGTTTGGCAACATCCATGGTGCTGCATTATTTTATTTAACTGGATGCCCACTTGTCATGGGTGTGGCCAAGTTTCCTGTGGCCGCATAAAGTTTTTTACAGCCATTTGTACTGGCTCTCAGTGTTCTGTGCTGTTATTTAATCCTAAAAATTTACCCCAAATGTCTTGTAAGAGACCAGTAATCAGTGACTAATGGTAATGTTGCTCGACAATGGCAATGTGTGTTGTACAGCACATTTTCTGGTTGGGCACCAGTCAGAGCCTGAGGGGACGGACGAAAGAGGTTCAATCTGCATTGCCCATGACGTATAGATCATTAACAAGACAAGTTTTAGATTACGTATGCCAAGCCTTTGGTTCAAAAACATTTCTTAGGAACCGTACAATGTGAACAAAATCAAAGAAACGGTTGTGATGGATTGGGAGACAGAGATCCCCTTAAGATTGTAACATGATGGGCTGATCATACTACTGAGCCTGCCTGTCTGCCCCCGGGGACATTCCACCACACTGTCCTGATGGGCCAGAACCTCTGTTCTCGCCCAGCAGAGGCACAGAGTTGGAGTCACAGCTCGCTATAGAGCGACACAGACACTGACAGTAGCTCAGCTCTGGGAAGGCTCAGTGAAAGGGACTTGACAGGGCACTGAGTTACAGCCCTAGAGGGACCAGAACCTCAGATAAATTCATCTTATTATGAATAACAATTTTCTACAAAGCAAGCTCATAAGCTGCTCACTCTATTTATCAATGGAAGAGAGATAAGCAGAGCTGTTTGTGCCCCCAAGTAACAAATATTTACACTGGCTTTAAACAAAAGTGAGTTTATTAAATATAAAAAATAGAACTGAAGTGGTTTCGAATGATAACAGAATATCAAAGTAAATTACTAAGCTAAATAAAACAAAACATGCCAGTTAAGCTTAATACTCTAAGGCTACATCTACACAGCAGCGTTATTTTGAAATAAGCAACTCTGGAAGAGATTTTCTGGAATAGCTTATTTTGAAAGTGCATCTACACACAAAATGTGTATCAAAATAGCACTCAGATATTTTGAAGTAGAGCATCCAGACACAACAGAGCCTATTTTGGATGAGAGCCCTTGGACACACTACAGCTTATTTCGAAACAGCCCCTATTCCACGTCTACACAGCCCCTGTTCTGAAATATCTATCTTACAGGCACTATTCCTCACAGAATGAGGTTAACCAAATTTGAAATAAGCCATCCACTCTTTCAAAATTATTTTGAAATGTTGGTTGTGTTACGTAGACACTTGCAAAGTTATTTCAGAATAGCGTCTGTTATTCCAAAATAAATTTGCTGTGTAGACACACCCTAAGAAATTTGTTACATGCAATTTCTTACCCTTTGAGTAGTTTTAATTGTCTTTTCTCACAAGCTAGGCAGCCTCCTCACTTGGGCTCGATCCTTCCCTGCTTCAATCTTGGCTATTTCCACCAGTCATTTCCATGGTAAGCAGGGCCTGTCTTGGTGTCTGGCCACTGCCAGCTCTCTAGTTGTTTGCTTTCCTGCCTATCAATAGATTTTGCCTAGGGCAAGGATCCTTTATGTTCAGTTTCAGCCCTTTCCACTCCCACAGAAAAGTACCACACCCAAAATGGGTTCCAGCCTCAGGTGGCCTCGCCACATTTCTTGGCAGGACCAACCATAGTCCAGGTTACAGGAAGAGTAAGACTATTCACAGATCATTGTCTTGAGTCTTGATCCATTAAGTTCCTTCAGCACTGCTAGCGGCCCTCAGAAGCCTATCCAGATATAGTATAAACAGGTTTATACTTCATATTTCTAACTTCAAGTGCAGGAATGAAACAAGCACACAAACAGAATATACAAATTCAGCCAATTACAAGCCTTTCAATGACCGTTTATATGCCACATTTTGCATAAAGCATATTTGAGTTACGCAAGGCCATATTCAAATACATATTCATAAAGAATATGGAAGTGCAACATCACAACTGTTAATCACGTTCAATGGCATTATGGGTGATAGTTTGTGGAATGAAAATTTCTTTATGAAAAATGGAGTTGGCTTGGAATCACAGACTTTCCCCAAGGGGATTAGTGAGAATGTGAAAGAAATCGAATACTGAGGGGAAAAAAAATCAAACAAGCAAAATCCAAACACCTGACTGCATTTCATTAAGGAAACTAGACTAGACTGAGCAAAAGGATGTTTATAACAAACAAAAGCAGAGATCAAAGTAAGCTGTTGAGCCCCAGCGCGTAGCTCCATCAAGAAAGAGTTGGCTGGCCGGGGCACTCAGCTGCTTGAGGAGGCATGACGAGCTCCCACACGGGCTCTTTGAGCTTTCTGCCAAGCAGTAGGCAGGCAGGTGAAAGGTGCTAGCTGAGGGCATGCTCCCACACCGGTTCTGGACTGCTTCATCCCCAAGCTCCCTTCCCCAGGGAGCCATTTGGGGTGGGGTGGGGGAGACAGAAGGCTGAAGTCCCCCACATCACCGAGATTCGTACAGCAAGGCTGCTTGTTGTTCTCCTTCCCCGTGGGGAGTGAGCACAAAGCACAGTGTATGCGCATTCCTCTCTCCCCTGGCTGGGGAACAGAGGGGAGGGAGCAGAGGAGCAAGTGACCTATGCTGTGAGCTTCTCTCTTGCTCCCTGAGAGTGTTGGGCAAGAACAGCAGGCAGCCTCTTAGCATGAATCTTGTGTGGGTTTGGGGCTTGAGCCCCCCCTTAAATAGTTCCCTTGCCCCTGAAACTCCCCATATCTCCACCTCCTGTCCTGAGCCGCCCCTCCCACCACCCATCACAGACCCCTGCCCTGAGCTCCCCACCCTCCACCCCACATTTCAATAACAAAACACTTTGCTAAATACGAACGAAGAGCGTGGAAGTCATAGTTTTATATGATGAGGCTGCCGCTGCAAAAATAAAAATCAAGCATAGACAAAGAACAGGGGAGATGCTGATAGGTGAAGGAAGCCAAAGCTCCAAATAGAAAGGACTGGGTTTAGCGGCTCTGTGAAGAGTAGGCTGGGGCACAAGAGCTCTGTATGAGGTAGAAGAGCCCGAGGTAAGTATAAATCTTTGTTAATGATGATGGACTTTATCTGCAATTTTTGAATTATTTCTATTATTAAACTGGCCCCAGTTGTGTGTGTGTGGTGGCGAGAGTCTAGCCACAAGGGAAACTGTATGTGGATTGTAAAGGGCCCTGAAGAAGTGAAGAAGAGAGCAGGTAGGTTGCTGTGGAACCACTTCTGTCCACGTGCAGAGGCTTACAAGGCAGTTGCCTGGTTACAGGGCACTAAACAGGAAAAAAATATGCAAGACTGATGCTTCCAAATTTGAGCCTAGGAACCAGCCCCTAAATCCCTAGGCACTTTAATAGAGGTGATCTCACAGACATTGATGGAATGTGAGTGTGTGCAGCATGTTCTAAAGCTGACAACCATCTTTTAGGTGCCTTAAAATGGAGTTAAGGGCTGAATTCTAACCAGCCAGGATGAAACCCTGGGCATGCTGAAGTCATAGGAACATAAGAACGTACGATTGACCGTACTGGGTCAGACCCAAAGTCTAGAGAGCCAAGTATGCAGTCTTCCAGTAGTGGCCAATGCCAGATACCCCAGAGGGAATGAGCAGAACAGGTGATGATCAAGTGATCCCTTGCTATTTGCCCAGACCATGGCACTGGGCTCTCTTCCTCACAGCTGCATGCAGCAGCGGAGCAGCACTGCCATAGCAATTCGAAGTGGCCTACAGCGCCGGCCACCACTGCTGCAGCTACTTTGCCAGTGGCAGCAGCTGGAGCTCCAAGACCCTTTGAAATGCTGAGCCCAGGGCTGATTGCCCTCCCCTCTTCTTCCCCATCTGCAGAGCTGCCCCTACTTCCCATATTCCAATGGCCTGCCTCAGCCTTCTCCTGCATTCCAAACCACTCATCCACATCCCATCTCAGAGCCCACACTTCCAGCCAGAGCCTTCATCCCCTCTTACATTCCAGCCCCCTGCACCAGCACAGTGAAAGTGAGTGAGGATGGGGGACAGTGAGTAGGGTTGGGGCCCCAGAGAAGGGGTTTTAAAAACAAACGCAAGGTCTTCTGCCTTCTCCCAAAAAGCTGCTGGAAGTGAGAGAAGCTGAGAGAGTGGAAACCCCAAGGATAGACACTGTATGTTGAAGGGGACAGGACCATAAATAGTAATTATTAGCTGAAATGCTCTTTCAAAATGTCCCCACTAACAGAGCTATGAAACAGAAATGAATGCTGGTTAGTTTTTCCCTTTCCAATTCTCTTATTCTGGGTAAAGACGTCACCTCATTAACTTTTTAAAAAGTTTTTTTTTCCTCTTGCTTTTTTTTAAAAAATGTTTGAAATATAAGGAATATCATGGTAACCATGGCATCCTCATGACATCATGGTTACCATGAGAACAAAGCTGGAATAGTGTCATCAGACTTCCTTCCCCCAGCTTTGTGTTGTGTACTGTTTTATATTTAATAGAGATGGCCAAACCCTCGGCCAGCCTGCAGAAAGCAGCCTGCTTCACTTCATCGGTAAGGTCAGAGATCTTTTTGTAGCTTAACTTCCCCCTGATGCTTCTTTCCATTTTACCACAATTAGTTTAGGACAAGTAGTAAGGGACGACCTCCATTGCAAACTATACTATGAAACACTCAGGTGAGGGGGACAGCCATGTTGTAATAGATTCCCCTGAGACACCGATAGATGCCATGCAGATGGCAGCTACTTAGCAGCATAGGTTCAGACACAGCGTGTAAAGTGATGGTTTGGTGTGCACTTGCCAGGCAAATCCTGTTTAAATTAAATTTCAAAAGCAGTTTGGCTAATACAGCTTCCTTGCCAATAACCATGGCTCCTCTGAACCAAGCCTCATCCAGCAGGGAGCTCTGTACAGGCTGGAGCTCTGGACCTTCACATAGATGAGCAGAGGATTCCAAGGGAATGCAGAGACCCACCTGCATCAAGGTCATTACAGGATCAGTGCCTCTGTGCAGCGGTGAGCACTGAGGCCTGAGAATACTGGGGCTGAAGCTGCACATGATTAATCTTCAAGTTTGTTTTATAGCACTCTGTATTCAAAATAAAAAGCGGGTGGGAGGAAAGAGGAAGATGCTCCATGTGGTCTAGTCGCTATGAATGCCAAAGTGACACACTCCCCTGAGTACTTCAGTTCTGCAAGGCAAACACGGCCATCATCAAAACTGTGCCCTTTGTTGTAGCATTAGTTTATAGAATATCCAAAACCAGTTACTGGTTATTTCAATAGCAAAGGATTTACTTTATTTAAACAGCCCGATATGATTCGTTAATGTACAGCAATGAGCAAACAGTAGATTCCCAACCACTATTTTAAGTAGCTTTCCCCACTTGCAGTCTTACAAAGTTGAAGTCCCTGCCTCAACATAACCCTTTAATTTCACATTTAACCTGAAGCAAATATGATGCAATAGGTTTTAATAATCAAACAGTGAGTAATCAATTGGGTGTATATAAAAGGGAGTGATTTTTTTGAATCTAGTAGAAAAATAAAATACTTACAAAATTAAAAAGCACCACACCCATAAAGGCAGTTTGTTTTAAGTCTCACTCATATTCTTTCTGTCTGGGGGACTAGCTTCATACCTTGTCTCTGTAGGTTTCTAGACATTTATATACGTCATTTGTGGACCTGTATTTTCTCTTACAAATTCAGTGTGTTTTTGCCTCAGACAAATACTATAGGTATCCCTTGCATTCCTTGTCTTGGTTATAGGTGCCAGTACAAGAATGGCAATGCAGAAAGGAAAGGCAGGTCAGATCCTCAACTGGTGTATTTTGTTGAAGCTACCCTGATTTATATCTGCAGTGGTTTTGGCCAATGTGTAACAACGAAGAGTGAGCTCCTAGGTGAAGATAAGAAGGGTCAGGTACTAGAAACCAGAGGCCAACTGGTACCTGAAAGAGGTGATATGCTACTGCATGGTGGGGAACCTCTAGCTCGCAGGCCGCACGAGGTTCATCAGGGTTAGTTGCTGGCAGGCTGCCAGGCAGTTTGTTTACCTGAGTGTCTGCAGGCATGGAACCCAGAAGCTCCCAGCGACTGTGATTCACCATTCTCGGTCAATGACAGGCACAGGAAGCAGCAGTCCTGCCCGTGCTTCTTCCTGCAACCCCCATTTGTCGGAAACAATGAACCACAGACCCAGGAGCTGCAAGCGCCATCTCTGGATGCTCAGGTAAACACAGCATCTAGCAGCTTGCTAGCAGCTAGCCCTCACAAACCACCTACAGCCTGCACGCTGGAGATTCCACATCTTTCTGCTGTTGTTTGATTTAACATCTAGCTCCTTCCTCTGACAGGAATCTCACCAAGGGGCAGTTTTTCTACATCTACAACTCCTCTGCAGCAAGTAGTTGGCAGGTTGTGAGGTAAGAATTGATATAATCCATAATTAACTATCACAGGGCAGATTCCAGGGTGCTTTCACTAACCAGTGCAGCATAGGAGATGCAGCCCATGAGGAAGAAGAACAAATATGGCGGTGTGTTGCCTTTACACCTCCTCAATGGTTAGACTCCATGGCCCTTAGGGCAAATAAAACAGCACAGGTGCTACTTCTAACACTGTTGCCCACAGCTGCAGTGGCTAGATGGCCAGCTGAGCTACTAGTGTATTAGAAAGATTTGGGGAGGTGGGTTCACTTCCTTGCTTCACCATAACTTTCCTCTGTAACCTTAGACATGGTAAGCCTCTGTATCCCATCTCTAAACAAAACGTCGCTACATCTGGAGCACTGTGAATGTAAATGTTGCTAAAAAAATTATGAGCTGCTCAGATACTATAGTAAAGAGGCTCAGGTGCTCCTAGCACAACTGTCCCATCAGTCTCTCATCTGTCTTGCATCTGCAAGCATGTCTTTATTAGGAGAACAGAAAAAGAGGGCAGTATAGGACAGTGAATGCTACTAATGCACCAAAGGGATTCCCAGAAAAGACTGGGATCTGTCTAGGAATTTCCTTTAACACTGACTGAACCTCAAATAGGCTCACATTTAGTCAGTCCAAGTTGTTTTCATGCTACAGGAGATATTGAACAATAGGGGAGCGCCTGCAGAGAACATTAATAGGACTCATTTACTAAGACCTGAAGATTCTAAATGGGGTGCAAGTGGTGGATTATGCATTGATATCAGCTGTGCAGCTCAGGAAAGCTAGTAAAGTTGGGACTTTTATTGGAGTAACCCACTAGTAAAATCCTATGTGGTTCCTATCATCCATTAGTCCATTTTCACCCCCTACATCAAACCCTGACTCACGCTGCAGATACCAACAAGGAAGTCACTCTTCATGGGGAAAATCACTGGGATTGTACTGACTTTCAGAATCCTGTGTCACAAAGTCACTCTCTGACTCAGAGCAAGGTTTACAACAGCTGTGTCAGTGATATGTACTGTAGGTGAGTCATACTGAAATGTTAGCATGAACATAAGAACCTTAGAACACCCAGACAAATACTTACAATATTACACTGACCCATCATTTTATAGTGATATATTTGTCACATTATAGTAAAAGGCCTGGCATTATTTTATGATGTTCTCTGACAATGACTACTGCAAAACTTTAAACATTAATGATATTACTATAGTACATATTATATGGATTCCTAATTGCTTTATGAATTATAGATCAGAATCTCAGTTGATGTAAATTATTTGATGTGTATTGACTTCAGTGGAGCTAAACTGATTTACACCAACTGAGAATCTGGTTCTTTATGACTACAGGGAGGAATCAGTTTACACACCACTCAATGCAGCTAACTCTGGGGTGCAATATGTAAAAGCACTCAACAACTTCATGTGAGAGTTTAGAAGAAAAAGTGTAACTTTAATGGTAGCAGAGATATAGGTAGATAATATTACTAGTGTTTCTATTTCAGGATTCCAAATAAGTAATATTAATAAATAAATAGTCTAAAGAATGTTTTATAAATATTACCTCATGGGCCAGATACGTGGTTGGTGAAAATTAGTGTTGCTTCCCCGACATCAGCGCACTGCCTCAGAAAATCCCTAAGCCTTAAGTAAATATGGGATGTGCCTGGGTCAGAACCCAACACTATGCATGCCAAAGCTTTGGGCAAGTTTTGACCTGGATGTGCATCTTTTGCAATCATTGTTGTAACCTTTTCACAAATGGCTGCATGGAGGAACACTGTAGCTAAGTGGTTGTCCAGGGCCACAAAAAAAAGGAAATGGCAACAATGCAGAAAGAACCCCACCCTGGTGACCCCCAGTTCTCTGCAGTAACATCTAGATAAGACTTCCAGATCAGATATTATGGACAAGATCCTCAGCTGGTATAAAATGATTTAGCTCCACAGAAGCTAAGCAGATTTATATCAGAGGAGGATCTGGTCCTGTGTGTCTCTCTTGGATTTTTATCTTGCAAGAGGTATCACACTGACGGACAGCTGTGCTATGCAGCACCCCACAGACGTCACAACACGGCAGTCTACCAATTTTCTTCATTGCAGAGCAGGGGCCTTAATGTGCAATGTTTGTCTCCATTTCTGAGAGTGCCTGGACTTATAATCTTTTGTTCATAACATAGGTGTAACTTGTGTCCAATGTCTGTGACTATGTCTGTCCCCCTCTGTGTCTGTATCTTTCTCTCTCTCCCTTTCTGCCAATATGTGTGTGATTTACATCAGGTGTCTTTATATTATCTACATTTGTCTGTGTGTGCAACATGTCTGCATTGTATGTGTGTTATGTGTCATTGTATGTGCTGGCCTGTGGGTGTGCTGAACCAGGACATACGACTGCAGTGGAAGGTGTTGCTGCTGGAAAGCAGGGAGCTCCAGATGCTCTGGCTCCCTAGGGGGCTGGAGTCCTTTTCTCTCTGGCCGCCCCCTGGTCCTGGGCGCTCCTGCAGTCTGAATATTTCATTCATGCTTTCTCCTTCGCCATCTCTCTCCGATTCAGGGAAAACGTATGTGTGGGCGGCCTCTCAAAGGCTCTCTGTCAATCAAGGCAGTGAGCTGAAAAGAAAGAGAGCCAGAGCGAAGCGGGGAGAACAGCTTCCAAGGGGTTTGTGGGCGGCTGTTGTTGCTGCTGCCGCCAGCCTTGCAGCTCTTCCCAGGGGCATCTGCATAGACAAGGAGAGTAACTCCTGCACCACAATGTTGCTCGGTGGGGGCCGCCCCCCATTCATCAGCTGCAGCCAAACCACCTCCAGTAAGGAAGGGGAAAACTTCCCGGTAGCTCCTGCTCTGTTAGCTAACCCCCAGAGTCCCTGGCTGAACTGCCTTTGCCTTCCCCGGGGGGAGGGAGCAGCTCTGCAGCCTGCAGGGTGGGTTGGGAGCTGTGCGCTGGGGGTTTTGCAAGCTGTCGAGGGGGTTTGTGGTTCACCGGGTGCAGATCTGCGGAGCCAGGAGGGAGGGGGGCTTTGCAATATGCAGAGAGGTTGCTGTGTGTTAGGGGAACAGCGTTGAAGGGGCTTTTGACTGTGGAGGTGCTTTGCAGCAGGTAGTGGAGGCTGCGGAGCCTTGTCCTGGGGCTGGGGCGGCTTTGTACTCTGAAGTGGGGCGGGGCTATGCAGGGGGCATGCAATGTGGAGGGGGTTGTGCCTTGACGCGCCTAAGGGGCCATGGAAGTTTGACGGGGGGGGGGGGCCGTTGCAGCTTCCAGGGGGACGAGCCAGCCTTGGCCGGCTGTGCAGGCTCGGGGGTTGCAATGGGGGGTGGAGCTCCGCCGTGTGTTAGGGGGGCTGGCCGCGCACGGCAGGGTGGGGGGCTTCGCCGCCTGCATGGAGCCGGGGGGCGGGGGCCGTGCGCGGTGTGCAGGACACACACACATGCCGCCCGTCGCCGTGCCGCTCCCTGCCGGGCTGCGCTCTCCTGCCGCGTGAGTGGGGCTCTTTCTCCGGGCCGCCTCCCGCCCTGAGGGGGGCTGTGGCGCGCCGGGGCTAGGGGGCAGCATGCACAGCAGCGGCAGCGCCGGGGGGAGGCGGCCGATTGTGCAGCGCGGCGGCGGCTCCCGGGAGCGGCTCGCGCTCCGGGCTGGGAGCGAGGGGCAGGACCGGGCTGCAGCGCTTGGTTCGTGCGTGTTCGGCCGGGTTGTGCGGTGTGTGTGCGTGTGCGCGCGCGCGTGCAGCCGCTCCGCTACCTGCATGCCTGCCCCCCCGCCGCGTCCCGGCTCCATCTCGCCCCGCTGCCTGCTCCGCCTGCTGCTCCTGCACGGCGAGCGATGCACCAGCCGCCTCTGCTGCGGGCAGGGCTAGGAACCGGCAGCGGGGCTGGGCTTTGTGCTTTATCTGGGAGGGTGAACAGCCGCGAAATAACCCCCCGTTGATGTTGCATGTGTGGGGCGTTGCGGTGGTGGGGCGCGGGGAGAGACAGCCGGGGATGCGGGGCTGTTGCTCCCATTTCCAGGCATCCGGCGGCAGATCCGCAAGGCACACTAGAGGCGGCCGTATGGATTCCGAGTGATCGATAAGACCCATTGCCTCCATTTCTGTTTACATCCCTAGGCGCGAATACCTCGGGGAGTCCGGATGCCCCGTGTCGCCCTCTCCAGCTGGGAGCAGGGGTGTAGTGGGGATGAGCGCCGGGTGGGAGAGGGGGAAAGTGTTTTCAATAGAAAAATCAAAAGTAACGCGTTGAAATACCAAACAAACCCCGGCAGGCTAGTTGTTTAACGGATCTTGCGGGAGGAACATACTGCAGCTGGCAGGACCCGGGGTTTGGGGGAAAATGGGTCTCTAATCAGGTACTGGGTAGGTAACTACTCACTGCAGTAAAAATACCAACAACAGCAAGGTGATGGTCTCCTGGAACCGTGCTGCCTTTCGAGCTGATGTGACAGTCAACGCCATGGTAGACTATCCCTTTCTACTAGATGGCAGTGCTGAGAGCAATGTAGGTAATGAAGTCCTGGGAAGCTGGGGGCTTTGGGACAGGTCTCCGAGGTGGTTTGTTTGCAAGAATTTGCGATGGCACAAAGCAGGGCGTGGAACACAAGAGTGAGACTGACTGTAGCCAGCTTGTTGGTTTGTTTACAGTTAAATCGTTCTTAAAACTTTGATTTTTTCAGATGGTCATCAGCCTATCAATGGCTTTTTCTGGGAAAGGGGTAATTGTTCCATCACATTTGGGAAAGAAGGCTGCCTCAATATTTTAAATCTGTTGAATTACACGATTACTATGGCATTAAATTCCTTACATTGATTTCAGTAGGAGCATTCCAATTGACAGCAATTGAGGGTGTGTGGTGTCTTTGCATGTGTTAGATTAATAAATAATAGAAAGAAATACATTCAAAGAAATACATGTGCAATACTCTCTCTTTGTGTCATGAGAGCCTTGTGGACTGGGACAACATTTGTTGGTAGTAGCTCTTCATTCAGATCAAACAGTTTGACAACTTATTTGTTTCATAAATCATATAAATTAACAGATTCAGATGTCTAATACAGAGGTTTTACACTTCAGTAGGAATTATGCATACATCTCTCAAGGCAGAATTTTGTGCTTTGTTATAATAATTGAATAAAAATAGTTTTCCCAGATTTGCTTGCTGACATCCTATTATGAACGCAGAGACAATCAGAGTGCAGCACTTTTAAAGTTAATTGTGTCAGAACACAGGGATTAAAATGTTTGTAGTTAAGAGTCCCTTCCACTATGCCTGAGGGGTCTTACTGGGCTTCTGTTGGAATCAAGTGGGCATTTTGGTATTGACTTACTGGAAAGCCAAATTAGAACCTGCAACCCTAATGTTGCAAACACCTATACGCATGATGAGTCCCACTCATTTCAAAAGGGATAAACACACAGGCACAGTCATGCGTTTGAACCCCAAATGTGTAAATTTGTTTTGCTAAAATGAAATAGGAGTAATCTTTTGCCGTACTGATCTTTTGTAGATATATAGTGTCCAGGCTGAGTATAGCATTACTGCCAGTAATTTGGGGTCTGAGCTTTTAAAGAACATTCATTCCTCTGTTACAATGAGATCTGGAAGCTAGATGTCATACAGGTGAAGCAAAAAAGTTTATTAGCATTTGAACTGCAGCCACATACATTATTGGAACACTGTTAGACTAAAATGAGCTAGAAAATTCATGTGATATAAAGCCATATCATTTGCTACAATGTCACTGGAGAACTAATATTCTAATTTAAAAAATACAAAGAAATAAAAAGGAAAGCCCATCTCGGTGTTGCTTAACTTTGCAGAGTGCTAGAGCTCAGCTGATTGCTTGAAAAAAAAAAGTGTTCAGTGGTAGAGCAGGAAGAAGCCGGTGAAGGGTTTGGATCAGCTAGCATTACATGCTCTCATCCAAGTATCATCTTCTGCAGTGGTGTTGCTGAAGTTATTTATATGTGTTTTAAGTAGCATCTAATGGCCTATGAAGAAAGGTGCATTCCATGTATTCAAGGCACTGTACAGGTGGATGTTAAGAGGGAGCCTAGCCTGAAAGAATTTTCAACGTAAACAGAGAGGTCTAGTACTGGGATTGTGTTTATCCTTCTTTTTACAGATGCAGTCTTAGGTGAAGAGAGGAGTGATTTGCATGAGGTCAAATAAAATGCATGTGGAGTCAGGAATTCTACTCTTGAATCAAAGCCTCAGCCACAAAAGCAGCCTTCCTTCCTGGGGGCTTGTCATTAATTTCTCCCATACAATAGCAGGAGCAGGAGGAGGCAGTGCAGATGATATGGAAGTTCACTACACAGATCCAAGTAACTGCACCTTACACCAGGCAGAAATTGCCTACAGGCAAAGTGCGTGTTGGCAAAGCACCAGTACAACCACTGATACAAGTAAACACAGCTGGTGGCCTCAAAATATCTGAAATGCCTTAGCTAGGAACATACTGCTATATTACAACTGGCAAAAAATATACAGACATTGATTATGTGCAGCCATTCCCAGGATCCAGCAGTCCAAAAACTCCTCTCACGTATTCAGTTCAGTAACAATGCCCCATTCCTACACCTAAAGCATCAAGCGATCCATGGCAAGAAAGTACTGTGCTTATGTGTATGTGCCACTTGACTGCTTACGTCCAAATTCCTGTGCCATAGTGTTTTAGCGTACAGAAGCTGTTTTCCCAGACTGGGAGCTGCAGTAAGTTTTCAGGATAACTTGTGCTTCTGTGCAGCTGTTTGGCCAGTAGGAAATAAGGGATAGTTGCTCTGGGGCTTCATCCAGCTCAACACCTGATATAACAATTCCTTGTCCTCCTGTGTAAATGAGTCGATGAATTGCAGTATACCATGAGCATGTGAGTCGTTCCTAATGCTCTTCAGCATATGCCTCTGCACAATCATGTACCAAAAGGGACCCTTAATAGTTAACTTGTACTAATCTCTTGATCTCTTAAGTCATTGTTTTATTTGAAAATGCTTGTCACATTGAATGGAATAATAGATTCAAAAAGTTGCAATACAGTGCCATATGAACCCAGTGTTGCTTGCAGCTTGTCAAGGCTGATCCAAAATCCATAGAAGTCACTGAAAAAAAAATCCTCTCCTTGACTAAAATTGAAATTTCAGTTCCAGAGTAAATGTCCACACACAAACTTACACCAAACTACATTGGTTTTGGAAAGATTTGTCTTACACTAGTTCACAGAATTTAAGAATTGGCTTATTTGGCCTCAGGCACAGTTTGTAATTCCTGATAGATCTCATTCTCTTTTATGCTAAATCCTCTTTTAGTCCCTAGGGTGTAAAGGAGAATAAACCTGATATGTGTGGGGCATTAGCTGCACAACTTTGAGGATTAAGATGAGCATTATTACTCTTACCATAGACAATAAAAGGTCTAGTGCTTCCATTTAGCATGCAACGAGTTTTTAAGCAAAAAAGACACAACAAACTGTATTTTGGATGATTATAGCATTCCTCCATTTGTAAAGCATGAGGTTGAAGGCTAAGTAGCTTCAGTCACCTGGGAAGTGCTTTAATTGCCTTGAATGCGGTGCCTGGGATGGCTTGCTTCCATTATGAAATGGAATTTAGACATTTATAGAAAAATAGGTGAGGAAACGAAAAATGTGAATTTACTGTGTATTCTAGAACTGGAGACAAATGACATTGACAAACTGTCTGAAATTACATTGTTTGCCAAGATTTAGAGAGAGCTTACCTGTTTTTTTAATCACAGAGCAAGCAGAGCCTTATCTATGCTATGGAGTGAGAAGTTATACTAATGAAAAACTTAAAGGGGAAAAAAACAAAAAAGCAGTCAAGTAGGACTTTAAAGACTAACAAAATAGTTTATTAGGTGAGCTTTCGTGGGACAGACCCACTTCTTCAGACCATAGACATACCAGAACAGACTCAATATTTAAGGCACAGAGAACCAAAAACAGTAATCAAGGTGGACAAATCAGAAAAAAAATAATCAAGGTGAGCAGATCGGAGAGTAGAGGGGCAGAGGGGGGGGGGGGAGTCAAGAATTAGATTAAGCCAAGTATGCAAATGAGCCCCCAGAAATTACAATCTCGGTTCAAAGCATGTGTTAATGTGTCGAATTTGAATTTGTTAGTCTTTAAAGTGCTACTTGACTGCTTTTTTGTTTTGATAGTATATAAAGTAGCACAGCTTTCTCTCTGTTATTATTAAAGGGGGAAGAAGTTGTCTTCATTATAACAATGCTGATTTCTGCCACTTCCCCCAATGTGTACTATCTTTAAAGGGAGAAACCACTTCTTTAAAGTTTTCACAAATAGGATTGGAGGAGGGCAGTGAGTGTTCCTTTTTTCTGGTAGCTTTTATCTTCCATTAGATAGACAGTAAAGAAAAGTAAGGGTGGAAATTGACACTTTAGGTTTGGATAATGGCTTTAGGTACACATCTTAGGGATTTTTCAAGACAAGCCAGGGAACTGGTAATACCACTTTGTTCCCTCTCTTTAGCTAGTCTACACAAAAGCTTTTCAGGATCAAGAAAAAGACCCCCTGCCATGTTTATCAGCCAGTGGAGATATTGATGGTGGTCGCAGTGCTAAGCATGATGCTACCGATAAGGGGCTTGTCACCCTGAGTTTGTTACCAGATGTTCTCTGTGAAAATAGTGCTGTTAGTGGGCAGCCTAGTCCCATCAAGATAAATGGTAAAACATTGCTTATGGGCTATACATGGACACCTCTGAAATTGAAAATTTTGGTCTCTTGTGGAAGCAATTTTGTATTCTCAGCTAGAGTCTGAGAGTTGTCCATTCTTTGCCTTTAGTCCAGGAAAGAGTCAGCTCACCCCATTCTTCTCACCCACCCTGTGCTTTCGTTCAACAGCCGATTTGACATAAGATTGTACATAGTCTAAAATGGCTTCCCTCCTACATATTCTGGACAATTTAAAATGTTAGCCAATAGTAGGTGTTTAGCAAAACAATAAAACAAAACCAACCAACCAAACAAGCAGAACAAAAACCTCCGTGCAGCTCTTAATGCTAGCAGGCTCAATTTTGCCCTGGTTCATATTCCTGAGAAGCTACTTGGTTAAATGCATACAGGTGTATGCATCAGAGGGCAGTGTTTGGAAATACTGATTCACTGGAAATAGAGGCTCAGATTAAGTAGTACCATTGAATTAATTATATTAACGTACATAGAGGAGGGTGCAAGCATTTTTCTTGACAGGTCTGACATTGTATTCCTCACAGCAGAACTCTCACTTAGAGTTGGTGTGGTAGTTTCCAGATTTATTTAGCCTTTCATCCTAATGTGCAGGTGCTCTTCACATCTACTCCTTATTCTGCTCGCACTTTGCCACTGCTTTCTGTGTCTGTGACATAGGAGTCGGACATTTCCCTTACTTATCCTGTCCTATATTCCTAAGTATAAGTTGTCATTTTATGTCTGGAATTTGGGTTTAGGTTTGAAGTGATCCCATTTTGTAGGCTGTTTGAAATCCCTCAAAGCAAGGTACAAATAGGTGGATCCTTGGGTGGGAGAGGAGAAGGCAGGTGCAATTGCATGCCTTGGCTCGTTCGCATCATATACAGCATTTGGTTCAATAACTCTCAGTACTTCACTATACAGATTGTTCCAGCAACTTGAATGGAAGTCAATCAGAATGGTAACTGACTCTTCTAGTTCTAGTTCAGTGGAACAGGACCTGAGGGAGGTACAAGTTGCCCTCTTCAGGCCCCAATTTGTGTTATGCAACAGTTTTGTTTTAAATGTGTTGATTCAAAATCAAATAAAGATTTCAAAGTGAAAAAAGTCAAGTTTTTCTTGGCAGTTTGTGTGTGTGTAGTCTGCTGTCTTTCAGAAGGTTGGTCATCTGTTCCTTGCCATGCCAACTGCAGGATCTTTGGGGCTGTCATGGGGCACTGTCTTTTAATTATATACCTGTAATGGCCTTGGCACACTCAGACCCTGATCCTATGCTGAGGCCTGTAGATGACACAGCATTACAAATAAATAATAATGTGCAGAAAATGCCACAATATTTGTAAGTCACTGAGAAAAGTACTGCACAGTCTCTCACTCTTCAGAGTACTTGTTGGGTTAGAACAGTGCGGCACAGTGCTTGTTTTTTGCAACATAGTTTGTCCCGGTTCAGACCCACAAGCTCATAATAATATCTTGTCTCTGTGATTTTGAGTAACTCTTATAAGATTTGATCTAGCAATAAGTTGTACGTTATTTTTAATATTCTAAACTGAGTGAATTTGGTTTTATTTTCATGTTAGGTTAATTTACTTCTGATATAATAATCATTGCTAACCTGATTTCAGCATTTCTAATGTACCCATCTTGACAGCATTTAGACAGCATGCATGGACCCTTATTTCTCCCCCCGAAACATGTACATGGACACAGATGGATACATTACCAGGAGCTCTTGGTTCTGAAATAGATTCTTCCTAAGGGCATAAACGACACTCTTGCTATGAGGTTTGATTCTGACCTCATGCACAGCAGAAGAGAACCAGCACTTTCAGAATGGTCAAGTTAGTCCCCTAGAGCAGTGTTTTCCAGTGTGGTATGTGTACCACCAGTGGTATTTGAAAGGATTTCAGGGGGTAAGTAGCAGAAAATAAATTACTAAAAATCAAGAGATAAACGCTGGGAGAGGGGGTAAGCCAATAAGGCCAAGGTCCTGAAAGGTGTATGTGAATGTTTTAAGTTTGGGAAACACTGCTCTAGAAGCTTTTTTACAAAGGCAAGTGAGAATGTGCTATGAGCTTGCACTGCACTGAATGTTAAAATTAAAAAAAGAAGGTGCTGTCCCCATTGAGCATAGTGGAAGGGCACATCCTTTTCATGGTTTAAATATTTAACAAACTTTATAGTCTTACGTGCGATGGGATCTGTGATTTGTTTTGAAAACTAGAATTAAAACTACTATTGATTGATGGGACATGCATCTCATGCATTTTCAGAACACATTACCATTTATAGTTAACTTCTTTGAGTTTGCCCTCTGCACATGGCCTTGAACTAACATTTTTTTGCTATCACTGGGATATATACAGCCAGTTGGCTACTTAGAGAAGATGATGCAAATTGTAGTTCCTGCTCATTCTCTGCTACACCACACTGTTACAGACCAGTCTGCATCTCACTGCCTATTTACACTGCTTAAGTGTGTCATTTATATGTCATTGGACTTAATGCTAACATTCTCAATACACCCCATAGACTTTTGATGGATCAACTTTCACTGAAAGTACTAAATAGCCAGAAGACAAGTCAGCAGTTTGGTGCAAACTAAGACTAATCCTTTAAGGAACGGATAGAAGATAGTTTCCCTAAATTCCCAAAACATAGTGCAAGCATAAGATGACACTTTAGCATTGCCTGAAACAGTAAGTCTCAGAATGACAACAAGATGTCCTCAAATTTCCACAAGTAAAGTTACTAGATTTGAGAAAGTAATTTGATATTGGGCCAGATGAGCACTTACCTCCTATTCTACACCATTGGGCTAAATTCCAGCCATTTACACAAGTATTAATAAGGAGTAACTAATTTGGCTCTGGTGAGCCAGATTTTGATCTTAATTTTACTGATGCAAGTAGATTGACTGCCTAAAACTGTGTTAAGTTTATATTGCTTTGCCTAAGATCAGAATTGGAACCACTATTTTAAATGTGTTACAGTACATCTTAGGAAAAATAATAAAAAAGCGAGCTAAGATACATGGAATTTCAAGGTTAACAATATAACAGGGGATTTCTTCACCTGGGCAAAGCAGTCCCCCTCTATGGAAAGTGAAGCTTCCAGCGAACAGATGTATGTTGAGGATGAGGGTAGGGGGAACCTGCAGTTTCCCATAGTTAATAAATTGCTCACTGTCAACTGATCCTACGGGCTTTTCAGTGTGGATGATTGCCGCACGATCAGACATTAACAGCACTGGGCTCTTTGCAAGCACAAAGGCCAGCCACCAGGGAGCAGTTCGCAGGATTGGGGGCCTATGGCAACTGGAAAGGAAAACAGCATACTGCAGATTGTAACTCATTTAAATATAGAGTACAAAAATAACACCACACATGGCAGATTGCTAAGTGTTAAAGGAAAAAAAATCAATGTTAATACTTTCCACCATGTATTCGGTGTAGTTATTGAGTTTAGATTCAACCATTTTTAAAAGTGCAAGAATTTCATCTCAGGTTTCCATTTCCTTTCACCTTCATCTTACCGTTTATACGTTAGCATCAGCCATAAGGTGTGAATGCAGAAAGCAACTTTACAAAACGTGTTTCTATTTGTAAATCACCAGACATGCCAAATCTTGTCATACATGCCTATGATCCCAAGACAGGCAGGAAAACAGATCTGGCTGGGAAACTTAGGACAGGTCTACACTACCCCAGAAGATCAATCTGCTCAAGGTCGAAATGGGGTTTGATTTTGCGTGTCTTGTAGAGACGAGCAAAATCAACCTGTCGGGTTGCCATTGACCCCTTTACTGTTAAAATCTTCTGTTCCTCTGACGGGGTAGTCAGGTCTAAATCCAGAGAACTGCAGGAGAGTCCCACAGTGATACCACATGCTAGAATAAGAAAAAGGACCAACAAGACACAAATATCTTGTAAGATATGTACATTGTACTTTGGTTAAACAAGATAGAAAAAATGTGAGAACCAGATATCCACTGCTTTGTATGTGTATTCATTTAACCATTTTGCACAGTTGTAAAATAAGCTCCAGCCAGATTTGTTGCAATTTTCACAGATATGAATGCACCTTGTGTTGTCAATGTAGTGGAGAGTCAGGCCCATAACATTTGCACATGGAGCTGAAATCAGCAGACTTAGGGCAAGATAGCAAATTGGAACCTGGCTTGATTTTTTGCATTTCATTTGTCTGGGATGCCAACCCTCTATTCATCTTCAAGAGATCAAAATCAGAGCATGCGAATGTTAGTGTAAGTTACATGTCACTAAGAGTTAGATCAATCCTGCCAATGGATGTGTGAGCTACGAGTTGTTAAGAATCTGGCCTTAGGTTAGCAGAAGTGTAAATTTGTTTTTAAATAAATGGGGAATGATTGGAAGTGGTGGGGTAGAAAGTAATGGCACCTCCTTTGGCAAAGTCAAAAAACATTTTTGTTCTGTTCTCTAATAACTGTCCAATATTTCTATTTGTTGCAGAAATCTTTAAAACAATTCTTTGCAAAAAGGTGTATTTGAGTCCCCTTTAAACGTCATAAATAAGTGTTCTAAAATGAGGCTCTTTTTTTCAATTTTGCTTTGGCTGCATCTACACTTGCATTCCTCTTTCGACAGAGGCATGCAAATGAGGGAAATTGAAAATGCAAATGAGCTGCAGATTTACGAATCTGGCATCTCATTTGCATATTCTTCCAAAAAAGCTTCTTTTGAAAGAAGAAAAGCAGTGTAGTCACGGCTCTTTCGAAAGTAAACCCCCATCTTCGAAAGAACCCTTCCCTTTTTTTATGAGAAGGTGGGTTCTTTCGAAGATGGGGTTTTCTTTTGAAAGAGTTGTGTCTACGCTGTTTTTCTTTGTTCAAAAGAAGCTCTTTCGAAAGAAGAATATGCAAATGAGGATCCAGATATGCAAATCTGCAGCTCATTTGCATTTTCAATTTCCCTCATTTGCATGCCTCTGTCAAAAGAGGAATGCAAGTGTAGAGGCAACCTTGGTGACCTTGCTGACCCATCAAAACACTTGGAGGGTGGGAGGCACAGTAACCTCAAAACCAGGTGAAATGCTAAACATTTAACAAGGCAAGAGTGTGACAGGACTTTTAAAGAAGTTTAAATGTTTAAAGTGTCTGTTTTTAAAAAGAGACTAAATTTTGATCAGGACATTCTTCATCTGAAGTATTTAATTAACTCCAGTTGCTGTATACCTTCTTGCACCTTCTTTTTGGGAGTTTCTGTTGCTACAATCCCTCTTTTGCCTCTGAGTATGTTCCAGACACAAGTTTAAAGCCTGTCCTCCAAAGATGTATGCATGTGCCTAACTATTCTATAAGCACACCAAATACTCCCATTCAAGAGAATGAACCACACACATTGCTGGAATTAAGCAGATTTGTGTAGGATCAGGCTATAGTTTCCTATTGCACACTTGCTTACATCAGTGTAGTCACTTTTGAACTGGGCCAAACGTGTAGGTGTTTGTTGGTTTGTGTATGTAGGTGTCTGTTCTATCTCTATGGCTTTAAGGGAGCTTATGCCTCAATTTCTGCTCACTGGTCTCTAATCAATCACTGGTAGCAGAGAGTTTGTGCCTTCCTCTCAAGGTAGGCAGGCCTATTTTTGGTGGTGGCTGGTAATATGGCCCCTCTAGCCCACAGTCACAATCCACCCTGTGTAAGATAGCAAAATGTTCAAGTAAGTAGAAAGCACAGTCTGTCACTCATCCTCCACTTTGGTCTTACTCTTTGGTGCAGGGAGTCTTCTGGCCACCATCTCTAGAAGCCCTGCATGTGTCAAACACTCACTCTGCTTTCATAGCAAACTTCTTCCATCTCGTTTAGCTGTACACCTCAGTCTTTGCCACCTCATTCCACTGAACCACTTGCCCCTCCCTAGAGTTCTTTTCCCTCCTATGTCTTAAGGCCTTGAACAACTTGCACCTTTCCAGGGTTCCTGCTTCATCATATCTCCTCCTTCCTCCCCCCAACACTTTCAATAGAACACCCCATTCCAAGCCTTACCTTATCCCTGAGCTCTTCAAGACAAGGGCAGATGTAGCCTCCTGTTTCAATAGGGACATTTTCTATACTGAGAGAATGGGGCAGGAAGAGCTGCAGGGGAACCTGGAGAGTCAAAAATGGCCCAGGGCTATGGAGTCTCTAACATTTCCTGTGAAAATGGAGGATCTGCCTTGAATGCTCTCAGTTCTGCCTCTCTCTGAGCTTCAGTCCTGTTGCTGGTGAGAGCAGTATCCCCACCCCTGCTCCTATCGCTGCACTCTTGACCTGGCAGGTTGCCTTGGGCCTAGCACAGTGAGGCTAGCAGCGGGAATAATGGGATCAGAGCCAAGCCAGATTGGGTATGTCACTGCCTTCTCTGCTGAAGATAGGTGCCAAACCAAAATGACCCCATGTGTCAGGCCAAGTTTGAATGAGCAGGTAACAGGAATTATAGAAACTTCTCTGTGCTGCAAGATGGACTAAGTCGCAGCCAAAACTTAAAAAGCGTCTCACATTTTTATCAACTTCTAGTCACAAAGGGAGAGCCAGTCCAGCAGACGCAACAAATTCTGGAAAGCAGCTGGGAACCTTGAAAGTTGTTAGCGGTAATAGAGATGCCAGCAGTTTGTTTTCCCCTCTCCGTGTGGAAGGAGAGTCATCCAGGTCTGATTTCTTACAGCAGTAGGACATCTGGCTTTTCCAATGATACATCATCTCTTCTCTAAAACAGAAGCCAGATATTCTCAACCGGTAAAGTGGCAAGACAAAGTATCTCTACATATTCCTGGAAGGCAGTTTCCTGTGCCTTCTCAGTCTGCAGGTGCCAAACATAGCCAGAAGGAGCCAAAATCAATCCTTGTCACAGTATTCTTGACTCCAACTAGTGCTGTTAGTAATTTTTCATAAGCATTTCAGTTCTTTCCCACCGCCAACTGTGATACGGTGCCTTATTCAGATAGCTTAAATCAGTTGGGTAGGGGCAAGACTATGGTATGGTTACACAAAATTAGGTTGACGTAAATTGCCTTGTGTTGACCTAATTGTGTATTGGGGTCATGGCACTATCCCCATTGCTCTACTCTGGTTGACATTAAGGTTAGCATCTCATATATGGATTGTGAAAGCTGTGATTACTCTATGTGCAAGTAAAAGGGGCTTGAATGTTCTTTCCCCTTGTTAGGGTCTATTCCATTAATGTACACACAACACAGAGATATACATATTGCATGGAGCTGGAAGGGACTTTGAGAGGTCATTGAGTCCAGTCCCCTGTACTTACAGCTGGCCCTATCACCATCCCTGACAATTATTTGTTTTAAATCTAACCTGCCCCAAACCCTTGAAAGACCCCCTCAAGGACTGAGCTCACAACACTGGGTTTAGGAGGCTAACATTCTAACCACTGAGTTATCTCTCCCACCACCAAAACCAGTTTTCAATGTATTTGCATTTAAATGGTATAGCTTATTAACTGGTTTTGTTACTGAATAAATTCTTTTATTTGCAGAATAGTTCATTTTAAATTTACAGCAATGCAGTACCACTATGCCCTTGCCCTTGCCCTTTCCCAAGATGGCACACAGCTCTCAGGCTGCAAGGTTAATAAAGACTGTGTGGACATTGGGGCTTGGAGCAAAATACAGGCTCTTTAGCTTGTGTTCCTGCAATGAGCTGCAAGCAGGCACAGCCCTACACCTGTGCAGAATAATGGGACTCTGGGCATCAGACTCTGCTTACCAGCTTCTGTTGCAGGTTGTGGGCACACTGGACAAAATACCCCAAGCATCTTGGTTCCATTTGCTTGTGCCATAGAGATGAAGTTTTGCCAGAAGTGTTGCACCTGCTGTACTATTGCTCCTGAATTCATAATACTGTATTTGAATGTGCTGCAGCCCCACAAAATTCCGTTCACTCACTTGATATTTTTATAAGCAAGGGAAGTATAATTAATATTTCCTCCAGCATCATCAGTCATTCTGTTGTCAGAAGTCATTTGGTGCTTAGGCTAGTAAATTTTTCTGACAGTTTTGCACAGCTGATTTGCTAGCAAAAACAAGAAGAATTTGCTCTCTCTCATGCATCTTTACTTGCTTTGACTTGTTGAATATGGTTTTCTTCACCATAGCGTTTCCCATTCAGTACTGCAATAACAGCTATTCCATCATTTTCCATCTCTGTAACAATGCACTCTGCTAGCCTGGGGACAGGGATTCTCCCTCTCATCTAGAAGAGGAGCCTTACTGCTGTCAGAACAAATCACTGCCACCATTCTGTTATCCTGGCCATTGTGTTTGTTCTTTAACTTTGAGAATGGCAAGCAAGGGAGCTGGAATGGTTTCAGCTAATTGGCTTGTTTCAGCCTCCCCTTAAACATCAGAGAATACAAATGTTTACAAGAGGAAACTCTGTCAGAGCCATGAATTTTGTGAAACTGTGGATGTGACTTTACCTTGTTGTGAAGCTGTGGGCGCTCCATTAATAGCTGTGACAAATTCTGTGACTAAAAAAGCATATAACTACATTAGCTTTAGTTGGTTGTGATGCAGCTATCCACTTGCACCTTGAAAATCTTCCTCCCTATTCTGTTAAGCTGGATCTGCAAATGTGTTTAAGCACCTAGCTCCCAAGCTGGTATACAGTAAAGCTGTAAGCAGAGCCACCCCATCCATTGAATGGTTTGGGACAGCCTGTGGGTAGCCTGGGGAACTACTGGTGGGGTGTGTGTGTGTGGAGGGAGGCAGACATTGTCCCAAGTCCTCCACCCCTTTTGGGGATGGAAGTCAACTTAAGTTATGCTACATGAATTACATAACTGAAGTCAATGCAACTTAGGTCAACTTACTGTGGTGTCTGCATCACTCTGTCTCTGGGAGACACTCTTCCTATGACTTACCTGACTTTTCTCCGGGAGCTGGAGTACAAGAGTCAACAGTACAGCACTCTGCCATTGACCTAGTGGGTCTTCATCAGACCTGCTACATCGACACTGCTACATCCATTGCCATTGCAGCAGTGCCAATCTAGCCATAAGAGCAGACGTGTTCCCACACTGAGGCACCAACATCTCAGTTTTAGGCTGCACTGCAATCCACAAAAGTCTTGGTCAGCTGCTGCCAAACCCTATAGGTTCCTAAACTTACTCAGCACCTCGGTGTTTGCAATAAATGTTCTTTGGACTCCAAGTTTCTGCCTTCTAGAACGCACATGGCTACCTTGAGTAGATGTGTCTGGGCCCCTCTCCCAGCTGAGCCCCAGAGTGATCCATGAACCAGGGAGAGACAAGTGTTTGTCTAATGTGTGTGTGGGGCCTGATTCAATGGGTATGTTCATGTATTGGGGCCCTCTCAGAATCTAGCTGCTGCAGGAAGAGGAGTTGGAAGTAGCCATCTTATAACTTCAGCTCAGTGTTTGAAGCTCTTATGTGGAATGTGATAGACCCAGGTGCAATTCCCCACTCAGACACCAGGGGAGAAAAAGTTTGTTTAGGAGCCTCCCACACCACTCAAGAGAATGCTTTAACCCAGTGGTTCTCAGCCAGCAGTACATGTTGCCCTCGGGGTTAGGAGAGGTCTTCTGGGGTACATTAACTCATCCAGATATTTGCCTAGTTTTTCAAAAGACTTCATAAAAAGCATTAGTGAAGTCAGTACAAACTAAAATTTCATACAGTGACTTGTTTCTACTGCTCTTTATATGATACACTGAAATGTAAGTGCTATATCTACATTCTGATAGTAACAGAGAGTAAGCCGTGCTAGTCTATACACTATCAAAACAAAAAGCAGTCAAGTAGCACTTTAAAGACTAGCAAAACAGTTTATTAGGTGAGCTTTCATGGGACAGACCCACTTCTTCAGACCATAGCCAGACCACAACTGAGTCTGTTCTGGTCTGGCTATGGTCTGAAGAAGTGGGTCTGTCCCACGAAAGCTCACCTAATAAACTATTTTGCTAGTCTTTAAAGTGCTACTTGACTGCTTTTTGTTTTGATACATTCTGATAGGTTTATTTTAGAATTATGTGGTGGAAATGGCAAAGTAATTTTTCAATAATACTGTGCTGTGACACTTTGGTATTTTTATGTCTGATTTTGTACACAGGTAGGTTTTAAGTGAGGTGAAACTTGGGAGTATGCAAGACAGATGAGACACCTGAAAGGGGTACAGCATTCTGGAAAGGTTGATAGCTCCTGATCTGACCACAGAACTATGGCATAGTTCAATAATCTTGCCTTTTGAGAACTGAAAGAGTCATTGGGCCAAAGCAAATGTGAGAATGAGTTGTAGCCTGGTAGGTAGTGGCACAAAGCTTGGAGGCTTTTTGGAGACACTGGGTCTAGTCCCCCTGCTCCAGTTGCTCTTTCATTATCTGCCCTAAGTAGAACAACTTCAACAGGAGAGACTAAAGGCACCTTCCCCCATTAAAATATCCCATAGTTCAATGGTTAGCTCCCTGTCCTGAGAGATAAGTGACCCCATTCATGTAATTTTTCTCCAGGGGTGGAGGGAAACCTGAACCTCTCACATCCCAGGTGGCTGTGCTAACCACTTGTCTGAAAGCTGGGTCTGCCATTTGAACTACATCCTTTTCAGCTGGCCACTTGGGGTAGCCTGGGGCAGGTGTCTCTTTCACACAAGAGAAGACTGAAATTCCTCAGCCACCTGACGCCAGGAGACGTTTCTGATTTCACAAAGAAAAGCTCCTCCCTAGAGCCCAGACCTCAATGAGCCCAGCCTCTTTTCAATGAGAGGGGTGAACTTAAAATGTATTCCTCTCCTGGGCTTTTTCTATTAGCTGGCTTAGGCAACAAGGCCCCTGAGAGCAGGGATGCCTTAGGAATGGCTGTGGGGCCACTCATCTTTGATCTCTTAGGCTAAAGGTGCTGCCTAGGGTATAAGAGGAGGCTACAGTACTGGTGGCACAGAACGGAGCCCTGGCTGCAGTTGCAAGAAGAGGAAGACTGCATGCAGCCTGTAACGGGAGCCATTCAGCAGAGGAAAGGCCTTCCCCGCACGTAGTAACAATCTCTTCCAGGTCTCTGCAGAAACATATATTAGATGTAAATTCAAAAAGTGTTAATTATAACAACCAATTTTTCCTTCAACATTAAAAGAGTAAAAATCAAATTCTGACATGTCTTACTATAACCTATTTTATTAATCTTTTATAGCATATAGTGTATAGATATGTAAATCTGTACCTCATTTGCATTTTTGATTTTCCTAATTTGCATGTCTCTTTTGAAAGAGGAATGCTAGTGTAGACACAGCCTTAGTGGCAGCTGACGGTGGCCCAGAAGCAAGTAGATCAGCAAAATCAAGAAGGAGGATGGATAATGGGAATGCAGATCAGAACCTCAGGAAAGATTACAGATATGCTAAACCAGATGTGCAAGATGTAGCATGAACACCCTCCCACCCACTCACCAAATAATGGAGAGTATTGTACAGGAGACATAAGCCATGAATAACCTCCATTTTTTAAACATTACTGTTTTAGCATAACAGAAAAATATGATGCAGGAATATTTTATTATCAGCACCTTCTTCCATGGATTGAAACTTTAAAGGGCGTGATCCATAGTCTATGCAGACTGAAGGATGCCTACTACTACTTCCATGGATTCTTCTCTCAAGCTACCATAAGTCAAGACACCAGTGTGATGCCCTCTGCTGATGGATACGCTCTCATATGGGTAGAGTAAAGTTATTGCTATGTAGTAGACTGATACTTCCACTTTACAGCTCTCTGCCCGATTTTGGGGAGGATAGGTGGGGGTATGCTGCCTCATAGAGAGAACAGTGATGTCCATGCCCTCTGATGCTAATTATGAAATTGAACTGTCTTCCTGGTTTCTGAATTAAGGAGTAGAAAGTTTGGGCTAGAAATTAGCATTACAGATACTGCAGTGCAGTTTCTTTGGTGCTTAATGGGATTATAACAGATGTTGGTCGTTGTCCTTCAGCAGTTCATTCAGCAAGTTAGGCGTAGCAGAAAGGGAGGGATAGTTCTGGTGCCTTTTACCAGTTAATAAATGATTTTTTCTTCAGGCTGGTAACCAAAAGCACCTCAAGGCAGCCTGTCAGTAGTGATAGTTTGCCACTCCTACTCAGAATTGCCTGATAAATGCTGACGGGATGAACGTGGGTGTTAAAGCAGTGTTTGTGGCCAATTTTCCTCTTGTGAGTGCCTCTTTGTTGTGTTTGACATTTCTGAGGCTGAACTTTGTTACAGACGTTACCAGTGAATTGAGGAGCTGAGACTTCATTGAGGTGTGGAAAACATTAACCAGTGGGAATAATGGATTTAGTACCTGGTTCTTCAGGGACTTTGAGATGGAGTGAAATGAGATTAATGGTTATTACAGAATAGTCAAAAAGAAAAATTTGCTCTGTGCTTTTCTCTCATGTTTTGCCACTTGAGGGTATAAATGTGACATTTCCCTCTTTCTGATCATGAGATCAAAGCCCGTAGCCATAGTTTGGAAAAGTTTATTGAACCTGAAAGTAGCCAAGACAATTCATGAAATGTTGACCTTTAAAATGGCATTTTACTGGATAAGATTGTCATCTTACTTTCTTCCTTACTTCAATTGCTACGTAATTTTAGCAGCTGATACCTCACAAACTAACAGAGTTAGAAATTAATCCTTGTACTGTCAGAAAATAGGACTGATAATGGTTAACGGGTAAGCCTCATTCTTAAAGGATGATGCTTGCCAGTTACAGTTAATGGGTGAGGGGCTGGAGCAGCCCCCTCCCGATCCATTCAATCAGTTAACCAATTAAACTTCATGTTTAACTGGTTAACTGTGTAAATGGGACTTCACATCCTTATTAGAAACCCAAGATCTAGTGTTGCCTTCAGATGATGTAAAAGTATTGCTTACTAGTTCCAGTGGGGTTCGTAAGATATAGGATGTCAAAAATGTCATTGGTCCTTCACTGTGGCAAGGTTTTTTGGCACTTGTCCAAGCATAAGTCTCAGTTTCTAAGTAGCTTATCTACAAGTAGAACGGGTAATTTCAAAAGTGACACAAAATGAAGTTTGAGGCTGTTTACATTTAATTCAGTGGCAAAACTCTCATGGATGTGAATGGGAGAAAGATCAGGCCCCTAATGGTAGTTTGCAGATGCCAGACCTTGCCATGTATATTAGGTACTTCCCTGTCTGAAAGGATCCTGAAATGTGGCCAACTGGCAAATCCCATTATTACGTAGTGGCATGATTTCTAGCTAGTGCCAATATATTTTTTTTATAGCAGTCGGATCACTTTGTTTCTGGTGCTACTGTTTTCCTGGAAGAATTCATCAATATTTTTTAATAAATGAAAAGAGTGTATGGATACAATAGTGATATGCTGATATTTTTATATATTTCGTTAGTCATATTAAGCGATCCAATTCTGATATCCTGATTCATTATTTTGCTAATTGTTTTTAGTGAGGTTTAGCCCAGATTGTGTTCAGTGGGGCTCCTTGCTTGACCCCAATTGGCGTTTTGCCATTGACTTTGATTTCAACAGGCATTAGATGCCTAATTGGTCTTTGTGAATCCCCCACTGAGGTGCTGGTCCTTCAAGATGCTGAGCACCTTTACTTCCCTTTGAAGAGAGTGGGAAAGGAAGACTCTCAGTTCCTTCCAAGACTGGACCAAATGTTACATTTTATTGTTATGTTAACATGTCAGAAACCAGTTAAAAATCCTTTGCTGTTACTTTTTTATTAGTTGCTAGAAACTAATGTGATTAAGGCAGAGGAGTCTGGTCCTTTAGATGCAAACACTGGTGATTATCTAACAGCTTTGATCATGTCTAAATCTTAACCTGCTTACTGATGGAGGTGCTACTTAAAATCAGTTTATTTTGTTGATAAAGTTAGTTCATTTCAGGAAGCCTATTTATACAGAGATAGTTTCACAAACCAGTATTCAAGTCAGTCTAATCACAATATAAAGTGTGTTGTGCATCAAGAAATGAAAAAAGACTTTGATTGATAATATGACTTCTAGTCCATAATCTTCACTCTAGGAAAGGGACAACACTGCCTTGCTAATATCATGGGTGGTGACTTTAATGGGTTCTAAGCATGTGTAAGAATCAGCTTTTCAAAGCCATGTATATGTAGGGCTCCATCCTTTTCTCATTTATACCTCTCTGTGTTCCTTCTATGGACTCCATTACTGTATTGTCTGAGCACCATGTGCTCTTTAACATAGATATCTTACAGAACCCCTATGAGGTAGTAACAGAGAGGAAGCCGTGCTAGTCTATACACTAGCAAAACAAAAAGCAGTCAAGTAGAACTTTAAAGACTGGCAAAATAGTTTATTAGGTGAGCTTTCGTGGGACAGACCCGCTTCTTCATACCATAGCCAGACCAGAACAGACTCAATATTTAAGACACAGAGAACCAAAAACAGTAAGCAAGGAGGACAAATCAGAAAAAGATAATCAAGGTGAGCAAATCAGAGAGTGGAGGGGTTGGGGGGAAGGTTAATGGTCCCCCCCACCCCTCCACTCTCTGATTTGCTCACCTTGATTATCTTTCTCTGATTTGTCCTCCTTGCTTACTGTTTTTGGTTCTCTGTGTCTTAAATATTGAGTCTGTTCTGGTCTGGCTATGGTCTGAAGAAGCGGGTCTGTCCCACGAAAGCTCACCTAATAAACTATTTTGCTGGTCTTTAAAGTGCTACTTGACTGCTTTCCTATGAGGTAGGGTAGTGCTATTTTTACAGCTGCAAGGTATAGAGAAGCTAAACTATTTGTCCGCTATCACACAGGAAGTCTATAGGAGAGTGGAAACCTGAACCCAAGAAATTGGGAGCTAGGATAGGACCACAGCTATTGTATCATCCTTCTTCCTCTGTGCAATAGTTTCACTGACTTCAGAGGTGCAGGACTGGGCTAGAGAGTTCTTTTCCTTTTTCTGTTGTTAAATAGTGTGAGGCATTAGCCTTGCTGCATCCACCATGAGCAAGTTGATGAATCCATGGTAGGTTAAAGTGTTTAAACAGTTAGCTGTTTGCTGGGATCCAGGTGCAGGAAACAGTTTAGCATTTCCTGACAAGGCCTGGGTGCTTTGCTTTTGGTTCTCATTGATGATGCTGGGCTGCTCAGCACCTTATATGTGCAGCCATTGAATACAGTAAAATCTATCTATCTATCTATCTACAGCTATATAAAAACACTATCAAGACTCCAGCAAAACTGAGTAGAACACGTATAAATATTAGAGAGAGCACCACTTCTGCCCAATATAAAATGTGCCATGAATGCAAAAGAGCCCTGCTTCAATGTGATGTTTAAATTCCATAATCTGTCTCAATGGCATTCTGTTCTGTGCACATGGCTCTGAGCCTCTGGCACTGATGCCAGTCAGAGTTTTGCCATTCACTGTGATTTCAAAGGGGGCTAGACACCCAAGTTCCTTTGTGAATCCCACCCTGCAGTGCTGAGCACCTGCACTTCCCCTTGAAGAGATTAGAAAAAGAGGACACGGAGCACCAGGGTGTCCTCTAATACTTTCTGTCCAGGGGCAGAATAAGTTTTTATGTGTGCCCCAGCATGTGCAGATGTGCTTCACTAGTGGAAACAAAAAAACTGCTTCTGGGTGCTAATCCCCTGGATGGGATTTAAATTAGGGATATTATTGGTTAACCTGTTAGCTGGTTAACTGATAAGGCTCACCCTATCCAGATGATGCTTACTGGTTACAGTTAACCGGTGGGGGGTTGCCTGTGAGAGGTGGGGCTGCTCCAACCCCACAGGGCCAACTGTGGCCTGGAGGGGTGCTCCAGTGTGACCAGAGCAGCCCTGGTCTGCAGTGGGTGCTGAGTGTCCCTTGGTCAGGGGAGCTCCAGCCTGGTCAAAGCAGTCCCCATCCGCAGTGGGTGGGGAGGATCTGTTCCAGCCCTTCCAGTCTGGAGTGCCCTGCTCCCCTTCTGCCCCTCCCCCATTTAATTGTTTAACTGGTTAAACTTAACATTTAACCAGTGAATTTAGATCACTGGGATTTTATATCCCTAATTTAAATTTCCCAAGTGGCCACACAAGTGCACAGCTTACAGGGAACACTGCTCAGCGCCTTCCAAGATTGGGCCAAATGTTTCCTTTTATTATTTCAAAGTGTCAGAAACCAGTTTAAAAGATTTTCTGCTTTGTGTTAATCTCAAACCAACCAACCAGCCAGCCACCCAGAAGCTACCTTACAGTCAAGCTTTTTAAAAATAAATGGTCTGTAAAGACATTGCCTCCTGCACTAAGGCCCTATATTTTGGGTGTATCAAGTTGCAGCTGAAGTGTTATAATAGAAATACTGATACCACCTTAACTATTCCATTGCCAATGTGACGCTATTAATGACGGGATCTCTGGGGTGCAGTGCGCTCCTTGGTGAATTAGCTGGGTGGAAATATATTGGCAAATTGGTTTCCAGTTTTGCTTTTAGTTTTTTTATCTTGTTAGTGTACAAAGGAATTTTCATTCAGATAATTTGAGATTTTGTATTACTTTGCATTTCTCTTTCATCCCTGCTAAAGAGCACTCTCTCTCCCTTTTTTTCTTCTGTGCCTTAGGTGAGGGCTGTAGCAGCTGATGATTCAGCTGGGGAGATCCTGGAGATGTAGCTTAATGACTGTATTCTTGGTAAGTCTATTTAGTGCGTATTTTAGTATTGTAGGAATTTAGTATTTTAGTATTTAGTAATTTAGTATTTAGGAATTTAAGCAATTGTTGCCCTGATCTCAACTACAGGCCAAATTCTGATCTCACCTCTCTTTAAATCTGGTATAATTCCTTTGAATTCAAAAGAGTTACTCCCCATTTACACTGTTTTAACGGAGATCAAATTCTTGCCTGATAGCTTTTTGTAATCAGTACATGGTATTTATGCTAATAGCAAACATAGAGTAATATATAAATAACTTTTCTTTTTTTTTTAGTTCACCTGGGGTGGGCGAGTAGCTTTCCTCCTCACTTAGAAAACCCTCAGGAGAGGGATGAAATTGGGGAAAGAAAGAGCACAAGTTTCCTTATGTGGAGTTTTCTAGCCTAAATCATCTGGTGAGGTGATGTCTGCCCTCTTTTACTCATGGCCTCAGAATATGTGCCGATCCCATGAGGTCCCTGATGGAGATCACTGAGGGCCAAGGTTCATTTGTATGCTGCTACTGGACGTTCTCACTGGCTTTGGAGTCCCCAGTCCTCCCTCAGCATTGTGTCAGCACAGTTGCTTCCCTGTCATTTTCAATCGTTCTGCCCTGAACTTCAAGGCTCTCCCAGGGCACCACAGTGGGGAGAGGAGCAGAATGTCAGGCTGCTGGGCAGCCCCATGACAGCAGCTCCTCCGACACCGCTGTTCCACAGTCTGTTCTGGCTTGTCCTCTGGCAGGGCTCCTGTACAGATGGAGGATACCCTCCATAGAAGGGCTGGCAGTGGTACAGCCATATTGGTCTTCCTGGTACCCCGCAGGAGCTACAAATATCTTGCTGGTACAGGGAGGCAGACTGGACCTTTCTGCTTGCTCTGCATGCAAGGGCTATAAACAGTCTGTCCCTGTGTATTTTGCATTTGTCATAGATGACGTACATGCTGTGGTGGAATTTAGTGTGCTTGTTTAGATTCTCTACATGCAGCAGAGGTGAAAGGCCATCAACTGTGTGTGGAGAATAGCAGCCAGCACACAGCCTGCTGACCGCTGTCTTCTCACCATTGCCTTGTCCTTCCTTTGTCTTACACATGTGCTGTCTCTTTTTTCAGTCGCACAACCAACTCTTCAGGGCAGGTGCTCATATTTTGTTGTGTGTTGGTACAATAGGCCTCCAGTCCCTCCCACTGTACAAATAATACCCACCTAGGTGGTGCACACACCTTAGCTGGTGTAGGCTGAGCTTTTTTGCAAACAACAGCATCTCCCATCCCCTTTGCCCCAGGGTAAGCTTCTCTGGGGGGGATCCTGGCATGGGAAAAAGGGAGGCACAAAAAGCCAGTAGAGTAGGGGAGAAGGGCAAGTGGCGGATAGAACCTCAGACATGTGAGGAAGTACAATAAAGTAGGTTAGAAAATAAGGGTACATTTAGAAGATAAAATTAAAAAAGAACAAGTTAAAAATCACTTAGGAAAGTTAGATGTCTGCAAGTCACCAGGGCCTGATGAAATGTATCCTAAAATACTCAAGGAGCTGGTGGAAGAGGTATTTGAACCATTAGCTATCATCTTTGGAAAATCATGGGAGACAGGAGAGATTCCAGAAGACTGGAAGAAGGCAAATATAGTGCCCATCTATACAGAGAGGAATAAGAACAATGCAGGAAACTACAGACTGGTCAGTTTAATTTCTGTGCCAGGAAAGATAATGGAACAAATAATTAAGGAAGTCATCTGCAAACACTTGGAAGGTGGTAAGCTGATAGGGAACAGCCAGCATGGATTTGCAAAGAACAAATCATGTCAAACCAATCTGATAGCTTTCTTTGATAGGATAACGGGCCGTGTGGATAAGGGAGAAGCAGTGGATGTGGTATACCTAGACTTTAGTAAGGCATTTGGTACGGTCTCGCATGATATTCTTATCAATAAACTAGGCAAATACAACTTAGATGGGGCTACGATAAGGTGGGTACAAAACTGGCTGGATAACCGTACTCAGAGAGTAGTCATTAATGGTTCTCAATCCTGCTGGAAAGGTATAACAAGTGGGGTTCTGCAGGAGTCTGTATTGGGACCAGTTCTGTTCAGTATCTTCATCAACGATTTAGATACTGGCATAGACAGTATGCTTATTAAGTTTGCAAATGATACCAAGCTAGGAGAGGTTGCAACTACTTTGGAGTATAGGGTCAAAATTCAAAATGATCTTGACAAATTGGAGAAATGGTCTGAAGTAAACAGGATGAAGTTTAATGAAGACAAATGCAGCGTGCTCCACTTGGGAAGGAACAATCAGTTTCACACATACAGAATGGGAAGCGACTGTCTAGGAAGGAGTATGGCAGAAAAGGATCTAGGGGTTATAGTGGACCACAAGTTAAATATGAGTCAACAGTGTGATGCTGTTGCAAAAAAAGCGAACATGATTCTGAGATGTATTAACAGGTGTGTTGTGAACAAGACACGAGAAGTTGTTCTTCTGCTCTGCTCTGGGCTGGTTAGGCCCCAGTTGGAGTATTATGTCCAGTTCTGGGCTCTGTATGTCAAGAAAGGTGTGGAGAAATTGGAAAGGGTCCAGAAAAGAGCAACAAGAATGATCAAAGGTCTAGAGGACATGACTTATGAAGAAAGGCTGGAAGAATTGGGCTTGTTTAGTTTGGAAAAAAGAAGATTAAGGGGGTACATGATAGCGGTTTTCAGGTATCTAAAAGGGTGTCATAAGGAGGAGGGAGAAAACTTATTCTTCTTGGCCTCTGAGGATAAAACAAGGAGTGATGGGCTTAAACTGCAGCAAGGAAGGTTTAGGTTGGACATTACGAAAAAGTTCCTAACTGTCAGGGTGGTCAAACACTGGAATAAATTGCCTAGGGAGGTTGTGGAATCTCCATCTCTGGAGATACTTAAGAACAGGTTAGATAGATGTCTATCAGCGATGGTCTAGACAGTACTTGGTCCTGCCATGAGGGCAGGGGGCTGGACACAATGACCTCTCAAGGTCCCTTCCAGTCCTAGCATTCTATGATCATTCTATGAAAGGGGATTCAGACAGAGCCCCTGCTGTTGGGGAAGCGTAGTGGAGGCACACACAACCAATGGTTGGGAAACCTAGCACTAGGGAAGGGAGGCACAGAGGGAATTGGGGAAGTTGGTTGGTAGTGCACACACAATTTCTAGTATTTGGGGCTGTAACATATCACATCTTTTCTCCTGTCTTGGTCCACTGAAATTGCAGACTCCACTGTCTGTGCATTCACTATTCCAGTGATTTGCATTGCCTTCATCAATAGCACTACTGTCCCCATGCAACAGTCTATTTGCAATATCCTCTGAGCTTTTGTCTATCACCTCAGTCCTGAGAGGATCCAAGGTCTCCTTCCCTAATGGCCCTGTGAGGGTACTTCTACACTACCATGTTTTGTCATCAAAAACTGCCTTTTGGTGACAAAACAATGAGAGCATTCACGCTGCCAAGCTACTTTTTGTTAGGAAAAACACCCAGTTTTGGCAACAAAAAACTTCTACCCCGAGAGACATTTTTCGTTCCCTCTTCCTTTGTTGTTGACAAAGAGCCAGTGTAGACTCTGATGTTCTTTTTGTCCACAGAACTGACTCTAGCCAATAATCGACAGTCATAGAATCATGGAACATTAGAACTGGAACGGACCTCGAGAGACCATCAAGCTCAGTCCCCTGCCCTCATGGCAGTACCAAGTATCATCTAAATCATCCGTGATAGATGTCAATTTAACGTGCTGTTTAATATCTCCAGTGATGGAGATTCTGCAACCTCCTAGGCAATTTATTCCAATGTTTAACCACCCTGACAGTTAGGAAGTTTCTCCTAATGTCCAACCTAAACCTCCCTTGCTGCAGTTTAAGCTCATAGCTTCTTGTCCTATCCTCAGAGGCCAAGGACAATTTTTCTCTCTCTTCCTAGTAACCGTCTTTTAGGTGCTTGAAAACCACTATCATGTCTGCTCTAAGGTGTCTCTTTTCTAAACTAAACAAACTCAGTTCTTTCAATCTTCTCTTATAGCTCATGTTCTCTAGACCTTTAATCATTCTTGTTTTCCTTCTCTGGACCTCCTCCAATTTCTTCACATCTTTCTTGAAATGTGGTTCCCAGAACTGAACACAGTACTCTAATTGAGGCCTAGTAATCACTGAGTAGAGCAGAAGAATGAATTCTCGTGTCTTGCTCATGACACTCCTGTTAATGCCTCCCAGAGTCATATTTGCTTTTTTGCAACAGCATCACACTGCTGACTTATATTTAACTTGTGGTTCACTAAGACCCCTACATTACTTTCTGCAGTACTACTTCCTAGACAGTCGCTTCCCATTCCTTCCTAAGTGGAGTACTTTACATATGTCCTTATTAAACTTCATCGTATTTACCTAAGACCATTTCTCCTGTTTGTCCAGATCATTTTGAATTCTGACCCTATCGTCCAAAGCAGTTGCAACCCGTCCCAGCTAATAACTTAAGTGTACTTAATAAGCGTACTCTCTATGCCAATATCTAAATCGTAATAAAGATATTGAATAGAACCAGTCCCAAAATGACTCCTGCAGAACCCCACTTGTCATGCCCTTTCAGCATTATTGTGACTCCTTAATAACTACTCTTTGAGAACGGTTATCCAGCAGTGCCTACCCTGATGGCTCTGCTTAGTGTTGAGCTCTCCTGCCCTGCAGCCATGCGCACCCTCTTAAAGCCCTGGAAAGTATCTGACAGCTAAGATAGTGGCTCCACTTGGCAGTTTGGGAAACAAACAGAGCGTATCTTTACACTAGAAACAGTGGCAGGCAGACTGCTGTTGCAGGGTTAGGAGGACAGCCTGCTGTGCTGCTTTGATATTCCTCAGCATGGTGAGCTCACAGAGCTACACATGATGCCCCTACTAGCAGCTGAGGATGCTGTGGGAGAACTTGGAGGGAATCCCACGATGCACAGGGATCAGCTCTGCTTTCCCACAACACTGCACTGTTGAATGCATAGCCGCAGCGTGTTGCTCACCCCATTGTGGACATGATTTGTCAACAGAGGGAGCAGGAGTAAACACCCTCTGGAGATTTTTGTTTTGTCGACTTTCAGATGGCGACCTAAGTTTTGCTGAGAAATCTTGGTAGTGTAGACTTATCCTGAGACTGGGTTCAGCTAGCCCTGTCCCTTTCTCATACTCCGCATACTGCTGGTCTCTCTTTAGCCTTCTGGATTGATGGGCTAGTTGTCCGTTTATCATCCGGCCCCAGCCTGATTATCTTAGTATTTCTAATTACCCCTGTAGCTTTCCCTGGGGAATTGATTGGCATCTAAACCTATGTCTGTACTTCAGCTCCCAGAGCCTGAGCTACTCTGTCCTTGGCCAGGGTGGGGAGTCAAAGCTGAAGGCCAAGGCAGGCGTCCTGTAAGCTAATCCCTTCACCTATGGTTTGTGGGGTCTGCGCTCTGGTTCTGGGCTCCAACAAGTCTAACATTCACTAGCCTTGGCGACCCCATTTTGGTCTGCTTTGGTGTCCTGACCCACAGTTTGAGAACCACTGCTGTAGACTAGTGTAACTGCAGCCCCCTTCCCCCGAGGAGTTCCGATATCTCTGACTGAGTACGTAATGAAGGTGTAAAAATACAATAAATTGGCAATCATCTTTTTCACATGGTGAGAAAGCAAAGGGATTGTGCCAATCAAATATGCACATTAGATGACTAAGTGCTCCCACACTTTCAGTGTAGGCAGGGAATATGCTATGCTGCCACATATGTGCACCAGACACATACCAACTGCTTTTATCCTGAATGTTTTGCTTTTGGGGGGAGTGTTTAAAATGAGAGTTCAGCTCACTGAGCAGGTTGCTTATCTCTTTGTCTGTGACAAAAATTAGGACAATATTGGTAGCAATTTTTAATGGATAATAACATTTTTAAAATTGATAACCAAATATGGATGCCCTACCTCAGTACCTAAGGTGGTTGCTATAAATGTTTCTCCAGAAAGATTTGAGCATCACATTTGCCATTTGAGTATATTACTAACTATTGAATGAACCTGTGTTTTTTCTTTTCCTGTCAGAAGTGTGTTGCTGGAGAAGGGAAAGTTTCATACATAAGCCATATGATTTAGGTTTGATTTTTCTTTCCTTGATAAAATGTGCAATTTAATCAAAAAAAAAACCTAACAAAGCTGTATTAAGGAAATTAATTCCACCTAATTCTTGCTCAACTGTGGTTATGATAAAACATGCATTCAGACACTATTAGGCCTAGTGCCTGAGAAATATCTCTTCATAAATATCCATACATTATTACAGTTACTGGAATTGCACTAGTACATATAGTCCTAAACAAGATCTGGACACCAAGTGCTGGAAGCTATACAGGCACATAATAAAAGCCAGTCTTTGCTCCAGAGAGCCTGCAGTTTCGATGGACAAGGCAAACGGGGAAACAGAGACACAGAGAGGTGAAGTGACTTGCACCAGGCAGCAGCACAGGTTAGTGTCCTGAGTCCCAGTCTTGTGACTTAGCCATTAGGTAATGATGCCTCTTAGGTGGATAGACAGTTTGATCTGGTAAAAAATCTGAAATCTGGACACATTTTCCATAAACATTTTCCACTGTATTTTGATCCTATCCAAGGTCACAAGATAGCGCGCCTGTGACTACAAAACAAGTCTGTTGGGGTAAAAGAGCAGTCTGTGGTCACAGGGATGGAAGATGTGAGAGAGACTCCAGGGGGAGCAGACGTAGAAGTCAATATTCAAGAATTTCTGGGCCAGTCAGTGGTGCAGGAACTGGAATGCTGTCACCTCCCCTTGCTTGCCGTAGTAATAACAAACACCACATGCCTGGTTTCCATCATCAGCACCCCCACTAAAAAAAAAAAGTGTTCCAGCACCCCTGGCAATTGTCTGGAAAGCACCAAAGAGGGGGCCGGGCTAGAGGTGTACAGGAAAAAGCGGGAAAATTAGGCTGCAAGGCGGTCAGGGCTGAGAACCCATGGGAGGATGTGTATATGATTCCCCATATACTGCTGTATAGCACTACTCATGAGATGGTGCAGTTACCCATGCAAAAGGAACTGAACAGGTAATTCAGGATAGTTGAAAACAAGATGAAAGAGGACAGATTGTCAAAGGGAGGGTTTACCCTGAGGAAGATCTTGGGTTAGAAAACTTGGTTTGGCATTTATATTGGATTTAATCCCCTGCAAGGGATGGACTTTTGGACTTATCTGAAAGGCTAAATAATTGCAGTGACCTGACATCCTTGGGAGATGGTCAATGACTGACATTAAGGCACAACTGAGGCAGAAGCATGGTCTGAGGCATAGTTTAGTCAGATCCAGCTTCATGATTCCTATCTAGCAATGCACCTAACTCCATGCTTATCACCTGTTTAATTCCATAGGACTTGCCGTGTGCATAAGTGCTTTGCTGATTCAGGGCCTCAAAGGAAAAGTGGGAGAATATTTCCTCAACAGCTTCTTGTGCCATAGCAGCGATGATGGTGATGTGTATTATGAGCTCCAGAGGGCTGTTTCCATAAGTTGCCTGTACTAGGACAGTTTCCTAGAAAGGATGATTTCTCCATTCTTTCCAGCAAAGTAGCAGCTGCTAATACTTTGCTGCCATCTCATTTTGTGAAGTGTTTGCTGTTTGTTAGATGTGCTGAAAAGTCTATGTCGCAGTGTCTACAGCAGGAGCACTTACCTCTCATCTACTCCGGCAGGACCAGAGCATGCATGCAGATGGCTGCATGTACAATTTTGTATGTGCACAGAAAGAGACTAAGGGCTGTGTCTTAAACCTCTGCAGCTGCACTGCTGTAGCCGTTCATTGTAGATAGTCACTACAGGGGTGGGAGGGGTTTTTCTTGTCAGTGTAATTAAAATCTCTGCAAGAGTCAGTTTTCTCGGTCATTGGAAGAATTCTTCCAATGACCTACCACTGTTTATGCCATGGGTCAGGTCAGCTTAACGATGGTGCTCAGGGAAGTGGATTTTTCACTCCACTGGGCAACATAGATGGTTGACCTAACATCATGTACATCAGGCCTGATTTGAAGCCCCCAATGAAAACCAACCCAAGATCTTAAAATAGTAACATGGACTAGTACAGTGTACTGGGTAAAGGTGGTGCTGCTTCTGTGAAGTATTCTGAATATGCTTTTTGGTATTTGTGTCTTACTATGCTTGAGTCTTACAATTCCTTACTAATCAATTCACTGTGGCTTATCCTCCAGAGGCTTCACATACCACAGTAGAAAGTAGGGTGATTTCTTGACTAACTGCGAGTCTGACCCTGAAAACACTTAAGAGGAAACTTATTCATGTGCTTGTGTGTAGTTAGAACAACTCACATCACTATAGCTCTGTGTGCACTGAGGAGTTTTAAGACACTGCACATCCGTTTTTTAAATCAAAGGCTGCCTTTAAAATTCCATTCTGACTTTAAGGTTCTTCTCATACTTCTAGCCGCATGACAGCAGCAATTTGGCATACCTTTCTAATTTTCTCTTACTATGGTAATATCTACTGAGCTAAAGCTTTGTACCCGCTAGCCTACCTGAGCTTGCTCCAGTCCAGCTAGCGTGGGTAACAGCAAGGAAAACAGAGCAGTTGTGGGCTCCTGAGCAGGCTGCTTAGCTGAGTCCTTACCCAGAGCTCATACAGGGCTTGTACTAGCTGCACTGAAGCCTATGCTGCACTGTCCTCTTAGCTGTTGTTGCTTGTGCTAAATCAGCAGTTCCCAACCTTTTCCAGACGGGGACTCATTTTGACAATTCAGGAAGACTTGGTTGACCCAAGGCAATTCAAAAACGGGAGTGAGGGAGGGAGAGCAGTGCTGTAGCTAGCTAATTTTGTGCCTGAGGCAAGAATATACAGTTGTGCCCCCTCATGTTTATATATTCATAATAGCTATTTCATAGAAAAGGGGAAATATGTTAATAAAATAATAACACTACGTTTACTATAGTTAGTCAGAGTTGTGATGGTGGAAAGACACTCATCCCAAACTGCTCCCTCCTCAGCTTAAACCCCACAATCAGGGACTTGGGGAGTCACATTGTGGGGCTGGAGGAGGCTAGGGGACTCACACTCAGGGCCTGGAGGGAACTAGAGGGGTTAGGGGAGTCACACTCAGGGGCTAGGAGTCACTCACAGGCTGGAAGTGGGTAGGGGAGGCACAGGCATCCCCATGTCTGGAAGCCGGCGGGGGGTGTGGTGTTCCGATTGGCTGTGCCAGTTGCCTGGCTGCAAGGGGAACCCTGCTGGGGTCTGCGGGGACCCTATTTCCTGCAGAGGCTGGAAGTCATGGAGCTGATCAGCTCTATCCTTCCTCCCAACCTCAGACTCAGGCCCCCACCTCACCTGAGCTGGACACTGCTCCTGAGGTATGCAGTTCTCTGCCCTGCAGCTGAAGTAGTTCTCAATTGTAACAGAGAGAAAGCCGTGCTAGTCTATATACTATCAAAACAAAAAGCAGTCAAGTAGCACTTTAAAGACTAACAAGATAATTTATTAGGTGAGCTTTCGTGGGACAGACCCACTTCTTCACACCATAGCCAGACCAGAAGAGACTCAATATAGAAGGTACAGAGAACCTGTTTAATTGTTTGGCTCAACTGCCTGATGGCTGTTAATCCAGTAAAGAAGTTGAGAACCACTTCAGGAGTGTGAATGGCTTCTTAATAACCACCTGTGGAGCTTTCCAGCCCAGCCAGCGACCCTTTTGAAATGTAATGGCAACCAGTGTTTTGAGTCCAGACCCATAGGTTGGGAAGCCCTGTGCTAGATGGAGATCAGATAGGCTAGCCCATGGGCGTCCAGCCTTTTGGCTTGCCTGGGCCACATTGAGTGAAGAGGAATTGTCTTGGGCCGCATATAAAATATATAATATAGTTAATGTATATAAATCACATAATAATGTTAAAAGTTTACGATCTTGTGGGGCCACATTACTAGCTGTCCAGGGCCGCAGGTTGGACACGCCTGGGCGAGCCCATCTACAGTATGTGCCTTAAGGACTCCATCACATTCAGATATGCCTGGATCTTTTTATTTGGCATGCCCTTAATATCAGTTTGAAAGGGTCAGAGTCAGGTCTTTTTGTGATTATGCACCAAAGCATAGAATGAAATTATTGTGAAAGGCTAAATTTCTACTAATTTTAGTTGAGAAATGGGAAAAGTGCATGTTTGCTCCTCCCAATAGTTTAGTCTTTAGATTATGAAGTGCTGTGAGTATTGTTAAAGGCCAGTGGATATCTGATACCTGGGGCCAGACCCTCAGCGGGTGTTAATTGGTGTAGTTCTACGGAGTTCTGCTGCAGATTGGGCTCAGTCATGACTGTGTAGCTGAGTAAAATCAGAGCCCAAGGAAAATGTCATTGATGGTTCTTATTTTTCCCCCTGACATCAAAGGCCTGGTTCCTCACTGCTTTGCACCTGGGTATGTCATTTATACCAGTGCAAAATAATTTCAGGGTGTATATAAAGCAGCTGAATCTGAATGGTTGTATGTCATGCCCACTTGGCATCTCTGACAGTGACTACTTAAGGTACAGAACAGTGATAAATCAGGATTTTCAGAGACGTTGCTGAATCAGTTTTACTTGCTTGCTTTCCTTCCAATACACTCAAAATGTGTTTAAGAAGGGCAAAAAAATCAGGAGGATATAGTTTGGGTAATTTTGAATAGTCTCTTCAAACAACTGAAAATAACAAGTATGCCTGTGTCACAGGGTACAAATACCCTTCTCCAAACGGCATATGAGACTCTGTCACAGATCCCAAGCAGACAAGCAAAAACAAGATGCAAAGACTACAGAGGCACACATATTAAAAGCCAAATTACAACTACACTGGGAATAGCCAAAAAGAAAGTATTTTGAATACCGTAATTTAAAACAATATTTTTAGGTGCTGGGGGAACCGGGAGAGGCTCTGCTTGTTTCCAGTACATTGAATAGCGTACAGCCCAGGGGTCCATTTTTGGGTTGGAGGTCACAGATCCAAAGAAAAATCATTCAGAGGCCATGCACCAGTGAGATGCAAACAAACAACCCTCACTAGCTTGGCCCCCGAGAAATGAAACCACACACACACACACATACACACACACACACACGGGGGAGGGGGGGCACTTTAGCTCCTTCACACTCCTGCCCTGTAGGTTCAGATCCTGTCCCCTGTTTTCTTTCATTTATCCCGTGGGGAGGCTCAGGGCATAATGTGACAGCCCCACAGTGGACCACTGAGGCTGGGAAACTTGCAGTGGGGCTGAGTGCTAGTGCTGGCTTGCCATGATGCTGGACGGGGAAACGGAGGCCCTGAGCTTTGCTGCTGGTTGGATCCTGGGAAGCCAGGGGCTAGATCCAACCTGTGAACTCTATATTTTTCCCCACCCTGGGTATAGCTAGTGCTTCAAGCTAGCGCAGCCATCCTGTTACTCAGAAACCAGAACGCACTGCCTGATCAATGTATGTCATTTAGGGGTGCCTTCCTAAGCATATCCATTTTCAGGCAAAGGAGCAGTGGGACCATGGAGAGATCTGGTATCAGTCTTCAGATATCTTCAGGGCTGTTCCATGCAGGGCTGTTATAGCTGTGTTGGTTCCAAGTTATTAGAGCAAGACAAGATCGTAATGTCTTTTATTGGGTGAACTTCTGTTGGTGAGATAGAGAAGCTTTTCGATCCTGAAGTAGAGCTCTGTGGGAGGTCAAATGTGTGTGAGGTACACAAAGAAGCTGGTTCAGTAAGAGATATTACCTCACCCACTTCGTCTCTGTAAAGGTTGTTATTAAGAGAACAGTAACCAGTTGTTCTCCATGTCCACAGAAGTTAGGACAAGAAGTAATCAGATTAATCTGCAGCTTTACTGCTAATCTAATAAATCTGCTCTTATATCTGAAATATTTAGACTTTTAATTTTTTTCTTTTAGGTTTCTAGAGTGTAACCACAGGAGAAAATAAACTGTCATCTCAGAGGGCTGTGTGCCAATCGGACGAGTGCTAGAGGAGATATTGGAAGGGTTTACCATGTGACTGGGGGTATTTTCTGCATGTCAGATGGTAAGTACAGAAGTTAATGGTTCATTGCATCACAATGTCACTACAATACTGGAGGGAAAAAATTCCAACAATATTCTTTCTGAGGATATGTCCTAATTTTACTGTGGAATAAAGGGGGCAGAAAATGAATGCAGGTTGTGCATGACTTTCAAAGCCCAGTTAACACAGAAAGAGCCCTTGCTGCTTTTTTTCCTTTCCCCAATAAAGGGCAATACTCATTAATAGATCATCAATCCATAACAGGTCCCAAATTTCAGGAAGCCCTGTGTATCTTTCATATTAATGCTGGGATGCTCAAAGGAGCATAAAGGTTTTAGGCACCCACATCTGACTGAAATGGGGAAGGATATGGATGCCTAGTTCCCTGCTCCTCCTCTGAAAATCTCAGCCTAAATTAACTTAATCGGCCATCCAGGGAGGTTTTAAACTGTTTGCCACACAATAATAGCATTGTGCTAAACAGTTATTAAATATGCAGGAACCAGGGGTTTAGGTCCTTGGCGTTCTCAGGTGGGAGCTGATGGTTCTCAGTGTCTCACCAGAAGTGTTTAGCACCTTACAGGATGAGGGCCAGTAGGGCCCAATCCAAAACCCATTGAAGCAGTGGGAGTCTGTGGGCTTTGAATCAGGCCTTTAAGGTATGCCTTCACTATGCGGAAGAGCAATCTGCTCAGGGTCAATCTTCCAGGGTTTGATTTTTGTGTGTCTAGTGGGAATGTGCAAAATCAAACTATTTGGGGTTGACAGTTGACCCCTGTACTCCTGAAGGAGTAAGGGAGGTTGACGGGAGAAACTCTCCCATCAACCTCCCTCTGTGAGGACAGCCAGGTAAGTCAATTGTAGATAAGTCAAGCCTAGGAAATAGGATGACATTGAATTAGGACAAATGAAAAGTACTACTCTTAGGAAGGAACAATCGGTTATGAAATAGGAAATCGCTACCTAGGAATCAATACTGCAGAGAGGGACTTAGCGGTCACAGTGGACCACAAGTTAATATGAGTCAACAGTGTGACACTTGTGAAAAAACAAACATTCTGAGATGTATTAACAGGAGTGTGATAAGCAAGATTTGAGAAGTAATTCTTCTGCTCTGCACTGTGTTGATTAGGCCTCAGCTAGAGTGTTGTGTTCAGTTCTGGATGCTACATTTCAGGAAAGATGTGAACAAATTGGAGAGGGTTCTGAGAAGAGCAATCAGAATGCTGTGGGAAGACTGAAAGAATTGGGCTTGTGCAGTTTAGAAAAGAGAAAACAGAGAGAGGACATTATAACAGCTATCAAGTCTATAAAAGGTTATTACAAGGAGGAGAGAGATACATTAACTAATCTTTTGGTGATAGGGCAAGAAGCAATGGGCTTAAATTGTAGTGAGGGAAGTTTAGGTTCACCATTAGGAAAAACTTCCTACCTCTCAGGGTAGTTAAGCACTGGAGTAAATTGCCTAGGCAGGTGTAGAATCTCCATCACTGGAAATTTTTAAGAGCAGGATAGACAAACATCTGTCAGGGGCCGTCAGATGGTGTTTGGTCCTGCCATAAATGGAGGGGACTGGACTTGATAGCTACGTCTACACGGGTATGCTACATTGAAATAGCTTATTTTGATGAATAGCGTCTACACATCCTCCAGGGCTGGTGCCGTCGACGTTCAACGTCGACGTTCGGCAGCACTACATCGAAGTAGGCGCTGCAGGGGAGCGTCTACACACCAAAGCGGCCCACATCGAGATAAGGGTGCCAGGAACAGCTGCAGACAGGGTCACAGGGCGGACTAGCACTTCCAGGGCAACAACAAGCCGCTCCCTTAAAGGGCCCCTCCCAGACACACACAGTCTGCACAGCACGCGGTCTACAGAGCCACAAGCACGCGCACCCCGTGGAAGTAGCATGGACCCTCAGCAGCAGCAGCAGCAGCAGCAGCCAGAAGTCCACACACCCGCCCCTGCAGGAGCAGTGCTTGCCCTGCTTAGTGCCATGCAGGAGGCAGCTGATCATCTTTTATTTGTGGAAGAGGAGCTGCCCCAGACCTTGCTGCCCACCGAACCCCGCCCCCCGCCGCACACACCGCCGGCTGTGGAGCTACTCCACGAGCACCGACTGGTGGGAGCGGCTGGAGCTCGGAGAGTGGGACAACGACTGCTGGCTCCAGAATTTCCAGATGAGCCGGCAGACATTCCTGGAGCTCTGCCAGTGGCTCACCCCTGCCTTACAGCACCAGGACACCTCCATGTGACATGCCCTCACCGTCGAGAAACGGGTCGGCATCGCTGTCTGAAAGCTGGTCACTCCAGACAGCTACCGATCCGTAGGGCAGCAGTTCAGCGTGGGCAAGGCCACTGTCGGGGCTGTCCTCATGGAGGTAAGAGGACCCAGGGCGGGGGGATCCCAGTGGGGGGAGCCCTCGGGGGAGCCCAGGGGTGGAGGGCCAGACACACCCTGCACACCCCTCACTGGTGCTCTCTCATGTCCTTCCCCTGCAGGTTGTCCGCGCAGTCAATGCCCTGTTCCTCCACGGGCTCGTGCGGCTTGAGGACCCAGATGCTGCCATCGCGGGGTTTGCCAGCCTGGGCTTCCCAAATTGCTTTGGGGCTCTGGATGGGACCCATATCCCCATCTGTGCCCCGGAGCACAGAGGAGGACGCTTCCTCAATAGGAAGGGATACCACTCCGTGGTCCTCCAGGCCTTGGTGGACAGCCAGGGCTGCTTCCTGGACATTTATGTTGGCTGGCCTGGCAGCACCCACGACACCTGGGTATTCAGAAAGTCAGGCCTGTGCCGTCGGCTGGAGGCGGGGACCTACATCCCCCAGCGGGAGATCCCTGTGGGGAACACCACCATGCACCTCTGTGTCGTCGCAGACACGGTGTACCCCCTCCGGCCCTGGCTCATGCACCCGTACATGGGCCATGTCACAGCCAGCCAGGAGCGGTTCAACACGCGCTTGAACCATGCGCGCCAGGTGGTCGAGCGCACTTTCGGCTGCCTCAAAGGGCACTGGAGGTGTCTCCTCACCCGCCTGGATGCAGGCCTCACCAACATCCCCCAGGTTATGGGCACATGCAGCGCACTCCACAACCTGGTGGAGAGCAAGGGAGAGGCCTTCTTCCAGGGCAGGGCTGTGGAGGCTGGCAGGGCCGACATCCAGCCACCTGCTGCCCCCAGTCGCCAGGTCCACCCTGAGGGGATCCGGGTCTGGGAGGCCCTGCGGACCCATTTTGACCAGGCTGCGGGGTGAACGCTGGAAGGGCCAGCTGTGGGCGAGCCACCCACTACACCCCCCCCATCCTCCACAACACTCCCTGCCCCCACACCCACACCACAGAGCACCCGAGAGCACACACCCCCTCACTTTTCTTTGAAATAAATGGAAATGTTGTTTCAAACCAAACAGTGCAACCTCTTATTAATAACATAGAAAAAAAGGGGGGAACTATTTACATGGGGGGGCAGCTAGCAAAACAGGGGTCCAACAAAAACTATATACAAATGGGGGATATGTACAAAGGGGGGGGGCACGTCCTTGGCCCTGCACCCTAATGTCCAGTGCCTGGTGTTGGAGGGCGCAACCCTCGCCTCGGCCAGAGCCCTGGGCGAGGCTGGGTGGGGGCCGGGAGAACCAGCAAATACAGCCGGCTGGTGTCCACAGGCCCATGGTCCCCCTCGGCGGCAGGCCCCAGGGTGGCTGACGGTGGAGGGGCGGCAGGCGGAGCAGTGGGCAGAGCGGCGCGGCGGGGGGGCCAGGCATTTCGCTATGCGCTCAAAGGTGCACATAAAGGCCCCCCAAGTCTCCTGGCGCCAGGCCAGCACTCGCTCTTGGAGCTCCAGCCGCTGCTCCTCCACCCGCAGGCGCCACTCCGACACCTCCAGCTGACGCCGGAGGGTCGCGAGCAGCTTGGGGGTCCATGGCCATCTGCGGGTGGCTCCGCCGTCGGCCTTGTCCTGGGGCTGGTCGGTGCTCCGCCGAGGGGCTGGCCCGCTGGGATGGCCCCAGTGGGCTCTGTGGGACAACGGACACCTCGCCGGCGCTCTCCGGGCCCTCCGATGGTGCAGCTGCGGAACACGGGGGGAAGAAGAGTGGAGACAGCAGTTAGTGTGGACCCTGACCCATGGCCCTTGTCCCCCCACTCCTCTGCTTCTGGTTCCCCATCCCCGTCCCCGGGAGATGCTGCTGCTGATGATGGGTGTCCCCCCATTCCCCCTCGGGGGACCCTGGGTTCCGCGCCCCCCATCCCCAGGGATGGGGCATGGCGCTGTTCTGCTGGGGGGCAGGGGCTGATGCACTCTTCTGAGGGACATGCCACTGCTGTCCTTGGGGCCATGGTCATCTGGGCATGTGGAGGGCCCTGGTCATGTCTCTTGTCCCCGCCCCTTAACCCTGGGGGTGTGCACCGGGGGGGTACATACCTGATGGCCCGCTCCCACGGTTGGGGGACACCCACTGGGCGGACGCCCTGCTGGAGCTCCGGGACAGGAGGGCACTGCAGAGCCCCCCGTTGCTGGAGGAGTCCCCCTCCTCCTCCTCCGGCATCCTAGGAGTGGGCTCCTGGGGGGGGCCCTGGGGTGCAGGGCTTGCCTCCGGGGCAGACTCCGTCTCCGGGGCCTGCTGGGGCTCGTCAGCCGATGTGTCGAGAGTGGCCAGGGGGGAGGTGGTGTACCAGGGGCCCAGGATGGCCCTGAGCTCCCTGTAAAAGGGGCAAGTGGCGGGGGTGGCCCCAGATCGGCTGGCCGCATCCCGGGCCCGGGCATAACCCTGCCACAGCTCCTTAACCGTACTCCTGACGTGGTCAGGAGTGCGGGCAGGGTGACCCCGGGCAGCCAGGCCCTCGGCCAGCCAAGCAAACGCATCTGCGTTCTGCCTCTTGCTCCCCATTACCTGGAGCACCTCCTCTCCCCAGAGCCCCAGCAGGTCCCGGATCTCGGCCTCCATCCAGGAGGGGCCCCGCTGCCTCTTCCCCGGCTGTCTGCCAGGCTGGGAGCCCTGGCTCCCCTTTGGGGGGGTGCCCTGGAGGCGCTTGGGGGGCTGGCTGGCTGCCATCGATGCGGGGTGTTGGGCTGCAGCTGCTGCGAGCATGCAGGCTGAGCGCGTGGCAGTGCTGCTGCCTGCACGCGTTCTCAGCTTCCTGCACAGGAACGCAGGGGGCGGGGAGCTTTATGGGGCTGCTGCACGTGGCGACCATAGAGCTCAGGGGCTGGAGAAAGCGTCTCTCAACCCCTCAGCTGATGGCCACCATGGCAGACCCCGCTATTTCGATGTTGAGGGACGCGGATCATCTACACATGCCCTACTTCGATGTTCAACGTTGAAGTAGGGCGCTATTCCCATCTCCTGTTGGGGATAGCAACTTCAACGTCTCGCCACCTTACGTCGATTTCAACTTCGAAATAGCGCTCGCCACGTGAAGATGTGGTGGGCGCTATCTCGAAGTTGGCATGGCTACTTCAAAGTAGCTGGCTCGTGTAGACGCGGCTGATGACTCTCAGTGTTCCTTCCAGTTCTATGATTCTATGACCAGGTGACATTTTGGCCAGTTGAATATCAATGGATTCAGTAGTCATTTGAGAGCAAGAAGGAAGAGCTCTTCATGTCAATTCACATTACGGTAAGGCCTGCTTTTCTCAGCCTTTGTGCAGTAGACACCTGATCTGTAGCCCTTTGAAACCAATGGAGGTCTAGGCACTAAAAGCTCACATGACTACTGTTGAACTTTTGTATTGTGTTAGCACCTAGAAGTGTCAAACAGGTGGAGGCCGCATTGTGCTAGACCCCATACAGATGTATAACAAATGACAGTTGCTGCTTTAAAGAGCTTTCAATCTAAGTGTTGGCATCTTTGTTTTTTCCTGAATAATACTGTATGTTCTAAACATCCTTTGATTATTTCATGTTAATTTCAGAGAGTGGTAAACACAGTTCTTCTTGTTACTCAACTTCTGTAACAGACACACAATAATACTTAAAAAGCAGTGTGTAAATTCATGTCTGGTGTAACGACACTGAAATCAACTGAATTGCACCACGGATGAGTTTGGACCATTGCCTATACAAAAAATACCTATTTAAAATATATTACTGCTTTCCGTTATTACTGATTGTAAGTTTGATTATTAAAACAAACAGATTTTCAAAACTGAGATATATAGTACTTTCACCCATTCATGCTGTTTCTTTACTTTTCCCTTAGCTTGGATTATAAAATGAAACTGATCAGTTTACTTGTATTTTCCAGTCACTTTCACTTTCTGCTTTCTGTGCCCTAGCATCATATTGTTGGTTTGGGGCTCATAAAATTGCATAGGGAATAGTTACATGAAAATAAATCTTAATTTCATGAAAACCCTTCTGTTCAGATGAGGTTTTGTTTCCCCCTCCATACTTAACATGATATGATTTTTGGTCATGAATTCAGAAGTGCCCTTTAATTGGTTTCTGTCTGTGCTAATACTTTTTTTTCTACTCACTGTGGACTAGATTGTGACCCTTTACTCCCATTGGTGATCACATAAAGGCCGTGTCTACACTAGCCAAAAACTTTGAAATGGCCATGCAAATGGCCATTTTGAAGTTTACTAATGAAGTGCTGAAATACATATTCAGTGCCTCATTAGCATGCGGGCGGCCGCGGCACTTCGAAATTGACGTGGCTCGCCGCCGCACAGCTCATCCAGACGGGGCTCCTTTTCAAAAGGACCCTGCCTACTTCAAAGTCCCCTTATTCCTACGAGCACATGGGAATAAGGGGACTTCGAAGTAGGCGGGGTCCTTTCGAAAAGGAGCCCCGTCTGGATGAGCTGCGTGGCAGTGAGCCGCGTCAATTTCGAAGTGCTGCAGCCGCCCGCATGCTAATGAGGCGCTGAATATGTATTTTAGCACTTTATTAGTAAACTTCGAAATGGCCATTTGCGTGGCCATTTTGAAGTTTTGGCTGGTGTAGACATAGCCAAACAGTCCTGTTGACCTTGGTGGACTTTCTTGAACGAGGAGCAGTGTATAGTCAGTTCAGGTTTGTCAGCCTGGGTCTGTGTGTTTACACTATTTCTGTTCCAGAAATAAAATGTAGCAAGACACTGTGGAAAGAATGCTTGCTGCTTGCGTGAGCAAAGAGGAAGGAAGAAAGATAATTTTTAATACTTAGTAGTTTGATGAATACAAATATAGGGACTCAATTTAAAAATGAGTTTTCATTACACGGGCCTTCTATGATTTCATTATGGCACTCATAAAAAAGAGTCAGCATTTGTAATGAATTCTCCATTCAGAAAGACAGGTTCATCCCTGTGAAATGTGTTTGCATAGTAATGTATCAGTGGAATTTGGCTAAACTTATGTCTGCATATGGAAGCCAAATAAAACCATGGACAAACCTACTATTCAGCCATGAAGAAAAAAGTCAACCTGTTTTAACACGATTTGCACTTCTTCGTCTTTTTTGCAAAAATTAATCATAAACAAGCAGCATACATAGCATACTGTCTGGTACTAGTGAAGGTGCTCATAAGGAGCGACTTCGGTTGGTATGGTCAATATTTGTAACATGAGTATGACACACCCACAGAGAAAATTTTGAATTTTTCTAGATCTGGAAGTAAAAGTGATGGTATAGTGGTTAGTGCATGAATCTGGGGCTCCTGTATGGGAATGAGAACCTCCCCAAGGTATGTTGGTGAAAAGAATTGGCAAGATTATGAAGTACTCCCTCCTTTCTGTGTGCACAACCCATTCCAGAGAACAGTAAAGTGATAAGGGAATTGATTTAATTTTCTTCTTTTTCTTTATCCTGTGCATTTAGCAGTCTGTTTCTTGCCTTAAAACTATTTATCCAACCCTTAATGAGTGGCAATGTAAGAATTAAGCTTAAATGTTTTGTTTGTTTGATGTCAAGTATATTATCATACCACGGATAGTATTACAGGCTGTGATTTTCAAAAGCACCAACTCCCATTAAAATTCAGTGGAAGCTGGGCACCTAATTCCTTTAGACAATTTTGAAAATGCCAGCAATGGTGTTGTGCACTGAATTAGATTTATTTTACTGGCAAAACATCAAGGTTTCTTTTTTTTTCCGCCCCTTTAATAATTTTCTTTTAGATCCAAAAGAAGAGATTCCTGCTCTTCACTGAGAAGACAACCAACAGAGCAAACTCTCTAGAGTTAACTATAATAATTTATTTGGAAAGGGGTGAACTTGGCTTATTGTGTGCCATGCTGGCATTTTACTGTCAGTGGCGCCTTCGCACTTTTGGATTCCAAGCTCTTGTAAGAACTTGCTGCTGTGTTATAAGTTGAACAGCAACAAACAGTTGCTGTGTTCAAATCTTCCCTGAGTACCTACTGAATATAATCTTTTCTTGCTTGCAGGTGCTTTGTACCCTGCCTCCATTTCTTATTTTTCATCACAGTTACTAACATTTTGTATGTGTATTTTACAAGCTTCTCTAAATGGATTACCAGCTCAAGTTGCTGCTTGTCAATTTCATAACTCTCTCTTGTGTCTACGGGAAAGGGTTGTGGCACGGTGTCTGCTATAATGAACTGACGTGGAAGGCTGATGAGCAACGTGTGGGGTTTTATGTGTTCAGATTCACTGATAGCACCATTTGTTCCTTTTGCTTTCAGTCTGTGTACATGAACTTAAGAATATCCATAGAACAATTAGAGATACATGAAGATATATGTCAAACTTTATTCTCAAAAAGGAATTGAAGCAAACATGCTTGCTTATCACAGAACTTTCTAGATGTTAGCAGAACTGTGCAGTGCATTCAAAAGCCTGATATTGCAGTCATGTCTCAGGTGAAGCTACAGTTGGTGTCTGTACAGACTGAAGGATCTGTTGCCCTCCTGCTTCAAAAAACCTCAACAAGGCTCCCAAACCAAATCCAATAACATTTGATAGTCTCTTAGGGTGATGGTGGAAAAACGTAGCAAAATCTTTTCTGTTGTGTGTACCAGCTGCCACAGCTCTCCAGCAAATCTTTAGGGTCCAGCTCTTCAGATATCTTCAGATAAGAGATCCAGGACACAAGGCAAACTGGGCATTGGGTATGCCACATGGGAGTGTATCTTGCATCTAGATGTCACTTCATTAATAGGACTATGCTCCATGGCTATGTCTACAACAGCGATCCTTCGAAAACAACAAAAAGTCTCGTGGCACCTTATAGACTAACAGATATTTTGGAGCATAAGCTTTCGTGGGCAAAGACCCGCTTCATCGCATCTGATGAAGCAGGTATTTGCCCACGAAAGCTTATGCTCCAAAATATCTGTTAGTCTATAAGGTGCCACAAGACTTTTTGTTGTTCTCAAAGCTACAGACTAATACAGCTACCTCTTCAATCCTTCAAAAGAAATTCTTCCAATAGAGAGCGTCCACACAGCCCCTGCTGTTTTGAAAGAATGGGCAAGGTATTGAAAAATCCAGCACCATGAGGACTGCTCTTGTGAAAGAAAGGCCCCCAAAGTGTCTACACACCTTTTTTTTTTCTAAAAAAAGAAGAAGAAGAAGAATCTTTCAGAAAAAAGGCTTTCTTCCGATTCTGAGAGCAGAAGAGGGCTTCTGGAAGAAAAGCCATGTTCTTTCAATTTTGGATCAAAAGAGCCCATTTTGTGTGTAGATGCTCCACGTGCTCATTTGAAAAAGCACCAGATTTTCCAAAATAACTTACTAGTGTAGATTCAGCCCACCTGTGTGGAAATGTGGTCAAATTTGTGTCATCCCCAGTGCTGGGTAGCATACAGATATCCCTCATTTTGGACTCTGTCTCAGTTCCATATATGTAGGTCAACATTTCAACCTGTCCTCATTTACTTAATAGCTAAATTTGGTAGTTTGTACAGAAGGTCATGTACATAGGTTTTGTTATCATGCAAGGACACCCTTGTCCCTTTCTTGTGAGTGAAGTTAACAAAGACTCTGTGAACATAAGAACGGCCGTACTGGGTCAGACCAAAGGTCCATCCAGCCCAGTATCCTGTCTGCCAACAGTGGCCAATGCCATGTGCCCCAGAGGGAGTGGACCGAAGAGGTAAAGATCAAGCAGTCTCTCTCTTGCCATCCATCTCCAGCTTCTGACAAACAGAGGCTAGGGACACCATTCTTTACCCATCCTGGCTAACAGCCATTAATGGACCTAGCCTCCATGAATTTATCAAGCTGTTTTTAAAAACCTGTTATAGTCTTAGTCTTCACAGCCTCCTCTGGCAAGGAGTTCCACAGCTTGACTGAGTGTTGTGTGAAGAAGTTGCTTTTATTTGTTTTAAACCTGCTGCCCATTAATTTCATTTGGTGTCCTCTAGTTCTGATATTATGGGAGCAAGTAAATAATTTTTGCTTGTTCGCTTTCTCCAGATCACTCATGATTTTATATACCTCTATCATATGCCCCCTTAGTGTCCTCTTTTCTTAGCTGAAAAGTCCTAGTTTCTTTAATCTCTTTTCATAGGGGACCCATTCCAAAACCCTAATCATTTTAGTTGTCCTTTTCTGAACCTGTTCTAATGCCAATGTATATTCTTTTAAGATGAGGAGACCATATCTGTATGCAGTATTCAAGATGTCAGTGTAACATGGTTTTATATAAGGGCAATAAGATGTTCTGTCTTATTTTCTGTCCCTTTTTTAATGATTCCTAACATCCTGTTTCCTTTTTTTGACTGCCGCTGCACACTGTGTGGAAGTTTTCAGAGAACTATCCACGATGACTCCAAGATCTCTTTCCTGATTAGTCGTAGCTAAATTAGCCCCCATCATGCTGTATGTATAGTTTGGGTTATTTTTTCCAATGTGCATTACTTTACATTTATCCACTTTAAATTTCATTTGCCATTTTATTGCGTAATCACTCGGTTTCATGAGATCTTTTTCAAGTTCTTCACTGTGTGCCTTGGTCTTAACAAAGGCAATACAGAGTATGTATTCTTCATGAATATGCCCTGTTGATAGATATGCCACTGAAGAAAATGACAACATGTAGCAGGTAAATACTTCAAAAGTGCCAAAGTGACTTAGAGGTCTTTGCTGCATTTTCAAAAGACATGGGCACATAGGAGTAGAGATGGGTGAATATTTGATTTTTTTTTTTCTGGGGGCAGGAGGGGTGGCTGAACCAAAAAGTCTGATATTTGTGTGTGTGTGTGTGTTGCAGATGGATCTGAAATGACAATTTGAAGGATTTTCAGGTTGGTGTTTTATTTTGTTTTGTGTTTTGTGAAGTGACCAATTGAAAACACTTTGTTTCATTTTGTGTTCTTTACAATCCCTTTTTTTCTTTTATTTTTTTTTTTTAACTATATGTATAGGCTTGGCAGACTTAACTTTTAACTCTTTTTCAATTTCCATGGTTGATATCAGTGGGTTTTTTTAATCAATTTAAATTTTCACAATTGCAGTACATTATGGGAAGTGAAATAGAGGGCATGTCACATAATTTAATTAAACCTTATAAAACTTCAAATTCAAAGAGTTTAACCATTTAAACTACAAATTTTCAACATCATGTCAAAATACACAATGTAAAAGTCCTTAAATCAAACTCTAATATGGCCTCAAGCAGGATTTTTCTTACTTTGCTTATCTAAAATTAAGTAGTGAGTGGCCTGTCTTTCAGGCATGCAGCTGCACATTCTGGAGACCTGATCCAAAGCCCCTTGAAAATAATGGACAGGCTCCTGTTGACATCAGTGGATTTTAGACCAGGCACTAAAAGATAGCATACGTAATCTGTGTGCATATTCATCACTGTTTTATGTTCATAACACACGGAAACTGAGAACACAACCATGCATGCCAAAAACATCTGAAAATCTGATCTGTGTAGACTTAAACATATTCATCATTTTTAAAACCAGGGTCTCATCTATGTGGGACAGTTGTATCACTTCAGTGTTAATCATTTTAAAACCAAGTGAGTTAAACTGGTGCAAAGCTCTAATTGAAGCCTCTTATTCTCATTTAGGAGTTGTTTATTTCAATTTAGCTTAATCCTATTCCTAAACAATTTGAGCTGAAATGTAAGGAGCCGATTTAAAACAAAATACCAGTGTCTACTCAAGACTTTTGAACTGTTTTAATTATCAGTTTCAAATCACCCCTTTAGTCAGGATAAAAATACACTACTAAGTTTCTCAAGAAAACTTAGGTCAACATCCAAGAGTAGACCCCAAAAAAAATCGCCAGAGAGTGTTCACACTTGCTCCATCTGTTGAGAGACAGATCATGTCCATACTAGGGGCAGCATAATCAACAGAGTGAGCAATGCGCTGATCTCTGTGCATCATGGAATTCCCTTTGAGTTCTCCAACAGCTTCCTGAGGTGCTGGGAGCTCCATCATGGATAGCTCTGGGAGCTGTCTGTGCTGAGAAATGTCAAAGCAGCACAGCAATCTGACCCCCTCTCCTTGCAGCAGCAGCAGTCTGCCTGCCGCTGTGTTCATAGTGCAGGGCAGAACAGGAGCAATCCAATGATTTGCTCTTTGTTTGTTCTGCAAACAATGCAGCACACTTGTCTGTCAGATACTTCCTGGAGCTTTAAAGGGGTGAGGAGGGGTGCATACCTGCAGGACAACAGAGATCAAAACACTGAGCAGAGTGATCATGGCAGGTATTGTGGGATACTGGGAGAAGCCAGTTCTGTTAGCAAAACAAGGAGCAATGGCTACACTGGTTCTTTGTCAACAATAAAGGGAGGGGAAAAGAAAAAGGTCTCTTGCAAGGGTGGAGGTTTTTGTCCTTGAAACTGGGTGTGTTTCCCAGCAAAAGTCGCTGCAATGTTTATGCTCTCGTTTTGTCACCAAAAGGCAATTTTGGGCTAAAAAACTTGGCAGTGTAGACATGTCCCACATTTTCTTTATGTTGGCAAGCCCTGAGCCCAGGGAAGTGGAATCTCTCTTCACTTTCCTCATAGGTCGACAGCTCATGATTTTATGTTTTCTCTCTTGACATTTCAGCACCTTACAGTGTAGAGAAGGATAAAATCTCAATGGGAAAATGCATTAATAAAAATTACATCGAGAGGACGGTGGGAGGGGAAGGCTGCCCCAAGAATGAGACTTTTTAGTGACAGAACATTTTCCTCATTGTATCACAGATGAAGATGAGGAGGAGGAAGCCAGCAACTGCTCCATCTTCGTGCAGATTCTTATCTCCTTCCTCCCACTCATGATCCCTGACTCTTGCTAATCAGGATCTGCTATGTACATTCATGGGGAAGAAGCTCATCAAAAATATCAGCGTCAGCAGCAGGAGGCCAAAATTTGTCTGCTTCTGCACAAGATGGGAAGTGCAGGAAAGGAGCCTTCCCCACTTACAACAGGGGCTAGGCACTCTGCAGACAGTATGCAGGCACTGAGCCTCCCTATTGTCCTTAGTTGAGCTAAGCTGCCCATGAGGGACAGGATAAGACTGGGCCACAAGTCGGCTGCTCCAGGATGTAGGGAAGTGCATACACCGCATTCACTCTCTGGCTGACAGATTGCTAGCTGCAGCATGCCCTCTCCTGGATCTCCTCCTTTAGCACAAGGTAGAAAAATCACTGGTTCCCTCTCAGCCTGTGAGCCCCAGTGTTTCCCCAAGTAATGAGAGGCATGTAACTGAGGGGAAGAACAGGTGGAGAAATCTGTCAGTGTGTACCTTTCCTGGGACTAATAAGATTCTGACTGAGCTGTCCGGGAGGTGCATAAACCACCCAAAATTGCCTCACTAGAGAATATGGTCCTGATAGTAAACCAGCAGTTCTCAAAGTGGGTCATGACCCCATATTAATAGGGTCTCCAGGGCTGATTTATACCTGTTGGGGTCTCAAGCTGAAGCCTGAGCTTCAAAGTCAAAACCTGAGGGCTACTGTCCTTGGCAATGGGACTCAGATTATAGACCCCCTGCAGGGGGCTGATGTCTTTGGACTTCAGCTTTGGATGGGCCCCCCCATGTGGCATAGTGGGGCTCATACTTTGTCTGCCTCTCCCCACCTCCACTCAGGCAGTGGGCTTGGGCAGGGTCAGGCATTGATCCTGGGGTTGTGTAGTAATTGTTGTTGCCAGAAGAGGGTCATGATGCAGTGAAGTTTGAGAAGCCTTGTACTAGACTAAATCAACCTCCAAAAGACAGACTGGGACATGGTGAGCACTACAGAATTTTATTTCTGTGCACAGATTTGTTTCAGCCTTTGTCATATGCTACAGCAAAGGAAATGTAATTTTAAAAAAAATCCAAATACCTAAGAAACCTCACAGACATGCTTATTTCCTGCACTCAGGAAGTGGCATCTTAATCTCATGAACTAATCCATTAACCTTTTGCAGTCACATTGGCATACGTGGAAAGAGACAAGCTTATCTATTCTGCTTGATGTTTGTTCCAGAGCTTATTCTATTCTACTCAGGTTCTGGTATCGTGCCACTCAGTGTGGTATCTAAACCTCTTTATATTCGATCTTCTCTGTATTCTATCCTACTCAGGTTATTTATTATACTATGCTTCTCACTGAGGTATTTGAGTGCTGGTTAGCAGCAGCCGACTTCTTTCAGGTTCTCATACAGTGCCCGCTGCTGTTTTTTCTCCTGTATAGTTTATTCTGTGCAGGTTTCTGCACCATACCCTCTCTCCATATTATCGGTGTGCCTGTGTACCGTACTCCATTCCATTCCAATTTATACATGCTGCCCACCTTGCTGTGCTAGTTAAGTGCCTGGGTACCATATTCTATTCTGTTCTGTTCTGATTCTTGGATGTTTCCACAGTATGCAAGTGTCTGTCTAGTGTCTCAAATATCTTGTTTTCATTTATTTTCAACTCAAATGTGTAGCAGAGAGAAATTATTATTTTTAAAAAATAGCAGTTGCAACTGGAAGTGAATGACCAAGATGAGTTTTATTTTGTCCTGACTATAGAGGCTACAGATTGCTGGCAGTTACCATTATTCAGCTTTTTAAGTGAGAACAAACATAATATCCTCCTCCAGCACACACGCACGCGCATACCTCCTTTTATAACATATTTATCCATTAAACATATGTTTCTTTTTGAAAAACGAAAGCTGTTAGCACTTAAAAGTAGAACCCTTTTTTCATTCCTTTTCTTAGAAACAGGGCCACAGTGTTATGGAAAAGACACCCATTAACATACCAGATTTAATTAACTAACTAACTAGTCTATCAAAGCTCTTTTCTACTTAATCCGTTTTGACAATAGGTATAGAAATTCAGTATGTTGATGACTGACCTTCAAATTATAGTCCAGTGCTTTTGCTTTGTTACATCTAAGAAAAAGATTGTCCTGTTCACACAAAAAAGCCTCCTACCTATGGAAGCTGAGTGGATAGCTAGGTGGGCCACGTAATGGGGGCCAAATGCTGACATTCTCACTCAAGCGAAATTTCCACTGATGTCAATAGCAATTTTGCCTAGGTGAAGATCAATACCATTAAGCTCCTGTTGGCTTCTATTGTCTCTGTATGTGTTTCAAGCCAGGGGTGAGTTCCAGCTTGAGGAGAGTGATTCACGCTACCTGTCATTGCGATTCACACTAATTCTCATCGAGCTAGTGCGCTGCTGCAGTGATATTCTGGTTTGAGTGCACGAACTCAATGAGAGTAAGCTGAAATATGCCTGCTTGAGCTAGGAATCATACCCTCAGACACACCTGTTATGCATTTATAGGCTGCCATGGGAATGGTTAGTTTTGTACCACCCTCCTGAATTTCAGTGCAGTTTCCGTTATGGTCCCTGGGGATTTAGGCCTGTTTTTTCTCTGCATGATGTTAAGGGTCCTGTTGCACTTCCATAAAAGCAGGGGTGTACTCAAAAGTGCTTGGTGAAGTTCCCTTATCTCATGGTGGGTCTGTGTGCCATTTGGTTACCACCCCTCCAGTCCAGGGGCAGGGACAGGTTGGTGGTGCTCCATGTAAATAGTTCGGGGTCGGCTAAGGTGAAAGGCAGTGCCTTTAAAACAATGGCATATTTATCTTAGGCAAAATGATGTGGTATTTTACTGGCGCATCTTACTTTCCCTGTTTCTGTCGATCTGAGACAGGCCATGAAGTGAAACAAATAATGGCTCTTTATTGTTTGTTTCTGTCAAAGGGTGAATGGCCCCCGAAGGGAAAATAGGTTCAGCCCCACCTGTGGGAGACCGTCCGACTCTGGGGGAGAATGAGAAGTTACGTAAGAGGCAGGGTATGTGGCTAAATCAGTGTGTAGCTAAGAGAAGCCAGATAATCAAGAATCAAGAGAAGGAGGGAGAGACTCCAGATAGGAAGTCGTGGGAGTTGCTGATAGATAAAGAGTTGCGAGAGGCTCAAGGAGCCTGGGGGGCTGAGAAGAGAGAACCTCAAGAAGAAAGGGCTGTGGCCAGTGTGCCCTCTAATTTTGTCCATGCATGGGCAGAATAAGTATTGTTACGTGCACCCCCAGTAACGCATGCTGCCTGCTGTGTGCACTCTGCCAGTCAGCTGGGTGGCACCTAAATTTCTCATAACAGCTGCCCAAACACTCAGGTTACAGATGACATTGGGGGTGACCAACTTGTATGCTTATTTTGGAGTTTCCTTTTTTAACTTACTTAAAGGGCGCAGTAATTGTAGCAGGTGATTGCACCAATCAAACCAGACTGGGAGGTTGGGAGATCCAGTGTGAGGAGGAGAAACAGAGGCAGAGGCTAGTGCAAAGCCATACCCTGTAGGCAGTGCTGTTACAATTTCCGTTACGATCTCACTAACATCAGAGACCTACTGTCTCTGCAAAGGGACTGACCCATGGTCTGAGCTCCTCAGACAGCAGGAGCTGAGGGCACTCAGGAAAAACTGGTCAGCGGCTTTAAAGAATGGGCCTCAATTAAAGAAGAAAGTGTAGGGCAGGGGTCTGGCAACCAAGCGAGTGAGAAGAGCCATTTATTCAAATTCGGCTACAAAATCAATACTTCAAGAGCTGCAATGCATGTGAATACCAGACAGTCCTTAATAAATAATGTCAAACTGTACATTTCGTAACACTCATTTTAAGAACAGTGCACACACAATGATTTGTACCAGTTAGAAAGCTGTTACTTTCACCACCTATCCCCAGGCTTTACCCCTCTCAGCCCCAAACCCGCCCCACGCCGATTCCCAGGCTTAACCCCTCTCTGCCACAAACTTGCCTTTTCATCCCCAGGATTAACCTGCCTCAAGTGGCAAGTACCTCCAGCTGCATGCACACTGCCTCTTCCCCTCCCTCCGCCTCCTTCTCAGAGAGGCAGCATGGCTCTGGCTGGGGCAGACTTTGGCGCTGTCACCCCTCAGCTTTCCTGCTCAATTCCCCCACCTGCAGCATGAAAATATTGCAATTAATTTAATTGGTTTAACAGCTGTATTCTTCCTGCCACCCTGTCAGCTGCTAAACCAATTACATTTAGTTCCATTATTTCAGAGGCAGCAGGGCAGGGAGCCACAAGAGGAGTCAGCTCCCAGAGCTGCAAGTGACTCCTCTAAGAGTCTGTATAAGCTCAAAGACTGAAGAGTGGAATTGTTCAAAACCAGTCAGTTTTGGTGTATTTCTGCTCCTATGGAAGTCAACTGTAAAGCTCCCAGTGCGAGTAAGAGAAGGGTGGTGTAATTGCCTCAACTGGCCATTTATGCATGTTGGGCCTTCTGAACAGAATGACAGGAATGGTTACATTGGTGAGAGGTAAAATTGTTTGTCAGGAGATGAAATTTTGAAATCAGGTGCTCCTAGAAAGAAATTGATTAATTGAGGAGGCTTGAGGAAAACAAAGGCATTTGCCAGCTGTCCCAGTCATATGCTAAGGAGGTCAAACTGAGTTGATAAGGTTTTATGGCTACCTCTCTCTGCATTCATCTACCCAAGTGCTTGTTCTGGTGTAGTAGCTGAGCATTACTTCATGAGTATTAGGAGCAGTGAAAAGAGAGCACTTCACTTCTAAATTCTCAGGAAGACGAGAATCATCCATTCGTGCGATAGTACCCCTAGGGCCTCTACCTTATAGATGCTCCTTAGGGATTGGTCCCCATCATCTGCCTTGCTCGTGAAATAATGTCTTTGGAGTGAAGGTAATTTGGTGATGACTCATCTAGCACTCCCATAGGTGGCTTCAGAGGGGTAAGAAGGCATTTAGTAAGCCAGTTTATACCCCAACAAAATGTCAGTCATTGGCCATGTCTACACTAGCCCCAGACTTCGAAATGGCCACGCAAATGGCCATTTCGAAGTTTACTAATGAAGGGCTGAAATGCATATTCAGCGCTTCATTAGCATGCGGGCGGCCACGGCACTTCAAAATTGATGCGCCTTGCCCCGATGGGGCTCCTTTTCGAAAGGACCCCGCCTAGTTCGAAGTCCACTTATTCCCGTCAGCTCATGGGAATAAGGGGACTTCGAAGTAGGCGGGGTCCTTTCGAAAAGGAGCCCCATTGGGACGAGCTGCGCGGCGGCAAGGCGCGGCAATTTCGAAGTGCCACAGCCGCCCGCATGCTAATGAAGCGCTGAATATGCATTTCAGCGCTTCATTAGTAAACTTCAAAATGGCCATTTACATGGCCATTTCAAAGTTTGGGGCTAGTGTAGACGTAGCCATTGATCCATTTCCTCAGCAATGCAAGAGGCTGCCCCATTACCAACATATTTTCAAATGCAAAAGCCACTATTTCCCAAGAGCAGAAAAATGCTTTCAGGCCAATGGACCAATAGGCAAATAAATCACTAGGGAAGGTAGAAACAGATGCAATTTATCCTGTATCACTGCTTAAAAGGAGAGTTCAAATTGTATAAAAAAGTTTTTTTTGTTTTTAAGCAAGCAGAATAGTCAGAGTAACATGATTACAAAATACAGTGATATAGTACAAAATGCATTTTAATCAGTCTTTTAATTGTGTGAGTGGGCTATGTATCACAAATTTCTTTTAAATTCTTTCACACGTTTGCTTTCCTTAAATATACTTTTAAATGTGTGATTTACCAGAAGCACAAAATTATAAATTAGGAGTGGGGAACCTTTTATAAGTCAGGGGCCACTGACCCACAGAAAAATCACTTGGGGTAACATACAAGTTTTTAAAAAAATAAAACCCTTCACAGATACGGCCCCTAACCGAGGCTAGTCAATTTTGTGGGGCCCTGGGATGAGGCCGAACTTAGGCCATTAGTGCATGGGAGGAGGCTGCCATGGGGTATAGTGCCAGGAGGCTGCCATGGGCTGGAGGGGATACATGGGCTGGGCAGAAGGTAGGGTGCGGGAGCGAGCTTGGGATGCAGGCTCAGGAGAGGAGGTAGGGTGCAGGAGTAATTGGGGGAGTGGGGTCTGGGTAGGAGAGTGGGTGCAGGAGTGGGATGGGGATGCAGGATTTGGGTGTGAGGGAGGGTGCAGGAGCAGGATGGGGTTGGGAAGTGGGGTCTTGAAGGGGGTACAGAAGCAGGATGGGGAGGGGGTAAGGCGACTGGGTGGGAAGGTGGGTGCAGGAGCAGGCTTGGGGTTGGGGATAGGGTATGGAAGTGGGAGGGTGTAGGAGCATGCTAGGGTGGGGGGTCTGGATGGCAGTGAGGGGGCTGGAAGAGTTTGGGGGTGCAGTGCCCGTAAAGGACAGGGCAGGGCAGGAGGTGCCTACCTGGTGCATCTCTGGAGGGGAGAGGACGCATGCTGCTCCCCTTGGCTCTGCATGCTGCAGGGGAGGCAGCTTCTGGCACTATACCCCACCTCTCCAGTTGACCATGACTGACCAGTGGATGCTATGGGGGCCAGTGCCTGCACAGAGCATTTGCCTGTGGCACACAGAGATGCTCCCCCTGAGAGGCAGAGCCTGGGGCTGGGTTGGGCCCACAAGCTTTGGGGCTACCAGCAGTGATTCAAGCCAGCCTGTGCTGGCGCTCCAGCTCTGGCACCCCCTGGATGGCTGGTGTGCCAGTGCCAGCTCGTGGTGCTGTGGGAGGACGGCGATAGCCCCAAGCCTTGCAGGCCAGATCCAGGCAAGCTGTGGGCCATATCCAGCCCATGGGCCATAGGTTCTCCGCCCCTGGTATAAATAGTATTTTACTTTGGGCTTTCCTCTTCTACAAGTAGAACCTGGTCCTGTGCAGCCAAATGTACACCTACATAGTTGAAAAATGTCAGTAATATTGTTTTGTCTCTGTGAAGCTACTTTGTGGACAGTCAAACCTGTAGCTCTTTATTTTAGCTATGGAATTATAGAGCTCTTCTGTGTGTTTCCATTTTCAGAATTAGCGAAAGCTTGCTAGCTGGGACTGGGAAAAGAAACACAGCTGAAAGCCATTTATTGTCTGTTAACAAAGCTCAGAGCACCCACAAATTACTTCCATGTATTCCAAAATCTTCACTTAAAGGAAAAAAAAGGGGCGGGGGGGAGATAAACAGAGATGTCTTTTTTTTTTTTAATTAGCCTGGAGTTAATTGTTGGGCAATAATCAGAAGGACCTTTTGTAAGCTGTTGAACAGAAAAGGAAGGAAGGTCCTTGTACAAAGACAAAAGAAGCTTTCAGCAGAGCTCTGATTGAAAGATGGCAAATGCTAATTATGTGTGGGTGTGAGAGAAGTTAATATTCACTGCCTCTGCCCACCAAGGGTCTACGTTCACTTTCTTATGAGCTGTAATTTGACACCACATTTTATATTTTAATTTTTAAAGCAAAACTATCTTAAGAGGCTCCCGCTGTTGTTAGAAGTATCATATGCTCTAATTAGATGTGGTTTTCAGGGGAGAAATAAAACAGGGCAGCCATAAGCAAAATGTCCTGGGTTTTATCCTGTAACTATGAACCGATCCTATTAAGAATAAATTTATTGTTTATAGGATTTGAATAAACAAAGTATATTTTATATATGCACACATGATGGTTCAGTTCTGCTTATACTAGTATAAGTCAGGACTGATGCCAGTAAGGGCATTTGAGTGATAGCAGTGGAGAAGCAGCGTGGGAGGAGAATCTGACCCCCAGTATATAATATACTGAGTAGTCAGTCGTCTTTCACTGCTGTTACCTGGCTGAGTTATTGTGGCTGACCTTACTTTCTCCTTTAGCCATAAGAGGGAGAAGCCTATGCTTTTAGCTCAAAGTCTGATAAGGGCCTGATTCTCCTCTCAAGCCAGTATAGCCCCGGCAGGTGAGTGGAATTACTCCTGATTATCCAGGAGTAAGGCAGTCTGTGTGTGCAGAGTGCTGTCTGTGAGCAGTATAGCTGCTGACCATGCAGTCTGTACAAGCATGTATGAAGCTCATGAATTTATTACAACTGGGCAACCTGGTGGGCTGATTTGAATAATTGAGTTTGTTATTGGATGGGTTATGGGTATGAACTGCTATGAACATCATGTCGGGGGAGCACTTGGTGGAATTTGTATGGAGGAGTTGCCCTTTTGGAAGGACTGGGCATGCCCAGGAAAGACACACTCATCAGCATCTAGTGATGGCAGCCCCAAGAGGGGCTAGCTGTGTCCATTTTTCTCAACCTTTTGATGGAGTCAGGTCTGGGGGTATGTGACCCTGGCAGCTGCATCATTACCCTCCCAGGAAGACTATGTAGATTAGGTTCTGTAACACAAAATGCAGGTTTTTTCACATACTCTGGATTGTTTGCAATGGAAGAACAATAAGAGGTTTAGGCCAGGGATCGGCAACCTTTCCGAGGCAGAGTGCTAAAATTTGACCTTTTGATCTGTATGTGCAGTCCAAGTGCGGGTGATACTTTTTAAAGTCACTAATAGTCCTACTTACAACAGCTTCTTTAATAAACAAAGATGCCGAGCTTTACCATTTAGGTGGTGGTTGGTAACATTAGTTGGTCTTTTGTTAATCCACAGGCAGCATGGCTTTGAGCAAGCTCCTGGCTGTATGGGGGAGGAGAGACAGGGCTGAACTCCCACCTCGTGTGCTGATGAAAATCGGCTCATGTTCCGCTCTTGGCATGCATGCCAGGAATTGCTGACCCCTGGTTTAGGATGTTATCTTTCAGGAATTGTTTTTTCATGTATAATCTGCTAAGCAGTCTGAAATGATCCCTTTAGAGGGAAAAAGAAAGTGATGAGGGGGATATATCAAAGGCTTGTCTATACTTTGGAGTTATTGTGGAATACCTATTCCTGATTAACAGAGGCTTTGTCTAAACCACACAGCTTTTAGTGACAAAACCATGTCGACACTGCCTTTTCCTTAAAAAACAGGCAATGTAAATGCTATTTGTCACTGCTGACAAAATATTTCCAACCCCATGACCTGGGGTTTTTACAGGAGAGCATTCCTGCCAACAGCACACTGTTTGTACTGTCACGCTGTGGCAAAACTTTTGTCTTTCAAAGAAGGCAAGGTTATGCGTCTGTGAAGGACAAAAGTGTTGTCATTCAATTAGCAGTATAGGCCAAGACTCAGTTTGTGAACATTCTTATTCAGAATTAATTCTAATCCACTGGAATAAAAGTATCCACAAAGAGAAATTAAACTTCTTTAAATTCATCATTCAGGAATGGTTAAACTGCTTTAAATTCATCCCTTAGTTTTACTCTGGGTAAATTTTTATGTGAAGACTGCCTCTAAATGCAGCATTGCCAAACAGAGTATCCTAACAGAAATACTTTGGGTCAGCTTTTAAACTTTCAGGCTGACGAAAAGCAATATTGAGTCTAAAATCCAAGCATTAGCTCAGAGCAGATTCACATCCACACAGAGGGGCAAAAAGCACACACCCTTTTGAAGTGCTAATTGCACAGACTAACATAAAATCTTTATCCAGGTCTTACCAAACTGCAGTTTTCCCTCTAAACACAAACAACAAGACTAAGCTATGAATGACTCCGGAAATTAATCACGCTTGTTCTGGCTTAATATGAAAGGTCAGTTTCACAGGTGACGTTTCATAACACTGATTAATCAAACTAAGGAATGCCTGGACTTCTTTTGTTCCTCAAAGACCTACAATCAGTATTCACAAGAAATATAATTTAAGACAAAAACACTTAGTGGCTTGATAATTTAATGAAACATATTATATAGATATAGATATAGATATAGATATAGATATATCCAAAAGGGATTGAGTTGTGAGAGACCTAAACTGGACTGAAAGCCCCTCTCTGTAATGACTTTGACTTGCAAGTTCACCCTTTTGGCTTAAATTGCTATGTGAGTGGAAAGCTGATGGTCCAACAGGTCATTTAATATCTCACCCTGCTATCATGCAAGACATGAATGTTTGGAAATCATGTGCACACCTTAGGTTATGTCTTCACTGCCAAAAAAAAATGTTTTTACAACAGTATTAACTACTGTGTGTTAGCAAGCCTGCTGTAAAACCCTGTTGTAGAAAAGGCACTTGTTTTTTTTAACTGAGGTAGCTGGATGAGGTCAGCACTGTTTCCTCTATCCTTCCAATCTGTGGTTGATCTCATTTCCTTTACCTCATGATAAAACTACAGAGGCTTGTTACTACAGGTTGAACCTCTCTAGTCCAGCACCCTTGGGACTGACCGGTGCTGAATGAGACAATTTGCCAGAGCATGGGATATCAGTACTGTCGAGCAGCATTGCCAACACTTCCACTGCTTACTGGGCTCTTAGAAGAAATTTTGGGGTAAGTTACAGTTACATGAGAGAACACTGAGAGCCAGGACCAGTGGCTGTAAGCAAACTTTATGGAACCATGGGAAACTTGGGCACACCCATGATAAATGATTGTCCAGTTCACTAAAATCCTGCCAGATGAGAGAGTGCCAGCCTAGAGATGTTCAACCTGTAATAGGATGTTACAATGGGAGAACTATCAGACATTAGTTACACCTTGGTAAAAACATACCTTTTTGGGCAATGAAAGCAAAAACTGTAGGGTGCGTTCACATGGGCAAATTCTGCCCTTAGGTCTGCAACTGTAATTCCTGTGGAAGTCAAGACGGAGCTATGTGAGCTTATCTAATGCTATTATCTGTCTTTTAAGAATAGACTGTGATGAGCTCATTTTGCAAGTTGTTTCCAGTGAATCACAGGTTAATTCTAACTTCATATCTTCCTTCTGTCACAACCATGTTCAGGGAAGGCCTAGGGTATGTTTATGATACACAGCTTTTAGCGACCAGGCTGTGTTGATGCAGTCCTGTTGCTAAAAGTAAGCACACGCACGTGCATGCTTTTTGTTGGCACTTTTGTCCACAAAATACTTCCACTCCCAACAAGGGGGGTCTTATTTTGTCAGCAGCAGAGAGCTTGTGCCAACAAAGCAGCATTCATACGTTCACTTGCTGTGGCAAAGCTTTGTCATTCATGGGGGCAGAGGGAGTTAAGCCCACATGAATGACAGAAGTTTGTTGATCAGGTGCAAGTGTAAACATAGCCTCAGCTAGAAAGAGAGAAGGCAGAGAATGAGTTTTGGAAGTGGAGTGCCACATGCAGGCCCCATGGAGATGGGGTTGCTGTGCCTTGAGTGGGGAGGGGAAGGTTTTGCTTCCTGTCTGGATGTGGTGGCTTATTTTATTGTCTTCTCAATTAACACTGAGCCTTGCAGAAAAGACTCTTGTTGAACGCAGTTGTATTTTGTTCTACCCCTCTTGGGTCATTCCACTGTCCTGCTGCGAATTATTGCCCTGTGAAAATATTCTAGCTAACCTAATTCTATTATGCCTGTGGCGATTATTTCATGCTGGTGAGAATCTCATTCAGCTTGTCATAAAACATTGCTCCTTTTCTCAGTTCTTATTGAACTAACTCAAGAAAAATATTATATGACTGACCGTCATCTTATGGATAGAAGCCTTAATTTCTCAATGTGGTATATAACCGATGGAATTATATTTCACTGATAAGTGAAAAGGATCAGTTCCAACTCTGTTCTGTATGAAGCTGGTTGGAAAATTTTTACAAACACAACACATTGACAAATTTCTTTTAAAAGTGAACATTTTGTATGTGTTTTCATAATAATTTTTCCCTGTTTTCTAAACTCTTCTGTGTCTCATGCTGTGGAGCATATAGGGTATGTCTACACAGCAAAGTTATTCTGGAATAGCTTATTCTAGAGTTAAAACAAAAAAGCAATCAAGTGGCACTTTAAAGACTAACAAAATAATTTATTAGGTGAGCTTTTGTGGGACAGAACCACTTCTTCAGACCATAGCCATACCAGAACAGACTCAATTTAAGGCACAGAGAACCAAAAATAGTAATCAAGGTGGACAAATCAGAAAAAAAATTATCAAGGTGAGCAAATCAGAGAGTAGAGGGGCGGGGGGGTGGGGAGAGTCAAGAATTAGATTAAGCCAAGTATGCAAACAAGCCCCTATAACAACCCAGAAAATTTGCATCCCGGTTCAACCCATGTGTTAATGTGTCAAATTTGAATATAAAAGAGAGTTCAATAGTCTTTCTTTCAAGAGTGTTGTGAAAATTCCTCTTCAGTAAGAAGCAAACTCTTACGTCATTAACAGAATGGCCCACTCCATTAAAATGCTAGCTGACCGGTTTGTGGATCAGGAGTGTTTTTATGTCTGTTTTGTGTAAGAGAGTTTGAAGTCTGTCCAATATACAAAGCATCTGGGCATTGTTGGCACATGATGGCATATATGATGTTAGTTGAGGAACATGAGAATGTGCCCGTGATTCTGTGAATAATCTGGTTAGGTCCAGTGATGGTATCTCCAGAATAGATATGTGGACAAAGCTGGCAGCAGGCTTTGTTGCAAGGAAAAGTTCCAGGACTGGTGTTCCTGGGGTATAGACTGTGGTTGTGGGTGAGAATCCTCATAAGGTTGGGAGGTTGTCTGTAGGACAGAACAGGCCTGTCACCTAGAGCCTTCTGGAGTGTGGCATCCTGATTAAGGATAGGTTGTAGGTCTTTAATGATTCATTGCAGTGGTTTGAGTTGGGGGCTGTAGGTAATGACCAGTGGTGTTCTGTTCTTGGTTTTTTTGGGCCTATCTTGGAGCAGCTGGTCTCTGGGTATTCGATTTGTTTTTTTTATTTCTCCTGGTGGGTAATTCAGGTTTATGAATATTTGGTAAAGATCTTGTAGTTTTTGGTCTCTGTCAGTAGGATCAGAGCAAATGCGATTGTACCTAAGGGCTTGACTGTAAACAATGGATCTAGTTATGTGTGCAGGATCGAATCTAGAAGCGTGTAGGTAAGTATAGCGATCAGTGGGTTTCCGGTACAGTGTGGTACCGATCAGGCCATCCTTGATTTGTATTGTAGTGTCTAGGAAATGTATCTCTCACGTGGAGTAATCGAGGCATACGTTGATGGTGGGGTGCAGATTGTTAAAGTGTCTGTGGAATTCTTCCAGAGTCTCTATACCATGGGTCCAAATCATAAAGATGTCATCAATATATCTTAAGTAGAGGAGGGGTAATAGAGGACGAGAGCTGAGGAATCATTGTTCCAGGTCAGCCATAAATATATTAGCATATTGTGGGCCATGCGGGTGCCCATAGCAGTTCCACCAATCTGAAGGTATAAATTGTCCCCAAATCGGAAATAATTGTGGGTGAGAACAAAGTTACGGAGGTCAGACACCAGCTTGGCTGTGGTGGCATCAGGGATGGTATTCCTGATAGCTTGTAATCCGTCTTCAAGTGGAATATTAGTGTTCAAAGGCTCTACGTCCATTGTGGCAAGGATGGTGTTGTCAGGAACTTTTCCAATGTTTTGTAATTTCCTCAGGAAGTCAGTGGTAGCTCGGAGATAGCTGGGAGTGTTGGTGGCATAGGGTTTGAGAAGGGAGTCCACATAACTAGATAGTCCGGTGGTGAGGGTGCCAATACTCGAAATGATAGGGCATCCGGGGTTCCCAGGTTTGTGGATTTTGGGAAGTAAATAGTATAATCCAGGCTGGGGCAGATGGTGTGTCTGAGTGAATAAGGTCCCGAGTAGCAGCAGGGAGTTCCTTAAGTAGTTGTTGTAATTTCCTTTGGAATTCTCAAGTGAAATCAGAGGAGAGAGGTCTGTAAAATGTGGTGTTGGAGAGTTGTCTGGCTGCGTCCTCTTCCTAGTCTTATTCATGATGACAACAGCATCCTCTTTGTTAGCTGGTTTGATTATAATGTCTAGGTTATTTTTGAGACTCTGGACAGCATAGCGTTCAGCATAGTTGAGATTGTGTCTCATTTGGCATTGTTTGTGTATAATGTCAGTCTGAGCACAGTTGCAGAAGCATTGTATGTAGAAATCCAGACTTTCACTACGACCATCAGGGGGAGTCCACATAGAGTAGTTATTCTTTTGTTGTTGGTGTGGGGGTCGAGAGAGCCAGACTGTTGTTCATAGGTGTGTTGGAAGAATTTCTGTAGATGGAGGCGGCGAAAGAAGGCTTCAAGGTCACCACAGAATTGTATTAAGTTCATGGAGGAAGTTGGGCAGAAGGAAAGACCCCAGGATAAAAGATACTCTTCTGCTGGGCTGAGTTGGTAGCTGGAAAGTTAACAATATTGTTTGTTGAGCTGTCGTTATTGTAGTTGACGTATCCTGAGGTATGAAGTAGTTTAGAAAATTTATTCTCTTTTCTTTTTTGTAGGAAGTGGAAGTGTGTTTTATAAATATCTTGTCTAGTACAGGTAAAGCCTCGTTCTGTGGGGTCTGGTGTGGATGCCTGATTGTTGATGATAATTTCAAGTTGAGAGTTCATTTTTAATCATTTTTTTTATTTTAAAGGATTTTGATCAAGTGATTCCTCAGTTTCTTAGAGAGCTGGAGTTGTTATTCCAAAATAAGCTATTCCAGAATAATGCAGGTACACTACAGGGAAAGCTTATTCCAAAATAGTATGTCTACACACAAAAGAGCCTATTTTGGATTAGAACTCCAGGTGCTCTAATCCAAAATACTATGTCAGCACCGCAGAATTATTTTGGAATAAGCTATTCCAGAATAGTTTATTTCGAAATAACTCCTATTTCCTTTCTACACAGCCCCTGTTCCAAAATAGATATTTTAGAATAGGTGCTATTCCTCCTACAGTGAGGTTTACCAATTTCAAAATAAGCCATCTGCGATTTTGAAAGTATGGGTGTTCACAGTGGGGGCAAGTGTCCTGGCTCTGTTGGTGCAGCTGCTGCTGTTGCTTTCTTCCTCTCATGAGCATCAATGAGGCTTACGCGTCTCTGCTCTTCATATTTGTCATACGCGTATCGTACGAGAGCATGCCACCCGGTTTGGTCTTTTGCATGCTGCTGTAGCTGATTTGGTTTTAAACCAGCATGAGCAATGTTGGTCTTCATGCAGTCTTTATATCTCTTGCAAGGCCTACCTTGATTCCTTTTGCCCTGGGAGAGTTCACCGTAGAGAAGTCACTTAGGGATTCTTGACTTCTCCATTCATATGACGTGCCCTGTTCAGCGAAGCTGGGGTTTCAGAATCATGGCTTCAATGCTCATGGTTCCTGCTCTGTCCAGGACTTCCAGGTTCATAACTCTGTCCTGCCATCGAATGTGCAGTATTGACTGCAGGCTGCATGTGTGGAAGCGTTCCAGCAGTTTTCTGTGTTTTCTGTACAAGGTCCAGGTTTGACAGCCATACAGGAGACTGGTCAGGACTACAGCCTCATACACTTTCAGTTTAGTGGACTGTTGGATATTGTGCTGATTCAACACTCGCGCTCTAACATCCTAGTGCCTTGCTGGCCTGACAGATTCTGGCATTGATTTCTTTGTCAAGGGAGCCATCATTGGCTATCACACTGCCAAGGTACTTGAACTCCTCTACTGTTTTAAACTCTGTTCCTTCAATAAAGGTTGAAGCAGGGAGAAGAGCAGGTTGAAACAGTACCTCGGTCTTTCCTAGGCTGATGGTCAAACCAAAGAGGCAAGTGGCATCAGCAAACTTGTTGACGATGAGCTGGAGATCAGATTCCTTGTGTGCCATAAGCGCATAGTCGTCAGTAAAAAGGCCTTCAAGGATGATCCCCTCAAGTATCTTGGTTTTAGCATTCAGATGACGAAGGTCGAAAAGTGACCCATCAAGTCTGTATTTTATGTAGACTCCATTGTCCAGGTCCCTAACTGCATGACTGAAGACGCACACGAAAAAGAGGTTGAATAGTGCTGGGACCAGCACGCACCCTCGCTTCACACCATTGGATATCTCAAATGGATCTGAGGACTTGCCATTTGAAAGAACAAAGCCAGTCATGTCATTGTGGAGCAGGCATATGAGGTTAACGAATGTTCTCAGGCAGCCAAGTTTTGACAGGATAATCCACAGGGCTTCTCTGTTGATGGTGTCGAACGCTTTGGTCAGGTCTATAAAGACAGTGTACAGATCCAAGTTCTGCTCTATGCACTTTTCCTGGACCTGACAAACAGCAAAGATCATGTCAGTGGTGCTGCAGCCTGGGCAAAAACCACACTGTGCCTCTGGTATATTCTCCTCTGAGATGCTGGTGATCAGACGGTTGAGGATGACTTGAGCCAAGATCTTCCCAGCAGTACAAAGAAGGGAGATGCCCTGGTAATTTCCACAGTCAGCTTTGTTGCCCTTGTTCTTGAAGAGTGAGATGACTGTGGCATCCTTAAAGTCTTTGGGCATGTCTTCTTCCCAGATGCTGATCAAGATGTTGTGAAAGGCTTCAAGTGACACTGGTCCTGCCACTTTGAAAATTTCATCAGGGATACCGTCCATCCCCAGGGGCTTTGCCAGAGCTGGTCTGGCTGATTGCCTTTTTGACCTCATCCATTGTAGAGGGCAGGTCAAGACTGTCTATTGTGGGTTTCTGAGGGATCTGGTCTAGGGCCACAGGGTCAGCAATGGAGGGTCTGTTGAGAAGGTTGTTGAAGTGCTCTCTCCACCTATTGAAGTTGTTCTTCTCCCTCAGAAGGGTCATGCCATCTGCAGACAGGAGAGGTGTCATACTTGGCTTTGAAGGTCCATAAATAGCTTTGATAGCACTGAAGAACATCTTGGAGTTCTTGGTTTCAGCATAGTATTGGACTCCATCAGCTTTACTCTCCCACCACTCATCTTGCCTTTTGCGAAGTGCTGTTTGCGCCTGGCTCTGAAGGTGTTTGAAATGATCACATTTAGAGATTGAGGACTGATTGTTTTGCCATAGCAGAAATGCATTCTGTTTTTCCTCTAAGATCTTCAAGATGGCCTCGTCATTTTCATCAAACCTGTCTTGGTGAACTCTCTTTTTCAGTCCTCGTGTTGACTTGTCTGACTCGGTCACCAGGGTTTTGAACTGGTCCCACTTTTGTGTTGGGTCTCCAGTCAGAGGTCCGGGGGACATCAGCACTTTGTCAAGGCAGGCTGAGAATTTCTCACAGTGACCCGTATGTTGCAGCTTCCCGATGTTGAAGGAGGGTCTGACAACCTTGAGCTTCTTGCGGTGTAGTGGTGTGATGTGCAGCATAAGGACTGATCTGATGAGTCTATGATCAGTCCAGCACTCATCTCCCCACATGGCCCTGGTGATCTTAACATCTCAAATGTCCCGCCTGCGACTGATGACATAGTCAATCAGGTGCCACTTTTTTGATCTGGGTGCATCCAGGTGGTCTTGTATTTATTGGCTTGCCTGAAGAGAGTGTTGGTAATCGTCAGGTTGTTTTCTGCACACAACCTCAGCAGAAGGCAGACAGTGGCATTCATGTTACCAACACCATGATGCCCCAGCACCCCTTTCCAGGTCCTACCATCCTTGCCGACCCTGGCGTTGAAGTCACCCAGGAGAAGCTTGTCACTAGGAGGAATTGCTTTCACAAGATGGTCAGGGTCCTCATAGAAACTTTCTTTTGCTTCGTCGCTGCTAGTCAGTCTGGGGGCGTAAGTGCTGATGACTGTAACGTGGCAAGGGGTGTTGAGAGGGAAGTGGAGCTTGATCAGACGCTCACTGATGCAAGTTGGTAGGTCAGGAAGCTGGTGCAGAAGTGATGTCTTGATGGCAAGTCCCACTCCGTGGATTCTGTCTTCGTTTTCTGGCCTGCCTTTCCAGAAAAAGGTGTAACCTCCTTTCCAGTTCGCAGATGGATCCTTCCTCAGCCAGTCTGGTCTCACTCAGGGCAGCTATGTCAATGTTATAACATGCCAGTTCTCTTGCTGTGAAAGCCGTTCTTCTCTCAGGCCTCATAGCATTCTCCCTGTCCAAGAGGGTGCGAATGTTCCATGCTGCAAATATCACCTTTCTTTTCACTGTTTTTTGACCGCTGTGAGGGTAAAACTGCCAGCTGCGGCATGCTGGCCATTTTGGTTGGGACAAGCAATTTTTAGGACACCTTTTCTAGTCCCCTCCCTCATTTTGAGGGTGAGCAGTGCTGTTCCTAAAAAGGCCTGCTCAGTCGCCTGGGATGCTGCCGAACTCCTGTGTCGTTCCGGGGTCAGAGTCGAGTGACCAAAGTCCACAGGCTGTCTACATGCAGGTTTGGAGCTACGACTCCCAGTGGTCACCTCCACCTGTCGCTTCGCCCCTACGCCATCACCACAGGACTTTGAGGTAGATAGAAGTGATGAGTGTGCAAAGAACCTGTGTGGGAGAATGTTTAAAGTGGAAAAGCCATTGCACAGGGGCAGTTCCACTCTTGTGACTTCAGAAACCTTGTTCCAGTGGTACGCAAAGTCATCACAGCTGGGACTTCCTAGGCTGCAGTGGATGGCCATGCCGTCTTTGGTGCCTTGTTTGTGCCATTCACTCTCCACAGAGCGTTGCAGAACCACCTTCCTGGTCGTTGGATCTTGCTGTTGATCTCATCTGTCCAATCCACCAGGGCCACCTCTGCATGCTGGGATAGGCAATTCCCTATCTCACTGCAGGTTTCACACCTGCCAGCTACCCTCACCTGGTTTAGCCTGCCTGTCGAAGCGGTTTTTCAGGGTGTGGCGGCTGCATGCTACAGCTTCTTGGAGCCACAGGTGAGAGCTGGGTGCCAGGTGGGGACCAAAGGTGCACAGACTGCCCCCGAAGAGACACGACAGGTCCCCACACCAGAGGTGCAACTCCTCCCTGGACACCCATACACCCCAAAGCACAGGGTAACAGTGTGGAAAACAGCATTGTCTTCAGTTCTTGTGGTCTCTCAGCTACACAAATTAGAAACAGAATATTTTTACACTTGCTGTGTAATTTGCATCTGTGCTGTAAATGAGATAAATGCCATTTGAAAATGACAGAACAAAATTAAATCTTTGCAAGGCTGTGTTAATTGATATTGCTCTTAATTAGTATTGGGTGAAATGTTGACGTGCTTTTCTCAGTTTTAAACAGGAAAAAACGCTCCCGTTGGGTTCAAGGGCTGTTTGCCTAAGAGCTAAGTAAAAGGTATTAGGATTTTACCATTGGGTCTGAAATTTGGACCTCCTACTCCATTTGCTTTGTGGCAGCTGGAAAGCCATTTTTAACTGATAACTTGGGAAATCCCCTTTTGCAGAAGGCATCTTTCCACCTGGGCCCCTGTGGCAAGGGGCGGGCATTATTTAGAGAACATCTGCTCCGGCTATCAGAACAGCTCCTTGGAGACATGAAGAGCTATAAAGATAGAGAAACCTTTGGACTGGTCTAATTTACACCCAGTTTCACAGGCTGGTCTTTCATAGGGAGTTGGACCCAGCTTCACTTGTGATGGCTGGAGATTAGATGGCCTTGTTTCATTACTCAACCCAGCTAGGAAGGGGTCATGGAATGCCTCCAAGAGTCTGTGAGAACTCAGCTGGGGAGAAGGAACAGTTGAAAGGTAGTTGGGTCGTCTGGCGCCTCCTGGAAATGGGTGGTCTGGTAGGGAACTGCAACGAGTTACAGTAAGGAGGCCCTGGTGGTAGAAAGGTGACTCCCAGAAGTGGGAGGCCCAGAGTCAGTGCCCTGTAGGACAGCAGGAAAGAACTGAGAGCTGAGCCCCAGGAGCCCTGAAAAGATCCTTTTGTTTATATTATATTTGAAAATATTGTCTAAGTTTTTTACCAGTGCCTTCCCAGCTGGTGCAGAGAGACTGGGAATGCATTACTGCATGGAAAAAGGTGAAGAGTAAGTAGTCAAGGTGGTGCTCAAGGGGGAGTTGCTGAGGCTGGCCTGGCCACACAGAGATTAGATCAGTCTCAAACATGTCTGGGGGGCTAAAAATGTGGTAAATAGTATACACTCATCCCCCCCAGCCCCTATTCAAATTGGCTTTCAGTGAGATTGAGGCTCCTAAGTCATTTTTGAAATTTTTATCCTTAGTATTCAATTCCCCATTTTAAACAATTGACAGAATAGTGCGTCCCCAGCCAGAGAAATTGAGAGATAAACATATTGAAGATACTGGGATGATGGATCCCTCCTATATACCTAATGTAGTTAGAAAGAGCTGGTAATGACAAAACAAGTAGATGTCACTCGCCACATCTATGAGTGATAGGATCTGGCCCTTAATTATTGGGCCGAGTGATGTCCTCCGATATAACTGTAACTACAGAGCTCACTTATATGTAATTGCGGGTAGAACTGAGGATATTATGTGGAAATCCTAGTTAGCCTAATGCGAGCTGACTCATGCTCAGCCTGACAATCTGAAGGTTTAAATGTAGTTGACCTCTTTAATCCAGTGTCTGTAATCTGGGAACACCTGTGATTTGGACACCCACATGGCTGGAGCACCATAATGATAATAAAAACAAAATAAGATTCAATACAGTGCAATAAAACAAGAAGTGTATGTGCGTGTGTGTATATATACTGTACTGTCTAGCACAAATTTAACTTGTAAGCATGAGACATGGCAGAGCACTGTACTGTACAATTAGTGATTTTCTGCTTAATTACCTACATATGATAATAAAAACAAAGTAACAGTTTAAATAGACATTATACATGTGCAGTACTCTATAATAGTTTGTACATACAAAAGCTTTAGTAGTAAACTTCATTTACCCTTCTTTATGGTCGGAGTCAGCAACCTGGGGCTCCAGAGCTGCATGCCGCTCTATAAAACAACAAGAAGTCCTGTGGCACCTTATAGACTAACAGATATTTTGGAGCATAAGCTTTCGTGGCCAAAGACCCAGTTCATCAGATGCTTATGCTCTAAAATGTATTAGTCTATAAGGTGCCACAGGCCTCCTTGTTTTTGCAGATACAGACTAACATGGCCACCCCTCTGATACATGCAGCTGTTTAAGGAGGCACTAGTGTTTCTGAGCACTGCTGCTGCTGACTGCGGAAGCCAGCAGCTGGAGAGCTGTGGGGAAGGGTGGCTGACACTGCCCTGCCGGAGCTGCACAGGGGAAGAGGAGCAGGAGGCCAGACAGCTGCCGGCCAGCAGAGGGAGGGCAAGAGGGTTCTGCCTCCCAGTCATGCAGGAGCTGCTGTCCAATGCGAAGGGTTGCTTGAGCCTCCTGCAATGCACAAACCAGTGCAAGTGGGGCTAGACTACATGGCTTGCCATGTTGTGTTGAGCCCAGGGCGCATACCCTGCACGACTCCCTCCCACCTCAGGGTGCTTCAGGGTGTCTGCCCCCACACCCTGGGCTTTCAGCTTCTCCCTGCTGAAATCGGCCACTTCCCTTCAAACAGCCAATAAAATAAACACACAGGGAGCCGTGGGAGAGGTGGTCATCTTAGGCAGGTAAATCCTGGGGTGGAAGAGCTGGTTTGGGGCTGATAGAGGGTTAACGCTGGGGGGACAGTTTGGGGTTGATGAGGGTTAAGCCTGGGGTGGGAGGGTTGGGGCTGATGGGAGTTAAGCCTGGGGTTGGAGGAGAGTTTGCGGGGTAGGGGTAAAGCTTGGGGATAGGAGGGTGGATTTAGGGACTGAAGCAGGTAAAGTCTGGACCTGAGGGTAACAACTTTCTAACTGGTGTGCATTGTTCTTAAAATGGGGATGACAAAAAGTACGGTTTGAGGTTATTTATTAAGGATTGTCTCATATTCACATGAATTGTGGCTCTTGAAGTATTGATTTCATAACTGCATTTGAAAAAATGGCTCTTCTCGCTATTGCAGTTGCAGACCCCTTATTATTGTGGACACCTCGGTCTGGAAAATTCCATAATCTGGCATAGCACATTTCTCCAAATTGCTGGACTAAAGAGATTCAAATGTCTTTGTAACTGTTTGACCCAATAAACTGTGCAATGTCTCTGAAGGGCATTATTGTCATCATTGTGGAATCTTCTTTAAAGTTTAAAGATGAAACCTTTGTGTATAGTCAACAATGCTAGAGAACACCAGGTTGTCTGCATTCCCTGTGTTGATGCAGAGTTGTTTCCTTCGGTATATTTTTAGCATAGTTAAGTCTCTGAAGTGGGACTCTGGAGTTCTAGATCCTGTTCTCAGTTCTGCTACAGAATTCCTCCGACAAGTTAGTTCCACTCTGTCTCTTAGTTGCCCATCTGTGAAATGGGAATAATAATGCTTCCTATCTCCCACCCTTTATGTCTTGTCTGCATTTATTGTACAATGGCTGGGAAATGGATTATCACTGAAAGTGTGAGTGCATGCATTCATCTGTGCATGTGTGTATAATATTTCCTAGCACAGAGGGACCCAAATCTTGGCTGAGCACCCTATGATATTAATAAAAAATAGTACTTTGCTCCAGGCTGCAGTTTCCACCATTTCCCTTGAAAGATCTCACAGCTCTATTAATTTCACGTCAGGGATATTTTTTCCCTACTTCAGCGGAAGATGCAAGGAACATAGTAGTCAATTATATTAAAATCTTCCCCAGGGATCGTTTCTACTTAACTTAGAATCCTTAGCATTTGTCTTACACCTCAGAGCCTGAAGACTTTCTATCCTTTCCAAAACTTTTTTTTTAATATTGTTATATTGTTAACACTGAATATTTTCATTATGCGTATAAATGTCTGATTTTTGTTTTGTTTTGTTTTCTTCAGTTTTTTTTGTAAAATCCTGCTGAACTTGGCCTATGTGATGGCCCGTGGCAATGAGTTCTACAAGTGTGATGGCTGGCATGCATGAGTGTTGCCTCTCTGTCCTTGTTTGTTTCCTGATTCCTGCTCCCTGAATTCAGTGTTCACGTGCATGCATGCGTGTGTGTGTACATAGCATTGAGTATGTGCATTTACTCAGGGCCTACTGCTACATATGTGCCTTTTGGACTGTTCTGGTTTGTTTCAACTGTTGTGGAATTAACTAGTTCATGGTTATGACATGTTTTGAATGGCCGTCTACCTGCTATCACTGTTTCCTTGCGCTGCTCTCGGGCACTTCAGAGCACAGTAGCAACTAATAGTGCATTGTTTGTAAAAATACTTCCAGATGTGTGTTTTGAATTTGCTCATTTTCTATGACTGTTGCCTGGTTCCTGTATTGACAAATGGGAAGAATAGCAGTTCCTGTTCTGCCTTCACTATACCATTCATCCGAATCTTCTGTTTAAAGTAAACACTTCCAGTCCTTTCAGTCTATTTTCACATGGATGCTTTTCTGTGCCCTAACTAATTGTCATCATTCTCCTTCCTCTGCTGCTGCCCCGTGATATGGGTAGGTGTTGCAATGGAATAAAGCAGTGATTCTTAACCAGGAATATGTACCCCTGGGGTAAGCAGAGGTCTTCCAGGTGTACTTCGACTCTCCTAGATATTTGCCTTGTTTTACAACAGCTACATAGAAAGCAATAATGAAGTCAGCACTAACTAAAATGACAATACAATGACTTGTTGATGTTGCTGTTATGCACAATGCTGAAATTTAAGTAAAATATTTGTTTTCCAATTGATTGATTTTTATAATCACATGATAAAAATGAGAATGTAAGCAATTTTTCAGTAATGGTGTGCTGTGACATTTGTATTTTTATGTCTGATTTTTGTAACAAGTAGTTTTTAAATTAGGTGAAACTGGAAGGGGCGAGGGTAAGCTAGACAAATGAGATCCCTGAAAGGGGTGCAGTAGTTTGGGTCTGTAGGATATTAGGCTTGAACCCTGGTGGAAGAGTTTGTGGGGAGGGTGGTGTTTACTGAAATCTTGTAGGCGGTCCTTCCAAGTAGACTAAAGCTAGGCTGACACTGTGAGCTACATTTGAGATTCCCAGCTCACAGGCATGCGCTAGCTCTCATGGAGATAGCACAAGTATAAATAGCAGTGTAGCCGGACTCCCACAAGAAATGGAAGATCAGTTTAGCTGTGCTGAGTACAAATTTCTAGGAAGCTGGTAGACATGCATTGGAATGCATTGGAGACATTTTTTTTAATTACTGAAGGTGGAGAAAGCTACCCTGGGGGAGGGCTCACTTTCATGTGTCTTGTAGGATCCTGGTCTCTGACTGGGCTCCTGGACACAAGTGGGGGATACTATCAGCTTGCATGTACTGTATTGCCAACCACAGCAGTTCAAAACTCACAAATCAGCCCATACCCACCACACCCCCAGAACAGAGAGAGCCTTCTTGAAATTACAGACCGAGAAATACTTAAAAACTATCTGGAAAGCAGGAAATCGTATAAAATTCTCTGAGAAGGCGGGGGGGGGGGTTTTTTTGTTTGTTTGTTTTCTTTAATTTCTAAAAAATTCTAAATAAAAATTTCAAGAAACTTTAACACCATCTTCAGTGACATTGGTCCTCTAGGAGGATGTGAGGACTGGCACTGGCCCTAAGGTAAATTTATGTTTGAGACCCCTGTTGTAGTTGGTATGGCTAAGCCATATCTCCACTGCCACTACCCATGCTATCAAAGCTACACTACGTATTTACTTGTACAAACTGCATGAGAGCTAGTGTGTGCATATGCAAGTTGGTAAATATACTTCTAGGCTCTAGCGTAGACATAGTTAAAACCCACATTTTCAAATGCACATGACTTAGGCTTGTAAGTCAGTTGGTTTCTAAAAAAATTACCTTAAATGATTTTAGGTATTTATTAGGGGTCAGACAGTGGGACTAAGCCCTCTTACTCACTTTGGCAGTGCCTGCAGTGCAGTGATCCTTCAAAAGAAGTTCTTCATGAAGATCTCTTCCGAAAAAACTTCTTTCAAACAACTGTGTCCACACAACCCTCACTTTTTTGAAAGAACAGTATGGGGCAAAAAAATCTGGTCCCATGAGGACTGCTGTTTCAAAAAACGGGCCCCGGGACGTCTACACACATTCTTTTCCGAAAGAATCTTTCAGCGAAAGCACTCTTCCTCATCTGGCAAAGAAAGAGGGCCATGCTCTTTTTATTTAATATTAAAAGAACACATTTTGGCCATTTCTACATAGGCCACTTCCTTTGGAAGTGGCATGCTAATACACGAAGCAAAAGATGCTAATGAGGCGTGGATGCAAATTCCCCACGCCTTGTTAGCATAACATCACATGATTTAGAGTCTGGAAGACCATTCTTGCAGACTCCAAAACACCATGTAGAAGCGCGTCCCCAGAGGGGGCTTCCGGAAGGAAGTCCTTCTTCTGGATGCCCCTTCTTCCTGAAAATTTTTGGGAAGAAGGGGCCTCTGGAAAAAGCACATCCTCCCGGAAGCCTCCCTGGGGCCCGCGCTTCTACGTGGCATTTTGGAGTCCGGAAGTCAGTCTTCTGGACTCCAAATCACGTGACATTATGCTAATGAGGCATGGGGAATTTTCATCTGCACCTCATTAGCATATTTTGCTCCATGTATTATCATGCCACTTCTGAAGGAAGTGGCCTGTGTAGAAACAGCCTTTGTGTGTGGACACACCATGGGATTTTTCGAAAGAGCCCGAGCTTTTTCAAAAAAACTTGCTAGCGTAGACATAGCCTTTGAGTAGCATCCAGCTCATGCGTGGGAAGGTACCACTCACCCTGAGTAAGGGAGACAGAGTGTGGAAGCAAAATGCATGCTTTCAGGCCTAAAAAGCAGTTGCTGCTAAAATACAGCAAATGCCTTTCTTCATGATTTGTATTAAGCATTGATTCTGTGCATTATGAAGGACATGAAAGTTTGGCTTCAATTATTGCAAAGAACTTTTGATGTGCGCAGCAGTCAGATGTGTTAGAAGAGCATACATTATGTTGAGCCACGTGTTCTTCAACAAATAGCAAGATTAAAACTGTGCATCATTAGTGCATATCGTTGCTGCTAAGGCTCTTGAGAGGAGGAATAGTGTTCAGCCAGAAAAACCTGCTCCAAGCTGACACTTTACATTCATGTCGGGTCAGTCTGGAAATGAATAAATTGCAGATTCTGGAAGAAATTAATTAGACTGACTGGAAAAAGAAAAGAAAAAGGAAGAATGCCTTTTATCCAGATATTATTTTACCTTCTCCTAACTAAAACAAATAAAGATACTTTCATTGAAAATAATTCATTCACTACTTAGCCAGCGACTGAAGAAACAGATCATTCACTGCTAACCAATGACTGAAGGACCTGATCCTGCAAACAAATTCAAACAAACTTAAGTATTCACAAAGAAACAAGCAGTCCTGCATCACCTTAAAGACTAACAATTTTATTTATTAGTTATTGTTAGTTTTTAAGGTGCTACAGGAGTGCTTTTGTTTTTTTGTTTTGTTTTTTACAGATTAACATGATGTAAGTATGTGAGTAATCTCATTGATTTCAACGATGCTACTCACAAGCTTGAAGTTAAACTTTACGCTCATGTGTTTCCAGGATCCTGCCAATGGTGTGCCTTAATGCATTAATAATCATTTTCAGGGAGGAAAATACTAGGTTAACTCCAGAAAAAGAGACATTGCATCATTTGAGGGGGAAGGGGGAGATGTTCTTTATTTTTTCACTTGACTATTTAGGAACAAATTGCATTTGAAAAAGTCTTTCACATTTACTAAGCACCAACCCAGATGTCACATGCACTTGATTGGTGTAACTGGAGTTTGTATAGCTAATGATATATGTATCTTCCCAGCAGAAGCAAAGGGGAGGTTTGAGATGACTTATAAATGAAAATAATTGTAATTTGCATTGTCATCCACGTAAATTTAAAATAGATGTATGCTATTATAATGTAGAAGAAATTATTATATTCTGTTTTTTAATTTTCTATTGTGAATACTAAGTTAATTCCATTTCTTACTATTTTATAATCTGTTGCATTTCTTGGAGGAAAAACATGGCTCATTTCAAATAAGATCTTGTAAAAATCAAGTAATATACAGTGATAAAGAACTAGGTATCAATGCAGGAAATGAAATTAGATATTGTAAGTGGATACACATTGGAGCAGTAGTGATGACTGGAATACGGGTATTGAAGAGTACGTGCTGTTCAGGAAAGACACATATAGGTAAAGGTGATAGAATAGTATTGTATATTAATGATTAGGTAGACAGTAGAGAAATTAGAAATGATGGAATGGATACAATGGAATTGGGTCAATACTGCTTTGGGAAGAAAGGTAATAGAGCACCCATTAGTATAATGTTTGGGGTCTACTACAGACTCCCGGGCTACGTCTACACGTGAAGCCTACATCGAAATAGCTTATTTCGATGTAGCAACATCGAAATAGGCTATTTCGATGAATAACGTCTACACGTCCTCCAGGGCTGGCAACGTCGATGTTCAACTTCGACGTTGCGCAGCACCACATCGAAATAGGCGCTGCAAGGGAATGTCTACATGCCAAAGTAGCACACATCGAAATAGGGATGCCAGGCACAGCTGCAGACAGGGTCACAGGGCGGACTAGCACTTCCGGGGCAACAGCTAGCCGCTCCCTTAAAGGGCCCCTCCCAGACACACTCAGCCTGCACAGCACGTGGTCTGAGGAGCCATAGGCACACAGACCCCGGGCGACGCAGGCATGGACTCCCAGCAGCAGCAGCAGCCAGAGGTCCACCCAGCCCTCCCGGCAGGAGCAGGGCTTGCCCTGATCCATGCCATGCGGGAGGCAGCTGAGCACTTCCTTGCTACACCGGAGGAGGAGCTGCCCCCAGGGCAGCAGGGCTCAACCCCCAACCCTGCAGCACCCCGCCCCCACCACCACCTCACACGCCAGCGGCTGTGGAGCTACCCCACCAGCACCAACTGGTGGGAGTGGCTGGTGCTTGAGGAGTGGGACGACGACCGCTGGCTCAGGAACTTCAGGATGAGCCGGCAGACATTCCTGGAGCTGTGCCAGTGGCTCACCCCCGCACTCAGGCACCAGGACACCGCCATGCGGCGTGCCCTCACAGTGCAGAAACGGGTCGGCATCGCTGTCTGGAAGCTGGCCACTGCAGACAGCTACTGATCCGTGGGCCAGCAGTTTGGTGTCGGCAAGGCCACCGTCGGGGCTGTCCTCATGGAGGTAAGAGAACCCACGGGGGGAGGGCAGGGCAGGGGAGGGGGGCCCGGGCAGAGGAGGGCAAGGGAGGGGAGGGCAGAGGAGGGCAGGGCAGGGGAGGGGAGGGGAGCGGAGGGCAGGGCAGAGGAGGGCAAGGCCACGCACACCCTGCTCACCCCTAATTGGTGCTGTCCCATGTGCTTTCCCTGCAGGTTGTGCGTGCCATCAATGCCATGCTCCTGCACAGGCTCGTGAGGCTGGGGGACCCAGATGCCACCATCACGGCCTTTGCCACCCTGGGCTTCCCCAATTGCTTCGGGGCTCTGGATGGGACTCACATCCCCATCCGCGCCCCGCATCACAGTGGAGGACGCTACATCAATCGCAAGGGCTACCATTCTGTGGTCCTCCAGGCCTTGGTGGACAGCTGGGGCCATTTCCAGGACATTTATGTGGGCTGGCCTGGCAGCACCCACGACACCCGGGTTTTCCGGAACTCAGGCCTATGCTGCCGGCTGGAGGCGGGGACCTACATCCCCCAGCGGGAGATCCCTGTGGGGGACACCACCATGCCCCTCTGCGTCATCGCAGATGCGGCATACCCCCTCCAGCCCTGGCTCATGCACCCGAACACGGGCCATCTCTCCGCTAGCCAGGAGCGCTTCAACCAGCGCCTGAACCACGCGCGCCAGGTGGTGGAGCGCTCATTTGGCCGCCTGAAAGGACGCTGGAGATGTCTCCTGACCCGCCTGGATGCGGGCCCCAACAACATCCCCCTGATTGTGGGTGCCTGCTGCGCCCTGCACAATTTGGTGGAGAGCAAGGGGGAGGCCTTTTTCCAGGGCTGGGCTGTGGAGGCCGGCAGGGCCGACGTGCAGCCACCCGCTGCCCACAGTCGGCAGGTGGACCCCTAAGGGACCCGGGTCCGGGAGGCCCTGCGGGCCCACTTCGATGATGAGGCCGCGGGGTGAACTCTGCCAGGCCCCCCACTGCCCACCCCTTCCTCCACAACACTCCCTGCCCCAATGCCCACACCATGGAGCACCCAACCGCACCCCCCTCCCACTTTTCCTGGACAAATGACAGCACGCACTTGTGGCTGAACTTAAACTGCTTTTTCTTTTAGAACTTTTTTTTTTAACTATAAATAAAACAAGAACAAACTATATACAACATGTGTGGAACAAAAGTAATGTGTACAAATAAAACAATAGTGATAAAAAAGTTTGCTCACTAATAAAAAGAAAACCAGGGATGATAAAGGGGAGAACTATTTACATGGGGGGGACGGGGCAAACGGGGGGCACAAAGTAATAAGTCCCAACTATATACAAGGGGGGGGCCACATCCCGGGCCCCTCGCCCCTAAAGTCCGGCACTGGGCATGGGCGGCTGGGAGCCCCACCGCGGCCGCCGCCCTGTCCGGGGCTGGCTGGGGGCGGGGCGGACCGGAAGATATGCCCAGCGAGTCTCAGCTGGCTCCAGGGGTCCCTCGGCGCTCCGGCCCTCGGTGGTGGGTGGCGGGGCGATGGCGGACGGGACGGCAACGTGCAGAGCAGCTGGTAGTGCGGCGGGTGGAGCAGGCAGGGCGGGCGCTGCTGCGGCCGGCGCGGCATGGGGGTCCAGGTAGTCCACCAGGCGGTTGAAAGTCTCCATGTCGGCCCCCCATGCCTCTTGGCGCCAGGCCAGCGCCCGCTCCTGCAGGTGCAGGTGGCGTTGCTCCACCCGCAGGTGCTGCTCCACGACCTCCAGCTGCCGATGGTGGATGGCCAGCAGCTGGGGGTCCGTCGCCGTCGGCTGGTGGTGGCGCGGGGTCCGCCGTCTAGCCCACCGTGGGGCCGGTCAGTCCTCGGCCGAGGGGCTTGCCTGGAGCGATGGCCCCGGAGGGGTCTCCGGGACCACTGATGCCTCGCCGGCGCTCTCTTCCGGTCCTTCCGATGGTGCAGGTGCGGGACACAGGAGAGGAGGGGGGGAAGAAGAATGGAGACAGGCGTTAGTGTGGGCCCCGAGCCGTGGCCTTTGTCCCCCCAGCCCTGTGCTGCAGGTTCCCCATCCCCATCCCCGGGAGATGCTGCTGTGATGGATGGGGTTCAGGGGTCCCCCTGCACTGCACCCTGTCCCCTGGTGGGAGCGACTCTCACTTCACTCTGCAGGGTCTGACAGGAGAGGTTTCTTAGGCCACAGATGCCCAGTTTCTCCCAGGAGTGACAGCACCAGCTGTCAGAAGAGACAGCCCTTCCAACCCGTCCTGGGGAGAAGACCCCAAGGGGTGCCCCTCTGGGATGCAGCTTTCCCCCTCCTCAGGCTGGCTGCCTTCCAGCTCTCCCTTCCCCTAGCATCTGCCTGTGGCCCCCGCCCTCCCCCCCCAATTCCAAGCCAGCTCGGCTCCTCCCTCCTCTTTGTTCAGGGCAGAGGTGTCACCTGCCAGCTGTAGCCCCACGATCATCCTTTGCCCCGGGAGCTATTCGGCTCTTGTTGCTCATATTTAGCCTGAGTCTCCCTTTTGCACTCCCCCCACTCCATCACATGCTGCTGCTGCTGCTGTTACTGCTGCTGCTGCTGCGGGGTGTCCCACCCCCTCCTCCTGGGGGCCCCTCGAGGTTCCGCTCCCCCCTGCCCCGGGGATGGGGCATGGCACTGTCGTGCGGGGTGGGGGGGGCGGCAGGGGCTGATGCACTGCTGTGAGGGCCATGGCCCTGCTGTCCTTGGGGCCATGGCCATGTGAGCATGTGGGGGGCCCTGGACACATATCTATTACCTCCCGCCCCTCAAGCCCAGGGGTGTACACCAGAGGGGGGTACATACCTGTCGGTCCACTCCCACGGTCCGGAGATCCCCAGGGGGCGGAGGCCCGGCTGCTGCTCCGGGATGGCAGGAGGAGGATCTGCAGCCTGGATTCTGCGGAGGAGGAGCCCCCCTCCTCCTCCTCCTCCTCCTCCTGCCACGATGGCCCGGGGATGGGCTCCGGGGGGGGCCCCCGGGGTGCAGGGCTTACCTCCGGGGCGGACTCTGGCTGAAGGGCCTGCTGGGGCTCGTCGGCCGAAGTATCAAGGGTGGCCGGAGGGGAGGAGGTGTGCCGGGGGCCCAGGATGTCCCTGAGCTCCCTGTAAAAGGGGCAAGTGACGGGGGCGGCCCCAGATCGGCCGGCCGCATCCCGGGCCCGGGAGTAACCCTGCCGCAGGTCCTTCACCTTACTCCTGACGTGATCAGGAGTGCGGGCAGGGTGACCCCGGGCAGCCAGGCCGTCGGCCAGCCGAGCGAACGCATCCGCGTTCCGCCTCTTGCTCCCCATTACCTGGAGCACCTCCTCCTCGCTCCAGAGCCCCAGCAGGTCCCGCAGCTCGGCCTCCATCCAGGAGGGGCCCCGCTGCCGCCTGCCAGCCTGGCTGCCCGCCTGGCTGGGCTGGCTGCCCTGGCTCCCCTTGGGGGAGGTCCCCTGGGGGGGCTGCCGGGCGGCCATTGATGGTCCTGTGGCTGCTGAGGGACGTGCAGGCTGGCCGCGTGTCTGGGCTGCTGCCTGCATGTTCCCTCAGCTTCCTGCACAGGAAGGGTGGGGGAGGGGACCTTTAAGGAGCTGCTCCACGCTGCCACCATTGAGCTGAGGGGCTGCAGAGAGCGTCTCTCAACCCCTCAGCTGATGGCCGCCATGGAGGACCCCGCAATTTCGATGTTGCGGGACGCGCAATGACTACACGGTCCCTATTTCGACGTTGAACGTCGAAGTAGGGCGCTATTCCTATCCCCTCATGGGGTTAGCGACTTCGACGTCTCGCCGCCTAACATCAAAGTTAACTTCGAAATAGCGCCCGACGCGTGTAGCCTTGACGGGCATTATTTCGAAGTTAGTGCCGCTGCTTCGAAGTAGCGTGCATGTGTAGACACGGCTCCGGGATCCAATTTGGTTATGGATAGAGACCTCGTTAATATTTTAGTTAAATAAATTCTACTGGGAATTGTGTGGGTATGGGAAATTTTAGTTTCTCAAGTATAGCTTGAAAGACAAGTGCTACTAACAAAAAGACTGCATATTCCTGGATGAGATAGCTAACAGATTTCTTCACCAAGTAGTCACTAAACTTAGAGGTGGTTCTATTTTAGATTTGATGAGGCATCAAGGCTCCGTACAAGGATGGTTATAGAGGTCAAACTTGGTTCTAGTGATTGTGAGTGAATTTGATTTAAAGTAAATGAAAAAGTAAAGAATAGATCTGCAACTATGGTCCTTGATTTCAAAAAGGAAAACTTGCAACAATTAAGGAAAACAGGGAATGGAGAGGCTGAAGAAATAAAAAAATCTGGATGTGGAGGAGGCCTGAAATTATTTTGTCAAAGTTGCGGAAACTGTTCGAAGTCTACATCCCAATCAAAGGAAGAATTCATAGGGAAGACCAAACTGGATGAATAAACACCTTGCAGAAGTTATTAAGAGGAAGCAGAAAATCTGCAAGTTATGACCATAGGGATGGATCAGCAAGGAAAGCTCCACTCTGAGGTCGGAAAGCATAGAGAAAAAAGAGAGAACTACAGAAAGCTGAGCAGAGCAGTACCTTGGAAAGGAAGGTAAAACCAATAATCAGAGGCTGATTCAGAGTTAGTGGAGCCACGTGTTCTGCTTCATTTTTGCAGTGCCCCTGGGAATTCAGCCAAGAAAATGAGCATTCACTTTGCTCCTCCCATTATTCATCCTCTTCCTATGTAAGTAATAAGAAGTAAATAAAAATGAAGTGAGGTACCTTGATTGTTTTTGTAGTCTCTTTTTTTTTCCACCCACAGACCACTTGAAAATTACCAAGGGTCTCAGTGGACCATTTAATGATCTTTCCACATATTATTTGTACCCTTAGCTAACTATTCTAAAGTGTTTTGGATAAGAGTGCTGTATTTAAAAAACATAACATTTTCACAGTCTACCTGAATGGAGTTCTCGGAGCACAGTTTGAGAACTGCTGCTCGAGATGAAAGTTTGTACAGTAAACTCTTTCATATCCACCTGCCCTGTAACTGGGAGGGAGCCAGATATTCAAATATTCTGGACAATAGAGAGGTATACCTAGCAATGCATAACACTAAAGAAAAACAAGATTAGATATTAAGAAATGAACAAAAATGTGTGCAAGGTACTTTATTTACCAACAACAGTGGTATTGTACACTGTAAATGTATACTGTATTTTCTGTATTTATTTATATTTACTTTCAGTGTACTGAACCTAGGGAAAATGTAACTAAAATTTACTCATGGGTAAAATGCTGGTTATTTGAGAGTTCCCAATAATAGAATACCAGATATGGAAGAGTTTACTGTATTCACATTATACTGAAGTGAAAAATGTATAAAAATAAATGTATGGATGATGCATGAATGGAAAAATAAAAGTTAATTTCCTCAGAGGAAACTTATTAAATTTAAAAAAAAATTAACCAGGTAGCTTTCTTGCTATCTTTTTCTTTACAAGTTCATCAATTAAGTCATCGTAAGTAATATTTTATAAAGAGGCACTTACAATTGTCAGTATTGCTGAACTTTTCAAATTTCCCTAATTTATCATATTTTGCAAATATTTTCAACTCATTTAAAAAATAATAATGTTCACCAGAAACATTTGTAAACACATATTGTTAAAAATATTTTCAGAACAGTTTCTGCATTTGGAAAGGTTGTCTACAAAATGTCATGTATACGTGTATACAAATCAACTGGTGCTCTGGAAGCACAGACCTCATCATTTCTGATAAAATGAATGAAATGTTTCACTTCATCTTCAAAATATTTGAGTCTGCGTCCCCTCTATAGAATTCACTTAATTTCTTACTGACATCTTCAGCAATACTTCTGTCAAAAACAGGAGAAGTGAATAAAACAGTTTTCTTTAGAGACTCACCTCTACTCTGCAGTTGCATTATTATTGTGTCACAGATAACATTGATGATCTCAACCGTTATCTTCTCTTTCCCTTTTAAATGGATTTTGTTGTCTCTAGTTTCATCAAAAATAACTTTCTGGGTTGTTTGTGCTTCTCATCAGATATATCAGAAGTACCTATAGTCATTTTGAATTTTCATGACAAAACCTGTAACTGTGGCTAACAACTGTGCAGCATTCAATAAATTTGTGTCCACTGACGGCATTAATTCTTTGAAGTTAATGGTTCCACCAAATAGCAAAAACAGCAATATCAACACTTTTTCAAACTTTTCTGTCAAGGATTTTGCTTCCCTTTTGCATGGGGTTTTTCAGAATTTGATGTGGCTGTGACTAAAAAGATTTTCTTTATAACAACATAGCTCATTTTCAAAGCTAAAACTGCATCTACAGAAGCAGACCACTGGTGTCACAAATTCTTTTGACAGTGAAATGTTTTCCATTTGCCTGCTCCAAGTGTGATTGCAGCATAGTCCACTGATGTGTGGAAAAAAAACAAAAACAAAAAACCAATGTGTGTTGAACAAAGTCAAAAAAATATGTAGCTCCCTCACAAGATTCACCTGCAGCATCACAGATAAAATTTAAGGAGTGGCTGGAATGTGGTATGAATAAAACAGAGGGATTTGCATTGTTCAGTCTTGACTGTAGATTTGATATTTTCTTGCCATATTTGCAGCATTATCAAAGCTCTGCCCACCTAAATTTTTGATGTCCAAACCTAAGTTTACAATGATTTCCAAAACCGTTGTCTCTAGATGTTCAGAAGTGTGGGATTTTAGTGGGACTAAAGAAATCACTCTACAGCTTCAACATTGCCAGTTAAAAATCTGACAATTAATGCTAATCAGTCTACATGACTCACATCCGTTGTTGAATCAGCTATTACGGAATAGAACTTGGCATTCTGAGCTGCTCTGCCATTATGGTACTGAATTCATTGTACTTTTGGTGCAGTAAGATGGTCTTCCATGAGGCCCAAGACTGATTCAGAGCTCAGTGGAAGTAATGGGCAGACTGCCCTCACTTTGGAATAGGCTCTTAAGGACTAGAAATTAAAATGGGTCTGCTCAGGTTTTCAGCATTCTGGCTAGTGGTAGAAGAAGTGGGGGAGGTAATATGCCATGCAATCTGATTTATTTTCAGTACCCCTCTCTGGCAGATTGGGCTTCAGTTCTTGCTTGTGACCCGTCATGCTATAAAGATGGGCATGGGTGAATGAAACTATTTCTTCTGACTTGGCCTCTTTTTCTCCCCTCCCACCCATTCCCATATGAAATGGCAGGTGGACTGAGTGGGAGCATTTTGAAAGTGAAGTGGAGGGAGGGAGTGACTCAGCAGTTGAGCAGGGAAATGTTGAGTTGAAAGTCAGGCAGCTGGGCTCCATCACTGGCACAAGATTCCGTTCCCCAGAGATTAGGATAGCCCGTAATGGATGTGGCTGCACTGGAAAATGAGTAGTTTGTTTTTCAGCAGAGCTTATTTACAGTAGAGAAGAGGGACACAATATGGGTTTGTTTGTCCCCAGAGTGTGTACAGAACCTGACAGAGCAAAGGAAGGATGTCTTGGTGGTGAAGGCATTGAAGCCACTTAATCCTCCTCTATACTTCTGATTCTCTTTTGTAAACTGAGAAAATAATACTTCTGCTTGTGAGCTGTTTGGAGAAGAGACTGTCTTTTGCTGTGCATTTGTAGTACCGTGGGACCCTAATCCCAGTTGATGCCGCTGTTATACTAAAATTACTTTGGACGTTTCCTTACAAGTCATGCTGTTTATGGAAGGGGCTATATTAGCATGTTAGTAATTGCACAGTGCCTAGCATGTTGAGGCCCTGATCCTAACTAGGGCCTCTAGGTGCAGATGAAATACATGAATAAATTACAACACATTAAAGGACTGACAGCACAGAGACACGTATTAGAATTCTGCTTTCTGAAGTGCTCTCAACTATTGATCTAAAATCCAGTTGCCTTTTGTGGCTCCCCACTTACAAAAGATAGCAGACTGGTCAGATACAGAAAGGCCATTCTTATATTCTTACCTAATTTGCTAATGGTCCATTTACCCCTGTATCCTGTCTCTAACAGCATCCAGTGCTAGATGTTTTAGACAGGATGAACAGAACAGGGTTATTTATAAGTGATCTGTCCCCAGTCATCCTGCCCCAGTTTCTGGCAATCTGAAGCATGGGGTTACGTCTCTGACTATCTTAGCTATTAGCCATGAGCTCTTTTAGTTCTTTTTTGAACCCAGCACAGATTTGGCCTGAACAAGATCCTTTGACAGTGAGTTCCACACGTTGACTGTGTGTTATCTGAAGAACTTCCTTGTATTTCTTTTAAACCTACTGCCCATTTCACTGTGTGAACCCTAGTTCAGGTATTTGGAAAGGGACAAAGTAACACTCTTTCTTCACTTTCTCTATACCATTCATTATTTTATAGACCTCTATGATATGTCACCTTAGTCTTCCCTTTTTTAAGCTGAATAGTTTCGGTTTTTTTAACTTCTCCTTATATGGCAGGTGTACCATACTCCAATCCTCTTCATTGCCCTGCTCTGTACTTTTCCAGTCTAATGGGAGATGGGGTAACTAGAATTGCATGCAGTATTTAAAGAGTGGGTGTGCAGTGGATTTATAGAGTGCCATTATGATATTTCATACATTAGCCATCCTTTTCCTAATATTCTGTTAGCTATTTTGACCATTGCTGCACACTTAGATGCTTTCAGAGAACTATTCTCGATGACTGAGGTCTTTTTCTTGAGTGGTAACAGCTAATGTAGACCCAATAATTTTGTACATATAGTTGAGATTATGTCTTTGAATGTGCATTGTCTTACACTTAATCAAAACTTGAATTTCATTTGTCATTTTAAGTATCGGAGGGGTAGCCGTGTTAGTCTGGATCTGTAACAGCAACGAAGGGTCCTGTGGCACCTTATAGATGAACAGAAAAGTTTTGAGCATGAGTATGAGCAGCATCTGATGAAGTGAGTCTGTGCTCAGGAAAGCTCATGCTCAAAACTTTTCTGTTGGTCTATAAAGTGCCACAGGACCCTTCGTTGCTGTTGCATTTGCCATTTTGTTGCCCAGAGTTACTGATTACATAAGATCCCTTTGTGACACTTTTTGCAAATTACACTGGAGTAATTTACTATTGTTTGTACACTTTGCACCCGCACTGATCACCACCTTTTTCAGATAATTATGAACAGCAGTGGTCCCAGCAGAGATCCTTGGGGGACTCCACTATTTGCTGCTCTTCCCTGTGAAAACTGTTTATTCTTATGCTTTGTTTCCTAGTTTTTGACGATGGTGATAATGGTGTTCACTCGTTACTGAGTGTAATCCTACACTTTAATCAATTGCTGATGCATGAGAGGATTTGCTTTCTAATCCTATGACTGCCTGCTTTATTTAAGACCGATCCACCATGAATTTGTAACAGAATTAAAAAAAAAACCTAGATAAATGATGGAGGTTATATCCATGAATGGCTATTAAAACAGATCAGCAGGGATGGCGTCCCTAGCTGGGCGTGACCGGCAGAGAATGGATCATTTGATGATTGCCTGTTCTGTTCATTCTCTCTGGGGCACCTGGCATTGCCTCCTGTCAGAACAGAGAAGATAACTGTGCTAGATGCACCTTTGGGATCATCCAATAAGCCTGCTCTCATGTTTTTATGTTGTTTGTGTGTTCTTGTTTGACAGTCTTCCTGCTTAGTACTTTAAAAATGTGCTGTTAGTGCTTGTATCTCTTGGTAGTCTTCAGAGTCTTTTGTGGCCTAAGACTTTTTTACATGTGACTTGCCAGAGTTTGTTCCTTTCCATTTTCCTCAGTAGGATTTTACTTCTAATTTTTAAAATGTTTCTTTTTTTTTCTCCAGCTGTTTAGCTGTGATGATATTTTGTGGGGGTTCTTACTGTTCTTTTTATTATTATTTGGAGTATACATTTAGTTTGAGCCTCAGTTGTAGTCTTTAAAAAAAAAAAACTCCCTGCAGTTTGTGAGTGTTTCGTAATTGCATCTGTTCCTTTTATTTTCTGTTTTAACTAGCCACCTCAGTTTTGGATAAGTACCCTTTTGGAAGTCAAATGATAATGTACTAGGTTTCTTTGATATTTCCCCTCTACAAAGATGTTAAATTTAATTACATTGTAATTGTTAGTATGAAACTGTTCAGCTGTATTTACCTCTTAGACCAGATTCAGTACAACACTTAGGACTAAGTCAAAATTGCCTCTCTCCTTATGGGTTCTACAATTAGAGAGATGAGGAAAAGATGGGACAGAGCAGAAGGAGATGGGGAGAACTTAAGTAGATAGGTGAAAGATGGCAAGAGACAGCCTAAAACATGTAAAAGTTAGGGAGAAAACATGCCACCAGCAGATGTTGTGACTTATTCTTTATATTCCGTGTGGAGCTAAGTCATGTACAAGTCTTCTCCATTTCACTCTGCCTGGGGACAGAACTTCTAGCTGATCCCAGGAGTACCCTAGTTGTTGTCATTCAGCCTCAGTAGATCTTCTCCATGTTGTTTGAGATCTTTCCCATGTGCATTTTCCTTGCAGGTTCCATTTGAGAGCTTGACAGGCTGTGTTGGATGATGGCTTTCTGAGAGTGTGGCCTAGCCACCCCCACTTTCTTCTCTTGATTTGAACGTCATGTGGGTCTTGTACTGCTCTGTTCAAAAGCTCCTCATTTGTGACCAATTCTTGCCATATGATGTGAAGGATGTACCTCAGGCATCTGTTTATGAATGTCTGTAGCTTGTGATTTGAAGACATTTTAGGACACTATCAGGTCTCGCATCCATACAAGAGGACACTCTTCACATTTGTATTGAAGATCGGTAGTTTAGTCTTCACAGATATTATTTATGAACTCCATATGGGACAAAGAGTCTTGAATGCAGCTGTCGTTTTCCCTATGCTGGCATAGATATCCTTGTCTGTTCCTCCATCTCTGCCCCAATACTCCCTGACTAGATGAACTGCTTCACATCTTCCAGATCATCCCCTCCCAGTGTGATGGTGGTGATGTTGGACTGGTTGATCCTCATTGTCTTGGTCTTTTCCTTGTTAATGCTCAGTGTAGTCCATTGAGGCAGTTTTGTCTAGTGTTGTGACCTTCCATGCATTCATGCCAATATGAAAGGAGGGCAATACCATCAGCAAAATCAGTGTTCTCTAGCTGTTTGAGAAGCATCTGCTGAATGCCCCGTTGGTGACCATCTGTTGTACCGCTCATAATCCAGTCCATTTTGCTCAAGAACGGGAAAGGTGACAAGAAGCACCCTTGTCACACTCCTGAGCGTATTCTGAAGGATTCTGTCAAGACACTGTTGTGAGCAGCTTGACATGTTGAGGGTTTGTATGTTGAACGGATCAGGTTAATAATTTTGATGTTATGGCTATTTTCAAATTTAAATTTCTTTGTTAATCTCTTGATTTTCAGAAAAAAAGATATGGTTTTTGGCCATCTTCTTTCTGCCTCGTTGCTCATCTGATGTATTCCATGCCCTGTTCCATTCTCTTGAGGGGAATTTACTTCTGTGGTATAGAGAGCTACAGCAATTTGTACAAACTTGCTCTGGGTTGCATTTCCCATTGAAAGCCCACACTCCTTGTAATCTCATTGGAACTCCTGCAGAATGAAAGGCTTTGTTAAAATGTAAGGGTTTCTTATTACTATTTTATTTTTTCAGGTTGCTTTAGATGTTTTTAAATAGCTTCAGATTGTTCAGTGACTTCCTTCTGTATGATTTACTTGGAAAAGATCCCATTTATTTGATTCTTGCTTTAGTTTCTTTTGGTGTTTTCTTTCTTTGCTAGTAATTAGAGATGGCTTTCAACAGCAGCCCCACATTTTAGCACGCCTAACCTAGAGTGATGTATCAAAACCTGATCTTTGTGCCTGTCACTGTTCACTGATAACATCCACTTCCCTACATTATAATTTCTACATCTACCTAGACTTTACTTGCCATCCCCACTACTTCACCTCTTCCATGGCCTGCAAATTATGCTGTGGACAAGCACCTACCAAGGTAAGTTTGGATGAAGCTGAGTCTCAGTCACTTAGCTTCATCTAAACTGCCACTTAGTGTAGCTTAATGGTAAGGATGACCATTTGAAGGGCAAGCACAGGAACGTCTGGGTTGTCATCTACCATGCCAGCATCTGGCCAAGCATTGGAAGTTTTCATTTTTAGAGCTAAAAAGCATTTGGGGGAAGGAGCAGGGCGTTCCTTATGGTGTGTGGCGGGGGAAGGGGAGGATGAGATAGATATTGCTTCAAAAATAGATTGAAAAAAGTAAATAAGTACTTTCTATTTATAAGGGTATTTAAGTAAGATCCTGTATTGCGGGTGCAGTGGATCGTACAATCTCAGAGCTGCAGAATTGCGTTCAAAGTCTGAACTTTCATTTTAGAAGGTAAAATCTTTCTAACCCTTTCTGATGGCATAAATAGCATGGGAAAGGGGAACCAAATCTAAGCATGATTTTAGTTAGACCACTTATCATGGGTGTGGCCAAGTTTCCTGTGGTCCCATACATTTTGTTGCCAGTGCCCAGTTGTGGCTCTCAGTGCTCTGTGCTGATATGTAGTTCTAATTTACCCCTTAATGTCTTCTAAGTGCCCAGTAAGCAGTGGAAGTGCTTGTAATACTGCTAGACAATATTGAATTCCTGTGGTCTGACAAATTCTCTCATCCAGCACTAGTTGGGTCCTACGGGTGCCATATGAGAGAGGTTCAACCTGTAGTATTGAAAATCTCAAGTCTTCCCTGTGCAACTATCAAAACCTCTAGGTTTCTCCCACCTCCAACTTCTAAGATGCATTAGGTGTTTGCAGTGCAAAAATACACAGTATATTGAAAATTGAAAATGTGAAGATAGTGCAAATGAAACTGAATTTAGTGTCAAAACAAATATCCCACAGGGAACTCAGCAGCACCTTTGAAAATCAACTCCCTGATAATACAGACTGATTCCTTTCCTTTTCTTTCTCTTCATCTTCAACTGAGACAATAATGAATGCTGCTCCAGCCTCTTGTTTGCCATATTTTATTTCTCCTTTAAAGCCCCTCTTCCCACCTTTATTTTAGTTTGCAGTTAAAGTTATAATTTGCACAAAGGAGTCTTGGCTTTCAGTTAAATAGCAGACTTGGCTTAAGAATCGCTTTGATGACTTAGTGTGAAGTGATGCACAAACTGGGACATATGGATTTATCCAAGTTGTTTCCGTTGTTTGAACAGAGCTGTCTGATGTCTTCTGAAGTGGCTTTCTGGATGCTTTCACATGACAGATTACAGGCTTACCAAGCACGTGATTTTGGTTCCTGTGTATGCTAAAATTTGGACTTGCTCCAAAGAGGATTTGAAATGTTGAGTCAAGAGTTCATTTGAATCAAAGTAAATCCTCCCCCACTGTAAGTCTTGCTCTAACTCTTGGAGTCTGGGAGGCTCATTTACTTTATATAGTCATTTTGTCTTCTGACACAGATTCTTTTCAGAACTTTTGTGTCTCTTGGCCAATATTTTATCCAGCTCCTTGAACATGTTGGACTGCTCTAAACACAGCAGATCCAGAAGATGCAGTAGTACCCTCTGGCCTGTTAATATAGAGAAGATGTGGAAATAGCTTGAGAAACCAGAGGTCAGTTGTCCCCATCAAGACCAGAGCAGGGATCAGACAGTGCCACTGTGATTTTCAGTGTTGCCTATTAGATCTTGAATCAATGAACAAGCATCACTGACAGGGATGAGTGGTGATGAGTGACACGTAGGACCACTGGCCACTTGACCCCTCTCTTCCCAGCCCAGGCAAAGACCAAGACAACCCATGCGCCATGCAGAGATGCGCATGTTGGCACCAGCAGCCGGTTGCTTTGAGCAGTGTACTGGGCCATGGCAGGAAGGGAACCTGCCTGAGGGTCCCGCTGGGCTGCTGGCAAGGAGCTGCCTACTACAGCAGGTGCCTCCCAGTCAAAGCCTGCATCTGGCACCCCATTGCATCTCTCCCACCCAAACTGCTCGCCTGGTCACAGCTCCCTTCCAGACCTTGCACCCCCTTCTATGCTGCTCTTCCAGATCAGAATCCTCTCCTGCACCAATACCTCCTCTCAGACCCTGCACACTCTCCTGCACACTGATTTCCTGGCACAGCTCACAATCCCCTCCTTCACACAAACTCCCTCCCAGACCCCAAGGCCCTACCCCAAGTTCCCTTTTGTGATTCCAGCCAGGCTGAGCAGCAGGGGAAAAGCCTCCAGGAAGAGCATCTTGGTCCTTCCATTCTTCATGCCAAAGGGAAGGGAAGCATTGGTGGCAACAGAAGTGCATGGAGCCACTTTTTCCCCCAGCCAGGCAGAGCCTGTCGGCCAGATATGCCTGACTCTGGCCGGTGAGGTTTAGTGCTCTGCATCCTGACCCCACAGCCGGCTGGATGCTATGGGAGTGCCCCAAGATGTGGGGGACCGAATCCAGGCAAACCAGCCCATGGGCCATAGATTTCCCTCCCCTGCAGTGGATTTGAGTAATGTGTAATGATTGTGTGTACCTCTTCACATTTTTATTAGTATAGTCCATTTTATCCCACCATTAGAAACGCTGGAGGTGGGGGAGGGTTGCTGGAGACGGGATCTTTATTTCTAAAATAAATGGTAAATCTGATTATAAATGGGGCATAGTAATCTCTTGAGCATTAGCATCCATCCACTGGAGAAGGCACAGGGTTCCTGATGAAATGGGAACTACAACACGTGTCTCTGGAGGATTTGTGTTTCGTCCACTGAAACCATTAATGTAAAAGGTGAACGTCAGACCCTGGGAGTTCCCTGCTGATTTATGCAAACTGTACATCTGAAACACTTACCTCCTGAATCATAGCACATAGTTTTTTTACTCAGAACCATCATTATCTCTTTCACTCATTACTACAGCTGCCCTTTAGCATGTAGTCAGGATTCTAGTACTCTAACACTGCCTAACGCGATTCTTATTTCTGTTGTCTTGACTCTCATCTTATCTATCTACATATACACTCAGGGAGAGCACCACAAATACAGGAGGCCTAATAAAGGCAGAGTGATAGCTCAGGGGTGAGAGTATTGGCTTTGTAAACCCAGGGTTGTGAGCTCAATCCTTGAGGGGACCATTCAGGGGTCTGGGGCAAATGTATTTAAAGAAAAAAAATTGTTCTGGGAGGGTGATAGGTCCTGCTGTGAGTTCAGGGGAGTGAACTCAATGACCTTTCAGAGTTTCTTCCAGCTCTATGAGATAGATATATCTCCATGTCTTAATAATGAAATTCTCCAGGTACTGTGTAGGTCAGTTTATGCCCTAAACCCATACACAGTACCTGGAGAATTTGAATCCTGCCCTGAAATACAGGTTTGGATGCCCTTGCCGTGTCTAGTCACCATGCATTAACCACAACACAATGAAGGATGAACAAACAACAACAGATTTATTTAATTAAGAACAAACAATAAACTGGTAATTAGAATTCCAGTTGTCAACATATATATAAACTGTATACAGGTAAGTATGTTTTCCCTCTCCTCCTCCCCACTCCCTGTGGCAGTCCTGAAGGTTGATGGAACAACTCAGGTCTAAGTCTGGTCACCGCAGGGAGAAAAACAGAATGAATGACAGTCAGAAACAACAGTGTCTGGGGCTAGGTAGAGTCTAAGTCTGCTTCTTTCTTCAGTTCTTCTTTTCTTGAAGCAATGTCCTGTGTGGAGAAATGCTTAAGAAGAAATGACTGGTATTTGTGTGCGTTTGACTGACTGTTTCCTCACTTCTATTCAACTAAAAGTAAATGGGGGTTACACTGGCCTACAAGACCTGACACTGTGTAACTGCTTGCCTTAGCTACCAGATTCCACTGACCTACGAAGCCTCAGAGTGTATCGGTGTTGTCCTAGCCACCAGGGGCTTCCTCTGCGTCTCCTGCTTGCACTGCTGACGGGGGCATCAGAGAGTGAGAGCCCTGAGGTGATTGCTCCAACCTCTTTTATAGGCTCTTATCTCCAGACAGAGTCTGGTCAGGAGACACAACTTTTTCCCGCTTTTGGTTTCCCACCCTTTTCTGAGGGGAGAAGGTGACTCAGTGCCAGCGGCCATCTTCCAAGATGGGGCCTGACACGGAATCCATGTTAGAAATAAAAAACAAGAAGGAGTCTCCCTCAAACCAGAATCCAAGTTGAAAATAAAATGAAATCCAATTAAAACCATACTCCATATTCACCCTAACACAATGCTTCACCTATTTAGCTATTTCAGATTGCCTTGCCAGCATAGGACTGCTTGTATTGATGTTAGGCTGGGATCCAAAAATGAATTTTCTGCCTGGGAACTTTGGCAGGGAGCAAAGTCATACGGTGTCTGAACGACAACCTAGGGGAACCAGGAATCCAGGATGATTATTGGAGTGCCACCAAAAACAGCCAAATGAAAACAGTCGGTTTAATAGAATATCTTTTAGTAACATTGCATATAAAAAGTTACATCAGAAGAGCAATCAGATTTCAAAGTTAGGCATCTTAGTTAGGTGATGCCACAGTTAAGTTGACTGTGTAATCTTAATTATCTTTTTGTATGCTTGCATTGTAATAGTCATGTGGGTTGTCTTTGGCAGAGCCAGCTGTCTCAAGTCCTACTGAAATACCTGAATACCAACATCCTTTCTTTTCTTGTAACTCTCTGTCTCATTCACTGTTATTTCTGCTCACTGGATGAGGCACAGAACAAATGGAATGAGGCCGTGTAATTAAAGCCTGTCATCACTTGGTCAACACACAGATTTGCACTGGATTAATTAAAAGTGTGTTTTAAAATAATATAGTTAAATCAGCACAAATCTTTGCATGGACACTTAACATTGACTTATGTAGGTTTATTTGCATTTGATAAACTTTTTCAAAACTGATTTTAATTAGCATCAGGTAACTTCTTAATTCTGAAATTTCCCAACATCTGCGTTCTTGACTTTAAAATCCTAATGTTACATTTTGTATGGAATTCCCTCTGCTTTTATATAGAAAATTGAAAATAAAAATATCCATTCTGTGATACCATATTGATTCCCTAAATCTGTCTGCACTAGAGCATAAAGTCAATTTTAAAGCAGTTAGGTTGATTTTAAAATGTACCTGTTCTCTACAAATATAATTAGGACAATTTTAGGGGGTCCTAAAATCAACCTTTCCACTGCAGCTTTTTCACGAGGAGTAATGCCAAATTCTAAATTGTAGTAGATTAATACTGATTGTAGTAGATTGTAATTAGTGTAGACACAGCATAATTTAATTCAAGTTTGTTGGTCTCCAGAAGTATCCCACAGTGCTCCTAGTGTGTCCACTCTGACCATCATTTTCATCTCTGCTGCTCTCCAGGTAAGCAGAAAGTAGGAAACAAGAAGCAGGAATAAGCCTGGGTTCTCTAGCTGCCTTCTACACCATGCAGCTGCCAGGCTCGCTGGCTGCCCTGCACCACAGGGCTGCCAGGTCAAAATGAAATGAATCAAAATAACACTGTCAAAGTGAAGCATTTCAACAATACCAAACAACTTCTTAGTAGCTCCAGTTTGAAGCTTTTCAGATTTTTATTTTTGAATTTTACATTCTTCAGGACTGGCTTGCTAGCCTTATAATGGCATATGCCAGGGGCAGTCTGTAGAAAAGTGGCGCAAAAATAAATTTGGCAGTTTATTTTCAATGTAAGCAGGGAGTGAGGGCAACGCACTCTGGGATGATGATATCAGACGTACAACCGTTTGCATTACCTTTTTTTCCTTGTAACAAACTGGCACAGAAACCCAGAATGCTACAGGGTGCAGGAACTGTGGGATAGGTACCCACAATGCACTGCTGACACAGTTGCACTTAGCAAAGGTAATGGGGACACATTATGTCAACTTTCTAAACATGGACACTCACCATCAATTTTATAAAATCAAGTGGTATTAAGTCGACTTTAATCAATTCAACTTTATTTCCTAGTGTAGACACAGCCTTACTCATCACCAGGGTTTGAGCCTAGAACTTCTATGTGCACAGCACAGACCTCTACCTCTTGAGGTGTGAGGAAGGGAAGAGACCTAATTACACTATTATCTTTCATATGTCTGACTTCTAGAGGGGGGAAGTAACACACCATCAGTTGTTTACACAGCTATTGCTCGACAGCAGTGGAATACTAGGTGTCAGGATTTTTGTGTTCTTTTTGTGTTCTCCTGGATAGCACAGCCAAGCACATGGTTTTGAGATGTTCATTCTGATAGGCAGCGCAGCTAAATGAATGTAAGTCGTGTCTGCCATATTGCAAGCTGGATCTGTTCCTACTGTGCTGGTAGTGTCCTTGTGCAATTCTTCAGCTGTTTCTTCTGTGAAAGGGGGAAAGGTGTTCTGCTGCAGCTGTGCCTATGCTCTCTGAAGCTCTGGCCAAGTAACTTCCATGTTGGAGGCAAATTATGATCTGGGAGCAGACTGACTGCAGTTGGCGTGCAGAAAGGTCAGTGGGGTCTCGGACCAGTGCTTGGTACATATGAATGGGCATGGAGACCAGCGCCATGCTAAGAGTAAATGAATTTTTTTGAGATTTTTCGGTCCAAGCTGTAATAAATTGTACTGACTGGGTGCAAATGGAAAATTTCAGAAGTTTATAATTCAGCTGCATCTGAATACACTGTCACTGGGAAAGCAGACATCACATCTCTCATTTTAGGATTACTCCTACCAAATTTGAAGTTCCTGTTTTAAACCAGAAAGAAATTAGAACTCCTCAACAAGTGGTAGAGAAAATTATGTACTGTTGGCAAAGCTATTTCTTTTTCTATAACCATGTCCTGGGAAATGAGTGTGCTGTTTGTTTTTGCTGAAATTAAATTAAAAAATCAGCCTAAAGTCGAGAGCAAGTATGGAGAATTTCAACCTAAACTGTTGAAGTTTGGCAAGTTATAGGTAGCTGAAGACAGGCTTGTTGTAGTAGCATTTTAGATAACCTTGATTCTCAATTCTGTTATTAGCTCTGCATACAGTGGGATTTGACTCTGCACTGCTGTTCACTCAAAGAAACTTTTCTTAGGCCTAGCTGTATGTAGAAGTTACACTGGTAGAATTCATTGTGATGTAAGTCAACCAATGTCAGTTGTGTGTGTGCACACTGCTGTGTGTTCTGTTCTATGCTGCTTCCTTTTGTCCACTGCACTGCATTTGCAGAAGTGTGTTGTACTGTGGGGTACCAAGCAGTTCTTTTAGGCTCTGTGCATTCCAGGTGATTTTTCACAGTGGATCGTGGGATACCAACTGACACATGAAGGACTTTTGGGACTAGGGGTCTAGTTTCCATGATGTCTCCGACAGTATCTACAAAAAATTATCTAGCACTCCTTTGCCTGTGACATTTTCAACCTGCTGTCTGCCAGCGTGTTGGAAACATAGGTGAAATCAATGGGTGTTTGATTGAAGTGAGAAATACAAGGCTGTCACTGTCAGGTGTGGAGCGCTCCTTGCAAGGTACTGAGCATCTTAATGCCAAGTGAAGTCAGTGATTCATTAAGGGTGCTGAGAACCAGATAGGAAGTTGTCAGCACCTCCCTAACTCTTACTGCTTTCGATGGGAGTTATAATACCTTTTGATCTGGGCTCATCTCTTATTCTCTCAAACAGGGGCACTGTAAGATCCCCACTGTCCTTCAATAGGCAGAAAACAGCCAGATAATGGAGGTTAAGGGCTTCTCTACACTGCCAGACAGATCGACAGGCAGCAATCGATCCAGTGGGAATTGATTTATCACTTCTAATATAGATGCAACATATCATCTGCCAAGTGCTTTTCCATCAACTCTGGTACTCCACCAAAACAAGAAGGCCAAGTGAACAGTCAACAGGAGAGCCTCAGCTGTCAATTTACTACAGTGACAGGCGGTAAGTAGATCTAAGTACACTGACTTCAGCCATTTTATTTGCATAACTGAAGTTGCGTAACTTAGACTGAAGGCCTCCAGCAGTGTAGACCAGGCCTAAGAAGCTAACATGACTCTGCCCATCCTCACAGGATTCTCTTTAGAGAAGGGAGCTAACATGCTTCTGTAAAGTCTAATCTACTGTGTTTAAGGTCCTCAACTGACGTCAATCTACTATTTTGTTTCGTGGAGTTGTGGCCAGTGTATACCAGCTGAGGATCTGTCCCAAAGTTTACAATTTTTGACCTTTAGAAAAATAAATGACTGATCATGCACTCTGAAGAAATCTTGCCTCAACAAACCATGGTAATCCTTTGTGGCCATTATCCTATGCTATATACTTTGTTTAGGATTTGTTGCCATCTATGGTCTTGGTCAAAAGGCAATCTCTGGGCTTGCTCTTCATCTGATGTACACAAGTATAAATTAGGAGTAATTTCATTGAAGTTAATGGGCACTGCACCAGTAGTAGTCAGCTGCCAGAGCACATTCAGACCAGTTGATTAGTTTTACTACATTAATGCCTAGAGACCGTGACCAAGATCAAGGCCTGCACTATGCTAGAAGCTCTACAAACATAAAATAAGCGATTGCTTCTCTCCTGAGATCTTGCAGTTTAAATACTCAATACTGGCCATGGGTAAGAGAGGAAACAGGCAGAGAGAGATTAAATGATTTGCCCAGCATCATACAGTTGGTGAATGGCTAGAGCCAGGGACCAAACCCAGGACTCCTTGGGGAAAAAAGAAGGGAAAAGAAAGATGCAGCAATGTAAATGAGAATTTATTAACAACAAAGCCCCAGGTTCTGTTACTACAGAAATAAAAGAAAAATAATTTATCCACCCACGCTTACTTTTCTGACGAAGGTAGTTGAATACTGCTGTACTAATAGAGTGTGACGCTTGAATCTCGAGCTGCACTTACTGATGCAGAACTGAGAGGTAACCAACATCTTTACAAAAATAATATTCCTTCCAGCCTCTGCGGTGGCTGCAGAGTTAGCTGCTTTTCATTCCCTCCCTGTGTAATTTGCATTTGAAGGTCTCTCCAAGTCAGCAGTGATGGAGTCCGTTGATGAAGCTGATGGACATCAAGGACAGCAAAGTGGGAAGGAACAATCCCAGAAAGCCTCACCGAGGACTCTGCAGCAGGGCTGGGCTGCCTGGTGGAATGGATTACCTACAGGAGTCAGTGTGTATTTGTTTGCCCTCTTGCAGATATTGGTAAGGCAGTAGCATGCTTTATGACTAGCTCAAAATGAAACCCTTATTTTTAAAATTGTTCAGGTTGTTAGATTTCTTTTTCTGTCATGTATTGTCAGGGTTAGACCAGTTGGTGTCAATTGGCATCGCTGCATTGCCAGTGCTGCGCTCATCATTACCACAGTTACAGGCCATCACCCCCTGTAACCATCCTTCTGCAAACATCCTTTTGCCAAACTAGCCTTGCCAAACACAGCCAGCTGCTACACCAAACATCCTTAATGCTGAGGAAGAAGGGTGTGGTTAAGGGTGTGGACGGGATGGGGATGATGGAGGCAGTGTTAAAATTGTTGGTATCTGATATGGTAATAGTAAGGTATGTGTCTCTGTGGAAGAGTGAAGAGTACATATGTTTAAGTGACTTAACACTTCATTTTCTTGCTTTCCCAGGGTCAGTGCCAGCTGTTTTGCACTTAGGAATCATAATTGCTTGAAATGAATTTTTTGCAAATTAACATATCTATATGCATATGTGTGTTTCTCTCCACATATAGCTGTAACTTGAGATGTTTATATGAGTTCTGTTGTAGTGTGCTGTGCATGTTGTGTATTCCAATACCCTTCCATTAAAAAATCAAGACTCAAATGCTGTCTCTCTTTATAAATTCTCTTAGTCAGATTTCTGCTGGTGTAAATCAGACCCTCTCTGTTGAGCTCAAGGGAACTACTCTGCTTGACACCAGCTGAGCATCTGGTTCTTCAGTTTTTTTTATTCTGGCTAAGATGCAGCATAGAAAATACCTGACTTTTTAAAGTGAAAATGATGATCAGCATAAAATCAATGAGAACTAAATTAGTTAATTATGCAGTCTTGAAATTAAAAATGAATGTTTGTCTAATGAGGAATGCTTATTATGTATTATCTGTTTGATTGCACAGCTTTTCTGCATGATGTTATGGTACAGTGGTTTCGGGACAATTCCAACAGCTCAGAATGCCTTTGACTTACTGTCATACTTGCTAAAACCATTTGAAAAGTTCATCTCCGGTCCAGGAGAGGTAAGTTTTCTTGTTCCTCTCTATTTAAGTGCAAGGTTAGAGTTAGTAATCTTGAGTAATAATTCTTATATCTTCTTGGATTAAATGTATACAAGATATATAGTGCATAACAGCAGGATGATTACCCTACTGTATTTCTGATGTGGAATGGAGAAGAATTTTCCCTGTAAACAGATATATATAGCAGTAGTCTTTAAGAATCCCAGGCCAAATCTATTTGGCCCTGTTATTAAATCAGAATGGCTGACCTTTGCACTTGCCTTACCTAGGGGTAAAAAACTACATAAGAAGCACGTCAGTGCAAAATCAGGTCTATATTGTTTACTTCACCATAAATGAAGGGTTAGCATTCAATTTATGAAGACAAAAAAGTTTAGATTCTGCAGAAGCTGATGTATCCTCACAAGACTCACCAGAACAGTTTACTAGCTCAATTCCAGCCTTCATTTAGAAACAGCACAGTGGGTCAGATTCTAGCCTCAGTTACACCCAGGCATCCCCCCACTGGAAAAAGATTTAATTAGAAATGTATTTTAAATTATTAGCTGCATGATCACTAAAAGTAATTATCCTGATTTTTAGCAAGTTTTAGACTATGTGTACATTAGAAAAATTTGCACTGGCGTAACAATATCTGTGAATTTTCCCCAGTGCAAAGCCCTAGTATATGACACTACTCTAACACATGGTTTACATTATCAAAACAAAAAGCAGTCAAGTAGCACTTTAAAAACTAGCAAAATAGTTTATTAGGTGAGCTTTCGTGGGACAGACCCACTTCTTCAGACCATAGCCAGACCAGAACAAAATATTGAGTCTGTTCTGGTCTGGCTATGGTCTGAAGAAGTGGGTCTGTCCCACGAAAGCTCACCTAATAAACTATTTTGCTAGTCTTTAAAGTGCTACTTGACTGCTTTTTGTTTTGATAGTGTATAGACTAGCACGGCTTACTCTCTGTTACTATTCAACATGGTTTACATTAGTGTGAGTTAATCTAGTGAGTTATCAATATAATTATATTAGAACAGGTGTCTGTAATGTAGAGAGCACCTTGGGGTCTACACTCTAGTCAGAGGTGTGGTTGCAGCACGGGCTGGTATACCTGCACTGACTATAACTAGCACAATTAAAGCCCTGGCTACCAATGAGACCACGTACTCATGGTCCCCACAGGGCTTGTATAGACCAGACTGAAGTTTACACCAAAGCATCTTCACTGCTATAGGTAGCCATGCTAACTAGACCACAGCTAACACAGATATGTCAGCTTGTGCTACAGTGCTACAGCCAGTTGCAGTGTAGCCAACTCCTTAGTTAAATGAGGCTAGGATGATAAACATCTTTGAAAATAAGCAAAAATATGTTATCATGTGGGTACTTGGAGTCACAGTACAGGCAGGTGATCCTGAGTTAGTATATGAGGTGCTTAAACCACACTGGAGACTTCTTTCTGTACTCCCTGAACAGCATTTGTGAACTTATATATTACCTGCCCTTTCATTTATTATTGCCAAGTGGTTTTCATCTGGCCTTTCTCAGATAGATTCATAACGTATAATCAAAACTCCTCCTACAACAGGAGGCACTTAGAAAAGCTGCATGTTATTTGCAGTATAATTTGTCAATTTAAAATTAAGCGTTCAGCCCAGAAATGTACAGACTTCCATGACTTGAAGTGAAAGTAAGGTAGAGGAGGTTCACTGTGGAGGGGTGTGATGCTTAGAATGCAGTATAACAGGATGAGCGAGTTTGAAAGGACATTCACCTGAAAAAAAAAACAAGCACACATCCCCACAGTTTTGAATATAAACATTTGATAGGCACACCTGGACTTGTAAATGTGTTTGTAGCAATTTCACTCTCTTAAATAAAGTCCCTAGAAATGTCCTAAGTAGAGCGATGATACTGTTGTCAGGCTGACTCAGCATGGCAGCACCTTCTGCTGGTCACACTGGGAATTAGCATAGTACATTGGCATTTTGGGCACTGTCTTGCCCACACTGCTCCACTGTCTTTACCATCTCCCTGTGGGGCTGCACCATTCCCTGGACTACGCTGTCCACCTCAGGACGCTGCCCTCTATCCGTGCCTATCACTTGATTCTCCTCCCTTCTGGGGGTATCAGGATTCTTCAGCCACATACCTGCCACTGTGGGCAACTGTAGCCCTCAAGTCTAGCCTCTCACCTCAGGAGCAAACTGCTGTCCTTAAAGGCAAGGTGCAGTACAAGAGGGAAGGGGAGGGAACCCAGGCCTGCCCTCTAGGCTGGGTATTGAGCCAGGGACCTGCTGGTGGCAGCCATGTCCTAACCTCCTTCACTCCCCTTGACACTTGCACCTTCCTGGGGCTTGTGTCAATACCTATATCCTGGCAGGTATCAGACTGCAGCTTCACTCCAGCTCCCCTGAGCCTGCCTAGCACTTCTGTCTCCAAGGTGCCCCTGTCTGCCTCCCCAACAGGGACCCAGCTCCTTCTCCCTTGCTGGTCAGCAGGCCTGCCAGCAGTGGGGTCAAAGGGGGCAGTTGCCCTGGGCCTGTTTGAAATGCCACAGCAGCACTGCTCTGCACAGGTGCGAAGGAGTGGGGGATCAGAGCTGCAGTCCTGGCTGTACTATGGGCTAGTTGTCCTTGGTCCTGCCATTGGCGACATCCCTTTCAGGGGCCTGGCCTTTGCTCCGGGGTTTGCGGTGGCTGTCAGCCCTGCTGCTGGTCAGGGGAGAGTGAGCTCCCCTCAGCTCTGCCATCTTTTATAGGGACCATTCTGACCCTGATTGACTAACTTCTCCCTGTACCATGATTAGCTAGGGCTGCACAGGCCCCCTCCCCTCCCAGCTTGCTTTTTAACCCTTTCCCTGCCAAAATGGTGTTGTCACCCCACTACAGATGCTCACTCTGTAATATGGTAACATCCCATTACATTGAAAGAGATGATGATTGTATTCCCATGTCTCTCTAAACAAAAGCCAACTGCTGTAATGATTGTTTTGTTTCTACTATTTACATGGCAAGAATGTGTAAATCTATTAAAACTTCCTAAACAAATAATTTAAAAATATTACAAGTCTGCATGCGCACAGATGTTCATGCATATCATTGGTTATTATTTATTACAGCACTATTCCCTTGCAAAAGAAAGCTTTGACACAGTAAAGAGGAAACAATCTGCTAACATTCAGAAAAGTCACTCTTCACCATGGATGTCTTGAGCGGAACTAAACCAGCCAATTCTGTAAACACCTGGCCTTATTGAAGTCAGTGGGAGTTCTGCCACTTGCTTCTGCAGGGCCAGAATTTTACCTCTGCTCTTTTTGCATACCTGGACTAATCCTGCAGCCCTTATTCAAGCAGAACTCCTGGAGAAGTTTGTAGCAGTTTGGGATTTTGTTCCTATTTTTGAATATCGTATTGAGTGAAAGTCACCTTGGTGCAGAGGACCAGCATGAGACCTATGCACTACTTACTGTCAACGTAAGGCCTTCTATGTAGCACATTGTGGACAGGCATGACTTTCACGCATAGTGCTGTAAATGGGCGTAGCATTTTATATAACATGTAAAAACCACAAGGTTTCTGGATCGTGGAGTTTATGCTAAAGAAAGATAGCAGTATAACAATACATGTGAAATGAATACCATGAACACTAGTTTCTCCTGTATGCCCTTATGTCATGTCCCTTAAATGCTCTGTGAGTTGTCATTTTCATGATTTCACAGGATCTGACCGGAGTTGGAAGCATCGCGATGCTGTATTTCCTGCTGTCTTTAGTTTCGCTTGGATTGTTACTCATTGGAACTCTGGTAAGCACCTGTATTAGAAATCCAGTGTTCTTACTGAATGGCACTAAATTATTCACACCCTTTAGCCATGTGTTCTTACCGTGTGTCTCATTTACTTTGAGTTGTTTGATTTCAAAATAAGACCTTTGGGCTATTTCCACATAATTACTGCACGCTTTATGTAGCAAAAGTGTGGCATGCACTTTCCCATGTTCGGCTTTCTGATGAATGGTGATTCATCAGATCCCTTTATTCCTCCATGCACAGGTGGAGAAAGTATTCTTACATTGAACGGGAGGGGTGGAGTCCAGCAAATGAAGGATCTAATCTTACTGCCTCAGCAGCCAGTTGCGAAATACCCATTAATGCCAGTAGCAACAGGAGAGATCACGTAGGACTGAAGAGATTTTGGACTGTATTAGTAAAAACAGTCATCCCCTTATGTTCTGCTAGCACTCAGCTAGCTGAGAACAGAGGGAGAGCACATGACCCTTGTCCATGGATGATGCAGCTGGCGTGAAAGCAGGCACTGCCTGGGAAACTTAGGAGGAAGTCTTGGTGATTCGGGGGTCTCTGGTCACATACCCTCAGGCCTCACTTCTTCTTTTCTTTTCTTTGGAGGTAGGGAATGAAATTCTTGAAAATAGATTTTAGAAATATGGAAATGCCAATAGACTGTGATTCTGTGCCTCTCTGTAATATATCTTGTGACTGCCCAGGAGGTAACAGCAGTTAACATGCATGCGGCGTGTGTGAATAAGCATTATAATGCACTGTATACCATAGTTAAGTTTGCTCTGGGACAATATACTGCTGAGGGCTTATGCATAATGCATGAGGCTGAATGTACTTTTAAAACGCATTCACAAAGCAGAGTAAATGAGTGTTAATACCACCATTATTCTGATCACTGGTGTGGGCAATGAGGTTAGCCTGACTCTGTAATTTTCTACTTTTTGATGCTGCTGTTCTTTAGCCAGGTGTATTGTGTGATCAAATAATAAACTTCTGAGGAATCGTATAATTGCACATAATAAAGTACAAGAATTGGACTTTTCATATTCTCTGTGAACTGTGTGAATTTAAGGCAGTTTTATATTGAAACATGCCAAGCTGCATAATGAGATAAATTAGAGTAAGAGGGGCGCAGTTTCCTCATGGAAATGTATCTGTCCCCTTTGTAGGTGTGGTAGAACATTATGGAACTCCTTTGTAGTCAAATCATTTATGTCACATGAGTAAACTCTAAGTGAATGGTCACTGTGCACAAAAATTCCAATCTCATTTTTACTGCTGTGAATGAGAAGTAACTCTGTTTAAGCTGAGAGTTACTCCTGATTTACACCTGTATAAACAAGAACAGAATTTTGTCCTGTACGGTCATTGTAATGTGTTGAAGTGATCTGAGACTTTTGTGTAACAAACCAATTTAAACTAGATGAGAATCCTACAGTCTGCTGTGAATGCTGCATAAGGCTGATTTCTCTGTGCGCACAGAGTGCTCTTCTAACACAGACAAGTCACAGAGTGGCTCTACCTACTGCAACACCTCCTTTGGCTAGGTTACATGGGTTTTACTTCTGCTGTTACGGGCATTTGCAGAACAGTACCATGGGAATAATAAGCTTACTTACCAAGAAATTTGAAAATAACATGGCTTGGCAGTGTTTCTACAACCCCCGCTTGTAGGAGAATGGACAGTTTTATGAATGAGATTCTCTGAATTTACCCCAGCTGCCTCTCAAACTCGCCTCTTTTGATTGCTGTTTGTAGTTTTTTAACCATGTCTGCTTGGAAGGGATTTGCACAGGAAGCAAACTAGAGGGTGATGTTTTCTAGACAGAAGTACATATATGTTGATATTCTTTTTACCAAAGAAAAAATCCTGTATACTGTACTCCCAATAAAGGGAGAAAGGGAGAGTGTGATAATCTTTAAAATGATGCATCAAAGTACAGACAGAGGAGAGGGAGATTATGCATCCCTTATTCAAGAGTTGTCCTAGTTTATCCCCCTGCTTCAGTGACCCCGATATGCAAAGGTGTTATGTTGCCAGAATGCAGGTCTGCCTAAACATGCCTCTTCTTGCTCTCAGTCCAACTTACCTGCCTTCAGCCCTGGACAGGGGCCTGCAACCTGTGACTCCAGAGCCAAACGCAGCTCTTTAAGTAAAGTTTAAAATGAAAACAAAAACAAAAAAAAACCCTTCCTGATAATTTTTGATATTTCAGTGACCAACCCCTGTTCCAGGAGCCTTAGGGCTCCTGTTTGCCATGGAGGCAATGAAGATTTGGCACAGCTAACCGTGCACTTGGTATAATTTCCCTGCTCTGGGGGTATTTCCAGGGGAGGGCACCTCATGCCTACCTTGCAGCTCTTTTGTACCAGAACATCTATAGCTCAACAACAAATTGGACACTTAGATTCTCTTGGGGCAAGGTTTTATTCAGCTCTTCCTCTTCTGTGAGGTAGTAGATAAACTGAGTGCAGACAGCTCTGTGTGTGTGTGTGTGGGGTGTCCTAATTACACCTTCAAATCTGAGGTCCTTTCTGCTCTGTGTGCATATTCAGAGCTGTGTCTACACGTGCACGCTACTTCGAAGTAGCGGCACTAACTTTGAAATAGCGCCCGTCACGGCTACACGTGTTGGGCGCTATTTCGATGTTAACATCGACGTTAAGCGGCGAGACGTCGAAGCCGCAAACCCCATGAGGGGATAGGAATAGTGCCCTACTTCGACGTTCAACGTCGAAGTAGGGAACGTGTAGTCGTTGTGCATCCCGCAACATCGAAATTGCGGGGTCCTCCATGGTGGCCATCAGCTGAGAGGTTGAGAGACGCTCTCTCTCCAGCCCCTGCGGGGCTCTATGGTCACCGTGTGCAGCAGCCCTTAGCCCAGGGCTTCTGGCTGCTGCTGCTGCAGCTGGGGATCCATGCTGCATGCACAGGGTCTGCAACCAGTTGTTGGCTCTGTGGATCTTGTGTTGTTTAGTGCAACTGTGTCTGGGAGGGGCCCTTTAAGGGAGCGGCTTGCTGTTGAGTCCGCCCTGTGACCCTGTCTGCAGCTGTGCCTGGCACCCTTATTTCGATGTGTGCTACTGTGGCGTGTAGACGTTCCCTCGCAGCGCCTATTTCGATGTGGTGCTGCGCAACGTCGATGTTGAACATCGACGTTGCCAGCCCTGGAGGACGTGTAGACGTTAGTCATCGAAATAGCCTATTTCGATGTAGCGGTCACGTGTAGACGTAGCCCAGGATTGCACAAAGCCCAGCTAATCCCCATGGATTATTAGAGTTCGTAGTACTAGAAAATGTATCTTTATTCATTGTGTAAGTTATGACATCCTTTCCCAGGAATATGGACCGTGATGCGCTGCTACTGAACACATTAAATCCCAGCCATGGACATCGACCAGCTCTACCTAGGGACTGAGACTTTTGTAACTGATATGGTGGGCTCCCTTCCCTTCCTGAGTGCTAGCTAGAGCATGCCCTGGTGCTCACCCTTGTAGAAGAGGCCAGCACAAAGCCTCTAGCACAGACCAGGGTTACAATTTTCGAAGCTGACTAATTTACCATTTATTTGAAATTCTATTAATTTTAAATGTAATTTAATTTCCTCCAGTTGCTCATTATTCTTATTCCCCACACGCATTTACAACATAGAGGAAAATGCCTTTATTTCTAAAGGAAGTTAGTTGTTCTACCCTATTGAACCACTGACAAATTCACCCCTACCTGGCTAGCCAGCTTTGCACAGGAGCCCATTGTGTTTAAGGGCTGCCTAGGCCTTGTGTTGGACAACCTGCACAGTGGTGAATTACAGGTGCACAGACTGCCCCCGTAAATGTTGGTGCTTCCTGCAGTTCCTGCTGCACGTGGAGTGCTCCAGACAAGTGACCTACCACAGACATCCCAGAGAGGGCAGTGAGGAAGAGCTGAACATGTATGCAGCAGGGAGCAACCGAAAAGTTGTAGCAGTGGGTGCTCTGTGGAGCTCAGAGCAGAATTTTGCCCTCCTGAGTTGGGCTGGCTTCACATCACCTCCTAAGTGAGTTTCAGATGCAACTGAGAAACCTCTGTGTTAAGTTGTGATCACAGAGCTTAGGCTGTTCATTAGCATATTTGGAGTTGCCCCAGCTCCACAAATAGATTAGACCATGCACAGTAACATTGGACGTGATAGGCACTGATGGAGGCAACCAGTGTGCTGTTTGTAAGGGGTGCATTGGTCAAGTGCCCACACCCTCCCCTCCACCCTCTATCCCTTGTTGCTTGTAGGAGAAGACTCTCTGCCAGGGACACTTGGGGACAGGGCAGATGTGCCTTACTGATTAGGAGAATCTAGGCATCTGCCTGGGGGGAGACCTCCCAACTCTCTAAGCATCACTGCCCCTCTGAAAAATCTGTCCCATAGTTCTCCCACCTACACCCAATAAGATTCCAGGTTTGCTTCCAGACTCCCTCCCAGCAGTTACTTCCCTCTCCCTCAGCTCCTCTGTTATCCCTAACTCGCCCCCTCCAAGCCTTTGCATGGCTTCTGAGAGGTACAGGAAGTATGATCTGGTACTGTAGTTTAAATGAATTATTACTCAGAGTTCTCTATTAATATGCCTACTAAAGAACCTGTTTATCAAAAAACATTTCCTGAATCTTTTGTTATTTGTGGTGTTAGACACAGTTGCTGACAGGTATTTTGAAACAAACTACCAAAGTAATTGAAACCAGTGTCATCATATTGTGCTATTTTGACAAATAAGATAAGCAGAAATTTGCAGAATTGTAAAATATTGTGTGCAGAACTTTTCATTTTTTGGCACAGAATTCCCATAGAATAATTTTAGAGAGGAGTTGTTGGACTCACCTACAGCAAGAGCAAATCTACCTCTCAAAAGGTTTCAGGCTGTGGCCATTCTCTTACCTCAAGTCATTCTCAGTCCCAAGCTGGCAATTAGAACTTGCTTTTTCCTTCTTGGCCACATGGCCTCATGCACATATGTAACACCACTTTTAGGCTTTGTCTTCATTGCCTACAAGCCCAGCTTCTGTCCATGTACTCGTTGAAGAAGGACAACAGCCTGCAAGGTATCACTTCTCCCCAGAGTTTGAAACTCTTCCATCTAGTGGACAAAGCCAAAGCTTTGGGTGCGATCCCTCCCTTTCATCACACAGACTTATGAGGCTACCTTTGTTACCAATGCCTCCCTCTTTGCTTGGGGCGCTTACTTGGGCAGTCACGTGGCACAAGGCCTCAGGACCCTTTAGAATGCATATCAGTTTACAAGAACTGAAGGCATTCTGTCTAGCCTGCAGTGCCTTCCTCCCACTCCCCCAATCCAGATGTTGGATAACATGACATCTGTAGTTTATGCAAATGAACAGGCAAGAGCAAGGTTCCTCCCTCTGTGCATAGAAACAGTGGCCTTCTGGCACCAGTGAATCCCCCATTGTAGAATCCTGTCAGCAGCATATTTACCAAGAGTGCAGAATTCCCTAGCTGACTGCCTGAGCAGAATTTTTTTTTTGCAAATGGGAAGTTCGCAGTTTGATCCTCAGCAACATCTGTGCCCAGTGAGGAGTGTTGGCCTGGGATCTTTTCACAGTGTGGATAAACAGGACGCTTACTTGGTACTGCTGCAGAGCAGCCCTAAGTAAGAGTTCAGTGAAAGAGGCCCTTTGGATGTCATGGATAATTTTTGATATCCATTCCTTCCCATCCCATGGATACCTCAGGATCTGCAGAAGATCCACAAAGACAGCTCAAGCACCCTGATTGTGCCCAAATGGCTAAGACAGTTTTGGTTATGGGTATGACAAAGCTTTCTGTTCATGCACACACAAGCATCCTGCATTGCCAGACCTTTTAACACAGCTACAGATAGGGTCAGCCACCCATCCAGGACTTCAGCACTCAGGGCCTGGTATTTGGATAGGCACCAGAAACCGAGCGCTCGTGTTCTAGGCTGGTGCAGTCCATCCTGGGGAAGGTCTGTGTTGGATATTAGGAAAAATTATTTCACTAGAAGCGGTCCATAGAAATGCAACAAACCTAAGTTTGGAAATAATGAGTTCATACCTCTAACCTTCGTGCTTCAAGCCTCACTTAAAATTACACTGTTGATTTATATTTAGCCCACAATTTCTATAAAACTCAACACCAATAGAAATGTTTCCCTAATTTTTTAAATAATTGCACTGTAAGCAGATCTGTTTAAACAGATGTCCATTCCCTTTTACTGCTTTTAACCCAAGCATTACAGTGTGGTGCTAGTGCATGAGAACCTAACATTGAAGCTGTCTATAAACAAAAGGGAAAACTGGTTGCATTAATTTTCGTTGCTCAAGCTGAGAGAAATGCCAAAAATAAATGACAGGTATGTCTAGTGACAAGGAAATAGGCTTTTAAAATCCTTTCTGAGTTAATATTCTAGGTTGTTGTTTATAACTTAGGGAAAGAAACTTGACTTGTTGACAGAGCATGATTTTTTATATTTGCCAGTGTCCCTTTAAAATAAAACAAAAAAAGCCCAAGAAAGGCTTTTTCTGGTGAGATGCTGAGTGCTTACAAACTCCCTTGAACTCAAAATGAATTGAGGGCACTCAGCACGTGAAAGGAGGAGGGCCGTGCTTTGCAGGACCTACCGCCAAATGAGTTTGAGTTAGATTGTTCCTAGTGAGACTTAACCTCAGACCAAGATCCAAACATGTCAGGACTTTGCCGAAGTTCAGATATGATCTCAGACTTTGCCACTAGAGCCTGTTGCTAACTGGAAATAAATCCAACCTAATGTTTTCAAACAATATAATCTGCCACTACGTTTGTGTAAACCAGTATGGCTGGGGTTTTCAGAGGGCCTTAACTCCCCCTGTAAGTCAGTGCTCTGGCAGATCTAAGTAATAGTATTAATTTAGGAGCTACAAAATTTTATTAACAAAACGTACTCGGAATAATTACTGTGCGCACTAGTCAGTATCTCTCAGAGGAATGGGCTAAATGCACGAATAATGGATGAAATTCTGTACCCTGTTCTATGTATGAAGTCAGATTGGGTGAACATAACAGTATCTTCTGGCCTTAAAAGTGATGGTACAACAGCTTTTAAATTTGTATCGTTCTTGACACATTCTTTTTACTATAGACGTTTACTTTAAGGCATCTATTTCGCATAATGTAACAGAATTCATTATGCAGTTTATTTCTTCTTTCAGTCAGACTATTAGATTGCAAAAGATTTTTTCACTGAACTGAAAATGGGTGCCAGTTTTATGTAGCATTTAAGGGCCATCAGAAACCTTGTGAAAAAGGTGTTTTCATGAAGAATAAGTGTGAGTTTGGGATATGGTGCCAGATCCTCCAAGAATTGAGGTTTGGGAAACTGGTATTTATGTATTTTAAACCTCACCAAATACCAGGTGGATAGCATCTAAATCAGGGAAGGTTATAATCTGTAGATTAACAGGAGTGGATGTAGTTGTGCTAACATTCTGTGAAAGTCGATCAATTAAACAAAAGGACGGTGATTTCACATTGGGCATGTATGTAATGGTCACAAGCACAGAATGCTTCCACTGTGTTCCAGAGCAAAGAGTGACAGGCTGCAGGGAACCATCCGTGCTTGGAAGCAGAAATAGAATAGGAAAGGGTGTATTCTTGTGTCTGTACAGGAAAGCTCCTCTTGTGTGGAGCCCTCTCGATCTCTTTGGTGCAGTTCTGTTAGACTGGGGTATAATAAATGAGATTATTGCTCCAAAGATGTACCTGTCCTTGTTTTATACAGACCACCTGGCACTACACAGATAGTTTTAAAACTTTTTTTTTATTCCAGATCTGGTATCTTTTGAAAACCCATCCGGATCCCCCCTTTCCATTACAAGAGGACAGGCGTCAGTCTGTGAGCCGCCAGCCTTCATTCACGTACTCGGAGTGGACAGAGGATAAAAACGAAGATGATTTTCTAGATTTGGATCCAGTGCCAGAAACACCAGTTTTCGACTGTGTGATGGACATCAAAGCAGAGACGGATCCAGCAACTCTAACAGTTAAGTCAGTCGGATTGCAAGAAAGGTAAGTTACTTCTGGCAGAGAGCAAGGAGTTTGGCGCAAGTTGTGTAGAGTGTGAAAGTTCTGAATGGACCAAACTGGTAATTTCAGTACATTAATGTGTTTTGTTTTTAAAATATCAGTTCTATACTGAATGGTTATTTGAAATGTGCTTTGTTTCTAGGACAGTCACAGCTATAAGATTTATAGTGAGTGTTTGTTTTATCAGTATTAAAATACATGAACTTTCTGGGCAAGTGTTACCAAATCTCATTCTTAATCTGTGTTTTTTGCCTTTAGCAAATCCATTTGTATTTCATCAGCCTCTTATTTTTATCTGTGTGTTTATTTTGTTTAGATTCCAAAAATAGTAACCGTGTATTATAAAATCTCTGCAGTCTTTTCTACTGTAGTCTTTTACACTCTGTAGTCTTTTCTACTTTCCTATTTTATTTCTTCATATCACTAAGGTTGACAGGCTAGTTTTTTCCAAAAGTAATTTATCACGCATCTGGCTGCCAGAAGTAATTGTATTATAAATGGGTCATTCCTCAGGTCGGTAACCTTCTTTGGATTGTAAAATAATAGAACCGCTATGGATTAAGTTCATATTTACTCCTGGCCCCAGCTGGGACAGCCGTGTTTTGGCTGGAAGGAAATCACTCCTGAGGAAGAGCAACTTTACAGTGGAAGGAAGAAGGCGTGTGTGTCAGACTGACATTCATTGCATATTGATTCTTTTTTCACTCATAGTCACACAAAAATGCAGGCTGTGATAGGTAGGCATTCCTTGGAAAGCACAGGTCACAACAAATACCTAGACCTGGAGTCTGGAGGTGGGGTTTGCGCTTTCAGTTAGCTGGAACTAAGTCTGAGACTTTCATCCTCAGGATTATTTGTTTCACTCTGATAGTCTAAAGACTAAGTGCGTGTGCACAGAAGAAATGGAACTGCATTGAAATGCACCAGTCAGCTGCTCGGTTGACTGCAGCTGAGACTGAGATATACAGATACAGAGATCTTATCTCTTTCACTTCATCTGAGTGTTGGCTGCAGCCCTTGGAAGCCTGGGACTTATCAGTTTCTTCACTGTCAATTCTATTTCTCTTTCCTCCTTTTTCCTATCGTTTGTATCAGTCAAATGGATGAAAGGAAAGAGGATCCTGAGAATGGAAGTCCCATCCAGCGGAGCTCTGCAAAGTCCTGTGGAGGGCCAAGATAGTGATTGTGCAAATCAGAATAGGTCATTTAAGGATGATGCTGTAGTAAGCATCACCCATCTTTATTCCCATGGTTCAGGCTTTATCAGACACACTAGCTGATAGTTCATTCTTTCATCTGAAGCTTAACGCAGGCTGCATATAATTTAACTCAGATAATTAAAGTGTGTCTGACCTAGTGAATTTTCAGATCTCCAAGAAGTTGCTAAATGGTTTAAAAATTGAGGTTAAATCAGTGGCTTGAATCTAACTGAGTTTAAAATAGTTTTTGCTCTTGCAGTTTAATGATTTTGTTGAATCGTTTTCTGTGTGTGCCCTCACACTCCTTATGTTGCTTTGCTCTATAGTGTGACATTCCATTGACCTAGGCGATGACCCCTTACCTACCCAAATCAATGATCCCTTTGCCATTTTTTACAGTAGTAGCAGGCTAAGCCTGTGAAATAAGTGTGTGGTCACTTATGCACTCTGCTGTCCCCAGTTACTTGGCACACTTACAAAAACAGGGGTTCTCGGACTGGGAGTGCTACCATACCCCCTGGCTTGAAGGGTTCCCATTGTACACTGGGTTTACACTTTGGTCTCATGGCTCTTAGCACCCCTATTATACGACTTGTTCCAGCTCCCCTGTATAAAAAGAGTCATTGCTGTTTCTTTGCAGGGGACAGCTAGCCAGTCAGGAACATAAAAGCTATTCCAGTTTATTAGAAGCAGCTAATGTCAGTATAGATTCTGCGACAATAATAAACAGGGCCATCCACACCACTAAGCAAGACGTGCAGCTGCATAGGGCATTGTCCCAAATTTTGTGGTGTCCTGTGCAGCTGAATGCTTCATATGGACTCTCACCACCCCCACTACCATGCCGTGACTGACCACCCCCATCTCAGTCCCAGTACAGCTACCCACCACTATGTCCCCTGGTTGCTCCTCAGGGCTCAGCTCCCAGCCCCCACTCACCAGGCGGTAGGGAGCAGCCCAAACAGGTTGGAGGACTCAGCACAAGGGGTGGCTAAAGAGAAACAGTGATTTCCCCTTAAAAGCACCACTTCTCTCGGCCTGGCTGCATGGCCGACAGCTGGTACTCCAGAGTCCTGGTCCTGCTCCAGGTTGCCAGCTGTCCCAGACCAGATGGAATGGACATCGCTGCAGTAAATCATGTCCCAAAAGCTGGTAATCCTTTTGCCCCTCAGGTTCAGTGTCCTTGCCCTCCCTGCACCGCCTCCTATGCGGCGTGGCCACGCCCTCAAGTGACTAATTGAAACCCTTTCAGTAAGAGAAGTATGTACAACTGGGGGTGAAAAGCAACTTTTTATTCCCAACCTAAACATATATTGGGGAGGCAAATTTCTATTTCAACTGTAAATTGTACTGTAGCAAGGAGCAGTCACAGGAAATATGTGTCAGTCTTAGTTTTTTTGCTCTTTTGTTGAATTATCTATCCACCCTTTCTCCCAGTCTCTCAAAATATTCTAACCCTGTTTTTTTTTCTTGAACCATTTATGCTGTAGTAAAGAACCCACATAGCTAAGGTCATAATGCACTAAGTACTAGTTTTTGAGATAGGGAAGGAACACTACCCAGTCACCTCCCTTCCCGAAGAAACATTAATAATATGTTGACATAGCTTCTTCCCACCCTGGTAGAACTGCTTCAGCTAGCACAGGAATAAAGCCTCTTCTGGGTTGGAATGTGACAGCTGCTTCGCAGTTCATACCAGTGCTGCCCAATACTGTAAGGATGGGAAGTGAAGAGAATCCTGTAGTTACCTGAAGCGGCAGAGAAGAATATAACTAGGTGAAACATAATTGCATGAACTGGATTTGAGCAGGATATGGGTAAACATGTAAAACTTTTCTGAAAAGTGCCATTATATACTCAATGACGGTCACTGGTCAGGACTTCTGTTTTGTGACTCATTGAAGACCATTCCCCTATGAATTTGTGTCGCAACAGCAGTCAGCGGGGTCAACATGGGCCCTGGGGTGTGGTGGGTTGAGCGCCTGGCTACATGCAAATGGAAGGGGCAGGGCCAATGCCAGTCAGATATTAGTGCCACCTGGACTGCAGTGCTGAGCTCCACCTTCCCTCACAGCCGTGTGGAGCTGCAGAGAGCTGCTGCCGCGGTGTTTCACAATTGTTTGTGTCTGTGTGGGTGTGTGTCCGCCCTGTCAGCAGGCCTGGCTGTTGTCCTGACAGAGGTCTGGATAAGATGTCTTTTGGAGACTGTCAGCACCAGTCCTTAATTAACCAAAGGGGAGTGATCCAAGCAGCTTCTTCTGCTTCTCTCTCCCTTGAGGCACGTGTGTTATCCGTACAGGAAACCCAGGGACTAAGGAATCTGCCTCCACGGTAGCGTCAAACTCTGCCGAAGGGGAAAGCAAACATAAGTCTACTGTGCAGTTGTACGAAGCCCTGCAACCAGGTCCTAGCAATCAGCCTATTACGTTATTTTTTTAACAGAGATTCAGAGATTGCATTTGGGTTTTACTCTTGAATGTGACGTGAACTTAGCAGCAATTTACGAAGCCTCTTGAAATTGATTTTAGATTTCTGTCTCTTCACTCAGCAACATCATATATTTAGGAAATGTAGTAAAGCCGAGCTCTCAGTATTGCTATGTATCACTCCATCTAAAAGCAATTTCAACATTTTGACTCTATAATTCTGGTACTTGAATAACCTGTATAAATTACAGTCATTCCTACACTCCTGACACGTACATTTTTATCATTATTTTTAACCTTCTGGGGTTTAAGGTTGTTTCCCCTTGTAGCTGTTGTTGATATTTTAATAGTAAGAAAAGCTTTTCAAGCAAAAAGATGATCCGTCGTAATGGCTCAGCTTTTCCTATCCGAACTCACATTTAATAATATGTTATTGTTCCTGCTGCTGTTCCACTGAAATAACATGGTTTTGTGATGAAGCGCAATTGAACATGAGCACGGGGTCAAAATGTGGTCTAAAGAAAACCACGGCCTGAATTTTTAATTGTGTGCCTACACTTAGGCAGGTCACCCCATATTTAATAGTGTCTAAATAAATATGGTGTGATTTGCAGAGCTGTTACTGCTTTCCTGAAGCTTCCTGCTCCACATCTTTGAGAGCTACCTCGCTTCTGTTTAGGTAGCTAAGAATGGGTAGAGGTGCTCAACTTCAGGTGTTTGTGTTTGAAAATGTTGGCCTGGGTCTACCAATGCCTTCTCTCTACATCAGCTGTATTCTGACTAGTTGCTTGAGATGTTGATTATAATAGAAAAAATACCCATTCTTGATCAGTGGTAGTCAGCAATAAGTGGAGCATACCAGTGCACTGAGTCAGATGCACCCATTGCTGATTACTTTTGTCAGCAACAAGTCAGTTGTTTATATTGTAGACAAGCTCTGAGAGTTCCAAAATTTTCATTGCACAATCAAAAGACCCATTGTCTGAAGGTAAAGGCTTCATGGAGAGTCACGTTTTAATTAATGCAGAATGTTTCACATAGCCTTCATAACAGATTTTTCCCTTGGTGCTGTGTTTTGCAGGAGAGGTTCAAATGTTTCACTCACACTGGACATGTGTACACCAGGCTGTTCTGAGCAAGGCTTCGGCTATGTCATGTCACCAAGAGAACAGTCGGCCAGAGAGTACCTACAGACCGCATCAAACATTCTTACTGCAGAGGAGCTTCACAAGAAAGCATTAGACCCTTTCATACTCCAGGCAGAGTTTTTTGTGAGTATTTTGACTTCAACAAATTTGTTAAACTTTGAAGTGATTGAATTTGGAAGCTTTCAGCTGTCTTTTCCTTTGCAGACTACCGTCCTGGTCCTGGTAATGAAGATATTGCTTTGTTTTCAGAAGTTTTTCTCAGCCTCAATAAAAAGGTCACAGTTTTGCACTAGACTAAAGAAAAAGAGGCAAATTTGTTTTGGGTATAACTCTTAAATCCCAGGGGTTACATCAGGCATGACTTTAGCCTAGTATATCCGCTTTCCTGGTAGATACCCTGTACAGAGCTTCTCTTCTGAATTATGTGAAAGTTGTTTGGATCGGTGAAGCATGGGCTGTTTTTCCCACTTAATAAATGCCACGGAGAGTTTGCACTAACTATCCTTGTCATCCACTTAGAAAAATGTTCATTAGATATTAGTTGCTTTTTCAGTTGGCAGTATGATACTGAAGAATCTGTCTCTGACTTTCTGTATCCACTTCCCCCTCCCCTCCCCCCCGGGGTAAGGGAGCATTCTGACTGCTTTTGGTGGAAATAAAAAGCGTCATATACACAGCTCAAGTTAGCAGGTGATCAGTTGGATTTTTGAACAGCTTTCTGAAAAGTTTATATCCATTTCATTGCAGGCAGCACAATGACTTTTCCCTTTCTCTGTTCTTGATCCAAGATTCTGTCCACTATTCTCCACTGTGGTGCAACTTGTAATCTGTAGCCCACTCCGCTGTGTGCCTAAACTTAGTTCTCTACGCAAGCTATTTGAGTTATCTGGTGTTAGGAAGAAGGGGCTTTTGAAAACTGGGGGGTCCTTTTGAAAGATCCCCATCTCCATGGGCGGCGCGTGATTCGAAAGCCGCACTTTTGAATCACCGTGGCCATCATTATGCTAATGAGGTGCTGCATATTCATGGCAGCGCCTCATTAGCATCTTTTGAACCTGCTCGTTAATATGCCCCTTCGAAAAGGCAGGGGCTCATGTAGACCCAGCCTAGGTGACATAATTTGTAGCCCACTAAAGAGCAATCAAATAACTCCAGATGAAACCGGCCTGAGCACTGAGATTTGAACTCTCTACTACAGATGTGAAAGGTCCTGTGATCCCTTGTTAATTCACACGTTACTTCTCCACTTAAAGCGTGTGTAAGAAATTATTATTATACTGGAATATTTATATCATAGCAGAGCCCACAGATCTCACTGAAAATCAGGGTCCAGCACTGAAGAACCTACACCTAAGGTCCAGTTAGTGACTTGGTCTGTATGCCTGTGTAAGGGAGTCAGCACCCACCTCCGACAGCCCTCTATGAGCTACCTGGACCTTGAGCCTAGTTATGTAGGGAAGAGAAGTGTACACACAGTGCCTACTTAATGTCCCACCTCCCAGAGAGGGTGGAGGGCAAATCTCCACTCCCCCACCCCCATACTAACCGGACAGTGCAGCTGAGCTGTCGTAGCAGGTGTTGTTATTATCAGGCCAGCAGCAAATTACTACCCCCAGTTTGAACAAGGAGGAGGAAGGGGAGGATTTGTGACTCAGAGGGGTGTGTCTGAAGTACTGTGCTTCCTGGGGAGTTCAGCTTACGCACCAGCCTTGGCTTACATCTATGCCTCAAGTCACAATACAATCCTAATAATATTAGGAGCTGAAATAGTGCCGTACTGTGCAACACTCACGGAATTAGTCATCCAGAGGGTTTTTATATTCATGATTTCAAAAAAGAAAACCATTGACACAAAAAGGAAACCATCAGTCATCCTTTGGTGGTAAATTGCTTGAAGTACTATACCATATGTCTCAATTGACTTCATCTCTGCTACTCCTCCACAGTCAGGACGTAATGTTTTTCCCCCCTGCGAATCTATTAATATAGTCTATTGTGCCTCCTCCAACAGGAAATCCCAATGAACTTTGTTGATCCAAAGGAATATGATATTCCAGGATTAGTGAGGAAGAATCGCTACAAAACTATTCTGCCAAGTAAGTTCCAAACTTATAAATCTACACTTCAGTGAAGCAGTATTTGGTGAAGTCTCCATATCCTGTCTTTGTTAAGTTTCTTGTTTTCAATAGACTGCCTTTACCTACTCCTCTCCAGTATATTTCTGCCAGGTTATAGCTAACATTGAGCAAGAGAAATGTTTTCAAAGTCCCCAAGTCTCATTTTCATTAAAGACTTAAACATAAGTCTTAGTGAAAGGCAAAGAAATTCAAGCTCCTATGTCACATTTGAAAATAGAAACTAGCTCCTAAATTACCTACATGCTTTTGAAATATTTTGCCCCAAATCTTGAGACCTTTATTCAAGTTCTGCTTCATTTTCTTTTGTAAACTCCTATTTACAGGCTATGTTCTGACACCCTTACTTCATCTGAGTAGTATTTTACTCAGCGTTCTTTAAAGTCGGTGACAAGATTCACGCTTACGTCACTGTGTGCTGAATTCGGCCTAACGTGCCTGGCACTTCTCAGGGTCATGCTCCACGTGAAAACTGAAAACTGGTCTAGTCTCATTTGGAAAATATAATACATCTTTCTGTTTAAAATGCAACTTGCTTTATTACCTGTAGCCAAGAATAGAAATTTTGAGAAACATTTTGCTTGGGATTGATTTTACAGCCCTTATAGTTTTCCTCTCTGTCACACTTAAAGGGAGTTTTGAAAGAGAGACAATTATAAGATGTCGTGTCTGAATATTAATGTTTTGACAGATCTTTCTCCTTTCTCTAAGCCATTGTTAGATAGATGTTGCCATCAAATCCTGTTTCAGCTTTGTTAGGGAAACCCAAATGGTTCAGCGAGCTAGTTAGGCTCCCATAAGCATCCAGAAGTGAGAACCTAATCGACTATGCAAATCTCTTTAGTCTACAAAAATGGATTGGAAATCTATCAAGAATAGGTTTTCTGCTAAAACCTCCAACATCCAGTCTTGGTCAGCAATCCCATTTAGATATATCCCTTCTAGTGATGTTTTGACGATTCCAGCTGGGACCAGGAGTTTTTTAAAACACTGTGCCAAACATTTCAGAACCTTTGTCCAAACAAGCTAATAGTTGAGCATTATCATTTATTTCAAGCTCAGAGTTGCATTGGGTTGTTACAGTGGTGATTTTGAAAAATAACTAGTGATTCTGAGTACCCAGACTGATATACCTTAAAGGAGCCTCGTTTTCAAAGGATATTACGCAGCACTTATTTTGAAGATTGGAGTCCTTTAAAGTCTCTGACGTTGGACGCTCAGAAATGGAAGCACACAGAATTGCTAGCCACTTTTGACAATCTTGGCCTACAGCTCTTCATCAAGATCCTATTAATTTTTCCTCTGTGCATTCAGTAACCACTTGGTCATTCCTCGGGTTAGTTCTCTTGATGCCAACTCCATCTCAATCTTACAAAATCCGGCAATACTCATTTCCATTGCTGTGAGCCATCCAGATAGGAGGAATAGCTCCCATTTTAGCCTGACTATAAATGTTAACAAGGAATTCATCCAGAGGAAATCAGACTTTTCCACTGACTGGAAACATAATGCCCCAATGCCATTTGGTTGATAATCCTGGCAGGCTGCCACATGGGAAACCAGTGGAGCCACCATCGTCACTTCTGTTGGAATTATTTCAGTCTGGTCCTCTGTTCTTCTGCCTGGAACACACCCAGGTCCAGTGTAGGGGTGGGGAACTGGGTGTGCCACACAGGGGTACTGTGTACTCCCTTCCTAGCATAAAATTATTCTGGCTATTGTCTCCCCAGTACCATGGAGGAGACAGTGTTGGAGCATGATGGGGTTGGGCTGAAGAGGTAGCCAGTGGGTTCTCCTGATGCTATAGTTCTCAGAATAACTAAACACAGCTCATGCCTGAAAGGTCCCACAAGGGTCTTTCTAACCGTTGGCTTGCACCAAACAGTTACAGAGAGAGCAGCTGACCATGTTACATAGCAAAACCTATGCTGTAGCACCAATCTATTTGTCAATGGCGCACACAGTGAGATGTGACACCCACTAGGGAGAAGCAGACACTTCATTATAAAAGAGATATTGAAATCAAAAAGTATACCCCAAAAATTGAAGAGTGAGCAAAAACCCTAGAATTCCCTACCCAGCTGTGTACTCCAGAAGTATCTGTGATGGTTATCACTGAAAGGTAAGCAGGCACTTAACATAATCATTAGTTTATATGTAACCCTATAGTTAATTGCAGTCAATGAGAGACATGATAATAGGCTCTAATTCAGTTAATTTATATTTCTTTTGTAGTAAATTGCTTTTGTAGATTTCCAACTTGGTGGTGGTGGAGATGATCTGGGGGAGTTCTTTTAAGGGGTGACAGTGTTTTTGATTACTGAAGAAGTGCCAAGCTAATAACATTATTTTGGCTGTTTCAAAAACTGTAACATTTGTAACATCTGAAACCTCTTCCTTTATGGAAAAGTCCCACTGAATTTATTCGATAATGATTGTAGTTAGTACAGTGATATATACGTATATTTCATTCAGAGATTCCCTAGTGCCCTCTTTAGAGCATCACAGATATCTGTTGTGGCTAATAATGGTTGTGCCTCAATGATTAGTTGCATTACTAAAGGTTAGAAAATAATCTTAAACAACTTTTCTCTTCATGTCTGGTAACTATTATCTATCTTTTTATGCATTGTAGATCCTCACAGCAGAGTGTGCCTTACCTCAACTGACCAGGATGATCCTCTTAGCTCATATATCAATGCCAACTACATCAGGGTAAGAGCTCTGTAGTCCAGTGTATCTGCACAGACTATTAGTACATGATCATTTAAGAATAATTGTAATTCCCATTGGCTTCCATCTTTTTTGGGGGGTGGGGGATGGTTCAGTTTCTCCCTCGTTTTTGTGTTATTGGAAACAGAACCTCAGAACACAACTGTAATGGTTCTGGTCCAATAAAGCTAAGATATTTGCACTTTTTTTGACATGAAGTTCCCCACCTCTCTGGCCAGATGAAAGCAAAACTCCCAGCAAAATCATTGTGGTTTATGCCTGCAGGATTTGACCCAGAGTTACCACCAGGTTGTTGTAGCATGAACTGATCCCATTGTCATAGTATTGCCTGCGGCTTGTGTAAGCTGAAGTCATGCCTTCTACCTTGCCTGTGTGTGTGTGAATGAGAGAGAGGGAGTGAGCACAATACTGCTTGGATTAATAATTGTTGACCTGATACCGCAGTCTTTACTCAGGCAATATTCCCATTGCAGCCAATGAGAGATTTCCCTGTTTAAAGATTGTTGTGTCGAAATCATGTGCCTATGCGCAGATGCAGTTTTTGATAGTGATCTATTGTTGCTTTGTTGGCAGGGCTATGGAGAAGAGGAAAAGGTATATATTGCTACTCAGGGACCCATAGTTAATACTGTCAGTGATTTCTGGAGAATGGTGTGGCAAGAGCGTTCTCCCATCATTGTCATGATTACCAATATAGAAGAGATGAATGAGGTAATGATATTACATATGAGCTAAGTCTCAGTCCTCTGTTGTAGCAGGTATTTCAGGCACAGATGCCAGACCCACAGAAATAAATGAATTGGTTTGGTTACCAAAGTTTATAGTGCATTGCAGTTACCTTTTGTGAACTCACCTCTGAAGGTTTCAAAAGCAAAACCCCACCAGGTTCAAGCTCTATTAATAGTTGTGTCTGACTACCGATAAACAGTAGAGAAACACAGAATGAAGAGGTTCAGACTCTATTTATTTTGGCTCATCTTCTGCACCTTTTTCCCATGAATCTATCCGTTTCCTTAAATGTACCATGTCATGTTATATGGTAGCTAAGATGTGAAGCAGTTAAAAATTTTCTGTATGCCCCTGTTATTTTAGCATTTTGGGAAAAGCTTTTAAAGTATTGCAACTGATTAAGATGTTGCAAATTTTTTTGAATCACCCCCCGCCCCAGCTAGATTGGCATTTATGAGAGTATGTGTTTCTACCAATCCATTCCGTACAGTTCTATCTACAAATTCTCATGTACTCACAGTTTGCATCATCACTGCTTTGGTGTATCATAACATTATTCTATAGGACCCCAAAACAGTTTTGATTCACACTGGGGAATCATAAGACTTTACACCACCAATGTGAGGCCAGAAATCGGAGTGGGGTAAAATTTAGGAGCCAGAGTTCCATTTTCAGTGTTGCCAGGCCTAAGTGATTTAAACAGCCAAGTCTCACTTTCAAAAGGCGCACTGGTCTTTCTGAAAGTCTCTTTTGATTGAGGCTTAGGCTCCTAAGCCAGTTAGATATTGCAGCATTGAGCAGAGTTATGCCCATCTAACTTTAAAATCTGGGTCTGTGGAGCCTAAATCCCATGGACTTTCAATTGGACTTTGGGCCAGATTCCCAGAAAGGTGCCTGATGGGGTTTTCAGAAACACCCTACGTGCTTAACAATTTGGCTCTCAATGGTGGGGTCACTTTAGAAACTGGGACTTAGACTTCCAGGTAGCTTACTCACTTCTGAAAATTTTACGAGCACGGACTTGAGGAGAAGAGACCCAGAGGCAATAGAGTCCTCCATTGTCTTCCCTGCAGTGAATCTTTCCCCCCATGGTTTTTACGTCTGAGTTGTACCACTAGAATGCAAAATAATCTTTGCATCCATGGTTCCTGTTGTTCAGCACCAACAGACTATCACACCTACCATGTCAGCCCCTGAAAACACTGCCCTGCATGTTACCATCACAGCAGTCATGCTGACTACAGCATTCATCTAACATACAGAGACATTGTGTCTTTCCTGATTCCTTTTGTATCAAAAATTAAATGTTTTGGTGAGACTCAAACATAAACACAGGGTAAGGTCTTTCATGCTAACATCTTCTCTATTCCCTTTTTATCTAATGCACATTAATATATAAATAGTAGGTCTCACAATGTCTAAATTCAGGACTAAAACCTTTGTTCTGCCATGATACCAGTGAGAGCATCTTTGTGCTTCTGCCATACACAGTGGCTTGGCTAACATGAGGATGAACAGCTCAGTATCCCAGCCCTCTGTCACATCTAATCGAAACTGACAGACAGCCCACAGAAATGTGTGGGCGATCCAACTCCACTCATTTCAGCAGCATAGCGTCTGTGCTATTGATAGCTGCTGGCGCATTTGACGCTTTTTACAATGGATTCTGCAATTTAGGAGGGGGAGAAAATTCAGTCTGCATTTTTCCAGTGACATATAATGGGCCACATTCATTTCTAGTGTAAAGTGACACAGCTCCACTGATGGAGCAGCAACCATTTACATTGTAACAGAATTTGGCCCCTTAGCTTTTTGATACAATTGTTAGTTTTTGAGCGTTCCCTTCCAGTAGAATTATTTTTTAATTTGCTCACAAGTTAAGTTTAGAGCCAGATCATGCTGGACTTTGCAGAAGGGAGGGCTTTTAAATATCTTCTCTCCTTTCACTTATGTGGGTGCACAAAGATCTCACACAACAGTAGCCCCTGTACTCTGCAGCCCATGAGAGCTGCTTGCTCTTTACTTTATCCTTGGGGAGCCATTTGTTCATAACTGACTCTTCGCTCTCCAGGTTGGACCATGGAATAAGCTTGAAAACTAAGTTCCCACTAACCTGTTCGCGCACACAGGTGCTCAGGGTTGCAGCAAGGAGAGATCCTGCATCCCAAAGCTGTTGTGGTTAGTGAGCATGTAGCCCTTCGCTGTGGCCCCAGCAGGGAGTTACCACAAGCAAGGCAGCTCTGTGCTGAGTTCTGCTCCCTGCCAGCCACAGCAACTCTGCACTGAGGCCAGCAGGAAGGGGCCCACTTTTCTGGCAGGTGTAGCTCTGTGCTGAACCAAGCCCCTTCCCAAACCTGGAGTCCCCTGTTGCATCACAAACCCCTCATTCCTGGGCCCACCCCAGAGCCTTGATCCCCTCATGCACACCAGCACCCGGCCTCAATGCATGGCCCTGTCCTGCATTCTGAATCCTTCTGCCCCAGCCAGGAGCTGCCTTCTCCACCCTAAACCGTTCATCCTCAGAGCTCTTGTACCCCAACACCGTGTGTCAGTCCTGAATTCCTCATTGCTGGCCCCAGACAGAGCCCCCACATCCCTGTACCTCAAACCTCTGCCCTAGGCCTGAACCTCATCCCACGCTCAGAACCCTTGGTCCGACTCCCGCCACATGGATTTTGTTCTGTGTGCATCAACATGAAGGTGATCTGTCACACGCTGCCTCCACGTTGGTGCACATAACAAATTTCATTCTGCCTGGGATGGGAAAAATTAGAGGGAACACATTGATTGCAAGGGGAGTAATCTCTGCAGAGGGCCTACTGTGTGTGCATTGAGCAGCCCCAGGAGTAACTGCATGTGTGAGAAACTAACCTTTTCCAGCACTTTCTCTCATAAGGATTGCTCTCCATTACCTCTTAGGCAACTCTGTGGCACAAATACCACAATAGATCCTTATACGTGGATTATAGCTTCAGTTTTTCAGACTGCATGGGCTCATTCAGTACAATTCATATATTTAGCCAAAGTAATTTAAAAAAGATAAAATCAATATTCTGCCACTTTCTTCATTTTAGTTTCTTTGCTTTAATGCAGAACGTTTTTGCATTTTGGGGTAGGGTTTTGAACACACTATATATTCCAGAATCATTTCCAGTCATGTCCTTTTGTTAGCCACAGAAATGCAGATTACAATTTGATTCACAGAGCAAAGGTTCTTCAACAGAGAGAGAAGTGTACTGTACATTTCCTTGTCTGTTTCAGCATAGCGCAGAAATAATTATCAAAGAGAAGAATATTAATAACTATCAACCATTATCATAATAAAAATAGAATATTAATTAACACTGCCACATTTCTTACCTGCTTCCCAAATGAAATTCCAAAATGTGCAAATACATTACACTGCATGCACACAAACCAAGTGTTATGCATGTAATTCAGGTAATTAGTTGCACAACTATTAGACCTGCTACATACACTTGGGTTTTAACCAAAGTGCTGTGACTGCAAAGTCTACCTGGAACTTTGGCCCCTGTGTTTGAAGTGAAGAGCTGAGTTACATCTTATTACAGAAACATTCTGCATATAGCTCTCGTTCATCTAAGCATGCACTTGACATGGTTTTTGCATTGTAAAGTGAACTACCATTGGTGTCTCCTTAAAGATATTTTATGTTGCATGCAGAAATGTACAGAGTACTGGCCAGAGGAGGAAGTCACCTATGAAGGAATAGAAATTACAGTTAACCAGGTCATACAAGCAGATGATTATCGATTAAGACTCATCACCCTGAAGGTAAGGTCACACAGATATATTTCAAGTTGCATAGACATTCAAAGTCTTAAACAGGACTGTTCATGGAAAAATGAGTACAAATCTATCCACTGTGCACATATTACTTGTCACTACTACATTCACAATGCTCCAGATCATATTCCAAAAATATAAACAATGCAATAATAAAAACAGAGATGTAGACGGAATGTGTACAAGCAAAAGGCTTTCAGGCCACTTGTAACAGGATTGTGTTCATTCACAGGAAGAAAGCAGTGCGTCATTCTGTGCAAGTATCTTCTGTTCTGACAGGGATAATGTCTTGCCTAACTTTGAACCAGCCTTTATATGTTATCCTAAAGATATTGGCATGATATTGTGTGGAATACAAGGAATTTTGTGCAATATGGGTCAGCTCCTCAGCTGGTGTAAATTGGCTTAGCTCCTTCCCTTGAGCTTTTATGTTTTTCTAGGCTGTGTAGGGCTCTCCAACCATCTGTTAATCCGGGAAAAGCTTACACTGTGCTTCTAGCCTTCATATTAACATTATTAAACATCTCCTATACCATTGTGTTTGTAAATATTTTGGGTGCAAAATCTTATACAGAAACTAAGATGACTTTTGTGCCACTGGGCATATGCAGTAGGGCTGGGAAGGGAACTCAGGAATCCCAGTCAAATGTCCCATCCATTCTAAAGCATCTATTCAGGAGGTAGGTGAGCTAGCACTGAAACTGCTAAAAGGAAGCATGCTACAGTAAACAGAACAAAACTGCTGATAACTTCTTGAACATTTTTCCAACACAACATCCCCAGTGTTCACTTTTCTAGTTATGGTATTCTTCCAGTTAACTGGTTGAAATAAACTACTCCAATTTCCAAGCTGATAACGGCCATGCCACCTGTGAATACTGAGTTCCAGCAAAGACTTATTTTATTAAATACACTATTACTACGTATTTCAGGATATCACTGTCCTTATTTTATAACTTATTCAAGAACTGTGGTTAAGTGCAGCTGTTTAATACTAGCAGTCAAGACTGATCACAGTTTTCCTGTCAGAACCATTTTTGGACAGAAAATTGAGTTTGCAGACAATTTATTTTTTGTTTGGTCATATGACTCCATCTATTTTTCTTGGGAAAATTCCAAGTTTTAATTTAAAAAAAAACAAAAACACAAGAAGCTTTTCATTACATAGCACCAGGCAGACTGCTTGGGGATTCTGGGAACCCCAGAATTAAGGTCCAGTGCTCCAAGGTACCCCTGCCAAGCATGCTGCAGCTCTCAGAAAGCTGCATCATGTGCACTGTCCCTGGAGTGGTGGTCCACTCTTTCCAGGGTCTGTGACTGCAGGGCAGCTCTGCCATGCCAAGGATCTCTTTTTGAGGATTTCTGCTTTGTGAAAAATTTCAGAAGTTTTGTTTCATTTGGAAATTCTGAATTCCAGTCAGCCCTGCTTACTTGTGCCTTTATTGCAGGGGTAAATCTGGCTCTGTTATGTGTATAGTTATGCAGGATATTACAGGAAAAAGTAGAGTTTTAAAACCAAATTATTGGTGGGGGTCAGGCAAGTCTTACAGCATCAGGTACCCTAAGGCAAACGAAAAGAGGGAGAGTGAGAAGACAAGAAATATAAAAGAAGAAAGGACTAAAAACTGTTTACATTTATAATACATAGTGTATCCCTTCAGAGAGAGGGATTGACAGCCACCACAGGCCTAGGGACAGTTTGTGGGCAGCCCTGATTCCACACCCTCAGAAGGGATGGAGACTCTTGCAAAAGGGGTGGGACCAAGGGCAGTTAGCCCTCAGCCCTGCCCACCCCTTGCCCTCAGAAGCCATGTAGAGTAATGTTCCCATGGCGTGTCAAAGGGGCCCAGAGCTCTCAGCCACTGCCACTACTATTGCCACAGTAGTGGCATCTAAGAGCTCCAAGCCCCTTTGAAATGCTGGGCCCCTGTTCAGGTGTCCCCCTGGCTGTCCCCTTCCGTGCCTCCCGTGGGGTCTGCCCTCGGACAATGACACTGTTATGCTGACAAATGTGAAGCTTTAATTGACATATGTGTCCAAGCACATAGTTCCTTTTCCATGCAACTCGCTCCCCACATTCACTTTATGTTCACATCCCCACTTGGCTATTCAATTAAGCAATATATCAGGTTTGGGCATCTATGGGGCAGTACTATTAAAAACAAAGCTGGTAGCTGAATGGTTCCCACCTGCCAGAATAGACATAAAGCTGCTGTTTAGTGAGATGTCATTGCCTGGAACCGTTCTTTTATCATATAATGGCAATAATGCCCAGGACTCTGGAGTACACTTACGATAAATGACTTGGTAATGAAAACCACAGAAGCCATTAATTGCGTCATGTTCTCTAATGCCATGGACATCCTGCCTTTAACAGAGGTAGGATGTTGCAGCAACTAACCTGATTAGAAATTTAATGTGATCCACCAGCTGCACTGCAAACACTGGTGCACCTTTCTCAGCCACAGGCTTTGAATATGGTTTTATCATAATTCCTTTAGGGCAGAGGTCAGGCCTTAGCAGACTTTGGCAGCTCAAAGAGGTATAAAAGCAAAAGGGGGAAGCTATTTTTATTTTTCAAAGGGACCTAACAAATGTCCAGCTGCTGATTGATTACCCCAGCTTTAGCTGCAGCATGATTCTGGCCTTTGAACCACCAATTAAACCCTGTTTCTTCCCACTCTAACCCCTTATCTCCTCAATCTCAATGGAGCACAGATAAAGAGTATTTTCAGTAGCAATAAATGTACATCATGTTACTGAATTCGGGGTTCTCTGGTTGGGAAGTTTAAAATCTGTAACAGTGTAAAGAAAATTAAATGTATATTGCGCTAGTGATTATTTTATTCTATCCCCTTGTTTCTTCTTACCTTTGTGTTTTGGAAGCACTTTTTTCATATAAGTTGGACTCTTGTTTTCAAAATGCAGTTATAAAACTTGTGTCTTGACTGCTGGTTTCTCAAGGAGTGACTTAGGCTGCTAAATCTCATTTTCAAAAGCAACTCTGGGTCCAGAGCCTCAAAAATATTCAGGCAACTAACTCCTGTTGATTTCATTGGAAGGCAGGAGCCTAAATATCTTTGAAGATTTGGAAGCTAAGTCCCACTGAATGTCAATGTGATTTAGGCATGGATTTTAAAGGTAGTCAGGTTCCTTAGTGCCTGTGTCATTTTTGAAAATAAGTCTGAATTAATTGGGCTTTGCAATGCAGAGAGAGCAACACCTTTTAAGAATCTAGGTTTTAGGTGTGTTACTCCTAATTCTTAATCCAGAGGCAAAACTGTTCTTCATTGCTTCCTTAAAACTCAGCCAAGTATTGAAAGGACGCCTATGGAAGCTAAAGGTTACTTTCCTTGGACCCCCCTGCTGTCTGAAGAGAATTGCACTGCTTAGGGCTGGCTTCTCCAGACGGACTTTATAAGGCTGAGGCCAAGACTATGAGATAGGTACCTCCACAAGCACTTTGAAACTTAGGCCTAAGGTGGGTCATATTGATGCCCAAAAATGCAGGTATGCCCAATTAACCAACACATCTGAATATCTGGTGGCATTGGTGATTTTGTGGTGACTCAGAGACATTGAAGAAAATAGAAATGTGCTGCAAGATAAACTCAAGGCCATGACTAGGGGCACAAATCTCACTTTCCTCAATGTCTCTGAATATCTTACAGTGTGTGTATTATTATTTATATAAAATATGCGAACAGCAAGGATGACCAATCAATCTATCTGAGAGTACATCAGATGTTTCATGAAAACATTTACATTACAAACAGCTATAGCCTTATTGAATGACTTTGTCAGGAGGAGAGGAAGATGGCTGTAAACTAGTAAAAATGAGACATAATTTGGCACACCACTCTGTAGCATGAGCCCAAAGAACGCTCAGGTCTGTTGACATGGGCTCTGACACTCACTGCCACAGTTTCAAAGTGCAGTGTAGACATGCCCAAAGAAACAGATTTTTCTAGTTTATATGTTTTCCTGAAGAATCTCTGAAAATGTTTGCAGTAGTGGAGCTAATTTTTCGTATAACTGAATCACAGAAAGGCGGCGAAGTAAGAAACCTGCGACATTATTGGTATACATCCTGGCCAGACCAAAAGACACCAGATCAAGCCCCACCCCTCTTACAGCTGGTGCGGGAAGTGGAAGAAGCCATGCAGTGTGCGGAAGAAAAGAATGCCCCAGTCATTGTCCACTGCAGGTAAGTTAATACTGCATTACTTCTCCATGGAGCTGTATGCCATAGAGCATCTTAGCAGTGACATAGCAAAGAAAAAGGAAACTTCATGCAATGGCAAGGAAAATTGGATGAGCAACTTCTTAAAGGTGGAAAATTAAAAAATGCTTCATCATAGGGCAATTCAGTCTGAGACACATATGCTGGAGCCTTCTGCAGCCAGTGATAAAATATCCTTGGAGTTTCTAAAAATTGTGGGTTATTGTTCTAACACAAAAAGTGTTGCAAGTGACTTGGGCCAATTCGATATTAGAACTCATGCTGCTGCATAAGTAGGAACAGATCATAGAGATAAGAACTGATGGTTACCAAGGTACAAGTAATCAGGATCTAATTTCATTTGCTGTGTTCAAACAGAATATACTCCTGACACATAATCTCCATCCCTGGATCTTTTAAAGGGCCAATTTCCCAAAGTTTTTACTAATGATGAGTAAAACTGAGTGCAAAGCCCATCCTTGGGTGGATAAACGAGAGAATCATATATATTATTTTTGCTGTGTCCATCTGTCTGTCTGTCCAGGCAAGGTTGTACCATGTTCCCCCTCTCCACACTATGCCAGCTCTAGACCCTGCGAAGGGCCCAGACCAGCCCCCACCCCCACCCCCCGCAACCCCCCACCATGCCATCTCCAGCCCCTCTCCTGGCTAGTGCAGGGCCCAGACCAGCTCCCAGCAGAGCTCCCCCAGCCAGCATGGGGCCCAGCCCATACACTTTGGATGTGTACTACAACAAGTTTCTGTCTAGAATTATCTTCCAGCCCAACTTACGCCTGCAAGCGAAGCTGCAACTGGACCTCTAGTGTCGGGTAAGAATAGAGAGAGATTACCTTTGTGTATGACCCATTGGAACAGGTTCTGAAAAGAGATACAACAGTGATTCATGATGATCACAATGCTCCATTCCCTTCAGCATTAAAATCTGTGAATCTCATCGTAGCTTTCATGGGCAGTATTATGCCCAGTCCACCGTGTACAGCTTTATATTTTGCATTGCATGCTTGGTTTACCCTCCGGCCTACTGCTTTCTCTTTCCATCTCCAGTAGCATCCAGATGATTTTTGGAAATGCAGGACATGTGATCACATTTCTTAGCTAGGTTTCTAAAAAATTTTAAATGACCACTAGAGGCTTGAACTTTGTCAGTTTATCTCAGATGCTCTTTTGGATAAAATATATGCTGTGAATGTCATACACTGACTTATTCAAGGGCAGGAAGTGTACCAAACCATAGGCCAAGCCCTAAGATGTGCTGAACACCAAAATCAACATTGGTGTCAGTGGGAAGTACAGCACTTCTCAGGATGTCACCCTCTAGGAGAGCATAACCACTGCAAAGATGTTAATAGGGGCAGCACTTTTCTTAACAAGTGCACTTTAAAGGTAAGCTGTCTTTTCTAGCATAAGCCTGTAGGTAAGGCGTGGGACTCAGAAGAGTTGGTTTCTGTTTCTGCCTCTGCCTCTAACCTGCTGCATGACCTTCAGCAAGTATCTTTAGCTCTCTCTGTTCACTTTTCTGGGCTGTAAAATAGATGTGCTACTTACCTTCTTTTGTGAAATGCTTTGCTATCTGTGGATGAAAAGCTCCATAGAAGAACTGTATAATGTTTGCTCTTTGGATCAATGTAGCACCTAGAGACCCAACCAACCTCCAGCTTCAGTGAACTAGCTGTTATACATACACATAGTAAGCGAGAATGTGCACTGACAAATTTACCCACTAAACAGACAAAGCCAACAAAGGACGGGAAACGAGATACAGCATGAAAGTAGAAGCTTGGGAAGTGAGGCTTGGAGACAGTGACTTTTTGAAGGCCATACAGACAGTTTGTGTCAGCACCAGAAATAGAACCTAGATCTCCCTAGTCCTGATCTATACCTTAGAAAATCATCTTTTCATCTTTTGTCGTGGCTGCATTTTGTCATTTTAATCATGTTCCTTCTACAGCTTAAAACCATTTAAGCACTATTGTTGCTAGTCCCATTTCCCTAATGAACGTGGACAGGGATTTCTTCCTGGGATTTAAATAACATTGTCCGAATCTTATCTTTATTAGTCAGGAAAACCATTCTAGAACTTTGCTAGCATAGCCCTATGTAAATCCAGATGTTGCCTGAACACTTGATGCCGGTATCTTTGTGCTATGATTTTGAATGGATTTTTAAATGGATGGAGGTTTTCTGGAGACTGTATAGGGTAATTATTGCTGAGACTGCTCACTTATTTATTTAACATTCAGAAGTGTTGTCAGCTTTGCTGCTCACTCTTTATGGAGGCGGTAAGTGGAGTTCACACCTTGTCTTCACCACAGTTGTGTAGCACATGGGAGAACAAAATCAACTCTAGTCCTTAAACAGGGACTGAAACAGATACTTAGAAAAACTAGTGTTTCTTTCATGGTGAATTGTTGCAGCCTGCACAGATTCAGAGAATTATGAGATTCTAGATTGAAATGACTGGAAGAGGCGGCAGACTTACTGTGTGTGTTCCTGTCAGTCATAATTAGTTGCACAATATTTATCACAGCATGTATGAATTAAAACTCCTCTTGAGACTCACAAGCCCAGAAGATCTTTCAAACTTAATCTGACCAAGAAATAGTGGTTATTTGGTGTCTCTGTTGCATAGGGTATGTCTACACTGCAATGGAACACCCTGCCTGGCCTGTGTCAGCTGATTACAGGACTCAAGATGTGAGGCTATAAATTGAAGTGAAGACATTAGGGCTCAGGCTGAAGCCCAGGCTTTGGGGTCCTCCTCCGTTGGAGGGCTCCTCATCTGAGTGCTAAGATATCTTGAAGAAAATACATTCTTAGTTACAACATGGTTTATTATGTCTGACTATCCAGTCCACACCTTAGTGAGTAATAGCTTCTTGGCATGGGAGAAAGTACCTACTTCCACTTTATCTTCTAATCCCTTTGTTCATGGAGGCCATCCCTGTTCCACAGCGAGACATGCTCAGCTGCCATTAACTTGCTGTGCTTGGCTTGCCCTGTTGATAGTGAACCAACCAGCTCTTAGTGGTGTGGGAAAGGGGAAAGTTCAGAGTCATTGCAGTTGTCTTTCAGTCCCTGCTTCACTGAGGCCCTGCATCCTGTAGGAGCGCCTCCCTCCCATTTTACGTCAAACCCCGGCTGCATTCAGGAGCAGTGCTTCCAACCCAACCAAGCAATGGACCATTGGCATGCCCTTCATGTTATTCCTGTCCTTCTGCCCTCCTGGACACCACATGAAAGACCATGCTTGGGATTCAGATGCCGATCCCCTGTTTTGTAGCATGAGGCTCCAACATGAGGTCATACCTGTTTATCATGTGCATCACTGAAATTCCTGTACTACTGAATACAGCTGTCTGGGAGAGTGCCTGTTAGAGTTTTTTGTTTTGTTTTGTTTTCCAATGTTCCTTAGCAACATCTAATACTTTGAAACCTATCAATGAAGTGAAACTACCCTCCATGAGATTTCAACTTTAGCGCCTAGAGGCTACAGAGATACCAAAGTGGTCTTCCATAGACCTGTCTTGTACAGAACACCACTGCAGCTAACCAGAACCATGCAAAACTTCTCCAAGCCTGCTGCCACCAAAAGTCAGCTGGGTCTAATGGATAGAGCACTGTACTCAATTTCTGGAGACATGGGTTCTTTTCCCAGCTCTGTCACTGGATAACCTTGGGCATAGGGAAATCAGTGGATGTGATATACCTTGACTTCAGCAAAGCTTTTGTTACAGACTCCCGCAACATTCTTGCTTATAAGTTAAGGAAATATGGATTGGATCCTTGGACTCTAAGATGGATAGAAAGCTGGCTTAGCGGTCGGGCCCAACGGGTAGTGGTCAATGGCTCAATATCTGGATGACGGTCAGTTTCAAGGAAAGTGCCGCACTGCTGGTTCTGGGGCTGGTGTTCAACATCTTTATTAATGGCCTGGATGAGGGACTGGATTGCACCCTCAGTAAGTTTGCAGATGGTACAAAACTAGAGGGAGAGGTAGATACGTTGGAGAGTAGAGAGGGAATCCAGAGTGACCTGGATAAATTGGAGGATTGGGCCAAAAGAAATCTGATGCAGTTCAACAAGGAGAAGTTTAGAATTGTGCACCTGGGCCAGAAGAATCTCAAGCATTGTTATAGGCTGGGGGCTGACTGGTTCAGCAGCAGTATGACAGAAAGGGACCTAGGGGTTATGCTGGATGAAAGGCTGGATATGAGTAAACAGAGTGCCCTTGTAACCAAGAAGGCTAACGGCATACGAGGGTGCGTTAAGAGGAGCATTTCAAGCAGATCTAGAGAAGTGGTTGTTCCCCTCTACTCGGCACTGGTGAGGCCACATCTGGAATATTGTGTCCAGTTTTGGGCCCCCCTCCCAGTATAAAAAGGATGTGGATGTGCTGGAGCAGGTTCAGCAGAGGGCAACAAAAATGATGAAGGGTCTGGAGCACAAGATTTATGAGGATAGGCTGAGGGAGTTGGGCTTGTTTAGTTTACAGAAGAGAAGATTTAGGGGTGATTTAATAGCAGCCTTCAACTTCCTGAAGGGGAACTCTAAAGAGGAGGGTGAGAAACTGTTCTCAGTGGTGTCAGATGGCAGAACAAGGAGTAATGGTCTGAAGTTAGAAAAGGAGAGGTGTAGGTTAGATATTAGGAAAAACTATTTCACCGGGAGGGTGGTGAAGCATTGGAATGCGTTGCCTAGAGAAGTGGCGGATTTGCCGTCCCTCAAGGTTTTTAAGTCCTTGCTGGACAAGGTCCTGGCTGGGATGACTTAGGGGGGGTTGATCCTTCTTGAAGAAGAGGGCTGGAATAGATGACCTCCTGAGGTCCCTTCCAGCCCTATGATTCTGTGATTAAGTGATGTCCCCTCTCTGTAACTCAGCTTCCTTCTAATTAAAATGGAGATTATGATGCTGATCCCATTTGTAAAATGCTTGGTATCTACTGCTGCAAAGTGTAATCTTAGAACTATTATTGTTATTACTTAAGTTCTGTGAAGTTTACAGCTTTTATTAGTAATTAATAGTGACTTTGAAATTCACACAAATGTGCCCCTTGGCATAATCGAAGATTCTGCTTATTTCACGCGTTTGACAGCAGGGTGCGTGATAAATGCAATTTTAACATGTTTCTTTCTGGGTGGTTTGTCCACGCCCTCCCTATCTTTCTCCTCTCCAGTGCAGGGATTGGGAGGACTGGCTGCTTTATTGCCACCAGCATTTGTTGTAAACAGTTGAAGAACGAGGGCATAGTTGACATACTGAAAACAACCTGCCAGTTACGGCTAGACAGGTAAGAGAATCTTTTTCCTTTCAAAAATTTAAAATGTATACATTTATACTTCCAGCAGGGTGAAAAGAAACAGGAGTTGGCGGGGGGGCGGGGGGGAACCTCAGGTCAGTGAGTAAAATTGTGGCTATAAGCCTGAGTGCAACTGACTTTTAAGTCACTTGGGCCTGTGTTTCAAAGGTCTTTGGGTGCCTGAGCACCTTTGAGGCTCTGGTTCATAGATAGTGTTGAGAATTTTAAATACCACCTTTCATTGGTGCTATAGTATTAGCTTGTGTTACCAAAATTGTCAAATCCCAGCTGCAGAAGACATCCCCCAACAAGTCACAATTTAGCCAGATCACCAGCTGGCCACATCTGCCTGGACTTCAATGGGGCGACAGCTGATTTATTTTAGTAGACCTGCAGTTCATTGACACTTGCTATGGGTAAGGCAGAGAGGCCCATTGCTCTCAGAATCACAGACAGGCACGCAGTGGTAAGAACGGAACATAAATAACAAAGAAAATCAGCGTAGTCTAGCTGGAATGGAAGTATCAGTGGAAGAGCTCTGCAGTCTGGAAGCTGCCACTAGAGTAGGCTGGGGGATGTTGCTTTATGCACTGGCAAGAGAAGTTTGCAGACGTGCAAAAGGAGATGCAAAGCTCTCCACAATCCAAAGGTTCTTATTCACAGGTTTCTTGTCATGCCCATTGCATCTGATTTTGACTACAAAGTAGACGGACTTGAGCTTTCCACTGGAAAGAGTATTTTCCTTTGCCTATTGGTGAGAATGTGTCTCAATTCTCTCTCTAATGATGATAATAAATGGAGTGAGGGGAAGAAATGACATGAAAAACATAACAAAGATTTTTGAAACAATGAACAAAACTCAGAGCCCCCACTGAACCTTATTTCAGCGGAGCAGTTCTCCTGAGTGGGAGGCTGAAAATGAAATGCTTATCACCCTGCCATGCTCTTGATAAGCAGAGACTTGCAGAGGTGCTGGGGATTTGGCTGTTTCAGTGGAGGTCAACCCAGACATTGAACATTCACAAAAGAAAAAAGAAAACACTGAATGCATCATTGGTTTGCCCTAGCACAGAGGGAGTCGCTGCATCGGAAGTGCCCTCTACTGTCTGAGAATAACATGGGAATGCATTTCACAGCCACATAGCCACAGAAGTGTGAGCAAAGAGTGTCCAGGCAAAAAGGTGCTTGCTTCAAAAAGTACATTTTTAAATACTAGCCTTGTGAGGATGGGAGTTCAGAAGAAGAGGAGAGCACAACAGGTATTTCCATGTGCCTAGTATCTGCTGCCTCAGCACTGCTGCACTGGGAAAAATCTGACTGCCTCTCACCTTTCCCCAATGGTCACCAGTGGCTTGCATTAGAGAGCAGCACTGTGAGTCACAGGAGAGACTCCTGATGGACAGCAAGGTCCTGCTGCTTTCCAGGAATGGAGAAGGGGGCAAGCAGCCCCTTTGAAACCACTTATCCATCAATCTGTCTGCTGCCACTGACACTCTGCCAGCACCAGGTCTCAGTGTGGCCCCAGGAGCACCACAAGTAAGGAGGCACCCATTGAGTATAGCATTTAGCAGCCTTTTTGATGGACCACCATTGTATGAGCTTAGTAGGCAGAGAAAACAGATTGAACATGAGCAGAAAAGCCTCCAGGGAAACGGGCAGTGTTGGTGGATGAGAGGGTGGTATGTCAGGAGAGGTGTAAGTAGGAATGAACGATAAGACTTGCAGAGCAGCAGAGCATTGGCACACAGACTTCTCCTCTTGCTTATGGATAGCAGGGAACATCGTCAGATAGCCAGTCAGTACTGTATCGAATGCCCAGTACCTGGCTTGTGGAAGCTAATTATACTAACATGAAAAATTAAACATCAGCACCAGGAAAGGGAACCTTTCCTTGTGACCATAAACTGAATGTGACAAAAGAGTAGTGCAGCTCCCATCCTCCTGAATCTCTGACCAATGCTGTCTGCAAAAGACTTGCTCTCCTGCCAGTTAGGGGAACATCTCCCAGTCACAACAGCTGTGAAAGACCCCAGCTGGAGTTTCGCTACACTGGGCATTGCCTGGAGAGAGACTGTATAGAACCACTCTCACCCCTTTCTCTTCCCACTTCCCGCCTCAGTGGGTAGGAGAGGTACACGCTGCAGCGTGCGGCTGCTAAGCATTGCTCCATGGCAGAAAAATACTTTATACGTACATACCTTATAGAGCTGGAGGGACCCTCAGGAGCTTATCCAGTCCAGTCCCCTGCCCTCATGGCATGGCCAAGCACCATCCCTAATGGACTTTTTTTTTAATCTATTCGTCCCAGGCTCCTAAATGGCATCCTCAAGGGTTGAACTCATAACACTGGGTTTACGAGGCCAATGCTCAAACCACTGAATTCCACCATTTTTCCCTAACTGGAAGGAGAGCGTGTCTTTTGCAGACAGCATTGGTCAGAGGTTCAGGAGGATGGGAGCTACGCTGCTCTGATGAAGCGGGTCTTTGCCCACAAAAACTTATGCTCCAAAATATCTGGACTTCTTGTTGTTTCTATCTGGTAATGTGATCGTTGGGTCTGTGACTCTACAGCAGTAGTTCCTGTTAAAGCCAGTGAAGTGTTTTTCAGCTTGCTGTCAGGCTCGTGAGACAAAGAGTGCCTCAGCATAGACCTCTTGTGCGGGGCCTGCATATTGGACTTTGTATAGGAACTCAACGTTTGGTCCTGTACCCTTCAGCCAGTGTTCAGGGATGTTTGGTACCATCTCTGGGAGAAAAACACATATTTGAAAGGTTTCCACGGCAAAGTGTGAAAATGTAGCTTCTCTAGTCTTCACCGAGGCTGGGACAGCGGACACATGATGTGTGGGGAGGAGGAGGGGAGGGGTGAAGGGACAAAGCAGCAGCATATCAGAGAATGAGATAAAAGGAAAATCATTTCCTGTGGTCTGAAACTAGATGGCCACCCCACTGCGTCTGCTGCCACAACGTCAGGATCCAACCTAGCTGTTAATGGAGTTGCATGGGGAGTAATCACCGTATATGACTAACATTCCTCATGTGTCACAGCCTGATGGAGCTACATTTTCAGCACTGTGTGCAGCAGCAGTGTGGGACACAGAAACACGCTGAAATAGATGACCAAAGAGGCTGTTCTGAATAGAGCAGATTGAGAAGTAGGTATGCATGGCTTGTAATGGGGGGGTCTTTGAAAGGGTGCAGCATGTGTTCCCCTCCCCTGCCAGCTGCTGCAGGCATTTGGTGGGGAGAGAGATGACACCACTCTCAGCTGACCAACTTGGGAGCATCTGCCTCATGCAGTTATTGCAGTTCTTCAGCTCCTTGGGTTTGACCCCAAGCGCTATACAGGGAAGAAAGGAAGGAGGCCACTGAGGCACAGTTTGGCCCTGTAGTTGTAGTTAAAATATTGGGCCAGCTTTGCTGAAGTTGAAGAAGAAACACTGACCTGCCTGTGCCCTGAGTCCCTTTATGTTACACGGTCAACCTGAGGGGAACACTGTCTGCTCTCCTTAGAGTCAGGAAGGAGCAGCTTTCACTGACCTCCTAGAGAGCCCACTGCTGAATGAATGTGCCGAAGAAGCATTTACCATGCTCCTTCCAGACCAGTGCAGTCCATTCTTCTAGCTAAAACATCAGTTACTTACGACACACTCCATGGTACATCACATCACATTTCTCTTTCTGCCTAGTTACGAGTTCAGGTCAACTCAGTTTTTTTTCATGCTTTCAGTCCACCTTTCAAAGCAGAAACGCAAGGTTAGACTGAAAGCCCAGTGAAACCCAGAAGTCTGTTGAAAATCCTTCTTGATCAGGGTCTGGGCAGCAGTCAACTCAGTCACCAGTTCATGAACTGTTCTCTGTTGAAATGTTTCTGCCTCATCTGAAGTCCTTTTAGGGTCACTGAAGGTATTCCAGATTGCGTCATCAGAGGAAGAGAAGAAATTTCACTTGTCTGCACAGGAGACAATGTGGCCCATTGGATAGGGTATTGATTTAGGAGACTTGAGTTCAGTTTCCTGTTCTACTACTGACCCGCTGGGTAACCTGGGACAATGCCCTTTGCTTGTTTTCCTTCACACCTGTCTTGTCTATTTAGACTGCAAACTCTTTGGAGCAGGGACAGTGTGCGTATTTATACTGTGCTTAGCACGAGTCCTGTGATACAAATAATAAATGATATTATGAGTGAATTAGGGCCTCACTGAGAGGAAAGCAAAGGTAAAACATATTTTTGTTCTGAATACCTCTCATTGCCTGGTTCAGAGAGGCACGTGGGGCCAGATCCAAACCTTGGGCAGTCGGTGGGAATGGGCTTTGGAATAGACTCCCAGAGCATAAGTCCATTTGATTTTAGCTGTGCCATTCACCCACTAAGTGCACTGTTTACATGTAATAAAAAGACTGTTTCCCTCCCCTTTTTTCTGCTTTCCTTTTCAGGGGTGGAATGATCCAGACTTGTGAACAATATCAGTTTGTCCACCATGTCATGAGCTTGTATGAAAAACAGCTCTCTAGAGCGGCAGAAGAATAAGCATTCATGATATTCCTAGTGGTTAAAACCAAGAGAACTCTTGACCAAGTCAGATATATTTTAGATCTGATAAGAGACCCACGGTAACTTGGTGGTCTTTGTTGAAGATATATATATATAGATATGTATATTTGTTTTACTTTGATATTGCTTTCTTTTATGCTCTTGTTTGCATCAACATTAAAGAGCTGAGATACTGCTTGTCTTAAACATGTGGCAGAACATAATCACCAAAAAAGGCTTATTTATACTGTAAATAATAGTGGTAGCTTCATTTGTTACAAAACAAAACAAAAATTCATTTGCTGTCTTGACTTTGTTATTTTTAAAAAGAGATTTAATTGCTAATAGATCCAAATACAGTGTTGAACTCTTTGAAATTGTCATGCTGAAATATGTACCGTATGTTGACTAAGCTTGAAATTAACTTTTTTGCCTTTTCTGATTGTTTTTACATTTTAAACTACCGAATACTGTGTATATCATAAACCTTCTGAGCCTCTGCATTAAATTATTCAAGTTGATTCATATTGAAATCACGTTTCACACTTCATGTTTGCTTGTTAAAGAAGAAAGATTCCACAAAATGTAGCAGTAGTTTCAGAACCGAGGAATGGGGGAAAAAATACCCAATTAATTGACATGAGTCAATTGCCTCTTCCTTGTCTCCAATATAACATGCAATCAACAAAAGACTGGAAAACTATGGTGACTCTTAGAGATGAGTCTTAACCAAAACCCTGAATTCAAGCATCCCTCAACCTTTGTGAGTGTTATGACATTTCTGCCTGGAGTCAGCTCTGAATTTGGCAAATAGCTACTCTGTTTGGGAGCCAGACCAAAATCCATGATACAATTTTCCATCCGATTTGGAATGTTGTAAACACTGATTCTGCATTTAATGACATGAGCCCTTCTCAAATGAATATATAGTAAAGGAGGTCACTCCTTCACTGTAAAGTTAGCCCAAAATTGTCAAAACTATCTAAGGCCTGGTCTACACTGGGAGGTTAATTCGCTATAACTATGAAAAATCTACACCACTGAGTAATACAGCTAACCTAAACTAACTCTCACTGTAGACAGCATTAGCTCAATGGGAGACTTCTTTCATGAACTTCCCTGCCACCTCTCAGAGGTGGAGCACCTATGCCAATGGGAGATGTTCTTTCACTTCACTGAAAAGCTGCAGCTGTGCCACTGCAGCATTTTAAGTATAGACAAGCCTGGAGAGAATGTCTCTACTGCAGTTAGGTGTGTGTCTGCAGTACATTTGGACACTCTAAATCAGGGGTCAACAACCTTTGCAAGGCGGAGTGTTGAAACTTGACCTTTTGACTTCTATGTACGGTCCAAGTGTCAGTGACGCTCTTTAAAGTCACTAATAGTCTCACGTACAACAGCTTCATTAATAAGTTAAGATGCAGGGCTTTACCGTGTAGATGGTGGTTGGTAACATTAGCTGGTCTTTTGTTAATCCACAAGATGCCTGGCTTTGAGCAAGCTCCTGGCTGTATGCAGGGGAGGGGCCGGGCTGATATCCTGCCTTATGTGCTGATGAAAATCAGCTCATGTGCCCCTCTTGGCACCCATACCGGGGGTTGCTGACCCCTGCTCTAGATCAAAGGTAGATCAAGTAACAATAGCAGTGAAGCAGCAGCAATGTACCTCCCGACTGCAGTGTAAACATGCCTTAATTGAGTTGAATGCCCACGACCCTTTACAGTTTCTGGGAACTGGGCATCCAAATCCCATAGAAAGTTGTGAGAAATCTCAGCCTTCATATGCTGGACAGTGTTTAGAGATTAGCCTTTGAAAATCAGTTCAGACTGGCACTCTCCCTGGTTCCTAAAACTTCTGATCTGTGCAGTAATGGTTCCCCTCTAGGCAATAATGACTCTGCTGCTCTTGTGGATGGACGAGTGTGAGGGTTAAATGGTTTTGCTGAACTGGGGTCCTACTGAACAGTTATAGAGAGCTGCAATTTTTTTTTTTAAATAAAAACCATTTCTATGAAGTGCTGAAAATTCTGAGAATTGATGGCACCTGCTGATCAGGAGGGGATCAGACCACATTCAGAGGCCTGCACCCACTGGTGTTTGCTGTTCATGTCAGTAGGCACAGGATCAGGCCTGAAGAACTGTAACTGTGTCACTGTGGGGAGAGCTTTCCCAAAATACGTGTCTTCTGTTGGTTCAGTGCCTGTGTTTACCTTGTGTCTGTGCCTCTGTCAAAATCCTGTTGGCAGGGTGTGCATGAATGTGGCAAAATGTGTTCTCTTTAAACTACTTGATTTTATTGCTGTATTTAAAATATTTCCTTCAGCGATACATTAACCAAGTGAACTGGCTTTTTTTTGTTTTTGTTTTTGTTTTTGTTTTTTGGGGTTTTTTTGTTTTTGTTTTTAATACTGCTGGTAGTCATTAAATAGAGCAATAAACCTAAGCATTTTGAGCATAACATGACTGTTAGTTTTATGTAAAACTTCTCAGCTATTCTACTTCCCTTGCTACCAACTGTTTTATAAATGTGACAGTATCTCCATTTAACAACCTTTTCTCAGAAAAAAGCATCACTGAGAGTCTGAACACCCTCTCATAAGTAATGTTTTAAGATGGTCGGTGCTCTTTGGTGTCAAACCGGATAAGTGAAGAAAACAACATAGTTCTTCTTCAAGGATCCCTGTGGGTGCTCCACCTAGGTGCATCAGCTCTGCTGTGCCCACGAGTTGGGGATCTTTGTGAAGCGCTGTCCCTCAGCTGCCTGCCTGCGCGTGCAGGGCTCAGGCACAAGAGCATTACTGCACATGTGCGGGTCAGCTGTCACCTCAGTTCTTCTCTGATTGATGCTGGCTCCAGTCGCAGATCTCCCTCAGCCACCTCAGACCTGGGGGAGGGGGGAAAAACAAACTAATTTTGATCAATCAACTGTACATTACTTAAGAAGAAAACAACAGACTATGGGGAAAACTGTTGGGGAAAGCTGCTGACACAGTTTTCCCCAAGCAGCTTCAGCCACTCTGCCAGCTCTGTTGCAAATGGCAGCCAGCCTCATTACTCACTCATGCCCAATTTCCTGGGCTTCAAGAAGTGTGCTACTTGTGGCCTCTCCATCCCAATATCAGATGGCCACTCATTGTGTGTATGGTGCCTGGGTCAGCACAATAAAATTGAGAGCTGCTCACACAGTAAGAAGCTCTCGAAAGGTCCCACAGAGCAAGACAGCAACAGCTCCGGGTCTGGCCAATGTAACAGGCTCTGATACGCAGGGTCAAGATGAACTCTCCCCACCTGCCTGAGCCATAGCCCTCAGAGGGGCTATTAACTCAAAGAGGACTTTGGCTCGGACAAGACCTACACAAAAGGGGAAATCCCCTGGAGGCAAGGAACAGTCTAATGACTCGTCGGGGGTCTGTATCCCCGAGAGTGCTCAGGACCACCTTCAAACACTGCACTGCTGCCCTCCCTACATCTACGGGCCCAGCCTCGGTGTCCTCACCAAAAAGACAATGGAAGGAGAGGGATCACCCCTCCTCAGCCAAAGCACTGAGCCTTTTTGATAATGCCACTGTCACGGCTCAGCAGAAGAGACTGGTAAATGACAAGAACGTATCAGCTTCCGCTTTTACTGCTTCAGCACCAGCAGGGGAAGCGCTGACAAACTGGCACTGGGGAAGCACGTTAAAAAAATCTCACCACCCGCACTGCCTCCTCTCCCCCAAGTACCAATGGCGCAGGGGGTTCTGGTACCGAGCCCCTACACCAAATCGCCATTCATGCCATACGCAACAGCTGAGGAGTTATTTGTTGCTTCAGCTCCAGGCACACCCCCTGCTGAGCGAGAGCTCTCTGCATAGCTCGACGCTGTCATTTCCACACACCCCAACCACAAATGTAACAGGGTCCTCAGATTCAGAGGAGTCTTTGCCACCTCAGAAATTACCAAAGAAGCACGCTAAGCCTGTAGAAACACAACAATGGCAGCATCAAGGGGCACCCCCACTGTTGCCACCTGTTTGGCCTTATTGGGACCCATGTGCAGTGACACCAGCCTCTCCCACACCCATTCCTTGTGCCTAGGGACAGACCACAATCTACCAGTATACAATCTTCCATCCAAGTCAGATGTCTCCAACAAAGAAGACTATGGCTCTCAGCCTAAGGGGAAAGCTCAATCATGTGTCCCTTCTTCACCGTCTTCAATATCCTCAGTAGTTCAGCCTTCCACCTCAGCCAATGACTCCAGAGCCTTCCAGGACCTTTTTAGAAGGCTCTCAGATAGACTTGGGATATCCCTTGCAGCTTTGAAAGATACTAAACACAAACTGACAAACATTCTCCCTGTGTCTACACAGAACAGACTGGCAATACCTATCAATGAAGCACTGTTAGATCCAACTATGATCCTCTGGAGCATTCTGGCCTCTGTCATACCAACATCAAATAGGCTGGAGCGCAAGTACTATGTAGACGCAAAAGGTGCAAAATTTCTCTTTCTCATCCACCCTCAAACTCTTTAATAGAGGATGCTTTGAACCAAAGGGGTAGACAGCATAATGCCGGAGTCAGTTCCAGTGATAAAGGCTGGAAAAGGCAGGAGGCAATGGGGAAGAAATTGTACCTGTTGGCCAGCCTTCAGTTTCACATTGCCAATTATGTGGAGCTGCTAGCAAAAGTTATGCATTTCAGAGTCAACCAGCCTCACACCTTTGTTGACTCCATTCCAAACAAAGCAGATCAATACAAAGCCCTTATGGCAAAAGGCTCCCTAAGTGCAAAAAACAGCATTACAGTCTGCCCTAGATGCAGCAGGCACCGCAGCCAAGTCTTTAGCATCTGCAGTGGTCATGAGGCAAGTGTCCTGGCTTCAACTTTCCAGGTTCCCCAAGTAGGTCCAAGCCACAGCTGAGGATCTTCCCTTTGAGATGTCTCATCTCTTTGCAGAAAACGCCAGCGAGAAGCTGCACTCTTTCAAAGACTCAAGAGTCACTCAAGAGCCACCTGGGTATCCAAACAGCCACGGCAAAGTGTAACCACAATAGACAATACAGTTAAAATATGAACCCCCTTTATTTAGTAACAGACAATAGACAACATCAAAAACAGCTTAGTAGGAGTGGAGCATCAAGCCAGCCTCTGATCCAGCAGGCTTTGGCCAGCCAGTCATTTTGAAGTTTTGGTCGGGAGTCGGATGGCCCCCTTAAATCATGGGCCCTGGATAGAGCTGTATACCATCTTCAGCTCATCTTCTACCCTGCTTGGCAAACCATCACAACTGATTGCTGGGTCTTGGAAATTGTGCAAAACTGATTATGAGATTCCATTAATCTCCAGACCCCAACCCCATTCCTCATCCCCATGCCTTTTGAGGGACTCCTCTCATGAGACTGTGCTACTGCCTTCTGTGGCAAGGGGCCATAGATGAGGTACCTATCGAGCACAGGGGACAGGGATTCTACTCCTGATATTTCCTTACACAGAACAAAACAGTTGAAGAGCCATACTACACCTGAGGAACTTGAATTGGCACATGCTTTGTCAAAGATTCAAGATGGTGACCCTAGCCACAAACATTTTGTTCTACAAAAAGGGGATTGGCAGTCTACTCTCGACCTCCAGGATGCATACTTCCATATAGCTACCCACCCTTCACACAGGAGGTATCTCAGATTCATCATAGCAAATCAACGCTATCAGTACAGAGTAGTTTCTTTGGCCTAGGTACAGCAGCAAGGGCCTTTTGAAAGGTCCTGGCAGTAGTCACCACACATTTAAGAACAAAGGGAGTGATCATCTTTCCCTATCTTGATGACTGCCTGATAAAGGGACAATCCTCAGCTCAAAATAAGCAAGCAACAACACTCACCAGAAATCTTTTCTTCGATCTCAGTCTATTCATAAACCTACCAAAGTGCATCCTCACACCAACTCCCAGACTTGAGATTATAGGGGCGCTCTTGGACTGTCAGACTGCTACAGCAACTCTTCCTCCACACAGGCTGCAGACAATTCAGGATTTCATAAACAAGCTGCAACTCTCTTCTATGTCACTGCCAGGCAGTGCCTATGCCTGCTGGGCCACATGGCAGCAGCAATATCCGTCATGCCACATGCACGCCTCCAGATGAGACCTATGTAGGCCTGGTTCAGAGCAGTGTTCAGGCCCCACATACATCCACTGAACAAAACATTGAGCATCTCAGCCAAGATCAGGAGTTCCCTCAGCTGGTAGACTCATCCCCACAACGTATGCATAGGGGTGCCATGCCAGAGGACCCCTCCAACAACGGACTACTGCTGGGCTGGGGTGCTCATCTTGAAGACCAAGTAATCCCCGGCACATGGTCAGTGGACGAGCAACCTGACGATATCAATCTACTAGAACTGAGGGCAGTCCGCTATGCATGCATACATTTTTCCACACAAATCTCCAACACAGTCCACCTACTGATGGACTATACAACAACAATGCACTACATAAACAAATGGGGCGGAGTATGTTCAAAACAGCACTGCTGGGAAGCAGTACAACTTTGGGAATGGTGCATCCCCTGAAAAATACACCTTGTGGTGAACTATATGCCAGGTAAGAACAATATCCTTGTGGACAGCTTCATTCACAATTTCCCTCTAGACCATGAGTGGAAAATCAACAGATCTGCTATCCTCCACATCCTTCGTAAATGGGGGGTCCCTACTGTAGATCACTTTGCCACAGCTGTCAACACACTCTACCCCCAGTTTTGCATCAGACATGGATTAGACCACAACTCACTGCGGGATGTGTTTAACATCACATGGAATGCACCTTTAGCTTGTGCATTCCTGCTGATCCCTCTCATTCAGAGAGTTGTGGCCAAAGTAAAGTGGGATGGAGCTCGGGTCATACTCCTAGCACTCAGATGGCCAGACAGACCTGGTTCTCTGAACTGTTACAGCTGTCCAGGCATTGCCTGCCATGTCTTCCTCCCATACCACTGCTCCTAACCCAGCAGAACTGGTCCGTTTGTCACCCAGCCATCAACTGCCTTCACCTCTGTGTGTGGTTCCTATTTGGTTAACAGAATTAGAACTCCATTGTCCACCTGAGATCTGCTCAATTCTGGAAAATAGCAGGAGGCCTGCAACAAGAAAGACTTATTCACAAATATTGCAGCATTGCACAGCCTGGTATCACCCCAATCATGTGACCCTGTACAAACTGGCATTCCATGTATACTTACCTACCTATTCCTCCTCTAACAGACAAATATAGCAATAACTACTGTTAGAGTCCACCTAGTCACTATATCGGCTTTCCCTCCACCTGTGCAAAACTACTTAGTCTTCATCCATCTTTCCATCAAACGGTTCCTGAAGGGCCTTGTAAGACGTATCCACCAATCAAGGAGCCTGCACCGGCATGGGCCCTCAACCTGGTTCTCAGAGCCCTAACAGGGAAACCATTCAAGCCCTTGTCCACTTGCTCTTTACTGGATCTCTCCATGAACGTAGCCTTCCTTGTGGCAATAACCTTGTCATGGAGGGTAGGAGAGATCACTGCACTCATGCCTGAACCACCATACACAACCTTTTATAAAGACAAGGTGGTCCTATGAACCGACCCCAAATTCCTCTCTAAAGTACTTTCCTCCTTCCATTGCAATGAACCGCTGTACTCACCCGTCTTCTTTCCTTAACTGCACATGACTGATGAGAGAGACTCATGCACACCCTTGGTGTTCGCAGGGTGTTGGCCTTTTACTTACAGAGAACTCAGTCCTTTTGGAAAACGACACAACTATTCGTTTCCACTCTGGAGAGGTCCCGCAGCATGCCCATCTCTAAACAGCGACTCACCAAATGAATCTCTGGCTGCATAAGGCTTGCCTATAGTAATGCACATAAAGCATCCAGGCACACTCCACTTGTGCGATGGCCACTTCTATGGCTTACCTGTGATTCATATCCACTGAGGATATCTGCAGAGCAGCCACATGGGCCTTGGCTCACACATTCAAACATTATGCCATACAATCATACTCTGACTCTCAGACTACATTCGGCCAATCTGTACTTTTATCAGCTGATACACGTCATCCGAAGGACCCATCTCCTAACAACGATGCTGCTCTATAGTCACCTAGGTGGAGCACCCACGGGAACCCTTGAAGAGGAAGGAGAGGTTACTCATCCTGTGCAGTAACTGAAGTTCTTTGAGATGGTCATCCCCAGGGGTGCTCCACCACCCACCCTCCTCCCCTCTGCTTCGGATTTCTACCTCAGTGTCCAGATGAGAGAAGAACAGAGGTGACAGCCGTCCCATGCACGCGCAGTAGCCATGACAGGTTTTCATGCCTGAGCCCTGTGCACACGGGCAGGCAGCTGAGAGACACTGCTACACAAAGATCTTCAACCCATGGGCACAGTGGAGCTGACACACTTAGGTGAAGCACTCACTATCTCAAAGAAATCCAGTTACTGCAAAAGGTGAGTAACCGCTCCTTTTCACACAATTTATGCCATTTGTCAAGTAAAATGTGTGCTGAAGGGGATAACGTAGTGGGTATAGGACTGTAGCTAAATCTAATCATTTGTCTCTTTCCTGAGGAGAATTCCTAGTAGAGAATCATCCCCCGTCAAAGTAAGAACTTTAAAGAGTGAGCCGTAAGATCATCACAGAGGCTCAGCTGGTGTAAACTGATGTAGCTCTGTAGACTTCAACCTAAGGAAGACAAGCCTGTTGCTCACTCCGTTTTTGCATCAGTAGCATGCTCTGAGGGGCTCTTGAAAACGTACTGCCAGTTTCACCAGCGCATTCGAACTACTCTGCATCAATTCACTGGTACAAACCTGGCTTAACTGACTGGCTATAATGGCTTTACAGCTGCTTTGCATCACCACAGGCAGAGCACTTTACTTAATCATGTCCAAAATGTTCAACTGCCTAGTGAGATATATTATTTTGTTTATCCAACTTGGCACTAATCTGCCTATTTATGCTTGGCTTTGCCATAATTAACACCCTTCACATATTTCTCTCTCCATTTATAGAGTTTAAGAACTGAAGAGACTATGAGATCATCCAGTCAGACCTCCTGTGACCGTATATGTAGTGTTAGTAAGCGTTTCAATACAGCACAGGAAGGAGCGCTCCCCTGTGTGGGGAAAGGTGTTCTGAATGGTCAGAATCAGTGTTCCCTGCCGCTGTGTGCTTGTGCAGACGCTCAGGAGAAATTCCAACACCACCTAGCTGACTCGCAGAGTGCCCACAGCTATGTTTTATGTTGCAATAGGTGGTGCACATTGGCACATACCTCCATGCACATAAAATTATTCCAGACCTGGATGGAAAAAAAACCTTACTTGGATGGAAGAGATCAGAGGGAACATTGGTCAGAGTTATTTCTTTCCTGCTACTTAAAAGGTTTAAATCTTTAGGTGCCCTGCGATAAGGACAGTGCAAACTAAGCTAATAGTCAGCACTGCCACTTTCCTTATTGGAGACTCTTCAGTGAAAAACCCAGGCCTCCCACACTTTTACCTACCCTGTCCACAACATTCAGTGGGTGATCTGAAATCAGAAACCTCAGTTAGCATCTGTAATGCAACCTGTTTCCCACAGGACCACTGTGAATTCCCATGTCCAGTGCGTGGTTTCATAACACACTAAAAATGACTTTCTTCTGCCTTGTCATGTGAGCAGTCCCATGTTTCATAGCGTGAAGAATTTGGTGAATAGGGCATCAGGCCAGTTGTGAGGAGGGAACTGTGTTGTGTTCCGCCCGTTCTCTTTGGCTTGCTGTGTGTCTTCGGGCTTCCCACTTGCATCACTTCCCTCCAGGAGCAGACTGAGAATGATGATACTTCCCATTCTTTGTCAAGTGCTTTGAGATCAATTGATGAAAATTGCCATGTAGCAACTGGGTGTTGTCATGGTTATATGGACACTGAGGCTAAAACTCGCTCTTAAGCGCATTCACAATCAAGGTCTAAGTGTTGTGTTTATCCTTACTCTTGCAAACTCTGCAAAATACTCTTGCTGGTCACCTAAAAGATTTATGGTCAAGATTTTCAGAAGTTACTGCGAACTTTGGCTGCTTTCATTTTTAGGAGCCCAGTTTGAGCATTTCCTGAAAATCAGGCACAGTTAGGTTGTCTCATGGTGGGCACCCAAAATCACTAGACACTTGGGAAAATCTTGGCCAGAGCTTGTGAATATACTGTGGTGAAGTAGCTCCAGTTATTTGGGCATTCATTCCCATCCCTTACTAGTTTATTGAGAATAAAATGCTTGAGATCGAAGAGGTCCGTCAACAGCAGCATTATCTATGTTGGTCTGCAGTTTCAGACAGAGACAGCAGAGTCTGGGGCAGCAGGAGTAGAGAGACTGTGTCACTTGCACACAAAGTCTTGAGAGGTGGATGTCAACTGAGATTTTGGTGTTACAGCAGATGATATTTTTATCAGAGGATATGCAGAACAGAAACTGAGAAGTTGAAGTTGCAACTTATTGATAATTGGGTCCTATTCATTGATTTTTATTTGTGAAACTAATATTTTAGAATTTTGATTGGGGGAAAAATCCTTTATTTTTGTGACGTTAAACATTCTTCTCAGCCCTGCCAAATCTCAACATGTGTGTCACATCTGACGTGTGATGGTAAATGCTAGTAACAAGGCGCAGCACAGGGCTCCTGCTGGGAAAATAGTTTAGCAGCTTTCAAAAGAGAATTAGAAATGCAGATGAGCGAAAGTAATATTTGCAGCTGTACTTGTAAGATCAAAGCATTCTGAGGGCTGACAGTCCTCATGCTTCAGGGTGCACACTGACTGCCTTTGGAGGCCAAGAAGGGATTCTTCCCTTACCCCAAACAGGTGAATGCATTATATTTCAGAACAAGGTGAAGTTCACATTCCTCACAAACGTGAGATGCATTAGTACAATAGATACCACATTCCAAAGAGAATTCAACAGCAGGGTGTGAAACTCACTTCCACACAAACAGCCTATACAGGCCACATGTGGTTTGTCTACACTGGAACACAGGAGCTGCAGCACAGGTGCCACTGGGCCAAGTTAACAGATGTGGACTTTGGCTGACGGACTAAAAATTGTTATGTAGATATTTGGGCTTAGGCTGGAGTCTAGACTCTGGGATCCTCCCCCTATCCCAGAGCTCAAATGGCCAGCCCAAACCCAAACATCTGCATAACAATTTTATAGCCCTGCGGATCAAGTCAGAGTCAGCTGACCTTGACCAACCATAGGTGTTTAATAGCTGTGTAGATGCAGCCTTAAGGCCCAGAAAGGTGACTTTGCCCTATGTTCATTTTACTGATGAAGAAGCAGAGAAAACAAAAGTGACTTATTCAAAGGTAGCCTCAGAGGGATTGCCAGGTTAGTCTGTGGCATCACATAAAAGCAGGACTGTGTGTAGCACCTTAAAATCCTGCCCCCGCAACTGTCTAATGAAATCCAAACTGACAGAAATTTTGATTATGTTCATATGAAAAAAAAATGCCTTCCAGCAGGTGGAAAAAAATAAGTCTGTAGAATATAAAAACTTTATTAATCAGTGTATAAGTATGAATACACACACCAGAAACCAGTGACATAGTTCAACATTTTTAATTAGATGGATGGCCCTGAGACGCAGCAGCTGATCTTGAAATTTCACTCCCCTCCACCCCCCCATAAGGGGGCCCATCACGCACTTTGCATCCCCTTGGCTTATAGTATCTAAATGAAAGCTACTAGGTTGATGGATTGGTGTACAAAGCCCTAAGAAGGCTAGAATGCCAGTGTCCTGATTTCTAGTTGTTTGTTCTCTCCCCCAGTATCAGGTTGCTCAGGTGCTGCTTTTCTTTGTCTCTTCTCTCTCTGGCTTCTCAGACTGCAGACAAGGAACTGCACGGCACCGTTATTATTCTAAAATGTTCATTGCCACCGTTCTGTGGGAATCATTCCAGCCCTGTTTCTTGCCAGCCCCCTTCTCATGTGATCAGCTTCCTCTCCTCCCCCTTGCCCATCAGCACTTCTTTGCATCCATGCAACAGAGAATTCCTTTAGCAGCACGTGTCTTATTACAAAGCTTTCTCCTTTGAGAAGCTGTAATGCTTCCCTGAGTCAAAGTTTTATTCTTATGTCTGACTGGAGTTCCTCTGGTCCCAGTGGCAGCTGCAAGTCTTCTGTTTTCTTCTTATAAGGCAAAGGCTTTTTGCAGCAGTGCTTTTCTCTGGGGATCCAAAGGAGAGAACCCAGCATGGCCCCACCTGCTCTGCCCCTCCTTCTTCATGCACTTAAATTATGTGCTTTGGAAATGTGTGCAGGCAAACCATCAGATATAAAGAAGAAGAAAAGGCTCTGGGTGGATGTCCATTGCATGAGCAAAGGAACGATAGCTTAATGGGGTCTTGTGTTAGAGGGGAAAGAAGGCGGGGGGGAGAATGTTTCTGCAGGACTTAGAACTGAAGAGTGGGATTCTACTTCCAGATTATAGATAGCATTCCAAACTTTCAAAGATCAGTAACTAAATATGTATTCAGGCACTCAAATAAGTATTATGAATATTTAGGTATTGGATTCCCTAGTGCATCTGTTGGTTTATTATTCTGATTGGGAGGAAAATACTCACCGCAGCTCACAGGGGTATGCCAAGGCTTCATTTATTAGATTTTTCCATGAGCTTTTGCTCTTT